>NC_143260.1:54060843-55361914 GCF_984573655.1 Nuphar pumila
TTCCTTTTCAAAATTCCAAAGTGATTCTTCTTCTTCATTTCTCAGATCAAATCTTATTCAAATCCAATTCTATCTCATTTCAAGATTCAAAAATCCAATTTCAAAATCCAATTTGACTTTGAAATTCCAAAATCATTTCATATTCAAACTCCAAAATTCCAAATTCAATTCAAAAATTCAATTTCAAAGTTCAATTTAACTTTGAAGTTATCTTCTGATTTTAAAACCAAGTTCATCCTCTTATCTTCAATCAAGGTTTGGATTTGAATCTCAAATTTAAATCTGGGTTTCTAAAACCCAGATCCATCTTTAAAGGTCCTATTTGGACTTTTGATAATCCGAATCCAAAGTTAAATCCTAAATTGGATCCGGATTTCCAAGTACAATTCCTCTTTGGATCTCAGATTTCAGATCCAAAATCCATTCTTAGGATCCAGAATCCAATTCTACTTTGGATCTCATACTTCAGATCCAATTCCATTCTTTAGGATCCAGAATCCAATTTCACCTTGGATCTCAGACTTCAGATCCAATTCCATTCTTTAGGATCCAGAATCCAATTTCACCTTGGATCTTAGACTTCAGATCCAAAATCCATTCTTTAGGATCCAGAACCCAATTCACCTCGAATCTCAGATTCAGATCTAAAATCCATCCAAGGATCCAAAATCTGATTCTACTTTGGATCTTAGAATTTAGATCTGAATCCATTCTAGGATCCTAAATCCAATCCTACTTTGGATCTCAGACTTCAGATCCACTCCATTCTAGGATCCAGAACCAAAAGTCCATCTTGATTTCTAAATCTCGGATCCCATTCTGTCTCGGATCCGAAATCCAATCCCAATTCTAGATTTCAATTCCATTTTCGGATCTAATCCGAAATCCACTTCTATTCTTAAATACCATTTGATTTCTCAGATCCATTCTAAAAATTCAAAAACTTCAAAATTCAATTCCGTCTCAAGTATTCATTTTCTTTTTTAAAATTCAAGTTCAAATTCAAAATCCATTTCCAAACATTGGAACTTCATTTTCAAAAGCTTCAAAATCATTCTTTCTCAGAATCAAGATTCATTCTTCCAACTCTGATTTACTTCAAAGACTTAGAACTTCTCTGATCTATCTCAAGTTCTAAGTTAGATTCAATCATTTTTCTTCACTCTTTTACCAAGTTCTTCTCAGAATACTTAGAAATTTTCAAAACATCTTTCAAAAAGAGCATACATCTTTGCATTTGCACAAGCATGATTCTTTGTGCATTTAGACTTAGAATAAATTCTTAGATAATATTTTAGCAAAGCAAAAAGGCATGAATTCGACCCTTGGTTTGATTACCTCTGGTAAAGGCGCCAGGAACGGTCGAACCTCGTACCGATGAGCGGATCCGGTCTCCCAGTTTTCCCGCAAATATTTCAAAAACGGAGGCGAGTTATTTCAAATATTTTCAAAATTAAGGTCAAGTGAGATCCGCAAAAGAATTCCTCTCCTTCTTTTCTCTTCTCTCTTTCTTTCTGTCTTTTATCTTTTCTCCCTTCAAAAAGGAGGAAAATAAGAGGTTAGAAAGGAAAAGAGAAGGAAGAGAGAGAATATTACAAGAGGAAAATTTTTGCGATGATCACACCTAGTTGGATTAGGACTCTTTTTCCAGAGTCCAGTTGGATCAAAACTCTACTTTTCACTACCTTTTTACCTGTTTTCGGAGAAAACCTTTTAAAATCTTTTGTTTTGGCCAAAATTTTAAAGTCCTAGTTGAATCAGGACTCTTCTTCAAGAGTCCAGTCTGATCAGGACTCTTCTTCAGAGTTTCAATTGGATTGGGACTCTAATCTTTTACAGCTATTTTATTCATTTTCAATCAAATCTTTCAAAAACTTTCAAAATGAGTCAGAAACTCAGAGTTTTAGTTAAAACAGGACTCTGTTCAGAGAGTCCTAGTTGGATCAGGACTCTGATCCTGATTTCAATTTTGAGAGAATCTTTCAGAAATCTTTCAATGTACTAAAACTATTACACTTTTATCAAAGATTTTCAAAATTCTGAGGTTTTATCTCAGAGTCCTGATCAAATCAGGATTCTACCCAAGAGTCCTGATCGAAGTAGGACTCTATCCAAAGTTCATTTTCTCGCTTCATTTTCACTGGTTTTCAAAAGCTTTGCTTAAAATTCATCATTTACCTACCAGAAAAACCAAAATTCTTAGAGTTCTGATCGAATCAGAACTCTTTCTCAGAGTCATAATCAGATCAGGAGTCTGAACCAAAACTTCAATTTCATCCTGTTTTTAACTATTTTTCAAAATCCTCTCATTTGTTTTCTCAGAAAATCCAAAAATATGATAGTCCTAGTTCAATCAGGACTCTGTTCTCAGAGTCTCAGTTGAATCAGAACTTTGTTCTATTTCAATACTTGTCATTGTTTACATTGTTCTTTCGTCTGTTTTTCAGAAAATACCAAAAAAATCTAGAGTTTCAGTCGGATCAGGACTCTATCTCGGAGTCCTAGTCTAGTCAGGAGTCTATTTTGAAGTCCGTTGTCATTTCCATTTTTCATTTATTTCCATTTATTTTCAAAATTTAGGTCATTTTGTAGAGTCTAGTTAATCCAGGACTCTATTTCAGAGTTCTGATCGAGTTAGAAGTCTAACCCTGACTGTATTTTCTAACTTGTTTCACCATTTTCGATGAAATCTTTTCAAAAATTTCTTTATTTGGCTTTTAAAAACCAAAATCACAGAGTCCTAAAAATCCAGGACTCTAGCCCAGAGTTCCAGTTCGCTTAGAACTCTATTTTCAAAACTTTGAATTTCAACTGTTGATTTTAACCCTTTTTTTTAAAGCCATTTTTAGTATTTATTTCAAGTTTTTCAAAACTTCGATGTAGGGCCCACTCAGTTGGCACAATATCCAGAGGAGTTCTGGCTCGGTTAGAACCCTATGCCATTTCAAAAATTCTAATTTTAAGATTGCTTTTGAAAATCCTTTTGAAAACTCCTTCAATTTCAACTTTTAAAATCGCTTTTTGAAAAACTCAAGTAGGGCCCACTCGGGGTGGCGCCATATTCGAGTAAGTCAGGGCTAGACTAGAGTTAGTCAGTGTCTTGGTTAGTGTTAGGGGTTTAGAAGAGTTAAAATTTATTTTGAAAACTCATTTTGAAAGTCAGTTTTTAAAATTAGTGTTTTTAAAGGTTTTTAAAAGGTGTTTTAAAACTCAAATGTTAAAAATGCCAAGTGGCATTACATTTGGGGATTTTTTAGGAAAGTCTAGGGGTTAATTAGGTATTAAATAGGATAATTTAGGCTAGGGGTAGGATAGTAACTACACCCCAAAATCGCTCCCCCTTTAGAGTCCAAAATTTCCAAAATTTTCATTTTTTTTAAAACCTAAAAATTTTCTATAAAAAGGGGCTATAGGGAGGACGATTTTTCCAGCCACCTCTTGAGCAAATCTTGGAGCTTCTCTCTCCTCTCTATCCTGTTGAGAAACTCTGTTTTGATGTCACATAATATAATACACTGTCTTATTTGATTTCATATGATATGATAATATGTCTTCTTGAAAAATGTTATATAATGACTGGATATGTTTTGCCATATATCTAACGAGTATTTGATGCAAAGATATCTCACTCAAAAAGGATGGAGACCTCTTGTTCAAGTACACCTATGGTGCAATCATACTCCTTGAAGAAAAAGCTTGTTGAGCCATGCACTCCTAAAGACCATCTAAAGAGATCGGCTACCTCAAGTTGAAGATTTTTTTCTTCTTTAGAGTCATATGTAACAGAACCTTCAGAAGCATGCATATTGCATATTACATACTCACTCATAAAAGCTATTTCATAAAAGTATACGATAGTTTCAAAAAGCTCCTTTTTGAAAACAAATAATTGTACCTTCTTACAACCCTTTATGAAAAAGGTATTTTGACATGATTTCAAAATGTAATAATTGTACCTTATATCATATACAAGACAACTTGAAAAGTAATGATTTTAAAAGTAGGAAAAAGACAAAACATGAAATTGGCTACACAAAGAAAACAAATATAATATATTTTGAAAAGACTCTAGTTACCTTCTTTAAAGAAATGATTTCAAATATAGGAAAAAGATAAAACATGAAATCGGCTACACAAAGAAAACAAATATAATATATTTTGAAAAGACTCTAGTTACCTTTTTATAATCCCATAGAATGTCGACTTACTTGAAGTCATCATTCTCTTTGTATAGCATTAAATACCTCCTGTAAGAAATCCTTGTTAATATCCTTCTCAAGAATGTCGACTTACTTGTAGTCTTCATTCTCTCTGTAGACTTTGAAAAACACAACATAAAGAAAACTTTTGACATGACTATGTACAAATAAATATCTCAAAGCATTTATTGTACTTACACTCATTTTAAGTAAAGAAGTACTTATGTACCACAAATCATTAATTAGGATAAAGACAAAACTACATGACAACCTACAATCCAACGTTCAATGTACTATTGTAAGAAATAGACTTTTTACATAAAATATATATTACCTAAAATAATACAACGACTAGTGTACCCTATATTTTACTTTTATGGAAAGAAGACTTTCTCGAATTTCTCTAAAGATGTTTTTGAAATGACATGACATTTCACATCTCAAAAAGGCTACGATTTCAAAAAGCCAACGACTATTTTTTTAAGCTATATAAACACACTCAAATGAACTATTCAAAACAATGAAAGGAATGGATATGTGAGCTTACAACGAGAAAAATTCCTATTCGATATTTGAAAGAGAGCCTAGAAAAAGAAAGAGAAAAGAAAGAGAAAAAGTCAAGAATAACTCTTTGACAAAGAGTATCATCTGAGTGAAAAGAACAGAATATTCTGAGAATCCTTCATTCGTGCATTCATATCATTCTGAAGGTTCTATAGGAAGTATTGTAACTTTCTGTTATTCACTGTATTCCTTCTTTTTTGAAAGAAGTAGACCTCTGAGAAAGAGGGTGTTGCCCTTCTCTGTTGAGAGAAGAAGACCTCTGTGTAAGAGGGTGTCGTTCTTCTCTGTTGAGAGAAGAAGACCTCTGTGGAAGAGGGTGTGCCCCTTCTCTGTTAAGAGAAGAAGTCCTCTGAGGAAGAGGGTGTTGTACTATTTATCCGGTGACTCGGATGTTATAGTGGAAAGCTCAACTGGTTTGCTTGGGGACTGGATGTAGGTCAGGGTTTTGACCGAACCAGTATAAATCCTGTGTTTATTGTGTTGTGCCTTATTGCCTTATTTTTTATTTTATCATTTTGCATCGTATTTCACTATTCACCCCCCCTCTAGTGGAATTTCACATCCTTCCTCCATTGCTGCAACTCCAAGGGATTTTAATCCATTAGAATTGGTTTGAGCATGATTATTTTCATTATTAACCAATAAAACATATGATTTACCCTTTTAATGGGTTGAATCTATGTCTTTAAAGGTAAAATCGAATTTCAGCCATTGATTCCCTGATTTTTTATTTATTTAATGGTTTATTCATGATTATTATACGTTTTACACCATAGAAATAATTTCTATTTACTGTTTTATGGTTTATTTTATTGATTTTCATTAGTTAATGCATGGTTTCTTAAATTTCTTAGATTTCTGTGTGTTTTAGGTTTAGAATAGTAAAGATAATGTTATTTAGGATTGAAATACTTGCTGTTTAGTTCTGATTTTTTTATATGTGATATATGTATGTGTAAATGAACTACAGTAAAAAACTCAGAGATTTTGGATTTCGGGAACTCTGTCAGAAAAATCAGACATCAAATCTGGTTTTTAAAGCTTTAAAATCGTTGTTAAAATCATAAAGGTAACTTGCTGTGATGATATTTTTCTCATCCTATATCCGATTTTAGATCTGTAAACTGCCATGGATTCAAATTGATTAGATAAATCTACTGTGAAATTTTCAGAATTTTTGACTATTGTTTAGTATTTTTCCTCTGTCAGAGACTCTGATTTTTAATTTAAAACTCGTTAGGGTTTACCAAAACCCTAATCAGACTTGTGTTATTCATAAATCAAAAAATACAGATCCGATTCATGATCTGTAAAAGGTGAGTACTATTATTTTTCTAATAACTGTTAACTGTTAAAATCTCAGATATTTTGAATGAGTGCTGCTATTTATCCCAGAATTTTCAATTGAAAGTATCAGTTAGGACCAAAGTTAAAATCAATGTATTCAAGGCCAGATTGCCGGAAAAGGATCTCCCTGATCCCAAGTGCTTTTTCAGATCTGTAAAATAGAAAAGTTCTTTTTTCCTGTCTATTTGGTCTCTGTAAAAAATCAAAGATTTCCATGGAGGACTGATCCCTGGTTCGGGCCTTAAACTGAGACTGGTTGGTGAACTAGGTCAAAAATAGCATATTTTTAGGGTTTGATGCTATTTTCGGATTAAATTAATGTCAAAAATTTATTTTTATAATTTCAATCCGATATCAGGGTTATAACAAGTGCAGGTACCAATTTGTAGGATTTTTAGAATCTGTTTGATGCTTGAATGACTTGAATTGCAAAACAGGGCACCCGAAAGATCCAAAAACACTGATAAAATCACAATTTTTGTGATATTTCTTGATTTTCTTGCATAAGTGCATGTTTTTAGGGTTTGTTCATGTTTATAATCATGTTAGGATGTTTCATGTTTGATTTTGTGTTTATTTCCATCATAAATCTCAAGTTTTTATCAAAATCTATTTCAAAAAACCCTGATTTCAAGGCCATAGTCTTGCTATCGGGGGCAATTTGGTCATTTGACCTAAATTTCGAAATCCCTAACCCTAATTTTCATATTTTTAATTATGTCATAGCATATTTGGTTTGATATATTTTTATTTGAACTTCAAAACTTGCATTTTATCAAAATATCTTTCTGAAAACCCTAATTTCAAGGCCATAGTCTTGTTATTAAGGGTATTTTGGTCATTTTGACCCCAATTTCGAAATTTAAAATTTCATTTTCATATTTATTCAATCTTATTTCATATTTTATCAATTTTTATTTAAGGGAATCATGGAAAAGGCTTATATCTAGCAAAATCCAGTAATTTCTAGATATTACTGGATAAACCTAGAAAAGCCAACATATCATTACTAACAAAGTTTTCTAGTTTTGCAGGTACATTGAAGATTTTAATTTCATGTATTTAAATTTCAATAGTGATGTAAATTAAATGTAAACTTTGGAATAAGAATTTAAATTCTTGCATAGATTAGGATTTGCATTTCATATAGTTTAAACTTTGATATATAACTGCCATGTATGCCAATTCATGCACATTTTATTAATTCACTATACACGAATGACACATACACTAGCTTTTATGAAGTTTATAAACTTGGTGAAATTCGTATTTATGGCCATAGTCAGAATATGAATGATACCCAGATTTATGATCTTCACATTAGCCACATTCAGCCTACACTCTTAGGCTAACTTCAAAATGCACTGCATTTCTCAAAATACAAAAAGTATTTCTCAATTCCTCAAATCCATATTCATTCATTTCATGCATTTGCCAATTCCAATTCAAATCTCAATTCAAAGAAAGTTCATTTTCTCAAAATTTTCTAAGTCATATGGAGAAATCGATTTTCTCAGAATATGAAAATCTCAAAGTATGTTTCAAGTGTTTCTCAAGTTCAAAATTTGAAATTTCAAGTTGTACATTCAATTCCAAGTTTGAATTCAGAGAAACCAAGTTTTCTTAGAATCAATTTTCACAAAATCTCAAGATTTCCCCAGAAATCGATTTTTACTTTTCTCAGAAGTATATTTCAAATCCCAATTCACGATTTTCCATGTGATACCTATTCTAAGTGTTTCAGTTATTCAAAGCAAACATCATGTTTTCAAATATGCATTTTCAGTAATTCATAATCACATGCCTGATTCTATGTGCATTTAGGAATTAGAATGTGATTTAGACAAGTTGAATAGAGCAGAGTATAAGATTGATCCTTGGTTTGATTACCCCTGTTAAAGGTGGCAGGAACGGTCGAACCTCGTACCGACAGACGAGTCCCATTCTACGGATTTTTCCCGCATTTTATAACGGAGGCGAGTTATTTTCAAAAACTATTTCAAAGGTCAGTTTGACTCGCAAAAGTAAAAAAAATTTGCGATGATAACAGGAGGTTCATCGCATCAGCCTTTAACTTGGCGATGATTTAAACTTTCCCTGGAATAATACGTCACATGCTCCTTCAACTTCGAGATGATTTGAGTCTCCTTTGGCCCCGAGGGTCTAACTCATCCATCAGTCTTCAACTTAACGATGATTGAGAGATCCCTTTTGCAGGTAGTTAATGGCAACTTGATTGATTGAAGAGATATTGAGATTGAGTGTATTCTTTTTTGTCGCTCAGTATATTTTCATTGCTTTATTACTAGAAGAATGATCTTTAAAAATGTGTCATAGATATGATCAATATCAATTCACTTACAGCTTTTCAATATCATTGAATTTTACTTTACCGATCATATTGAGGATGTTTCTTCATCCTTTTGGTTGACCAACAGAAAAGGTTTCAATTTCGAGTCTTTCTTTGTAAAAGTTTTTGCCCTTTTGGAAGGAATACTGAAGGTGATTTGAGGTAAAATTTTATGCAATAAAGATTTGAGATCAACAACTATTTTTTATGACAAATTGGCAAAATATTTTTGAAATTCTTGGTGAAAGAAATTGCTTGACATCAAATTGACACATCCGTGACTGGTTTCTCCTCTCCATTCTCCAAAGGAGACTCAGGCTTGACCCTTCCCTAAACGGGTAATAAAAGTTATTTCTCTCTTCTCTGAAGAGGAGGTGTTTGCAAAATAAATTTTCGAAGAGAAATTAAACTGTCATCAAAACTCCCTAACTGTAGGCTTCTCTTATGGAAAGGTGGCCGATTGGATAAGGTCAATAAATTGTCATAGATGAACGAGTTCATCATACTCTCCCTAAAAAGGGTCCTCGATGACAATATGGCTTAACAAAAGACATTGGGGGGGCCACAAGGAGAATGAGCTTCCATCAAAACTCTCCCTGACAAAAGGGGTCCTTGTGTAACAATAAAGATTGTTTTGCAAACCGTTCACGAAGACATGAGTCCCTTCAAGCTCTCCCAGAAATAGGGGTTCAGCGAACGAACAATAAAGATATGTGAAAGGAACGAGCTCCCTCGAACTCTCCTTGGAAAAGGGTACCTTGCAAAAAAGATGATTGATATTTGATATTGGGAACGAGTCTGACATGAAGGTCAAATCTTGGATGACCATGATTGGAAAATATGACCCGTGAGTCAAAAAATAATTGACTTTGATAGATTTGGTAACCTGGAGGTTTGTTTACTGTAATTGTTGACCTGGAGGTCTACTTGACAAACTCAAATGACCCGGAGGTCTGATCGATAAAAGAGGGCACTAAGCATGAAGTTGAATCTAAAAGTTTGACCAACTCGAAGGCTGGATTTTGAAAGAAAAGTTTGATTTGGAACTTGAATCTTCAAAGGAAAACTAGACCCATTCTTGGATTTACAAGAAATAAAATTTGAGCCAGAACTCGAATCTTCAAAGGAAAATAAAAAATTTGAGTCGAAACTGAAATCTTTAAAAGAAAACTAGACCAGTTCAGATTTAAAGGAAAGAAAAGTTGAGTCAGAACTCAATTTTTCAAAGGAAACTCAAAAATTCGAGTCAGAACTCAAATCTTCAAAGAAAAACTAGACCAATTTGGATTTAAAGGAAAGAAAATTTGAGTCGAAACTCAAATCTTCAAAGGAAACTGGAAAATTCGAGTCAGAACTCAAATCTTCAAAGGAGCTGAAAAATTCAATTTTGAAAGAAAGAAAGCTTGAGTCAGAACTCGAATCTTCAAAAGACCAATTTGGTTTTGAAAGAAAGAAAACTTGAGTCAGAACTCGAATCTTCAAAGGAAACTAGACCAATTCAGTTTTGAAGGAAAGAAAATTTGAGTCGAAACTCAAATCCTCAAAGGAAAATGGAAAATTCAAGTCAAAACTCAAATCTTTAAGAAAAACTGGAAAATTCGAGTCGAAACTCAAATTTTCAAAGGAAAACTAGACCTGTGTGAAAGTTGGAAGAAAATTAAAGTCAGAACTCGAATCTTCAAAGGAAAACTAAACCGTTTCGGAAATTAGATTTGAAAGAAGGTTTGAGTCGAAACTCAAATCTTCAAGGAAAAACTAGACCAGTGTGGACTGAGTTTGGCAACATTGACCAATTAGGTTTAATAGGTTCGACTAGTGTAAGACTGGATTTAGAAAAAGGACGGCGCTCTAAAAATATTTAAAGATTGTGGTGGGAATTTTTAGCTTCACTCTAAAGAGAAATTATCATAAATGATTGCCGAAGACTCAGGATTTATCCCTTATCCTGAATGGAAATTGATTTGATGCAAAAGTATGCAATTTGTTACAAATGGATGTCAATCAATGCAAATCAACGCAGATCAAGGCAAATTAGTGCCGATCAATGCAAATGAATGCAAATCAAGCAAATAAAAGGTCGATTAATGCAAATGAATACAGATCAGGCAAATAGACAGTCTATCAATGCGAATGAATGCAGATCAGGCAAATAAAAAGCCAATCAATGCAAATGAATGAAGATCAGGCAAATATAGGGTCGATCAATGCGAATGAATGTAGATTAGACAAATAAAAGGCTGATCAATGCAAATGAAAGCAGATCAGGCAAATAGAGGGCCGATTAATGCACATGAATGCAAATTAGGCAAAATGACTTCGATACAAGACTCAACTCGAAGGTCAAATTTAAAGAAGACTGGTGTTTTGAACGTGCTTGATGATTGTGTTGGAAGATTTCCAATCTTCACTCTCACGATGACTTGGACAACTACCAGGGTCTCAGGATTATCCCTTATCCTGAATGGGTAATGAATTTGATGCAATTGGATGCAAATGAATGCAAATAAATGCAAATGAATGGTGAGAGATTTTGTTTGATCCTTCCTGCATACAGGACATTTTGAGGTAAAGACGATTTTTCAAAAAAAAGTGCCCCAGTGTAAGAGGGGAATAAGAAGAAGGACATTAACGAACGCTCTCTGAAGGTAACAAGGCAACAAACTTCTTGATTGATTTGAGAGGCACTCTCAAAGAGGTTGCTTCTCATAAAAGACATTTTGCAAAAGGACAAAGAGTAATATATAAAAAAGATGACGCCAACTATGAGGAAAATTGATGTCTTATTTCTGCATTGGAAGAGGAACAATAAATCAAGGAAAAATTTGAGATTACATCGTCCCTTCAAAATGATGGAAGCAAAATGAAAGAGATGAGAGAGAGCATTGGTGTCATCCTTCTTCTTCGTGTCCAGAAAAGATGTTGGTAGGATAGCTGATTGATTCTCTAACTTATCTCCTGCAAGAAGTCCTTCATCGATGCAATCCTGCATAATGTTCTTAAAGATGAAACAATGTTCTAAGTCATGCCCCATTGCTCGATGGTACTTGCAGAATCGATCCTTCCATTTTCCCATGGCAATAGGAGGATCAACAATCTTTGGAAGTTTAATCATCTCCTCGGCTAGCATATACCCGAGAATTTCTTCACGCGGTTGAGCTAGAGGAGTGAAATCATGAGTGAAACTCCAATTGTCATGCTTCGCTTTCTCTTGAGTGCTCGATTTCTGGCGAGAGCTCGACTGAAAAGGCTTTTTGTCTTGCTTGAAGGTGTTTCTCTTTTTGCTTTCAACATTGCTTCTGTCGGACTTAGAACCTCTCATGTTGCTGTCGTTGTTGTTGCGAGTGGTGTTTATGGAAAGGGTGACAGGTGCCTTCTTCTTGACAGGAACCTTTCTATAACTGGCTTCAGCTTGCTCAGACATCATTTTAATCATTATTTTCATGAACAACTGATATGCGGCAAGATCGATGTCATCCCTGTCCTCTAGCAGATCTTGGAGAATCCATCTCTTGCTCGCTACTGCTGCTCTAACTAACACACTGAAATGATGCAGTCTTCTAGCCAGATCTTGTCAGAATCACTCAAAAATACCGATGCTTTCTGTAGAATGAGGTGGACGCTTAGAATTTGAGGATGGTGATTTTGGATGGAAATGAATAAAGGGAAAATATTTGGTGAGAATCAGGTCGACAATTTGAAGGATACCTTGTTACCGGGGATTGGGTCATCGTTGGAATTGCGATAATTGCATTGCCACTCTTGATGAAAGAAGTAAGGAACTAAGATGTGCCTTGTTACCTAGGCGAGGTCATCAAGACATGATAAGATAAGAATTGTTGAAAGAAAATGATTTTATTGATAATAAACTCGACAAAGAGGGGGTGGACAAACAATCTGCCACCATTCAAGATAATCAGAGGACACTTGAGGACCCAAAAAAATAGTAAGAACAACAAAAGAACTCCAGCTATATTTAGCAGAGTGGTATGTTTCGGACCACTAAGCAAACTTTAGATCGAATTCTAGCACATTGCCTGATAACATTCGATCATCAATATGCTTCTACCTCTGCAAGAATAGCATGATGCATCGCTCTGGCTGGTAATAGATGAAGAAGAATGATCTAAGTAACTTGAGTTGCTTGACATGCGCATAAGTGTATCGAGGGGGCGACTCTCGACAGTTGAAGTAGTCCCACACGATTTCTTCTTCATGGAGATTCTCGATAAAAAATCGGTACAGAGGAATAAGTAGTGGCTCATTGCTGTTATATTTGAATGAACTCGCTCGAGTTGACACATGTTAAAAGAACCAAGACTGCAATGCGTAGATACACCCTTCCACTAAGATTGAATCTTTGAGCGTGAAGCGGGTCAATCTATGGTACAAGAAGGCAAGTGCCGCCATGGCAATCGAGAGACGGTTGGTCTGCCGACTTTCCCATCTTCGCAAAAGCTACATAGCTTTGTCCGTCCTGGAAGAAGACTAGTCCTACTCTGCACAAAACCATTGCATGTTGAATCCTTTCTCGCACTGCTCAAGATAAGAAATCGACTTCTTTAAATGCCCCATAATGTTGGTATAACTCAAACAAGTCGACACACTGACTCTCATATGCTTCTATTAGTGGCCGAGATCTGAATCCTGTTATCTGGTCTAAAGCATCTCAGGGGTCGAGTGTCTTGACGTTGATAAAAAACTGTTGCTCTAATGGATCTTCTGGTTGACCAGCTGACTCATATAAAACCACAATCTCTGAAAATTCATCCAGTAGTAGAGTCATCTCTCCCCACGGGAACCAGAAGGTATAAGTGCACAGATTCCATCGCTCTGCCCACAGTGAAAAAAATAAGGGCGAGACTTGAGGAATATACACAATTTTTTGAAAAATTGCAGACATGATCAAAACAAGGCTGGAAATTCGAGATCTAGAGGAAGGAAAAGAAAATCACCTGGAGTTTTGAAGAAATAATAGAAGATTTTTGAAAAATCATCAAGGGTTTTGATAAAATCATTGGTGAATATGAGGAAAATAAAGGAAAAATAATTGAAAAATATCTAAAATATATGCACATCACATCCTGCATAAATAAGTATGTGCATACAGCATTGCCTAAAATGTTGAATCGAAATGCACAAGTTTGAAATAACTGTAGGACCCTAATCCTAACTCTAAGTCTCAAATTATTTGTGTCCAATCATGCTATGCCGATATACTCAAGCTGAGCCTCGATGTACGTGGCATAAAAATAATTTCTCTGGTTCTAGGCTCATGTTTTCCAACATCCTTGAGCGCCTACCGATATACTTTGGACTATGGCCCTCGGTACGTGGCTGAGTTGGGTCAACCCAAATAGTGGCCCAATTATGAGACTTTGTCCCAAACTATGGTTCTGGAAGAAAGCCCAACAATGTGGTGGCCAGGTAAAAATAGGTGAGGTTGTTTTTTAAAAATGATCAACATCACAGAAATCAAAAGGCTTTAATGACCTTTTTTGAAAAATTATAAGAAGCAAACAATGTTTTCAATCTGATCCTAGATTGAGGAGGATTGTGTGAGACCTAAGTCTATGTGAGCATGAATAATGTCTCCTCAATCGGTCCTACCAAACTATGCCTAAGTCTACATGCTTTCATGTCAGTTGGGTTTGATTCTAGGCTCCTAGGTTCACATGAAATAAAGCTAACAACGATTAGAACATGATTTTGACAAGTTGAATAGAGCAAAGCACTAGATTGATCAGGTGAAGACATGTCCCATCACGGTCGCCAAACCTGTTATCATTACAAAATTTTACTTTTGCAAGTCAAACTGACCTCTAGTGGAATTTCACATCCTTTCTCCATTGCTGCAACTCCAAGGGGTTTTAATCCATTAGAATTGGTTTGAGCATGATTATTTTCATTATTAACCAATAAAACATATGATTTACCCTTTTAATGGGTTGAATCTATGTCTTTAAAGGTAAAATCGAATTTCAGCCATTGATTCCCTGATTTTTTATTTATTTAATGGTTTATTCATGATTATTATATGTTTTACACCATAGAAATAATTTCTATTTACTGTTTTATGGTTTATTTTATTGATTTTCATTAGTTAATGCATGGTTTCTTAAATTTCTTAGATTTCTGTGTGTTTTAGGTTTAGAACATTAAAGATAATGTTATTTAGGATTGAAATACTTGCTGTTTAGTTCGGATTTTTTTATATGTGATATATGTATGTGTAAATGAACTACAATAAAAAACTCAGAGATTTTAGACTTCGGGAACCCTCTCAGAAAAATCAGACATCAAATCTGGTTTTTAAAGCTTTAAAATCGTTGTTAAAATCATAAAGGTAACTTGCTGTGATGATATTTTTCTCATCCTATATCCGATTTTAGATCTGTAAAATGCCATGGATTCAAATTGATTAGATATATCTACTGTGAAATTTTCAGAATTTTTTACTATTGTGTAGTATTTTTCCTCTGTCAGAAACTCTGATTTTTAATTTAAAACTCGTTAGGGTTTACCAAAACCCTAATCAGACTTGTGTTATTCATAAATCCCAAAATACAGATTCGATTCATGATCTGTAAAAGGTGAGTACTATTATTTTTCTAATAACTGTTAACTGTTAAAATCTCAGATATTTTGAATGAGTGCTGCTATTTATCCCAGAATTTTCAATTGAAAGTATCAGTTAGGACCAAAGTTAAAATCAATGTATTCAAGGCCGGATTGCCGGAAAAGGATCTCCCTGATCCCAAGTGCTTTTTCAGATCTGTAAAATAGAAAAGTTCTGTTTTCCTGTCTATTTGGTCTCTGTAAAAAATCAAAGATTTCCATGGAGGACTGATCCCTGGTTCGGGCCTTAAACTGAGACTGGTTGGTGAACTAGGTCAAAAATAGCATATTTTTAGGGTTTGATGCTATTTTTGGATTAAATTAATGTCAAAAATTTATTTTTATAATTTCAATCCGATATCAGGGTTATAACAAGTGCAGGTACCAATTTGTAGGATTTTTAGAATCCGTTTGATGCTTGAATGACTTGAATTGCAAAACAGGGCACCCGAAAGATCCAAAAACACTGATAAAATCACAATTTTTGTGATATTTCTTGATTTTCTTGCATAAGTGCATGTTTTTAGGGTTTGTTCATGTTTATAATCATGTTAGGATGTTTCATGTTTGATTTTGTGTTTATTTCCATCATAAATCTCAAGTTTTTATCAAAATCTATTTCAAAAAACCCTGATTTCAAGGCCATAGTCTTGCTATCGGGGGCAATTTGGTCATTTGACCTAAATTTCGAAATCCCTAACCCTAATTTTCATATTTTTAATTATGTCATAGCATATTTGGTTTGATATATTTTTATTTGAACTTCAAAACTTGCATTTTATCAAAATATCTTTCTCAAAACCCTAATTTCAAGGCCATAGTCTTGTTATTAAGGGTATTTTGGTTATTTTGACCCCAATTTCGAAATTTAAAATTTCATTTTCATATTTATTCAATCTTATTTCATATTTTATCAATTTTTATTTAAGGGAATCATGGAAAAGGCTTATATCTAGCAAAATCCAGTAATTTCTAGATATTACTGGATAAACCTAGAAAAGCCAACATATCATTACTAACAAAGTTTTCTAGTTTTGCAGGTACATTGAAGATTTTAATTTCATGTATTTAAATTTCAATAGTGATGTAAATTAAATATAAACTTTGGAATAAGAATTTAAATTCCTGCATAGATTAGGATTTGCATTTCATATAGTTTAAACTTTGATATATAACTGCCATGTATGCCAATTCATGCACATTTTATTAATTCACTATGGTCTACACGAATGGCACATACACTAGCTTTTATGAAGTTTATAAACTTGGTGGAATTCGTATTTATGGCCATAGTCAGAATATGAATGATACCCAGATTTATGATCTTCACATTAGCCACATTCAGCCTACACTCTTAGGCTAACTTCAAAATGCACTGCATTTCTCAAAATACAAAAAGTATTTCTCAATTCCTCAAATCCATATTCATTCATTTCATGCATTTGCCAATTCCAATTCAAATCTCAATTCAAAGAAGTTCATTTTCTCAAAATTTTCTAAGTCATATGGAGAAATCGATTTTCTCAGAATATGAAAATCTCAAAGTATGTTTCAAGTGTTTCTACAGTTCAAAATTTGAAATTTCAAGTTGTACATTCAATTCCAAGTTTGAATTCAGAGAAACCAAGTTTTCTTAGAATCAATTTTCACAAAATCTCAAGATTTCCCCAGAAATCGATTTTTACTTTTCTCAGAAGTATATTTCAAATCCCAATTCACGATTTTCCATGTGATACCTATTCTAAGTGTTTCAGTTATTCAAAGCAAACATCATGTTTTCAAATATGCATTTTCAGTAATTCATAATCACATGCCTGATTCTATGTGCATTTAGGAATTAGAATGTGATTTAGACAAGTTGAATAGAGCAGAGTACAAGATTGATCCTTAGTTTGATTACCCCTGTTAAAGGTGGCAGGAACGGTCGAACCTCGTACCGACAGACGAGTCCCATTCTACGGAATTTTCCCGCATTTTAAAACGGAGGCGAGTTATTTTCAAAAACTATTTCAAAGGTTAGTTTGACTCGCAAAAGTAAAAAAAAATTGCGATGATAACAGGAGGTTCATCGCATCAGCCTTTAACTTGGCGATGATTTAAACTTTCCCTGGAATAATACGTCACATGCTCCTTCAACTTCGAGATGATTTGAGTCTCCTTTGGCCCCGAGGGTCTAACTCATCCATCAGTCTTCAACTTAATGATGATTGAGAGATCCCTTTTGCAGGTAGTTAATGGCAACTTGATTGATTGAAGAGATATTGAGATTGAGTGTATTCTTTTTTGTCGCTCAGTATATTTTCATTGCTTTATTACCAGAAGAATGATCTTTAAAAATGTGTCATAGATATGATCAATATCAATTCACTTACAGCTTTTCAATATCATTGAATTTTACTTTACCGATCATATTGAGGATGTTTCTTCATCCTTTTGGTTGACCAACAGAAAAGGTTTCAATTTCGAGTCTTTCTTTGTAAAAGTTTTTGCCCTTTTGGAAGGAATACTGAAGGTGATTTGAGGTAAAATTTTATGCAATAAAGATTTGAGATCAACAACTATTTTTTATGACAAATTGGCAAAATATTTTTGAAATTCTTGGTGAAAGAAATTGCTTGACATCAAATTGACACATCCGTGACTGGTTTCTCCTCTCCATTCTTCAAAGGAGACTCAGGCTTGACCCTTCCCTAAACGGGTAATAAAAGTTATTTCTCTCTTCTCTGAAGAGGAGGTGTTTGCAAAATAAATTTTCGAAGAGAAATTAAACTGTCATCAAAACTCCCTAACTGTAGGCTTCTCTTATGGAAAGGTGTCCGATTGGATAAGGTCGATAAATTGTCATAGATGAACGAGTCCATCATACTCTCCCTAAAAAGGGTCCTTGATGACAATATGGCTTAACAAAAGACATTGGGGGGGCCACAAGGAGAATGAGCTTCCATCAAAACTCTCCCTGACAAAAGGGGTCCTTGTGTAACAATAAAGATTGTTTTGCAAACCGTTCACGAAGACATGAGTCCCTTCAAGCTCTCCCAGAAATAGGGGTTCAGCGAACGAACAATAAAGATATGTGAAAGGAACGAGCTCCCTCGAACTCTCCTTGGAAAAGGGTACCTTGCAAAAAAGATGATTGATATTTGATATTGGGAACGAGTCTGACATGAAGGTCAAATCTTGGATGACCATGATTGGAAAATATGACTCGTGAGTCAAAAAATAATTGACTTTGATAGATTTGGTAACCCGGAGGTTTGTTTGATGTAATTGGTGACCTGGAGGTCTACTTGACAAACTCAAATGACCCGGAGGTCTGATCGATAAAAGCGGGCACTAAGCATGAAGTTGAATCTAAACGTTTGACCAACTCGAAGGCTGGATTTTGAAAGAAAACTTTGATTTGGAACTTGAATCTTCAAAGGAAAACTAGACCCATTCTTGGATTTACAAGAAATAAAATTTGAGCCAGAACTCGAATCTTCAAAGGAAAATAAAAAATTCGAGTCGAAACTGAAATCTTTAAAAGAAAACTAGACCAGTTCAGATTTAAAGGAAAGAAAAGTTGAGTCAGAACTCAATTCTTCAAAGGAAACTCAAAAATTCGAGTCAGAACTCAAATCTTCAAAGAAAAACTAGACCAATTTGGATTTAAAGGAAAGAAAATTTGAGTCGAAACTCAAATCTTCAAAGGAAACTGGAAAATTTGAGTCAGAACTCAAATCTTCAAAGGAGCTGGAAAATTCAATTTTGAAAGAAAGAAAGCTTGAGTCAGAACTCGAATCTTCAAAAGACCAATTCGGTTTTGAAAGAAAGAAAACTTGAGTCAGAACTCGAATCTTCAAAGGAAACTAGACCAATTCGGTTTTGAAAGAAAGAAAACTTGAGTCAGAACTCGAATCTTCAAAGGAAACTAGACCAATTCAGTTTTGAAGGAAAGAAAATTTGAGTCGAAACTCAAATCCTCAAAGGAAAATGGAAAATTCAAGTCAAAACTCAAATCTTTAAAGAAAACTGGAAAATTCGAGTCGAAACTCAAATTTTCAAAGGAAAACTAGACCTGTGTGAAAGTTGGAAGAAAATTAAAGTCAGAACTCGAATCTTCAAAGGAAAACTAAACCGTTTCGGAAATTAGATTTGAAAGAAGGTTTGAGTCGAAACTCAAATCTTCAAGGAAAAACTAGACCAGTGTGGACTGAGTTTGGCAACATTGACCAATTAGGTTTAATAGGTTCGACTAGTGTAAGACTGGATTTAGAAAAAGGATGGCGCTCTAAAAATATTTAAAGATTGTGGTGGGAATTTTTAGCTTCACTCTAAAGAGAAATTATCATAAATGATTGCCGAAGACTCAGGATTTATCCCTTATCCTGAATGGAAATTGATTTGATGCAAAAGTATGCAATTTGTTACAAATGGATGTCAATCAATGCAAATCAACGCAGATCAAGGCAAATTAGTGCCGATCAATGCAAATGAATGCAAATCAGGCAAATAAAAGGTCGATTAATGCAAATGAATACAGATCAGGCAAATAGACAGTCTATCAATGCGAATGAATGCAGATCAGGCAAATAAAAAGCCAATCAATGCAAATGAATGAAGATCAAGCAAATATAGGGTCGATCAATGCGAATGAATGTAGATTAGACAAATAAAAGGCTGATCAATGCAAATGAAAGCAGATCAGGCAAATAGAGGGCCGATTAATGCACATGAATGCAAATTAGGCAAAATGACTTCGATACAAGACTCAACTCGAAGGTCAAATTTAAAGAAGACTGGTCTTTTGAACATGCTTGATGATTGTGTTGGAAGATTTCCAATCTTCACTCTCACGATGACTTGGACAACTACCAGGGTCTCAGGATTATCCCTTATCCTGAATGGGTAATGAATTTGATGCAATTGGATGCAAATGAATGCAAATAAATGCAAATGAATGGTGAGAGATTTTGTTTGATCCTTCCTGCATACAGGACATTTTGAGGTAAAGACGATTTTTCAAAAAAAAGTGCCCCAGTGTAAGAGGGGAATAAGAAGAAGGACATTAACGAACGCTCTCTGAAGGTAACAAGGCAACAAACTTCTTGATTGATTTGAGAGGCACTCTCAAAGAGGTTGCTTCTCATAAAAGACATTTTGCAAAAGGACAAAGAGTAATATATAAAAAAGATGACGCCAACTATGAGGAAAATTGATGTCTTATTTCTGCATTGGAAGAGGAACAATAAATCAAGGAAAAATTTGAGATTACATCGTCCCTTCAAAATGATGGAAGCAAAATGAAAGAGATGAGAGAGAGCATTGGTGTCATCCTTCTTCTTCGTGTCCAAAAAAGATGTTGGCAGGATAGCTGATTGATTCTCTAACTTATCTCCTGCAAGAAGTCCTTCATCGATGCAATCCTGCATAATGTTCTTAAAGATGAAACAATGTTCTAAGTCATGCCCCATTGCTCGATGGTACTTGCAGAATCGATCCTTCCATTTTCCCATGGCAATAGGAGGATCAACAATCTTTGGAAGTTTAATCATCTCCTCGGCTAGCATATACCCGAGAATTTCTTCACGCGGTTGAGCTAGAGGAGTGAAATCATGAGTGAAACTCCAATTGTCATGCTTCGCTTTCTCTTGAGTGCTCGATTTCTGGCGAGAGCTCGACTGAAAAGGCTTTTTGTCTTGCTTGAAGGTGTTTCTCTTTTTGCTTTCAACATTGCTTCTGTCGGACTTAGAACCTCTCATGTTGCTGTCGTTGTTGTTGCGAGTGGTGTTTATGGAAAGGGTGACAGGTGCCTTCTTCTTGACAGGAACCTTTCTATAACTGGCATCAGCTTGCTCAGACATCATTTTAATCATTATTTTCATGAACAACTGATATGCGGCAAGATCGATGTCATCCCTGTCTGTTTGACCCTGTCCTCTGGCAGATCTTGGAGAATCCATCTCTTGCTCGCTACTGCTGCTCTAACTAACACACTGAAATGATGCAGTCTTCTAGCCAGATCTTGTCAGAATCACTCAAAAATACCGATGCTTTCTGTAGAATGAGGTGGACGCTTAGAATTTGAGGATGATGATTTTGGATGGAAATGAATAAAGGGAAAATATTTGGTGAGAATCAGGTCGACAATTTGAAGGATACCTTGTTACCGGGGATTGGGTCATCGTTGGAATTGCGATAATTGCATTGCCACTCTTGATGAAAGAAGTAAGGAACTAAGATGTGCCTTGTTACCTAGGCGAGGTCATCAAGACATGATAAGATAAGAATTGTTGAAAGAAAATGATTTTATTGATAATAAACTCGACAAAGAGGGGGTGGACAAACAATCTGCCACCATTCAAGATAATCATAGGACACTTGAGGACCCAAAAAAATAGTAAGAACAACAAAAGAACTCCAGCTATATTTAGCAGAGTGGTATGTTTCGGACCACTAAGCAGACTTTAGATCGAATTCTAGCACATTGCCTGATAACATTCGATCATCAATATGCTTCTACCTCTGCAAGAATAGCATGATGCATCGCTCTGGCTGGTAATAGATGAAGAAGAATGATCTAAGTAACTTGAGTTGCTTGACATGCGCATAAGTGTATCGAGGGGGCGACTCTCGACAGTTGAAGTAGTCCCACACGATTTCTTCTTCATGGAGATTCTCGATAAAAAATCGGTACCGAGGAATAGGTAGTGGCTCATTGTTGTTATATCTGAATGAACTCGCTCGAGTTGACACATGTTAAAAGAACCAAGACTGCAATGCGTAGATACACCCTTCCACTAAGATTGAATCTTTGAGCGTGAAGCGGGTCAATCTATGGTACAAGAAGGCAAGTGCCGCCATGGCAATCGAGAGACGGTTGGTCTGCCGACTTTCCCATCTTCGCAAAAGCTACATAGTTTTGTCCGTCTTGGAAGAAGACTAGCCCTACTCTGCACAAAACCATTGCATGTTGAATCCTTTCTCGCACTGCTCAAGATAAGAAATCGACTTCTTTAAATGCCCCATAATGTTGGTATAACTCAAACAAGTCGACACACTGACTCTCATATGCTTCTATTAGTGGCCGAGATCTGCATCCTGTTATCTGGTCTAAAGCATCTCAGGGGTCGAGTGTCTTGACGTTGATAAAAAACTGTTGCTCTAATGGATCTTCTGGTTGACCAACTGGCTCATATAAAACCACAATCTCTGAAAATTCATCCAGTAGTAGAGTCATCTCTCCCCACGGGAACCAGAAGGTATAAGTGCACAGATTCTACCGCTCTGCCCACAGTGAAAAAAATAAGGGCGAGACTTGAGGAATATACACGATTTTTTGAAAAATTGCAGACATGATCAAAACAAGGCTGGAAATTCGAGATCTAGAGGAAGTTAAAGAAAATCACCTGGAGTTTTGAAGAAATAATAGAAGATTTTTGAAAAATCATCAAGGGTTTTGATAAAATCATTGGTGAATATGAGGAAAATAAAGGAAAAATAATTGAAAAATATCTAAAATATATGCACATCACATCCTGCATAAATAAGTATGTGCATACAGCATTGCCTAAAATGTTGAATCTAAATGCACAAGTTTGAAATAATTGTAGGACCCTAATCCTAACTCTAAGTCTCAAATTATTTGTGTCCAATCATGCTATGCCGATATACTCAAGCTGAGCCTCGATGTACGTGGCATAAAAATAATTTCTCTGGTTCTAGGCTCATGTTTTCCAACATCCTTGAGCGCCTACCGATATACTTTGGACTATGGCCCTCGGTACGTGGCTGAGTTGGGTCAACCCAAATAGTGGCCCAGTTATGAGACTTTGTCCCAAACTATGGTTCTGGAAGAAAGCCCAACAATGTGGTGGCCAGGTAAAAATAGGTTGGGTTGTTTTTTAAAAATGATCAACATCACAGAAATCAAAAGGCTCTAATGACCTTTTTTGAAAAATTATAAGAAGCAAACAATGTTTTCAATCTGATCCTAGATTGAGGAGGATTGTGTGAGACCTAAGTCTATGTGAGCATGAATAATGTCTCCTCAATCGGTCCTACCAAACTATGCCTAAGTCTACATGCTTTCATGTCAGTTGGGTTTGATTCTAGGCTCCTAGGTTCATATGAAATAAAGCTAACAAGGATTAGAACACGATTTTGACAAGTTGAATAGAGCAAAGCACTAGATTGATCAGGTGAAGACATGTCCCATCACGGTCGCCAAACCTGTTATCATTACAAAATTTTACTTTTGCAAGTCAAACTGACCTTTAAAAAAGTTTTGAAAATAGCTCACCACCGTTTTGAAAATATGGAAAAATTGAGAGATTGGGACTCACTTGTCGGTACGAGGTTCAACCGTTCTTGGTGCCATAATCAAGGGTAATCATAACAAGGATCAATCATGTGTTTTGCTTTTCTCAACTGTCTAAATCGTTGTTCTATTTCCTAAATGCACAAAAAATCAGGCATGTGCTATGAACTTTAAAAAAAATTGACTGAAAACATGATGTATGCTTCGAATATTTTGGAAATACTTGAAAAAGAGGACACTTTAAAAATCATTTTTCACACTTGGGAAATAGTTTTGAAGAAAAGAAAGCTTGGAAAATCATGAACTGGACTTAGAAAAATAATTGGAAATTTCTTGAGAAACTAAGGATTTTTCTGAGAAAATCAATTTTGAGGAAAAAGACTTAGAGAAAATCAATTTTTCTAAGATGGAATTGAAAAGGGATGGGCGTGTGGCCCTCTAAAACTCTTTTCATGATTTAATCTAACCTAGATAATGCATGAATGCAGTTTGTGAAAATATGTTTTGGAGAATTTGAGAAAATTATTTATAAAGAGAATTTTGTGTGTCTTATAGAATTTAGATGAAATAAATTTTCTATATATCCCCGACTATGGCCACGAATATATATTGAATATATCCCATTTGATTCTAAAAGGAAAAATACTTGAAAAACTTTAGAAAATATTCAATAATTTTTCAAGATGGCCTAAGAGTGTAGGCCGTTTGTAACTTAGAAGAAGATGATAAATTTGGGTTTCATTCGTATTCTGACTATGGCCATAAATACGAACTCCATCTAGTTTATCAACTCCCTAGAAGCAGGTGCACATGCCATTCATGTTGACCATTGTAAATTTGAAATATATACATGAATGATCAAACAATAGCAGATAATATTAAAATCAAACTATATGCAAATGCAGCCTAAGCTAAGTAGGAAAGTAAATTCTTATTGAAATATTATATTTTACATCAATAATGAACTAAAGAAAGAAAAAAGAAATAAGGAAAATATAATCTTGAGCTTTCTTGCAAAATTAGCAAACTTGTTAGCAGACAAATGTCCGCTTTTCTGGATTTATCCAACAATATATGAAATTGAGGGATTTATCTAGATATAAGCCTTTTTTCATGCTTTCGTAAAATAAAACCAACTAAATAACATAATGGATGATGCATAACTGAATAAATAATAAAAATAAACAAGTTTGGAATTTGAAATTTGGAGAAAAATAGCCAAAATACCCTTGAAAATTGATATTTATTATAAAATAGGGTTAAAAAATGGTTTTTCAGAAAAGATTTTTGTAATACGCTTAATCTGGGGATCAAACGGATTCAAAACGAAGCAAAATCGGGTGAAGAGCACCCTAATATGATTATAAAGATTATAAAACCCTAAAATCACAAAAATAATGGATGAAAAAAGTTAAATATGCAAAAAAAAATTGAAATTTGCCGTGTTTCGATTAAATCAGAACTCCGCGGGCATCCTGTTTTTATGAAATAACTAAATAACACATCAAATGAATTTCAAAAATAATAAAAATTGACATGGACACTTTTAATAACCCTAAAAATAAGATGCAATCTAAAAATATGTTTTTTGGATTATTTTGATATAAATATTAAATAAAAAGATAAAAAATATGTTATTTTACTTGTGGTTCCATACCTGTCATATTGTCAGACCAGAATCAGATATTAAACAACAATAAAAATTTATGAAATTTAATATAAAGAAACTAGATAGATTAATAAAGATAAGCCTTTTTACAGATTGGGCATACAATCTTCGGTTAAGGTGATACGACTCTGGCAATACATACTTGATTCCGCCTTATGCGTAATGATGTAATAAAGACAAATCCGGTTTTGAGTTTAAAAAAAGGTAGAAAATAGAATAAAAAATTATAAAAATTTCACAAAAGATAATAGATATGCAGATAAAGACATGGCTTTTTACGGATTGGGAAAAAGATCTCTAGTTAAGCAGATATAACCCGTGCAAGTTGACCTTGTCTATGAAATACGACTGAAGGTTCAAGAAACATAGACTCTGGTCTCGGGTTTCAAGAAAATAAAAAACATTAATAAAAAATTATGAAAATTACACCATGAAAAATAGACATAGATGGAAACAACCTTATTTATGGATCAGAGAGATCATCTCTGGTTGGGGAGATATTGCTCCAGCAAGACAGAACAAGATTCGAACTGGCCTGGCGATTCAAGAAACATAGAGTTTGATTTTGGGCTAAAGAAAAGCAGAAATTGATCATAGAAATTTATGAAATTTTTACAGGATAAACTAAACATGCATACGAGGATGCTACGTTTTACAGATTGGAAAAGCAATCTTCAGTTGGGGAGATATGCTTTCGACAAGATGACCCTAGATTTATACAATGTTTTCCCAGTTTAGAAACAGTTTTGAAGGGAAATGCTTGTGAAGTGATTTTGTCTCTGCAGGGCAAAAATGACACTAAAAAATGAGGTTTTAATAGGTTTGAACAGGATTGAACCGATTTCTAGGGTTTCTAAACTCAGAGGAACTAAAAGGACACTGATTCAACTAAACTCCTAGGCTGGATGATCGAGAAATGACCAAATTCTCAGATAAATGGTGAGAAATGAGAACTGGAGTGAAGTGGGTGACAGAAATGTATTGTGTTTGAGCTGGAATAGAGATTAGTTATACTAAGATAAACTAAATTTGGTGCTCAAACACTAGCTGGACTGACTAAACTTAGCTCAATTTCAGCTAAAATGAGCTGAAATGGGCTAAAATGGACTCCTAGACTGCGAGAAATGAATTTAAACTAGAACCTAGCCAATTAAAGTCCTGGTGAGCTCAAGTTAAACACAAGGGAACAAGATTGACTAGATTTAACTGACTCAAGAATAATTGACTAAAATTCGAGCTAGAATTAAGCTCATTTCTCAGGAAATAAACCAATTTTGGCTGAAATGGACCGAATTGAACAGGATTCGCTCATCATGAGCTCAAATAAGCTAGAAATGACAAACATTCTAACTGTTATGAGCTTTAAAATGAGCTTGGTTGAGTCTAATTGACAAGGGTCTAGGGTGCCCAAGGTTAAAATGAGAATTTTATTGACAGAAAGGGGCAAAATGACACCTAAACTAGAACAGACCTAGGGTTAGACTCCTACACCAACCTACAAGGTTGGCATCTGTGAAAGGGGGGTGTCTGAAAATGAACGAGAAAAATTTGTGGTGTTTACATTAGATCCAGTTGAATGTTTTTAGATCCATAAAATATCATGGTCGAACCTATTAGATATGTTTGCCCAGTTATCATACTTGTATGAGTTGTGACAATATAACTCGATCAAGCATGGAGATCAAGTTTTTTCAAAACTCGTAGTATAATATGAAACCAATTATGGTTCATATTTATACTTATTTGGATAGTTCCTTAATTGGTTCTTCTTATTGAATGGATCTAGTGTCAGATGTGGATAGTATGATGCCCGGATATAAGATCTAGATCTAGATTTGATTCAAGTTTTACTGATGTATCCAAATAGTATAAAGACAAATATTTAGACCTAATAATATACTATTTATGGTTCCTAGTTTCACCTAAATAGATTTAGAAAAGTACAATGCTAGATGTATGAATTTAAAACATAAAAATTTACTTTTGGACTACAGATGAATCCTATATGATTCATGATTTTGCTTAAGCTTGCATGTAGATTCATTTGTTAATATGAATCATGTTGGAGTTGATAGATATCATCTCAAGTAGATTTGAATATAGTCTTTTGATTGGATCCAATGATATATCTAAACACATATGTACACCGGCTTGTAGTTTGACTACTTATAAATGAGTTTATCCAAATGACAATGAGAAAGAAAAGATAAATGTCATTGGATATGAATCTAATGAATTTAAGGACTTAAGCTTTAGTCCGAATACATATTGCTTCTATTGAGCAAATATGACTTAAAATAATGCATGAGAAAAGTGAGAGCTAAATTAACTATATAATTTTACACATGCAAGTGAATATATTTATATGATGATAAATAATCACCATAAGTCATGGATTTTATGGTATGAATGCATGAAGGGATAATTTCACGCTTTAGAAGCTTATGCATGGTATGCAACATGGTGATAATCATATTTGGATCTGGATATATTGATCCAAGATGATCAAGTGGTAGTTAGCCTGATAAGAATTTAAGCATGTTGCATGTAATAATGCACATGGATAGTGTGAGTATGGATTATGGTGAAAGTTTAAAAAGTAAAAGTATTTGCTGTATTTAGCAAATCATACTTTATCATGAATAATCCATGAATTAATAAAATTCATAGTAATCCACTAGTGTGCATGTGGACATGATGATGTCCTATAGAATGGTAATAAAAGAGCCATAAAAACCCCATGACTCACTAAGAAGATGAGACCTATATGTTATGATTAGTTGTAAGTAAAACAACTTAATCAATATATGTGCAAAATAATTCACCATGGTGGTATGTATTTGTTTGCTCTAGAGCTAAAGACTGCATAATTGGTGTAGTAGATATAAATGAAAGTATGCACATAAAATTCCACATTAAGAGTTATGATTGAAATCTTCACATGATGAATAATTCATACGGCCATGCAAAATAGTTTTGTGACATAACTCGTGTGGAGAATTGCACGCAAAATGCCTATTGATGTCATAAATAAAGCATAAAATATATGAATAAGTCTTATGGTCACATTATATATGCATGGTAACTTGATAAATATATTATCAAGATATGACTATTTTGTTTCATGCATGGAATGATGGTTCCTGATATGATAGAATAGTCCATATGATTATGTAATAAATAATCCATAACATGCATGAAAAATCTCATAATTAAATTATGATATAACTCTTGAAAATATGCAAGTTTTATTTGGTTGATTTTTAGCTATATATACTAAGAAAGGTAAACTCTTAATTTATTATTTATTTTGTCGGACATGACAGTTGATCTATTGATGAAAATAGTTTCAAAAGATGTCTTTGTAAGACCTTGTCCCCAACGACATACATTAGGGGCAACTCTGTGGGATCCGAGGGTGGTTGACTTGCTTGTGGAAGCAGTCACATAAGTTTGGTTCAGATGTTGAACTGGTCCCCTACCACGGAGGAGAGGAAACCATCTCATGCATATGTTCTTTACTTTTGGGTCAAGGACTCCATCCCCGACCATGAGTATTAGGGAATCACCCTATGGATTCGTGCTGCTTCTTGAGTTTGAGACTCAGTCTCCAACCATAGTGGCTTAAGGGACTACAGTTGTGGCCATTAGCTTTGGTAGTGCGCTACAATCTTTAGAAAGAGGGATGCCTTGACAAACGGTCTCAGACTCTAATGCTGGCTCTCAGTGTCCATCCTAGGGTAAAAAAATAAATAAATTAGTAAGTGAATAAAAGCCCCTTGAGTGGCCCAATGTGCTCATAGTTACCCATGGGGTTGGTGCCTCTTGTGGTGAGTAATTGATAGAGGAACTAAAGATGTGTGATTGCATTTCATTTAAGCAACAACAACTAAGTAGAAGATCTAATAAAACACTCACGCATTGGAGTTGTATTTCCTTGTAGAGTGACCTGATGGATCGACTTTCCAATATTGCTAGGCTTTCCAGAGTCAAGAGGGTGGACCCTTGCTATGTATATTTTTAAATAACTTTATGTTGACTTTTGGATCTGATTAGTCTTTTCCTCATTAAGTCACCTACCTTGTGAAGTTTCTTGAGAGTTAACCCATGTGGTGGTTTTGTGTTCAAAGTGTATTTTTAAGGATCAAGTAGAGTTCTTGGGAGTCATATTTAGACGTGTTCTAGTCTCATTCTTTTAATGTTAATATTTTTCTTTCAGGAGATGTCTAAGCGGATTAGTGAGGTACACTAAGCTCAGCGAACTTTTGGATGGTGGATCTGGAGCTGCTTTGGGTTTTTTTTTTTTGTTGTCTTGATATGTATATATATATATATATGTCATTTTCTAACTATGATGGTTATGAGAGCCACAATTTGAAACCTTGTGAACTGATTGATGATATATAATAAATTAATAAAATTATGTTTTTGCCCAACCCTTAGTATGTATTTACTATATCATGTCTTTCGATATTATCATGTCCTTTTTGGTGATGACAATCATTGTTTGTCGTCAGTATTTTTCACTAGTTTTAGAAATTGCATCACCACCATGATCTTATCGTACCCTCCTTCTAAACTCAAAACAAAAATTTCCAAGTCCCAAATCTCTTCACAAAATTTCACGCCTACATCTAAGGTAGCATACCTTGGATCAATCACAACCCTCTATTTAAAAATCAACCAATAAGAGTCCTCCATCTCAATCTTGGATGGATTTGAAAAGATGGATCCTAGATATTCGAGAAACGTAACTATAAATAGGAAGGCACCCCCTTATTCCAGCAACTAAAGCTCGAGCCCTAACTATACCCTTACACTACTGAAATCGCTGCACAACTAAACCTAGCCGGCCTAGGCTAGTTGAGCCACCTTGCCTAGCTTAGAACCTAGATCCCATATCTCACTCCTTTTTTGGATCTTGCGCCTAGCCAGACTACTGCCCATGTTCCACCACGTTTGACAACAATATAGAAAGGGATGCCTATGCCCGAAGTGATATTTGGTGTGTTTTATTATCCATTCCATTCATTTATTGCATTATTTCATAAGTTTAGAATCCACTAACCCACACAATTTGTGTTTATTTCTTTGTTTTCTAAGTCTTGGTGGCTCACACCACCAAACTCACTTTTTTATTATTAGGATTTGCGTACAAGGTACAAGTACTCTCAAATTGAAGATCCACATGTGAAGATTTTGATATCCTAAAGTGGCTGATCTCTACTCAACGGAAGAGGAAAGGCACACAACCTTGCATAATGAACCTTATAATTCTCAAATTCTGATCCGATTTTCAGAACCTTTTTTTAAATTTTTCTTGTGAAAACCATTTTTTTGTTTTCAAAAATTTGTGATCCACAAAATGGTGATTATGATGGGACAGTTCATCTAGTACTTTTATTTTCAAAAAATCAGTGCTATGAGATTAGTACCTTGATTTTCATTTTCGGATATTAGATCTCCTATAGATCCAAAATCTAGTTTTCTATATTTTGTCCTGTCTGATCTTGTCTTATTAATGTAGTCATATCTCTATATATGTAATCTTTTTCAACGTTTTAGGGCTCATTGAAAAATAGACATTCATCTTTACCATTCTCATTTTTTGCACAAGTTTGAATTCCAAAGCTATGGTCTCCAAAAATAACCCATTCTCATTCTTATTTTGTTCTTATTATTTTTTGGATTTACGGTAAAGGTGGCCAAAAATAGCATAGAACAGTTGGAATAGGTGTTGAAGCACTTTTTTTGCCTTGTTTTAGGTGTGTTGGCAGAGTTGTATATCTCAACACTCATTGGTTATTTTCTAATGAATAAGGTGTTATTGGAAAGATAGTTTTGTCTAATTTTCCTGTTTCTTGGAAATATATTTCTGTCTAATTTTTCTGTTTTTTTTCTTTAGTTTTTCCAAAATTTGTCATTTTTGAGGTCCAAAATCAGTGACAAGATTTGTCACATATATTGGATTTCAAAAGAATCTAGTAAAACTTGGCTTGGATCATATCTACGCTTTCGTATCCTAGAATCCTGCAATTCCATTACCCATTTTTTCTTTCTTGTTCTTGTCTGCTTGGGTGTTGTGTGTAGATTTGGAGAAGTCCTTTGGGTAAGGGTTCCTTTCAGATCCAACATCGGTTCGTTTCTCGCGAGAAAATATTTTCTTTTAAAAACTTAGAATTTTTTAGTATTTATATTTCCTGGCTTTATAGGTAGATACCCAAGGTATACTTGGTGTTTATTTACATGTTCTAATTGATTTGAGTTACTAGTGAATGAGAATGGTATGGACATATGCCATGACAATGTTTACCATCAAAACATTCATAGGAAAAAGAGATGCACTGCCATAACTAATTGACAAACGGTTTGTACACTCATGCTCTGATAGTACGGTGCTGATCTTGATGGGAACAAGTACAGACAAGAAAGTTGCAAAACATCAGTGCTCCTCTTGTGTGCAATTCAAGCTAAAGACCATTGTGAAGATTTCTTCCTTGGTTGGGTTCAGCAAACCAAACTAAAATCTTGAAAATAGTGTTATATTGGCAAAGCAACAGTAGGAATTTTTGTAGGGAAGGTTGTATGGTCCTAATATCACAGAAGTAGCAATCATGTGAAGAGAATATTATAATGAATATGCCTATACTTGGAAAGATATGGCCCCAAATAAAAGTAACTCCTCAATTGAGTAGAATCCTCAAATGCTTAACTAAGAAGATTATTCCAGCCAAAGGCACTTCTGTCACCATGAAAGGTTTGATTGTGAATTTTCACGTTTCATGACCCCATTAGTTTCTTTAACTTTTTGCTTTTGTACTTCCGTGCTGGGCATACCCCATAGTATGAATGTCATGTGGCATATCACTAGAATCCTAATTGGATCAACGACGCTGATATGGATGCTTTATGTGCTTGTCACTCTAGTACAGTAGGACTAGGTGGAAAAGATATTTTCTTTTTTGGTTTTTGAAAGACAAGCTGGGGTTAGGCAGACCCCTTACCAGTTACACAACTATACCATTGGGTTTTGAACTTGCAACGTCCCAACGCAAGTTTACGTGCACTAGCTGCTCCTACCAGACAAGGGGAACCCCCATTGGTGAAAAGATAGTTCTTTTATTGCAATGTAAATTGTGTATATACAATCAAATGCGATGGATGCTCGTACTGCAGATCTCATGCTAAGCTTTGATGGCTTCTAGTATTGGCTAGTTGGTAAAGAACGTAATTATATTCCCAGATGTCTATCTCGGGTGGAAATGTATAAGGAGAATTTGATCTGGAAAAAGAGAAGCCGCCTGATTGGCTTCCAAACACAGTTAATGCGTCATGAATGTAATGTGCTATTTTATATGTAACTGGTTGGGCTGTGCCTGGCCCCAGTTTGCCAATCAAATAAATAACTTGTATATATATTTTTTTTTGAGAGGAAGAAGGAGAAAAAACATTATTAGTGGAAAGAATACCATGCTCCCCAAACTTGAATAAATCAATCAAATGTCATTGATGTTTTAAAACTCTATGTACATAAGCATGAAGACGGATGTGAATGGCTTTATTATCAACGCATGTAATTGCAAGGAAGCATATTTGAAATTTCAAAAACTCAACATATAGGTCACATTTGCAATGCCGTGAAAATTGGATTTCACAAGTTTTTGTAATTGCAAATCAAAATTGCACCTCTTTCTCATGTTTTGTGAAACGTGAGAAAGTACAAGCTGTGATTATGATTTTCGCTTCAAAATGCTCCTCTCTTGAAACGAGAAAGTCTGTCACAAGATCACTCGCCTTGCAGCCAACGGTTACCACTTGAACTTTCTTCCAAGGACTCTGGTTGCAGGTGAGATTAGCCATCCCACTTGATAAAGTTCAGGCTGAGACTGCTGGTCACAATGGTGTTGGGGCCAACTTTCACAAGTTTCAAGGCAGGCGCATTCACAAGTGAGAATCACAATCACAACTTGCATTTTTTCTTTTTCTATTTTTTGAAGGAAACAATTAGCACTTTCTCATATTTCACTAAACTTGAGTTGGTTGTGATTTGTAATCACAGACACTCGATAAAACCAAACTTTCACGCGGCATAGCAAACATGCCCCAAGTGTGACCAAAGCAAACGTGCCCAACCAAAGATGAATATCTAAACCTATGAATATATGTGCCCATACAAGCATCCAAAGTTTTAAGTTTCAAGCCTCAAACTTATGGATGTTGTAAACACCCCAAATTTTCACTCACCTCCCCAACATTTCCACCAAGCATCAACATCCAGCCTCTGAAATCGCTGGAGGGCAAAATGGTCATTTTCTGAACCCGGACCTTGCAAAAGTCTAAATTTCATCTGCAACTCTCAAAATTTCTCTATTTTGTCTCAGATAGTCAAAATCTTACTCCTGACAGAAGACAGGAATCCTCAAGTCTTGGTTCAAGATTCCATTTCATAAGACATGACATTGCATATCATTGCATGAGCATTTCAAATCACTGCACTGCACAGCATGTCATTTCGAGGTCCAGAACTCTCGATTTCAAAATCTTCAATCCATATTAGAATTTTAACTCTTTTCAAAATTGATTTCAAAACCCTGGGTCTTCAAAATTATCAATTTTTCCCATTTTACCCCCAGGACTCTGAATTTCAAAATATTTCCTCAGGAAAACTATCTGGATAGTTTTCAATGTGGATTTCAGTCACTTCACCTTAGATTTTGCCCCTTTTTACAATTTCAAATATCCTCCTTTTACAAAATCGCCCTGCAAGGGCCAACTCTTTCCAAAATTCCTGTTTTGCCCATTAGTCCAGCTTTTATGAAAATTCCAAAAAAAAGAAGTTGTTTTATCCTCATTTCAATAAAGAAACAATGTGGGACCCACACTGAGGTGGTGTCACACAAGCTTTCCTTTTGAAAATTTGAATTTTGAAAAACCCAAAAATATAGGAGCCTTGTCCCCTGGATTGGTGCCACTTGTCTTTTCTCTCTCCTCCCATTTACATGTCATGTGTCAGCATAGGGTTCACCTAGAGTCGGTGCCACATGTCACCCTCCCTCTTCTGCCAAGTGTCAGTGTGGGGCTACCTTAAGAAGCCGCCACATGTCTGCCATGTGTCAGTATCCATCCTGCGCCATGTGTCATTTCAAAGACTACTAGGAGATGCCAAGTGTCATAGGTTGTCTTGTCTAGAAAAAGTGGAGCTTGTCTCCTCTGAGGTGGCGCCACTTGAAGTGTGTCTCCTGCAGAGGACACGTGTCAACCTCTCCCTCCTTCTAGAAAAGTAGCCTGACACATGTCTCTTCCTACTTTTCTCAAAAAAGTAGGAGACATGTGTCACTCCTAAATTCCTACAAAAAAGGTAGGCTTGTCTCCTCTGAGGTGGCGCCATCTGGAGTGTCTCCTGCAGAGGACACGTGGCAAGCTCTCATTTCCTCAGAAAAAGCAAGTGCCATGTGTCATTTTCTGCTTTCTTCAGAAAAGCTAGAATTCAAATATTCAAAAACCCCCATAGGTGGCGAAAATCAAGAACTCCTACCTTTTTCATCCTGTCTGAGATGGCGCCACATGGCTTGGTCCACCTTCTCTCCCCTCTGCCACGTGTCGTTCTCTGCTTCCTTCAGAAAAAGTAGAGGACACATGTCCTCTCCCTATTTTTTTCAGAAAAGTAGGAGACACATGTCTCCTTCTCACTCCTTCAGAAAAAGTAGATGACACATGTCCTCTCCCTATTTTTTTCAGAAAAGTAGGAGACACATGTCCCTTTCCCTCCTTTTCCTCCCTCTTGCCACATGGCATTGTAGGAGCCACCCTGAGGTGGCGCCACATGTCCATCCTCCATTCCTCCAGGGCCAACCTCCATTTGAATTTCAAATTCTCCTCTGAGGTGGCGCCATTTGAGAAAGCCTCTCCAGACAGCTGACACTTGTCCTCCACATGTCCAGATCTCCTTCCACTAGAAAAAGCAAAATTCAAATTCCTCTGAGGTGGCGCCTTCTGAGCCCACTGCTCTGTCCTTCTGACATGTGCCAAACACCTTTTGAGGTGGCACCATTCCAGGACTCCACTTGGCTCCATTTTTTCATTTTTATTTTATTTTTAATAAAGGTAGCCCACCATGAGGTGGCGCCACCTGAGGACTCCCTACAAAAGGTGAGTTTGAATTTCAAATTCCAAGAGAGCACCCTCTGAGGTGGCGCCTTCTGGGAGTTCCCTGCAGAGAGAATCAAGCAAATTTTTGAAAAATTCCAAATTCCCCCTGCTGAGGTGTCTCAACCACAAAAATTTCCATTTTTATTTTCTCAAAAAAATCAAAATAGCCTTTTGAGGTGGCGCCATCTGAGGGCTCCCTGCAAAAGGCAAATTCGAATTTCAAAACCCCCAGATGGCACCCCCTGAGATGGCGCCACATGGAGGGCTCAGATCCAGCCTGTTTGAATTTCAAAAATTTTCAGAAAATCTATAAAAACAAGGCTCCATGTCCAGCATGGGGGATTTTTTTTTAGCTCTTGTGAACCTGGAAAATCCAACCTAGCCTTCCTAACATCTGATTTTAAACCTTGGAAATCGTGCCCCCTTTGGCGCATTGAAGAAGGTGGAGTAGAGCTCGTGCTGTGGCCAGTCCAATTCCAACGGAGCTCGATTTTGGTGGACCATCCGAAGCCCGGAGTGAAGAACGAAGGAAGCTCGTGGTAGCTGCCCCTTTCAAGAGCACCTACGCTGCGTAACGAAACAAGGTGCACTTCTTTTCCCCGTGATGTGATGCTATAATCCGAATAGGGAGTCGTTTGAAGAAAGAGCTCATCCGAGGGATGGATTGAGCTATTCTCATAAAACGACATATATAAAAATGTCTTGTTATGCTTCCTTGATGATTTTAACATGCATGTAGTTAGCTAGGTTTAATTTGCATTTTATTTCATTCATTTAGCATATTTCATGAATTAATTAGGATTAATTTAGCCTTTCTTTCAATTCTGCTTATTTTCAGTAAGTCTCTGTTTTTTGTCAGTCAGTCCACACGTCATTTCATGCATTTATTTTTTATTAAAAATCCCAAAAAAATCACGGAATGCGCCCTTAGGTGTCCCTGAAATTTTGCCAAAAATTCGGAGCCATTTGAATTTGTTTACTGCGGTAAACATCCAAAATGGTAAGTCGGGTTTTGTAACCCGGGATGCGTTTTGAAAACCATTTGCCGACTTGTAAAATCGAGTTCTCCCTCCTGGGAGATCCGGATTTCGATCCGAAAAATGCCCTGAACTCGGGAGAATGTCTAGTTTTTAATATGATTTTTTTCAGATTTTTTTGATTTTTTTTTATGACTGACAAAAATCTGAGAGTCCGGGACACGTGTCAGAGCCTAATTTGGGCCTCTGAGATCTTGGATCGACTTAGGACTATGGTTTCTCTTTGTGTGTTGCTTCAAATCCGAAACTGTAAAAAGTGAAAGTGGTGTCCGAGATGTCCTCTATTTGCATCTAAAAGCCTGTAATTTTTAGAACAGTGTTGAACCCTGCTTCGGATTTTTCTTGTCAGTCCCCTGTTTTGCTACATTTGTCTGGTCTGTTAGTTTAGGCAGAAATAGTTATATTTTTATCTGTGTCTTCGTTGATCAAATGCCGAAGTCATAAACATAAAAGTTGTTCATGTTGGTGTCGTTCATAACTATGATTAATTTCATAAATTTCCATGGTCATTTTATATTTTTTTAGCATTTTTTATCAGATTAGGGTGATTTTTACCTCCGTCAGAATTAAATCCCTATTTCTGAACTCACCATGGCTCAAATCCCGAGGCTATAAAAACCAAAAATGTTTCATTTTGGGTCTTTTAGCAGTTTGCAAAATATCAGAAGTTTCCATGGTGTAAATCTTGCATTATCATATTAGGCATTGCATTTGGTTCGGATCCATAGGCAAAATCCATCCTTTTAGGACTTCCTTTAAATTTTAGCATTTAAATCATATCATTTCATGAGTTTTAGCATTCTAGGTTGTTTATCAAAGTGTTTAGATGCTTCATACCGAATTTGGTGTAATTTGGAATCCATTTGAGGTTCGGATCATCCATAATACCAAAACAGGGTTCCGCAGGACCCAGATCCAAGCGAAAAACAAGCGAAATTCGTTATTTTGGATAAATTGCAATACACCAAATTCTGATTTTACAGTCATAATGTGTTTAGCAGCATGTCATCATGTCTCTTACTGAATTTCATCATCATTTGATTCAATTTGAATTTCAAAATCTCAATTTTACCAAGTTTTCCTTCAAAAAACCCTGATTTTAAAGATGTAGCTTTAATTTTAGGGGTATTTTGGTCATTTTAACCTCAATTCCGAATTTCAAACTGTTTTCCACTGAATTTCTTGCATTTTCATCATTTCAAATATCAAGGAAGCATGAGAATAGGGTTTATGTCCAATTAAATCCAATAATTTCATAATATTATTGGAAAATCTTGGAAAAACCCACATATTTGAGCTAACTTTATTTCAAGCTTGGCAGAGACATTCCAAAGAAGGAGCTGAAGTCTGCAAATTTTCATTTATTTCATTTGATTAGTGATGTAATAATATAAATTTTGGAATAAGAGATTTAATTTCCTGCTTAGACTAGGATGCATATCATATAGTTTGAATTTATGCAAATATCCTGCTTATGTGATGCATACATCTTATTTCAAAAGCACTATGGATGTTCACGAATGGCACGTGCACCAACTCTTAGGGAGTTGACGGACTCGGTGGGATCCATATTTACGGCCCTAGTCGGAATATGGACGAGACCCAGATCCGTCATCTTTCTACTAGTCACATTGAGCCTACACTCTTAGGCTATCTTGAAAATGCACATCATATTTCCAAAGTTTTCAAAATCATGTGCATCAAATCAACTAAGTTCTGAACATATTCATGGCCACAGTCAGAATATGTGAAGGATTTATTTGGACTTAATGCACATTTTCCAACCAATCTCTTAGAAAATCTTTTCAAAGTGCATTCATTCACTCATGACATTTGCATCATAGAATCACTGATTTTCTCAAGATTTTCTCAAGAAAACTTCATTCTCAAGAAATCGATTTCTCAAGAAATTCTAAGGATTTTTCAAATCGGTTTTCCAAAGACAAGCTTTTCCACAGTTTTCCCAGGAAAATGATATTTTCTTAAGATATTCAAAAGAGTTTTCCAATCTTTCTTCAAGATCCAAAATCGATTTCCAAGTATTTCAAAAGGTAAAATTCCCAGGATTTCGATTCCCCAAGTTTTGAATTTCCTTCTCCAATGAGTTTTCCTATAAATTTTCCATCATTTTTCTAAGAAAACTCTCAAAGTCCAAGTTTTCCTAAGAAGTGTTTCCCTTTTCAAAAGGTTCATCTTTTCTCAAGAATCACTTCCATTTTCCCAAGATTTTCAACTATTTCTGAATTTTCCACATCTTTATAAGCTTTCTCATGTTTTCAAAAACCCCTTTTTATCTGAGTTTCCTGAGAAATTGACCTTTTTCCTGAGAGATTCTTTCCAACTCCAAATGTTTTTCTAAGCATACATCATGTTTTCCAACTGGCATTTTCCAAAATCTCATAGCACATGCCTGAATTCTCTATGCATTTAGGATAAAACATAACTTTGATAATTTCGCTAAGTCAAGCACAATTTTGGTCCTTGGTTCGATTACCCCTGTTAAAGGTGGCAGGAACGGTCGAACCTCGTACCGATAGGTCGAGCCCCATCCCATGGATTTTCCCGCAATTTTCAAAAACGGAGGCGAGTATTTCAAAACAATTTCCAAAATCCGGTCAAAGTTTGAATCGCGAAAGCGTTTCTCTCTTTTTCTCTTCCGCAAGGAAGGGGAGACGGGGGAAAAATTTCGCGACGATAACAGGTTTGGCGACCGAGATGGGACCTGTCCTTGTCTGACCTAAATTATGCTTGACTTAGTTTAATTATCAAAATTATGTTCACTAAATGTCAGCTCTTTACTTTCAATATCATGTGAGCCTAGGAGCCTAGATTCTGACCTAGCTGACATTGACTGCATATAGCTTAGGCATGGTTTGGCAGGACCAGATTGAGGAGAAATTTTCATGCTCACATAGACTTAGGTCTAAATACAACTCTCCTCAGTTTAGGATCTGAATGCAAACATTGTATGCTTCTTCAAAGATTTTCAAAAGTCTATCTCTCTAGGACTTAGAGCCCTCTATTTCTTGCATGTGATCATTTTTTCAAATCTCAATTACCTATCATTACCCGGTCTTCACGTTGCTGGGCTCTCTTCCAGAACCATAGTTCGGGACAGAGCCTCACAACTGGGCCAACTATTTGGGTTAACACCCCCCTACCACGTACCGCGGGCCACAGTCCAAAGTATATCGGTAGGCGCTCAAGGATGTTGGAAAACCTTACCTTAGAACCGGAGTTGAAATTCTATGCCACGTACCTCGGATTTCAATTCGGGTATATCGGCATAACTGGATTGGACAAAGATGATCTGAACCTAGAGTTAGGATTAAGGTCCTACAACTGTTTTCAAATTGATGCATCTAGAGTCAGCCTTTTAGGGAGTACTGAATGTGCATAAATGTTTGTGCAGGATGTGATTGTATGTGTATAATTTCCTCAAATTTTTACATTTCCCAATATTTTCCAACTTATTAGGCCTTTTTCAAAACATCCTTATTTTCCACGAGATCTTTTCTCAAACCCTGAATGATTTTCTCAAATATCCCATTTCTTTCAAAACTCCAGGTGATTTTCTATTCCTCTGTTCTACTGGATCTCGGATTTCCAACCTTATTCCATTCCTGCCTGCAAATTTTTGAAATTTCAAATTTTGCTTCAAAAACTTTTCCATATCTCCCAGTATATCTTCCAAATTTTATCCAAATTTTTGACATGTCCTTCCAATTCCATCATTTGTTTTTCCCTCAAGAGTGTTGGTTTCAAAATTCTTTTTTCCCATCAGGCTAAAACATCCCATGTTGTTCTGCAGAGGGCATTGGCATAGTTGTGTGATCCTGACAAGATCAAAGACCGTGCGTGCTACTTCAGCACATTAGTTACAGACAGTGAGTGAGAAATGGATTCCATAAAGTCTGTCAAAGAGGGAGCTCAGACCATCAAGGAGGAGATTGATCCCGCCATATATCGGTTGTTCAAAAGAATGATGATTGAGATATTATCCGAGCAAGCTGAAGCCAATTTCGGAAAAGTTCCTGTTAAAGAAGGGGCATCGATCACCATCCCTATGAGCATCATTGGAGATCACAACAGGGCAACCAGTTCTAAACCCAGCAACAACAGAGGCAGTCAAAGCAGCAAGTTAGAAGAGTCTAAAGATTTGAAAGGAAAGTATTCTAGAATCCAGAATAGACCTTTTCAATCCAGCCCTCAGCAAAAGGAAAAAAATCAAGGAAAACCAAAGCGCGGAAACTGGAGCGGCGATCGAGATTTCACTCCTATAGACAAGCCACTCGACAAAGTCCTTGAATACATGTTGATTAAGGGATTAGTGAAGCTCCCAAAGGCCACAAGTCCTCCCACCATCATGGGAAGGTTCAAGAATCAGTTTTGCAAATTCCATCGGGCAGTAGGGCATGGCACGTATCATTGTTTTGTCCTCAAAAATATTGTACAAGACTGTATTGATAAGAACCTCTTTGTTGAAGGCAGAGAAGAAGAACATCCAGTAGCCCTAACCAAGAAAGAAGTCAAAGAAGTCAGCATTCAACAGAAATCCAACAATCCGAAGAAGATAAAGCGTGATGGTTGGAGTTATGATCGCGAGTTTACTCCTTTAGGTGAGCCAATCGAAGAAATTCTTGGATATCTGCTCGCAAAGGATATGATCAAACTTCCAAGGATTGTGGATCCTCCCGTCACCATGGGGAAATGGAAAGATTGTTTCTGCGAGTTCCATCGGGCAATGGGGCACGATACTGAACGTTGCTTCGTTCTAAAAAATATTGTACAGGACTACATCGATAAAGAGCTTTTGGTGCCGGAAGAAAGGGAGGGACGAGTTGCAGTCCTGACCAAGCCTCTCCCAGATCACTCTGAAGAATGACAATGCCAATGCCAATGCCTTCTCATTTTGTCAGGACGATATAGTCCTAGTGGTTTTCCTTTTTCAAGTCATCATCCTTTTTTAGGCATCAATAAAATCATCAACTTTTCTCATTTAATTATGACATTCTTCTTGTGGTTGTTCTGTTTTGTTATTATTCTCTCTCCCCCATTACACTGGGACATCCTTTTGAAAATTTGTTTTCAAGCATTCTATATGCAGGCAGGATAAACAAATTCCTCATTTCATGCACTTGTGCATTCATGCATCAACTCATATTCATTTGCATTCAATTGCATTAATAACAATCCGGTCGGTATTGGGATTTCGACAAACAGTCCCATCACAATTCCTAAATGATCCAAAGATCATCGCCAATACTGAACCAAAACCCAGCACTCGAACTGGTATTATTTCAAAATCCAGTATTCAAGCTGGCACATTTTCAACTTTTAGGAAAACCGAGTTCCGACTCGGGTTTTTATTCAAATCATTTTCCTTTGTTGATCCGGGTTTCGACCAGTGATCTCTCTACTTTATTCGAGCCTTGACTCGAACTCTTCATCTTCCTTTGTTGATCCGGGTTCCGACTCGCGATCTCTCTACTTTATTCGAGCCTTGACTCGATTTCTCCATTTTCCTTTGTTGATCCGGGTTCCGACTCGTGATCTCTCTACTTTACTCGAGCCTTGACTCGAACTCTTCATTTTCCTTTGTTGATCCGGGTTCCGACTCGTGATCTCTCTACTTTATTCGAGCCTTGACTCGATTTCTTCATTTTCCTTTGTTGATCCGGGTTCCGACTCGTGATCTCTCTACTTTACTCGAGCCTTGACTCGATTTCTTCATTTTCCTTTGTTGATCCGGGTTCCGACTCGTGATCTCTCTACTTTACTCGAGCCTTGACTCGAACTCTTCATTTTCCTTTGTTGATTCGGGTTCCGACTCGTGATCTCTCTACTTTACTCGAGCCTTGACTCGAACAAATCATTTTCCTTTGTTGATCCGGGTTCCGACTCGAGATCTTTTCGAGCTTGTCATTCTCTTTTGTTGATCCGGGTTCCGACTCGTGATCTCATTACCTTACTCGAACCCTGAATCGAGTTCTTCATTTTCTTTTGTTGATCCGGGTTCCGACTCGAGATCTCTTTATCTTATCCAAGCTCTAATTCGAGTCCTTCATTTTCCTTTGTTGATCCGGGTTCCGACTCGTGATCTCATTATCTTATTTGAGCTCTGATTCGAGCCTTCTATTTTCCTCTGTTGATTCGGGTTCCGACTCGTGATCTTTATATTTTATTCGAGCTCTGACTCGAACTCATCATTCTCTTTTATTGATCCAAGTCATTTCAATCATCAGGGTCTGTCAATTGCTCAAATTTGATATTTTGCTCTCCAAATTTCAATTTAAATCCTCAAATCAGGCAATTCTCCAATTTAGACCTCTGATTTCCAATTTCAATTACCAATTTCCAATTCTCGACCTGCGGGTCAACCAATTTCCAATTTTCGACCTTCGAGTCAATCAATTTCCAAATTTCGACCTCTGGTCAAATCGATTCTCAATTTCGACCTTCGGGTCACACAATTTCGACCTTTAGGTCACTCAATTCTCAATTTCGACCTTCAGGTCACACAATTTCGACCTTTCGGTCAACCAATTCTCAATTTCGACCTTTGTGGTCAAATCAATTCTCAATTCCGACCATCAGGTCATCCAATTTCGACCTTCGGGTCATTCAATTTCCAGCAACCAATTTTCCAATTTTCCATTTCGACCTTTGGGTCAATCAATCTCAATATCCAATTTCAATCATTTTCTCTTGCGAGAGACCCTTTTAGGGAGAGTTTGAGGGAGCTCGTTCTTTTCGCATGCTATCCAATTCGTTCACTTAGCCCCTTTTTAGGGAGAGTTTGAAGGGACTCGCGTCTTTGTGAACCGTTTGTTTCACACAAGAAACCCTTTTAAAGGGAGAGGCTCGACGGAGACTCGCTTTTCTTGTGACCCCCCAATTTCATACTAGGCCATTTTCGTCATGAAAGACCCTCTTTGCAGGGAGAGTGTGATGGACTCGTTCCTTTCATGACCCAATTTTCAGACCTTACTATTATCAGGCCCCCTTTCCATAAGAGAAGCCTAATATTAGGAAGCTTTGACGAAAGCTCAATTTCTCTTCGAAAGTTCATTTTGCAAACACCTCCTCTTCAGGGAAGAGAGGAGTATTTCCCAATTCCCCTTCAGGTTAAGGGATAAACCTGAATCATTTTCCATAACTCTTTAATTTCGACCCTCGGGTCATCCAATTCTTCAATTTCGACCTCCGGGTCACCCAATTCCCAATTTTAAAATCACCAAAATTCTCAATTTCGATCGCCAGGTCATCCAATTTTCATTCCCCGTTCAGGATAAGGGGATAATCCTGAAACCATTCATAGAAGCGATTCAACTCTCTATAATGGTCCTTGTTCTTCATTGAACTGATAGTGTTCCAAGTGAACTGATAGTCGTTCTTCATCGAACTGATAGTGTTCTAACCAAACTGATAGTGTTCCAAGTGAACTGATAGTCGTTCTTCATTGAACTGATAGTGTTCAAGTGAACTGATAGTCGTTCTTCATTGAACTGATAGTGTTTCAAGTGAATTGATATTGTTCCAAGTGAACTGATAGTCGTTCTTCATTGAACTGATAGTGTTCCAAGTGAACTGATAGTCGTTCTTCATTGAACTGATATTGTTTCAAGTGAACTGATAGTCGTTCTTCATCGAACTGATAGTGTTCCAAGTGAACTGATAGTCGTTCTTCATCGAACTGATAGTGTTCCAAGTGAACTGATAGTCGTTCTTCATTGAACTGATATTGTTCCCAGTGAACTGATAGTCGTTCTTCATCGAACTGATAGTGTTCCAAGTGAACTGATAGTCGTTCTTCATCGAACTGATAGTGTTCCAAGTGAACTGATAGTCGTTCTTCATTGAACTGATAGTATTCCAAGCGAACTGATAGTCATTCTTCATCGAACTGATAGTGTTCCAAGTGAACTGATAGTCATTCTTTATCAAACTGATAGTGTTCCAAGTGAACTGATAGTCGTTCCTTATCGAATTGATAGTGTTCCAAGTGAACTGATAGTCGTTCTTAATTGAACTAATATTATTCCCACCGATGGTTGTTCTTAATCGAACTGATATTGTTCCCAGCAAACCGATGGGCGTTCTTAATTGAACTGATATTGTTTCCAGCGAACCGATGGTCGTTCTTAATTGAACTGATATTGTTCCCAGTGAACTGATAGTCACCTCCTTTGAGGAAAAGAGAGGAGAATTTTCGTCACGGATGCGTTAAGCTGGACCTCATGTGCTCTCTTTCATCAAGGATTTCAAGAAAATTTTGTCAATTTGTCAATCAATTGTTGATTTCAAAATTTTATTGCATAAATCTTTACCTCAGTTTACCTTCAGCATTACTTTCAAAAGAGTGAAGCTTTTGCGAAAAGAGATTCAATCTTTAAATTCGTTCTATTTGACCAACCAAAAGGATGAAGGATAAATCCTCGATATGGCCAGAAAAGAAGATTCAATGTTATTGAAAAGCCGTAGATGATCGATATTGATCACAGTCAATGGCGCATCTTTAAAGATTATTCTTGTAAAATGAGGCAGTGGAAATATCCTGAGCGCTAGAAAAGAGAGCATTTACCCAAGACCCGTTCCTCAAAATCACCTAAGCTGCAATTAAGTATCCGCAAAAGGGATCTCTCACCTGTCGTCAAGATGAAGGCGAATTAGGCGAGTAGACCCCCGGGGCCAAAGAAGATTCAAAACATCTCCAAGATGACGGAGTTTGTGACGGATCCTTCCAGGGAAAGTCCAAAGCACTGTCGAGATGAAGGCAGATGCGATGAACCTCTCGACAATCCCTAAAAGATATTTAATTTCAGCTATCATCCAAAGATCTCCAAACCCATCGTCCAAGAAGGATCGAAACATCTCCAAGATGAAGGAGTTTGTGACGTACCCTTCCAAAAGAGAGCAAGAGAGGAAAAAGAAAGAGAGAAAAAAAAAGTCAAAATATCTCCAAAATGAAGGAGAGTGTAGCAAAAACCCAGAGAGCCAAAAGGGTGCAGAAAGATTATCAAGAGAGAAGCTCTCAGGATATCAAGCTGCCAGATTTATCAAGAATCATCTTTAATCTTGTGAAATTCTATTATCAATACTCTTTCATCAATTGCTTTCATAATATCAAATTCTCTTTCTTGTTCATATCAAGGAAATTGATAACTTCCTTGAAGAAGGTCAATTGCGAGCAATTTGGGTTTCAAATCTCGATTCTACGAAGTGAACCCTGTTTGGAGGTAATGCTTTGGGTAGAAAAGAAAGAACATCTTTGCAACAATGTGCAACATTTTCAAAAATTTTGAATCAACAGCAAAATTTCCAATATTGTGATAATATTTTCTAGCTATCCTGACATGAAGTGAAAGCTCGATATCCGTCTTCGATGCATCCTGACACCAATTTTAAATCCCTCCTAAGGACTTGATTCCTTCCCTTCTTTGAGAACATGAACTCTCAGATTGCACACTTCCCTGTGTCCCCACTGTCCCACCATAGACAGTCCCATTTCGGTTCGAGGTCGAACCACCAATCATTTCCCGCAAAAGGCAATTTCAAAAGCTAATTTTAGTCTCAGCAATGAGACGCCCAAAACCAATCTCTTTTCAAGCTTTAGGGACCCCATTTTCCTTCCTTTTGCAAAAACCCTATTGGATTTATTGTGCAAAATCCAAAGGTTCCATCATGGTCTCTTCCTTCGAGGATTCCATTTCATTTTCCACCCGATCAGGATAAGGGTACAAACCTGAGCCTCCATCGACGAGGTATTTCATTTTCCGCCCGATCAGGATAAGGGTATAAACCTGAGCCTCCATCGACGAGGTATTTCATTTTCCGCCCGATCAGGATAAGGGTATAAACCTGAGCCTCCATCGACGAGGTATTTCATTTTCCGCCCGATCAGGATAAGGGTACAAACCTGAGCCTCCAATGAGGTATTTCATTTTCCACCCGATCAGGATAAGGGTACAAACCTGAGCCTCATTCAAAGAGGTATTTCATTTTCCGCCCGATCAGGATAAGGGTATAAACCTGAGCCTCACTCAAAGAGGTATTTCATTTTCCGCCCGATCAGGATAAGGGTATAAACCTGAGCCTCATCCAAAGAGGTATTTCATTTTCCGCCCGATCAGGATAAGGGTACAAACCTGAGCCTCCTTCGATGAGGTATTTCATTTTCCACCCGATCAGGATAAGGGTACAAACCTGAGCCTCATTCAAAGAGGTATTCCATTTTCCGCCCGATCAGGATAAGGGTATAAACCTGAGCCTCATTCAAAGAGGTATTCCATTTTCCGCCCGATCAGGATAAGGGTATAAACCTGAGCCTCCATCGACGAGGTATTTCATTTTCCGCCCGATCAGGATAAGGGTATAAACCTGAGCCTCCATCGACGAGGTATTTCATTTTCCGCCCGATCAGGTTAAGGGTACAAACCTGAGCCTCAGTCAAAGAGGTATTTCATTTTTCCGCCCGATCAGGATAAGGGTACAAACCTGAGCCTCCTTAGATGAGGTATTTCATTTTCTGCCCGATCAGGATAAGGGTACAAACCTGAGCCTCATTCAAAGAGGTATTCCATTTTCCGCCCGATCAGGATAAGGGTATAAACCTGAGCCTCATTCAAAGAGGTATTTCATCTTCCACCCGATCAGGTTAAAGGTACAAACCTGAGTCTCATTTCGATGAGATATTCCATTCCCCAATCAGGTCAAGGGTCAAAACCTGAGCTTCGTTCCATGCGAGGTATTTCTGTCCCATCCAAGTTAAGGGCATAAACCTGAACTTCACTCTCATAGAGTGAATCTTTTCTCTCCATTCTTCGCTTCATATCTACCATCTTTCTCGGGCTAATTTCTTCACACCCAGTCAGATCCTTCTAACTGGGGCATTTTTTTCGTATAGCCCAAATTTGGTGTGTTTTCTTTGCCACTAAGCTCGGCCATGAGCCGACTTAGTAGCAAAGAGGGGCATCTGTAAACACCCCAAATTTTCACTCACCTCCCCAACATTTCCACCAAGCATCAACATCCAGCCTCTGAAATCGCTGGAGGGCAAAATGGTCATTTTCTGAACCCGGACCTTGCAAAAGTCTAAATTTCATCTGCAACTCTCAAAATTTCTCTATTTTGTCTCAGATAGTCAAAATCTTACTCCTGACAGAAGACAGGAATCCTCAAGTCTTGGTTCAAGATTCCATTTCATAAGACATGACATTGCATATCATTGCATGAGCATTTCAAATCACTGCACTGCACAACATGTCATTTCGAGGTCCAGAACTCTCGATTTCAAAATCTTCAATCCATATTAGAATTTTAACTCTTTTCAAAATTGATTTCAAAACCCTGGGTCTTCAAAATTATCAATTTTTCCCATTTTACCCCCATGACTCTGAATTTCAAAATATTTCCTCAGGAAAACTATCTGGATAGTTTTCAATGTGGATTTCAGTCACTTCACCTTAGATTTTGCCCCTTTTTACAATTTCAAATATCCTCCTTTTACAAAATCGCCCTGCAAGGGCCAACTCTTTCCAAAATTCCTGTTTTGCCCATTAGTCCAGCTTTTATGAAAATTCCAAAAAAAAGAAGTTGTTTTATCCTCATTTCAATAAAGAAACAATGTGGGACCCACACTGAGGTGGTGTCACACAAGCTTTCCTTTTGAAAATTTGAATTTTGAAAAACCCAAAAATATAGGAGCCTTGTCCCCTGGATTGGTGCCACTTGTCTTTTCTCTCTCCTCCCATTTACATGTCATGTGTCAGCATAGGGTTCACCTAGAGTCGGTGCCACATGTCACCCTCCCTCTTCTGCCAAGTGTCAGTGTGGGGCTACCTTAAGAAGCCGCCACATGTCTGCCATGTGTCAGTATCCATCCTGCGCCATGTGTCATTTCAAAGACTACTAGGAGATGCCAAGTGTCATAGGTTGTCTTGTCTAGAAAAAGTGGAGCTTGTCTCCTCTGAGGTGGCGCCACTTGAAGTGTGTCTCCTGCAGAGGACACGTGTCAACCTCTCCCTCCTTCTAGAAAAGTAGCCTGACACATGTCTCTTCCTACTTTTCTCAAAAAAGTAGGAGACATGTGTCACTCCTAAATTCCTACAAAAAAGGTAGGCTTGTCTCCTCTGAGGTGGCGCCATCTGGAGTGTCTCCTGCAGAGGACACGTGGCAAGCTCTCATTTCCTCAGAAAAAGCAAGTGCCATGTGTCATTTTCTGCTTTCTTCAGAAAAGCTAGAATTCAAATATTCAAAAACCCCCATAGGTGGCGAAAATCAAGAACTCCTACCTTTTTCATCCTGTCTGAGATGGCGCCACATGGCTTGGTCCACCTTCTCTCCCCTCTGCCACGTGTCGTTCTCTGCTTCCTTCAGAAAAAGTAGAGGACACATGTCCTCTCCCTATTTTTTTCAGAAAAGTAGGAGACACATGTCTCCTTCTCACTCCTTCAGAAAAAGTAGAGGACACATGTCCTCTCCCTATTTTTTTCAGAAAAGTAGGAGACACATGTCCCTTTCCCTCCTTTTCCTCCCTCTTGCCACATGGCATTGTAGGAGCCACCCTGAGGTGGCGCCACATGTCCATCCTCCATTCCTCCAGGGCCAACCTCCATTTGAATTTCAAATTCTCCTCTGAGGTGGCGCCATTTGAGAAAGCCTCTCCAGACAGCTGACACTTGTCCTCCACATGTCCAGATCTCCTTTCACTAGAAAAAGCAAAATTCAAATTCCTCTGAGGTGGCGCCTTCTGAGCCCACTTCTCTGTCCTTCTGACATGTGCCAAACACCTTTTGAGGTGGCACCATTCCAGGACTCCACTTGGCTCCATTTTTTCATTTTTATTTTATTTTTAATAAAGGTAGCCCACCATGAGGTGGCGCCACCTGAGGACTCCCTACAAAAGGTGAGTTTGAATTTCAAATTCCAAGAGAGCACCCTCTGAGGTGGCGCCTTCTGGGAGTTCCCTGCAGAGAGAATCAAGCAAATTTTTGAAAAATTCCAAATTCCCCCTGCTGAGGTGTCTCAACCACAAAAATTTCCATTTTTATTTTCTCAAAAAAATCAAAATAGCCTTTTGAGGTGGCGCCATCTGAGGGCTCTCTGCAAAAGGCAAATTCGAATTTCAAAACCCCCAGATGGCACCCCCTGAGATGGCGCCACATGGAGGGCTCAGATCCAGCCTGTTTGAATTTCAAAAATTTTCAGAAAATCTATAAAAACAAGGCTCCATGTCCAGCATGGGGGATTTTTTTTTAGCTATTGTGAACCTGGAAAATCCAACCTAGCCTTCCTAACATCTGATTTTAAACCTTGGAAATCGTGCCCCCTTTGGCGCATTGAAGAAGGTGGAGTAGAGCTCGTGCTGTGGCCAGTCCAATTCCAACGGAGCTCGATTTTGGTGGACCATCCGAAGCCCGGAGTGAAGAACGAAGGAAGCTCGTGGTAGCTGCCCCTTTCAAGAGCACCTACGCTGCGTAACGAAACAAGGTGCACTTCTTTTCCCCGTGATGTGATGCTATAATCCGAATAGGGAGTCGTTTGAAGAAAGAGCTCATCCGAGGGATGGATTGAGCTATTCTCATAAAACGACATATATAAAAATGTCTTGTTATGCTTCCTTGATGATTTTAACATGCATGTAGTTAGCTAGGTTTAATTTGCATTTTATTTCATTCATTTAGCATATTTCATGAATTAATTAGGATTAATTTAGCCTTTCTTTCAATTCTGCTTATTTTCAGTAAGTCTCTGTTTTTTGTCAGTCAGTCCACACGTCATTTCATGCATTTATTTTTTATTAAAAATCCCAAAAAAATCACGGAATGCGCCCTTAGGTGTCCCTGAAATTTTGCCAAAAATTCGGAGCCATTTGAATTTGTTTACTGCGGTAAACATCCAAAATGGTAAGTCGGGTTTTGTAACCCGGGATGCGTTTTGAAAACCATTTGCCGACTTGTAAAATCGAGTTATCCCTCCTGGGAGATCCGATTTTCGATCCGAAAAATGCCCTGAACTCGGGAGAATGTCTAGTTTTTAATATGATTTTTTTCAGATTTTTTTGATTTTTTTTTATGACTGACAAAAATCTGAGAGTCCGGGACACGTGTCAGAGCCTAATTTGGGCCTCTGAGATCTTGGATCGACTTAGGGCTATGGTTTCTCTTTGTGTGTTGCTTCAAATCCGAAACTGTAAAAAGTGAAAGTGGTGTCCGAGATGTCCTCTGTTTGCATCTAAAAGCCTGTAATTTTTAGAACAGTGTTGAACCCTGCTTCGGATTTTTCTTGTCAGTCCCCTGTTTTGCTACATTTGTCTGGTCTGTTAGTTTAGGCAGAAATAGTTATATTTTTATCTGTGTCTTCGTTGATCAAATGCCGAAGTCATAAACATAAAAGTTGTTCATGTTGGTGTCGTTCATAACTATGATTAATTTCATAAATTTCCATGGTCATTTTATATTTTTTTAGCATTTTTTATCAGATTAGGGTGATTTTTACCTCCGTCAGAATTAAATCCCTATTTCTGAACTCACCATGGCTCAAATCCCGAGGCTATAAAAACCAAAAATGTTTCATTTCGGGTCTTTTAGCAGTTTGCAAAATATCAAAAGTTTCCATGGTGTAAATCTTGCATTATCATATTAGGCATTGCATTTGGTTCGGATCCATAGGCAAAATCCATCCTTTTAGGACTTCCTTTAAATTTTAGCATTTAAATCATATCATTTCATGAGTTTTAGCATTCTAGGTTGTTTATCAAAGTGTTTAGATGCTTCATACCGAATTTGGTGTAATTTGGAATCCATTTGAGGTTCGGATCATCCATAATACCAAAACAGGGTTCCGCAGGACCCAGATCCAAGCGAAAAACAAGCGAAATTCGTTATTTTGGATAAATTGCAATACACCAAATTCTGATTTTACAGTCATAATGTGTTTAGCAGCATGTCATCATGTCTCTTACTGAATTTCATCATCATTTGATTCAATTTGAATTTCAAAATCTCAATTTTACCAAGTTTTCCTTCAAAAAACCCTGATTTTAAAGATGTAGCTTTAATTTTAGGGGTATTTTGGTCATTTTAACCTCAATTCCGAATTTCAAACTGTTTTCCACTGAATTTCTTGCATTTTCATCATTTCAAATATCAAGGAAGCATGAGAATAGGGTTTATGTCCAATTAAATCCAATAATTTCATAATATTATTGGAAAATCTTGGAAAAACCCACATATTTGAGCTAACTTTATTTCAAGCTTGGCAGAGACATTCCAAAGAAGGAGCTGAAGTCTGCAAATTTTCATTTATTTCATTTGATTAGTGATGTAATAATATAAATTTTGGAATAAGAGATTTAATTTCCTGCTTAGACTAGGATGCATATCATATAGTTTGAATTTATGCAAATATCCTGCTTATGTGATGCATACATCTTATTTCAAAAGCACTATGGATGTTCACGAATGGCACGTGCACCAACTCTTAGGGAGTTGACGGACTCGGTGGGATCCATATTTACGGCCCTAGTCGGAATATGGACGAGACCCAGATCCGTCATCTTTCTACTAGTCACATTGAGCCTACACTCTTAGGCTATCTTGAAAATGCACATCATATTTCCAAAGTTTTCAAAATCATGTGCATCAAATCAACTAAGTTCTGAACATATTCATGGCCACAGTCAGAATATGTGAAGGATTTATTTGGACTTAATGCACATTTTCCAACCAATCTCTTAGAAAATCTTTTCAAAGTGCATTCATTCACTCATGACATTTGCATCATAGAATCACTGATTTTCTCAAGATTTTCTCAAGAAAACTTCATTCTCAAGAAATCGATTTCTCAAGAAATTCTAAGGATTTTTCAAATCGGTTTTCCAAAGACAAGCTTTTCCACAGTTTTCCCAGGAAAATGATATTTTCTTAAGATATTCAAAAGAGTTTTTCAATCTTTCTTCAAGATCCAAAATCGATTTCCAAATATTTCAAAAGGTAAAATTCCCAGGATTTCGATTCCCCAAGTTTTGAATTTCCTTCTCCAATGAGTTTTCCTATAAATTTTCCATCATTTTTCTAAGAAAACTCTCAAAGTCCAAGTTTTCCTAAGAAGTGTTTCCCTTTTCAAAAGGTTCATCTTTTCTCAAGAATCACTTCCATTTTCCCAAGATTTTCAACTATTTCTGAATTTTCCACATCTTTATAAGCTTTCTCATGTTTTCAAAAACCCCTTTTTATCTGAGTTTCCTGAGAAATTGACCTTTTTCCTGAGAGATTCTTTCCAACTCCAAATGTTTTTCTAAGCATACATCATGTTTTCCAACTGGCATTTTCCAAAATCTCATAGCACATGCCTGAATTCTCTATGCATTTAGGATAAAACATAACTTTGATAATTTCGCTAAGTCAAGCACAATTTTGGTCCTTGGTTCGATTACCCCTGTTAAAGGTGGCAGGAACGGTCGAACCTCGTACCGACAGGTCGAGCCCCATCCCATGGATTTTCCCGCAATTTTCAAAAACGGAGGCGAGTATTTCAAAACAATTTCCAAAATCCGGTCAAAGTTTGAATCGCGAAAGCGTTTCTCTCTTTTTCTCTTCCGCAAGGAAGGGGAGACGGGGGAAAAATTTCGCGACGATAACAGATGTATGAATAAAGATATTATTTATCAATATGAACTGAATTACACATGAAACTTTTACATCTTCGACGATATAACTACAGAGGGTTTGTTAGTGTGGAAAATTATAGTGCACTAAGAGACTTGCGTGCTGTTCTGGGTGGGTTTTGCTTTTTGGCATCAACCACGGTGTTGGTAGAACCTGTCTATGTAATCAGAAGCTTTCTGGTCTATGTCAGGCTCACCTGCACCCCGGAAAACGGCATCTTCGTCTCTCACTTGGCCTCTGCGTGGAGCCTCATCACGCCCATACTTGGCATTGCAGCGCTTTGGCCCAGGGATCTTGAATATGTTCAGCATGGACCAGATTGAAGACGATGAATTTCTCTCTCTAACTTGCCTCTTCTTTCCTGCCATTCTTTCTCGCTTTCACACACCAACTCTTCTTTTTTTTGATAATATACTCAACTCTCACTCACTAACAATGTAAGTTTTGACGCAATTTATAGTTGAGCTAGTGGCAATACGTAAAAACCAAACTAGATTCCCTAACCAACTAGATTGATCTGGACGGTCTAGAATTGCTTGATACGGCACCACTTGTGTGAGCCATTTGATCTATGGACCAAAATGGGTTTTCATTCCCACTGGTCAAAGTTATAGAGCTTGTATTCCTTTTTTTCTCAACTTTCCTAACAATGGACTTTGATGCCTTATTTTACATGAAAATCGTTTGGTGCGTTTAAAAGGTCGCAATTATTTGTACAGAAAGTAAAAAGCTGGTAGCTCTAAAGGGAGTCATTGAAAAGAAAAACTTGTGAATTTTCCCAAAGATTACCAGACCTTTTTGTTTATTGCATACACTTTTGACCAGGTTTTCATGTCCATCAGATAGATCATAAACCCTACGTTGGACAATTATTTTTGTTCATTAGACCCTAAACTGCGCTAGTAATCGTCTCCCACCACACACATACAGGGACAAGATTTGCTGCACTATAGTTGTTTGTAGGTGCAAACAAAAACAACCTAGAACCCCCTCGTTTTGGTTTTTCTCTTACATCTAACACCTCATAGATGTGATCTGTAGGTTTTGTTTCATGGGAATCGGCTTTTAGATCGCCGGAATCCAACCTGTATACAGGTTTTTCTGGCGATCCAAAAATCAACAGCTATGAAGACATCATTTTTTCCTGACTCATAAAAACATATTTTTTCTTGAAAAAACATGATCCAAGAGTCGACACCTACTAAATCGAGGATGGTGAATACATCTATAAGTTTATTTTGTGTAGTTAAAACATTCACAAGTTTCAAGGCAGGCGCATTCACAAGTGAGAATCACAATCACAACTTGCATTTTTTCTTTTTCTATTTTTTGAAGGAAACAATTAGCACTTTCTCATATTTCACTAAACTTGAGTTGGTTGTGATTTGTAATCACAGACACTCGATAAAACCAAACTTTCACGCGGCATAGCAAACATGCCCCAAGTGTGACCAAAGCAAACGTGCCCAACCAAAGATGAATATCTAAACCTATGAATATATGTGCCCATACAAGCATCCAAAGTTTTAAGTTTCAAGCCTCAAACTTATGGATGTATGAATAAAGATATTATTTATCAATATGAACTGAATTACACATGAAACTTTTACATCTTCGACGATATAACTACAGAGGGTTTGTTAGTGTGGAAAATTATAGTGCACTAAGAGACTTGCGTGCTGTTCTGGGTGGGTTTTGCTTTTTGGCATCAACCACGGTGTTGGTAGAACCTGTCTATGTAATCAGAAGCTTTCTGGTCTATGTCAGGCTCACCTGCACCCCAGAAAACGGCATCTTCGTCTCTCACTTGGCCTCTGCGTGGAGCCTCATCACGCCCATACTTGGCATTGCAGCGCTTTGGCCCAGGGATCTTGAATATGTTCAGCATGGACCAGATTGAAGACGATGAATTTCTCTCTCTAACTTGCCTCTTCTTTCCTGCCATTCTTTCTCGCTTTCACAAACCAACTCTTCTTTTTTTTGATAATATACTCAACTCTCACTCACTAACAATGTAAGTTTTGACGCAATTTATAGTAGAGCTAGTGGCAATACGTAAAAACCAAACTAGATTCCCTAACCAACTAGATTGATCTGGACGGTCTAGAATTGCTTGATATGGCACCACTTGTGTGAGCCATTTGATCTATGGACCAAAATGGTTTTCCTTTCCCACTGGTCAAAGTTATAGAGCTTGTATTCCCTTTTTTCTCAACTTTCCTAACTATGGACTTTGATTCCTTATTTTACTGGGAAATCGTTTGGTGCGTTTAAAAGGAGAGGGTTGTGTATGTTCGCCCCCGATGATTCACTGAATCCCACGTCCGTGTTCGGGGGATCGAATGAGCGCCACGTATTCATGCACATGGGGCTCGTATTCCCGTGTATGTTGACATAACTTTGCATCGGACTCTGGTGATGTTGCAAAGACTTAATCACCCTTACTTGCTTTTCTTGCCCTGAAATGACGGTTCGAGGAAATGACAAAAATATCCTCCATTCAAAAGTTGTGAAACGACGGGTGGGGAAAAGGACAAAAAAGCAGAAATTCCAGAAAGTTTGATGTTAACCATTTAAAGTGGAGACGTTCGCTTGCGCCATCTGCTGTAACGGTGCTCCCATTATCAACGTTCCAGTGTTACAAAACATTCCAGTATCTTCTCTTCATTACTGCTGTCGTTAGGCATCATGGAAGAAAGCAATGATTCACAAACATTCCAACCAGTGCCATCAAGGCACAGTGAGTAGCTTTTCATCTCATCATGCTATCGATGAAGAAGGCACGTCGTCTTGTGTGCCATTAAGGCATTGTTTGGTTATTGCAGGTAGATCTTGTTATTACGAAGGTTGGAAACTTATCGATATTTGTAAGACGCTGGGACCTGTTGACAAGAACGCTTGTTTGCAGATTCTAGGAAGGGCCTCTACCCCATCAGGTATCCTACAGTCACTCATCATATGCATTGTATCTCAAACCGCTGTATTAGTAAGACTCTCGTTTTTGTGAGATACATTTTTGTTAGTTAATATCGATTTGTTTGCTATTATGTTCAAGTTCTTCCTTATCGATTTGTAATTTATTGTGCGATATATTTATCGACCTTTTAGATAGTATGTTTTTGTATCGTCGAGTTATAAGTTATAAAAACTGAACTGCTGTATCGATTTTCAATATCTGACAAATCGCTATACATATCGTTTTGTAAGATATTATATGTTTTGTAATATGTATTTGTAAGATATTTGTATACAGACTTTGAAAACGTTTGGGTGCAGAAACACATCTTGACACGCATGGCGGGGCAATTTTCGCATGCATATCGTTGCTCTCTCAGCGACTTCTATTGAACTCGCTTTAGAGCCTCGTGGATATTATGAGAGCGTTATCGTCAACACACATGTACGACATGTTTATTTTATTGGCATGGTAAGCGACACGTCGATGCTCAGCACAAGCAAACATCAAACCACACTTGCTTTGATACTTTCATTCATTAAATTGTTGCTTTGACTTGCGTAACCCTAGTGGTATCCATTCTTATATGCATCCTGATTAAATCGTAGTAAACCTATGCCGCTTGCTAACGGAAATTGATATATTGCTTACAAAACATTCCACTATCTTCTTTTATTTGTCGTTGTTGTTAGGCATTAAGGAAGAAAGCAATGATGCACAAACATTCCAACCAGTTCCATCAAGGCGGCGTGAGTAGCTTCTCAGCATCATGCTATCGATGAAGAAAGCATGTCGTCTTGTGTGTCATTAAGGCTTTGTTTGGTTATTGCAGGTAGATCTTGTTCTTACGAAGGTTGGAAACTTATCGATATTTGTAAGACGCTGGGACCTGTTGACAGGAATGCTTGTTTGCAGATGCTAGGAAGGGCCTCTACCCCATCAGGTATCCTACATTCACTCATCATATGCATTGTATCTCAAATCGCTGTATTAGTAACAGACTCTCGTTTTTGTGAGATAATATCGACTTGTTTGCCATGTTACTGCAAACACAAATTGATATATTGCTTAAAACATTATTGAGCTTATCATCAGGTTGTAATAAAGACGATGTAGCTCAATCAATAGAAAGATCTGGAGAATTGAATATCTATACTTATGACCCAACTGAAGAATTGAACATCTGCACTAACGATGCACATGAAAAGAAAGGTGCAAGCATTAGACCCACTGTTGACTTGAATGTTCCAGTGGAAGAAATGCAATTCAATGATGAGGTAGACTACCATGACAGCGCACATAATAAAAGTGTATGCACCGGGAATGTACACGGAAGTACACCTGACTTCAATGTTCCAGGAGAAGAAATGCAATTCAGTAATGATCCTGATTTTGATGTCAGTACACTTAAGAAAACCGTAGGAACTGGGAATGTACATGGAATTGCACTTGACTATGTTCCTGTAGAAGGAATGCATTTTAATAACGAAGAAGATGCATATAAATTTTACAATGATTATGCCTTAAAAGTTGGCTTCAGTGTGAGAAGGTTTTCTTGGTCAAAAAATGCATAGGGTGTCTTGGTTAGAAAGACATATGTCTGTTCCAAGCAAGGTTGGAAGAAATCAATGGGAAATCCAACTAGGAGCACGCCAGAATCAAGATGTGGATGTCAGGCGAGATTGGTTTTGAGAAGACATCCGAATGGGAAATTTGTCGTGCGTACTTTAATCAGTGATCATAATCATGATTTATCTGCATCATTTATGACTCCTATGCTAAGGTCACATCATAAAGTAACTGTAGCTCATGCTGCAATGGCTGAAATAGCCGATAGCGCCGGCATTGCACCAAGGAAGACATACAATTTGTTTACCCGCATAGATGGTGGTCGCGAAAATGTGCCATTCACACCTTTGGATCATAGAAACCACTTGAGCAGGAAGAGGACAGATAACATGAAGAACAGAGAAATATGTTGTTTGGTTCGTTACTTACATAATAAATCAAGCAATGAACATGGTTTCTTTAGTGCAATGCAAGTGGACGCAGATGGATATGCCGTGAATATGTTTTGGTCAGATTCAAGGTCTAGATTAGATTATGAATGCTTCAATGATGTGCTTGTGTTTGATACTACAGTAAAGATTAACACTGAACAGTGGCCATTTGCGCAGTTTGTGGGAGTGAACCATCACGCACAGAGTTGTATATTAGGCAGTGCTTTTGTGTATGACCAGACCAAGGAAACCTTTGAGTGGTTGTTCAGAGTATTTACACAGGCAATGAACGGGAAGCATCCTGAAACTGTACTCACAGATGGTGATCACGCAATTGCGGCTGCAGTGCTTCATGTGTGGCCAGATGCACATTATCGCCTGTGTTTGTGGCATATCTTTCAAAATGCAGCAAAGAACATAGGACACATATTTAATCAGAATACAGGGTTTGACAAACATTTTACAAGGTGTGTACTTCATAGCGTAGACGAGGTCACCTTTAAGTCAGATTGGGACAAAATGATTAAGACATACGACCTTGCTGACTGTCTGTGGTTACAAAATTTATATACAGAAAAAGAGAAGTGGGCATTGGCATATGGAAGACAATACTTTTGTGCAGGTATGATAAGCACACAAAGAGCCGAATCTATGCATGCCACGCTGAAGAAAACCCTGTATTCATGTTTAACAATGTTTCGTTTCATGGAACAATATGAATTATTTGTAGACGGTCTAAGACAGAATGAGCTTGAACAAGACGTGAAATGCTTCAATACACGACCTCTAACTTTTGGCATGAAAATATTGATGCGACCTGCAGCTCTGTATACACTAACTGTATTTGAATGGATCAAGAAAGAGGTGTTTCATGTCATGAATTGCAGAATAGAAGAACTGGTGCAAACCGAGAATATGCACAAATACCATATTTTTTGTCAGGGCGAAAAGCATCAGGAAAGGCAAGAAGCGCATGTCACGTACAATGTCGACAACGGAAGGGTAGAATGTTCGTGCAAAATGTATGAATTCAAAGGTATCCTATGCTGTCATGCATTAAAGGCACTCAATCAAGAGAAGATACAAGAAATACCTGAGTCTTACGTAATGCGAAGATGGACGAGACGCGCGAAGATTGAAATGCTCGTTATGGACAATGCGAGTAAATCTGGTGTTGACGAGAAGTGCCACATAGCCTCCCGTTACCAACAACTGTGTAGGTCATTCATGCATGTTGCTGATTTGGCATCGAGAAGCAAAGAAGGCTATGCATGTGCGAGAAAAGCTACAACGGAGTTACTTGAAAACGTGGAGTTAATTCACATTAAGTCTTTTGCAGCGAATGAATACCAGCCGAAGATAATGGGATCGAACAACGTAGGTCAAAATCATGTCTCGCTTGACACTCCCGAGAAGTTGCGCCGAAGTGTAAACATTATCTTCAACAAGTCAGTAGTGAACGTTGTTGATTATGATGGACATATTCATGAAGCAAAGGGTATCAAAAGAAAACCTGCCTCTGATCGCAGTCGTCGGAGGGCAAAGGGTGCACTAGAATTGGTTGGCAAGAAAAGGACTAAGAAACAACCAACCTGTAATAAAAAACAACAAAGCCCTTCGAATGAACAGGTATGTAAAACATTATATTGCTCCCCATTGCGTGAAGCTTGTCAAATAGCTAAGTCGTGTAATGTCCATCATGCAGCAATACCCTGCAGAAGTACCAGCAAACGTTCAAACCTACATTCCTCCCGACCAGATTTCCGGCAACGATCGCTACAGTTTTACAAGGCTTTTGGTATGTTATCGATGTTGCGAGGAGGTAGGCATTTCTTGTGAAACTTAATTCAGTGTCTAATATTTTCTCTTTCATGACAGGCTACGATGCAGTCGACCGATTGGTTTGGGACACAGGAATCTCGTGTGGGCGATTAACTTAGTTGGCATGCCTCTTTGCATGACCCGATCTCCACAATGCCGGGTTTTTGGAGAGTTTATAGTCGTTTGTCATTGACGACTTGCGGTTCGTGGTTGAATTTGTTAAAATCGATAGATAGCGGGTTTTTGCTTCTAGTTGTTCTAGTTGTTTCAATAATATACCTATGTTTTCTTTCAGCTAGACTGTTTTGTTGTGGTGTTTTTGGACAAGATCTATGATGAACTATTCTATGGTTTTCAAGATAGTTTTTAAAATCATTTGAAAGATACTCTCCTCCGGAATCAACTCTAAAGATTTTTAAATTATCATTAAATTGATTTTTAATCATCATATGTTATGTCTTAAACGATGCAAAGACTTCATGCTTATGTTTAAGGTAGTATATCCAACAAAATCTTGAATAATCATAAAAAAAATAACATAGTAAGCAAATCCTCCCTTAGATACTACGGGTGTCTTCGCCTCGAAAGAATAGCGCGCAAAGTATTGGCGAAGACAAATACAGCGATTGTTTGCCATCGCTGACTACAGCGATGCAAATAATCAATAGATAAGGAAAGGATTTGTTGCCATCGCTGGATACTTCGTGCTTTGAGTCGGAGAGCGATCTGTGGCATCGCAGCATAAATCCGAGTGCACAAGTTGAAAAGATTTGTTTGTAAACGTAGATCTTTGTTCGGTAGTCAAGCTTCTTATTTTTCCAAAAATGCAATGATTACAATTGAAATTACTATTACAGAGATCTTTGTCTTCGCAATCGCTGTATTTGTCTTCGCCTCGAAAGAATAGCGCGCAAAGTATTGGCGAAGACAAATACAACGATTGTTTGCCATCGCTGACTACAACGATGCAAATAATCAATAGATAAGGAAAGGATTTGTTGCCATCGCTGGATACTTCGTGCTTTGAGTCGGACAGCGATCTGTGGCATCGCAGCATAAATCCGAGTGCACAAGTTGAAAAGATTTGTTTGTAAACGTAGATCTTTGTTCGGAAGTCAAGCTTCTCATTTTTCCAAAAATGCAATGGTTACAATTGAAATTACTATTACAGAGATCTTTGTCTTCGCAATCGTTGTATTTGTCTTCGCCTCGAAAGAATAGCGCGCAAAGTATTGGCGAAGACAAATACAGCGATTGTTTGCCATCGCTGACTACAGCGATGCAAATAATCAATAGATAAAGAAAGGATTTGTTGCCATCGCTGGATACTTCGTGCTTTGAGTCGGACAGCGATTTGTGGCATCGCAGCATAAATCCGAGTGCACAAGTTGAAAAGATTTGTTTGTAAACGTAGATCTTTGTTCGGAAGTCAAGCTTCTCATTTTTCCAAAAATGCAATGATTACAATTGAAATTACTATTACAGAGATCTTTGTCTTCGCAATCGCTGTATTTGTCTTCGCCTCGAAAGAATAGCGCGCAAAGTATTGGCGAAGACAAATACAGCGATTGTTTGCCATCGCTGATTACAGCGATGCAAATAATCAATAGATAAGGAAAGGATTTGTTGCCATCGCTGGATACTTCGTGCTTTGAGTCGGAGAGCGATCTGTGGCATCGCAGCACAGTGATTTGTGGGTATTGTTCGAATGTCAAATCACACATGGAAAACGTATTTTTGAATATTTAAAACTTAATGAGCGGCATGGAAAGATGTATTTTTGAATGCTTCGAACGCAAGCTTTTAATTTGGCGACGGTTATAAAAAAAAGGCGGCATGCGAAAAGCCGTATTTATATTTTTTTTAAACGCAATCAATTAATTAGCTTCGTGCTTTGAGTCAGAGAGCGATCTGTGGCATCGCAGCATGGTGATTTTTGGGTATTGTTCGAATGTCTAATCACACGTGGATAGCGATATGTGGCATCGCAGCGTAGAACGTTGTTGATTATTGTTGGACTGTCAATCTTAGCGTGATGTGAAGGATTGTTCAAGTATGCTGCGATGTGTGGCATCGCAGCGTAGGACTGTCAATCACTGTGCTGCGATGCCACAGATCGCTATTCAACGATAACCACAAATCGCCATACACCTCCAGTGAACTTCTTCTCCAGCAAATCTTTCGCGTTCCCAACACCTCCACTTGCCTTTTGAAATCATTATTGTCAGTTCTCTTGTGAAAAGTTGTATCCATATATTATAAATAAAAGGCTACTCAATGTGTATTTTCCAACGGATACCCATAAATGTTTGAGTTGTCGTACAATAGCCATTGATCATGTTGGTTGAGCAGTACATCTTTTAGGTCATAAATAGTCGCACAAGCACTGGAAGGTGTGTTTTTCTTCTACTTCGTGAACCAGCAACAACCAAACCGACAGTTCCTTCATAAACCTGGAGATCCGCCCTCGAACATAGAAAATTATAGTCGGTGAGGCAGACGAAGACAGCTACACGACCAACAATGGCGAATCATGGGTATATTGTCTACACATAGTCTACATGTTCAGCAAAATCCGTCTCTTTCATGCATTTTTTGCGATTTGTTTTTGTGTACTATATAATGTAATTTAAATATCGGTCGTTGTAATGTCCGCATTCATTTCAGTCGAACATTCACCGACGAAGTTGGGCGAAAACTTAGTCAATCACTCCTGGAGGACATCAACCGAATGCGCAGTGAATTCGCACAATGCAACATGATCAGTAATTTTGTTAGTATTAAACTAGTAGTAGTTGTCTATAAACGTAAGCCATGTGTACGTATGATCAATACAACACCATATTTGCTGCAAACAGACTATATCCGATTTCGTAAATTATATTAAAAGCAACGCACCAAGCCAGACTGTGAGCGTCGTCAGCCCATATTTCATGGTATATCGGTTGTATTTTATGTTGCTTTTCATTATTGATTTAGTCCAATTGATTCGTATGTTAACGTTGGTGTTAGCAATGTTTCTTTCGGTTTGCAGACTATATTACGCCGTTTGTCATACTCCAGTGGATTTCAAGACGGAAAACCTTATTGGGTTAACGGTAATCACTGCAGAGACCTTATGACAAGTGAAAAGGTAAGCAAACAAACCTACAGTGTAATATTACAGCTTGACAGTGGTAACAACATTTTTTCGATCTATTTGCAGATACTGATTCCTACACTCTGGCAGTCTGGAAAGCATTGGGTCTTATACGTGATGGATTTACGCGAAAAAGAACTATGGTGTTACAATTCGTTGGAAGTTGACAGTGGTTTACGGCTAGACATTTCCCATCTCGTAAGATTCCATCTATATGAGTATCGTGTAGTGTACTGGGGTCATGAATTTACTTTCGGTCGCATTATTCTCAGATCGGTTTCCTCATAGCCATTTTGGGAGTCGATGTCAGCGAGTGGATCTTTCGCACGGCATACCATGCTCCTTTACAAGATAATGGCGTTGATTGCGGCGTATTTGTAATGAAGTACATTGAAGCGATATACAATGGTGCAGAACCCTGTTTCAACGCTGTATGCCATTCCTTGGCCTTTGTTATTGGCAATTAAGGGCATGTCTATTGCTTCTAGTTTACAATCTGTTTATGCAGGTTGATATACCCGGATTCCGCGAAGAACTCTGCAAAAAGTTGACGTCGTTTCTCATTTCGGAGGAGAAACTGACGGAGGCGAGGTCTAAAAGGCTTGTAATTGATAAAAGATGTGCGCTCAACCCGCGTGATTGACAGTCACAGGGTGAGACTGCGATGTGTGCAATGAACAAAGACTTCTCTGTAATTTAATTATGCATATATGTGTTCTAAGTTTGTAAAAAAAAATTATAGTGATTGAATCATGCATATATGTGTTCTACGGTTGTCAAAAAAATTTAGTGATTCAATCTTGCATATATTTGTTCTAATGTTGTCAGCGATGGCAAACAATCGCTGTATTTGTCTTCGCCAATACTTTGCGCGCTATTCTTTCGAGGCGAAGACAAATACAGCGATTGCGAAGACAAAGATCTCTGTAATAGTAATTTCAATTGTAACCATTGCATTTTTGGAAAAATGAGAAGCTTGACTTCCGAACAAAGATCTACGTTTACAAACAAATCTTTTCAACTTGTGCACTCGGATTTATGCTGCGATGCCACAGATCGCTGTCCGACTCAAAGCACGAAGTATCCAGCGAAGGCAACAAATCCTTTCCTTATCTATTGATTATTTGCATCGCTGTAGTCAGCGATGGCAAACAATCGTTGTATTTGTCTTCGCCAATACTTTGCGCGCTATTCTTTCGAGGCGAAGACAAATACAGCGATTGCGAAGACAAAGATCTCTGTAATAGTAATTTCAATTGTAATCATTGCATTTTTGGAAAAATGAGAAGCTTGACTACCGAACAAAGATCTACGTTTACAAACAAATCTTTTCAACTTGTGCACTCGGATTTATGCTGCGATGCCACAAATCGCTCTCCGACTCAAAGCACGAAGTATCCAGCGATGGCAACAAATCCTTTCCTTATCTATTGATTATTTGCATCGCTGTAGTCAGCGATGGCAAACAATCGCTGTATTTGTCTTCGCCAATACTTTGCGCGCTATTCTTTCGAGGCGAAGACAAATACAGCGATTGCGAAGACAAAGATCTCTGTAATAGTAATTTCAATTGTAATCATTGCATTTTTGGAAAAATGAGAAGCTTGACTTCTGAACAAAGATCTACGTTTACAAACAAATCTTTTCAACTTGTGCACTCGGATTTATGCTGCGATGCCACAGATCGCTGTCCGACTCAAAGCACGAAGTATCCAGCGATGGCAACAAATCCTTTCCTTATCTATTGATTATTTGCATCGCTGTAGTCAGCGATGGCAAACAATCGCTGTATTTGTCTTCGCCAATACTTTGCGCGCTATTCTTTCGAGGCGAAGACACCCGTAGTATCTAAGGGAGGATTAGCTTACTATGTTATTTTTTTATGATTATTCAAGATTTTGTTGGATATACTACCTTAAACATAAGCATGAAGTCTTTGCATCGTTTAAGACATATCATATGATGATTAAAAATCAATTTAATGATAATTTAAAAATCTTTAGAGTTGATTCCGGAGGAGAGTATCTTTCAAATGATTTTAAAAACTATCTTGAAAACCATAGAATAGTTCATCATAGATCTTGTCCAAAAACATCACAACAAAACAGTCTAGCTGAAAGAAAACACAGGTATATTATTGAAACAACTAGAACTTTACTCATTTCTCAAAACATTCAAAAAAGTTTTTGGGCCGAGGCGGCTCTTACATCCGTTTATCTTATAAATCACATTTCTTCAAAAAATCTAAACAAAACTTCAGCTTTTAAAATTTTATACCAAAAGGAACCCGACTAAAATAGGTTAAGAATCTTTGGATGTAAATGTTTTGTCCTTACAGACAAAAATGACAAACTCTCACCAAAAGTCATTCCTAATGCATTTCTTGGATATTCTGAAACTCAAAAAAGATTTAGATGCTATGATGTTAAGAACGACAAACTATACGTTTCTAGGAATGTGACTTTCTTAGATAACGTTAGTGGTTTTGAGAAGGATGAATCCCATAAAGAGAATATGGATTACTCTTTCTTGTTTAAGTTACTATCTAGAAATGATGATATTTTTATTGATGATGAACTCAATTAGTTTAGTAAAAAAGAAAATATAGATGAAGACAACCATCCTTCTTATCAACCTACTAATCCTCCCATAGAGGAAAGTTTATTTATTACCGAGACCCAAAGTCGGAAAGATGTAATAATAAAGAATTAAAAAGTAAAAGAATTTTACGTTACCGCAACTCATTATACAATTACAACAAAAGTATAGCGTGATAAAAAATAAAATCTAGGATTTATTCCGAGTCACTGGACGAATCTGATGAAATTTCATAGACTTGTCTCTCACTTTTTATTGGTGGACCGTCTATCCTGGGTGGCCTCCACGTTACAACACCTTGCCTAAGAAGACTGGTCATCATGTCCACCACTGCATTCAATTGGGTCCCCATAGTGCTTACTTCTGTCCTTAATTTCTTATTCTCCCTCTTAATAAGTTCGAACCTTGCGGCAGAGACAGTCTTCTCTGTTGGAGCATGAGTTCGGTCTTCCTCGTGATTTGTTACTGATGGACTAGTCGTATTAACCTGATCGAGGCGACGTTTTGATTGTAGAGGCTGGGCTACAACATGAGAAGGGACAGTTGGGAGGCATGGGTTGACAATTTTCTCAATCTTCCGATTTCGCCGCATTGGTTCCCAATAGCTTTCGAAATAGAAGGGATCAAATTGTTGTCCTTTATGATCATACGGTACGGCACGGACACCACCTGAGTTCCAATTCAATAATTCATCCCTGTACCGATCGCTCCAATTCACGTGCCTGCCCCCACCATTATTCATCTTCCTTCTCACCTCCAAAGGCTTATTTGGGATAGACTGCCCCAAGCCAGATTGTAGGAGAACTCGACTACCTTGCTGCATCTCGGCTTCAAAATTGCAGAATAGCCACAAATCGCGGCCAGACAATCTGGCAGCCTCCGCAACAACGTCTTCATCATCGTCCTCCCCATCTCCATAAGGTCTCCACAAAACCTGTACATTGGTAATTCTTTTTAATAACGAATGACAAATATATTAAAATTTATTTACGCATGATATGGAAACAACGATATGCACTACGGAAGACAATCCTGCAGCGATGTATACTTAAGAATGCTGAACATTACAACGACTTATAATACTCAATGGTAAATGCTGACGCGATTGTAAACAATTTTAGAACGTTTACCTCGTTTAATTGCAACCCATCCAAAATGGACTTAGCATTATAAACTGCGACGTTTATTCTGGCCCAGCGACCGATCTTTGGAAAACCACAAATCGGAGGGCCACACCGTGGACGCAATGGGATAATATGTTCCAACGCCCAGGCCTAACAAAAAAAAATATTATTAGCAACGCCACAGACTGCAATGAGATTTGTCTACAAATACTAAGTATGTAATCAACAAATACCTGAACAAATGGCCAAAATCCGCCAACTGTTTTCGTACCATTACTCACACGGTGGAGTTGACTGTACAGGTGTGCGAGCATAGCGGCACCCCAGGCATAGTTGTCGACTTCGTCTAAGTCTGCCAGGTACTGCAGCCACATGGAACTTATTCTCGAACCAGAACAATCGGAAAATAATGTAAGAGCAAAAAAATATAGAAGGAAGCCGCGCAACTCTTGGTCAGTTGTTTCAGATGCACAAGTAGCGGAGTGGCCTTCCCATTTATTACGGAAAACTGAGACCTTCATTGATGTGGAATTGCTTCCACCAGAAATACATTGACTCCATTCGTCCATCGACATTCCTAGAAGGGCAGTGCAGTTTTCCCTTGCGTTATAGTTTGAATGCCGTAATAGGACAGCACTGTCAGCGCACTTAAGGCCAGTGATCCTCGCCACATCTTCTAGAGTCATGGTGATCTCAAAAGAATCAAACTGGAATGTGTTAGTCTTATCATTCCACTTATTTACCAGGTGAGTCATGGTATTCCAGCAAGTTTCAAAATATTGCTGGTCCAAAAGGCCACCGAAGTGCATATTTCGTAGTCGGTCCTTCTGATATGCACTCAGTTGACCATACCAAGACAGAACTACAGGCCATTGACAGCGACCTCCGAGCTTTTCACCTGGTGCTCTACTTCTCCTGTGACCTCCCTGTAACACAAAATAACATATTATTCCTACAAATTATAAATTACTTCCATTTGTACTTATAAATACTATTCTACTAACCGCTATAAATAATATCGGTTGCAGACATACTATCGCAGTAATCGCTATAAATATCAATACCTAACACAGTAATCCCTATACCAAAATCGCTAAACATATTATTAAATCTTCGCAGACAGGACGGATATATTTACCTTGGTCGCTATTTTCTGCTGTTCTCGCTCCAACCTGGGACTTTCTGGTGGGTCCACTGCCTCGAACTGGCTTTCAATCTCCATCTCTACCAGCTCCACCGTCGCCTTCCTTTTCTCATCCTCCTTCTGCTTCCTTTCTCTGTCCCTATTCTCCTCCTCCTCCTTCTGCTTCCTTTCTCTCTCCTTTTCCGCCTGCTCCTTCTGATTCCTTTCTCTCTCGCGTTTCTCCTCCTCCTTCTCCTTCCTTTCTCTCTCCCTTTTCTCCTCCTCCTCCTTCCTTTCTCTCTCCATTTTGTCCTCCTCCTCCTTCTGCTTCCTTTCTCTCTCCCTTTTCTCCTCCTCCTCCTTCTCCTTCTCCTTCCTTTCTCTCTGCCTTTTCTCCTCCTCCTTCTCCTTCCTTTCTCTCTCCCTTTTCTCCTCCTGCATCCTTTCTCTCTCCTTTTTCGCATCCTCCTCCTTCTCCTTCCTTTCTCTCTCCTTTATCTCCTCCTCCTTTTGCTTCCTTTCTCTCTCCCTTTCTCCTCCTCCTCCTTCTCCTTCCTTTCTCTCTCCCTTTTCTCCTCCTCCTCCTTCTGCTTCCTTTCTCTCTGCCTTTTCTCCTCCTCCTTCTCCTTCCTTTCTCTCTCCCTTTTCTCCTCCTGCATCCTTTCTCTCTCCTTTTTCGCATCCTCCTCCTTCTCCTTCCTTTCTCTCTCCTTTATCTCCTCCTTCCTTTCTCTCTGCCTTTTCTCCTCCTCCTTCTGCTTCCTTTGTCTCTCCCTTTTCGCCTCTTCCTCCTGCTTCTTCCTTTCCCTTTCCTTTTCTTCCTCCTCCTTCTCCTTCAGCCGCCTTTCTTTCTCCTCAATTTCTTGTTTCCTTCTTTGCAGCAGTTCTTCCACCTGCTTCTTCCTTTCCCTTTCCTTTTCTTCCTCCTTCTCCTTCCGCCGCCTTTCTTTCTCTTGCAGTTGTTGTTTCCTTCTTTCCTGCAATTCTTCCTCCTGCTTCTTCCTTTCTCTTTCCTTCTCTACCTCCTCCTCCATCTCCTTCCGTTGCCTTTCCTTCTTTTTCTCATTCTCCTTCTGCTGCCTTTGCATTTCCTTAGCTTCCTCGAACTCCAACTCCCTCCTTCGCCTTTCCTTTTCTTCCTCAAACTGAGGAATATTCTGTTCCTTCTCTTCCTCCTTATTCATTTGCCTTTGCCTCTCCTCCGCCTCCTTCTGTCGCATTGCTCTACTCTCCAAGTTTCTCCTATGAGCCTCCGCCATCATATTGCTAACATCCCTTTCCTACTCCTCCACATTCTTCTTTCTCTTTTCCCTCGCATGTGCGTCAATCCTCAGCCTTCTTCTCAAATTCTCAGCAATATTTCTTGCCTTTGCCTTCTCTTCGTCATCCTTGTTCTGCATCTTCCATTCTTCAGAGTTCTTCCTTTGGTCCGCAGCCTCGATATCTGATGGATAATCCTCCGCAAAATACGATTTCAAGGCTTTTTCCCTGTCTTCATCATTCTCAATCTTAAGTATATTTTGGTATCTTTCAAAAACTTTAGATAGATGGGACTGGCGGATCACTTCTCTAATAGACAACCCATAGAACGACGGGGTATCTCTAATCTGATGAGGCGCAGACATTGCTAACCTGCACAACACAATACACGATCATGATCATTAGAAATCGTCGGAATATTTAGGTTCATAATACAAATCCTTGTATAAGAACCAATCTTCAGATTGAAGAAAGAAAACTTACACGAAACTCACCGAAACGATGGGAATTTGGATATTCTAACTGTAGAGTAAGCAACAGTAACAACTAATACGCAACAGAAGGTGGCAACGATGCTGCGACTGCGCGTAAGACGGAAACAGATGCTCTGGTAAAAAGGAAAGGATGCTCCGGCAACTCGAGAAGAAAGCAAAGAATCTCCGGTAGAGTGCTTAGAGCGGAAAAGGATTTTTTTGAACTATTTGTATCATACAACATAACGCTTGCTACATACGCAAACTCTGCGAAACGTTTTCCCGCGATATCGATGGAGGGCAGTTTTGTCATTTTCACGAACCGACGATTCAGTTTTCTAGAAGGAGGGAATTTATGTCCGTCCGAGGAAGAGAAACCGACGATTCAGTTTTCTAGAAGGAGGGCATTTATTTCTGTAAATTTTCAGCGACATCTATTGTAATTTCATTCCCCATTTTAACTTCAACGATACATTACAACCACCTGCGAAACGTTTTCCCGCGATATCGATGGAGGGCAGTTTTGTCATTTTCACGAACCGATGATTCAGTTTTCTAGAAGGAGGGCATTTATTTCTGTAAATTTTCAGCGATATCTATTGTAATTTCATTCCCCATTTTAACTTCAACGATACATTACAACCACCTGCGTAACGTTTTCCCGCGATATCGATGGAGGACAGTTTTGTCATTTTCATGAACCGACGATTCAGTTTTATAGAGGGAGGGCATTTATGTCCGTCCGAGGAAGAGGAAGCGAATGGCGGTAAAGGTTACTTGAGTCTTTGCTGCGGCTCCAAATTACGATGCAATATGATGGCGACCCACATGGGGATACATGCCGGTCTGCATCTTATACGTGGCCCGGTTTGGAACCCCCGAACATGAGATCTCAGTACCGGCTCTGTAAATAATTACGCAAATCGCTATAGCGATTTGTAGTGTCTTCCGCAAATCGCTATAGCGATTTGTAGTGTTATTCAGTAAGCAAATCGCTGTAAATCCCGACCCGAATTAGGACCAACTTGTCAGGGCCATATCTCCCTAACCGGAGGTCATATTCCAAATCCGTAAAAAGTGGTGTCTTCGTTATTGAGTCTAGTTTATTTCTGTAAATTTTCAGCGATTTCTATTGTCAGTTCATTCCCCATTTTAACTTCAACGATACATTACAACCACAATCATCAAAAGAAAGATTGCCCAAGCCTTGCCGGATTCTGCACTGTTGCTTTAGAAATTGTTGGGGTCCTCTCGAGCGAGCTCTCCAAGCAATGGGAGTCCCATCATCGCCAAATCTTCCAAGGTGATCGTCATCTCTCCCCACGGAAACACAAAGGTGTTGGTCTCCCAGCACCATGCTTCAAACAGAGCCCTTATCACGTTGGTCTGGCACTTTATGTTCCCTAAGGATGCCTTCAAAGCCCCATAGATCCCAACCTTGTTCCAACCTCCTCCGAACTTGGGTTCCAGTCGCCGGAACCAGTCGGACAGCCCGGGCAGCAGCCTCATTGAACCTTCTAACCTGCAATTTCCGGACCAATCTGCCCTGCCGGACTTGATTTCGGCTTCGAGGGGTGGCATTTCCATCGACGTCTCAAACGCCGCAACCTCCTCTTCTTCTTCCACCTCTCCAACGATTGGCTGCAACAGTTGGGCTTCACCCTTCCAAACAGCTATGCTCAGAGCAACATGTCAACGTCCCACTGATAGGCAAAACAACATTTCAAAGGTTATTTATCATAATGTCAGCTTTAGTTGAATCTGTTTTGATTGCAATGTTTGAAGCATCTCTTTCTTGCTTTGATTGTTTGTGTTTGTTTCTTGCTGCTTAAGTGCTTCTCAGTAAGCAGAATCTGGCCCTCATGCTCATCTCGATTGGATTACTGAGATTCCACCAGTAAGATCCGTAGTCCTTCTTGCTGCTAACTCTTTACATTTGCAGGTTGTTTCTTCAAATGATTATAATAATGACAAATATGCGAAGGAGTTCAGTATCAGTGTTTCTAATGCGCTTGCTACTTGTCCTGCTCGGGTTTTGCCAACTCCTCGTGTGAGTTGATCATATGTAATTTATTGTTTTGTTCATTATTCTGATCAACTCACACGAGGAGTTGGCAAAACCCGAGCAGGACAAGTAGCAAGCGCATTAGAAACACTGATACTGAACTCCTTCGCATATTTGTCATTATTATAATCATTTGAAGAAACAACCTACAAATGTAAAGAGTTAGCAGCAAGAAGGACTACGGATCTTACTGGTGGAATCTCAACCCTCTAACTCGCTCTCTCTCCCTTCTATTTATGCTTCTGTGCACATCCATCAGAAGATCCTACATTGCTCCATCAAGCACCAACTGACCTGCACATTGACTGTTGTGGGTCCTTACTTATGAGCTGCCTCTAAATTTATTCGACTCTGGGTCCTTACTGCACTTGAAGTTGAGTCGTTGTATTTTTTGTTATTCGGTGGGTGGTGAGGCCCTCCTCTACTCTCTCAAGACTCTTAGCTTGGGCAATCTTTCTTTTGATGATTGTGGTTGTAATGTATCTACAATCATCAAAAGAAAGAGTGCCCAAGCTAAGAGTCTTGAGAGAGTAGAGGAGGGCCTCACCACCCACCGAATAACAAAAAATACAACGACTCAACTTCAAGTGCAGTAAGGACCCAGAGTCGAATAAATTTAGAGGCAGCTCATCAGTAAGGACCCACAACAGTCAATGTGCAGGTCAGTCGGTGCTTGATGGAGCAATGTAGGATCTTCTGATGGATGTGCACAGAAGCATAAATAGAAGGGAGAGAGAGCGAGAGAGGGTTGATGAGCCCCCGGACCCCCCTCCTGTAAGGGCAAAAGGCCATGAACACGCTGGGAGGAGCCCTCAGACCCCCCTTCTGTAAGGGTAAAAGCTCTGAATCAGACTCCATAACTCTTCAAGTTGAATGATGCTACCCACACTGGGAGGAGCTCTCAGACCCCCCTTTCTGTAAGGGTAAAAACTCTAAATCAGACTCCACAACTCTTCAAGTTGAATGATGCTACCCACGCTGAGAGGAGCTCCCAGACCCTCCTCCTGTAAGGGTAAAAACTCTGAATCAGGCTCCACAACAGTAAATGTGCAGGTCAGTCGGTGCTTGATGGAGCAATGTATGATCTTCTAATGGATGTGCACAAAAGCAGAAATAGAAGGGAGAGAGAGAGAGAGTGAGAGTTGAATGATGCTACCCACGTTGGGATGAGCCCCCAAACCCTCCTCCTGTAAGGGTAAAAACTTTGAATCAGGCTCCACAACAGTCAATGTGCAGGTCAGTCGGTGCTTGATGGAGCAATGTATGATCTTCTAATGGATGTGCACAGAAGCAGAAATAGAAGGGAGAGAGAGAGAGTGAGAGGGTTGATGGCACTGGTTGGAATGTTTGTGAATCATTGCTTTCTTCCATGATGCCTAACGACAGCAGTAATGAAGAGAAGACACTGGAATGTTTTGTAACACTGGAACGTTGATAATGGGAGCACCGTTACAGCAGATGGCGCAGGCGAACGTCTCCACTTTAAATGGTTAACATCAAACTTTCTGGAAATTCTGCTTTTTTGTCCTTTTCCCCACCCATCGTTTCACAACTTTTGAATGGAGGATATTTTTGTCATTTTCTCGAACCGTCATTTCAGGGCAAGAAAAGCAAGTAAGGGTGATTAAGTCTTTGCAACATCACCAGAGTCCGATGCAAAGTTATGTCAACATACATGGGAATACGAGCCCCATGTGCTTGTATATGTGGTGCTCATTCAAAGCCCCGAACACAGACGTGGGATTCAGTGAATCATCGGGGGGGGAACATATAACCTGCTTTCGTTTAAAAGGATTCAATTATTTGTACGGAAAGTAAAAAGCTGGTAGCTCGAAAGGGAGTCATTGAAAAGAAAAACGTGTGAATTTTCCCAAAGATTACCAGACCTTTTTGTTTATTGCAAACACTTTTGACCAGGTTTTCATGTCCATCGGATAGATTTTATAAAGTTCAAAAAATCAATGATCTAAAATCTTTGTAAATTTTCAAGGCTCCAAACATCATTTTTTTCAACAAAAATACATAATCCAGGTGTGGATTCTTAGTAAATTGACCATGCCCAACACATTTATAAGGCTGGAACCGCATAAAAAGCATCGGAGATGCTGAAAAAACCATTTAGCATGCAGTTTAGCACCAAATGGGTTAAGCACAGACTCATTACTCTCTCTCTCTCTCTATATATATATATATTTATATATTATATATATATATATATATATATATATATAGATAGATAGATAGAGAGAGAGAATATGGGGTACAAGCCTACTCTGTTTTGTGCTTACCGCAGCTTACCACAAATGAACAAAGGATTTTGGGTTGTTTTTAGAAAATTTGACATTGCAAATGCGTTTGGCATGGTTAATTTGCTTGGAAATATTTCAAGAGTGTATCCCTCCTCTTTCAAGATGTTTATTCTATCTTTTCATCAACTACTTCCATCTACGTTTCATAAAATCAGTGGGGAGTAAGGGACCTGTTAAGCATAATCAAATTTTTATTTTCTTTCTAATTCTTGTTTTGAAATATTGGACAGACGTAGCCCCAAATCAAACTTTAAACACCTAGTTTCCAAGGTTGGATTCTAAGGGTGAGAAATTATTTATAATAAGAGACAAAAAAAACATTTTTCTTTATTTGCTTTGGTCTTGAAAGACTTTATCCTCACCTTTGTCGCTGAGACCGGGCAATCATAGGCCTCATGAAAGCAAAGTTTTAGAGAAATGCCTCACTCATGATTTTTTTATTTCAATCTCTACCCTCTTGGTGGCCTAACTACGTTAAGACTTGGATTTTATATCCAATCTCTACCCCCTTGATAGAGCTTACCCGAACTGCACTTTGCCTATGTGAACCTCTCATGCCTTTTTGTCATTTTCAATATTTTATGATTTTTTTGTATTAATCCAATCCCTACCTCATGGTAGCAAATTTTTTCTGGAACCTACCTAGGTTGAGTCTTGGCATGTGTGAACCTCTCATTCATTATTAGTGCTTGGTGCATTTCATGTGTTTTTCTTCTCTTTTTATGCATGATTTTGTTTTTTCTCTTTTTTCATTCTTTTCTTTCTCTTCTTTTTGCACTCGCTCCCTCCATCAATCTTCATTTTTTTTAGTTTATCCTCACACTCAAATGTCTTCTAAGACTTGAGCATCAAAAGATTTTCTGTTTTTATTTTCTTAGGTATATAGAATTTGGTAACCAACATGGTTCCTTAGTGGTCTTATACCGATATCCAGAAACTTGATTAGATTACCCACTAATACTTGACTTCTAATTTAGAAATGGTTCAAATGAACTACGAGTTTTCTTTTTTCACCATGATTACATCTATTTTGAATTTTGGACAAAACTAATAGGATTTTCAAGATCATTATTATTGAAATGATAGAAGGTCACATCTTTATGGAGAATTTGAAATTATTTAAAAAAAAAGTTATGAAAAAATCCTATTTTCTAGGTTGGGAGATCATACTCCAAAACTGATAGAAGTGGTGACCAAAAAGTTTTAAAAACATTTAAAGATATCAATTCCTTTTTTGAAGAACATCCAAACCTCTCTCATTTTGAAAAAGAATTTTTGAAATGACTGGGATTTTTTGATAGATGAAAGTACAAACAAAATATTTTGGCTTTTTTATATTTTATCGAATTTTGAAAATTTCCATTTTTTTTTTTGGAATTTTGAGGATTTTTTTTAAAATTTTGAGATTTTTTTTATTTTCTTTTTATATTTTTGGGGTTAGGGTATTGACATATTTACATCATTTTCCCCAATTAGGGAAAGTGGGTCAAGTAATGACCTTGATGGGTCCTTCTGGATCAAAAGGAAAAGTTGGTTCATAAAGCAAGGAGAATCTATTAAACAAAAAATCACCTTGCAGGAAACAATATTCATCATCAGATATTCAACATTCATGAAGTAAGCAACGTTTATTAGTGTTACCTATTTTTGTTCCCAAAGAAGGAAAAGTAATTTCCTTGCCTATCTTATGTGCTCGAAGCATCTAGCTCAAGGATTTAGGATCCAATTCTTGAAGTATCTATATTCTCTTTTCTCCTAGGAGTTCTCTGATTTCCTGAATTCCTTTCCTTTCTTTATTATGTTACGATTTCTGCTTGGCTTTGTTTGAGGCATTTCTTCTTCCTTCTTTTGCATACCAGAATTGGCATCTTAAACTCCTTTTCTGCAACTAACCTGATAATTGTGAGGCACTTTGACCCTAACTTGGGAGGTGTTTTGATGCATCATGGTGATGATTTCACTGAGCTTAGATTTTCTATTTCATCTTCCTTTTTATAGGTCTTAAAAGTATCAAGATTACTTATTTTTTCTATCACTGCCACCTGCAAGTCTACTTCCTCACTTGTTTTGGATTTTTTGTCAGTTGAGACCCGCTTCTAAGTTTGTAAAATATGATATTTTTCCAATTCAATGACCTCTTGGCTTGAACTCATTAAAGATTCTTCAATATCTGAACCCTCTTGATCCTTGTTTTTGAGAAACTTTGGTTCCTCCCAACAGTTTGCTTTTCTTGATTCTGGATATTTATCTTCATTTTTTTTTTGTTTTTCTTTCTTATTACAAAGAATGGTCTTGGTATTTAGAATATCAAAAAACATGGGTTGAGGGTGAGGTCCTTGTGTGACTGAAGTTTGGGTCCCTTTTAGAACATTCTTGGTCATCTTGGGTAATGGGTAGTTTCATGGAAATTGTATTTTGGGGAAAACTCTGGATTGACTAAGAAAATAAAAAGTTTCTGAGAAGCTTGTAGTTGTATTAGGTTTGGAAAGACAAATGTTTCATAGGAAGCTTTGATTTCCAAAGAAGGGTTTTTATTGCAAAAGAGAACATCAAACTCATTTTCAAAAGTGAAAGATTCATAAGAATTTTTTGAAATCAATGACATAGTTAAAGCCTCATAGGTTGGTTTTTTATTCAAATTCAGGAGAATAAAATCAATTAAGTTAGACAGCTTTGTGGGTCAAATAAAAAATTTCCTTTTGAGAGGGTATTATTTCATTTTGAGTAGTAGGGTTGGAATTTTAGGGAGGGTCGTTTGAACTAGCTCATAGTTTTCAACCAGATTTGAAAAATCTGCATTTTGGTTTGATATTTCTAAGGACCTTTATTTCTAAAATCAGGTATAGGAGGTGAGATAGAATCTTCTTTTTGGGGTGGAAAACAAGAATAAGAATTTTTTGCTCAGGCAAAGATTTTATTTTAAAAAAACTTTTGAGAGATTTTTATAATACTCAAAGATGGAAGGATCTTAACATTAAGCGAACAAGAGGTTTGTCTAGTTGCCTCTAAGAGGTTGGTTTGATGACTAGGAAAGGAATCTAGAGTTTTATTTGGGTCTTGGTATGTGAAAGATTGGTTGCACTCAGCTAGAACCAACTTTCCTTCTTTGAGGTTATTTTAGACCAGGTAGTACATTCTTCAGTGTCTTGCCTTGTGTCATGCCCTGCTGAATGATGAAACTTGAAGAATTTTGCTTCCTTTTGCCTAGTTTCACGTAGATGATTAATTATTGGAAATGCTTATACATTACATCATATCCTATCCAGGAATACATTAATCGGTTCTTTAAAAGTCTTGATCCTTTAAGGTCCACTATGGAGAACCATGCTAAGGAATCACCTTCTAGACTTCGTGGGAACCATCTAATCATTAGTCAATGATTTTCATAATATTTGGAGTAGTCATTGTTGAATATTTCCATATGTATATAAGGGTTTTCAGTTTCATTGAATTTAGCCAACTTCTTTGGAGCTTCTACTGGCTCATCCTTTCCTTGAATCAGGAAATTTTTTGAATCAAACTCTTTTTTTGACATCCCGATTCTTGATTTGGAGAGTCAATTGTCTCAAAGGAAAGATTCATCAGCTATAAGTTGAGGTACTTATCGACTTTTGATCGACCCATAATTTTTTGCGGGAAGATCTTGTGTTGATCCTTGGGTGTTCCATCAATTAGCAGCCCATGTTTAATATGATGGTTGGGGATGACAATCACCTTAAGTGCACGAGTGTCTATCCTAACATGGATTTGGATCTTCAAGGATCCAAATTCTAGGTGAATCTCTATGTACTGCTCATCCGAGGCATGGACATGGTGCAAGGGATAAGTTGACTGTGATCCCTAGGAAAAGTCTATTGGAATTTTGACAAAATAGAGATAAGCTATGAGAAGGATGAAGAAGTAATGTGCCTAAAGGCCCATAGGCCAAAGGGAAGCGATATCGTAGGGCTTGAGGATGCTCTCTCAAAATTTAGAGCTACTCAAGAGGTCATCCCCTACAGATTCCAAACAAAAGGTCAGAAGAATGCCAACAAGGAAGCAAGATTGAATGTGCTCTTCATAGTAACTTGTGAGCTATGGAATAAGGCATGTCAAATTCATGAGAATGACAAGAAAATTCATAAATTGAAAAAGGCCTTATAGGAAGTTCCGAGTGGCCACCCACACCACCAAGTAAAGGGTGAAACAATTTTCTGCAAGGGAAGGTTCTTACATTTCAAAGGTGTCAAGATCATCTCCAACCTCCTCCATCATTACCACTCATCCCCCTTATGTGGTCATGAAGGGGTCTTTAAGACCCAACAGTCGAACAAAAAAGAAGTCATTTATATGGTAGTTGATTGGTTTACCAAGTTTTCTCATTTTATGGCCCTGCCCTACAAGTACTTTAGTCAAACCATAGTGAACCAAAATATACGGCAAACTCTACGAGATGCCCAAGTCTATTGTTTGTGATGGAACTCCATATTCACTAACTGATTTTGGAATGAGTACTTCAACCTCCTATGAACCAAGTGCGGTGATCATGCATATAATTCAGAGTTTATTAACATTTAAATATGCATGATTTTATAAAATAATGTTTCAAAAACCCAATTTTATGTTAGTTTTCGAGTAAATGTGCTAAAATGATTTAAAAATAGAAAATGCATGAAAAAATAGTTTTATTTTACATTTTTATACATATTTTAGTTTTTGTTATATTCATAGTAGTTTAGTGTTAGTTTTTATTAAAAGTAAAAATAAAAAAATAAAAAAATAGAGAAAAGAGTTTTTTTAAAATCATTTTAAATGTTTGTTTTTTTTAAAAAAGAAAAAAAAATAGTAGAATAGTTTTTATTTTTGTTTGTAATTTTTTTAAACCGGTTTACAAGGTTGTTGAATTTTAAAAAAAAAAACACTAAAAAAATGAATAAGCAAACCGGCTGGAACCGGTTTGTATTGTTTTTGAACTGAAAAAAAAAATAAATTCAGTTTGAACCGGTTCCAGCCGGTTTGAAAGGTTTGAGTTCTTTAAAACCCCCAAAATTACAAAAATCGGGCGTCTTCACTCATTCACGCCAAAGCTTCTCCCGTTTCCCCTCTTTTCCCTCCACCACTTCTTACCTCCTTCTTCTCCTTCTCCCTACTTCTCTCTTCTCTTTCCGGTGGAGGTGGCTACTCAATCCGGCGACGACGTTGATGGTGGAGGCCAACTTCTCTAATCCCTCAGGTTCACGGTGAGTGTTGAGTAATCTTCTTCTTCTCCTTCAAATCTTCTTCTTCTTCTTCTTCTTCCTCTTATCCTTCAGTTCTTCTTTTTCTTCAGCCGATATATTTTTTCTTTTTGATTTCATCTTCTTCCGATTTCTGTCGCCACTTTTTCTTCCGATTTCTTCAGTTCCTCTTCTTCTTCATGCTCTGCATCTTCTTCTTCTTCTTCTTTATTTCTTCTTCATCCGAATCTTAATCTTCTACAGCTTCTTCTTCTTCTACTTCTTCAGATCTTCTTCTTCTTCCAATTTCTGCAGTTTCTTTTTCTTCTTCCTCCGATTTTTCTTCATCTGATCCTCTTCTTCTTCTTCTATTTCTTCCTCCTCTTCATTTTATTCTAATTCTTCATCTTCTTCTTCTTCTTTGTTTTTTTTTCTTTCTTCTTTTTCAATCGATCATCTGTGTGTTTATGTTTTGTTTCAGAAAAAAAAAATAAAAAATAAGAAAGAAAAATAAAAAAAAACTGGTAAATAGAACTTTGATCTTAGCATCAGCTCTTCATTCCGGTTTTTAATCTTGTTCAATTTTAGATTCGTTTTGTTTGATTTCCAATTTTGGTTCATCATAATTTTTTCATTCATCATAGGATTTCCTGTTTTAGTTTCATTGTTTTTCAATTGTAATGATAGTTAGTTTGTTTTGTGTTTCTGATTGCTTTCTGAATTAGATTTCAGTTTCATTGTTTTTCAATTGTAATGTTAGTTATTTTTAGCCGATTTCTGATTGTTTTTCTGATTTCATCGATTATTGTGTTTTCTGAAAATTCTCATGTCTTCATTTACATTTAGTTTTTCTTGAATTTTTTAGTAATTCCTTGTTTTTCATTTCCTGAATTCAATTTTTTTAGGTTTTCTGTCTTTCATTACATGTAATTCCTGTTTTTAAATATGTTTTTTACCAAATATCTGTTTTTACAATTCCTTTTTATGATATTTTCAGTTTACTAGTCTTCTTGTTTCATATCAAGTCCTTGATTCAATTCCTTAATCGTGTATTTTTCATGTTTTGTTGAGGAAATGTTAGTAGTTAATTGTCTTCACTATTAGTTAATTGAAATAGTTAGATTTCATGTAGTTAAGTATTAGTGAGTTGAAATTTGGTTAAGTGTCAATTATTAAATATAGTTTTAATTGTCATTAGAATTCTTTCATGTTTTTAAGCAATTAATTAGTATAATTTGCTTAATATAGTTTTTACTTCTCTCTGTTGTACTGCTCGTGTTCATCTGAATTATACAGGATAGCACAAGACTGGAGCGGAAGCGATTACGTGACACGAAGTACGAGGAATAAAGCTTCTTTTTACTTTTTAGATTAGAATTAGGCATTTAATTGGGTTTGTAAATATTGCACTTTACGCCCTCTGCGAAGGGTATTCATTTGTTGTAATAGTTAGTTGTTTTCTATTTTCTGAACATTTTACATTTCAATAATTCGGCAATAAAGATTAGTTTAGACTTGTGTGTTTGAATACAACATATTCCCGTTCCCTGAGTTCGACCCGGTCTCATCCACTAGTGAGAACCGGTTTTTATTATTTGATGTCTGGTTTTCACATGTTTTACATATAAAAATCTTTTCAAAATTACAACGATTGCAAAAAGACATCAAATTTTTGGCGCCGTTGCCGGGGAACGACGTAATATTAGTATTCACTTTATTGCCTAGTGTTTGTGTGCATTTAGGTTTAGAACCACGTATGTGCATATCTTAGAGACGAGCTTACTTTTCTGCACAGCCCACCTATTAGGATCCCCTTAGAGGTGACTGTGTACGATTGGTACCGTACACATAGATTTCATATTTCTTTGCATAATCTCTGTTATGTGTAACTGCGTGGTGTTTGTTTAGTTTTTGTTGTTTTTAGTTTACTCGCTTTGTGGTTTGCGTGGTTTGGCCGCTTAGTGCGTTAGTTAGGTAGAAAACCCAAAGTTAGGACGTGTGCTACACCGGTCTACTCCAAGGTGTACGCAATGGCTGACGATCATCAATTGATCCGTCCTTTGAGGGAGTACTTCATGCCAAATACGTATACTCCCACCTCCTGCATCACGAGACCTGATGTAGGAGCGAGCCATTTTGAGATTAAGGCCAGTGTGATTCAAATGTTACCTTCGTTTTATGGCCTTAGCAATGAGGACCCATATCGTCATCTCGACGAATTCCTTGAGATTTGCTCGACTGTGCGAATCAATAATTTTGGAGAAGATGCTATGCGGTTAACTTTGTTTCCGTTCTCTCTCAAAGATAAAGCCAAGCACTGGCTAAAATCTCTTGAGACGGTTCGTATTACTACTTGGGAAGGAATGCAAAGAGAATTTTTAAAAAAATATTTCCCAATTGGTAAGACGAACCAGTTTCGTAAAGCTATAACTAGTTTTTCTCAAATTGAGGGAGAACAGTTTCACGAGTCTTGGGAGAGATTGAAAGATCTTCTCCGCAAGTGTCCCCATCACCAAGTGCCTCGTTGGCAGTTGGTGCAGTATTTTTATCACGGGCTTACTGAGAAGCATCGTCAAATGGTTGATTCGTCTTGTGGGGGCACTTTTATGCTCAAAAGTGAGGATGAGGCGTGGTCTCTATTCGAGACCTTGAGTGAAAACACGATGCATCATACCTTGTCTTCACGGCTCGATAGGACTACATCTCTGTCTAGTGGTCCTAGGAAAGTTGGGATTTCCGAAGTTGGGTCCGAATTAGAATTGCGTATCAAGGTTGACCAGTTGACTAGGAAGTTAGATCAATTCCTAGCCAATTCTTCGAGAAATCCAGTAGAAAGAGTGTGCGAGCTATGTGCTAGCCTTGCACACTGTGTTTCAGATTGTCCGGCAGCACCATTATGTCCTGAATTCGTTCAGGAGCAGGTGAATGCTGCCCAAGGTTTCGCTAAACCCATGCCCGATTCATTTACATCTTCATATAACCCAGGTTGGCGAAACCAGTCTATTTTTCCATCCCATCAGCCCTCCCAGACACAGTATAGACCCAGTAACCCTTCACAAGGTTACTCGCATACTATGTTTCCACAGGTTCATCTCCCAGCTCAACATGCTTATACTCAACTCCATCCTCATGAGCCTTCATTTAGTCAATCCTTCCAAGATAGGATATTACAAGTTTTGAGTTCCCATACGCAGTCAATAGCCAAGCTAGAGACTCAAATGGGACAGTTGGTTGAGACTTTCACTAGGCAAAGCCAGGGGAACCTTCATAGTCAGTCTGTTGTCTCAAAGGGAGAGGATTCCATGTCATTTGACTTGCAACCCACTGATTCACATCATGAGCCAGTCAAATCTGTTACATCCCTTCAGTATGGGAAGGCGTGTCACCCCACTCAGGAATCGACTCATGAACCCCATATCATTTCTACTGACGAGTCGATCTCCATGATACCTCAGCAGAAGGGGCCTTACTCACAACATACATTTTCATCATATAAAGCCCCATTTTCTCAGCCTTTAGGATCACCAATTTTTAGTAAGCAAGAGGTACAAATGCAGAAAGTGCTTGACCAAGTCAAGCCTGATCATATTCACCACTTGTCTGAAGTTGCATTAATTGATACTCGGTCGGTCCTAGACTCTTGATTCTTTACCAGTCTCTCAGATGAGACTAATCTCTGTTCTTCACGTCGAGAGAGTTATGATCCTATATTTGGAGGTAGAAGGGATGGAAACACAGTGCGTAGTGTCACAGATGACACACTTTTCTATATAGAGCCCGGTTGAGCCTGACTTCATGTCCATTGATCTCATGGACGATGAAGGATTTTTCTAGGGATCCGTCTGGCTGGGGACGTGAAACTTAACGCTTTATGGGAGGCAACCCATATTCTGTACAGTTTTACATTTGTTGTTAGGATTTGTAGATTTCATTTGGTTTTATTTTTCATTTTCTATCTTTTCTATGAGTTTCATGTTTTGTCATGTATACATTGCATTCATTACATTCATAGAACGTGTATTTTTAATTCATGTCAGGTCATTCTACTCTTTTCCCTCATTTATTTCTCTCATGTGCATTCACTTAGTTTCATTCAAGCATGGGGGAGTGCCACTGGGACAGTGTCATTCAAGCATGGGGGAGGGTGTAGAATGCACACCTTGATATTTTTGTTTACGTTCTTGCACATGTTTACACATCTCTCATGAAAAGTAGATTTTTAAAGAAAGAGTTTGAACTTATATGAATGTTATTTCAAATCTGATGTTTTTAGAGGATTTTTAAGCCCCACGAAAAATTTTTCCGACATAGATCTAAAAATTATGGTTGTTTATGCGGATTTCGAGGAAATGATGATAGATACATGTTAGAATTTATTTTGAATCATAAATATGAATATGCACAGTGCTATTTTTGAAAAACTAAGCAAATGAACAAAAGTGTAAACAAATGAGCTCAAAAGAAAAAAATATAGCATGTGTTAGGTTGTTTGGATAATTTCACAATCCTTAGTAGATGGAACTTAGATGTAAGTTGAAACTTTTAATTCCATTTTTGAAAAGGAGAGTGGAAAACTTTGTGATCCTAAGTAACTGAGAACAGATACAAGTTGAAATATTTGACTCTCAAGTTATAAAGGTGAATGAAGGAAGTCACTTTTATGTCTTAGTTGATATCTTTTGGTATGTATTGAAAAAGTATAGAAGATATTGACATTGCACAAGGCATAAAAGCAGACCACACACAAGCTATATGAGAAAAATAAGTGCGCATAAAGAAAAAGCGTGAAAAGAAAAAAAAAAATAATAAAAGAGCTTAAAAAGAAAGAAAAGTACAATGCTTAGAAGTATAATTGAGAAAACCTGTGCAGAAAACATATGAGTGAGGATAAGTAAATAACAATATGTTTTTATTGGATTTTCTAAGAATAAAACATAAATAATTGTGATATTTAGAAAAGTGAAAGAAATTCTTTTCTGTGGTGGTATATAAAAAACTCTAATTATATTTTGATTTTGAAATAATAGGAAATATTTGTGAAAACAAAGTCTTTAATTACCTACTGCTTATGAGGATGTGTAATATTATGCATACATGACAGAGATGTTTGTGGGTAGCATCACTGCAAACCCTCACGAGACTTTACTCGTCCACTGGGGTAACCCAGGGGTTGAAAGGGTTTGTTGCATGAGCTAAATGCAACCGTGATTCCTACGAAAGTGAGTTAGGTGATAGTTTGATTTCTTGCATTTTTCTAGTTTGCTCGAGGACTAGCAAAACATAAGCATGGGGGTATTTGATCATGCATATAATTCAGAGTTTATTAACATTTAAATATGCATGATTTTATAAAATAATGTTTCAAAAACCCAATTTTATGTTAGTTTTTGAGTAAATATGCTAAAATGATTTAAAAATAGAAAATGCATGAAAAAATAGTTTTATTTTACATTTTTATACATATTTTAGTTTTTGTTATATTCATAGTAGTTTAGTGTTAGTTTTTATTAAAAGTAAAAATAAAAAAATAAAAAAAAAAGAGAAAAGAGTTTTTTTTTAAAATCATTTTAAATGTTTTTTTTTTTTTAGAAAAGAAAAAAAATTAGTAGAATAGTTTTTATTTTTGTTTGTAATTTTTTTAAACCAGTTTACAAGGTTGTTGAATTTAAAAAAAAAAAAACACTAAAAAAATGAATAAGCAAACCGGCTGGAACCGGTTTGTATTGTTTTTGAACTGAAAAAAAAAATAAATTCTGTTTGAACCGGTTCCAGCCGGTTTGAAAGGTTTGAGTTCTTTAAAACCCCCAAAATTACAAAAATCGGGCGTCTTCACTCATTCACGCCAAAGCTTCTCCCGTTTCCCCTCTTTTCCCTCCACCACTTCTTACCTCCTTCTTCTCCTTCTCCCTACTTCTCTCTTCTCTTTCCGGTGGAGGTGGCTACTCAATCCGGCGACGGCGTTGATGGTGGAGGCCAACTTCTCTAATCCCTCAGGTTCACGGTGAGTGTTGAGTAATCTTCTTCTTCTCCTTCAAATCTTCTTCTTCTTCTTCTTCTTCCTCTTATCCTTCAGTTCTTCTTTTTCTTCCGCCGATATATTTTTTCTTTTTGATTTCATCTTCTTCCGATTTCTGTCGCCACTTTTTCTTCCGATTTCTTCAGTTCCTCTTCTTCTTCATGCTCTGCATCTTCTTCTTCTTCTTCTTCTTCTTCTTCTTTATTTCTTCTTCATCCGAATCTTAATCTTCTGCAACTTCTTCTTCTTCTACTTCTTCAGATCTTCTTCTTCTTCCAATTTCTGCAGTTTCTTTTTCTTCTTCCTCCGATTTTTCTTCATCCGATCCTCTTCTTCTTCTTCTATTTCTTCCTCCTCTTCATTTTATTCTAATTCTTCATCTTCTTCTTCTTCTTTGTTTTTTTTTTCTTTCTTCTTTTTCAATCGATCATCTGTGTGTTTATGTTTTGTTTCAGAAAAATAAAAATAAAAAATAAGAAAGAAAAATAAAAAAAAAACTGGTAAATAGAACTTTGATCTTAGCATCAGCTCTTCATTTCGGTTTTTAATCTTGTTCAATTTTAGATTCGTTTTGTTTGATTTCCAATTTTGGTTCATCATAATTTTTTCATTCATCATAGGATTTCCTGTTTTAGTTTCATTGTTTTTCAATTATAATGATAGTTAGTTTTTTTTGTGTTTCTGATTGCTTTCTGAATTAGATTTCAGTTTCATTGTTTTTCAATTGTAATGTTAGTTATTTTTAGCCGATTTCTGATTGTTTTTCTGATTTCATCGATTATTGTGTTTTCTGAAAATTCTCATGTCTTCATTTACATTTAGTTTTTCTTGAATTTTTTAGTAATTCCTTGTTTTTCATTTCCTGAATTCAATTTTTTTAGGTTTTCTGTCTTTCATTACATGTAATTCCTATTTTTAAATATGTTTTTTACCAAATATCTGTTTTTACAATTCCTTTTTATGATATTTTCAGTTTACTAGTCTTCTTGTTTCATATCAAGTCCTTGATTCAATTCCTTAATCGTGTATTTTTCATGTTTTGTTGAGGAAATGTTAGTAGTTAATTGTCTTCACTATTAGTTAATTGAAATAGTTAGATTTCATGTAGTTAAGTATTAGTGAGTTGAAATTTGGTTAAGTGTCAATTATTAAATATAGTTTTAATTGTCATTAGAATTCTTTCATGTTTTTAAGCAATTAATTAGTATAATTTGCTTAATATAGTTTTTACTTCTCTCTGTTGTACTGCTCGTGTTCATCTGAATTGTACAGGATAGCACAAGACTGGAGCGGAAGCGATTACGTGACACGAAGTACGAGGAATAAAGCTTCTTTGTACTTTTTAGATTAGAATTAGGCATTTAATTGGGTTTGTAAATATTGCACTTTACGCCCTCTGCGAAGGGTATTCATTTGTTGTAATAGTTAGTTGTTTTTAATTTTCTGAACATTTTACATTTCAATAATTCGGCAATAAAGATTAATTTAGACTTGTGTGTTTGAATACAACATATTCCCGTTCCCTGAGTTCGACCCGGTCTCATCCACTAGTGAGAACCGGTTTTTATTATTTGATGTATGGTTTTCACATGTTTTACATATAAAAATCTTTTAAAAATTACAACGATTGCAAAAAGACATCATGCGGTCATACTGAAGTAGTTAATTGAATTGTTGAGACCTACCTTCATTGTTTTGAAAGTGAAAAACCAAGTCATGAACCGACTACTTTTCTTAGACTAAATGATCTTATAACACCTCCTTTCAGTTCTCAATTTAAATGACCCTTATAAATCCCTATATGGTCAGCCTTCTCCCAAAACCTTGACCTATGAAGAAGGAAGTGCCAAGTCCCCTAAAGTAGACCGACAACAGAGGAGCAGAGATGAACTTCTTCATCTCCTAAAAGATAATTCGACCAAGTCTCAAAATAGAATAAAGCAATTCCATGATCAAAATCGGAAGGATAGCGAGTTTCAAATTAAGGATTCAGTATGGTTCAAAAGAAGATCCAAAAAGAAAATACCTAAGAGAGAGATGTTCACAAACTCACTCCTCGATACTATAGGTTGTACTAGATTCTTTTGTGGATTGATTCAGCCGCTTAAAAACTCATGTTACCTTCATCAGTCCAAATTCATCCAGCATTTTTTGTGTCTCGACTTAAGGCACACCATGGGGGCCTTCCCAAAGGATTGACAAATTTTTTCAGTATGACAGAATGCAAGAGGCCAATTCAGATTCCAAATACATAAAGATTGCATAAGCGTAGAGTGAAAAGGAATATCATAGAATGGGATGATGAAAAAAATCTAACTTGGAAGTTTGATTACAAGTTGCAAAGGCAATATCTTGGCTTCTTGCCTAGAGGACAAAGATTTTCTTATGGAGAGGGGATGATGCTGATTAAATTGTGGAAGACCCAGATCCACATATAAGGATCCAAATACTTAATGCAGACCCATTTTCTATAATTTCAGCTCCGTGCTTCAAGCACTGAAGCTTGATGGACGAACCCTAGGGGTGACACCTTATCAGACCAACATTGAAGATTAGGTGGTGCCTACCTATGGGATGCCCCCTCCTGTTTTTGGAGGTCAAGACTTAGTGGGACCCACCCCTTGGGAGCCCCAATCTATTTCTGGACTCTAAGGAACTTGTGTAGCTCTCTTGAAAACTCTCCCTAAAAATGAACAAGAGGGAGTCCAAGGGATCAACCGATTTTTGGAGGTGCACACTGTAAACACCCCAAATTTTCACTCACCTCCCTGATATTTTCACCAAACATCATCATCCAGCCTTTGAAATCGCCGGAGAGCAAAATGGTCATTTTTTGAGCTCGGACCCTGCAAAAGTCCAAATTTCATCTGGAACTCTCAAAATTTCTCTATGTTTAACTCAGATGTTCAAAAATTTATTCCTGACAGGAGACAGACAACTCCAAGTCTGGGTTCAAGATTGCATATCATTGCATGAACATTTCATATCACTGCACTGCACAACATGTCATTTCGAGGTCCAGAACTCTCGATTTCAAAATTTTCAATCCAGATTCGAGTTCCAACTCTTTTCAAAATTGATTTCAAAACCCTGGGTCTTCAAAATTATCAATTCTTCCCATTTTACCCCCAGGGCTCTGAATTTCAAAATATTTCCTCAGGAAAACAATCTGGATAATTTTCAATAAATTTCAATAAATTTCAACTCAGATTTTGCCTTTTGTCAGCTATTCAACTATCATTCTTTTACAAAAATCGCCCTACAGGGGCCAACTCTTTCCAAAATTTTCTGTTTTACCAATCAGTCCAGATTTTGTTTTATCCTTATTTCAATAAAGAAACAATGTGGGACCCACATTGAGGTGGTGTCACACAAGCTTTTCTTTTGAAAAATTTGAATTTTAAAAACCCAAAAATATAGGAGCCTTGTCCCCTGGATTGGCGCCACTTGTTTTTTCTCTCTCCTCCCATTTCCATGCCAAGTGTCAGTGTGGGGCTACCTTAAGAAGCCGCCACATGTCATCCCATTTATCCGCCATGTGTTAGTATCCTATCATGCGCCATGTGTCATTTCAAAGAACACCAGAAGATGCCAAGTGTCATAGGTTGTCCTGTCTAGAAAAAGTGGAGGCTTGTCTCCACTGAGGTGGCGCCACTTAAAGTGTGTCTCCTGCAGAGGACACATGTCAACCTCTCCCTCCTTCAGAAAAAGTAGCCTGACACATGTCTCTCCCTACCTTTCTCAGAAAAGTAGGAGACACGTGTCACTCCTAGCTTCCTCCAGAAAAGTAGGCTTGTCTCCTCTGAGGTGGCGCCATTTGGAAAGTGTCTCCTGCAGAGGACACATGTCAATCTCTCATTTCCTCAGAAAAAGCAAATGCCATGTGTCATTCTCTGATCTTCTCAGAAAAAGAAGACTGACACATGTCATTCTCTGCTCTTCTTAGAAAAAGTAGAGGACACATGTCATTTTCTACCTCCTTCAGAGAAAGCTAGAATTCAAATATTCAAACTCCAGGCTAGGTGGCGAAAATCCTGAACTTCACCTTTTCTATTTTGTGTGAGATGGTGCCACGTGTCCCTTTCCCTCCTTTTCCTCCGTCTTGCCACATGGCATTGTAGGAGCCACCCAGAGGTGGCGCCACATGTCCATCCTCCATTCCTCCAGGGCCAACCTCCATTTGAAATTCAAATTCTCCTCTGCGGTGGCGCCATTTGAGAAGGCCTCTCCAGACAACTGACACTTGTCTGCCACATGTCCAGACCTCCCTGCATCAGAAAAAGTAGAAAAACCCCCCTATGAGGTGGCACATTTTGCTTCCTCCCTTCATGTTCTTCTGCCATATGGCATCGTAGGAGCCACTCTGAGGAAATGCCATATGTCATCCTCTCCTTTTCTGCAGAAAAGTAGAATTTGAATTCCTCTGAGGTGGCACAGCCTGCTTCCTCCACTCCTGTCCTTCTGACACATGGCAAGAGCCTCTAGAGAGGGCGCCACATGGCGTGCTCCTACTGTTTCCAGCTTTACACCTCAGAACACCTTTTGAGGTGACGCCAATCCAGAGTCCCACTTGGCTTCAAATTTTATTTTTTATTTTATTTTTAATAAAAGTAGCCCACCATAAGGTGGTGCCACCTGAGGACTCCCTACAAAAGGCAATTTGAATTTCAAACTCCAAGAGAGCACCCTCTGAGGTGGCGCCATCTGGGAGCTTCCTGCAGAGAAAATCAAGCAAACCAAATTTTGAAAAATTTCAAATCCTGCTGAGGTGTCTCACCCACAAAAATCTCATTTTTTATTTTCTCAAAAATCAAAATAGCACCCTTGAGATGGCGCCACATGGAGGGCTCAGATTGAGCCTGTTTGAAATTCAATTTTTTTCAGAAAATCTATAAAAACAAGGCTCCACGCCCAGCATAGGGAGACCATTTTTTTTTTAGCTCTTGTGAACTTGGAAATTCAACCTAGCCTTCCTGAAAATCCGATTTTTGCACTTTGGAATTCACGCCCCCTTTGGCTCAGTGAAGAAGGCATGGTGGATCGATCTTGGTGAATCATTCGAAGCCCGAAGTGAAGGACGAACGAAGCTCGTGATAGCTGTCCCTCTCAAAAGCTTCAACGCTGCCTAACGAAGCAAGGTGCACCTCTTTTCCTCTTCATTTGATCTCATAATTCGATTCGGGAGTCGTTTGAAGAAAGAGCTCATCCGAGAGATGGATTGAGCTATTCTCATAAAACGACATATATAAAAATACATGATTATGATTCCTTGATAATTTTTAGCATTCATGCATTTAGCTAGGTTTAATTTGCATTTTATTTCATTCATTTAGCACGTTTTCATGAATTAATTAGGATTAATTTAGCATTTATTTCAATTCTGCTCATTTTCTGTAGGTCTTTGTTTTGTCAGTCAGTCCACATGTCATTTTATGCATTTATTTTTTATTAAAAATCCTAAACAAATCACGGAATTCGCCCTTAGATGTCCCTAGAATTGTGCCAAAAATTCGGAGGCATTTGAATTTGTTTACTACGGTAAACATTCAAAATGGCAAGTCGGGTTTTGTTACCCGGGATGAGTTTTGAAAATCATTTGCCGACTTGTAAAATCGAGAGCTCCCTCATGAAAGATACGATTTTCTATCTGAAAGATGTTCTGAACTCGGGAGCATGTGTAGTTGTTAACCTGATTTTCTCAGATTTTGCAGATTTTATTTTATGTCTGACAAAAATCCGAGAGTTTGGGACATGTGTCAGAGCCTCATTTGGGCCTCTGAGATTTTGGATCGAATTAGGGCTATGGTTTCTCTTTATGTGTTGCTTCAAATCCAAAACTATAAAATATGAAAGTTATGTCCAAGATGTCCTCTGTTTGAATATGGAATATTGTGATGTTTAGAACAGTTGTGATACCTGTTTCGGATTTTTCTTTTCAGCCATCTGTTTTGCTACATTTGTCTGTTCTGTCAATTTAGGAATGAAAAGTTATATTTTTACCTGTGTCTCTGTTGATCAAATGCCAAAGTTATGAACATGAAAATTTTTCATATAGGTGTCGTGAGCATCTCGGTTAAATATTAGAAATTTCCATGGCTGTTTTTTATTTAATTAGCATTTTATGTTAGATCAGGTCGATTTTTACTTCTGTCAGAACCAAATCCATGTTACCGAACTCCCCATGGCTCAAATCCCGAGGCTGTAAAAACCAAAAATGTTCCATTTAAGGTCCTTTAGCAGTCTGAAAAATATAAAAAGTTTTCATGGTGTAAATCTTGCATTATCATGTTAAGCAGGGCATTTGGTTTAGATCCATAGGCAAAATCCACCATTTTAGGACTTTCTTTACATTTTAGCATTTAAATCATATTATTTCGTAATTTTTAGCATTATAGGCTGTTTATCAGAGTAAGTAGATGCTTAATACTGAATTTGGTGCAATTTGGAATCCATTTGAGGTTCGGATTAGCCATAATACCAAAACAGGGTCCCGCAGGACCCGGATCCAAGTGAAAAACAAGTGAAATTCGTTATTTTGGATAAATTGCAAAATGTCAAATTCTGATTTTACAGTCCTAATGTGTTTAGCAGCATGTCATACTGCATTTCATCATCATTTGATTCAATTTGAATTTCAAAATCTCAATTTTACCAAGTTTTCCTTCAAAAAACCCTGATTTTAAAGGTATAACTTTAATATTAGGGGTGTTTTGGTCATTTTGACCCCAATTCCGAATTTCAAACTATTTTCCACCGAATTTTCTGTATTTACATCATTTCAAATATCAAGGAAGCATGAGATTAGGGTTTATGTCCAATTAAATCCAATAATTTCATAATATTATTGGAAAATCTTGGAAAAACCCACATATTTGAGCTAACCCCATTTCAAGTTTGGCAATTTCCATTTATTTCATTTATTTGGTGATGTAATAATGTAAAATTTGGAATAAGAGATTTAATTTTCTGCTTAGACTAGGATGCATATCATATAGTTTGAATTTATGCAATATCCTGTTTATGTAATGCATGCATTTTATTTCAAAAGCACTATGGATGATCACAAATGGCACGTGCACCAACTCTTAGGGAGTTGATGAACTCGGTGGAATCCATATTTACGGCCCTAGTTGGAATATGGACAAGACCCAGATCCATCATCTTTCTACTAGTCACATTGAGCCTACACTCTTAGGCTATCTTAAAATGCACGTCATATTTCTAATATTTTCAAAGTATTGTGCATTAAATCAATTAAACTCTGAACATATTCATGGCCACAGTCAGAATATGTGAAGGATTTATTTTGACTTAATACACATTTTCCAACAAATTTCTTAGAAAATCTTTCAAAGCGCATTCATTCACTCATATCATTTGCATCATGAAATCATTGATTTTCTCATGATTTTTTTAAGAAAACTTCATTCTCAGAGAAATCGATTTCTCAAGAAACTCTGAGTATTTTCCAAAATCGATTTTCCCAAGTCAAGTTTTCACAGTTTTCCATGGAAACCAGTCTCTCAAGAAACTTCTAAGTTGGATTTCCAAGATCAAAGTTTCCCTTGATTTTCCCTCGAGAATGTCATTTTCTTAAGATTTTCAAAAAGAGTTTTCCAATCTTTCTCAAGAATCAAATTTTCAAGGGGTTTAAGGCTAAGATTCCCAGGATTTCAATTTCCCAAGTTAAGTTTTCTTCTCCAATGAGTTTTCCTATAAATTTTCCATCATTTTCCTAAGAAAATTCTCAAAGTCCAAGTTTTCCTGAGAAGTGTTTCCCTTTTGGAATGTTCACCCTTTTTCTCAAGAATCCCTTCTATTTTCCCAGGATTTTCATCCATTCATGATTTTCCCACACCTTTATGAACTTTCTCGTGATTTCAAAACCCCTTTCATCTGAGTTTCCTGAGAAATTGACTTTCCCTGAGAAATATCTTTCAACTTCAAATATTTTCCAAGCATACATCATGTTTTCCTACTTCCATTTTCCAAAATCTCATAAGCACGTGCCTGATCTCTGTGCATTTAGGATAGAACACAATTTTGATGATTCAACTAAGTCAAGCACAATTTTGGTCCTTGGTTCGATTGCCCCTGTTAAAGGCGGCAGGAACGGTCGAACCTCGTACCGACAGGTCGAGCCCCATCCCATGGATTTTCCCGCAATTTTCAAAACGGAGGCGAGTATTTCAAAACAATTTCCAAAATCCGGTCAAGTTTGAAGCGCGAAAGCGTTTCTCCCTCTCCCTTCCGCAAGGAAGGGAAGACGGGGAAAAATTTTCGCGACGATAACAGGTTTGGCGACCGTGATGGGACCTGTTCTTGTCTGACCTAAATTATGCTTGACTTAGTTTAATCATCAAAATTATGTTCACAAAATGTCAGCTCTTTTACTTTCAATATCATGTGAGCCTAGGAGCCTAGATTCTGACCTAGCTGACATTGACTGCATATAGACTAGGCATGGTTTGGTAGGACCAGATTGAGGAGAAATTTTCATGTTCACATAGACTTAGGTCTAAATACAACTCTCCTTAATTTAGGATCTGAATGCAAACAATGTATGCTTCTTCAAAGTTTTCAAAAGCTATCTCTCTAGGATTTAGAGCCCTCTATTTCTTGCATGTGATCATTTTTCAAAACCTCAATTACCTATTATTACCCGGTCTTCACGTTGCTGGGCTCTCTTCCAGAACCCTAGTTTGGGACAGAGCCTCACAACTGGGCCAACTGTTTGGGTTAACACCCCCCCTACCATGTACTGCAGGCCACAGTCCGAAGTATATCGGTAGGCGCTCAAGGATGTTGGAAAACCTTACCTTAGAACCGGAGTTGAAACTCTATGCCACGTACCTCGGATTTCGATTCAGGTATATCGGCATAACTGGATTGGACAAAGATGATCTGAACCTAGAGTTAGGATTAGGGTCCTGCAGCTGTTTTCAAATTGATGCATCTAGAGTCAGCCTTTTAGGGAGTGCTGAATGTGCATAAATGTTTGTGCAGGATGTGATTGTATGTATGATTTTCTCAATTCTTTGTGTTTCCCAATGTTTTTCAACTCATTAGGTCTTTTTCCAAATATCCTTATTTTCCACAAGGTCTTTTTCTCAAACCCTGGATAATTTTCTCAAATATCCCATTTCTTTCAAAACTCCAGGTGATTTTTTTTTCATTCTACCATTCTACTAGATCTCGAATTTCCAGCTGCATTTTATCGTGCCTGCAAAATTTTTTTTTTTCAAAAATTTCCCACATTTTCCTAAGTCTCATTCTGAGTCTTTCTCTGTTTTCAGTTCGATGGCGTCCAATCAAGTCGATCGTATCTTTCCTGAAGGTCACATCTCCTACGAGGTGCGACAAGATCGTCTTGAACATCGAGCCCTTAGCACCAGAACTTTCATTCCCCGGTGGTAATATTCCTGGCTAAAAAGCTTTTCCCGAATGTTCTCGGACCATTTGAGCGAGTGCGGATTAGAACTGGCGTCAGCAGTCGGAAAGCAGACCATCAATGGCAACCTGATCCATGCAATGGCGGAGCGATGGAATCCTCGAACATGTACCTTCTGGTTCCCATGGGGAGAAATGACCGTTTTAATGGATGAATTTTCAGAAATCATGGGTTTACCAGAACCAGCCGGTCAACCAGGAGACCCATTAGAGCATCAATTCCTTATCAATGTCAAGGGTTTGGACCCCCGAGACTCCTTAGCTCGTATGACAGGCCGCCGATCTTGGCCTTTGATCCAGTTGGAAGGAAATGAATATGTTGACCTACTTGAGTTGTACCGCCAGTACGGGACCTTCATCGAAGTCAGCTCGCTATCAAGAACAGCCAAAGAAAGGATTCAAAATGCAATGGTTCTATGCATTGTTGGATTATCCCTCTTCCCAGATGGACAAAACTACATGGACATCAGAATAATTCAGCTTATGAGAAGATGGGGAAGTTGGCAAACCAATCGCCTCTTCATAGCCATGGCAGCGCTCGCCTTCCTATATCGAGGTCTGACTCGATTCTCGCTTGGAGAATCCATTTTAGTTGAAGGATGCATCTACGCACTTCAGTCCTGGTTTTTCCAACATGTTCCAGCCCGAGCAAGCTCTTTCAGATACAGTGGTCAAGAACTCCTTCCAGTGTCGCAGTACCGAACCATGATCAACAACATTCAAGAAGATGACGTTGTTTGGGACTATTTTGATCGACAACTATCTCCTCCCAGATATACCTACGCTTATGGCAAGCGGTTCAAGTTGCTAGGACCATTCTTCTGCACTTACTACCAACCAAAGAGATGTGTTTGGCAGTTCTCCCAGAGGCAGCAGTATGTCGAAGCCCGACTATTATCAGGAGCTACGGCAGAGTTCGACCTCACTTCCGCACAATGGTCCGGGGCATATCATTCTGCCCGCTACAGTTGGGATTCCTTTGTCTCTCTTAAAATCTTTCCAGGTCCTAGAGTGTCTGCCGACTATCATGAATGGGGGCAAATTGTTTGTCCCTCACCTCTTTGTCAAGATCAATAAAGTCATGTTTCCTCATTTCTATAAAATTGTCTCTCTTTCCATTGTTGTTTGACGACCTCGCCAAGGTAACAAGGCATATTTTCGTTGTTTATTTCTTTTGCAGAAGGAATGACAACACAATTGTCGTGATTCCCGCGACGACTCAGTCCCTAGTAATGGGATATCTTTTTTTAAATTGTCTACCATATTTTCAGCAAATATCTCTTCCAAAAAATCAATTCCTACAAAATCTAATCAGGTCTTTGCCCTGTAGAGAGCATCCACATCATTTGATGGTGCAAACAAGATCAGGCAAAAGGACAGCAACACCGCAGTACTCGTCAGCCTCGGAAGAAGAAATGGGTTCCCCCCGGTCTGAGAAGAGTCAAGAGCAGCAGCAAGAAAATGATGGCATAGACCCTCAAATGTATGCCATGTTTTGAAAAATGATGAACAAAATGATGAATGAGCAGCCCGGGACCAGCTTAGAAAGGAACCCATTCATAGAAAAGTTCCATGGTCACAGGGGTAAGAAGGCGCCCAAGAAGCAAATCCAGCCAGAAGAGATTTCAGATGAATCAGACTCAACTGAAAATACTGATGAAGAATATGAGGTGCCTCCGACATTTCAGAAATGTGGCCAAAGTAAAAGTCGTAGATCAAAGAGCAGAGAGGCAGAAGAGCCTTTGCAAGCGCAGTTCAAGGAAATGGCTCGAGTTGTCAAGGATCTGCAAGCCCGTGACAAGGGCAAGAAAGTCTTCACCAGTGAGGACTTCTATGACGGCTTAGAAGGGGATGATGATCTGGAGAATCTTCCCCGAAAATTCATCAAGTTCGACGGCTCTGGCGACCCAAAAGCACATCTCGCCACTTTCTTTGCAGAATGCTCTAGGTTCAAGAGAGACAACAGAGCACTGTTCTTATGCTTCCCCCGCAGCTTGGAAGGAGTTGCCGCCAAGTGGTATGCTGAGCATATCAACCCCATCGAGCTCAAAGAGTTCGACAAAGTTGTGAATCTATTCATTGAACGCTTCTTGTTCAACACAGAGGCGCTTCCTACATTAAGTCATCTCTGCAATTTAAGGCAGAATGAGAATGAAAAAGCACGAGACTTCATTCACAGATGGAGATCAGCCTGTAATAAGATGAGAGATCCTATCTCGGAAAGGCATGCATTGTCTCTAATCCTCAATAACTTTTCGCAGCCGTTAAGAGGATTGATCTCCACAGCGCCATCCAGGACCTTTATTGAGCTGACAGAACGAGCCGAATGGCTCGAACTAAGTGTGGAAAATGGAGTCTATGAAGGCTTCACCTTTTCCAAGAACAACTCCCATGGTGAGCAGAAGAAGAGAGCTCACTTCACTTATTATGCCAACAACAACAGCAAAGGCCAAAATCGATACAAAGGGCAGAAGAAAGATCACTGCTACAGCTCAAGCAGTTCAAACCACAAAGATCAGAAAGCAAAGCCTGCCCCTCAATACAGCAAGCTTCCTCAGCAGGATCAAGGGCCGAAACAGCGTGAGAAGACTAGACATGAAGGATGGAGTTACGATAGAAAATTTACTCCTCTTGACCAATCACTCGAGGATGTGCTCGAGTACATGCTATCAAAAGAGATGGTTAAGTTGCCCAGATTGGCCGATCCCCCTGTGCCCATGGGGAAATGGAAAGATCAGTTCTGCAAGTTCCACAGGACAGTGGGACACAACACTGAGAACTGCTTTGTTCTCAAAAACATCGTGCAAGACCTCATTGAAAAAAATCTTCTAGTGGAAGGAGAAGAAGAAGAGAAAATGGACATTCTCAATCACCCCTTCCCTTCGCACACCACAGCAGTAGTGTCTGCACAACCATTTCTACCGCATGAGCATATCAAGCCATGTTCTGCGCAAGATCTCCAAGTTCAGCATCAGGTGACGGTGCTACGACAAGCAGCTCCTGATTCTAAGAAGATGGAATTAATCTCAGCATTCGACAAAATGAAAGTTTCGGAAGCATCTATGAAGTCAGCCTCCAAGTCAAAAAGAACTCCTGACTTCTTCAAGCAAATTATCAAACCCAGGCTGGAGAATTCAAGTCAGAAGCCTTTGACCGCTCTATCCAATATCTTCATCCTTGACTTGGCCAAGAATTCTAGCAAGCACTAGCAAGTACTGAATGATTTACTCAGGAAAATCAAGGTTAAGCCCAATACCACTCCTGAAGACATGGCACAGATTGTGAACTCCGCCATGACCAATGCACCAATTACCTTCTCGGATGAGGACCTTCCAAAGCCTCACTCCTTTCACAATAATGCTCTTTACATCGTCGTTTGGGTAAGGGGAATGACAGTACCGCATGTGCTAGTCGATGGAGGTAGTAGCCTCAATATTTGCCCTGAGATGACCGCAAAAGCATTAGGGATCAAAGATGAAGAATATATTCCAGATCCCATCACTATCTATGGATTTGACAACCATGGTCAAACGACAAGAGGGAAGATATTTCTGGAGATATTCATCAACTATTCGGTGCACTCCGTCCTTTTCCATGTGGTTAACGTACCACCCACCTACAACTTGCTGCTCGGAAGGACATGGATTCACAATGCTAATGCAGTGCCTTCCACCCTCCATCAATGCGTGAAATGGTTAAAAGGTGGAATGATTACCACTATACTGGGAGAAGACCCAAAAGAAAGGCTCCCGCAGCCCATGATTCCTCGGCCATCATTCAACGCGGATATTCCCAGCATCAGGGAAAGTGAAGAGATCAATCTCAGAGAGAATCGAGAAATACTTCAGGCATCCTCAGAACTATCTCCGCACACGGTAGCCACGACCCAATGGAGAGGTCCTCAATTCTTCAAGGTTGGAGGCCGAATCGACTACAGCACCATTATGGATCACCCATTGTTTCCACAATTCATGAAGTCAAGAAAGGGATTTGAGTTACTCCTGAAGCATGGCTATCAACCCTTCAAGGGACTCGGCAAGAACGAGGACGGCCGCATCGAGCCAGTGATCCAAAAATATCGTCCCCAGAGAGCAGGACTAGGGTTCTCCGGAGGAAGCTCGTCAAAGAAGACTGTTTTTGTCAAAGGGGCACAATAAAGACCATTTGTTATTTCTTTCCATTCTTTCCAAAATAAATGTCTCATTTTATCAAATGTCATTGATCAATTCAATCAATAAAATTCCAAGTTTCTTTGTCTATCCGGATGCCATCTACTCCCTTTCTGTCCATCTCATCATTTTACAATTCAATGCCATTTTATGCATGGTTCTCTTCAAATGATTGCTTGTCTTACTATAGGCCGATTTATCTGAACCAGATTTCTTCTCCAAAATTTCAGAATGACTTCTCTGACAATCAAGAAGCTCGTTCTCAATCCCAAGACCTTTCAGAAGTCGACAACAATTCACAGAATCAAAGCAAGCACCGTAAATGATAAGATTGCAAAGCGGTCAGATGATTGTGCAGAATACGATCAGTCTCTTCAGGAATTACCAGAGTTCGCCGCTGTTCAGAAGCAAGATGAACCATCTCCTCTAGTACAAGATCCAACCGAAGATGTTAATATCGGTTCAGAGGAATATCCCAAAATTCTCCAGATCGGAACCAGTCTAAGTCCAGAAGAAAAGAAAAGGCTTACAGATTTTCTCAAGCGGCATGAAGAAATGTTCGCATGGACATATGAAGACATGCCGGGCTTAGACCCCAAATTGGTCGAACACCGTCTTGTCTTGAAACCAGATGCTAAGCCAGTTAAGCAAAAGCTGAGAAAAATGGATCTCAGAATAGAACAACAAGTCAAAGAAGGACTTGAAGATTTGCTCAAAGCAGGATTTATCCGAGCTATTGACTACCCGGATTGGTTAGCCAATATCGTCGTTGTCCCAAAGAAAAGCGGCAAAGTAAGGATCTGCATAGACTTCAGAGACCTCAATAAGGCAACTCTGAAGGATGACTATCCACTTCCAAGCATCGATATTCTAGTCGATAGCACGGCAGGACATGCTATGTTCTCTTTCATGGATGGATATTCTGGCTACAATCAGATTAAGTTGGCCGCCCGCGACCAATCAAAAACTTCCTTCACTACGCCTTGGGGCACTTTTTGCTATACATTATGCCTTTTGGGCTCAAGAATGCTAGAGCAACATATCAACGAGCAATGGCCGTTATCTTTCACGATCAGATGCGCAAAATCATGGATGCGTATGTTGACGATATCCTCGTGAAATCTAAAGAGGGAGAAGATCACCTCGAAGCGCTTGATCAAGTCTTTAAGCGACTCATCCTTTATAAGTTAAGGCTGAACCCACAAAAGTGTGTCTTTGGAGTCGAATCAGGCAAACTGTTGGGTTTTCTGGTCAGCAAAAGGGGGATTGAAATTGACCCAGCCAAAGCAAATGCTATCATTGATATGCCACCCCCAAAGAATCTCAAAGAACTGTGTAGCCTTCATGGACGTATGCAATCAATCCGGCGATTTATTTCCAATTTGGCAATGAGATGCGAACCTTTCAACCACTTACTGAGAAAAGGAGTTGTTATCGTCGCAAAATTTTTCCCGTCTTCCCTTCCTTGCGGAAGAGAGAGGGAAATGCTTTCGCGATTCAAACTTGACCGGATTTTGGAAATTGTTTTAAAATACTCGCCTCCGTTTTGAAAATTGCGGGAAAATCTATGGGATGGGGCTAGACCTGTCGGTACGAGGTTCGACCGTTCCTGCCGCCTTTAACAGGGGTAATCGAACCAAGGACCAAAATTATGCTTGACTTAGTGAAATTACCGAAAGTGTGTTCTATCCTAAATGCACAAAGAATTCAGGCATGTGCTATGAGAATTTTGGAAAATGTAAATTGGAAAATATGATGTATGCTTAGAAAACATTTGGAATTGAAAAGCATTTCTCAGGAAAAAGATGGAAATCAATCTCTCAGGAAACTCAGACGAAGAAGGTTTGAAAATCTCGGGAAAGTTTATAAAGACTTAGAAAATCTTGAAGAGATGAGAATTTCAAGAAAATCTTGAGAAAGTTGAGAATCTCGGGAAAATCTTGAGAAAGTTTATAAAGACTTAGAAAATGAGAATCTCAGGATAATTTTGAGAAAGCTTAGAAAGACTTGGAAAATATGAAGAAATGAGAATCTCAGGAAAATGGAAAGAATTCTTGAGAAAAGATGAGCATTTGAAAAGAGGAACACTTCTCAGGTAAACTCGGATTTTGAGAATTTTCTTAGGAAAATGATGGAAAATTTGTAGGAAAAATCTTTGGAGAAGGAAATTCAAAACTTAGGAAATTGAAATCCTGAGAATTTTACCTTTGAAATTTCTGAAAATCAACTTTTTATTCTTGAAAAAGGTGAAAATTCCCTTTTGAAAATGGATATTAAGAAAATCACTTTTTAAGGAAAATCACGGGAAAACTTTGATTTGAGAAATCCCACTTCGAATATCATCATAGTTTCTTAAGAAAATCGATTCCATGTAGTGAAAATCTTTTGAGAAAATCATGAGAAAAACAAATGATGCAGATGATGTGAACGAATGAATGCACTTTTGAAAAGATTTCTGAAAATTTTGTTGGAAAAATGTGGATTAAGCCAAAGTAAATCCTTCATATATTCTGACTGTGGCCATGAATATATTCAGGGTTTATTTGAGTTAATTCACAATATTTTGAAAACATTGGAAATATGAGGTGCCTTTTTCAAGATAGCCTAAGAGTGTAGGCTCAGTGTGACTGGTAGAAAGATGATGGATCTGGGTCTCGTCCATATTCCGACTAGGGCCGTAAATATGGACTCCACCGAGTTCATCAACTCTCTAAGATTTGGTGCACATGCCATTCGTGTTCATCCACGGTGAATTTGGAAAATTGAGATATATGCATCATAGAATCAGGATATTACTGAAATCAAACTATATGAGATGCGGCCTAATCTAAGCAGTAAAAGTAAATATTATTCCAAGTTTGATTATTACATCTCTGACATAAATCAAAATAAATGAAATACATAGTGTAGAAAGAATCAGCACCCTCCAAATTTTCCTACAAAATGAGAGTTAGTACCAGATAACCAAGAAAATGGGTATATATATATATATAATATATACAATGAAGAGATATATATACATATCAAAGTGCTGAAATTGGTGCTAAATTACATATGATAATGAAGATATATTTACATGAGAAAATAGATACATGGATGCTCATATATGGAAATAAGTGCACATGAAGGGATATATATATATATATATATATATATATATATATATATATATATATATATATAAAAGTATATATATATATATACATATATATATATACATATATATATATATACATATATACGTATACATATAGGTAGATATACATAGATATACATATATATAGATATATATATACATATAATGAGAAAATATACATATTAATGGAAATTCCATATAATGGGTAAAATCAGAAAATACAAGTATATACAGTTTCTGTAGGTGATTTTACACAGCCGTATTTCCCAAATTACAAGATAATTTTCCATAAAAATAGGTATGGAGCTTCCCTATATATCAATAACGAAGCCTGTAAAAGATGGCATATAGATCATGAACGAATATGGATATATCCGTTCATGAAGGTGGCTGATTATCAAGACTGGGTACTTGTAGAAAAGAGATGATAAATATATAACATACATAATATACTGGAAATGCACTGTGGAAGCAATATGGGATGTTTCAAGGATATCATGAAAGCATAATGGAGATGTGAAGATGCTGTGGAATAGTTCAATAGGGTTGGAATATATAAGAAAATATGAAGATGGGATGCACGCAGTGGATAAATTAGTGGACCAATGCCTATATAAAATTGAGGTGTTTTAACCTACAGAAATTTTATACTATGAATGCATAGTCATAATGATAATATAATTCAACTAATACATATGTTAATAGGAATAGCTGTAGCAAAAGGTCAAGATAAAACGATAATGTGATCTATGAATTTCAATTTACAACTGTGTATTGGTACAAGCATGCGCAGGAAATTGAACTAATGCTTCAGCCATGTTAAGGCTGTTTGATATACTTGGCAGCATATAGGTTGCAGTTGAGGCAGCAGATTGTTGAACATATGAAGGCCTGTGGTTGCTGCCAACTCTAACAGGAATTTCAGTAGATGTCCAGCTATCATCATCTGATAACAGATGCACTACCTAATGGAGAGGCTTGAACAATGGTGCTAACAGTAATGTGAAGATACCAGTATTGCTAATGTTAAGATATAAGAGATGGTATGGAGTATTAAAGCAAATTACAGATATAAGAATATACAGAGGCCATGTATAAGGGACCTTAACAATATATTACAATAACAATATAGAGTATGTACAAATAGTAAAAGGATGAATCATGATAGGTATATAGCAATAGTACAGATTATTGATGATAACATGGCTAAATATCTTATGGTAATTAATATAAAAATCTGATTTCTATATGCTATGAATGGGTTAGTAACTAAACTCAAAATGCAGAGCCTACAACGTATGACAGAATGAACTATACACAGGTGAGCAATACATAAGGGCAAATGCTGATGTCCTAAAAAAAAAAAGTAAAACCCACTGTGAGTATAATGACCAATTAATAATATGCTATGTTGGAATCTATGCTTGCTGCAGGACTTATAAATGCCAAGGAACATTGTTCAAATGGACTGTCAGTCATAGATTAGTATTAACCATTTGGTTACATCACACAGACCAGACATATACCAGTTTTACCGGGTTGTGGATCTTCTACACCAGCAAAGAAGGGGCGATTTCCTGCAGCTGGCGTGCTGAAGAAGATGAAGACCACGTCTTCTGCTGGCTGGGCTTTCCTGCTGTGGCTGGACTGAAGACGTTGGTTGGGCTGCTGTCGTGGCTGGACTGAAGGCGTTGGTTGGGCTGAAGCAGAGTGGGGAATGGGCAGCAGCTGTGGGAGAAAGAAACTCCTTCGTTGTTGGGGCTGAAATGGGTGACAACGTGGGGATGGAGGAAATAGATGCAAACGTTGGGTTGGCTGAAGGCAAATGGGGAAATGAATGGCTGGTGAGGGGATCCACACGTTATGCTGAAGGATGTGCGGCTGGCTTGAAGATGTGCTGAAGGAAAATGGGTAATCGGCTGGATGGAGTTTCCTGCAGCTTGGAGGTGGATGACCCCTGCGGCTGGGCTGTAGTGGCTGAAGATAAGTAGGAAGTTGAAGAAGGTGCAGAGGTTGAATCCCTGCGTCTTTTGCTGCTGGGAAGAAAGCTCCTGCAAAAACCCAACAAAACCCCAAAAAGAAAAAAACGCAAATTTTTCCTTTCCCCACTTTCTCAATCGGCCCAGGCCCCCTTTTTAAAGATTTTCCTTCCTTTTCAAAGATCGCAGCCTCCTTTCCATTTTGAAAATCCGTTATACTCCTCTTGAAATTTTTTTTAAAACCGTAGCATTGAAGGTAGCCGTTTTCAAAAGGGCGCTTCCTGTATTTTTTTTTTTTTTTTTTTTTAAATATGGCTGTGGCGCCGTTTGGGTTGTTTCCTTTTAAAATTTTAGGTAAGCTAATTAATACAAAGAAATAAAAGAAATAAAAAAATAAAAATAATAAAAAAATGAATAGTGAAATAAATAAAAGTTTTTTATGGAAATGCCACCTCAATCCACTTTTAAAATCCTTTTGAAAATAAAGTTTTGTTTTGTTTTGTAAAATCTTTTATTTAAAATGGGTTGCCACATGTGTGTGGGCCCACTAACTAAAATATAAATAAATAATGATAAAGAAAAATTTGCAAAATGAACTCCGGGTGGGTCCCGCTTGAGAATAGGAAACTTACCTGGGGGTCTTAGTATGATGCTAGTTCAAAGGCGGGTCCCCCTCCATTTACTTGAAAATACGAGATAAAACATTATTTATTTTTTTAGAATTTGGAAAAATTGGGTTTTCAGGGCAAAAATGTAAAAACAAAATTTGTAAAGAGATTTAAAATCTTTTGCAAAAAGTTTTGAGATAAAATCTTTAAAATCAATATCCAAATATCCAGATTGTTTTTCTTGAATTTTTTTTTTTTTTTTTTGTAATTCAAAGTCCTGGGGGTAAAATGGGAAAATTTGGTAATTTTGAATACCCAGGGTTTTAAAAATCAATTTGAAAAGTTTAAAAATCAAATCTTGATGGACAATTTTGAAAATCAGGAGTTCTGGATCTCAAACTGATATGCTGTGCAATGAAATGATGCAAAGTGTTTATGCCATGCAACGCCAAGACATGTTTCAGTGAAATGTCATTCTGAGCTCAGACTTGGAAATTCTAACTTTTTATCCAGAAAGAGGATTTTGAAATTTTGCAATTTGAAGATGTCTCTGAACCTAAATATAGAAATTTTTGAGGCTCAAGAGTAAAATTTAGGACTTTCTGCCAGGTTCAATCTTTAAAAATGACTATTTTGCCCTTTATTGCTTCTGAAAAACTGAAATATGATAATTAAGGGCGATGTCAAGAAAGTGAGTGAAAATTTGGGGTGTTTACAGGAGTGAAGTTCGAATGGGGACCAGAGTGTCAGCAATCGTTCGATCGAATAAAAAAGTATCTCCTCAATCCTCCAATTCTGAAGCCACCTGAATTGGGAAAACCTCTTTTATTATACATCTCAGTCAATCAAGTCGCATGCGGCGGATTCTTGGCGCAATACAAAGAAGGCAGCCTGATAGAACACGCCATTTATTACGTGAGTAAGACTTTCATTGATTATGAAAAGAGATACTCTCAAATAGAGAAGACCTGCCTAGCTCTGGAATGGATGTGTCAGAAGCTAAGACACTACCTGCTGGCATCCGAAGTCAAAATTTTGTCCAAACTCAATCCTCTCAAGTATATTTTAGAGCAGCCTTTCCTCAGCGGACGAGTCGCAAAATGGAAAGTCTTACTGATGCAGTATGACTTAGAATATGTCTCGCAGCAATCAATCAAAGGTCAGGCAATTGCAGATCAATTGGCGGATTTTTCTCTGGCCGAAGAAGTGAAAGCCGAAGATGACTTCCCTGATGAGCAGATTTGCAATATCCAGCAATTTCCAGTCTGGAATTTATTTTTCGATGGTTCTAAGAACATGGCCGGAATAGGCATCAGAATTTTATTAATCACTCCTGAGAAGGAGATGATTCCATTTTCTCTCAAGTTAGATTTTCAATGTACCCACAATATGTCTGAATATGAAGCCCTGATTCAAGGTCTAAAGATTCTACTAGACTTCAATGTTAAGAGAGTGCATGCCTATGGCGACTCATTACTCGTTGTTAATCAAGTTCGAGCCGAATGGCAGGTCAAAGATCAGAAGTTATTTCCCTATCAGAAAATTGTTTCAGCGCTTGTCAGCAATTTTGAAGAATTTCAGCTCTTCCATATCAAGAGAGATTTTAATCAAGTGGCCGATAGCCTAGCCAGTTTAGGCTCCATTATGGCATTCAAGAATGGAGAATCTTGTCGCTCTTTTGAAATTGGCAGACTTGACCAACCTGCTTTCCTTCCGGCGGAGCAAGTAAACCAGGCTGAGCAAAAGAAGAAGCCTTGGTATTACAATATCAAAACTTTCATAGAAACTGGTGAATTTCCTCCAGAACTCTCAAAGAAAGAGCAGCGAGCAATCCAGCGTATGTCTACTCGATACTTCATTTTGGCCAATGTCCTCTATCGTCGAAGATTCAGTTCAGAGTATTCCAGATGTTTAGACGAAGACGAAGCCAAAGAAGTCGTGCGAGAAGCACACGAAGGCATTTGTGGTGGCCACGTCGGCTACCAAACCCTTGTCAAACAGATCGTCAGAGCAGGTTACTACTGGAAGACTATGCAACAAGACTGTTATCATTATGTGAAGAAGTGTGTGCAATGCCAGATACATGCACCTTCTATTCATGCTCCGGCAACTTATTTGCAATCTGTTGTTTCTCCATGGCTGTTCTCCATGTGGGCCTTCGATGTCGTAGGTCCCATCACTCCTTCAGCTTCAAATGGCCACAAATACTTCCTTGCCGCAACAGAATATTTCACCAAGTGGGTAGAAACTATCACTCTTCGCACCGTAGAAGGACGACATGTGGTCTCTTTCATTCACAAGAACATCCTTTGCCGTTTCGGCATCCCACATGACATTGTGTCAGACAATGGCAGTCATTTCAAGAATGAAAAGATGAAGACATTCTGCTCAAAATTCAAGATCTATCACCATTTTTCCGCTTCATATTATCCTCAAGGGAATGGTCAGGCAGAGGCCACCAACAAGATTCTAATTCGTATCTTGGAGCGAACTGTGGAAACAGGCCGTGACTGGCATGAGAAGATCCACGATGCACTATGGGCCTACCGGACCACCATTCGCACTCCCACGAATGCTACCCCATCAGAACTGGTCTATGGAACAAAAGTAGTATTGCCGCTACATGTTCAGAAGCCCGCTTTGAAATTTGCTTCACTTCTGCAATTACCTCTTGATCAATATCAGCAGCAGCGACTAGTGCAGCTAGACTTACTCGACGAGAAAAGGCTAAAAGCAGCAGAGCATGCTCAATCCTATCGCCAGAGAGTAGCCAGGCAATATGCGAAGTCTATCATCGAAAGAAGATTCAAAGTCAATGATTTAGTACTTCGATCCACAGCTTATCTCAAGCATCGTCCCGGTGGCAAATGGTCGCCAAATTGGGAAGGCCCCTATGTCGTCAAAGAAGCATTACCCCGCAACTCATATCGGCTCATCAATGCCGATGGGGTAGAATTGCCAGATCCTATTAATACTCGACACTTGAAAAAGTTTTATACTTGAAACATTTATTCTCCTCTTGTAATCCTTCCTGTTTCCTTCAAATAACGATCCAACTTTTTTTCCCAGTTACACTGGGGCATTTTAAAATTTTGTTCTGTATGCAGGCAGGATAAACAAATGTCTCATTTCACGCACTTGTGCATTCATATGCATCAATTCATATTCATTTGCATTCAACTGCATTAACAACAATCCGGTCAGTATTGGGATTTCAACAAACAGTCCCATCACAATTCCTAATGATTCAAAATTGAAAGGTCATCACCAATACTGAACCAAAATCCAGCGCTCGAACTGGTATTATTTCAAAATCCAGTATTCAAACTGGTACATTTTCAAAATCCTAATTTTTCGGAAAACCGAGTTCCGACTCGGGTTTTATTCAAATCATTTTCTTCTGTTGATCCGGGTTCCGACTCGAGATCTCATCATTCGAACTCTAACTCGAGCTCTTCATTTTTTATTTTTTGATCCGGGTTCCGACTCGAGATCTCTTTACTCATTCGATCTCATATTCGAGCTCTTTTCTTTTGTTGATCCGGGTTCCGACTCGAGATCTCTCTATTTATTCGAGCTCAGATTCGAGCTCTTCATTTTCTTTTGTTGATCCGGGTTCCGACTCGAGATCTCTTTATCCTTTCAAGCTCAGATTCGAGCTCTTCATTATCTTTTGTTGATCCGGGTTCCGACTCGAGATCTCTCTACTCCTTCGAGCTCAGATTCGAGCTCTTCATTTTTCTCTGTTGATTCGGGTTCCGACTCGTGATCTCGTTACATCATTCGAGCTCTGATTAGAGCTCTTCATTTTCTTTTGTTGATCCGGGTTCCGACTCGTGATCTATGTATCTTATTCGAGCTCTGACTCGAACTCATCATTCTCCTTTGATTGATTCAAGCCATTTCGATCATCAGGGTATGTCAATTGTTCAAATTTGATATTTTGCCTTCCAAATTCCAATTTAAATCTTCAAATCAGGCAATTCTCCAATTTCGACCTTCGGGTCACCCAATTTCCAATTCTCAATTTCAATTACCAATTTCCAATTTTCGACCTTCGGGTCAATCAATTGCCAAATTTTCGACCTTCGGGTCAATCAATTTCCAATTTTCGACCTTCGGGTCAATCAATTTCCAATTTTCGACCCTCGGGTCAATCAATCTCCAAATTTTCGACCTTCGGGTCACCCAATTTCCAAATTTCGACCTTCGGGTCACTCAATTCACAATTTCGACCTTTTGGTCAACCAATTCTCAAATTCGACCGTTAGGTCATCCAATTTTGACCTTCGGGTCATTCAATTTTCAACAACCAATTTTCCAATTTTCAATTTCGACCTTTGGGTCAATCAATATCAATATCCAATTTCAATCATTTTCTCTTGCGAGAGACCCCTTTTAGGGAGAGTTTGAGGGAGCTCGTTCTTTTCGCATGCTATCCAATTCGTTCACTTAGCCCCTTTTTAGGGAGAGTTTGAAGGGACTCGCGTCTTTGTGAACCGTTTGCAAAACAATTTCCAATTTCACATGAGGAACCCTTTTTAAGGGAGAGGCTCGACGGAGACTCGCTTTTCTTGTGACCCCCCAATTTCATACTAGGCCATTTTTCGTCATAAAGGACCCTCTTTGCAGGGAGAGTGTGATGGACTCGTTCCTTTCATGACCCAATTTTCAGACCTCACTATTATCGGCCCCCTTTCCATAAGAGAAGCCTAATATTAGGGAGCTTTGACGAAAGCTCAATTTCTCTTCGAAAGTTCGTTTTGCAAACACCTCCTCTTTAGGGAACAGAGGAGTATTTCTCATTTCCCATTCAGGTAAGGGCTAAGCCTGAGTCTCTCTTTTTGGGGAAAAAGAGAGGAGAATTTTCGTCGCAGATGTATTGAGCCAGACTTCAGATACTCACTTTCACCAAGGATTTCAAGAAAATTTAGTCAATTTGTCAATCAATTGTTGATTTCAGAATCTTTATTGCACAAATCTCTAGTTACCTTTAGCATTACTCCCAAAAGAGTGAAGCTTTTGCGAAAAGAGATTCAAAATTCAAATTCTTTCTATTGGCCAACCAAAAGGATGAAGGATAAGTCCTCGATATGGCCAGAAAAGAAAATTCAATGTTATTGAAAAGCCGTAGATGATGGATATTGATCGCAGTCAATGGCACATCTTTAAAGGCTATTCTTGTAAAGACGAGGCAGTGAAAATATCCTGAGTGATAGAAAAGAGAGCGTTCACCCAAGCCTTGTCCCCTCAAAATCACCTAAGCTGCAATTAAATATCTGCAAAAGGGATCTCTCACCTGTCGTCAACATGAAGGCGAATTAGGCGAGTAGACCCCCGGGGTCAAAGAAGATTCGAAACATCTCCAAGATAACGGAGTTTGTGACGGATCCTTCCAGAGAAAGTCCAAAGCACTGTCGAGATGAAGGAAGATGTGATGAACCTCTCGACAATCCCTAAAAGATATTTAATTTCAGCTATCATCCAAAGATATCCAAACCCATCGTCCAAGAAGGATCGAAACATCTCCAAGTTGAAGGAGTTTGTGACGTATCCTTCCCCAAAAGAGAGAAAGAGAGGAAAAAGAAAGAGAGAAAAAAAAGTCAGAACATCTCCAAAATGAAGGAGAATGTAGCAAAACACCAGAGGGCCAAAAGAGTGCAGAAAGATTACCATGAGAGAAGCTCTCAGGATATCAAACTGCCAGATCTATCAAGAATCCTCTTTAATCTTGTGAAATTCTATTATCAATACTCTTTCATCAATTGCTTTCATAATATCAAATTCTCTTTCCTGTTCATATCAAGGAAACTGATAGCTCCCTTGAAGAAGGTCAATTGCAAACAATTTGGGTTTCCAATCTCGATTCTACGAAGTGAACCTTGCTTGGAGGTAATGCTTTGGGTAGAAAAGAAAGAATATCTTTGCAACAATGTGCAACATTTTCAAAAACTTTGAATCAACAACAGAATTCTCAATATTTTGACAATATTTTCTAGTTATCTTGATGTGAAGTGAGAGCTTGATATCCGTCTTTGATACATCCTGACACCAAGTTTAAATCCCTCTTAAGGACTTGATTCTTTCCCTTCTTTGAGAGCATGGACTCTCAGACTTGCACACTTCCCGGTGTCCCCACTGTCCAACCATAGACAGTCCCATTTCGGTTCGAGGTCGAACCACCAATCATTTCTCGCAAGAGGTAATTTCAAAAGCTGATTTTAGTCTCAGCAATGAGACGCCCAATATCAATCCCTTTTCCAGCTTTAGGGACCCTATTTTTCTTCCTTTTGCAAAACCTCTTGTCGGATTTACTATGCAAAATTCGAAGGTTCCATCACGGTCTCTTCTTTCGAGGATTCCATCCATTTTTCGCCCGATCAGGATAAGGGTATAAACCTGAGCCTCATTCAAAGAGGTATTTCATTTTCCGCCCAATCAGGATAAGGGTACAAACCTGAGCCTCGATCAAAGAGGTATTCCATTTTCCGCCCAATCAGGATAAGGGTACAAACCTGAGCCTCATCCAAAGAGGTATTTCATTTTCCGCCCGATCAGGTTAAGGGTACAAACCTGAATCTCATTTCAATGAGATATTTCATTCCCCAATCAGGTCAAGGGTTCAAACCTGAGCTTCGTTCCATGCGAGGTATTTCTGTCCCATCCAGGTCAAGGGCATAAACCTGAATTTCACTCTCACAGAGTGAGTCTTTTCTCTTCATTTCATATCTATCATTTTCCTCGGGCTAATTTCCTCCACACCCAGTCAGATCCTTCTAATTGGGGCATTTTGTTATATAGCCCAAATTTGGTGTGTTTTTCTTTGCCACTAAGCTCGGCCACAAGCCGGCTTAGTAGCAAAGAGGGGCATCTGTAAACACCCCAAATTTTCACTGACCTCCCTGATTATTTCACCAAACATCATCATCCAGCCTTTGAAATCGCCGGAGAGCAAAATGGTCATTTTCTGAGCTCGGACCCTGCAAAAGTCCAAATTTCATCTGGAACTCTCAAAATTTCTCTATGTTTAACTCAGATGTTCAAAAATTTATTCCTGACAGGAGACAGACAACTCCAAGTCTGGGTTCAAGATTGCATATCATTGCATGAACATTTCATATCACTGCACTGCACAGCATGTCATTTCGAGGTCCAGAACTCTCGATTTCAAAATTTTCAATCCAGATTCGAGTTCCAACTCTTTTCAAAATTGATTTCAAAACCCTGGGTCTTCAAAATTATCAATTCTTCCCATTTTACCCCCAGGGATCTGAATTTCAAAATATTTCCTCAGGAAAACAATCTGGATAATTTTCAATAAATTTCAACTCAGATTTTGCCTTTTGTCAGCTATTCAACTATCATTCTTTTACAAAAATCGCCCTACAGGGGCCAACTCTTTCCAAAATTTTCTGTTTTACCAATTAGTCCAGATTTTGTTTTATCCTTATTTCAATAAAGAAACAATGTGGGACCCACACTAAGGTGGTGTCACACAAGCTTTTCTTTTGAAAAATTTGAATTTTGAAAACCCAAAAATATAGGGGCCTTGTCCCCTGGATTGGCGCCACTTGTTTTTTCTCTCTCCTCCCATTTCCATGCCAAGTGTCAGTGTGGGGCTACCTTAAGAAGCAGCCACATGTCATCCCATTTATCTACCATGTGTTAGTATCCTATCATGCACCATGTGTCATTTCAAAGAACACCAGAAGATGCCAAGTGTCATAGGTTGTCCTGTCTAGAAAAAGTGGAGGCTTGTCTCCACTGAGGTGGCGCCACTTAAAGTGTGTATCCTGTAGAGGACACATGTCAACCTCTCCCTCCTTCAGAAAAAGTAGCTTGACACATGTCTCTCCCTACCTTTCTCAGAAAAGTAGGAGACACGTGTCACTCCTAGCTTCCTCCAGAAAAGTAGGCTTGTCTCCTCTGAGGTGGCGCCATTTGGAAAGTGTCTCCTGCAGAGGACATATGTCAATCTCTCATTTCCTCAGAAAAAGCAAATGCCATGTGTCATTCTCTGATCTTCTCAGAAAAAGCAGACTGACACATGTCATTCTCTGCTCTTCTTAGAAAAAGTAGAGGACACATGTCATTTTCTACCTCCTTCAGAGAAAGCTAGAATTCAAATATTCAAACTCCAGGCTAGGTGGCGAAAATCCTGAACTTCACCTTTTCTATTTTGTGTGAGATGGTGCCACGTGTCCCTTTCCCTCCTTTTCCTCCCTCTTGCCACATGGCATTGTAGGAGCCACCCTGAGGTGGCGCCACATGTCCATCCTCCATTCCTCCAGGGCCAACCTCCATTTGAAATTCAAATTCTCCTCTGAGGTGGCGCCATTTGAGAAGGCCTCTTCAGACAGCTGACACTTGTCTGCCACATGTCCAGACCTCCCTGCATCAGAAAAAGTAGAAAACCCCCCCTATGAGGTGGCGCATTTTGCTTCCTCCCTTCATGTTCTCCTGCCACATGGCATCGTAGGAGCCACTCTGAGGAAATGCCACATGTCAGCCTCTCCTTTCCTGCAGAAAAGTAGAATTTGAATTCCTCTGAGGTGGCACAGCCTGCTTCCTCCACTCCTATCCTTCTAACACATGGCAAGAGCCTCCAGAGAGGGCGCCACATGGCGTGCTCCTACTGTTTCCAGCTTTACACCTTTTGAGGTGGCGCCAATCCAGAGTCCCACTTGGCTTCAAATTTTATTTTTTATTTTATTTTTAATAAAAGTAGCCCACCATGAGGTGGCGCCACCTGAGGACTCCCTACAAAAGGCAATTTGAATTTCAAACTCCAAGAAAGCACCCTCTGAGGTGGCACCATCTGAGAGCTTCCTGCAGAGAAAATCAAGCAAACCAAATTTTGAAAAATTTCAAATCCTGCTGAGGTGTCTCACCCACAAAAATCTCATTTTTTATTTTCTAAAAAATCAAAATAGCACCCCTGAGATGGCGCCACATGGAGGGCTCAGATTGAGCCTGTTTGAAATTCAAATTTTTTCAGAAAATCTATAAAAACAAGGCTCCACGCCCAGCATAGGGAGACCATTTTTTTTTAGCTCTTGTGAACTTGGAAATTCAACCTAGCCTTCCTGAAAATCCGATTTTTGCACTTTGGAATTCACGCCCCCTTTGGCTCAATGAAGAAGGCATGGTGGATCGATCTTGGTGAATCATTCGAAGCCCGAAGTGAAGGACGAACGAAGCTCGTGATAGCTGTCCCTCTCAAGAGATTCAACGCTGCCTAACGAAGCAAGGTGCACCTTTTTTCCTCTTCATTTGATCTCATAATTCGATTCGGGAGTCGTTTGAAGAAAGAGCTCATCCGAGAGATGGATTGAGCTATTCTCATAAAACAACATATATAAAAATATATGATTATGATTCCTTGATGATTTTTAGCATTCATGCATTTATCTAGGTTTATTTTGCATTTTATTTCATTCATTTAGCACGTTTTCATGAATTAATTTGGATTAATTTAGCATTTATTTCAATTCTGCTCATTTTCAGTAGGTCTCTGTTTTTGTCAGTCAGTCCACATGTCATTTCATGCATTTGTTTTTTATTAAAAATCTCAAAAAAATCAAAGAATGCGCCCTTAGGTGTCCCTAGAATTGTGCCAAAAATTAGGAGGCATTTGAATTTGTTTACTGCGGTAAACATTCAAAATGGCATGTCATGTTTTGTTACCCAGGATGCGTTTTGAAAATCATTTGTCGACTTGTAAAATCGATATATCCCTCATGGGAGATCCAATTTTCAATCCAAAAGATGTTATGAACTCGGGAGCATGTCTAGTTTTTAAACGGATTTTCTAAGATTTTTCTAATTTTTGTTTATGTCTGAAAAAAATCCGAGAGTTCGGGACACGTGTCAGAGCCTGATTTGGGCCTCTGAGATTTTGGATCGACTTAGGGCTATGGTTTCTCTTTATATGTTGCTCCAAATACAAAACTGTAAAACGTAAAAGTTATGTCCAAGATGTCCTCTGTTTTAATATGGAATATTGTGATTTTTAGAACAGTTGTGATACCTGTTTCGGATTTTTCTTTTCAGTCCTCTGTTTTGCTACATTTGTCTATTCTGTCAATTTAGGAATGAAAAGTTATATTTTTACCTGTGTATCTGTTGATCAAATGCCAAAGTTATGAACATGAAAGTTGTCCATATAGATGTCTTGAGAATCTCTGTTAAATATTAGAAATTTTCATGGCTGTTTTCTATTTATTTAGCATTTTATGTTAGATCAGGTCGATTTTTACTTCTATCAGAACTAAATGCATGTTACCGAACTCCCCGTGGCTCAAATCCCGAGGTTGTAAAAACCAAAAATGTTTCATTTCGGGTCCTTTAGCAGTCTGAAAAATATTAGAAGTTTTCATTGTGTAAATCTTGCATTATCATGTTAAGCAGGGCATTTGGTTCGGATCCATAGGCAAAATCCACCATTTTAGGACTTTCTTTAAATTTTAGCATTTAAATCATATCATTTCGTAATTTTTAGCATTCTAGGATGTTTATCAGAGTAAGTAAGTTCTTCATACCGAATTTGGTGCAATTTGGAATCCATTTGAGGTTCGGATTAGCCATAATACCAAAACAGGGTCCCGCAGGACCCAGATCCAAGTGAAAAACAAGCGAAATTCGTTATTTTGGATAAATTGCAAAATGTCAAATTCTGATTTTACAGTCCTAATGTGTTTAGCAGCATGTCATACTGCATTTCATCATCATTTGATTCAATTTGAATTTCAAAATCTCAATTTTACCAAGTTTTCCTTCAAAAAACCCTGATTTTAAAGGTATAACTTTAATATTAGGGGTATTTTGGTCATTTTGACCCCAATTCCGAATTTCAAACTATTTTCCACCAAATTTTCTGCATTTACATCATTTCAAATATCAAGGAAGCATGAGATTAGGGTTTATGTCCAATTAAATCCAATAATTTCAGAATATTATTGGAAAATCTTGGAAAAACCCACATATTTGAGCTAACCCCATTTCAAGTTTGGCAGGGACATTCAAATGAAGGAGCTGAAGTCTGCAATTTCCATTTATTTAGTGATTTAATAATGTAAAATTTGGAATAAGAGATTTAATTTTCTGCTTAGACTAGGATGCATATCATATAGTTTGAATTTATGCAATATCCTGTTTATGTAATGCATGCATTTTATTTCAAAAGCACTATGGATGATCGCAAATGGCATGTGCACCAACTCTTAGGGAGTTGATGAACTCGGTGGAATCCATATCTACGGCCCTAGTCGGAATATGGACGAGACCCAGATCCATCATCTTTCTACTAGTCACATTGAGCCTACACTCTTAGGCTATCTTAAAATGCACATCATATTTCTAATATTTTCAAAGTATTGTGCATTAAATCAATTAAACTCTAAACATATTCATGGCCACAGTCAGAATATGTGAAGGATTTATTTTGACTTAATACACATTTTCCAACAAATTTCTTAGAAAATCTTTCAAAGCGCATTCATTCACTCATATCATTTGCATCATGAAATCATTGATTTTCTCATGATTTTCTTAAGAAAACTTCATTCTCAGAGAAATCGATTTCTCAAGAAACTCTGAGTATTTTCCAAAATCGGTTTTCCCAAGTCAAGTTTTCACAGTTTTCCATGGAAACCAGTCTCTCAAGAAACTTCTAAGTTGGATTTCCAAGATCAAAGTTTCCCTTGATTTTCCCTCGAGAATGTCATTTTCTTAAGATTTTCAAAAAGAGTTTTCCAATCTTTCTCAAGAATCAAATTTTCAAGGGGTTTAAGGCTAAGATTCCCAGGATTTCAATTTCCCAAGTTAAGTTTTCTTCTCCAATGAGTTTTCCTATAAATTTTCCATCATTTTCCTAAGAAAATTCTCAAAGTCCAAGTTTTCCTGAGAAGTGTTTCCCTTTTGGAATGTTCACCCTTTTTCTCAAGAATCCCTTCTATTTTCCCAGGATTTTCATCCATTCATGATTTTCCCACACCTTTATGAACTTTCTCGTGATTTCAAAACCCCTTTCATCTGAGTTTCTTGAGAAATTGACTTTCCCTGAGAAATATCTTTCAACTCCAAATATTTTCCAAGCATACATCATGTTTTCCTACTTCCATTTTCCAAAATCTGATAAGCACGTGCCTGAATTCTCTGTGCATTTAGGATAGAACACAATTTTGATGATTCAACTAAGTCAAGCACAATTTTGGTCCTTGGTTCGATTACCCCTGTTAAAGGCGGCAGGAACGGTCGAACCTCGTACCGACAGGTCGAGCCCCATCCCATGGATTTTCCCGCAATTTTCAAAACGGAGGCGAGTATTTCAAAACAATTTCCAAAATCCGGTCAAGTTTGAAGCGCAAAAGCGTTTCTCCCTCTCCCTTCCGCAAGGAAGGGAAGACGGGGAAAAATTTTCGCGACGATAACAGACACTAATTTTAGGATAGGTCTAAGTAGGCTTAACCAAATTTAGCGTAAGCTCTCAAGGTATTATCTAGAATTAGGTTTTTCTAATTTACTATGACTTGTAACTTGTGTAGTCTTTAAGAACCCTACCTAGGCCTATATATAGGGCCTCATTTGTAGTGTGGAAGGCAAGAAAGAACTTGAATTTTATCTCTCTCTCAACATCTTCTCACACTCGCACTCTCTAGCTCGAGTCTCTATCTCTCTCTTAGCTTAATTTTCTCTCTATTGTGAGTTCCTACCCCCTAGACTCGTCTCTCTCTCCCCCTGAGAGCTACTTCCTTCTCTCTTTGGATGGTTGATCTCCAGTGGGTTTGTTCTTCCAAGTGGACAAAGTCAGAAATCTAGGCCCACCCGAACCAATGCAATCAACTACATCAACAATGGTGGTCTCGACCGTTCTTAGCCCAAACTGTGAAACCTTGGCCTTTCCTAGTTGAACCAAGATTGTAACAAACCCCAACCTATGTAAGTCATCACAGACCTTGCCTTAACCCCAGACTGAGTTTGAAAGACCCAAAACCAAAAATCTGATGAACCCTATTTTTGTCAAAATTAACAAAATCACCCAGCCCAATACGTAAGGAATTTAAGTTTGAAATTGGGAATCAACACATCTTAAGATATCTAGTTTCATCCACTCGAAGTTTAGAATTTATAGAGATTTTTACGAGGAGATCTTTAATTTATAATTATGGTCCACCGGAACCAAAACCCAATCAGCCTGTAGAAAACCCTAAAAAAACAGTCATTTGTGCTAATCATATCTCACAAAATATTAACCATCTAACCTTGAAATTTTAACAGTAGCTAGTCCTAACTGTTTAGAGACATTTTTTAAAATTTAAGAATTTTTTGTTTCATCGTTTGGGGATAGTAATTTTTCTACCTAAATCTATTAGAAAAATAGAACCCTGTTTACCCAAATTTGACCTTCACCTAATCCTTGACCTGACCGAGCCTGCTTAAGCTGTTAAAACCTAATCCCAAACTCGGCCACACATCAACCCCCTGTCTTGATTAGTTTTTTTTTAATATGCATGAACCCTGTCTAGTCCTCGCCATTCAAAGGCATGGAATGGTGTTTCACCATTCATGGGACGTGGTAGATGCTTGTTCCTTCGCATCCAATATGTCGTTGTGATGGCGTCCCATAAATCCACCACATCCCACACGATGTGCATGCTGCACAATCAAACACACGTTAAAAGAACTAGGTTGAATAGATGCTAAACCCGAGCTAGCTACTAGGTTCAATCTTAGTCTGACCTTCTAAACTCCTATGATTTTTGACCAGTCATGCCATAGCAGCTATATGCTAATGAGTGAAGCCATTTTGGTTGTGTCCCTAGTAACATGCACAGACATACAGACATTGACATGCATGGCCACTATTTTAATATTTTTATTATATCTGCATATTATTTTAATAAAAATAGTTTTGAATATTAAATAATAAAAAATATTTTTATTAATTAAATAGTTAAAAAATGTTGTGTTCTCGTAGCCTATTTTCCTAAATAAAAATTGAAGGTGCAAGTGGAACCCAGATAGTTCAACGACGGAGTTTCTAGCTTGACCCAAAAATATCCAATACAAGATGTACATGTTACATTGTCACTATATATTAGAAAATAATATATATATACCTTCATTACAAGTGTGTGAATGGGCATGTGGTTATATAAGCTACTTAAACCTTCTTTTGTACCTTATTTCCCAAGTTCAAACCTCTTTAGGATTAACTGTTTGAAATATGTCAATTTTTATTTGAATTTTAATTTTTTTACTGAAACCAACTTAGCGGGTTTAGGTCACTCAGATATCTAACTTGAACTTGCACCATATACATCCGTAGTGTCTGTGCCTAATGGTGTCAATGGGTGGGATCCCAACCCATACTAGATATGGTAGGATCAAGGTTTGGTAACAAAAGAAGGGGTCCAATTAACTATTTTGATCACACCCATGAGGTCCATTATTTAATCGGACGGATATGGTTTATGAAATTTTATACCAAACCCAGATCTAACTCTAAGTTCTGATTAAGATTCACAAAATTTTAATGTAAAAAACTAAAAAAAACTTTACTAGTTATGTACTGGTTTTTTTTGTGTGATTTTTGTGCGACTTGCATACGTTTTTTTTATGAAAGACTTGAAGAGATCCGGATTCAGAACTCGCACTGACACCTCATAGTCGGACCACCGGTTTTGGACCCACTCATTTTGATGGAGTTTCGACCAGTTAAAACCCCTATCTGTGCCCACCCTAGTTTAGATTCCTGGCTGTGCCCTGACGTAGTATGTGTATGTTTGTGGCGTAGCATCGAAGTAAAAACCTTGTTTGTTTCTCAGCACACAGCTATCGCAATGATTCCATAAAAAGTAAAATTAGGTTGTTAAAGGTTGACAAAAATGATGTTTCATAAAGATACGACTGATTTCTTTTTCTTAATCTTTTTTTTTTTAAATTCTCTCTTGACCACTTTTTTGTTATGGTGGTTTTTTTTAGATAATCCAAGGGAAAAACACCCCATCACTATCCATACATTGACTGGCCTCTTGTCGGTAAAACCCTTGAGGTCCCCTTCCCCACCGAGGAGTACATACACCTAGTCGTGATTTTGCGGCAAGGAACACCACTCGTGGGTTTTGAACTTGTGATGTTCCGTGATTGGCTGTTAGAAACAAATCACAGTGATGGGGATGGAAAAGTGGAAATGGCCACCAATCATGCATCTGTGTGTTAATATATATATATATATATATATATATATATATATATATATATATATATATATATATATATAGAGAGAGAGAGAGAGAGAGAGAGAGAGATTAATGGTCCATGCTAAATCAATTTGGCAAATGGTTTTTTTGGGCTTCTCCGGTGCTTTTTATACCGTTCCGGCCCCATAAATGTGTTGGGCATAGTTGATTTACTAAGAATCCACACCTGTATCATGTGTTCTCGATGAAAAAAATGATGTTTGGAGCATCCAAAATTTACAAAGATTTTGGACCATTCATTTTTTGAACTTTATAAAAACCCACAAATGTGTTGGAATTAAATGCTTCAAGAGCTGATCCCCCTAAAATCAAGTAAATATATCACATTTGTATGTTCAGAATTTAAAAATAAAATGAAAAAAGCTTTAAAAACTCATTTAGCATGCAGTTTAGCTCCAAATTGGTTTAACACGGACCCATTACTATATATATATATATATATATATATATATATATATATATATATATATATATATATATATATATTTGATTGGATCCAGCTGGTTTCAATTTAACATAATCTAGCTTGATTGGGTCATATTTTCATAAAAATCGGATTGGGTATAGTTGAATCAGTTGGGATTCAGTCAACAGATTGAATCCAATTGATTTGAAGTGGACCATATCTGTATCTATAAGCGATACATACACACAAGCGGTCTGATGGACTTCCCAAATCAAGGTCAGTCCTTAAACTTTATTTCTTAGTTTATTGGATCTATAGTCAATACCTTACTTGAATGGGTAAGCTTATGAGTTTGTGAGTATATTTTGAAGTGGATATGATTACCCAATATTGAATCTGAATACTGAGGTCCAACTTTAGAATTGTTTTGACACAAAACTCAAAGTATACCTTGGATCCTATTATGATTTGATTGGATCCCTACTTGTTATGGCTGAGTTTGGATCCAAACTAACATTATGAGGATTTAAGATTCTTTAGTTTGGGTGACTATAAATTTTTTAATGTATGTTTCCATTAGATGTCTTTGTGGTATGGTCCTGGTATTGGATCAAGTTTTAATTTTGGATTTAGATAACATAATGCTTGGATCTAATTATACGTTGCATGAATTTGAATACTAAGAGCATGGATTTAGACTATAGTCAAATCCTAGTGACCTATGATTTTACATGAAAATGAACTTAATAAATAATCAGTTTGAACCTATAATACTGCACAAATCCAAATAAGTAATAGACTCATAATATAAGATTTGTACTTGCAATTGGGTTTATTTTGAATGTTTAAAATTTGCTATTTTAACACCATCAAATCCTAGAATATCAAGCTGGATATGTTACAGATTCAATGTCCTCTCTTAATTGATGGGTCTATATAGTGGAATATGATATATCCACAGATTTAATAAATTTTAATTATAGTCAAATCTCATATAATCATATTTTTCTTTAAGCAATCTAAACAAGCATGAATCTATATTGGATCCTAAAATGCTTTGTGTATCTCATATTGTTTTTGTATGCTTAGTATTTGGATATGGGATGGCCTTTTATTAGCTCAGCTTTATGGCAGACCAAGTTGAATTAGAATAAATATTATTGGATTTGATGCGTGGCAAAGGCCAAATTCTATTAGACCTCGTGAGATCTAGTAAAACTATATTAGATTTGGTTGAACATGAATGGATCTGAATAAGATGTTATCATTGCAAAACTTTACTTTTGCAATTCAAATTGACCTTTAAAAAAGATTTGAAAATAACTCGCCTTTGTTTTGAAAATATGGGAAAACTAAGAGATTGGGACTTGCCTATTGGTACGAGGTTCAACCATTCCTGGGGCCATAACCAGAGGTAATCGAACCAAGAATCAATTGTGTGCTTCACTTTACTCAATTGTCTAAATCATTATTCTATTTCTTAAATGCACAAAGAATCAGGCATATGCTATGAACTTTGGAAAATTTTGACTAAAAACATAATGTATGCTTCGAATATTTTGGTAATACTTGGAAAAGGGGACACTTTGAAAATCGTTTTTCACACTTGGGAAATATTTTTGAAGAAAAGAAATCTTGGAAAATTATGAACTAGACTTAGAAAACTATTTGGGAATTTCTTGAGAAACAAAGGATTTTTCTATGAAAATCGTATTTGAGGAAAAAGACTTAGACAAAATTGATTTTTCTGAGATAGAATTGAAAAGGGATGGGCGTTTGGCCATGTAAAACTTTTTTCATGATGCAATCTGACCTAGATGATGCATGAATACAGTTTGTGAAATATTTTCTGAAGAATTTGAGAAAATTATTTGTAAAAAGGATTTTTTGTGCCTTATAGAATTTAGATGAAATAAATTGGCTATATATCCCTAACTATGGCCACAAATATATATTGAATATATCTCATTTGATTCTAAAAGGAAAAATACTTGGAAAACTTTAGAAAATATGCAATGATTTTTTAAGATAGCCTAAGAGTGTAGGTCGTTTGTAACTTAGAAGAAGATGATAAATCTGGGTTTCGTTCGTATTCTGACTATGGCCACAAATATGAACTCCATCGAGTTTATCAACTCCCTAGAAGCAGGTGCATGTGTCATTCGTGTTGACCATTGTTAATTTAAAATGTGCATAAATAATTAAACAATAGCAGTTAATATTAAAATAAAACTATATGCAAATGCAGCCTAAGCTAAGTAGGAAAGTAAATTCTTATTATAATATTACAATTTACATCAATAATAAACTGAAGAAATAAAAAAAGAAATAAAGAAAATACAATCTTGAGCTTTACTGCAAAATTATCAAACTTGTTAGTGGACAAATATTAGCTTTTCTGGATTTATCCAACAATATCTGAAATTGAGGGATTTAACCAGATATAAGCCTTTTTCCATGCTTTCGTAAAATAAAACCAACTAAATAACATAATGGATGATGCATAATTGAATGAATAATGAAAATAAATAAGTTTAAAAATTAGAATTTGGAGGAAAATGGCTAAAATACCCTGAAAATTAACATTTATTGCAAAACAGGGTTAAAAAAGGGTTTTTCAAAAATGTTTTTTGTAATACGCTTAATTCAGGGATTAAACGGATTCAAAACGATGCAAAATTGAGTAGAAAGCACCCAAATATGACTACGAAGATGATCAAACCCTAAAATTACAAAAATAATGGATGAAAATAGTGAAATATGCAAAAAGAATAAAGTTTGCATGTGTTTCGGTTAAATCGGAACTCAGTGGGCATCCTGTTTTTATGAAATAACAAAATAACACATCAAATGGAATTCAAAAATTATAAAATTTGACATGGACACTTCTAATAACCCTAAAATTAGAAGCAATCAAAAAATATATTTTTGGGATTATTTTGATATAAATATTAAATAAGAAGATGAAAAATATATTATTCTACCTACAATTTTGTACTTATCACAGTGTTAGACCAGAATTAGATATCAAACAACAATAAAAATTTATGAAATTAAACAGGGAAAAACTAGACATGTTAATAAAGATAACCCTTTTTACAGATTGGGAATACAATCTTCGGTTAAGGAGGTACAACTCCGATAATACATACCTGATTCTGGTATGTGCATAACGATGCAATAAAGATAGATCTCGTTTCATGTTTAAAAAGAGATAGCAAAACAGAATAAAAAATTATGAAAATTTCACAAAAGATAATAGACGTGCAAACAAAGACATGGAAGTTTACAAATCTGGAAAAAGATCTTTGGTTAAGGAGATATAACCCGCACAAGTTGACCTTGCCTATGAACTGCGACTGAAGGTTCAAGAAACACAAACTCTAGTCTCAGGCTTTACGAAAATAAAAAATGATGGTCAAAATTTATAAAAATCACACCATAAAAAATAAACACACATACAGAAACAACCCTTTTTACGGATTGGAGAGATCATTTTTGGTTAGGGAGATATCGCTTTGGCAAGACGAAACAAGATTCAAACCGGCCTCGTGATTGAAGAAACACAGGGTTTGATTTTAGGCTAAAGAAAAATAGAAATTGACAATAGAAATTTATGAAATTTTTACAAGATAAACTAAACATGCATACGAGGATGTTATTATTTACAAATCAAAAAAGTGATCTCTGGTTGGAAAGATATGCCTCCGACAAGATGACTTTGGATTTACACAGCGTTTTTCTTGTTCAGAAACAGGCTTCGGTTTGGATTTTTGAAAACAGTGTTATAGATCTCAAAAATTTTGATTTTTTATTGAAAACCATGAACAAATGAATGATTCTACCATAAAAATTTTGAATTTAAATAACGAATATAAACAGGCAAAAAGACATCATTATTAGATGGCCAGAATTACATATCTCAGAAATAAAACCCTAATCATGATATATTCTGATTTGTGCATGTAAAAAATCATAAAAATATGAGATCAAGAGCTCTTGATCATGCTTGAATATGTAGATGATGAAAATAACATAAACACAGCATGGAAAAATATTAAAAAAAAAAACACTGAAGCATGCACTAAATTTGATTTAGCCATTAAAAGAGGGATTCGTCCTATAGAAAGGTCGAATCTCGATCTTTTTCAAGCATTTAACAAAATAAACACGATCTAAACATTTCCAGTGGATAAAAAATGTGAAAACCATGTTAAAAAGGCATTAGATCATATTCTTGAATCATATTTATGGTTCTTGAATGAAAAAAAAAAGAAAAAATCTAACACATAGGGGGGACGACAATGGCTAATCTACTAAAATAAATAACCAAAAGCAAAAAAAATAAAATAGAAATGAGACTCACCTTGGGGTTGCTGCAATGGAGGTTGCTGGAAAGAGAGAGGGTTGAGAGATATGAGAGAGAAGACAAGTGGGGGTCGAAATCTAGGGTGTACTATTTGTAGATTTTTGAAACTCTTAATTAAAGAGTTGGAATTGTTTTAAAGAGTTTCAAAAAAATCCAAAACAAAAGGGGCGATTTTCCTTGGAGAGTTTCAACATATCCAAACTCTAGCTAATTAATCTTAATTAAACCTGATTGACTCCTAATTAAAACTCTATAAATTCTCAAATGTGGCACCACCTATGTGGGCCCACATTTGGTTTTTAAAACTTTAAATAAAGGTTTAAAACAAGGTTAAAATATCAAAATAAAGATGGAGTTTTAAAATCGATTGACCTTTGACTTTTCAAACTTCTAACTTAATTAAAACTCTAACTAAACCTAAACTAACCTAAACACCTTTAAATGTGGTGCCACTTTGTGTGGGCCCCATTTGATTTTTCAAAAACAATTTTAAAAAGGGGGGAAATAAAGGGGTTTAAAGCAAGATTTTCTAACAACTTTAAAAAGACACCTATATTTATGATTTTTTTTGTAATTTTGAAATAGATAAAACATGAAATAAAACAAAATGGAATAAAGATGAAAAAATTAGGGTTTGGCGCCCCCTGTAGGGTGGGCCCCACTTGAAGAAATTGATAAAAAATGGAAATTGATTAAAAATCAAGTTCAAAACGAATCCAGATCCTTTTTCCAAGGAAAATATTTTGAAATAAAGAAATATAAATCCCTGGGGAGTTGACCAAATGAAAAATGTCGATTAAAAACCTAGGTTTATCAAATTAATTTCAAAATAAAGGTTTTTAAACTCGAATTTGGATTTGAGTTTTTGAAAACAAGAGTGTTGGATCTCAAAAATGACATGAAATAATATGAAATATAATGAAATGACATTAAATGATACAAAATGACATGAAATGATATGCCAAATGCAAACCCTGGATGAGGAATTTGAAGTCTCAAACCCCTGGCAGAGCCAAAGAATAAAAAATTCATATTCGAGGATGAGAATTGATGATTGGATATCAGATCTGACATTGGATCCGATCCAAATGTGATTTGGATCTTAGATATAGCATAAATTTTCAAGAAAGGAATTGATTCGAGCCCAGATTGATATTTGTACCAGCTTGAAAGACAGATAGAACCAAAGTTTTGAAGGGAAATGCTTGTGAAATGATTTTGCCCCTACACGGCAAAAAATGACACTGAAAAATGAGGTTTTAATAGGTTTGAACTGGATTGAAGCGAGTTCTAGGGTTTCTTAACACAGAGGAACTAAAAGGACACTGACTTGACTAAACTCCTAGGCTGGATGATCGAGAAATGACCTAATTCTCAGAGAAATGGTGAGAAATGAGAACTGGAGTGAAGTGGGTGACGAGAATGTACTGTGTTTGAGCTAGAATGGAGATGAGTTATACTGAGATAAACTAAATCTGGAGCTTAAACACTAGCCGGACTGATTGAACTTAGCTCAATTTTTAGCTGAAATGGGCTAAAATAGAATCTTAGACAGCGGGAAAAAGATTTAAACTGGAACCGAGCCAATTGAACTCTTGGTGAGATCAAGTTAAACACAAGGGAATATGATTGATTGCATTTGACTGACTCGAGAACAATTGACTGAAATTCAAGTTAGAATTCAGCTCATTTCTCAGCAAATAAACCAAATTTAGCTGAAATAGACAGGATTCGCTCATCGTGAGCTCAGGAAAGTTAGAAATAATAGACATTTTAACTATTCTGAGCTTTAAAATGAGCTTGGTTGAGTCTAATTGGTAGGGGTCTAGGGTGACCTAAGGGTAAAATAGGAATTTTACTAACAGAAAGGGACAAAACGATACCTAAACTTGAACAGACCTAGGGTTAGACTCTTACACTGACCTACAGGGTTGGCATTTGTGAAAGAGGGGTGTCTGAAAATGAACGAGGAAAATTTAGGGTGTTTACAGATGCCCCTCTTTGCTGCTAAGCCGGTTAAAAGCTCAGCTTTGTGGTAAAGAAAAACATGTTATGACAATGAAGCCATACATGATACTTCAAGTACAAGGTTTTGATGATGAGCAAGTGGAATCAACTGCATTTCAGCTAAGGCTATGAAGAAATTGAAGAATTCGATGAAGAATCTTTGAAGACTAGTGTGCAAATGTTTTATTCATTAAAAGTCTTAGATTCTTGTAAGAGCCTTACTTAGAATGCATATTTAGGTTGCATTTCACCTTAAAAGTCTTTAGAAAAACTTTTCTAAAAGAAACCCTCTTGAAAATCTTTTTAGAAAACTCTTTTCTTAAATTTTCATGTTTATTAGTCGACCAATCGACTTACCAGTCGACTAATCCTTTCGCGCCATATTTTCTAAAAACTCATTTTTGTCAAATTAGTCGACCGAAGGTTTTATCAGTCGACTGGACAGAATGTCTGTTTTCTGGAAAATTAGCAGCTGTCGACTAATGGTTTTATCAGTCGACTGAACAGAACATGTGTTTTCTGAAAATTTAGCAGCAGTCGACTAATGCTTTTATCAGTCGACCGAACAGAATGTTTGTTTTTCAGAAGATTTTAGCAGCCGTCGACTGAAAAGTTTTTTAGTCTACTGATGATATTATCAGTCGACTAATTTTTCTCAAGTCGACTAAGTTTCAAAAGTTCAGTTTTTCAAACGGCTCGATTAACAGATCAGTCGACCGACGATAACTGTCAGTCTACTAATAACTAACTATTAGTCGACTAAATGATGTTTCAGTCGACTAATTTTGTCGTTTTCCTAAAACTTCAAAAAGGCGTGTCTCTTTGTTTTTCAAACGTTTTTATCATTCAAAATGGACAGTTTTGACACCCTTTCATACTCTCAACATATGGAAAACTTTAACTATAAATATGAGTGCATTTTACACTCAAAACAACAAGAATTCAATCGATTTGAATCATTTACATATTGCTTTTCACTCCTATTCATTCAAGTATTTGTTTTCTCAGTCACTTGATATTTTCACTTCAGTTTTTCACTCAAATCACTTTGAGAGATAGTGAATTCGTGAGTAGAGTATTTCAACAACCTCAAAAGCCAATTACATCTCATTTGCATTCAAAAGAAAGGCTCATAGGTTGTATTGTAAGTTGTTACTTATTTTTTCTGTAAAAAAAAGGACTCCTTGGTTTAAAGGAGTTGTTTGCTTTCAGTAAGGTTGTTACTGAAAGTGGGACCGGTTTTGGTCTGTGTGATCTTGTAGTTTACAAGGTTGATAGTGGATATCTCAAGCGGATTTTGCTTGGGGACTGGATGTAGGTCGGGATAGACCGAACCAGGATAAAATCTTGTGTTCTTTGTGTGTTTGCTTTTCAATTTGCAAAATCCTTCAATATTCCGTAGACATTTTTTTAAAAGCACTATTCACCCCCCTCTAGTACTCGTTGCCTCGATCCTAGTGCACTTTCATTTGGTATCAGAGCACAGGTTTGCTATTACTTTGATTTGACCATCATCTAGCATGGCAACTACAACATCTCAGCACAAAGAAGGAAGCTCCTCTGTTCGTCCTCCTCTCTTCGACGAAACAAACTATGGTTAGTGAAAAGTAAGAATGACAATATTATTGCAATCCATGGATCTAGATATTTGGAGAGTTGTTTCAGAAAAGTACCAAACTCCATCAACTGATTTCAGCCGATGGACCGATGAAGAAAAGAAGACTGCTTCACTTAATGCCAAGGCAATGAATGCATTATATTGTGGCGTTGACAAGGTAGAGTTCAATCGCATCTCTCAATGCTCTACAGCAAATGAAATCTGGCATACTCTTATCGTGACTCACGAAGGTACGTCAAAGGTAAAGGAATCTAAAATTGCTTCTTTAGTTCATAAATTTGAATTGTTCAAAATGAAGCAAAATGAATCTATATCGGACATGGTGACTAGAATGACCGATATAACTAACACTTTGAAATCCTATGGAAAAGAATATTCACAAGTGGATTTAGTAAGAAAGATTCTAAGGTGTTTAACTCCTGAATGGGAGAGAAAAACCACTGCTATTGAAGAAGCAAATGATCTCAATACTCTCACTCTTGAAGATTTAGTTGGTAACCTTATGGCATATGAAGTTCAACTTCAAGACAGACAAGAAGAAGAGCCCAAGAAGAAATATCTTGCTTTCAAGGCTACTTCTGACTCAGAAAATTCAGAAGAAGATGAAGATGAAGATATTGCGCTCATCACAAGGCAATTCAGAAGATTCATCAAAAAGGGAAGATTTCAAAGAAAGGTAAAGAAAGCAGATTCTTCCAATCCCATTGAAATCAAGTGCTTTAACTGCAAAAAGGCAGGACATATCAAGAAAGATTGTCCTCTTCTCAAAATCAAGCCCAAGGACCAATTCAAGAAGAAAAAGGCATTTCAAGCATGTTGGGATGATAGTGACTCCTCTTCCGATGAAGAATCAAATGAAGAAGTTGCTAACATGTGTTTCGTAGCACAAGAAGAATCGGTAAGTCAATTTGACTATGATGAATTATTTGAAGCATTCAATGATTTATATGCTAAATTTAAGAGTCTAAGTTCTAAAAATAAAGAGTTAAAAACTGAAAATTTAACTCTTGTCTCTCAAAATAAAGTGTTACTTCAAGAAATAGAAGATCTCAAGAAGGAAAATTCTTGTCAAGCATTTGAGATAAAAGAAATTGGAGTAAGAACCAATCTCTTACAAAATGAAATATCTAGTCTTAAAGAAAAATCAAATGATCTTCTTTCCATAGTGACCAAATTCACAAATGGTCAAGAGAATCTAGAAAAACTTCTTGGTTCTCAAAGATGCTCGGTTAATAAAATCGGATTGGGATATAGCTTCTTTGATACTCAAAATAGACCAAACTATGTGGTGAAAAATCAAAGACATTATTCTCAACCATTTGTTCATAGAACTAAACTTTCTAGTTCTAATAGAAATGCATCTAATCATGGAAACTATAATGCTTATTATTCCAGACATGATTATTCTAGACATGATTATTCTAGACATGATAAATCCTTTTATAGAAAGAATATTTATTATCAAAGGAAACCAAAATCCAAATGGATATGGGTTCCTAAGACTAACTCTCATGGACCCGAAAATAGAAAGGGGTCAAATGCTCTGTTTTCTAATTTTGTTGTAGGTACACAACATAAGGAGCAAATGGATATTGGACATCGACTGTTCCAAACATATGACTGGAAGGCCGAAGTTATTTTCCACCCTCCAAAATAAGGATGAAGGAACCGTCACCTTTGGTGACAATAACAATGGAAAAGTAATAGGTATTGGTAATATTGGTAATCCAAAATTTCCCTTGATAGAAAATGTTCTTTTAGTAGATGGTTTAATGCATAATTTAATATCTATTAGTCAATTATGTGATAAAGGTTTTCATGTTTCTTTTGAAAATGATTTATGCTTAATTTCTGATTTTCAATCTAAAAAGATCATTTTTAAAGGTAAAAGAAAGAATAATGTGTATGAACTATATCTAGATGAATTACCCACTTTTAATGAAAAATGTCTTATAATTCAAATGAAATTCAATGGTTATGGCACAAGAGACTTGGACATGTTAACTTTAAAATTATTTCAAAGTTATCCAAGAATGATCTTGTAAGAGGCCTACCTAGAATACCATATAAGAAAGATCACTTATGTGATGCTTGCCAAAGGGGTAAACAAATCAAGAGTTCTTTTAAAACAAAAGATATAGTTTCAACAAAACGTCCTCTTGAACTTTTACATTTAGATCTATTTGGACCATCTAGAATTCAAAGTTTGAATGGTAGCAAGTATGCTTTTGTTATAGTAGATGATTATTCTCGGTTTACATGGGTAATTTTTTTAAAAAGCAAAAATTATGCTTTTTCAGAATTTTCTAAAGTTTGTAGAAGAATTACAAATGAAAAAGCTACATCTATTATTAAAATTCGTAGTGATCATGGTGGTGAATTTGAAAATGAATCTTTTCTAAAGTTTTGTGATTTACATGGTATATCTCACAACTTTGCTTTTCCTAGAGCGGCTCCTCAAAATGGAGTTGTTGAAAGAAAGAATAGAACTTTGCAAGAATGTGCTAGAATCATGCTTCAAGATAAAAATTTACCAAAATACTTTTGGGCTGAAGCAATTAATACAGCATGTTATGTTCTAAACCGTGTTCTTATTCGACCAATTTTACATAAAACATGTTTTGAATTGTATTATGATCGTATACCAAAGATCTCATATTTCAAAATTTTTGGTAGTAAATGTTTCTTGTTAAATACCAAAGATAATCTTGATAAGTTTGATTCAAAATCAGATGAATCAATATTTCTTGGATATTCGTCTAGAAGTAAAGCTTATCGTATTTTCAATAAAAAAACATCTTGTATTGAAGAATCTTTACATGTTGCATTTGATGAGAATTGTGAGCAGGTTATACCTCTAAGCCAAGGAGAAGAAGTAATACTTCAAGAAGAACCCTTGATAGAGAGTACTTCTCAAGAAAATATTCCTCTTCAAGCGGTTTGGAAAGAAGTTCCTAATCATCCACATGAACAAGTTATTGGTGAAATAAAGAGTGGTGTCCAAACTAGAAGGCAATTAGAAAAATATATTGCAAATGTTGCTTTCATATCTAAATTAGAACCAAAGAATATCAATGAGGCTTGTGATGATGAATTTTGGCTTTTGGCCATGTCTGAAGAACTTAACCAATTTACTAAAAATGATGTTTGGGATCTAGTTGATAGACCAAAGGATCATCCAGTAATTGGAACAAGATGGGTCTTCCGAAATAAGCTGGACGAAAATGGTGAAGTCATTCGTAACAAAGCAAGGCTAGTAGCACAAGGCTATAATCAAGAAGAAGGCATAGATTTTGATGAAACCTATGCACCAGTGGCTCGATTAGAGTCAATTCGAATGATGCTTGCTTTTGCTAGTTACATGAACTTCAAGTTATATCAAATTGATGTTAAGAGTGCATTCTTAAATGGATACATCAATGAAGAAGTTTATGTAGAGCAACCTCCAGGCTTTGAAAATGAGAAATATCCAGAAAAAGTCTACAAGTTGAAAAGAGCTTTGTATGGACTCAAAAAAGCACCAAGAGCTTGGTATGAAAGACTACGGAATTTTCTAGAACAATCTGGTTTTTCCATTGGTCGGGTAGACTCCACTTTATTTATTAAAAATCTTAATTCAGATATTCTTATTGTGCAAATTTATGTTGATGACATAATATTTGGTTCTATTAATGATTCTCTTTGTAAAGAATTTGCTAAAGCTATGCAGGAAGAGTTTGAAATGAGCTTGATGGGCGAATTAAACTACTTCCTTGGACTTCAAATAAAGCAAACTGAAGAAGGAATCTTCCATCAATCAGGCTAAGTATACAAAAGAACTTCTCAAGAGATTTGGGATGGACTCATCGAAATCAAGAAGGAATCCTATGAGTACAACTACTTCTCTTGATAAAGATGAAAATGGTAAAAGTGTAGATACTAAGCTCTACAGAGGTATGATCGGATCTCTATTATACTTAACTGCTAGTCGACCTGATATTATATTTAGTGTGTGTATGTGTGCAAGATTTCAAGCTAATCCAAAGGAATCTCATTTAACAACATTAAAACAAATTCTTCGTTATTTGAAAGATACTTCAAATTTCGGTTTATTTTACCCAAAATCATCTTCCTTTGATTTAGTTTCATATAGTGATGCAGATTTTGCAGGAAGTAAATTTGATCGCAAGAGTACTAGTGGAACTTGTCATTTCTTAGGAAATTCCTTAGCCTCTTGGTTTAGTAAAAAGCAAAATTCAGTATCACTCTCAACAACTGAAGCTGAATATATAGCGGCTAGTTTAGCATGTTCACAAGTACTTTGGATGAAACAGACCTTAAAAGATTTTGGTTTGAATTACTCCACAACAACTATTTATTATGATAACACTAGTGCTATAAATCTTTCGAAAAATCCTATTCAGCACTCAAGAACTAAGCATATTGAAGTTAGACATCATTTTTTAAGAGATCATGTGTTAAAAGGAGATATTTTGTTAAATTTTATTTCCACTAAAGAACAACATGCCAATATCTTCACTAAACCTCTTAAGAATGAATATTTTATGAGAATTAGGAGAGAACTAGGTATTTGCTCGTTTTTAGATTTGTAAAAATGCTATTTTTTGAACAAAATCTCAAAATCGCACTATATTAGTCGACCGATAAAATTCTAGTCGACTGATGTTTTAGAATTTTAGAATGAATCGCACTTTATTAGTCGACCGATATATTTCTAGTCGACTGATGATATTTTTAGAATGAGTCACACATTTTTTAGTCGACCGATAAAGTTTTAGTCGACTAAAATTTAAAAAAAAAAAAAATTTAAATGAAGGGACCCGATACCCCTTGGATTTTTTTTTACACCCATTCTTTTTAAAATAGGCATCGTTTCACTTCGTTTTCGTACCTTTTCGTTTTTCTTAAAAATGAAACCCTTAAAACGAAAACCCTCTTTCTCTTTTGCCTCTCTCTCTTCCAAAAAACCCTCGGAGTGTCGTTCGATCCCATCTTCGCCGGGATTTTCTTGCCGTGACAGGGAGACGCCGGAGTCTTCTGGCCGTGATCTTGAAACACCGGAATCCTCTTGCAGTAACTGGCACATCTTCAAAACACGTCGGAACTCTCTTGCCGTGACAGTGTATTTTCCGCCATTGCCGGAATCCATAAACTTTCATACTTTATGGGTTGTAATATTTTAAACTTGTATCGCTTTCTGCCCTTAATTTTTTTTTATTCTGACAAAGGGGGAGAAAAAGATAAAAGATAGCATTAAATTGAATTTGCAAAGAGATCTTGCAAGAGAAAAATCTCATATGGAGAAAAAGATAAAATGCATGAAGTAATGATGAATGAAAATGCAAACCAATCAATATGTGATATATGTGCTTTAAATGTGCTAACTTTTAATGTTTTGCAGCATATTGATAGGGGGAGTAAAATCTCCATCTATGCATCTAAATGCTTTATCTTTGATTAAGTTTGTCATCATCAAAAAGGGGGAGATTGTTACGACAATGAAGCCATACATGATACTTCAAGTACAAGGTTTTGATGATAAGCAAGTGGAATCAACTGTATTTTAGCTAAGTGTGAACACCCCAAATTTTTCAAATTTTTATAAAAATGACCCTTTTGCCCCTAACCCCGTTTTCTGAGAAAATCAAGTCATTTCTTCAGATTCTCTGAATTAAAATCCATATTGATATACTCAAAATCAACTCCGGATCCGAATCCAGCACTTTAAATCCATATTTCCTCAAAATCCAGATCAAAAACCCATTTCTGAAGAAATTTTCTCAAAAATAGCTTTTAATTCTCAGAAAAATTCCCTTTTGTAAATATTTTTGCAAAAACACAAAAAAAAATTTAGTTTTAATCTTTGTTTACTCACAAACTTTAGAATTTTATTCTAAAAATACAAAAATTTGAAAAATAAAACAAAAAAAAAAACAAAAAAAGGGAAAATTTCAAGAAAAATGAATGAGTTTAAACTTTTTAAAATTGATTTTTGCTAAAAAAATCATTTTTAAACCATGGTTATGAAAAATTTTGTTAAAGGAGCCTCTTTTCGAAAAAATCAAAATTTTTTCACAAACAAACCCTAATCGTCCCCCTCTCATTCACTCTCGCCACTTTCCCCTCTCTCTCCTTCTCTCTCCTCCATCGCCCATCGCACCATCCACCCTTCGATCAGGGATGGCCTCTTCCTCAACCCTCAATCCTCAACCGAACCCCTCCCTCTCGAACCTCCTTCTCCCCCTTTAAGAGAAGCACTCGAGGGAACCCGAGAGTCACCGCACTTCACCCCCGCACCCTTCTTCATGCATGATCCGTTATCATCCTTCCCCATTGCACTATCTCTTTCTTCTCTACATCGTCTTCTATCCCTCCACCTTCGGCCATTTTTCGAGGTTTTTCCCTCTGCAGCGCCTTCCCTATAAACCAGACTCCTGTAGAGCTACAGGAACATCTCCTCGTTGCCTCATATACGAAGTAGTCCCTTTCCCTTCTCAGTCAAGGCCTAGCCACGAAGGCTCTACAGCCGACCTCTTTCTTCCAAATCAAGAAAATCAAGGTAATTATTTCTCCCGTCTGTGAGTCCTTTCTTACCCTTTTCTTTTTTTTCTCTTTTCTTTTGTTCTTCTTTCGATCTTCTGATTTTTGGCTTCATTAACACACACCTTGTAATCCCGATTTGTTTATCACAACATCGGTTTACACAGGGTAATATCAACGGAATAATAAATATTCCTACAGTTCTTTCCTTCTTTTATAATTTATTCTGAATTTTCTGTTTATTACTTCTGTTTATGCTGTTACTCTTTTCTTCTCCCTTTTTTTTTTTTTCTTCTTTGTTGTTTTTGTTTTGCTTATTTCTCCTTATCTTTCCTTTCGTTTTGACATAATTTGTTTTGAATCATCATCTGGATCTATCGATTATGCTTGTGATCTGCGACTGGTTTAGCATATTTGACTCCCCCCACTTCGTACGATAAAATCCTCTTTCTGCATCTCGCCGTGGATAGGGTATACCACCAAAGGTTGTGACATTGCGGATATCCCTCTGGGTTTCATCAGGTAGTTGAGGGTGCTACAATTGATAGTGGAAACAAGATTGAATATTCAACATTTGTACCTCTGTTCATTACCGATTATTGTGCATTTGTTTATAGGCTATTCATGTTATATGTTGCATTTCTGTTTAAAATCCCCATACCCATCGTCATCTATTGATATTTCGGTTTAGCATTATGTTATATTACGTTGATGCTTCACCATTGACACCATTGCTTCATAGATGTTATGGTCCATCGGCAATACTCAGCAGCGCCGAGCGTCATTGCCCAGCATGTTATGATTTGCAGGTTAAAATCATCATCATATCAAATATTTCGTGTTTACTAATTCATTATGCAGATGTTGATCTAGTACATGAGAAGCAAAACTGGGTTAAGGTTAGTGGAATTCCCTACCAGCTTAATGGTTGCAAATGGCTCTGAATACCTAATTAAGGAGGAACAATGGGATGTATCTGGATCTGCTTCAAGACCTTTTCTCCAGCCAAACGATTTCTGACTTTCACTGGACTTTCAATAGTCACGCAGTATCAAGAATAAAGAGACCCAGCATCTCACGAATCTGTCGTAAAAAAAAAAAAGAAAAAAAAAAGAAAAGAAAAAACCTTAGTCTGATAGGAATGCATGTTGTTTCAGAACTATCTCCTTATTGTTTCCTATTGTCTCTAATCGACGATAGTGTTCAGTTATTGCAGGGGTATGTAAATCAATGCCTGTTTCCAGTACTCCAGAAAAGCATGTTCATGCCATGGCAATGGCATAACTGCCCCAAAATTCGCAGTTGGTTTATGTTGTTGACAAAATTCTTACGCATGGGCCTGTTGGCCATTTGAGGGAGCATGCAAATGAAGGATTAAATTGACAACCAGAAAATCGTAATTGGTATAGCTGGCAATTCCCTTTTCCCTATGGCATGACAATGCTTTGTTACCTATTTTTTTGCAGCAGCACCTTCATTCCCAATGCCTCTGGCATCACTTCTGTACGCAGTCAAGGTAGGTCAGAATTAAAATCTCAGGCTTCAACAGGGGGAGCAAGTAATCCACCATGAAAGGTCTGAAATCAGACCACAGAATCGGTCAAGCAATCCCCACCAATCGATCGAAGAATTGCACCAAAGTATTGGTGAGACATTGTTGGCCCTCGATGGAGTAGCTGTCAGACATACCAGCAGTTCTGGAAGTTTTCTTTTCGGCACATCAGACAGGTAAATGGCTGTCGAGTGAAGGAAATTTCCCACTATAGCAGGACCCTAAATAGTAAATGTTGGAGATGGGTTAAGTTCCCTCTGCCTTTGGGTCATCAACACTTGATGGGAAAAATCTCTCTGCCTTCAATTTTTCTGCTGTAAGTGAGAATGAAAAACTGCTCTTGGTAAGTGCAATTTTAATGTTCTGAAGGAATGTTGTCTTTTGATGAAAACCAATGAAAAGAAATTGTTGATATTTTTGCATCATATGAACTGTCTAAAAGTCCTGATGTTAAGCCTGCCCAACATCGATCCATGCAAAGACTCTAACTAGAATCACACTTGACATACCACCTTCATGTTTCTCTTAGATGAAGATACTGATGGTCGTAACCCGTATGCTTCAAAGTTATCATTAATGGAGATGTACAATACAGTGATCACTTTTTTTTTTCTTCTTCTTATTTCTGCTTGTTCATGTGCGCCATCATTGTTTGGCTATTGACCAAGATTGAGAATCAATTGGCAATTCAGAAATTGATAGGTGCTCTTCCTTCCAATGCCTGGTATAGTAGTAATTTCTTTTAAAATTCAGTTTGCCTGTTTGTTCTATAGCCTGTTTCGTTAGTATTTTATTGTTTACCACAGGTTTCTGCAATTTCATAATATTTGTTTTCTGCAAAGATTGTGTTTTCATTATTAGACCTCCATGCCCTGTCATACATTCTGTAGTGGTTAAAACCATTGGAACTCCCATGACATTGCCCTGCCCCGTTATGCCGCCACCATCATTTGCATCATAGGTTTTCATGCGCACTCAAAGTGTTGTGATGCCATTACATGGTGTAATGAACACACACAAATGAAATAATGAAGATCTGCTGAAAATGTTACCATAAAAGTAGTGATTACACGGCAAGGACAAATGGGATTTTTGTCTTGAACAACATACTGTTGTGGCACTTGACATGATCCTGAAAACATGATAAATCGCAGCAATGGTGCTGTGAAGGTGGCTGTAGGAAATTACAGCAACTGCAGTGGATATGAATGGCGGCGGCTGTATGTTAGTAGATGTAGCAGTGGGAGAAGGTGGGTTTAATGGATGAAGTGGATACAGTTACAGATAGTGGTGGCGGCAAGGTCACCACTGCAGCATAAACCCCATTACAACCCATCCAGCACCTATGTAATTACATAAATATTTAGCCCATGTCATATATCCCAAGCAGTTTAGGACATCTTTTATGGATTTCAATATCTATTTTAGTTGCTTTAAGGCATTACGCCGGTTCTCATGTATAAATTGACTTGAATGTGCCATTCTAACATAGATTGTATCATTTATCTTGCATCTTCCATAATATAAGATACATACATAATTGCTTCAGGAGTAACCTCTTAGGTCCAAAATGCTGTCATGTGAATTATCCTTTATATGCTTTTAGACTAATTAAGTGTTTTTGCAGGAAATATGTGAAAAATGTCACTTCCTGGGAGTTGTATTTTCAAAACTATACTTTATAATAAATTAGAGATTTCTTTACATTTCCTGCTTTAGGTAGAATGAATGAGCATCATAGAATACCATGAATTGTTTATTCCATGCATTTTTTTTTCTGTATTTCTCAAAATCCCCACAATGGTGAAACATGAATGGCACGTGCACCATTTCGTAAGAGGTAAGTTAATTCTAAGTTGACGATTTACATCAACGACCATAGTCGGGGTGTGAACGAAACTTAGAATTCTTATCTTTTACGAAATAACATTGGATCCACTTTCAAAATCCATCATATTTTCTCAAAATATTCTTTTCTTTTATCAGAATTTAACTTAGGATTAACTCAAAATATATACCAATGGCCATAGTCAGGGTGTATTGAGGGTTGATTTCATTTTAAATTCTATAAAAGCACTAAAAATGTATTTTATTCTTTTTTTTGAATTTAAATATAGATTATCATATAATACATTCAATGACCATAGTCAAGGATATATTATATTTTCAATCTTATTTTAATTCATTTAAAGAATGAAATAGCTTTTCAAAGTCCAAATTCAAACTTATTCAAATTCATTCATCATATAAGGTAGAATTACATCATATTTTTCAAAATTCTTTCAAAACCCCAAGTGATTTCGAATATCTTTTCTATTTTCCAAATCTATCTCAATTTCAAAGTCCAATTTGACTTTGAAATTTCAAAATCATTTCATATTCAAAATTCAAAATTCTAAACTCAATTCAAAACTCAACTTCAAAGTTTAATTTAACTTTGAAGTTTCTAAATTCATCTTCTGATTCTAAATCAAGTTTTCTTCAAGTTTTAAATCAAAGTTGAGATTGATTCTGAATCTCAAAAATCCAAACCTTCATAAAAGTTCAATCTGGGTTTTCAAAACCCAGATCCATCTTCAAAAGTCCCATTTGGACTTTTAAAACCCAAAATACAAAGTTAATCTCAACTTGGACCCAGATTTCCAAGTATAAAACTCTATTCCATTTTGGATCTCCCATCACAGATCCAAATTCCATTTAGGATCCAAATCCTTATTCTACTTTGGATCTCCAATCACAGATCCAAACTTCATTTAGGATCCAGACCCTCATTTTATCATGAGATCTCAGATTCAGATCCAAATTCCAACTCTTAGGGTCCAGAATCTAACTCTACTTTGGATCTCAGACTTCAGATCCAAATCCATCTTAGGGTCCAAAATTCTAATTCCACTCTGGATCTCGAATTACAGATCCAAATTCCCTTTAGGATCGAGAACTCAATGATACTTTGGATCTTAGACTTCAGATCCAAAATCCATTTAGGATTCAGATCCCATTCTACCATTGAATCTCAGATTCAGATCCAAATTCCAATTCTTAGGATCCAGAATCCAATTCTACTTTGGATCTCAGACTTCAGATCCAAAATCCATTCTTTAGAATCTAGAACCCAATTCACCTCGGATCTCGGGTTTCAGATCCAAGTCCAGTTTAGGATCCAGAATCCAATTCTACTTTGGATCTCAAACTTCAGATCTAATTCCATCTTAGGATCCAGAGTCCAACTCTATCTCGGATCTCAGATTTTAGATCCAAATACCATCTTGGATTCCAAATCTTGAATCCAATTCCATTCAAAATTCCAAATCCAAATTCCACTTTAAATTCCAATTCTCAAAGCCAGTCCCATTTTTCATTCAAACCAAAGTTCCTATTTCAGATCCTAAATCCAAAAATCAACTCAAAACTCTATTCAGAATCCATAATTTGGATTCGGATTTCATCTTGCAATTCCAACTGCTCCAAATCCCATTCCTCAATTCCTTTAGATCCCCCACATTTCCTTCTAACTTCAAAACTTCAAAGTTAGAATTCAATTCCATTCCAAATATTCATCCAAGTTCAAATTTCCAAATTTAAAGTCCATTTATGACTTTGAAATTTTATTTCTTTCAGTTTCAAGATCATTTCTCTCAAAGATCCAAATTCATTTTCCTAAGCTCTGATTATTCTAAAAACTTAGAACTTCAAATCTTAAGTTCTAAGTTAGAAAACATTTCTTCACTTTATCTGATTCACTTGAAAATTCTTTAAAATATTTTCAAAAAGAGCATACATCTTTGCATTTACACAAGCATGATTCATTGTGCATTTTTAGACTTAGGATAAATACTTAGATAATTTCTTAGCAAAGCAAAAGGCATTAATTCGACCCTTGGTTCGATTACCCCTGGTAAAGGCGCCAGGAACGGTCGAACCTCGTACCGACGAGCGGATCCCGTCTCCCAATTTTCCCGTAAATATTTCAAAAACGGAGGCGAGTTATTTCAAAATATTTTCAAAATTAAGGTCAAGTGAGACCCGCAAAAGAGTTCCTCTTCTCTTCTCTTCTTTCTTTTCTCTTTCTTTCCGTTCTTTTATCTTTTCTCCCTTCAAAAAGGAGGAAAATAAGAGGTTGGAAAGGAAAAGAGAAGGAAGAGAGAGAATATTACGAGAGGAAAAATTTTGCGATGATCACAGGTTTGGCGACCGTATTGGGACTCGTCTTCGTCCGGTCGAATTATGCCTTTTACTTTGCTTTGATATTATCTAGGTCTTTATTCTTCAAATGTCAGCTTCATTTCCATGCAAACCTTAGGAGCCTAGATTCTGTCCTAAGCTGACATCATTGCATATAGGATTTAAGTATGGTTTGGTAGGACCATATTGAGGAGATTATTCATGTTCACATTAGACTTAGGTCTTAAATACAACTCTCCTCAATTTTAGGGATTGAATGCAAAACAATGTATGCAAGTGTATGCTTCTCTTCATTTTAATCTATTTCTTTAGGACTTGCATTAGAGCCTTCTGATTTCTTGCATGTTGAGCATATTTTGAAAACCTCCTTACCTATTTTGTCCCGGTCTTCACATTGCTGGGCTGTCTCATTGAACCATAGTTCGGGAGAGAGCCTCACAACTGGACCACTTATTTGGGTTCGCGCCCCCCCTACCACGTACCTAAGGGCCATAGTCTGAGGTATATCGGTAGGTGCTCAAGGATGTTGGGAAGCCATTACTTTAGAACCGGAGGAATATTTCTATGCCATGTACTTCGAGCTTTGGCTTGAGTATATCTGCATATCTTGATTGAAATCAGATGATCTGAACCCTAGAGTTAGGATTAAGGTCCTACAAGCCATTTCAAAATATTGCATTTAGAGTCGGCCTCTAGGAAGTGTTGTTTGTGTATCCTTGTTTATATATCTATGATTGTATGATATTCCCTATATCTTTCAAAACCCTGAGTGTATATTATTCAAAATTTCCTCTTTATTTTAAAACCCAGGTGTATTTTCCTTTTTTCTTCTCTTAAATTCTTCTAATTCTTTTTTGATCCTGCCTGCAATTTTTGAAATCCTCTTCTATATTCTGTTTCTTACCCTCATTTACAATAAAACATCTTTGTCAAGAGATGTCCTTTTCAAAATTAATCTTTTGTTCATATTTTTACTTGTTTATCCTTTTTCAGAAAAACAATGCGGTTGTTGCAAATTTTGGTGACAACCCGATCTCTCGTAATGGGATATTTTCATTATCAAATTCTGATTTCCTCCTTTATTAAAATTTCCTTCCTAGATCTTTTTCTAAAAAAACCCTCCATTTATTCAACAGTGAAAACGTCAACATTTCATCATGGTTCAAACGAGAGCGAGAAGAAGGGCAGCTCAGCAACACAATGACAGCGAAGTGGAAGAAATAAACTCTTCCAGATTGTCTCAAAAACATAGATCAGAGGAAGATGATGTTGACCCGGCGATGTATAAGATCTTTCAAAAAATGATGGCAAAGATGATGTCTGAGCAAGGAGGGGCAAGTTCAAAGAAGACATCCTCTAAGAGCAAGACCAAGAGAAAGCCAGTGAAGAAGCATGTCAGGATCAGCAAGAAGAAGGTCCAGCAAGACAGCACATCTGAGGGAACAAAATCAGCAGAAGAGGATTCCGAGGAAGAACAGTTCGTATTCATCCCAAGACATCTGCGACAACCCAAGAAAGTGGCAGAAGAACCTGAATCAGTCAACGAACCTAAAGATGGAGTCCCAGCAGAAGATTCAGTTCAAGCATTAACTAAAATGGTCAAAGATCTGCAGACTCGAGATAAGGGGAAGAGGGTGTATACCAGACAAGATTTCTACCTTGGCTTAGATGGGGACAACAGCTTGGAAGATCTCCCCCGAAAATTTATTAAGTTCGATGGGTCCGGCAACCCAAAGGCTCATCTTGCAATGTTCTTCGCCGAATGTGCCAGGTTCAGTGAAGACAATCGGGCCCTCTTCTTGTGCTTTCCTCCCAGTTTGGAGGGCGTAGCAGCTAAGTGGTATGCGGAGCACATCAACCCTGTCGAGCTGCAAGATTTTGATAAAGTTGTCAACCTGTTTGTAGAGAGATTCATGTTCAATACTGAGGCACCGCCAACCCTCAATCACTTGTGCAATTTGAGGCAGGATGACAATGAAAAGGTCATAGATTTCATCCGTATGTGGAGAGATACCTGCAACAAGATGAGAACCCCCGTCTCAGAGGAACATGCCCTTCAACTCATCCTCAATAACTTCTTTCAACCTCTGAAAAGCCTCATTTTCCCATACCCTTCCAAGTCATTTATTGAGTTGATTGAGCGAGCTGAATGGCTCGAGATGGGAATAGATAACGGATTCTATGACAGTACCACCTTGGCAAGGGGCAATCAAGATGCAAAGAAGAAAACCCATTTCATTCTTTCCGCTGGTCCCTCATCCGACAACAAGGGTAACAAGGATGATTATGTCAGCAATTCAGAAGGATCCAGAGGTCAAAAAGGAAGGTCTTCCAACAACAATAAGCCTTCCCAACCTAATTCTCAGCAGCGAGAAAAGAATCAGGAAAAACCAAAACACAAGGATTGGGGTCCTGACAGCGAATTCACCCCTTTGGAGCAGACACTCGATGAAGTTCTGGAATATATGCTCACAAAGAATATGATTCGTCTGCCAAAAGCTGGCGATCCTTCAGTAGTCTTGGGCAGCTTCAAGGAACAGTTCTGCAAGTATCATCGAGCAGTGGGGCACGATACAGAGCATTGCTTCGTTCTGAAAAATATTGTACAAGACTGCATCGATAAACACCTTCTGATAGAGGAGAAAACTGAAGAGCAGCCCGCCATCCTGGCATAACCTCTTTCAGATCGTTCAAAAGGCTGATGACACTAGAGTCTTTTCTGTTATCCTCCATTTTCTTTATCAAACCATCCTGTAAGGGCAAGTCAGCCTGAATCTTCTGCGACCTTTTGGTCAAAGATACTTGTAAATATTTCAGTCTTTTCTATCAGTTCTGCTTATAAATGAAATGTCAATTTCCTTTCTTTGAGGTTCAATTCTTATTTCTTTTCGCAATATTGGGGCACCTTTTATTTTCATTTACACTTCAAGGTATTCTTTTGCCACCAAATTCCTATTCTTTTTCAAAATACGGGACAATCTTGACATCATTCATGAGAGAAATGATATTACCTATGAGGTTCTTTCGAAAATCATGAAAATTTTAATTCAAATATTTTATTACAACCTTTTTTTTTCAAAGATCAACCCTTGCGTTGATCATATTTTTCTACAAATTGATTTTGAATCATTGCATTTCACAGATCAACCCTTGTGTTGATCATATTAAATTCAAATTATTGCATTTCAAAGATCGACTTTTGAGATGATCATATCTTCCAAAAATGGTCTTTCAAGCCATTACATTTCATAGATCAACCCTTACGTTGATCATATTTTCTAAAAAATTTGGTTTTCAAATAATTACATTCAAGGATCAACCCTTGTGTTGATCATATTTTAAAAAAAAATTGACTTTGAATCGTTACATTCAAAGATCAACCTTTGTGTTGATCATATTTTCTAAAAAAATAGTTTTGAACCATTACATTCAACACATCAACCCTTGTGTTGATGTCATTTTCCAAAAAAATTTGATTTCATTGCATTCAAAACATCAACCCTTGTGTTGATGTCATTTTCCAAAAAATTGATTTCATCTGCATTCAAATATCAACCCTCGTGTTGATCATATTTTCTACAAATTGATTTTCAAATCATTGCTTCAAATATTAACCCTCATGATGATCTCTCATGAATGATCCCCTTTCAAAAGATCAGCTCTCGCAGAAAATCTTTCTTTCCAAAAATGATTTTCTCGTATTCTTCTCTCATTTTGAAGATCCCACATGCAGGCAGGATCAAATCTTTTTTTTCAAACTTTTATCAAAATTTTCATTTATCAAATCTTCTTTTCAGTCTTATCAGTTTTATTCATCTTTATCAAATTTTATTTTATTCATTCATTTTATTAATTCTTTTGTCAAAATTCTTATTTCAAAAATTACCCTTTCAGGTTAAGGGATAAACCTGATGCCTCCTTTTAATGAGGTATTATTTTTTTATTCTTCTCCTCCCCTTCAGGTTAAGGGATAAACTTGAAACCTCATCCTACGAGGTCTTCATTTCTTCAAAACAAGGGATAGTCTTGAATGTCTTTCCTCTTCTTTTAGAGCTTCATTAATCTCTGCCAAATCTTTTTCTTTATCAAATTTTCAAGCTTTGCTGATTCTTTTGATTCTTTATCAAACCTTTTATCAATTCTTGCCAAAATTTTATTTCTGCCCCATTCAGGATAAGGGTTTAATCCTGAAAACCAGGCCACATACAGCTTAACTATGATGGTCTATTTCTATCAACAAGTTGAATCCTTTCTTTAGGTTGAATTCCTATAGAATCAAAAGCCCATAGGTCGAACCCCTGTCAAACCAATAGGACTCGTAGGTTACATCCCTTCTCAAACCAAAATTCTTTCTTAACCCCTCGATCTTTAGGTTGAACCCCTACTGATCAGCGAATTTTAGGCTGAACACCTACTGATTCGCAGTCCTTAGGTTGAAATCCTTTAGGACCATTTCTTTCGATCTTTAGGCTGAACCCCTAATGATCAGCGAGCTTTAGGTTGAAGTCCTACTGATTCGCAGTCCTTAGGTTGAAATCCTTTAGGACCATTTCCATCGATCTTTAGGCTGAACCCCTACTGATCAGTGAGCTTTAGGTTGAAGTCCTACTGATTCGCAGTCCTTAGGTTGAAACCCTTTAGGACCATTTCTTTCGATCTTTAGGCTGAACCCCTACTGATCAGCGAGCTTTAGGTTGAACACCTACTGCTTCGCAGTCCTTAGGTTCAAATCCTTTAGGACCATTCCTTCCCTCGATCTTTAGGCTGAACTCCTACTGATCCGCGATCTTTAGGTTGAACACCTACTGCTTCGCAGTCCTTAGGTTGAAATTCTTTAGGACCATTCCATCCCTCGATCTTTAGGCTGAACTCCTACTGATCCGCGATCTTTAGGTTGAACACCTACTGCTTCGCAGTCCTTAGGTTGAAATCCTTTAGGACCATTCCATCCCTCGATCTTTAGGCTGAACTCCTACTGATCCGCGATCTTTAGGTTGAACACCTACTGCTTCGCAGTCCTTAGGTTGAAATCCTTTAGGACCATTCCATCCCTCGATCTTTAGGCTGAACTCCTACTGATCCGCGATCTTTAGGTTGAACACCTACTGCTTCGCAGTCTTTAGGTTGAAATCCTTTAGGACCATTTCCTTCGATCTTTAGGCTGAACCCCTACTGATCAGCGAACTTTAGGTTGAAGACCTACTGATTCGCAGTCCTTAGGTTGAAATCCTTTAGGACCCTTTCTTTCGATCTTTAGGCTGAACCCCTACTGATCAGCGAACTTTAGGTTGAAGCCTACTGATTCGCAATCCTTAGGTTGAAATCCTTTAGGACCATTTCTTTCGATCTTTAGGCTGAACCCCTACTGATCAATGAGCTTTAGGTTGAAGTCCTACTGATTCGCAGTCCTTAGGTTGAAATCCTTTAGGACCATTTCCATCGATCTTTAGGCTGAACCCCTACTGATCAGCGAGCTTTAGGTTGAAGTCCTACTGATTCGCAGTCCTTAGGTTGAAATCCTTTAGGACCATTTCCATCGATCTTTAGGCTGAACCCCTACTGATCAGCGAGCTTTAGGTGAAGTCCTACTGATTCGCAGTCCTTAGGTTGAAATCCTTTAGGACCATTTCTTTCGATCTTTAGGCTGAACCCCTACTGATCAGCGAGCTTTAGGTTGAAGTCCTACTGATTCGCAGTCCTTAGGTTGAAATCCTTTAGGAACATTTCCATCGATCTTTAGGCTGAACCCCTACTGATCAGCGAGCTTTAGGTTGAAGTCCTACTGATTTGCAGTGCTTAGGCTGAAACCCTTTAGGACCATTTCCTTCGATCTTTAGGCCGAACCCCTACTGATCCGCAAGCTTTAGGTCGAAGTCCTACTGCTTCGCAATCCTTAGGTTGAAATCCTTTAGGACCCTTTTTCTTCCGATCTTTAGGCTGAATCCCTACTGATCAACAAGTCTTTGGTTGAACACCTGATGCTTCGCAGTCCTTAGGTTGAAATCCTTTAGGACCATTCCATCCCTCGATCTTTAGGCTGAACTCCTACTGATCCGCGATCTTTAGGTTGAACACCTACTTCTTCGCAGTCCTTAGGTTGAAATCCTTTAGGACCATTCCTTTCCTCGATCTTTAGGCTGAACTTCTACTGATCCGCGATCTTTAGGTTGAACACCTACTGCTTCGCAGTCCTTAGGTTGAAATCCTTTAGGACCATTCCTCCCCTCGATCTTTAGGCCGAACTCCTACTGATCCGCGATCTTTAGGTTGAACACCTACTGCTTCGCAGTCCTTAGGTTGAAATCCTTTAGGACCATTCCTTCCCTCGATCTTTAGGCTGAACTCCTACTGATCTGCGATCTTTAGGTTGAACACCTACTGCTTCGCAGTCCTTAGGTTAAAATCTTTTAGGACCATTCCATCCCTCAATCTTTAGGCCGAACCCCTATTGATCAGCGAGCTTTAGGTCGAACACCTACTGCTTCGCAGTCCTTAGGTTGAAATCCTTCAGGACCCTTTTTTTCTGTCTTTAGGCTGAACTCCCACTGATTCGCGATCTTCAGGTCGAACTCCTTCTAATTCGCAGTTCTCATTTTAAATTCCCTTCAGATCATTCATAAGCCAGTCTATAGGTTGAATTCCTACTAATCCATATTCTTTTTACGGTTCTTAGGCTGAATTCCTATCGAACCACATTCATCTTTCAAGAAGTAAATCTGTAGGATGAATTCCTACCAATCCATATTCTTTTGCAGTTCTTAGGTTGCACTCCTACTAAACCAAAATTCAGTTTTCCAAATTTTAATCTATAGGTTGAATTCCTACTAACCCATGTTCTTTTTCGGTTCTTAGGCTGAATTCCTATCGAACCACATTCATTCTTCAAAAAGCAAATCCGTAGTTTGAATTCCTACTAACATGTATTCTTTTGCAGTTCTTAGGTTGAATTCCTATTGAACAAAATTCATTTTTTTTGTAGGCTGAATCCCTACTGATCTATATTCTTTTGTTGAAATCCTATTAAACCAAAATTCATTTTTCAAAAATTCAATCTGTAGTTTGAATTCCTACTAATATGTATTCTTTTGCAGTTCTTAGGTTGAAATCCTATTGAACGAAATTCATTTTTTGTAGGCTGAATCCCTACTGATCTATATTCTTTTGTTGAAATCCTATTAAACCAAAAATTCATTTTTCAAAAGAATCGATCTGAAGGATAAAGTCCTACTGACTTATATTCTTTTTCCTATTGAACAAAATTCATTTTTTTTGTAGGCTGAATCCCTACTGATCTATATTCTTTTGTTGAAATCCTATTAAACCAAAATTCATTTTTCAAAAATCCAATCTGTAGTTTGAATTCCTACTAATATGTATTCTTTTGCAGTTCTTAGGTTGAATTCCTATTGAACGAAATTCATTTTTTGTAGGCTGAATCCCTACTGATCTATATTCTTTTGTTGAAATCCTATTAAACCAAAAATTCATTTTTCAAAAGAATCAATCTGAAGGATAAAGTCCTACTGACCTATATTCTTTTTCCTATTAAACAAAATTCATTTTTTTTGTAGGCTGAATTCCTACTGATCTATATTCTTTTGTTGAAATCCTCTTAAACCAACATTCATTTTTCAAAAATCCAATTTGAAGGTTGAATTCCTACTGATCCATATTTCTTTTGTTGTTCTTAGGTTGAAATCCTATTGAACCATATTCATTCTTTTGAAAATTCAGTCTATAGATAAATTCTTATTAGTCACAAATTCTTTTACAAAATTCTTGGGTTGAAATTCCTATTAAATTAAAATTCATTTTTGTCCAAAAAATTTCAATTTGTAGGATGAATCCCTACAGATCCTATATTCTTTACGGCTCTTAGGTTGAGTCCCTGTTGAGCCAATGTTGTGTGATAAAACCAGTATTTTCATGTTATTTCCTCCAGAATTTCAGCTAAAAGATGTATCAAAATCTATATTGAGTAATTATTTCACAAAAGAATTCTGGAACATTATGCCAATTTGCTAGAAACAGTTATTGACTTCAATATTCTTGCTACACAAAAAAGAATTTCCTTAGATTACCTCCTGTATTTCCTTCCAAAAGGGTAAAACTCTTTGCGAAAAAGAAGTAAAATTCAAATCTTTTTCTTGTTGATCAATCAAAAGGATGTAAGAAATGTCCTCGATATAATCAATGAAAGAAATCTTCAATGATGTTGAAAAGCCAGAAGCGAATTGATATTGATCTTGGCTATGGCGCATGTTTTAAAATGACTTTCTGGCAATCAGGTAGTGAAAATATCTTGAGCCATAAAAAGAATCCACTCAATCCATATCTCCTCATTTAAAGCTTCAATCAAATATCCGCAAAAAAGATCTCTCGATTGTCGTCAAGATGAAGGCGAATTAAGCGAGTAGATCCCCGGGGCCAAAGAAGATTTGAAACATCTCCAAGATGACGGAGTTTGTGACGGATCCTTCCAGGGAAAGTTCAGATCACTGTCGAGATGAAGGCAGATGCGATGAACCTACCGACAAACCCTAAAAGATATTTGATTTCAGCTACATCTAAAAGACCTTTTTGAGCCAATATCATATAGAATCCCTGAGATAAAAGAAGGATCGGAGCATCTCCAAGATGAAGGAGTTTGTGACGTACCCTTCCCTGAAAAAAAGAAAAAAAAAAAGTCAGGACATCCAAATGAAGGATGATGTGAAAAACCGAGAAAGCCCAATGACTCAGAAAGAGTGCAAAAGATCATGGGAAAACACCCAGATATCAAACTGCCAAAGTTGCCAGAAATCATCTTTTCTCATGCAAAATTCTTTTATCAGTATCTTTTTATTACTTGCTTTTATGAAATTAAGAATATTTCTTCTATTCTCATATCAAGGAAATGGATAGCTTCCTTGAAGAAAATCATCAGTACTAAAATTTTGAATTTGACTCTTAGAACTGAGGAGTTAACCTCATTGGGGAAAATACTCTAGGTAAAAGAGGGAATATCTTTTGCACATATGTGCACATTTCCAAGCGTTTGAATCTACTACAATTTTATCTTATTGGCAAAATTTTCTGGCTATTCCAAGAATAAAATAAATATTCAATATCCATTTTGATGCAACCTAGCGTTTATATTTTCCAAAAAAAAAGAGTTGCCTTTGAAGAAAGTATCTCTTCCTGTCCCATAGCGGTTTCTTCAGTCAAGGATTCCGTATGGTGTCCCCACTCAGGATAAGGGTCAAACCTGAACCATTTGCGAAAGATCATTTGATTTCAAAAGCTATTTCAGTCTCAGCAATGAGACGCACCATTTCTTCCCCTTTTCGAAGCTTTAGGGACCCTATATTTCCTCCTTTCGCAAAAACCCCTTTCGGATTTGTTCGTCCAAGTTCCAAAGGTCCCATTATGGTTTTTCCATTTGAGAAATCTGTATGGTAGATTTCCTATCCAGGTTAAAAGTTTACCCGGAACCTCGCTTCGTGAGGTATCTTCCTTGCAGGTTTGGGTTAAACCTGAGTCTTGTTCCTACAAAATTCCTCGTTTTAAAGATGATTTCTTCCAGTCCCATCACGGTTCTTCCCACCAGGGAACCCATGCTTTGTATATCCATTCAGGATAGGATCCTACTTGAGCTTCATTTCACGAGACATTTTCCAAAAAATGTCCCATCAAGGTTCTCATGTATCCTTTTCCTCATTCAATTCATTTTTTGATATATCTTCGTCCCATCCAGGTTAAGGGCTAAACCTGAATCATTCAAAAAAGTATATCTTACTTGATCAAAATTCTTATTCCACCATTTCGGGATTTTTCACCCAAAGTCCCATCACGATTTCCTCATTCTCTACTCAATCATGTCATTTCAAGGATTTCATCTCCCCAAAACCATTCAGGATAAGGTTTTAAGCCTGAGAAGCCATCTTTCAAATAAATTCTTCCACACCCAGTTCAGACCTGCTGACTGGGGCATTTTCAAAATTTGGAGTGTTGTCTTTGCCACTAAGCTCGGCTCTCAACCGGCTTAGTAGCAAAGAGGGGCACCTGTGAACACCCCAAATTTTTCAAATTTTTGTAAAAATGACCCTTTTGCCCCTAACCCCGTTTTCTGAGAAAATCAAGTCATTTCTTCAGATTCTCTGAATTAAAATCCATATTGATATACTCAAAATCAACTCCGGATACGAATCCAGCACTTTAAATCCATATTTCCTCAAAATCCGGATCAAAAATCCATTTCTGAAGAAATTTTCTCAAAAATAGCTTTTAATTCTCAGAAAAATTCCCTTTTGTAAATATTTTTGCAAAAACACAAAAAAAAATTTAGTTTTAATCTTTGTTTACTCACAAACTTTAGAATTTTATTCTAAAAATACAAAAATTTGAAAAATAAAACAAAAAAAAACAAAAAAAGGGAAAATTTCAAGAAAAATGAATGAGTTTAAACTTTTTAAAATTGATTTTTGCTAAAAAAATCATTTTTAAACCATGGTTATGAAAAATTTTGTTAAAGGAGCCTCTTTTCGGAAAAATCAAAATTTTTTCACAAACAAACCCTAATCGCCCCCCTCTCTTTCACTCTCGCCACTTTCCCCTCTCTCTCCTTCTCTCTCCTCCATCGCCCATCGCACCATCCACCCTTCGATCAGGGATGGCCTCTTCCTCAACCCTCAATCCTCAACCGAACCCCTCCCTCTCGAACCTCCTTCTCCCCCTTTAAGAGAAGCACTCGAGGGAACCCGAGAGTCACCGCACTTCACCCCCGCACCCTTCTTCATGCATGATCCGTTATCATCCTTCCCCATTGCACTATCTCTTTCTTCTCTACATCGTCTTCTATCCCTCCACCTTCGGCCATTTTTCGAGGTTTTTCTCTCTGCAGCGCCTTCCCTATAAACCAGACTCCTGTAGAGCTACAGGAACATCTCCTCGTTGCCTCATATACGAAGTAGTCCCTTTCCCTTCTCAGTCAAGGCCTAGCCACGAAGGCTCTACAGCCGACCTCTTTCTTCCAAATCAAGAAAATCAAGGTAATTATTTCTCCCGTCTGTGAGTCCTTTCTTACCCTTTTCTTTTTTTTCTCTTTTCTTTTGTTCTTCTTTCGATCTTCTGATTTTTGGCTTCATTAACACACACCTTGTAATCCCGATTTGTTTATCACAACATCGGTTTACACAGGGTAATATCAACGGAATAATAAATATTCCTACAGTTCTTTCCTTCTTTTATAATTTATTCTGAATTTTCTGTTTATTACTTCTGTTTATGCTGTTACTCTTTTCTTCTCCCTTTTTTTTTTTTCTTCTTTGTTGTTTTTGTTTTGCTTATTTCTCCTTATCTTTCCTTTCGTTTTGACATAATTTGTTTTGAATCATCATCTGGATCTATCGATTATGCTTGTGATCTGCGACTGGTTTAGCATATTTGACTCCCCCCCACTTCGTACGATAAAATCCTCTTTCTGCATCTCGCCGTGGATAGGGTATACCACCAAAGGTTGTGACATTGCGGATATCCCTCTGGGTTTCATCAGGTAGTTGAGGGTGCTACAATTGATAGTGGAAACAGGATTGAATATTCAACATTTGTACCTCTGTTCATTACCGATTATTGTGCATTTGTTTATAGGCTATTCATGTTATATGTTGCATTTCTGTTTAAAATCCCCATACCCGTCGTCATCTATTGATATTTCGGTTTAGCATTATGTTATATTACGTTGATGCTTCACCATTGACACCATTGCTTCATAGATGTTATGGTCCATCGGCAATACTCAGCAGCGCCGAGCGTCATTGCCCAGCATGTTATGATTCGCAGGTTAAAATCATCATCATATCAAATATTTCGTGTTTACTAATTCATTATGCAGATGTTGATCTAGTACATGAGAAGCAAAATTGGGTTAAGGTTAGTGGAATTCCCTACCAGCTTAATGGTTGCAAATGGCTCTGAATACCTAATTAAGGAGGAACAATGGGATGTATCTGGATCTGCTTCAAGACCTTTTCTCCAGCCAAACGATTTCTGACTTTCACTGGACTTTCAATAGTCACGCAGTATCAAGAATAAAGAGACCCAGCATCTCACGAATCTGTTGTAAAAAAAAAAAAAGAAAAAAAAGAAAAGAAAAAAGAAAAGAAAAGAAAAAACCTTAGTCTGATAGGAATGCATGTTGTTTCAGAACTATCTCCTTATTGTTTCCTATTGTCTCTAATCGACGATAGTGTTCAGTTATTGCAGGGGTATGTAAATCAATGCCTGTTTCCAGTACTCCAGAAAAGCATGTTCATGCCATGGCAATGGCATAACTGCCCCAAAATTCGCAGCTGGTTTATGTTGTTGACAAAATTCTTACGCATGGGCCTGTTGGCCATTTGAGGGAGCATGCAAATGAAGGATTAAATTGACAACCAGGAAATCGTAATTGGTATAGCTGGCAATTCCCTTTTCCCTATGGCATGACAATGCTTTGTTACCTGTTTTTTTGCAGCAGCACCTTCATTCCCAATGCCTCTGGCATCACTTCTGTACGCAGTCAAGGTAGGTCAGAATTAAAATCTTAGGCTTCAACAGGGGGAGCAAGTAATCCACCATGAAAGGTCTGAAATCAGACCACAGAATCGGTCAAGCAATCTCCACCAATCGATCGAAGAATTGCACCAAAGTATTGGTGAGACATTGTTGGCTCTCGATGGAGTAGCTGTCAGACATACCAGCAGTTCTGGAAGTTTTCTTTTCGGCACATCAGACAGGTAAATGGCTGTCGAGTGAAGGAAATTTCCCACTATGGCAGAACCCTAAATAGTAAATGTTGGAGATGGGTTAAGTTCCCTCTGCCTTTGGGTCATCAACACTTGATGGGAAAAATCTCTCTGCCTTCAATTGTTCTGCTGTAAGTGAGAATGAAAAACTGCTCTTGGTAAGTGCAATTTTAATGTTCTGAAGGAATGTTGTCTTTTGATGAAAACCAATGAAAAGAAATTGTTGATATTTTTGCATCATATGAACTGTCTAAAAGTCCTGATGTTAAGCCTGCCCAACATCGATCCATGCAAAGACTCTAACTAGAATCACACTTGACATACCACCTTCATGTTTCTCTTAGATGAAGATACTGATGGTCGTAACCCGTATGCTTCAAAGTTATCATTAATGGAGATGTACAATACAGTGATCACTTTTTTTTTTTTCTTCTTCTTCTTATTTCTGCTTGTTCATGTGCGCCATCATTGTTTGGCTATTGACCAAGATTGAGAATCAATTGGCAATTCAGAAATTGATAGGTGCTCTTCCTTCCAATGCCTGGTATAGTAGTAATTTCTTTTAAAATTCAGTTTGCCTGTTTGTTCTATAGCCTGTTTCGTTAGTATTTTATTGTTTACCACAGGTTCCTGCAATTTCATAATATCTGTTTTCTGCAAAGATTGTGTTTTCATTATTAGACCTCCATGCCCTGTCATACATTCTGTAGTGGTTAAAACCATTGGAACTCCCATGACATTGCCCTGCCCCGTTATGCCGCCACCATCATTTGCATCATAGGTTTTCATGCGCACTCAAAGTGTTGTGATGCCATTACATGGTGTAATGAACACACACAAATGAAATAATGAAGATCTGCTGAAAATGTTACCATAAAAGTAGTGATTACACGGCAAGGACAAATGGGGTTTTTGTCTTGAACAACATACTGTTGTGGCACTTGACATGATCCTGAAAACATGATAAATCGCAGCAATGGTGCTGTGAAGGTGGCTGTAGGAAATTACAACAACTGCAGTGGATATGAATGGCGGCGGCTGTATGTTAGTAGATGTAGCAGTGGGAGAAGGTGGGTTTAATGGATGAAGTGGATACAGTTACAGATAGTGGTGGCGGCAAGGTCACCACTGCAGCATAAACCCCATTACAACCCATCCAGCACCTATGTAATTACATAAATATTTAGCCCATGTCATATATCCCAAGCAGTTTAGGACATCTTTTATGGATTTCAATATCTATTTTAGTTGCTTTAAGGCATTACGCCGGTTCTCATGTATAAATTGACTTGAATGTGCCATTCTAACATAGATTGTATCATTTATCTTGCATCTTCCATAATATAAGATACATACATAATTGCTTCAGGAGTAACCTCTTAGGTCCAAAATGTTGTCATGTGAATTATCCTTCATATGCTTTTAGACTAATTAAGTGTTTTTGCAGGAAATATGTGAAAAATGTCACTTCCTGGGAGTTGTATTTTCAAAACTATACTTTGTAATAAATTAGAGAATTCTTTACATTTCCTGCTTTAGGTAGAATGAATGAGCATCATAGAATACCATGAATTGTTTATTCCATGCATTTTTTTTTCTGTATTTCTCAAAATCCCCACAATGGTGAAACACGAATGGCACGTGCACCATTTTGTAAGAGGTAAGTTAATTCTAAGTTGACGATTTACATCAACGGCCATAGTTGGGGTGTGAACGAAACTTAGAATTCTTATCTTTTACGAAATAACATTGGATCCACACTGGATCCACTTTCAAAATCCATCATATTTTCTCAAAATATTCTTTTCTTTTATCAGAATTTAACTTAGGATTAACTCAAAATATATATCAATGGCCATAGTCAGGGTATATTGAGGGTTGATTTCATTTTAAATTCTATAAAAGCACTAAAAATGTATTTTATTCTTCTTTTTGAATTTAAATATAGATTATCATATAATACATTCAATGACCATAGTCAAGGATGTATTATATTTTCAATCTTATTTTAATTCATTTAAAGAATGAAAAAGCTTTTCAAAGTCCAAATTCAAACTTATTCAAATTCATTCATCATATAGGGTAGAATTACATCATATTTTTCAAAATTCTTTCAAAAACCCAAGTGATTTCGAATATCTTTTCTATTTTCCAAATCTATCTCAATTTCAAAGTCCAATTTGACTTTGAAATTTCAAAATTATTTCATATTCAAAATTCTAAACTCAATTCAAAACTCAACTTCAAAGTTCAATTTAACTTTGAAGTTTCTAAATTCATCTTCTGATTCTAAATCAAGTTTTCTTGAAGTTTTAAATCAAAGTTGAGATTGATTCTGAATCTCAAAAATCCAAACCTTCCTAAAAGTTCAATCTGGGTTTTCAAAACCCAGATCCATCTTCAAAAGTCCCATTTGGACTTTTAAAACCCAAAATACAAAGTTAATCTCAACTTGGACCCAGATTTCCAAGTATAAAACTCTATTCCATTTTGGATCTCCCATCACAGATCCAAATTCCATTTAGGATCCAAATCCTTATTCTACTTTGGATCTCCAATCACAGATCCAAACTTCATTTAGGATCCAGACCCTCATTTTATCATGAGATCTCAGATTCAGATCCAAATTCCAACTCTTAGGGTCCAGAATCTAACTCTACTTTGGATCTCAGACTTCAGATCCAAATCCATCTTAGGGTCCAAAATTCTAATTCCACTCTGGATCTCGAATTACAGATCCAAATTCCCTTTAGGATCGAGAACTCAATGATACTTTGGATCTTAGACTTCAGATCCAAAATCCATTTAGGATTCAGATCCCATTCTACCATTGAATCTCAGATTCAGATCCAAATTCCAATTCTTAGGATCCAGAATCCAATTCTACTTTGGATCTCAGACTTCAGATCCAAAATCCATTCTTTAGAATCTAGAACCCAATTCACCTCGGATCTCGGGTTTCAGATCCAAGTCCAGTTTAGGATCCAGAATCCAATTCTACTTTGGATCTCAAACTTCAGATCCAATTCCATCTTAGGATCCAGAGTCCAACTCTATCTCGGATCTCAGATTTTAGATCCAAATACCATCTTGGATTCCAAATCTTGAATCCAATTCCATTCAAAATTCCAAATCCAAATTCCACTTTAAATTCCAATTCTCAAAGCCAGTCCCATTTTTCATTCAAACCAAAGTTCCTATTTCAGATCCTAAATCCAAAAATCAACTCAAAACTCTATTCAGAATCCATAATTTGGATTCGGATTTCATCTTGCAATTCCAACTGCTCCAAATCCCATTCCTCAATTCCTTTAGATCCCCCACATTTCCTTCTAACTTCAAAACTTCAAAGTTAGAATTCAATTCCATTCCAAATATTCATCCAAGTTCAAATTTCCAAATTTAAAGTCCATTTATGACTTTGAAATTTTATTTCTTTCAGTTTCAAGATCATTTCTCTCAAAGATCCAAATTCATTTTCCTAAGCTCTGATTATTCTAAAAACTTAGAACTTCAAATCTTAAGTTCTAAGTTAGAAAACATTTCTTCACTTTATCTGATTCACTTGAAAATTCTTTAAAATATTTTCAAAAAGAGCATACATCTTTGCATTTACACAAGCATGATTCATTGTGCATTTTTAGACTTAGGATAAATACTTAGATAATTTCTTAGCAAAGCAAAAGGCATTAATTCGACCCTTGGTTCGATTACCCCTGGTAAAGGCGCCAGGAACGGTCGAACCTCGTACCGACGAGCGGATCCCGTCTCCCAATTTTCCCGTAAATATTTCAAAAACGGAGGCGAGTTATTTCAAAATATTTTCAAAATTAAGGTCAAGTGAGACCCGCAAAAGAGTTCCTCTTCTCTTCTCTTCTTTCTTTTCTCTTCTCTTTCTTTCTGTTCTTTTATCTTTTCTTCCTTCAAAAAGGAGGAAAATAAGAGGTTGGAAAGGAAAAGAGAAGGAAGAGAGAGAATATTACGAGAGGAAAAATTTTGTGTTGATCACACTAAGGCTATGAAGAAATTGAAGAATTCGATGAAGAATCTTTGAAGACTAGTGTGCAAATGTTTTATTCATTAAAAGTCTTAGATTCTTGTAAGAGTGTTACTTAGAATTCATATTTAGGTTGCATTTCATCTTAAAAGTCTTTAGAAAAACTTTTCTAAAAGAAACCCTCTTGAAAATCTTTTTTGAAAACTCTTTTCTTAAATTTTCATGTTTATTAGTCGACCAATCGACTTACCAGTCGACTAATCCTTTCGCGCCATATTTTCTAAAAAGTCATTTTTGTCAAATTAGTCGACCGAAGGTTTTATCAGTCGACTGGACAGAATGTCTGTTTTCTGGAAAATTAGCAGCAGTCGACTAATGGTTTTATCAGTCGACTGAACAAAACATGTGTTTTCTGAAAATTTAGCAGCAATCGACTAATGCTTTTATCAGTCGACCGAACAGAATATTTGTTTTTTAGAAGATTTTAGCAGCAGTCGACTGAAAGGTTTTTTAGTGTACTGATGATATTATCAGTCGACTAATTTTTCTCAAGTCGACTAAGTTTCAAAAGTTCAGATTTTCAAACAGCTCGATTAACAGATCAGTCGACCGACGATAACTGTCAGTCTACTAATAACTAACTATTAGTCGACTAACGGATGTTTCAGTCGACTAATTTTGTCGTTTTCCTGAAACTTCAAAAAGGCGTGTCTCTTTGTTTTTCAAACGTTTTGATCATTCAAAATGGACAGTTTTGACACCCTTTCATACTCTCAACGTATGGAAAACTTTAACTATAAATATGAGTGCATTTTACACTCAAAACAATAAGAATTCAATCGATTTGAATCATTTACTTATTGTTTTTCACTCTTATTCATTCAAGTATTTGTTTTCTCACTCACTTGATATTTTCACTTCAGTTTTTCACTCAAATCACTTTGAGAGATAGTGAATTCGTGAGTAGAGTATTTTAACAACCTCAAAAGCCAATTGCATCTCATTTGCATTCAAAAGAAAGGCTCATAGGTTGTATTGTAAGTTGTTACTTATTTTTTCTGTAAAAAGAAGGACTCCTTGGTTTAAAGGAGTTGTTTGCTTTCAGTAGGGTTGTTACTGAAAGTGGGACCGGTTTTGGTCTGTGTGATCTTGTAGTTTACAAGGTTGATAGTGGATATCTCAAGCGGGTTTTGCTTAGGGACTGGATGTAGGTCGAGATAGACCGAACCAGGATAAAATCTTGTGTTCTTTGTGTGTTTGCTTTTCAATTTGCAAAATCCTTCAATATTCCGCAGACATTTTTTTAAAAGCACTATTCACCCCCCTCTAGTGCTCGTTGCCTCGATCCTAGTGCACTTTCAAAACACACCAAATTTGGGCTATAAAAATGCTTTAGTAAAAAAATATGACTGGGTATGATAGAATTTGCTCTGGTGATAATGGTAGACATGGAATGGATAACGGAGAAGACGATTCACCTCATCGGAATGAGGCTCAGGCTTGACCTTTAACCTGAACGGAAAGGAAAAATACCTTACAAAGTGTGGCTCAGGTGTAACCTTTAACCTGAATGGGCATGGAAAATACCTCATGAAATAAGGCTTAGGTATAACCCTTAACCTGAATGGGCATGGAAAATACCTTATGAAATGAGGCTCAGGTGTAACCCTTAACCTGAACGGGCATGAATAATACCTCATGAAATGAAGCTCAGGTGTAACCCTTAACCTGAACGGGTATGGAAAATATCGCATGAAATGAGGTTCAGGTGTAACCCTTAACCTGAACGGGTATGAAAAATACCTCATGAAATGAGGCTCAAGTGTAACTCTAAACCTGAACAGGTATGGGAGATACGTCATGAAATGAGGCTCAGATGTAACCCTTAACCTAGATGGGCATGGAAAATATCTCATGAAATAAGGCTCAGGTGTAACCCTTAACCTGAACGGGCATGGATAATACCTCATGAAATGAGTCTCAAGTGTAATCCTTAACCTTAACGGGCATGGAAAATGGAATCCTCGAATGAAGAAACCATGATGGGACATTCAGATTTCACACAATAAATCCGAGAGGGGTTTGCAAAAGGATGAATGGAGAATTCTCTAAAGCTTTGAAAAGGGATTAATCTTGGGCGTCTCATTGTTGAGACTAAATAGCTTTTATGATGACCTTTTGCTAGAAATATTAATGTTGGCTTGACCTCAAACCGAAAAAAAGCATGAACTGTCTATGGCGAGACAGTGGAGAACACCGAGAAGTGTGCAAATCTGAGAGCCTGGGCGATCAGATTAAAAAAAGAAGCAAAAGATCTTAAAAACTCCTGTTATCAAGTCCTAAAGAGGGATAACAACAACGCCAGGATATGTCAAAATGGACATCAAGCTCTTCACTTCATGTCGGGATAGCTTGAAAATATTTTCAAAATGATAAAAATTGTAGTTGATTAAAAATGATTGAAATGTTAACACATTTGTGTAAAAAATATATTCCCTCTTTCTACCTAGAGTATTAACTCCAACTGGGCTAACTTCGTAGAATCCAGAATCAACTTTAATTTTGTTGTTGTTGGGTTTTTTCAAGGAAGCTATCCATCTCCTTAATATGAAGAAAAAGGAAACTTGTTCTCAGTATCATAAAAGTGACTTATGGAAGGATATAGGTAAAAGAATTTCACATGAATAAAGAAGATTGTTGGCAGTTTGATATCTGGGGTTTACCCATGATGATCTTTTTACACTCTTTTGCATCGTAGAGATTGAGCTTTCTTGAGGTTTGGCAATAATTTCATCACATCAGTCTTCAACTTGGTGACATTCTGATTTTCTCTAGAAAGACACATCACATACTCCTTCAACTTGGAGATGATCTGAGTCTTATTTGGTCTCAGGAATTATAATAATGATGTTGTCTATTTGATTGAAATCTCTTGATGATCTTTTGTGCTCTTTTGAGACATGAAAAGTGAGCTCTCTTGGTATTTGGGGGGAATTTCATCACATCAACCTTCAACTTGGTGTTGTTCTGATTTTCTCTTGAAGGACACGTCACATGCTCCTTCAACTTGGAGATGATCTGACTCTCCTTTGATCCTAGTAATTATATTGATAATATGGTCTCTTGATGATAACATTGGTCAAATATCTTTTAGGGATTGTCGGGAGGTTCATCGCATCACCCTTCAACTTGAAGATGATTTAAACTTTCTCTAGAAGGACACGTCACATGCTCCTTCAACTTGAAGATGATTCGAGACTCTTTTGGCCCCAAGGGTCTAACTCATCCATCAGTCTTCAACTTGATGATGATTGAGAGATTTCTTTTGCAGATAGTTAATGGCAGCTTAATTGATTGAAGAGATATTGAGATTGAGTGTATTCTTTTTTGTCACCCAGTATATTTCCACTGCTTTATTACCAGAAGAATGATCTTTAAAAATGTTTCATAGATATGATCAACATCAATTCATTTATAGCTTTTTAATATCATTGAATTTTTCTTTACCGGTCATATTGAGGATCTTTCTTCATCCTTTTGGTTGACCAACAAAAAAGGTTTGAATTTTGAGTCTTTCTTTGCAAAAGTTTTTGCCCTTTTGGAAGGAATACTGAAGGTAATTTGCGGTAAAATTTTGTGCAATAAAGATTTGAGATCAACAACTATTTTTTATGACAAATTGGCAAAATATTTTTGAAATCCTTGGTGAAAAAAATTTCTTGACATCAAATTGACACATTCATGACTGGATTCTCCTCTCCTTTCTCCAAAGGAGACTCAGGCTTGACCCTTACCTAAATGGGTAATAAAACTTATCCCTCTGTTCTCTGAAGAGGAAGTGTTTGCAAAATGAACTTTCGAAGAGAAATTAAGCTTTTTTTCAAAACTCGTTAACTTTAGGCTTCTCTTATGGAAAGGTGGTTGATTGGATAAGGTCGATAAATTGTCATAGAGAAACGAGTCCATCATACTCTCCTTGGAAAGGGTCCTCGATGACAGGATGACCTAACAAAAGACATTGGGGGGGGGGGGGCACAAGGAGAATGAGCTTCCATTGAAACTCTCCTTGACAAAAGGGGTCCTTGTGTAACAATAAAGATTGTTTTGCAAACCGTTCACGAAGACATGAGTCCTTCCAAACTCTCTCTGAAATAGGGGTTCAACAAACAAATAATAAAGACATGTGAAAGGAATGAGCTCCCTCGAACTCTTCCCGGAAAAGGGTCCCTTGCAAAAAAGATGTATGATATTTGATATTAGGAACGAGTCTAACACGACGGTCAAATCTTGGATGACCATGATTGGGAAATATGACCCATGAGTCGAAAAATAATTGAATTTGATAGAATTGGTAACCCGAAGGTTTGTATGATGTAATTGGTGACCTGGAGGTCAGCTCGACAAACTCTAATGACCCGGGGGTCTGATTGATAAAAGTGGGAACTAAGCATGAATTTGAATCTAGAAGTTTGACCAACTCGAAGGATGGTTTTTGAATGAAAAGTTTAATTCGGAACTCGAATCTTCAAAAAAAAAGTAGACCCATTCTCGAATCTTCAAAAGACCAATTCGGTTTTCAAAGAAAGAAAACTTGAGTCAGAACTCGAACCTTCAATGGAAACTAGACCAATTCAGTTTTAAAGGAAAGAAAATTCGAGTTGAAACTCAAATCTTCAAAGGAAAATAGAAAATTCAAGTCAGAACTCAAATCTTTAAAGGAAAACTAGACCAATTCAGATTTTGAAAGAAAGAAAGTTTGAGTCAGAACTCAAATCTTCAAAGAAAACTGAAAAATTCGAGTCAAAACTTAAATTTTCAAAGGAAAACCAGACCAAAGTGGAAGTTAAAAGAAAATTCGAGTCAAATCTTGAATCTTCAAAGGAAAACTAAACCAATTCGGAAATTGGATTTGAAAGAAGGTTTGAGTCGAATATCAAATCTTCAAGGAAAAACTAGACCAGTGTGGATTGAGTTTGGAAACATTGACCAGTAAAAATCAGGTTTAATAGGTTCGACCAATGTAAGACTGGATTTATAAAAAGGACGGCGCTCTGAAGATATTTGAAGATTATGGTGGGAATTTTCATCTTCACTCTCATGAGGAATTGTCATAAATGACTGCCGAAGACTCAAGATTTATCCCTTATCCTAAATGGGAATTGATTCAATGCAAAAGTATGCAAGTCGATGCAAATGGATGTCGATCAATATAAATGAATGCAGATCAAGGCAAATTGGTGTCGGTCAATGCAAATGAATACAGATCTGGCAAATAAAAGGCCAATCAATGCAAATCAGGCAAATAGACGGTCGATCAATGCGAATGAATGCAGATCAGGCAAATAAAAGGTCGATCAATGCAAATGAATTAAGATCAGGCAAATATAGGGTTGATCAATGCGAATGAATGCAGATCAGGCAAATAAAAGGCTGATCAATGCACATGAATGCAAATCAAGAAAAATGACTTCGATAAAAGACTTGACCCGAAGGTCGAATTTGAAGAAGACTGGTGTTTTGAAAGTGCTTGATGATTGTGATGGGAGATTTTCAATCTTCACCCTCACGATGACTTAGACAACTACCGGGGTCTCAGGATTATCCCTTATCCTGAATGGGTAATGAATTTGATGCAAATGAATGCAAATGAATGGTGAGAGATTTTGTTTGATCCTACCTGCATACAAGACGTTTTGAGGTAAAGACAATTTTTCAAAAAAAAGTACCCCAGTGTAAGAGGAGAATAAGAAGAATGACATTGACGAATGCTCTCTGAAGGTAACAGGGCAACGAACTTCATGATTGATTTGGGAGGCACTCTGAAAGAGGTTGTTCCTCATAAAAGATATTTTGCAAAAGGACAAAGAGTTATAATATATAAAGAAGATGATGCCAACTATGACAAAAATTGATATCTTATTTCTGCATTGGAAGAGAAACAATAAATCAAGGAAAGAATTGAGACTACATCGTCCATTCAAAATGACGAAAGCAAAATGAAAGAGATGAGAGAGCATTGGCGTCACCCTTCTTCTTCGCGTCCAGAAAAGATATTGGCAGGATAGCTGATTGATTCTCTAACTTATCTTCTGCAAGAAGTCATTCATCGATGCAATCCTGCACAATGTTCTTGAAGATGAAACAATTTTCTAAGTCATGCCCCATTGCTCGATGGTACTTGCAGAATTGATCCTTCCATTTTTCCATGGCGACAGGAGGATCAACAATCTTTGGAAGTTTAATCATCTCCTCGGCTAGCATATACCCGAGAATTTCTTCACGCAGTTGATCTAGAGGAGTGAAATCATGAGTGAAACTCCAATTGTCATGCTTTGCTTTCTCTTGAGTGCTTGATTTCTAGCGAGAGCTCGACTGGAAAGGCTTGTTGTCTTGCTTGAAGGTGTTTCTCCTTTTGCTTTCAATGTTGCTTGAAGGTGTTTCTCATGCTGTTGTCGTTGTTGTTGCAAGTGGTGTTCATAGAAAGGGTGACAGGTGCCTTCTTCTTGACAGAAACTTTTCTAGAACTGGCTTCAGCTTGCTTAGACATCATTTTAATCATTATTTTCTTGAACAATTGATATGTAGCGGGATCAATGTCATCCCTGCCTGTCTGACCCTGTCCTCTGGCAGATCTTGGAGAATCCATCTCTTGCTCGCTACTGCTGCTCTAACTGACATGCTGAAATAATGCAGTCTTCTAACCAGATCTTGTCAGAATCACTCAGGAATACCGATGCTTTCTGCAGAATGAGGTAGATGGTTGAAATTTGAGGATGACGATTTTGGATGGAAATGAATAGAGGGAAAGTATTTGGTGAGAATCAGGTCGACAATTTAAAGGATATCTCATTACCAGGGATTGGGTGGTCATTGGAATTGCGACAATTGCATTGCCATTCTTGATGAAAGAAGTAAGCAACTAAGATGTGCCTTGTTACCTAGGCGAGATCGTCAAGTCATGATAAGATAAGAATTGTTGAAAGGAAATGATTTTATTCATAATAAACTCGACAAAGAGGGGGTGGACAAATAATCTGCCACCATTCAAGATAATCAGAGGACACTCGAGGACCCCAAAAAATAGTAAGGACAACAAAAGAACCCTAGCTATATTTAGCGGAGTGGTATGTTTCAGACCACTAAGCAAACTTTAGGTCAAAGTCTGGCACAATGCCTGATAACATTCGATCATCAATACACTTCTGCCTCTGCGAGAACTGCGTGACGCATCACTTTGGCTGGTAATAGATGAAGAAGAATGGTCTGAGTAACTTGAGTCGCTTGCCATACACATAGGTGTATCGAGGGGGCGACTCTCAATGGTTGAAGTAGTCCCACACGATTTCTTCTTCATCGAGGTTCTCGATCAAAAATTGGTACCGAGAAATAGGTAGTGGCTTGTTGTTGTTATATCTAAATGAACTCGCTTGAGTTGGCACGTGCCGAAAGAACCAAGACTGCAATGCGTAGATACACCCTTCCACAAAGATCGAATCTTTGAGCGTGAAGCGAGTCAATCTACGGTACAATAAGGCAAGTGTCTCCATGGCGATCAAGAGACGGTTGGTCTGCTGACTTTCCCATCTTCGCAAAAGCTGCATAGTTCTGTCCGTTCTGGAAGAAGGCTGGTCCTACTATGCACAAAGTCATTGCATGTTGAATCCTTTCTCACGCTACTTAGAATAAAGAATCGACTTCATTAAATGCCTCATAATGTCGGTATAGCTCAAACAAGTCGACACACTGACTCTCATATGCTTATATCAGTGACCAGGATCTGCCTTCTGTTATCCGGTCTAAAGCGTCTCAAGGGTCGAGTCCCTTGACGTTGATAAAAAAATGTTGCTCTAATGGATCTTCTGATTGACTAGCTGACTCATGTAAACCCATAATCTATGAAAATTCATCCAGTAGTAGAGTCATCTCTCTCCACGAGAACCAGAAGGTACAAGTGCACAAATTTCATCGTTGTGCCAGTGCTTGAATCAAATTTTCATTGATGATATGCTTGCCAACTGTCGCTGCCAGCTCTAGTCTGCAGTCACTCAGATGGTTCGCAGACATATGAGAAAAGTTTTTTTACCCAGGAATAATACCATTGGGGAAGGAAAGGTTCGGTGTTTAGGGTCCGATGTTCAGGTAGACCTTGCCGCACCTTGTAAGAGATATGACACTCAGGAAAGACATAATCAAGGTAAAAGGATGCCATCAGGATAGATTGGAAAATAGAGAAAAAAAATAAGGGCAAGACTTGAGGAATATACATGATTTTTTGAAAAATTGCAGGCACAATCGAAACAAGGCTAGAAATTTGAGATCTAGAGGAAGGAAAAGAAAATCGCCTGGAGTTTTGAAGAAATAATAGAAGATTTTTGAAAAATCATCAAGGGTTTTGATAAAATCATTGTAAAATATGAGGAAAATAAAGGGAAAATAATCGAAAAATGTCTAAAATATATTCACATCACATCCTGCACAAACAAGTATGCACATACAACATTCCCTAAAAGGTTGACCCTAAATGCACAAGTTTGAAATAGCGGTAGGACCCTAATCCTAACTCTAAGGCTCAGATCATCTGTGTCCAATCATGCTATGCTGATATACTTGAGCTGAGGTTTGATGTACGTGGCATAAAAATAATTTCTCTGATTCTAGGATCGTGTTTTTCAACATCCTTGAGTGCCTGCTGATATACTTTGGACTATGGCCCTCGGTACATGGCAGAGGGGGGTCAACCCAAATAGTGGCCCAGTTGTGAGACTTTGTCATAAACAATGGTTCTGGAAGAAAGCCCAGCAACGTGGTGGCCAGGTAAAAGTAGGTGGGGTTGTTTTTTAAAAATGATCAATAGGACAGAAATCAAAAGGCTCTAATGACGTAAAGAAGTAGATTTTTGAAAAATTATAAGAAGCAAACAATGTTTTCAATCAGATCCTAGATTGAGGAGGATTGTATGAGACCTAAGTCTATGTGAGCGTGAATAATGTCTTCTTAATCGATCGTACCAAACTATGCCTAAGTCTACATGCTTTCATGTCAGTTGGGTTTTATTCTAGGCCCCTAGGTTCACATGAAATAAAGCTGACAAGGATTAGAACATGATTTTGACAAGTTGAATAGAGCAAAGCACTAGATTAATCAGGCGAAGACAGGTCCCATCACGGTTGCCAAACCTATTATCATTACAAAATTTTACTTTTGTAAGACAAACTGACCTTTAAAAAAGATTTGAAAATAGCTCACCACCATTTTGAAAATATGGAAAAACTGGGAGATTGGGACTCGCTTGTCGGTATGAGGTTCAACTGTTCCTAATGCCATAATTAGGAGTAATCGAACCAAGGATCAATCATGTGTTTTTCTTTACTCAACTGTCTAAATCGTTGTTCTATTTCCTAAGTGCACAAAGAATCAGGCATATGCTATGAACTTTGGAAAATTTTGACTGAAAGCATGATGTATGCTTCGAATATTTTGAAAAATGGGACACTTTGAAAATCGTTTTTCACACTTGGAAAATATTTTTGAAGAAAAGAAAGCTTGAAAAATCGTGAACTGGACTTAGAAAAATATTTGGAAATTTCTTGAAAAACTAAGGATTTTTCTGAGAAAATCAATTTTGAGGAAAAAGACTTAGAGAAAATCGATTTTTCTGAGATGTAATTGAAAAGGGATGGGCGTGTGGCCATGTAAAACTCTTTTCATGATGCAATCTAACCTAGATGATACATGATTGCAGTTTGTAAAAATATTTTTTAAAGAATTTGAGAAAATTATTTGTAAAAAGGATTTTGTGTGCCTTATAGAATTTAGATGAATTCGCTATATATCCCTGACTATGGCCACGAATATATATTGAATATATCTCATTTGATTCTAAAAGAAAAAATACTTGGAAAAACTTTAAAAAATATGAATGATTTCTAAAGATAGCCTAAGAGTGTAGGTCGTTTGTAACTTACAAGAAATTGATAAATCTGAGTTCCGTTCATATTCTGACTATGGCTACAAATGCGAACTCCACTAAATTTATCAACTCCCTAAAAGCAAGTGCATGTGCCATTCATGTTGACCATTGTGAATTTGAAATATTTGCATGAATGATCAAACAATAGCAGTTAATATTGAAATTAAACTATATGCAAATGCAGCCCAAACAAAGCAGGAAAGTAAATTCTTATTCAAATATTATAATTTACATCAATAATGAACTGAAGAAAGAAAAAAATAAAATAAGGAAAATACAATCTTGAGCTTTCCTGCAAAATTTGCAAACTTGTTAGCAGACAAATGTCGGCTTTTCTAGATTTATCTAATAATATCTGAAATTGAGGGATTTATCCAGATATAAGCCTTTTTTTCATGCTTTTGTAAAATAAAACTAACTAAATAACGTAATGGATGATGCATAACTGAATTAATAATGAAAATAAACAAGTTTGAAATTCAAAATTTGGAGGAAAATAGCCAAAATACCCTTGAAATTGATATTTATTGCAAAAATAGGTTAAAAAAGGGTTTTCAGAAAAGAATTTTGTAATACGCTTAATCTGGGGATCAAACAGATTCAAAACGATGCAAAATCGAGTGGAGAGCACCCTAATATGATTATAAAGATGATAAAACCCTAAAATTACAAAAATAATGGATGAAAATAGTGAAATATGCAAAAAAAAAAATAAAATTTGCCCGTGTTTCGGTTAAATCAGAACTCTACAGGCATCCTGTTTTTATGAAATAACTAAATAATACATCAAATGAATTTCAAAAATCATAAAAATTGACATGAACGCTTTTAATAACCCTAAAAATAAGATGCAATCTAAAAATATATTTTTTGAATTATTTTGATATAAATATTAAATAAAAAGATAAAAATATGTTATTTTACCTGTGGTTCCATACCTATCACAGTGTCAGACCAAAATTGGATATCAAACAGCAATAAAAATTTATGAAATTTAACAGGGAGAAACTAGACAAGTTAATGAAGATAAGCCTTTTTACAGATTGAGAATACAATCTTTGGTTAGGGTGATAAGACTCCGGCAATACATACCTGATTCCGGCCTATGCATAGTGATACAATAAAGACAGATCCGGTTTCAGATTTAAAAAAAGGTAGAAAAATATAATAAAAAATTATAAAAATTTCATAGAAAATAATACACATGTAGATGAAGACATGACTTTTTACGGATCAGGAAAAAAAACTTCAGTTAAGGAGATATAACCTGCACAAGTTGACCTTGCCTATGACCTGCGGCTGAAGGTTCAAGAAACATAAACTCTGGTCTCGGGCTTCAAGAAAATAGAAAACGAAAATAAAAATTTATAAAAATTACACCATAGAAAATAGACACACAAACAAAAACAACCCTTTTTACAGATTAGAGAGATCATCTCCGGTTGGGGAGATATCGCTCTGGCAAGACAAAACAAGATTCAAACTGGCCTGGCGATTCAAGAAACATAGGGTTTAATTTTGGGCTAAAGAAAAACAAAAATCAACCATAGAAATTTATGAAATTTTTACAGGATAAACTAAACATACATACAAGGATGCTACTATTTACAGATCGGAAAAGCAATCTTCAGTTGGGGAGATATGCCTCCCACAAAATGACCCTGGATTTACACAACGTTTTTCTGGTTCAAAAACAGTTTTGATGGGAAATGCTCGTGAAATGATTTTGTCCCTGCAGGGCAATAATGACACTAAAAAATGAGGTTTTAATAGGTTTGAACAGGTTTCTAAACTCAGAGGAACTAAAAGGACACTGACTCAACTAAACTTTTAGGCTGGATGATCGAGAAATGGCCCAATTCTCAGAGAAATGGTGAGAAATGAGAACTGGAGTGAAGTGGGTGACAGAAATGTACTGTGTTTAAGCTGGAATGGAGATTAATTATACTAAGATAAACTAAATTTGGTGCTCAAACACTAGCTGGACTGACTAAACTTAGCTCAATTTCATCTAAAATGAGCTGAAGTGGGCTAAAATGGACTCCTAGACTGCGAGAAATGAATTTGAACTAGAACCGAGCCAATTAAAGTCCTGGTGAGCTCAAGTTAAACACAAGAGAACAAGATTGACTGACTCAAGAATAATTGACTAAAATTTGAGCTAGAATTGAGCTCATTTCTTAGGAAATGAACCAATTTTGGCTGAAATAGACCAAAATGAACAGGATTTGCTTATCGCGAGCTCAGGTAAGCTAGAAATGATGGACATTCTAACTGTTCTGAGATTTAAAATGAGCTTGGTTGGGTTTAATTGGCAGGGGTCTAGGGTGACCTAAAGGTAAAATGAGAATTTTACTGACAGAAAGGGGTGAAATGACACCTAAACTAGAACAGGCCTAGGGTTAGACTCCTACACTGACCTACAGGGTTGGCATCTGTGAAAGGGGGGTGTCTGAATATGAAAGAGAAAAATTTGGGGTGTTTACATAAGATCCAGTTGAATGTTTTTAGATCCATAAAATATCATGGTCGAACCTATTAGATATGTTTGCCCAATTATCATACTTGTATGAGTTATCTTATGAGTTGTGACAATATAATTCGATCAAAGTATTGAGAACTAGTTTTTTCAAAACTCGTAGTATAATATGAAGCATGCTTTTAGAACATTTTCAACTTGGATGCATGGCCACCCTTAGGTTTTTTGATTGATGGGGACATTTTGTTGATTGACCAACTTATGGGCCAACAGGCAGTTACTTTTTAACAAATTGGAATTCTTTCTTATCTATGGCTCGGGATTTTCTATCAATCGAGTGATCTTGCCTGGAGAAAATTCTTAGTTACATCTCCTTTGCCTCTTTCTTAATGCAGTCTTTTTGTGGTGATTGTCTTTTGGAAATGACAATAAGAGAATCGTTCCATCTTATTAGAGCTTGACCCAACCATTTGAGGCAAGTCTCATAGTCTGCAGCTCTCTTATAAGGGCTTATCTTTGGCATTGTCGATCAGTACCTTATTGTCTAATGGCCACACTGAGTTTCCAATATTGCAGTAGTGGTTTTGTGGATGTGACCTTACAGGCATGATCCCCAAAGTTGTTTTAGCGGTAAAATGTCTTAAATAAGCAGAGCATGTTTATGAAGGTATCTAAACCAATGGTCCATACTGCACCAAAATTGCTTAATAAAAAGATAAATCTACTGTTAAAACAATTAGATCAAAGGACGTTTCTTAGTAAACAAGCCATGATAAACACATTTATAGTGTTTGGTATGTATATACTTATGTCTGGGCCTTTCAAGTGAAAGGTATAGTACTATCTATAGCACCAAATTTGGAAAATGGAATTGGGATATCATTTATAAAAGGAAGAGCTATGCCAATGTCTTTGGCGACTCTTGATATTTTTAAAGGAAAAATGGAAGTTTTAGACCATTTTCATGGTGTTTTTTTAGAAGGAACCATTTTCATGGTGTTGTGCCTCGTTTCTCCTTACAGATTGCTGGTTTTTGTGATAACAAAAATCCAACTGAGAATTTTCTTTTGAGCTATTCAAAAACTTCATTGCGTCTCTGCAAATACTTACCACACACACAAGGACAAAGCAAAGGAAGTGGTTAGTCTGCCGCGGCCTTCCATTCTAAATGACAAGATAAAGCTTTAGCTATCATTTATTGTTTTTCCAGCCTTTTTATCAGTCTCCGGAACTCACTGGTAGGCAGTATCACTGTTGAATGACCTTCAAGTGATGAAGATTGGCTCTCTGAGAATTTTTACAGCACACAATTCGGTCTGTCTGGCACCTTGAACCCTGTGTCTAGCAGGTTTAACTGTTTGGGTATAAGTTCCACATCTCTGACTTAGTAGCCAAAGTAAAAGCCTAAAAGAAGCAAAGCAACAGTAGGAATTTTTGTAGGGAAGGTTGTATGGTCCTAACATCACAGAAGTAGCAGTCATGTGAAGAGAATATTATAATGAATATGCCTATACTTGGAAAGATATGGCCCCAAATAAAAGTAACTCCTCATTGAGTAGAATCCTCAAATGCTTAACTAAGAAGATTATTCCAGCCAAAGGCACTTCTGTCACCATGAAAGGTTTGATTGTGAATTGTCACGTTTCATGACCCCATTAGTTTCTTTAACTTTTTGCTTTTGTACTTCCGTGCTGGGCATACCCCATAGTATGAATGCCATGTGGCATATCACTAGAATCCTAATTGGATCAACGGCGCTGATATGGATGCTTTATGTGCTTTAGCAGTCATGTGAAGAGAATATTATAATGAATATGCCTATACTTGGAAAGATATGGCCCCAAATAAAAGTAACTCCTCATTGAGTAGAATCCTCAAATGCTTAACTAAGAAGATTATTCCAGCCAAAGGCACTTCTGTCACCATGAAAGGTTTGATTGTGAATTGTCACGTTTCATGACCCCATTAGTTTCTTTAACTTTTTGCTTTTGTACTTCCGTGCTGGGCATACCCCATAGTATGAATGCCATGTGGCATATCACTAGAATCCTAATTGGATCAACGGCGCTGATATGGATGCTTTATGTGCTTGTCACTCTAGTACAGTAGGACTAGGTGGAAAAGATATTTTCTTTTTTGTTTTTTGAAAGACAAGCTGGGGTTAGGCAGACCCCTTACCAGTTACACAACTATACCATTGGGTTTTGAACTTGCAACGTCCCAACGCAAGTTGACGTGCACTAGCTGCTCCTACCAGACAAGGGGAACTCCCATTGGTGAAAAGATAGTTCTTTTATTGCAATGTAAATTGTGTATATACAATCAAATGCGATGTATGCTCGTACTGCCGATCTCATGCTAAGCTTTGATGGCTTCTAGTATTGGCTAGTTGGTAAAGAACGTAATTATATTCCCAGATGTCTATCTCGGGTGGAAATGTATAAGGAGAATTTGATCTGGAAAAAGAGAAGCCGCCTGATTGGCTTCCAAACACAGTTAATGCGTCATGAATGTAATGTGCTATTTTATATGTAACTGGTTGGGCTGTGCCTGGCCCCAGTTTGCCAATCAAATAAATAACTTCTATATATATATTTTTTTTTGACAGGAAGAAGGATAAAAAACATTATTAGTGGAAAGAATACCATGCTCCCCAAACTTGAATAAATCAATCAAATGTCATTGATGTTTTAAAACTCTATGTACATAAGCATGAAGACGAATGTGAATGGCTTTATTATCAACGCATGTAATTGCAAGGAAGCATATTTGAAATTTCAAAAACTCAACATATAGGTCACATTTGCAATGCCGTGAAAATTGGATTTCACAAGTTTTTGTAATTGCAAATCAAAATTGCACCTCTTTCTCACGTTTTGTGAAACGTGAGAAAGTACAAGCTGTGATTATGATTTTCGCTTCAAAATGCTCCTCTCTTGAAACGAGAAAGTCTGTCACAAGATCACTCGCCTTGCAGCCAACGGTTACCACTTGAACTTTCTTCCAAGGACTCTGGTTGCAGGTGAGATTAGCCATCCCACTTGAGAAAGTTCAGGCTGTGACTGTTGGTCACAATGGTGTTGGGGCCAACTTTCACAAGTTTCAAGGTAGGCGCATTCACAAGTGAGAATCACAATCACAACTTGCATTTTTTCTTTTTCTTTGTTTTGAAGGAAACAATTAGCACTTTCTCATATTTCACTAAACTTGAATTGGTTGTGATTTGTAATCACAGACACTCGATAAAACCAAACTTTCACGCGGCATAGCAAACATGCCCCAAGTGTGACCAAAGCAAACGTGCCCAACCAAAGATAAATATCTAAACCTATGAATATATGTGCCCATACAAGCATCCAAAGTTTTAAGTTTCAAGCCTCAAACTTATGCATGTATGAACAAAGATTTTATTTATCAATATGAACTGAATTACACATGAAACTTTTACAACTTCGACGATATAACTACAGAGGGTTTGTTAGTGTGGAAAATTATAGTGCACTAAGAGACTTGCGTGCTGTTCTGGGTGGGTTTTGCTTTTTGGCATCAACCACGGTGTTGGTAGAACCTGTCTATGTAATCAGAAGCTTTCTGGTCTATGTCAGGCTCACCTGCACCCCAGAAGCCGGCATCTTCGTCTCTCACTTGGCCTCTGCGAGGAGCCTCATCACGCCCATACTTGGCATTGCAGCGCTTTGGCCCAGGGATCTTGAATATGTTCAGCATGGACCAGATTGAAGACGATGAATTTCTCTCTCTAACTTGCCTCTTCTTTCCTGCCATTCTCTCTCTCTTTCACACACCAACTTGTTTTTTTTTACTCTTTCACTCACTAACAATGTAAGTTTCGACGCAATTTATAGTAGAGTTAGTGGCAATATGTAAAAACCAAACTAGATTCCCTAACCAACTAGATTGATCTGGACGGTCTAGAATTGATTGATATGGCACCACTTGTGTGAGCCATTTGATCTATGGACCAAAATGGTTTTCCTTTCCCACTGGTCAAAGTTATAGAGCTTGTATTCCCTTTTTTCTCAACTTTCCTAACTATGGACTTTGATTCCTTATTTTACTGGGAAATCGTTTGGTGCGTTTAAAAGGACGCAATTATTTGTACGGAAAGTAAAAAGCTGGTAGCTCGAAAGGGAGTCATTGAAAAGAAAAACGTGTGAACTTTCCCAAAGATTACCAGACCTTTTTTGTTTATTGCAAACACTTTTGACCAGGTTTTCATGTCCATCAGATAGATCATAAACACTACGTTGCACAATTATTTTTGTTCATTTGACCCTAAACTGAGCTAGTAACCGTCTCGCACCACACACACATATATAAGGACAAGATTTGCTGCACTGCAGTTGTTTGGAGCCAGTAACACTAAACGGATTTAACAAGGAGTGTCGAACATTTATCATTCATCAATTTTATGAGATTTAAGTTCATTAGCGTCGGTCACGAGTAATGACTTGGGTGAAAAAATTGGCATAACCGCTAATGCCTTTTAATTTTAACTCAAAAAAAAAAATGCAGAAAAGTGTCTGATAACAGTGGATGCTTTATTCATCCACAGTTGCGAGCTTACACACACATATTATATATATATATATATATAATGGGTCGGTGCTAAACTGCATGCTAAATGGGTTTTTCAGCATCTTCGATGCTTTTTATGCAGTTCCAGCCCTATAAATGTGTTGGGCATGGTCGATTTACTAAGAATCCATACCTGGATCATGTGTTTTTGATGAAAAAATGATGTTTGGAGCCTTGAAATTTTACAAAGATTTTAAACCATTGATTTTTTAAACTTTATAAAAACCCATCCATGTGTTGGAATCAAACGCTTCAAGAGTTGATCCTTATAAAATCAAGTACATAGATCACATCTGTCACGGACCCATTACTCTCTCTCTCTCTCTCTATATATATATATATATATAGAGAGAGAGAGAGAGTATGAAGTACATGCCTACTCTGTTTTGTGTTTACCACAACTTTACCGCAAATGAACAAAAGATTTTTGGGTTGTTTTTTGCAAATTTGACGTTGCAGATGGGTTTGGCATGGTTAATTTACTTGAAAATATTGCAAGAGTGTATCCCACCTCTTTCGAGATGTTTATTCTATCTTTTCTTCAACTAATTTATTTCCTTCCATCTACTTTTCATAAAATCAGTGGGGAATAAGGGACCCATTAAGCATAATCAAATTCTTATTTTTCTTTCTAATTCTTGTTTTGAAATATTGGACAGACGTAGCCCCAAATCAAACTTGAAACACCTAGTTGCCAAAGTTGGATTCTAAGGGTGAGAAATTATTTATAATAAGAGATAAAAAAACATTTTTCTTTATTTGCTTTGGTCTTTAAGACTTTATCCTCACCTTTGTCACTGAGACTGGGCAATCATAAGCCTCATGAAAGCAAAGTTTCAATGAAACGCCTCACACACGATTTTTCTATTTCAATCTGTACCCTCATGGTAGCCTAACCAGGTTGAGACTTGGCCTTTAGATCCAATCTCTACCCCCATGATAGAGCTTACCCGAGCTGGGCCTTGCCTATGTGCATCTCTCATGCCTTTCTGTCATTTTCAGTATTTTATGATTTTTGTGTATTAATCCAATCCCTACCTCATGGTAGCAATTTTTTTTGGAACCTAACTAGGTTAAGCCTTGGCCTGTCTGCACCACTCATTCATTACTAGTGCTTGGTGCATTCATGTGTTTTCTTCTCTTTTTATACATGATTTTGTTTTGTCTCTTTTTTATTTTATCTTTTTTCATTCTTTTCTTTCTCTTCATCTCTCTTCATTTTTTTTAGTTTATCATCACACTCAAATGTCTTTTAAGACTTGAGCTTCAAAACATTTTCTGTTTTTATTTTCTTAGGTATATAGAATTCGGTAACCAACATGGTTCCTTAGTGGTCTTATACCGATATCTAGAAACTTGATTCGATTACCCACTAATCCATGACTTTTAACTTAGAAATGGTCCAAATGAACCTGGATTCTCAACCTAACTATGAGTTTTCTTTTTTCACCATGATTACATATATTCTAAAGCTTTGGTCAAAACTAATGGGATTTTGAAGATCATTATTTATGAAATGATAGAAGGTCACATCCTTATTGAGAATTTGGGATTATTTTAAAAAAGAATTTATGAAAAATTCCTTCTAGGTTGAGAGATCTTACTCCAAAACTTATGTGCTCGAGCCTTATGTGCTCGAACCTTCTAGCTCAAGGATTTAGGATCCAATTCTTGAAGTATCTATATTCTCTTTCCTCCTAAGAGGAGTTCTCTCATTTCCTGAATTCCTTTCCTTTCTTTATTATGTTTTGATTTCTTGCTTGGCTTTGCTTAAGGCATTTCTTCTTCCTTCTTTTGCATACCAGAATTGGCATCTTAAACTCCTTTTCTGCAACTAACCTAATAATCGTGAGGCACTTTGCCCCTAACTCGGGAGGTGCTTTGATGCATCATGGTGATGATTCCACTGAGCTTAGATTTTCTATTTCACCTTCCTTTTCATAGGTCTTAAGATCATCAAGATTACTTATTTTTCCTATCACTGTCACCTATAAGTCTCCTTTCTCACTTGTTTTGAATTTTTTCCCAGTTGAGACCCTCTTTTAACTTTTTAAAATATGATATTTTTCCAATTCAATGACCTCTTGGCTTGAACTCATTAAAGATTATTTAAGATTTGGACCCTCTTGATCCTTGTTTTTGAGAAACTCTCGTTCCTCCCAACAATTTGCTTTTCTTGATTATGGATATTTCTCTTCACAAGTTTTTTGTTTTTCTTTCTTATTGCAAAGAATGGTCTTGGTATTGGGCATACCAAAAAATATGGGTTGAGGTTGAGGTCCTTGTGTGACTGAAGTTTGGGTTCCTTTTATAACAAACAGTTCTTGGTCAACTTGGGTAATCGGCAGTTTCATGGGAATTATATTATGGAAAAAACTCTGGCTTGGCTAAGAAAATAAAAAGTTACTGAGAAGCTTAAAGTTGGATTAGGTTTGGAAAGGCAAATGTTTCATAGGAAGCTTTGGTTTCCAAAGAAGGGTTTTCATTAGAAAAGAGTTCATCAAACTGATTTTCAAAAGTGAAAGATTCATAAGAAATTTTTGAAATCAATGAGAAAGTGAAAGCTTGATAGGTTGATTTATTATTCAAATTCAAGAGAATAAAATCAATTGAGTTAGATGGCTTTGTGGGAAATTCTCTTTTTCAAATAAAAGAGTTAGGATCTCATCAAGAAATTTCTTTTTGAGAGGCTATTATTTTATCTTGAGCTAGTAGGGTTGGAATTTTAGGAAGGGTCGATTGAAGTAGCTCAGAGTTTTTAACCAGATTTGAAAAATTTACATTTTGGTTTGATATTTCTAAAGGACCTTTATTTGAAAAATCAAGTGTAGGAGGTGAGATATAATCTTCTTTTTGGCTTGCAGAAGAAAAATCAAGAATTTTTTATGAGGGAAAGATTTTATTTGAAAAAAACTCTGGAGAGATTTTTATAATACTCAAAGATGGTAGGATCTTGACATTAGGCCAACGAGAGGTTTGTCTAGTTGCCTCTAAGAGGTTGGCTTGATGATTAGGAAAGGAATCTAGAGTGTTACTTAGGTCTTGGTATGTGAAAGATTGGTTGCACTCAGCTAGAACCAACTTTCCTTCTTTGAGGTTATTCTAGACCAGGTAATACATTCTTCAGTGTCATGCCCTGCTGAGCGATGAAACTTGAAGAATTTTGCTTCCTTTTGCCTAGTTTCACGTAGATGATTAATTATTGAAAATGCTTCTACATTACATCATATCATATCTAATTCACATTGATCAATTCTTTAAAAGTCCTGATCCTTTAGAGGTCCACTATGGAGAACCATACTAAGACATCGCCTTCTAGACTTCGTGGGAACCATCTGATCATTAGTCAATCATTTTAATAATATTTGGAGTAGTTACTGCTGAATATTTTCATATGTATATAGGGGTTCTCTGTTACATTGAATTTAGCCAACTTCTTTAGAGCTTCTACTGGCTCATCCTCTCCTCGAAGCAGAAAATCTTTTGAATCAAACTTTTTTTTGACATCTCGATTCATGATTTGGAGAGTCACTTGTGTCAAAGGAAAGATGTATCAACAACAAGTTGAGGAACTTTTTGACACTTGATCAACCCATAATTTTATGCGGGAAGATCTTGTGTCGATCCTTGGATGCTCTATCAAGTAGCAGCTCATGTTTAGTGTGATGGTTGGGGATGACAATCACCTCAAGTGCACGAGTATCTGCTCTGACATGGATTTGGATCTCCAAGGATCCAAATTCTAGGTGGATCTCTATGTACTGCTCATCTAAGGCATGGACGTGGTGCTAGGGATAAGTTGGCTTTGATCCCTAGGAAAAGCCTATTGGAATTTTGACAAAATGAAGATAAGCTATGAGAAAGATGAGGAAATAACGTGCCTAAGGGCCCATAGGCCAAAGGGAAGCGACGTCATAGGCCTTGTGGATGCTCTATCAAAATTTAGAGCTACTCAGGAGGTCATCCCCTACGGATTCTAAACAAAAGGTCAAAAGGATGCCGACAAGAAAGCAAGATTGAATGTGCTCTTCATAGTAACTTGTGAGCTATGGAGTAAGGCATGTCAAATTCAAGAGAATGACAAAAAAAATCATAAATTGAAAAATACCTTAGAGTTTGATCGGAGTGTCCACCCACACCACCAAGTGAAGGGTGAAACGGTTTTCTGCAAGGGAAGGTTCTTAGATCCCAAAGATATCGAGATCATCTCTGACCTCCTCCATTATTACCCAACAACAGATCAAGGTTGAATTGTATTGGACAAAGACGAAATATGATGTAATAAAGTTTATTAGAGAGTTCCTCGCATGCCATGCTAACAAAATGAGGCAATCAAGCTTCTCGGCTACCTCCTCCCCTTGCCCATACCAGACTGCACTTGGTCAGACATCTCTATGGACTTTATTGTAGATATTCCTCCCTCTAATAAAAAAAAAAGTCATCTATGTGGTAGTTGATAGGTTTACCAAGTTTTCTTGTTTCATGGCCCTACCCTGCAAGTACTTTAGTCAAACTATACTGAACCAAAATATAGACAAACTCTACAGGATGCCCAAGTCCATTGTTTGTGATAAATTTCCTTATTCACTAGCTAATTTTGGAATGAGTACTTCAATCTGTTAGGAACCAAGATGAAATACAACACAACCTATCCCCCGCAAACTGATGGCCATACTGAAGTAGTTAATTGAACCATTGAGACCTACCTTCATTGTTTTGCTAGTGAAAAACCAAGTCATGAACCGGCTACCTTTCTTGGACTGAATAATCCTATAACACCTCCTTTCAGTCTTCAATTCAAATGACCCTTATAAGGCTCTCTATGGTCAGCCCCCACCCAAAACCTTGACCTATGAAGAAGGAAGTGCCAAGTCCCCTAATGTAGACCGACAACTGAGGACTAGAGATGAACTCCTTCATCTCCTAAAAGATAATTCGATCAAGTCTCAAAATAGAATAAGTCAACTCCATGATAAAAATCGAATGGATAGAGAGTTTCAAATTGAGGACTTGGTATGGTTCAAAAGAAGATCCAGAAAAAAAATACCTAGGTAAGAGAGGGACATTCACAAACTCACTCCTCGATACCATGGGAAATACTAGATTCTTTTGTGGATTGGTTCATCCACTTAAAAACTCATGTTACCCTTGTCTGTCCAAATTAGCCCCCTCCCATTTTTGGAGGTCAAGGCTTAGTGGGACCCATCCCTTGGATGCCCCAGTCTATTTTTGGACTCTAAAGAACTCGTGTAGCCCTCTTGAAAACTCTCAATAAAAATGGACAAGAGGGAGTCCAAGAGCTAGACCTATTTTTGGACGTGGACTCTATTTTTAGGATAAGTCCAAGTAGGCTTAACCAAAGTTAGCATAAGCTCTCAATGTATTATCTAGAATTAGGTTTTTCTAATTTACTATGACTTGTAACTTGTGGTCTTTAAAAGCCCTACCTAGGCCTATATATAGGGCCTCATTTATAGTTTGGAAGTGTGAACACCCCAAAATTTCCAATTTTTTTTAAATATTCCTTTTTTGCCCCTGGCCTCCATTTTCTGAGTAAATTAAGTCATTTTCAATCTAAATTTTAGTTGTTTCTTAGATTTACTGGAATCCAAATTCATTTTATATATCTGACTCAATTTCAGATCCAGTTCAAAACCCAAATCTGAGCCTCGTTATCCAATTTTTAAAACCAAATTTACAAAAAATACCAAAAATAATTTTTGAAAGGCTCAAACAGTCCATCCAGTATTCAGTTGGATCCACGGCTCTGTATTTCTCAATTCGAGGTTAAAAACTTGAATATTTCCTCAAAACCTAGATCTAAACTTATTTTTCTAAAGAAATTTCCAAATGATAACCCCGAATTCTCAGAAAACCCTTCTTTTGTAAATATTTTTAAATTTCGCAAAATTAGTTTAAAATCCTTTAGTTTTCAAAGCTTTTGTTTCAAAAACACCCAAAAAATTAGAAAACACAAAGAAAAGAACAAAAAAAAATCAAAATAGAAAAGAAAATTCATAAAAGGAATAGTTTAGTACCCCTTTTTAGAAGAATTTTTTTAAAGAAAACCATTGTTTGGATTTTTCTTAAAACTTTTTGGACCTCTTTTGAAAAATTCCCCAACGGTCTCTTATTGTGAAGGGGAAACCGCAGGGAGAGCATCGAGTTCTTCATCCTCCATGTGCAACCCTTCTTCTCCTTCTACCCTTCTCGATTCTTCCCTAAAATCTCTCACCCTTTGATCACGCTTCATCCGCCTCATCCGTCGATCCCTAACCACCTCTCAAACCTCCTCCCCTTTCTCGATTCTTCTTCCCTCTCTATATAGTCAAAGCCACTGAAAAGAGAAGGGGAGACAACCATTCACATCATCCATTAAACACATCTTTCCTTCTCTTCCTCTGATCTCTTCCCTTCTGAATTACTGAAGAAGCCTAGGCTCCCTCTCTTGAAATTCTTGCAAGCAAGGTAAGTCCCTTTGATCTTCTCTCTATTGTTTTTTTTTCTTTTTCTTTTTCTTTTTTATTCTCCTTGCTCATCTGCCCCGTTAACGCACTGTCGATTGCGTTGGGTTGCCTATAGCAATATCAACCTCTCCCTTGTGCAATAGGAAAATGGAATTTCCTAATTCCAACATTTATTTTTCTGTTCTACGATTTATTTTGTTAGATTTCCTCGATTTATGTAAGGATGGATGTTTGTTTATGCTGTCTCAAGTTCCATATTTCTTTTATCGTTCATCTTATCGTTCTCTATACCTTTCATTTGGTTCTTTACATTTCAATGTGTCATTCCTTGTTACCATTTCACCTGTGTAAGCTATTTCCTGTTTTGATTCAACCTCCTCTTTGCATCGTACTTTATTTCTTAGCATCAAAATTCACCTGATTCCATTACATTACTGACTGTTTGTGACTATTTCATAACTTTCTGAAATGCTCATCATCGCACCATCATCGTGATTCTTGTTGCGCATGACTGTAGTTGTTCATCATGCATTCCCACTTTTTTTTTTTACATGAATCGATTTAGATACACTATAAAATAACCCTAAATCTGTGTTTTGTCATCTAATCCATCTGATTGGTGTTTACTCACGAATCCATCAGTAGCCTAGAATTGCATTCATCCCTATTTTTGCAGAATAGCCATTCTTTTAGAAACCTACAATTTGTTTGAAATCATCATCAGCATTGTTATTTCCTGCATCGTATTTCTTGTTTTTGCATCATCCATCCCTTTTGTATGTTCTTACCTTCATTTTAATGTTTGGGCATTTGGATTCAATATAACATGTTCTAGATTTCCTCTTTTAGCATTCATACTTATTTTAATGCATCAACTCACTCCTTGGCATTGAATTTTACCTTCTACAATTACTTTTAACCCCTTTCGATCATGTTCTGTATCATCTCTCTCTCTTCTCTTTGTGATTTACAATCCGGATAGAAATTACCAAAAGCGAGTCTCAGATGGCAAAATGGCTAAGATGTGTCATTATACAGACGCATCACAACCTGATTCACCTGAGTTTTATAGTTTAGAGCACCTGTTGGACCATAGATTCCTTGTCCATGAGACATTGCAGACCCTTTTTGCAAAATGCTCTAATCAGATCCTTAAATACCATCGAGAATTCCAAAGGATCTTCATGGTGTGGTTTGTGCATATCTGAGTCTTATACCCTTTTCCCTTGCTTGCTCCTTTGGAAACCTTCATTCCAGCCCATGGTAATACCAGCTGAATGCTCATTGTGGCTTCTTCCTGGGAGTCATTCTAGCTAAGTTATCAATCTACGTCAGTAAGAAGGGGACAATATGTGGGTGTCACGCCTATTCGTTTCCTTGGTGAATAGCTCTTGAAACAAACAAACAAAAAAAAGCAAGATTCTTGGGGTTCTCACAATCGGGCTAAGCTGCTATAACTATGGTGTTGCATGCCATCACACGACAGAGAGATATCCTCTCAGGTATACTGAGATGAGGTAGTTAACCTCTAAATAAAAAAAAAAGAGATATAAATAAATGAAATAGTTCCAAATTTTTATCAGTGGTGCGATCTTCATTGGAGATTTCCATTTGAAAGTCTATGGCGAGGGCTAGTGATTATGAAGCGCAAGGGAGCTGGATGAGAAATGTTTTGCTTACCTCAAGTTGCAGGTTGCTGATATAGCATAATATTAGTTGATATGAAGGTGAAATGGGATCACTTTCCCAACAAACTGAAGTCAATTGATGGGATCATGCCACCATTTTTGCTGAAATCAGGGCCAAATATTTTACAGTTGCTTTTAAGTCTGCAATACCTTGTTTGTATTCTCACTGTCCTAGATTGTTTGGAAAATAGGGCTTTATCTAGGAAAATGGCTTTAGTTGGCAAACTTTGTTCTTCATGTGTTTTAATTATATTCATTGCTTGAAGTTTTTCTCCTGTTGAATCCATTTATGCGCAAGCCAATAACTGCAGAGTAGCTGGCCTCTTCCACCAAAGCGATCCAGATAGAGATTTAGCTCTTGAAGTCAAATATCAGTTCACAATTGTTATCCAACCTTGGCGACAAGTATTTCATTGAACATGAATAAATTACTCACATGTGCTGGCTGAGATAAGATTTGTTAACATTGCTGACACTACTAAAACCCCATCCGTTGATGCTATTGAAAGTGATTTCCTACAGAAGTTGGTTGACTGCAAGTAATCTGTTGCAAATCCTTTGACTGCTGCCATTGAAATCAGCCTGCAGGAATCAATCTATTGCTGACCATCTCCCACAACCCCTTTTGCATTGTCACCTGTGATACCATTCGTCTCTCCACCTGCACCCTATTACTCACCTATTCCCCTACAATTGTAATATACCAGCCCCATCATATTGCCACCCAGGTAAACCGGATTCTGAGAGAATTTAGCCAAGAATGGCAAGGATATTCATATATCTCTTTGTCAAAAACTGCAAACATTTTTGCAACAAGTCAAATGAAAAACTAGATGTGCACAAGCTTCCAGTCTGGGTCAATTGGTTTACAAATGTTATGAAGCCATGGAAGTTGCAGTCAATACAATGTTGTGACTGAAGCAAGACAGCAAGTTGTTGCCTTTGCCTTCATGATGTTTGAAATCACCTGGCATACAGTCTGTAGTAGTATACCTTCCACATATCTCCATTCACGCCAATAGCCACCTTCCAGCATATACACCCATCACCTGCTACAATCACTATTTACCCACTTTCTCACCAGTACGTCACCACTTCTTTCATGGTAATATTTTCAGCAGATCTTCATTGTTTTATTTGTGTATATTCATTGCACTATGTAACAACATCATAGTTTACTACACCCCACCGCATGCAGTATACCCATTTTCTTTTAATTTTTCTACAAAATTCATATATATATCCACTTGTATATGCCTTCAACATACCTGCTCATGTGTCACCATTGTTTCCACCCACACCCACTTCACAATCTTCACTCTCAGCCACCTATTTTTTGTACATTACAGCCCAACACATTCACACACTCATTGTGCTGGCAACACCATTTGCCCAGCACAGTCCCTGTTTTCCCTCATTTAGCATCCCCCATTTGTTGCAAGCATGGCAGCCTCCACTATATGGCATTATGCCACTGTTCATGGCAAGTTCACTCTTGCCTTCACACTGGGCACCTGTCAACCATCTTCATGCAGCGTCATCTTCATTCTACTACTGTATATCGATCTCACTCACTACATATCCCTATCATTCATGCTAGCTATCTACAGTCTTCACTACATTCCATCCATCACATATACTCCTTTCATGTAGGCATCCCATTTGTATATATGCATGTAGGCTTTTGGTATAATGCCTTCCATTATCTTCCAAGTTTCTATGCTAACCCTGTTTTGCTGAAAATGTATAGAAAATGTTATTTCTTTCCTTGGCTTAGAAGTTATAATTTCCATTTCAATATCAGAATTGTAATAGCTAGATTATAATGAGAAATTTATATTTTCAGTCCTAGATTAGAATGTAAGAGCATACACATCTTTTAGAATTGCTTGTTTCATGATATTTTTCTCTTTTATTTCAAAAATTCACGAATGGAAACATGAATGGCACGTGCACCATTCTAATAAAAGGTGATTAAATCCTAAGTTGATGATTTGCATTTATAGCCATTGTCAAAATGTGAACAAAACTTAAGATTTTCATCTTTTATGGAATAACATTGGATCCACACTGGATCTCTTTTCAAAAATCATCATATTTTTCTAAATATTTTCTTCCTTTATCAGAGTTTAACTTGATATTAACTCAATATATATCAATGGCCATAGTCAGGATATATTGAGAGATAATTTCATTTTAAACTCTATAAAGGCACCAAAATGTGTTTTATTCTTCATCTGAATTTAAATATAGATTATTATATAATACATTTTATGGTCATAGTCAGAAATGTATTACATCTTCAATCTTATTTCAATTCATTTAAAGAATGAAATATGATTTTCAATATCTAATTTTCAAAAAAATCCTTAATTCATTCATCATTTAGGATAGAATTACATCATATTTTTCAAACTTTCTTCAAAAATCCAAGTGATTTTGAGATGATTCTTCAAATATCTTCTTTATTTTTCAAATCAATCTTCAATTCTTATTTATAAATTCAAATTCATCTTTCTATTCTCAAATTCTATCTTATTTCAAAATTCAAACTTCAATTTCAAAGTCCAATTTGACTTTGAAATTTCGAATTTACTTTTATATTCAAAATTCAATTTCCAATTCAAATCCAATTTCAAAGTTCAATTCAACTTTGAAAATTCAAATTCATTTCCATTTTCAGGATTCAATTTTAAATTCAATTTAATATTCCAGATTGAATTTTAAAGTTCAATATAAACTTTGAAATTTTCAGATTTATCTCCTGATTTCAAAATTCAAGTTTAAAATCAAGTTTATTCTTTATTTTTCAAAATCTCCAAAAGTTCTATCTAAAGATTGAGTTTTGATTCTCAATTCAAAATCAAAGTTTTGAGATTGATTCTGAATCTCAAAATCTGATTTTTTTCTAAATTTAAGCTCACTTTCAAATTCAATCTGGATTTCCAGAATCCAGATCCATCTTCTAATTCCATTTTGGATTCTAGGTTTCAAATCCAATTCCATCTTGGATTCCAAATTTAAAACCCCATTCTATCTTGGATTCTGTATTTCGGATCCAATTTCATCTTGGATTTCAGATTTCAAATCTCATTCCATCTTGAATTCCAGATTTCGGATCCAATTCCATCTTGGATTCCAGATTTCAAAATCCAAATTCCATCTTGGATTCTAGATTTAGAACCCAATTCCACCTTGGATTCAGATTTTCAAATCCAATATCATCTAGGATTCAAATTTTCAAATCCAATTTCATTTAGGATTCCAGATTTTGGATTCAATTCCATCTTGGATTCTAGATTTCGGATCCAATTCCATCTAGGATTCCAGATTTCGAATCCAATTCTATTTAGGATTCCAGACTTCGGATTCAATTCCATCATTGGATTCCAGACTTCGGATTCAATTCCATTTAGGGTTCCAGATTTTGGATTCAATTTCGTCTTGGATTCCAGACTTCAGATCCAATTTCATTTAGGATTCCAGATTTTGGATTCAAATCCGTCTTGGATTCCAGACTTCGGATTCAATTCCATCAAGGATTCCAAATTTCAAACCGAGTTCCACTTCCAATTCCCATTTCCAAAACCATTTTCAAATCTATTTCTTAAAGTCTAAATCCAAATTCACTTCCTATTTCAGGTTCTGAAATTAAGAATTTCTTTTTCAGAATCGATCCATTTAAATTCGGAGTCCATTTTGACTTTTAAACTCTATTTTTTTTTTCAAATTCGATCTCAAGTTCCAAAATCTCCTTTTCTTTTATTTTTTCAAATCAAAATACCATTTTTCCAAACTCTGATTATTCCAAGACTTGGAATTTCAAGTCTCTTCTTCTAGATCTATTTCAAATTCTAAGTTAGATTCAAAATCTAACTTTTTCAAACCAATTTCAAACCTTTGAATCATTTCTTCACTCCATTATCAAATTTATTTCAGAATCACTTGGAAAATCCCAAAATTTCTAAACTATTTTCTCAAGCGCATACATTTTTGCATTTGCATTGCACAAACATGATTCTTTGTGCATTTAGACTTAGAATAAATTCTTAGACAATATTTAGGCAAAGCAAAAAGGCATAAATTTGATACTTGGTTCGATTACCCATGGTAAAGGCGCCAGGAACAGTCGAACCTCGTACCGACGAGCGAATCCCGTCTCTCCATTTTCTCACAAATTTTTAAAATGGAGGCGAGTAATTTTTAAATATTTTCAAAATTAAGGTCAAGTGAGACCTTTGCAAAAGAGTTCCTCTCTCTTTTTTTCTTTTCTTCTCTCTCTTCTTTTCTATCTTTTATTCCCCATCAAAAAGGGAATAGAGGCAAAGAGAAGGAAAAGAGGGAAACCAAGATGAAATTTTTTGCAATGATCACAGATTTGGTGACCGTGATGGGACTCATTTCTGTCCGGTCGAATTTATGCCTTTTGCTTTGCTTTAATATTATCTAAGTCTTTATTCTACAAATGTTTGCTTTATTTCCATGCAAAACCTTAGGAGCCTAGATTTTGTCCTAGCTGACATAATGCATATAGGATTTAAGTATGGTTTGGTAGGACCATATTTCAGAGATCTATTCATGCTCACTTAGAATTAGGTATGAAATACAACTCTCCTCAATTTTAGGGATTGAATGCAAATAATGTATGCAAGTGTATGCTTCTCTTTATTTAAATTCTATCTCTTTAGGACTTGCATTAGAGCCATCTGATTTATTGCATGTTGAACATTTTTTTTAAAAACATTCCTACCTATATTGTCCCGGTCTTCACGTTGCTGGGTTGTCTCACTGAACCATAATTCAGGAGAGAGCCTCAAAACTGGACCACTTATTTGGGTTAACACCCCCCTACCACGTACTTAAGGGCCATAGTCCAAAGTATATTGGTAGGTGCTCAAGGATGTTGGGAAGCCATTACCTTAGAACCGGAGAAATATTTATATGCCACATACTTCGAGCTTCGGCTTGAGTATATCAGTGTACCTTGATTGGAATCAGATGATCTGAACCATAGAGTTAGGATTAAGGTCCTACAAGCCATTTCAAATATTGCATTTAGAGTCGACTTTAGGGAGTGTTGTTTGTGCATCCTTGTTTATACAACTGTGATTCTGTGATATTTATTTTATTTCCTTATATTTTCCAAAGATTCTGGGTATACTATTAAAAAAATTCTCTTTATTTTCAAAACCTAGGTGTATTTTTCTTTTTTTGATTTCTTCAAATCTTTTGATTCTGCCTGCAATCCTTCAAATTTTAAATCTTTGCCATCTATTTTCAAACTCTTCTTTTTTTATATCTTCCAGTGTATCCTCTGATTCTATTTTAAAAATTCGTGTTTACCTTTTCATAAATAAAATCTCTTTTCGTCAAGAGATATCCTTTTCAAAATAACATTTCCCTTCACATTCTAATTGTTTATTCCCTCTCACGGAAAAACAAGGCAATTGTCGCAATTTTTGTGACGACTCAATCCCTAGTAATGGGATATCATTTTCAAAACTATAAATCTGATTCCCTCTCTTGTCAAAAATTTCTCTCAAAAATGTTTTTAGTCTAAACCCTCCCTTTTCTTTGCAGAAAACATTGGTATTCAATATGGTTCAGACAAGGACAGGAAATGAGACTTTTCAACAGTACAACGATAGTGAAATAGAAGAAATGAACTCTCCTAGGTCATTCAGAGGAAAGAGCCAGGACAAAGGAGATGATGTTGATCCAGTTATCTATGGTTTGTTCCAGAAGATGATGGCCAAGATGGTGTTAGAGAAAGCCGAGGCCAGTCTGAAGAAAGCAGCTCCTAAGAACAAGCTGAGGAAGAAGCCTGTGAGAAAGATCAGGATCACCAGAAAGAAGGTTCAGCCAGACAGTACTTCTGAGGGCACTGAGTCAGTAGAGGAAGAAGAATCAGATGAAGAACAGTTTGTGTTTAGTCAGAATCCTCCACGATAGTTCGTGAAGATAGATGAAAAGCCTGAATCAGTGAATAGGCTCAAGTATGGGATTGTAGCCGAGGATCCGATGCGCGAGCAATTGAGAAAAGTAACCTGCGCAGTCAAGAACATACAAGCCAAGAGTAAGGGTAAACAAACCTATACTGGCAAAGATTTCTACGATGGCCTAAATGGAGATGATAATCTGGAGAACCTTCTCCATAAATTTCTCAAGTTTGACGGAATCGGTAATCCAAAGGCTCATCTAGCCACGTTTTATGCAGAGTGCAACCGTTTCAGGAAAGATAACAGGGTCGTGTTCATCTGCTTTCCTCGCGGCCTAGAAGGTACAATGGCCAGGTGGTATGCGAACCACATCAATCCTATCGAACTACGAGAGTTCGATAAAGTGGTAAATCTATTTATTGAGCGCTTCTTATTCAACACTGAGGCTTCGCCTATGCTCAATCGCCTTTACAACCTGAAGCAGAATGAAAATGAAAAAGCTGGAGAATTCATTCACAGGTGGAGAAGCACCTATAACAAAATGAAGATTCTCATTCCAGAGGAGTATGCACTGCAGATAATCCTCAACAATTTCTCTCAGCCCCTGAGAAGTCTCATCGCCACATTTTCAGTGAAATCCTTCATCAAATTGATTGAGCGAGCCGAATGGCTCGAGGCAGGAATGGAGAATGGCCTCTACAAGGGCATGACTCTGGTCAAGAATATCCAAGACCAGAAGAAGAAGGTGCAATTCACTCACTCAGTTGATACCTACGGTAATAATCATGGCAGCAACAGGAGAAACAAAAATAACAGTAAAAGTGGCCAGAACCACAGTGAGCTCAAGGGAAAAAGTCTTCCGAGCAGAATAGCAAGTTGTCTCAGGCCAACATTTCGCAAAAGGAAAAGATAAAGTGCAAAGGTTGGAGTAATGATCGTGCGTTCACTCCTCTCAAACAAATGCTCGAAGAAGCCCTTAAATTCATGCTGACCAAGGGATTAGTGAAGCTTCCAAAGGCCACGAATCCTCCCACAATCATGGGAAGGTTCATGAATCAGTTCTGCAAGTTCCATCGGGAAGTGGGGCATGACATCGATCATTGTTTCATCTTCAAAAATATTGTTCAGGACTGCATTGACAAGAGTCTCCTTGTTGAAGATGAAGAGGAAGACGAGCTGGCCATCCTGACCAAGCCTTAACCAGACCACTCAGAAAATTGATGATGCCAAAGTTTTTTGCTTTCATCTCTTTTTGCCAGTCACCTTGTAGGGGCAGGTCAGCCCCAGTCTTTTTTGTGACCTTCGGTCAAATACTTGTAAATATGCAGTCTTTTGTTATCAGCTTTGCTTATCAATAAAATGTAATTTTTCTTCATATCTTTGATATCAAATACTTCTTTCTTTTGCCACACTGGGGCATTTATTTTTGAAAATTTATATTTTCATTTAAAGAATCTTCTTTGCCAACGGCCTCCATTAGGCCACATTAAATTCCTATTCTTTTCAAGATGAGGGGCAATCCCAACATCATTTATGAGAGAAATGAAATTACCTATTAGGGTTTTTCAAAATCATGAAATTTTGAAAATTTCTGCAAAAATCTTCGTTATAATCACCAAGAGTTCAATATTTTGGTCCAATCTTTTTCAAAAATCAACCATCGCGGTGATCTTCTTTCCCTAAATTGGTTTTGAACCATTGTCTTCAAAAATCAACCCTTGTGTTGATCTTATTTTTGCAAAAATTAGTTTCGAACCATTATCTTTAAAATCAACCCTTGTGTTGATCTTCTTTTCCAAAATTGATTTAAAACCATTCGTCTTCAAAATCAACCCTCATGTTGATCTCTCTTCAAAATCAACCCTCGTGTTGATTCCCCTTTCAAAGATCAGCTCTCGCGCTAATCATTCTTCAAAATCAACCTTGCGGTTGATTTTCTTCCCAAAATGATTTCTCACTTGCCTTTCAAATGAACATTCTCCTCTCACTTTAAAGATCCCATGTGTAGGCAGGATCAGACAAACTCCTTTTCCTCAAATCTTATCAATTTTCAGTTAATCTTGTTATCTTTATTAGTTTCATCCATTTGTATTCATTTTTCAATTTGATCAATTTTTCATCAATATATTATCAATTTTTATCAAGTTTTATCAATTTTTCATCAATTTTATGAAATTTTATCAATCTTTATTCCTTCTACCCTTTCAGGTTAAGGGATAAACCTGATGCCTCTTTCCAATGAGGTATTCATTTCCAATTCTATTCTTATTCAGGATAAGGGATAATCTTGAGACCCCTCATAGGAGCAATAATGCTACCTATGAGAATTCTTTTTCAAGACAAATTTTTATCAATTTCCTCAATTTTCTCCATTTTTATCAATCTTCCATCAAATTCTATCTCTTTCTATCTTCTCAAATTTTATTCCTCCTTGTTCAGGATAAGGGGTTAATCCTAAAAATTGGACCGCATACAGCTAACTATGTTGGTCTATCTAAATCATAAATCATAAAACTTTCATTTCCCTTCTAAATTCAAGTCTCAAGTTATCTCTTCACAAATTCCTTCGTCCCCTTTCAGGTTAAGGGATAAACCTCAACCTTCGAGGTATTTCCTTCTTCCCATTCAGGATAAGGGATAATTTTAAGACCCTTCATAGGAGCAATAATGCTACCTATGAGAATTCTTTCGCAAGACAAGTTTCATCAATCTTTATTTTGTAAATTTCTATCAATTTCTCTTCATTAATTCTCCTCAAATTCTATCCTTACCCCCCCTTCAGGTTAAGGGTTAAACCTGAACCTCGACCTTTGAGGTATCTCCTTCTTCCCTCTCAGGTTAAGGGATAAACCTGAACCTCGTTCGTCGAGGTATTTCTTTCCCCCTTCAGGTTAAGGGATAAACCTGAACCTCGCTCTCCGAGGTATTTCCCTTTTAGGTTAAGGGATAAAACCTGAATCATTTTTCATAATTCTCATCAATTTTTATTCTTTCTCCTTCAGGATAAGGGATAATCTTAAAACCTCGACAATCATTTCCGCTTCGATTTCCAAATATCTTGAGAATGTCGGTCTCCTTTCAAAATTTAAATTGGAAAATAGTGTCAGCATTTTCCAAAAATCCAGTACTCATACTGGGGCATTTTTTTCAGTGCTCGTACTGGTACATTTTCAAAAATTCAGCGCTCGTACTGGTATACTTTCAAAATCTAATGCTCGTAGTGGTACATCTTTCAAAATCCAGTACTAGTGCCTTTTTTTAAGTCCAATGCTCGTACTGGTGCATTTTCAAAATCCAGTGCTCGTACTAGTGCAATTTCAAAACCCAGTGCTACTAGAGCATTTTTCAAAAACCTAATACTCATACTGATGTATCTTCAAAAATCCAGTGCTCGTACTGGTATATTTTCAAAAATCCAGTGCTCGTACTGGTATACTTTCAAAATTCAGTGCTCATACTGGTATATTTTTAAAATCCAGTGCTCGTACTAGTACATTTTCAAAAATCCACGGCTCGTACAGGTACATTTGCAAAACTCCAATGCTTGTACTGGTATGCCTAGCGCTCGTTCTAGTGTCTGGCTGATTGATTAGTTGCCCCCCCTCCCCCCAGTTTTAGTCTTTGCACTAACCATTCATCAAAAATCAAAGCTCTAGTTCCAATTTCGACCTTCGGGTTATCCAATTCTCAATTTCAAGTCTGCGGGTTACAATCTTCATCAATCTCTCCTCAATTTCTATCAATCTTTCATCAATTTCTATTTATTTTCATTAATTCCCCTCAATTTTATTCATCCCCCGTTTAGGATAAGGGGATAGTCCTGAAATCAGACCACATACAATTAACCATGACAGTCTTCTTCATTGTAAGTCAAATAATCTAGTCCTCGAACTGGTCATTCTCAAAGCTTTCGATCCCAATCCTCGCACTGGCAATTTTCAAAATTCAATCTTCTGATTAAAGATTTCCCTTTGAGATTCGAGTTTTGACTCGAACTTCCAACTCTCCCTTAAGATTCGAGTTTCGACTCGAACTTCCAACTCTCCCTTAAGATTCGAGTTTTGACTCGAACTTCCAACTGTCCTTTGAGATTCGAGTTCTGACTCGAACTTTCGATTCTCCTTTAAGATTCGAGTTTTCGACTCGAACTTCCAACTCTCCTTTAAGATTCGAGTTCTGACTCGAACTTCCGATTCTCCTTTGAGATTCGAGTTTCGACTCGAACTTCCAATTTTTTCTTTGAGATTCAAGTTTTGACTCGAACTTTCCAATTTCCCTTTAAGATTCGAGCCCTGACTCGAACTTTCCAGCTTTCCTTTGAAAATTTGAGTTTTAACTCAAGTTTTCTTTCCTTCAATAACCGAACTTCCGATTCTCCTTTAAGATTCGAGTTTTGACTCGAACTTCCAACTCTCCTTTGAGATTTGAGTTCTGACTCAAACTTCTGATTCTCCTTTGAGATTCGAGTTTCGACTCGAATTTCTAATTTTTCCTTTGAGATTCAAGCTTGACTCAAACTTTCTAGCTTTCCTTTGAAGATTTGAGTTTTAACTCGAGTTTTCTTTCCTTCAAAATCTAAACTTTCTAGTTCTCCTTTGAGATTCAAATTTCGACTTAACTTCCAATTTTCCTTTACGATTCGAGTTTTGACTCAAACTTTCCAATTTTCCTTTAAGATTCGAGCCCTAACTCGAACCTTCCAACTTTTCTTTAAAGATTTGAGTTTCGACTCGAATTTTCTTTCCTTCAAAATCTGAGTTGGTCTAGTTTTCCTTTGAAGATTTAGGTTTCGACCCGAATTTTCTCTCCTTAAAAATTAAACTTCCTAGTTTTCCTTTGAAGGCTCGAGTTTTGACTCGAATTTTTCAGCTTTCCTTGCAGAATTTGAGTTCTGATTCGGATGTTCTGTCAAAACCAAGTTTTGAGTCGGGCTTACCTTCAAAATCCAGTATTTTGCCATGGCTTACCTTCAGAATTCCAATTTCGTATTGGATTTATGTTTGGAGTTCAACTTCGTGTTGGACTTTCCTCCAGAATCCCACTGATGTGTCAAAACTCGATGTTAAGCAATTTTTGTTATGGAGGATTTCAGGAATATTTTGCCAAATTACCATAAAAATAGTTGTTGATCTCAAGCTTTTATTGCATAAAGAATTTCCTCAAATCTCCTTTAGTATTCTTTCCAAAAGGGTGAAACTTTTGTGAAGAAAGACTCAAAATTCAGATTTTATGTTGGTCAACCAAGAGGATGAAGAAAAATCTTCGATATGACTGGCGAAGGAAAAATTCAATGATGTTGAAAAGCCATAAGTAAACTGATATTGATCATAGCTATGGCACATTCTTAAAGATCATTCTTTTGGCAGTAAGGCAGTGAAAATATCCTTAGCGATAAAAAGAATTCACTCAATCCATATCTCCTCAGTCATTTAAGCTGCAATCAAATATCTACAAAAGGGATCTCTCAATTGTCGTCAAGATGAAGATGAATATGCGAGCTAGACCCCCGGGGCCAAAGAAGATTTGGATCATCTCAGAGATGAAGGAGTTTGTGACGGATCCTTCCAGGGAAAGTTCAGATCACCGTCAAGATGAAGGCAAATGTGATGAACCTCCCGACAAACCCTAAAAGATATTTGATTTCTGCTATCATCTAGAGATTTTTGACCAATGAGCCAATATCATCAGTATAATTCCTGAGAAAAAGAAGGATCGAAGCATCTTCAAGATAATATAATTTGTGACATACCCTTCCCAAAAAAAGAAGAAGAAAACTCAGGACATCTCCAAAATGAAGGATGATGTAATAAACTTCTCCCCCAAAACCCGAGAAAGCTCAATATCTCAAAAAGAGTGCCAAAAAGATCATCGTGAGCAAAACTCAGATATCAAACTGCCAAGAATCTTCTTTATTTATGTGAAATTCCTCTATCAATCTCTTTTCACTTAATTACTTTTATGAAGCTAAGAATATTTCCTCTCTTTTCATATCAAGGAAATGGATAGCTTCCTTGAAGAAACTCAACAACAACAAATTTGAATCTGATTCTTGATTGTACAGAGTTAGTCTCATTGGAGGTAATACTCTAGGTAGAAGAGGGAATATCCTTCAAAACAAGTGTGCTTGCCTTCAATTACCTTGAATCAACTACAATTTTTTATCATTTTGGCAATATTTCCAGTTTTCCTGATGAGAAATAAAAACTTGATGTCCGTTTTGATACATCTTGGTGTTGCCTTTTCCTTCTTTCGCATAGTTGAAAGAGTTGCCTTCCCCTCTTTCATAGAGTTGCCTTACCCATCTTTTGCATTGTCGAAAGAATCACTTTGCTCCTGTCAAAAGAAACGTCTTACTCATCTTTCGCGTTGTCGAAAGATTCGCCTTTGTTACGACAATGAAGCCATACATGATACTTCAAGTATAAGGTTTTGATGATGAGCAAGAAGAATCAACTGCATTTCAGCTAAGGCTATGAAGAAATTGAAGAATTCAGTGAAGAATCTTTGAAGACTTGTGTGCAAATGTTTAATTCATTAAAAGTCTTAGATTCTTGTAAGAGCCTTACTTAGAGTGCATATTTAGGTTGCATTTCACCTTAAAAGTCTTTAGAAAAACTTTTCTAAAAAGAACCCTCATGAAAATCTTTTTAGAAAACTCTTTTCTTAAATTTTCATGTATATTAGTTGACCAATAGACTTACCAGTCGACTAATCCTTTCGCGCCATATTTTCTAAAAAGTTATTTTTGTCAAATTAGTCGACCGAAGGTTTTATCAGTCGACTGGACAGAATGTCTGTTTTCTGGAAAATTTAGCAGTAGTCGACTAATGCTTTTTATCAATCGACCGAACAAAATGTTTGTTTTTCAGAAGATTTTAGCAGCAGTCGACTAAAAGGTTTTTCAGTCTACTGATGATATTATCAGTCGACTAACTTTTCTCAAGTCGACTAAGTTTCAAAAGTTCAGATTTTCAAATGGCTCGATTAACAGATCAGTTGATCGACAATAACTGTCAGTCTACTAATAACTAACTATTAGTCGACTAACTGATGTTTCAGTCGATTAATTTTGTCATTTTCCTGAAACTTCAAAAAGGCGTATCTTTTCATTTTTTAAACATTTTGATCGTTCGAAATGGACAGTTTTGATACCCTTTCATACCCTCAACGTATGAAAAACTTTAACTATAAATATGAGTGCATTTTACACTCAAAAGAACAAGAATTCAATCGATTTGAATCATTTACTTATTGTTTTTCACTCCTATTCATTCAAGTATTTGTTTTCTCACTCACGTGATATTTTTACTTCAGTTTTTCACTCAAATCACTTTGAGAGATAGTGAATTCGTGAGTAGAGTATTTCAACAACCTCAAAAGCCAATTGCATCTCATTTGCATTCAAAAGGAATGCTCATAGGTTATTTTGTAAGTTGTTACTTATTTTCTGTAAAAAGAAGGACTTCTTGGTGTAAAGGAGTTGTTTGCTTTCAGTAGGGTTGTTACTGAAAGTGGGACCAGTTATGGTCTGTGTGATCTTGTAGTTTACAAGGTTGATAGTGAAAATCTCAAGCGGGTTTTGCTTGGGGACTAGATGTAGGTCGGGTTAGACCGAACCAGGATAAAATCTTGTGTTCTTTGTGTGCTTGCTTTTCGATTTGCAAAATCCTTCAATATTCCGCAAACAATTTTTAAAAGCACTATTCACCCCCCCCTCTAGTGCTCGTTGCCTCGATCCTAGTGCACTTTCATTTGGTATCAGAGCACAGGTTTGCTATTACTTTGATTTGACCATCATCTAGCATGGCAACTACAACATCTCAGCACAAAGAATGATGCTCCTTTGTTCGTCCTCCTCTCTTCGACGGAACAAACTATGGATACTAGAAAGTAAGAATGACAATATTCTTGCAATCCATGGATCTCGATATCTGGAGAGTTGTTTCAAAAAAGTACCAAACTCCATCAACTGATTTCAGCCGATGGACCGATGATGAAAAGAAGACTGCTTCACTAAATGCCAAAGCCATGAATGCATTATATTGTGGCGTTGACAAGGTAGAATTCAATCGCATCTCTCAATGCTCTACAGCAAATGAAATTTGGCATACTCTTCTAGTAACTCACGAAGGTACGTCAAAGGTAAATGAATCTAAAATTGCTTCTTTAGTTCATAAATTTGAATTGTTCAAAATGAAGCAAAATGAATCTATATCGGACATGGTAACTAGAATGACCGATATAACTAACACTTTGAAATCCCTTGGAAAAGAATATTCACAAGTGGATTTAGTCAGAAAGATTCTAAGGTGTTTAACTCCTGAATGGGAGAGAAAAACCACTGCTATTGAAGAAGCAAATGATCTCAATACTCTCACTCTTGAAGACTTAGTTGGTAACCTAATGGCATATGAGGTCCAACTTCAAGACAGACAAGAAGAAGAGCCTAAGAAGAAATCTCTTGCTTTTAAGGCTACTTCTGACTCAGAAAATTCAGAAGAAGATGAAGATGAAGATGAAGATATTGCCCTCATCACAAGGCAATTCAGAAGATTCATCAAAAAGGGAAGATTTCAAAGAAAGGCAAAGAAAGCAGATTCTTCCATTCCCAATGAAGTAAAGTGCTTTAACTGCAAAAAGGCAGGACATATCAAGAAAGATTGTCCTCTTCTCAAATTCAAGCCCAAGGACCAATTCAAGAAGAAAAAGGCATTTCAAGCATGTTGGGATGATAGTGACTCCTCTTTCAATGAAGAATCAAATGAAGAAGTCGCCAACATGTGTTTTGTAGCACAAGAAGATTCGGTAAGTCAATTTGACTATGATGAGTTATTTGAAGCATTTAATGATTTATATGCTAAATTTAAGAGTCTTAGTTCTAAAAATAAAGAGTTAAAAACTGAAAATTTAACTCTTGACTCTCAAAATAAAGTGTTACTTTAAGAAATAGAAAATCTCAAGAAGGAAAATTCTTGCCAAGCACTTGAGATAAAAGAAATTGGAGTTAGAACCAATCTCTTACAAAAAGAAATATCCAGTCTTAAAGAAAAGTCAAATGATCTTCTTTCTATAGTGACCAAATTCACAAATGGTCAAGAGAATCTAGAAAAACTTCTTGGTTCTCAAAGATGCTCGGTTAATAAAACCGGATTTGGATATAGCTTCTTTGATACTCAAAATAGACCAAACTATGTGGTGAAAAATCAAAGACATTATTCTCAACCTTTTGTTCATAGAACTAAACTTTCTAGTTCTAATAGAAATGCATCTAGATATGATTATTCTAGACATGTTTATTCTAAATCCTTTTATAGAAAGAATATATATTATCAAAGGAAACCAAAATTCAAATGGATATGGGTTCCTAAGACTAACTCTCATGGACCCGAAAATAGAAAGGGGTCAAATGCTCTGTTTTCTGATTTTGTTGTAGGTACACAACATAGGGAGCAAATGGATATTGGACAGCGGCTGTTCCAAACATATGACTGGAAGGCCGGAGTTATTTTCCACCCTCCAAAATAAGGATGGAGGAACCGTCACCTTTGGTGACAATAACAAGGGAAAAGTGATAGGTATTGGTAATATTGGTAATCCAAAATTTCTCTTGATAGAAAATGTTCTTTTAGTAGATGGTTTAATGCATAATTTAATATCTATCAGTCAATTATGTGATAAAGGTTTTCATGTTTCTTTTGAAAATGATTTATGCTTAATTTCAGATTTTCAATCTAAAAAGATCATTTTTAAAGGTAAAAGAAGAAACAATGTGTATGAACTATATCTAGATGAATTACCCTCTTTTAATGAAAAATGTCTTATTGTTTCAAATGAAATTCAATGGTTATGGCACAAGAGACTTGGACATGTTAACTTTAAAATTATTTCAAAGTTATCCAAGAATGATCTTGTAAGAGGCCTACCTAGAATACCATATAAAAAGGATCACTTATGTGATGCTTGTCAAAGGGGTAAACAAATCAAGAGTTCTTTTAAAGCAAAAGATATAGTTTCAACAAAACGTCCTCTTGAACTTTTATATTTAGATCTATTTGGACCATCTAGAATTCAAAGTTTGAATGGTAGCAAGTATGCTTTTGTTATAGTAGATGATTATTCTCGGTTTACATGGGTGATTTTTCTAAAAAGCAAAAATGATGCTTTTTCAGAATTTTCTAAGCTTTGTAGAAGAATTACAAATGAAAAATCTACATCTATTATTAAAATTCGTAGTGATCATGGTGGTGAATTTGAAAATGAATCTTTTCTAAAGTTTTGTGATTTACATGGTATATCTCACAACTTTGCTTTTCCTAGAGCGGCTCCACAAAATGGAGTTGTTGAAAGAAATAATAGAACTTTGCAAGAATGTGCTAGAACCATGCTTCAAGATAAAAATTTACCAAAATATTTTTGGGCTGAAGCAATTAACACAGCATGTTATGTTCTAAACCGTGTTCTTATTCGACCAATTTTACATAAAACATGTTTTGAATTGTATTATGATCGTATACCAAAGATCTCATATTTCAAAATTTTTGGTAGTAAATGTTTCTTGTTAAATACCAAAGATAATCTTGATAAGTTTGATTCAAAATCAGATGAATCAATATTTCTTGGATATTCTTTTAGAAGTAAAGCATATCGTATTTTCAATAAAAGAACATCTTGTATTGAAGAATCTTTACATGTTGCATTTGATGAGAATTGTGAGCAGGTTATACCTCTAAGCGAAGGAGAAGAAGTAATACTTCAAGAAGAACCCTTGATAGAGAGTACTTCTCAAGAAAATATTCCTCTTTAACCGGTTTGGAAAGAAGTTCCTAATCATCCACATGAACAAGTTATTGGTGAAAAAAAGAGTGGTGTCCAAACTAGAAGGCAATTAGAAAAATATATTGCAAATGTTGCTTTCATATCTAAATTAGAACCAAAGAATATCAATGAGGCTTGTGTTGATGAATTTTGGCTTTTGGCCATGTCTAAAGAACTTAACCAATTTACTAGGAATGATGTTTGGGATCTAGTTGATAGACCAAAGGATCATCCGGTAATTGGAACAAGATGGGTCTTCCGAAATAAGCTGGATGAAAATGGTGAAGTCATTCGTAACAAAGCAAGGCTAGTAGCACAAGGCTATAATCAAGAAGAAGGCATAGATTTTGATGAAACCTATGCACCAGTGGCTCGATTAGAGTCAATTCGAATGATGCTTGCTTTTGCTAGTTACATGAACTTCAAGTTATATCAAATTGATGTTAAGAGTGCATTCTTAAATGGACACATCAATGAAGAAGTTTATGTAGAGCAACCTCCAGGCTTTGAAAATCAGAAATATCCAGAAAAAGTCTACAAATTGAAAAGAGCTTTGTATGGACTCAAACAAGCACCAAGAGCGTGGTATGAAAGACTACAAAATTTTCTAGAACAATCTGGTTTTTCCATTGGTCGGGTAGACTCCACTTTATTTATTAAAAATCTTAATTCAGATATTCTTAGTGTGCAAATTTATGTTGATGACATAATATTTGGTTCTACTAATGATTCTCTCTGTAAAGAATTTGCTAAAGCTATGCAGGAAGAGTTTGAAATGAGCTTGATGGGCGAATTAAACTACTTCCTTGGACTTCAAATAAAGCAAACTGAAGAAGGAATCTTCATCAATCAGGCTAAGTATACAAAAGAACTTCTCAAGAGATTTGGGATGGACTCATCGAAATCAAGAAGGAATCCTATGAGTACAACTACTTCTCTTGATAAAGATGAAAATGGTAAAAGTGTAGATACTAAGCTCTACAGAGGTATGATCGGATCTCTATTATACTTAACTGCTAGTCGACCTGATATTATGTTTAGTGTTTGTATGTGTGCAAGATTTCAAGCTAATCCAAAGGAATCTCATTTAACTGCAGTAAAACAAATTCTTCGTTATTTGAAAGATACTTTAGATTTCGGATTGTTTTACCCAAAATCATCTTCCTTTGATTTGGTTTCATATAGTGATGCAGATTTTGCAGGAAGTAAATCTGATCGCAAGAGTACTAGTGGAACTTGTCATTTCTTAGGAAATTCCTTAGTCTCTTGGTTTAGTAAAAAGCAAAATTCAGTATCACTCTCAACAACTGAAGCTGAATATATAGCGGCTAGTTTAGCATGTTCACAAGTACTATGGATGAAACAAACCTTAAAAGATTTCGGTTTGAATTACTCCACAATAACTATTTATTGTGATAATACTAGTGCTATAAATCTTTCGAAAAATCCTATTCAGCACTCAAGAACTAAGCATATTGAAGTTAGACATCATTTTTTAAGAGATCATGTGTTAAAAGGAGATATTTCGTTAAATTTTATTTCCACTAAAGAACAACATGCCGATATCTTCACAAAACCTCTTAAAAATGAAGATTTTATGAGAATTAGGAGAGAACTAGGTATTTGCTCGTTTTTGGATTTATAAAAATGCTGATTTTTGAACAAAATCTCAAAATCGCATTATATTAGTCGACCGATAAAATTCTAGTCGACTGGTGTTTTAAATTTTGGAATGTATCGCACCATATTAGTCGACTGATGATATTTTTAGAATGAGTCGCACATTCTTAGTCGACCGATAAAGATTTAGTCGACTAAAATTTTTTAAATTTTTAAATGAAGGGACCCGATACCCCTTGGATTTTTAAAACACCCGTTCTTTTTAAAATAAAGCATCGTTTCACTTCGTTTTCATATCTTTTCGTTTTTCTTAAAAACGAAAACCCCTTTTGGTCTCTTTCCTCTCTCTCTTTCGAAAAACCCTCGGAGTGCCGTTCGATCCCATTTTTGCCGGGATTTTCTTGCCGTGACAGGGAAATGCTGGAATCTTCTGGCCGTGATCTTAAACACGCCGGAACCCTCTTGTGTGACAGTGCATTGCCGGAATCCCCTTGTGGCCGACTTCTCACTCACCGTCAGCCATTGTATCCTCCTCTGGTTCTGTTTCACATCGCCGGGCAGCATTCTACTTCTGCCAGAAATCATTTGGAAGCCATCATTGTTTTTGGTAACTATTTTTTTAACCATGCCTCGTACGAAGTGTGCATCTGCAAAAGGTTTAGGTTCTCCTCCTCCTACACCTACTTCAAGACATGGTTTTTCACTAAGATTACTTTGCAATCCTCTTCTCTATGATACTTTTGGATCAATTTCTGCACTACCTATTTTACCAGGCTGAAATGTTCTATTTCACTTGTTTTCTTGTTATAAAATAAGAGAATTATTTCCTGGTATTTCACATCTTTTTGATGCTTGTGCAGATACCCTTCACTATCCTTTTCTTATTCACTTGTTTTACACGAATTTACAAATGGATCATGAAACTGGAGTTTTGTCCTCTCTTGTTCGTGATGTTGAAATCGAGTTTGATTCGAAATTACTTGAAGAAATTCTTGACATTCCACCTTCAGACACTCTTTTCAACACTATTGAATTGAATGATGAAAGAGTTTTTAAACAAATTCTTCTTCCAAGAGCACCTCACTGCCCTCCTTTCAAAAATACTAATCTTCAAACTCGTGCACGCATTGCTGGACGAATCCTTGCCCACAATGTTCTACCCAAAACTGGTTCTTTTGATTATTATTCCATAGATCTATCTACGGCTCTTTATGTTTTATTTGGAAATATTTTTGTCAACTAGGCCAATGTGTATTTTACAAATTTGTGGAAACAAAAACCATTTCTTCCTTATGGTTGTCTTTTAACCCGTATTTTTAGACATTTCAAAGTTCCTTTAACAAATGAAAAATACATTGAGCAAAAAGAGTTCTTTGATCAAACAATTTTTAAAAGAATGAAAATTAAATATCTGCCTCCTTTAAATGTTGATCAAACTGAACCATCTGATCCTAATGAAACATCAATTTCTGAACCTTCACCTTCTGCAACACCTTCATCTCATGCAAAAAGAAAGAAATTTTCGGCAAGTCAAGACCATGATAAAGTTATGCGGAGACTGGAAGCTTTAGAGCTGCATCAACATACTTTTCGTGAAGATGTGACTCAACAACTATCTTTGATTCAGAAAGAGATTACTTCAATCAAGGATTTGCTTAACTCACTTTTCTAATCTTTGTTGTCTGAACTTTCATACTTTATGGGTTGTAATATTTTAAACTTGTATCTCTATTTTGCTGATGCTATTTCTGCCCTTACTCTTTTTGATTCTGACAAAGGGGGAGAAAAAGATGATAGCAATTACATTGCAGGAGATCTTGCATGAGAAATGCAAAATTAAGAGAAAAAGAAAGCTTTGAATGAATGTATTTCTAAATGTATGAAGAAATGATGAATGGAAATGCAAATCAATCAATATGTGATATATGTGCTTTAAATGTGCTAACTTTTAATGTTTTGCAGCATATTGATAGGGGGAGTAAAATCTCCATCTATGCATCTAAATGCTTCATCTTTGATTAAGTTTGTCATCATCAAAAAGGGGGAGATTGTTACGACAATGAAGCCATACATGATACTTCAAATACAAGGTTTTGATGATGAGCAAGAGGAATCAACTGCATTTCAGCTAAGGCTATGAAGAAATTGAAGAATTCAGTGAAGAATCTTTGAAGACTAGTGTGCAAATGTTTAATTCATTAAAAGTCTTAGATTCTTGTAAGAGCCTTACTTAGAGTGCATATTTAGGTTGCATTTCACCTTAAAAGTCTTTAGAAAAACTTTTCTAAAAAGAACCCTCATGAAAATCTTTTTAGAAAACTCTTTTCTTAAATTTTCATGTTTATTAGTCGACCAATAGACTTACCAGTCGACTAATCCTTTCGCGCCATATTTTCTAAAAAGTCATTTTTGTCAAATTAGTCGACCGAAGGTTTTATCAGTCGACTGGACAGAATGTCTGTTTTCTGGAAAATTTAGCAGCAGTTGACTAATGCTTTTTATCAGTCGACCGAACAGAATGTTTGTTTTTCAGAAGATTTTAGCAGCAGTCGACTAAAAGGTTTTTCAGTCTACTGATGATATTATCAGTCAACTAACTTTTCTCAAGTCGACTAAGTTTCAAAAGTTCAGATTTTCAAACGGCTCGATTAACAGATCAGTCGACCGACGATAACTGTCAGTCTACTAATAACTAACTATTAGTCGACTAACTGATGTTTAAGTCGACTAATTTTGCCGTTTTCCTGAAACTTCAAAAAGGCGTATTTTTTCATTTTTTAAACGTTTTGATCGTTCGAAATGGACAGTTTTGATACCCTTTCATACCCTCAACGTATGGAAAACTTTAACTATAAATATGAGTGCATTTTACACTCAAAAGAACAAGAATTCAATCGATTTGAATCATTTACTTATTGTTTTTCACTCCTATTCATTCAAGTATTTGTTTTCTCACTCACGTGATATTTTCACTTCAGTTTTTCACTCAAATCACTTTGAGAGATAGTGAATTCGTGAGTAGAGTATTTCAACAACCTCAAAAGCCAATTGCATCTCATTTGCATTCAAAAGGAAGGCTCATAGGTTGTTTTGTAAGTTGTTACTTATTTTCTGTAAAAAGGACTCCTTGGTGTAAAGGAGTTGTTTGCTTTCAGTAGGGTTATTACTGAAAGTGGGACCAGTTATGGTCTGTGTGATCTTGTAGTTTACAAGGTTGATAGTGAAAATCTCAAGCGGGTTTTGCTTGGGGACTGGATGTAGGTCAAGTTAGACCGAACCAGGATAAAATCTTGTGTTCTTTGTGTGTTTGCTTTTCGATTTGCAAAATCCTTCAATATTCCGCATGCAATTTTTAAAAGCACTATTCACCCCCCCTCTAGTACTCGTTGCCTCGATCCTGGTGCACTTTCAGCCTTGTCCTTGCTAAAAGGATCGCCTTCTTCATCTTTCGCTTTGTCAAAAGATTTGCTCTCTCCTTGCTAAAAGGATCACCTTATTCATCTTTTGCTTTGTCGAAAGATTCGCCTTCTCCTTACTAAAAGGATCACCTTCTTCATCTTTCGCTTTGTCAAAAGATTCGCCTTCTCATTGCTAAAAGGATTGCCTTCTTCATCTTTCGCTTTGTCAAAAGATTCACCTTCTCCTTGCTAAAAGGATCGTCTTTTTCGTCTTTTGCTTTATCGAAAGATTCGCCTTCTTTTTGCTAAAAGGATCGACTTCTTCATCTTTCGCTTTGTCGAACAATTCACCTTCTCCTTGCTAAAAGGATCGCCTTCTATGTCTTTTGCTTTGTTGAAAGATTTGTCTTCTCTTTGCTAAAAGGATCGCCTTCTTCATCTTACGCTTTGTCGAAAGTTTCGCTTCCCCTTGCTAAAAGGATCGCCTTCTTTATCTTTCGCTTTGTCGAAAGATTCACCTTCTCCTTGCTAAAAGGATCGCCTTACTCATCTTTCGCGTGGTCGAAAGAATCGCCTTGCTCCTGTCCAAAGGATCTCCTTACTCATCTTTCGCGTGGTCGAAAGAATCTCCTTGCTCCTGTCGAGAGGATCGCCTTACTCATCTTTCCCATTGTTGAAAGAATCACCTTGCTACTGCCAAAAGGATTGCCTTATTCATCTTTCGCTTTGTTGAAAGAATCGCCTTGCTCCTATCCAAAGGATCACCTTACTCATCTTTCGCATTGTCGAAAGAATCGCCTTGCTCCTGTCGAAAGGATCGCCTTACTCGTCTTTCACTTTGGTCAAAAGAATCACCTTGCTCTTGTCGAAAGGATCGCCTTACTCGTCTTTCGCTTTGGTCAAAAGAATCGCCTTTCTCTTGTCGAAAGGATCGCCTTACTCATCTTTCACGAGGTCGAAAGAATCGCCTTTCTCCTATCTAAAGGATCGCCTTACTCATATTTCGCATTGTCAAAAGAATTGCCTTGCTCCTATTGAAATGATCACCTTACTCATCTTTCGCATTGTCGAAAGAATCGCCTTGCTCCTGTCAAAAGGATCGCCTTACCCATCTTTCGCATTGTCGAAAGAATTGCCTTGTTATTATTAAAATGATTGCCTTATTCGTCTTTCGCATTGTCGAAAGAATCGCCTTACTCCTTCTGGATTGCCTTATTCGTCTTTCGCATTGTCAAAAGAATCACCCTGCTCCTTTTGGATTGCCTTATTCATCTTTCGTATTGTCGAAAGAATCGCCTTGCTCATTTTGGATTGCCTTATTCATCTTTGGCATTATCGAAAGAATCGCCCTGCTTCTTTTGGATTGCCTTATGCGTCTTTCGCATTGTCGAAAGAATTGCCTCATATTGCTTTGTTCATCTTTCGCATTGTCGAAAGAGTTGCCTCATATTGCCTTGTTCATCTTTCGTTTTGTCGAAAGAATTGCCTCATGTTTCCTTATTTCATATTTTGCATTGTTGAAAGAATTGCCTCATGTTGCCTTATTTATCCGTTCACATTGATAAATTTTCACCTTATCCTTCTTCAAAAGAATTGCCTTATTCACCTTCCTCTTACTATCTCACTTTTCTTGCCTTCCCGCTTATGATAAGGGTCAAACCTAAACTTTTTGCAAAAAGTCATCAATTTTTAAAAGCCATTTCAGTCTCAACAATGAGGCGCCAAGATCAATCCCTTTTCCAACTTTAGGGATGCCCATTTTTGTCCTTTTGCAAAACCCCCTCTCGGATTTGTTCGTCCAAACTCTGAAGGTCCCATCATGGTTTCTTCGTTTGAGGATTCTGTATGGTCGTCCCTTTCAGGTTAAGGGTTAAACCCGAACCTCGCTCCTTGAGGTATCGTTTCTTTAAGGTTAAGGGTTAAGCCTGAACCTCGCTCAATGAGGTATCTTCCGTTCAGGTTTGGGTTAAACCTGAGCCTCGTTCCGACGAGGTTACGCATTTCGAAGAGGTAGTTCTCCCAGTCCCATCATGGTTTTCCCCATCAAGGAATCCATGCCCTTCATATCCATCTAGAAAGGATCATACCTGAGCTTCATCTCACGAGGCATTTTTCTCAAAAATGTCCTATCAAGTTCTTTGTGTATTCCTTTCCCATTCAGGTAAGGGTAGAACCAGAAATTCATCTTGATATATCTTTGTCCCATCCAGGTTAAGGGCCAAACCTGAGTTATTCCAAAATCTGATCTTGTCTCACACATGAGACTTGATCAAATCTCTTATTTTCCACCATTTCGGGACCTTCACCCAAAAGTCCCATCATGATTTCCTCATTTTTGTTATTTAGTCATATCATTTTTGAAGATTTCGTCTCCTTAAATCCATTCAGGATAAGGTTTTAAGCCTGAGAAACCATGTCTCTCAAAATAAATTCTTTCACACCCAGTTCAGATCTGCTGACTGGGGCATTTTTCAAAATTTGGATTGTTCTCTTTGCCACTAAGCTCGGCTTTCAACCGGCTTAGTAGCAAAGAGGGGCATATGTGAACACCCCAAATTTTTCAAAATTTTATAAATATTCCCTTTTTGCCTCTGGCCTCCATTTTCTAAGAAAATTGAGTCATTTTCACTCTAAATTGCAGTTATTTCTCAAATTCACTGGAATCCAAATTCATTTTATATATCTGACTCAATTTCGGATCCGGATCCAGTTTAAAACCCAAATCTGAGCCTTGTTATCCAATTTTTAAAACCAAATTTACAAAAAATACCAAAAATAATTTCTGAATGGCTCAGACAGTCCATCCGGTATCCAGTTGGATCCATGACTTTGTATTTCTTGATTCGAGGTTAAAAACTTGAATATTATCTCAAAACCTGGATCTAAACCCGTTTTTCTGAAGAAATTTCCAAATGATAACCCTAAATTCTCAGAAAACCTTTCTTTTGTAAATATTTTTAAATTTCGCAAAATTAGTTTAAAATCCTTTAGTTTTCAGAGCTTTTATTTCAAAAACACCAAAAAAATTAGAAAACACAAAGAAAAGAACAAAAAAAAAACAAAATAGAAAAGAAAATTCAGAAAAGGAATAGTTTAGTACCCCCTTTTAGAAGAATTTTTTTAAAGAAAACCATTGTTCGGATTTTTCTTAAAACTTCTTGGACCACTTTTGAAAAATTCTCCAACGGTCTCTCGTTGCGAAGGGGAAACTGCAGGGAGAGCATTGAGTTCTTCATCCTCCATGTGCAACCCTTTTTCTCCATCTACCCTTCTCAATTCTTCCCTAAAATCTCCCACCCTTCGATCACGCTTCATCCGCCTCATCCATCGATCCCTAACCACCTCTCGAACCTCCTCCCCATTCTCGATTCTTCCTCCCTCTCTATATAATCAAAGCCACTAAAAAGAGAAGGGGAGACAGCCATTCACATCATCCATTAAATGCATCTTGCCTTCTCTTCCTTTGATCTCTTCCCTTCTAAATTACTGAAGAAGCCTCGGCTCCCTCTCTCGAAATTCTTGCAAGCACGGTAAGTCCCTTTAACATTCTCTCTATTGTTTTTTTTTTTTATTCTCCTTGCTCATTTGCCCCGTTAACGCACTATCGATCGTGTTGGGTTGCCTATAGCAACATCAACCTCTCCCTTGTGCAATAGCAAAATAGAATTTCCTAATTCCAACATTTATTTTTCTATTCTATGATTTATTTTGTCGGATTTCCTCGGTATATGTAAGGATGGATGCTTGTTTATGTTATCTCAAGTTCAATATTTCTTTTATCGTTCATCTTATCGTTCTCTATACCATTCATTTGGTGCTTTACATTTCAATGTGTCATTCCTTGTTACCATTTCACTTGTGTAAGCTATTTCCTGTTTTGATTCAACCTCCTCTCTGCGTCGTACTTTATTTCTTAGCATCAAAATTCACCTGATTCCATCACATTAATGATTGTTTGTGACTGTTTCATAACTTTCTAAAATGCTCATCATCGCACCATCATCGTGATTCTTGTTGCATCACATGACTGTAGTTGTTTATCATGCATTCCACTTTTTTTTTACATGAATCGATTTAGATACACTCTGTAAAATCGCCTTGAATATGTGTTTTGTCATCTAATCCATCCGGTTGGTGTTTACTCACGAATCCATCAGTAGCCTAGAATTGCATTCATCTCTATTTCTGCAGAGTAGGTGTTCTTTTAGAAACCTGCAATTTGTCTGAAATCATCATCAGCATTGTTATTTCTTGCATCATATTTCTTGTTTCTGCATCATCTATCCCTTATGTATGTTCTTACCTTCATTTTAATGTTTGGGCATTTGGATTCAATACAACATGTTCTAGATTTCCTCTTTTAGCATTCATACTGATTTTAATGCATCAACTCACTCCTTGGCATTGGATTTTACCTTCTATAATTATTTTTAACCCCTTCTGATCATGTTTTGTATCATCTTTCTCTCTTCTCTTTGTGATTTACAATCCGGATAGAAATTACCAAAAGAGAGTCTCAAATGGCAAAATGGCTAAGATGTGTTGTTATACAGACTCATCACAACCTGATTCACCTGAGTTTTATAGTTCAGAGCACCTGTTGGACCATAGATTCCTTGTCCATGAGACGTTGCAGACCCTTGCTGCAAAATGCTCTTATCAGATCCCTAAATACCATCGAGAATTTCGAAGGATCTTCATGGTGTGGTTTGTGCATATCTGAGTCTTATACCCTTTTCCCCTGCTTGCTCCTTTGGAAACCTTTGTTCCAACCCATGGTAATACCAGTCGAATGCTCATTGTGGCTTATTCTTGGGAGTTATTCTAGCTAAGTTATCAATCTACGTCAGTAAGAAGGGGACAGTATGTGGGTGTCACGCCTATTGGTTTCCTTGGTGAATAGCTCTTGAAACAAACAAAAAAAAAGCAGGATTCTTGGGGTTCTCACAATCGGGCTAAGCTGCTATAACGATGGTGTTGCATGCCATCACATGACAGAGAGATATCTTCTCAGGTATACTGAGATGAGGTAGTTAACCTCTGAATAAAAAAAAGAGATATAAATAAATGAAATAGTTCGAAGTTTTTATCACTAGTGTGATCTACTTTGGAGATTGCCATTTGAAAGCCTATGGCGAGGGCTAGTGATTATAAAGCGCAAGGGAGCTGGATGAGAAATGATTTGCTTACCTTAAGTTGCAGGTTGCTGATACAATATAATATTAGTTGATATAAAGCCGAAATGGGATCACTTTACTAGCAAACTGAAGTCAATTGATGGGATCATGCCACCATTTTTGCTGAAATCAGGGCCAAATATTTTACAATTGCTTTTAAGTCTGCAATACCTTGTTCGTATTCTCACTGTCCTAGATTGTTTGGAAAATAGGGCTTTATCTAGGAAAATGGCTTTAGTTGGCAACCTTTGTTCTTCATGTGTTTTAATTATATTCATTGCTTGAAGTTTTTCTCTTGTTGAATCCATTTATGCACAAGCCAATAACTGCAGAGTGGCTGGCCCCTTCCGCCAAAGCGATCTGAATAGAGATTTAGCTCTTGAACTCAAATATCAGTTCGCAATTGTTATCCAACCTTGGCGACAAGTATTTCATTGAACATGAATAAAACACTCATGTGTGCTGGCTGAGATAAGATTTGTTAACATTGCTGACACTACTAAAATCCCATCCGTTGATGCTATTGAAAGTGATTTGCTACAGAAGTTGGTTGACTGCAAGTAATCTGTTGCAAATCCTTTGATTGCTGCCATTAAAATCAGCCTGCAGGAATCAATCTATTGCTGACCATCTCCCACAACCTATTTTGCATTGCTACCTGTGATACCATTCGTCTCTCCACCTGCACCCTATTACTCACCTATTCCCCTACAATTGTAATATACCAGCCCCATCACATTGCCACCCAGGTAAACCAGATTCTGAGAGAATTTAGCCAAGAATGGCCAGGATATTCATATATCTCTTTGTCAAAAACTGCAAACATTTTTGCAACAAGTCTCATGAAAAACTAGATGTGCACAAGCTTCCAATCTGGGTCAATTGGTTTACAAATGTTATGAAGCCATGGAAGTTGCAGTCAATACAATGTTGTGACTGAATCAAGACATCAAGTTGTTGCCTTTGCCTTCATGATGTTTGAAATCACCTGGCATACAGTATGTAGTAGTATACCTTCCACATATCTCCATTCACGCCAATAGCCACCTTCCAGCATATACACCCATCACCTTCTACAGTCACTATTTACCCACTTTCTCACCTCCAGTACGTCACCATTGCTTTCATGGTAATATTTTCAGCAGATCTTCATTGTTTTATCTGTGTATATTCATTGCACTATGTAACAACATCATAGTTTACTACACCCCACCGCATGCAGTATACCCATTTTCTTTTAATTTTTCTGCAAAATTCATATATATATCCACTTGTATATGCCTTCAACATACCTGCTCATGTGTCACCATTATTTCCACCCACACCCACTTCACAATCTTCACTCTCACCCACCTATTTGTTGTACATTACAACCCAACACATTCACACGCTCACTGTGCTGGCAACACCGTTTGCCCAGCACAGTCCCTGTTTTCCCTCATTTAGCATCCCCCATTTGCTGCAAGCATGGCAGCCTCCACTATATGGCACTATGTCACTATTCACGGCAAGTTTACACTTGCCTTCACACTGGGCACCTGTCAACCATCTTCATGCAGCGTCATCTTGATTCTACAATTGTATCTCGATCTCACTCACTACATATCCTTGGCATTCGTTTGCACAACCTTCGTTCATGCAAGCTATCTACAGTCTTCACTACATTCCATCCATCACATATACTCCTTTCATGTAGGCATCCCATTTGTATATATACATGTAGGCTTTTGGTGTAATGCCTTCCATCATCTCCCATGTTTCTATGCTAACCCTGATTTGCAGAAAATGTATGGAAAATGTTATTTCTTTTCTTAGCTTAGAAGTTGTAATTTTCATTTCAATATCAGAATTGTAATAGCTAGATTATAATGAGAAATTTATATTTCCAGTCCTAGATTAAAATGTATGAGCATACACATCTTCTAGAATTGCTTGTTTCATGATATTTTTCTCTTTTATTTCAAAAATTAACGAATGAAAACATGAATGGCCCGTGCACCATTCTAATAAAAGGTGATTAAATCCTAAGTTAATGATTTGCATTTATAGCCATAGTTAAAATGTGAACAAAACTTAGGATTTTCATCTTTTATGGAATAACATTGGATCCACACTAGATCTCTTTTCAAAAATCATCATATTTTTCTAAATATTTTCTTCCTTTATTAGAGTTTAACTTGAAATTAACTCAATATATATCAATGGCCATAGCCAAGATATATTGAGAGATAATTTCATTTTAAACTCTATAAAGGCACCAAAATGTGTTTTATTCTTCATCTGAATTTAAATATAGATTATTATATAATACATTTTATGGCCATAGTCAGAAATGTATTATATCTTCAATCTTATTTCAATTCATTTAAAGAGAATATCTAATTTTCAAAAAAATCCTTAATTCATTCATCATTTAGGATTGAATTACATCATATTTTTTAAACTTTCTTCAAAAATCCAAGTGATTTTGAGATGATTCTTCAAATATCTTCTTTATTTTTCAAATCAATCTTCAATTCTTATTTATAAATTCAAATTCATCTTTCTATTCTCAAATTCTATCTCATTTCGAAATTCAAACTTCAATTTCAAAGTCCAATTTGACTTTGAAATTTCAAATTCACTTTTATATTCAAAATTCAATTTCCAATTGAAATCCAATTTCAAAGTTCAATTCAACTTTGAAAATTCATTCCTGAGAAATGCTTTTCAACTCCAAATATTTTCTGAGCATACATCATGTTTTTTTTTACTTTCATTTTCCAAAATCTCATAGCACATGCCTGAATTCTCTGTGCATTTAGGATAGAACACAATTTTGATAATTTCACTCAGTCAAGCACAATTTTGGTCTTTGGTTCGATTACCCCTGTTAAAGGCGGCAGGAACGGTTGAACCTCGTACCGATAGGTCGAGCCCCATCCCATGGATTTTCCCACAAATTTTCAAAACAGAGGCGAGTATTTCAAAACAATTTCCAAAATCCGGTCAAGTTTAAAGCGCGAAAGCATTTCCCTCTCTCTTCCGCAAGGAAGGGAAGGCGGGAAAAAAATTTGCGACGATAACAACAGTCTATTTTCTGCAACACATTGCCACCATTTTTTTTTATATATACATATAGTTTGTTATGTTATGTCCCTGCGTTTTATAGGTAGATAATTCATTCTATCACTTACGTTTCTGTATCTACAAGATTAACTCCTCGTTTTGGATACAATGTCATCACTTTATATTTGTCCTTCTTTCTATAATACATTTGATGAGAAATTCATTTTAACATCTGCTTTTTATGTATTTTGCAAGATTGGTTTCTCACTTCTAAATGCAATATTACCATTGTTGCTTTCTTTCTCTCTAAATCTTGTGATGCATCTAGTTTAATGAATTGATTTAGCATCAAAATTTACAATCTTATGCTTGATTCAATACTGCCTATCACATTGGGTTGAATACAGTATTAGGGTCATTGCTCTTTGCTCTAATGGATCTGTTAGAACCTCACATTTCCATGGTTCTGTTAGTCCCTATTAGGAACAGTCTGCAACTACTCATCATCATATTACCCTCTTTATTCTCTTCCCATTACTTCACTAAACTACGCTCTCTTTTGTAATTGGCATTCTTACCCCTCACATTACCTCACCTTGCTGCACCTCTTGCTATAACAGCTCCAGCAGTATGATATTCACCTTAGGCAACTACTGTGGCAATCTTGCACATACCACAGCGGCCACACCCACTTTGCAGCTCCAAACACTACCCACACCCTTCTCTTTATCATGACACCCTCCAGTAACATTCACCTTCACACTTAACTACATACACCCACAAGGCTGTCACCACCTGAAATACTCCGCTGGATAAGCACCTCCCCTGCTTTTCATCATAAGAAGCATTTTTTTTTAGAAGTTCATGCACCTGCTCCTGAATCTCATCACACTTCTTTCCTCTAATGTTAACCTTTTCATATTTACCCAGTCGTGTGAGGACATCAAGCCACAGTCTACAGAAGTTGGGCAATGGAGATAGCTTGCTCAACAATTAGAGAAAACTCTTGATAAACAATTTCAACGCTAGAATCGTAGAGCCTTTCCATATTCTTATAATCTTTTAGAGAATGCCCCTGGGCAATCTCAAGCAAGTTGTCAAGTAGAGAAAATATAACTTGATCACAGCAGTGCCACCATGCAGTTGGAATGACCCCAATTTCATCCATGGTACATCATTTACATAGCATTCACCATTGTCATACACATCTACAGCAGTTATCATTCTAATTTGTTTTTTTTTTCACCTACATTTCTTGCTAACCCCTTTCAATACCAGCAATCCCATCCCCATTGTTCATTTCAGTATATTTCAGTATTACTTACAACAATAACATCCATATCTGTCACATATCCATCCTCGCCTACCTGTTACCACCTCTTGGGTTTCTATTCTGCAACATCTACCGTTGCATCTACTGCAGTATCCATACCTTGTTACATACTTCCTCCACATTACAGCTGCATCCTCAAACTTACAGTTCTTGCAAACACCTCCACTCACAGTCACAAATGACACTGCTGTCACCCCGCTGCAGCAACACCTACCTGCACTTTATTGTTTTAAATATCTTAGTTATCAGCTACCTTACTTTTGCAGCACTGACATTCACACCAACAGCCTTCATCACTTATCTCTATCAATAGCACTTATCATACAAACATTTTCCAGTGTCCTCACTATACATCTCACCCACCCTTCCACCAGATATCACATAACATCCTTCACCTTCACAACACCTAATATTACACTATGTTGTATAACCCTCACATAGTTATCACATACTCCACTCACCTACTCTATATACATGTCATATATATATGTATATAAACACATCAATGGCTATCCTTCCATACCCTAGATTATCAATGTTGTTTCATAAAGTATTAAACATAAAGTAGGTATATGAGTATCTCATTACTTACATTTCTGAAATCCATGTGATATGTGCAATATCTCTTATGTCTTTTATACTAACTGAGTGCTTTTTGCAGGAAACAGGTGGAAAATGTTATTCTTCTTAGGAATGTTAATTTCAAGTTCTGTTCAAAGATTGTAATGGCTAGATGCTAAGTGAGAATATTTATATTTCCAGTTCTAGATAGAATGAATGAGCATATAAATATCATAAATCACTTACTCTCATGTCATTTTCATCTTACTTCTTAAAATTTTCATAAATGGGACCACGAATGACACATGCACCATTTTGTAAGAGGTAATTAACCCTAAGTTGATGATTTACATCAATGGCCAAAGTCAGGATGCAAACAAAACTTAGGATTTTTATCTTTTATAAAATAACACTCTATCCACACTGGATCCCTTTTCAAAATTCATCATTTTTTCTTTAAATATTTTCCGCTTTTATTAGAGTCTAATCTAAAATTAATTCAATATATATACCAATGTCCATAGTCAGGGTATATTGAGAGTTAATTTCATTTTAAACTCTATAAAAGCACCAAAAAAATGTATTTTATTCTTCACTTGAACTTTAATGTGGTTATTATATAATACATTCAATGACCATAGTCAGGGATGTATTATATCTTCAATCTCATTTTTAATTCATTTAAAGAATAGAATAGCTTTTCAAAATCCAATTTCAAAAATTCTTTAAATTCATTCATCATTTAGAATAGAATTGCATCATATTTTTAATTTTTTTTTTTCATAAATCCAAGTAATTTCCTTCAGATATCTTCTTCACTTTTTAAATCAATTTTCAACTCTTGTAAATTCAAATATCATTTTCAGATTCTGACTTTAAATTCGAAGTCCAAATTGACTTTGAAATTCATTTATACATCCAAAATTCAAATTCCAATTCAAAAATTCAATTTCAAAGTTCAATTTAATTTTGAAGTTTCTAATTCATCTTCAAAATCCAAAACCAAGTTCATCTTCCTATCTTCAAATTCAAAATTTGAGATTGGTTCTGAATCTCAAAGCTTGACCTTTTTTAAGTTTTTAAATTTAACCTGGGTTTTCAAAACCCAGATCCATATTCAAAAAGTCCCATTTGGACTTTCAAAATCCAAATCCAAAAGTTAGGACCCAATCTCACCTTGGATTCCAGATCTTGGATCCAGTTCCACCTTTAGGATCCAGAACCAAATTCCACTTTGGATCTCAGGCTTTAGATCCAAATCTATTTTAAGATCCAGAACCCCATTCTACTTTGGATCTCAGACTTTAGATCCAAAATCCATTTTAGGATCCAGAGCCCAACTCTATCTTGGATCTCAGACTTCAGATTCAAATTCATCTTAGGATCTAGGATCCAATTTCATCTTGGATCTCAGACTTCAGATCCACTTCATTTTTGGATCCAGAATTCAACTCTATCTTGGATTTCAGACTTCAAATCCAAATCCATCTTAGGATCCAGAACTCAATTCCATCTTGGATCTCAGACTTCGGATCCAAATTCCATCTTAGGGTCCAAAGTCCAACTCTATCTTGGATCTTAGATTTCATATCCTAAATCCATTTTGAGATCCAAAATCCATTTTAAGATTCAGAACCCGATTCCATCTTGGATTCCAGATCTTGGATCCAACTCTACTTAGAATCCAGAATTCAATTCCATTCCCAATTCCCACTTTCAAAACCAGTTCCATTTCATTTTCCAGATTTCAAATCTAAGTCCATTTACAGATTACATCTAGATTTCTTAAATTCATTTCTATTTTGGATTTCTCAGATCCATCCTGATTTCAAACTTCAAAATTTGAAATTCAATTCCATTCCAAGTATTCATTTCCTTTCCTAAATCCAAGTTTAAAACTCAAATTCAACTTCAAAGTCCATTTCTGACTTTGAAGCCTCATTTCTTTATCTCTTATCTTCAAATCTTTCTTTTTTTTAAAGATTTATTTTTCCAACTCTGATTATTTCAAAGACTTAGAACTTCTCTGATCTATCTCAAAGTTCTAAGTTAAATTCAGCCATTCCTTCACTTCATTATCAAGTTCATCTCAGAATACTTGGAAATTTTCAAAACATCTTTCAAAAAAACAAACATCCTTGCATTGCACAAGCATGATTCTTTGTGCATTTAGATTTAGGATAAATCCTTAGATAATATTTAGGCAAAGCAAAAGGCATAAATTCGATCCTTGGTTCAATTACCTCTGATAAAGGCGCTAGGAACGATCGAACCTCATACCGACGAGCGAATCCCATCTCTCCATTTTTTCCCGCAATATATTTCAAAACGGAGGCAAGTAATTTTCTAAAAATTTTCAAATCAAGGTCAAGTGAGACCCCACGAAAGAGTTCCTCTCTCTTCTCTTTCTTTCTTTTCTCTTCTCTCTTCTTTTCCATATTTTATTTTCTCCCCTCAAAAAGGAGAAATAGAGGTCAGAAAAGGAAAAGAGAAGGAAGAGAGAGAAACCACAAGAGAGGAAAAATTTTGCGATGATCACAAACACCAATCCATATATGTGCGATAGTCAATGGAACATGCATGTTCCAACATTTTTTTTTTATTTTCATTTTTATCGTTGGTTTCTTCTTGCTTTGAGCATCTGTTGTATGTTAGATTCAAGCGGTTCTTCAGCATTTTCCAAAATCTATAATATATTTCCAGTTTCCATTGACTATTGTTGGCGTCAGATCTTTAATTACTTTCTTTACGTTCTGTGTATAACATTATATATTCTCCTCTTTGAATGCCTTATGAATGTATTCCTTTTATTTTATTTTTCTTCTCTTAACATTCAATATTCATCAAGTGCATGTCGTGTGTCATTAAATTACTTATAGCAGCATCGATGGTATACCTCTGCAACAGCATTAATACCTGTCCATGGATACAACACATCGTGGGTTACCCTCTATTCCATTATATATTGTTTTCTTATTTTTATTTTTATTTATTATTCTTCTCATTCTTCTTGATTCTTGTTAAATACACTCCTGGTTGCATTTCTTCCCTTTTTTTTCCTTTTTTTTTATGATTAGCAAAATACCTTCATTATGATTTAGCATTCTTAGTGTTGTTACAAACATCACCTGTCTTTTGTGATCTGTGTTTTTCTTGAGTTTGTCATATATGCATTGTTTTTTTTTAGCAGTGTCATCATAGCTAGATCTACCATTAACGTCTATATCTTATTGATGTCCCCTACACCCATAAGATGGAATCTATAGATCATTAAGCATAAATTTTCATCCATGCCTCCATCAGCCCCTATCTTGGGCACACTATTTTTCCTTTTTTTTTTACCTGGTTTCCCATTTTTTTTAGATAGTTTCCTTTTGCCAAAAGTCTCGATCCAGGTCCTATCCTGTAAGTCTCACCTATCCTTTTGGTGACTTAAAATTCTGGAGGCTTCAACTACAAAAGCCACTTAGAAGATATGGATTCAGATATATGCTTGTGATTTTAAATGTTCAAGTAAAATGTCTAGCCTCTATGACCTTTCCCCTGATCCCAGAGACGTGGGTGCTCTGGAAGCTGGATGTCCAGCATGATTAGAACCCCCGATTGGCCCAAACATTCATGTACCATCGCTTTGCATCAAGGTTATTAGAGCAATAGGAGAGCTGGTTAGGAGTCAGAATTCTGGATATTGTATCATCATTGGCTGAAAATTTTCAAACTGGAAAGGGGAAGCCGACATACAAAGTCGATTATTTGCTGAGAAGAAATATCATTGAAAATTCTACCATTATGAGATTTTTTTTTTGTTCTTGAGCTATCGTGGAGCTGAATTTGTATGCGCAATATTCAGGTCAGCTTATTTGAAGATTGGGGAACAACATCAAGAGGGTGGAATTTTGATAAGCCAAATGATTATAAGAGGCATTGTCCATAGTCACATTATGCAAATAATCGCCTTGTTTGCCATAGAACCTTCTGTGAGCTCTAATGGTGAAGACATTTAAAATGAAAAAGTTTTTAGATCTGTCAAAAAAAAAAATCAGAACTTGGCGACTTTGTTCTGGGTCGGTATAAGCCTAGTTCAATAAAGCAGACGTGTATTTGAAGATCATCATTACCCTCAGCATTATTTGGAGCAAACAATTCCACCACATCACTGTTGTAAACACCTATATTCAGCATTTCTGTTTACATTTTATTTCTTGCTCTGATAGTGCCTGACTCATCATTTTTTTTTTTACTGTACTCTTATGTAAAATATCATCTGTATATTTTCGCACTTTTTTTTTTTTGCTTAACACTTGTCTCTTCAATTCATCATAGCACATAATCACGTGTAATTATGATTCTAGCACTGTCATGCTTATGTTTTATATGTTGTTTTCATAGAAATATCTGTTATATCTATGCAAAGCAGTCATCTTTTGGTCATCATAGCACATTCGTTTCTACATTTCCTGTGTCTTGTTATAACAGCCTATGTGTTGATCACATACTGTAGTCCTCAACCCCAATCCCTACCATTAACATTTTTTATTCCCAACATGCAATAGATATGTCTACTTCTGCAAAAAAAAAAAATCACTTACAGCTCCCATTAACTCCACCTTCCCAGGTATTCTGCACTGTGTTTTCCCCTTTTGCATTATTGATTCACTATGTTGCATTTGCTATAGTATACACATGGTGTGCTGGTTACCATGTGTATCATCCATCAAGGCACAACTTGATTTTATTTGGCCAAGATGAATGCGTGTGGGGCCAACCGGGTAAGTATTTCTCGGGTTATGCATTGTCCAAAATTTCAATGGTGTATGTTCAGTAAATAATCAATGGTGCTGTTTGTAAATATAAGCACATTAATATAAGTGCAGGTGGCGTGAGCATAGGAAATGTATGATGCATATTCTCATTATCTCAACAGTAAACTATATTGTATACACTGTTTGTAAATTGTTTTTTTTTTTCTTGGCAAACTGGAACATCCCAAGCCTTCACAGATTCTATGATGTTTACCCTCTTGTAACAGTACCAAGCATTGTTATAATCCTTCATATGTCTACAACCATGCTTTACAGCTTCCCACATACTCCACCATACCTCTGCACTACTGCAATTTCCACAGCATCTCCTGTAATTTTCTGCGGGCATGCAGCAGTGCTTAGGCACTGTTTGTAATTTCCCTAGGGGCACTAGCAGAAGCGCTAACCTCTGTAGAAGTTCCCACGGCACCCCTGTCAGCCTCACTTGCAAGTGTCACTCTAGAAATTGTAATCTTTGTAGGAATTGCATTTGCCTATGATGATGAGCCACCCTAATTGAGCCATCAAAAACCCAAGATCCTGCTAATCATGTAACTTCCAAACCCATCTGATGTGTTGTGAGATCTGGATGATCTCATTGGCAAACATTGGTGCAAATGTGATTTTGCCATATAAGATAGGCAGGTTCACATTATGAAGTCTCCTTTCTTATAACTTGTTGCATAGTGCCTTCGGAATCCACATTCCTGTCAAATGCTCTGTTCCCCCTGAATTAAATGTTAAGCTATTCACAACTACCCTCTGGTTAGTGGTGCGATATGGCTACCCTAGATACATGTGCAGCCTTGCTCAGTATTCTTCCACCTTCACAAGTACACAGCCATATGTCATAAACTACTTTAGACTTTCCACCTTTGCCAACCTGTTTCCACAAATGTTCCGTCTTCATTTAGTTGCCATTGTCTATACCTCCGGGACCCCTTCTTTCGTGACCCCCATAGGTAGTATTTAGCCCATACCGCATACATTCCACATAGTACAAAATAATTGGTATATGCTCCAAATGTCCAGTTTCCCTCTTTTAGGTCACCTAAGGCACCACATATCGGTTTTGTGTGTAAATTCAGCTTGAATATATCATCCTAGTGAATACTTCATCATTCAAATCTGCATTTTTTTTTATAAGAGGCATACACTTGAGTACATCATAAGTATTATCTTAGGCCCAGTGTGACACCATGTAAATTGCCTTTTCTTTACATATATACTTTGTATTTAACTGAGTGTTTTTGCAGGGAAATACAAGGAGATTATCGCCCCTCTTCCTTTCCCTAAAACCAGAAACTCTAGCAATTTTAAATTGAAGTCAATGTTGTAATAATTAGATTATAATGAGAATTCATATTTTCAGTCATTAGATAGAATGAATGAGCATTGTTAATATCATAAATTGTTTATTCTCATGCTGTTTTTTTTTTATTATTCTCACAAATGGTGAAACACGAATGGCACGTGCACCATTCTAATAGGAGGTGATTAATCCTAAGTTGATGATTTGCATTAATGGCCATAGTCAGGATGTGAACAAAACTTAGGATTTTCATCTTTTATGGAATAACACTGGATCCACACTGGATCCTTTTAAAAAATCATCATATTTTCTGTAAATAATTTCCTCTTTTATCAGAATTTAATTTAAAATTAATTCAATATATATACCAATGGCCATAGTCAGGGTATGTTGAGAGTTAATTTCATTTTAAATTCTATAAAAGCACCAAAAATATATTTTATTCTTCACTTGAATTTAAATGTGATTATTATATAATACATTCAATGACCATAGTCAGGGGTGTATTATATCTTCAATCTCATTTTTAATTCATTTAAAGAATGAAATATGATTTTCAATTCCAATTTCAAAGTTATTCAAATTCATTCATCATTTAGGATATAATTGCATCATATTTTCAAAATTCCTTTTTTCAAAATTTTAAGTGATTCTTTTTCTTCATTTCTCAGATCAAATCTTATTTATAAATTCAAATTCAATTCTATCTCATTTCAAAATTCAAAAATTCAATTTCAAAGTCCAATTTGACTTTAAAATTCCTAAATCATTTTTTATATTCAAAACTTCAATTTCCAAATCAAAATCCAAAACTTCAAAGCTCAATTTAACTTTGAAGTCATCTCCTGCTTCAAAAATTAAGTTTATTTTCTCATCTTCAGATTCAAAATCAAAGCGTAAGATTGATTCTGAATCTCAAAACTTGACCTTTTCTAAATTTTAAATTTAATCTGGGTTTTCAAAAACCCAGATCCATCTTCGAAAGTCCCATTTAGACTTTTAAGATCCAAATCCATTTTAGGATCCAGAATTCAACTTCCACTTTGGATCTCAGACTTCAGATCCAAATCCATTTTAGGATCCGTAATTCAACTTCCACTTTGGATCTCAGACTTCAAATCCAAATCTGTTTTAGGATCCAGAACCCAATTCTACTTTGGATCTCAGACTTCAGATCCAAAATCCATCTTAGGATCCAAAATCCAATTCTATTTTGGATCTCAGCCTTCAGATCTAATTCCATTTTAGGATCTCAGATCCAAATTCCATTTAGGATTCAGAATTCAAATTCTATCTTAAATTCCAGATTTCAAATCCAATTCCATTCCCAATTCTAGATTTCAAATCCAAATCTACCTTGGATTCCTGATCTTGGATCCAATTCCATTTAAAACTTAGAAATCAACTTCATCAATTGATCTCAGATTTCGGAATCAATTCTCATTTAGGATTCTAAATCCAGAATTAAATTTTCTCTTGGATTTCAACTCTATTTAGGATCCAGACTTTGGATTTAAATTTCACCCTGATTTCAAATTTTAAAATTCAATTCCATTTCAAATTTTATCTCTTCTCCTAAATCTAAGTTCAAAGTCCATCTTCTGACTTTGAAATTTCTTTTCTTTTCCCTTCCATCTTTAGACTTAAAATAAATTCTTAGATACTATTTTAGCAAAGCAAAAGGCATAAATTCGATCCTTGGTTTGATTACCCCTGGTAAAGGCGCCAGGAACGGTCGAACCTCGTATCGACGAGCGAGCCCCGTCTCTCCATTTTTCCTGCAACATATTTCAAAACGGAGGCGAGTAATTTTTTCTAAATATCTTCAAATTAAGGTCAAGTGAGACCCCGCAAAAGAGCTCCTCTCTCTTCTCTTTCTTTTCTGTCTTTTATTCTTTCCCCTCGAAAAGGAGGAAATAGAGGTTGGAAAAGAAAAAGAGAAGGAAGAGAGAGAAAGATACAAGAGAGGAAAAATTTTGCGATGATCACAGTAATCAAACCAAGGGTCGAATTTATGCCTTTTTGCTTTGCTAAAATATCATCTAATAATTTATTCTAAATCTAAATACACAAAGAATCATGCTTGTGCAATGCAAGGATGTATGCTCTTTTGAAAAGAATGATTTTGAAAATCTGGAATTTTCCAAGTAAAAATGTGATGATGGAATGAAGAAATGCTTTCTGAATAGTTGAATCTGACTTAGAGCTTTGAGATAGATCGAGAAAAGATATTTTGAAGTTCTAAGTCTTTAAAATAATCAGAGTTTTGGGAGAATAAATCTTGACTTTGAAAGGAATGATTTTGAAGCCGAGATAAAAGGGAAAGAAAGGAAGTTTCAAAATCAGAAATTGGACTTTGAATCTGGATTTAGGAGAGGAAATGAATGTTTGAAATGGAATTGAATTCCAATTTCGAAATTTTGAAATCAGGATGGGATTTGAGAAATCCAAATTGAGTTTGAAAAATAGAATTGGTTTTAAGAGATCTAGATGGGATATGAAAATGAAATTGGTTTTTGGAATTTGGGAATCAAGATAAACTTGGATTTGGAATCTGGCATCTTAAATGGATTTGGATCCGAAGTCTGAGATCCAAGTGGAAGTTGAATTTTGGATTTAGAATCCTAAATGGGAATTGGATCTGAATACTGAGATCCAATGATGAAGTTGAATTCTGGATCCTAAATGGAATTTGGATCTGAAGTCTAAGATCCAAGATGGAATTGGATTTTGGATCCTAAATGGAATTTGGATCTGAAGTCTGAGATCCAAGATGGAATTGAATTTTGGATCCTAAATGGAATTGGATCCAAGATCTGGAATCCAAGATGAAATTGGATTCTAACTTTGGATTTGGATTTTGAAAGTCCAAATGGGACTTTTGAAGATGGGTCTGGGTTTTGAAAACCCAGATTGAATTTAGAATTTTAGGAAGAGTCAAATTTTGAGATTTAGAATGAATCTCAAACTTTGATTTTGAATTTGAAGATAAGAAAATAAACTTGATTTTGAATTTGAAATCAGGAGATGAATCAGAAACTTCAAAGTTAAATTGAACTTTGAAGTTTTGATTTTTGAATTGGAAATTGAAGTTTTGAATACAAAATGAATTTGAAATTTCAAAGTCAATTTGGACTTTGAAATCAAATTTTGAATCTTGAAAACGAGATAGAATTTGAATTTGAACCTATAAATAAGGATTGATTTGAAGAAGATACTCAAAACCACTTGAATTTTTGAAAAAGAATTTTGAAAATATGATGCAATTCTATCCTAAATGATTAATGAATTTAAAGATTTTGAAATTGGATTTGAAAGTCATATTTTATTCTTTAAGTGAGTTAAAATAAGATTGAAGATATAATACATCCCTGACTATGGTCATTGAATGTATTATATAATAATCATATTTAAATTCAAGTGAAGAATAAAATATATTATGGTGCTTTTATAGAGTTTAAAATGAAATTAACTCTCAATATATCCTGACTATGGCCACTGATATATATTTTGAGTTAATTTTAAATTAAACTCTCATAAAGAAGAAGAATATTTGAAAATATGATGATTTTTTTGAAGAGGATCCAATGTAGATCCAATGTTATTCCATAAAAGATGAAAATCCTAAGTTTTGTTCACACCCTGACTATGGCCATTGATGCAAATCCTCAACTTAGGATTTTATCACCTCTTATTAAAATGGTGCATGTGCCATTCGTGTTTCACCATTTGTGGGTTTTTGAAATAAAATCAAAATAATATGAAACAGGTAATTTATGATATTTACATGCTCAGACATTCTAATCTATGCTTGAAAAGATAAAATTCTCATTAATATCTAACCATTACAAAAATTGGAATGGAGATGATAAAATCCTAATCTAAGAGGGGAATCAACATTTTCCAGAGATTCTTGCAAAAACAGGGTTAGCGAAATGCAATTTTTTTTTACAAAATATAGAGGAGAACGACATGCCCAGTTACAGGGCACTCTGTATTCTAACAAAGGCTTAAAATGATATGCAGGTACTATGTGCAGAAATGGCAGTATGGTGTGCAGGTGATAATGAAAGTAGCTGACAGGTGCAACAATGTGAGGCTATGTAGGTGAGGTTGTAGTATGGATGATAAGAGCAATCTTATTTATTGTAGCAAAAATACCATGACATAGAAAATGGGGTTATGACCAATGTTATGCATGTGTAGAGAATGTGTGTGCTATGTATGAAGTTATAGCATGTGAGACCGCTATTATTGGCTACTTAAGTGAGTTAGCCGTTGTTGCAATAGATGGGAGGCAATTTCCCTCTGATGCAACCAGAATCAGCAAGGAACCGACTGGTGTGAGGCAATCAAGTATTATGGATGAAAAGTTTGCTGATGTGAATATTGCAGGGTAATGTAGTGCACTGAAAAGGTGATGATAACAAACATAACATTGAAATTTTATCAGCTTTTCCTCACATCTCTCTAAATATGATCATCATTTGATCGGCTAGCTCCACAGCAGAACGAGGGCTAATCAAATTTCTTTCTATGTCTGGGATGTAGGCTAACTTTCCTTGTAGCTTCATTATGAAAGTGCTAGATGTCAAACTGGAGGAATCCGAACCCCTTTGGGTTCATAGTGATTTTGTTGCAGAACAGAGGTTTTGATTGGCTCCTTAACAACCATACCCATTGAGCCACCCATTATTCAAATTTTACTCCTTGGGCGGAACAGTATTCTCCTCAGGACCATGACTTGGTGGTGTGTCTTCTCTTTTCGGGGGAGGGGGGGGAATGGGCATGGAACCAGGGTTGCTGGATCCAAATGTTGAAAAAAGGAACCCAACAGGGAGTGATAGGCTGTATGAGAATATAGGGAAGTTGTGGTTCGAATTTATCAGCTTCTATTAAAGGATGTATGTAACCAGGATTTGGAGCTCTGCTGAAGACAATCTGTACGCACCAAGTGCCTGCGTTATAGACTAGGTCTTAAACAAGCCAGGTCTCAGATGATGAATTAATAAGATAACCTGTTGAGCCATCTTCAATAATTTCAGCAGATGGAACACTTTCTGCTTGTAGCACATTATTGATGCAGGAAGGTGGAATCACAATTTCAAGGGTAAGCTCCAGCAACATCTGGATGACTTCATTTTCATAATCAACATAAACCAAACCAGATTTGCTTAAAAGATCATAAAATGTTTGTGATGATGTGATCACATGTAAACTGACTCGGTTCATAGCATTGTTACATACTTCAGCAGTCACAACATGCAGTAAAACAAAAAGATTTTCAAACGGATTAAGGAAAATTGACCCTCATCATTCCCTATTCCAGTGTGAAGACTGTGGAGTATTATTAGTAGAAGTGAAAACCCAGTGGCTTCTCCAAAAAATAAAACTCTCTGTGCTGAATGGTTAACTTCTGAGATACACCAAATAGCTCCCAAAGTATCACATTTTGTATCATCATGGAGCTTGTACTGAGATCCTGATATGCCTATAACCATGCTGCTCTTGAGGATCTCAATGAGTGCCTGTAAACACCCCAAACTTTCACTCACCTCCTCGACATTTCCACCCAGCATCACCATTCATCCTTTGAGATTGCCAAAGGGCAAAATGGTCATTTTCTGAGCTTGGAACTTGCAAAAGCCCAAATTTCATCTGCAACTTTCAAAATTTCCCTATTTTAGCTCAGATGTTCAAAGTTTTATCCCTGATAGGAGACGGGAATCTCCAAATCCTGATTCAAGATTACATTTCATAAGACATGTCATTGCATATCATTGCATGAGCATTTCATATCACTGCACTGCACAACATGTCATTTCGAGATCCAGAACTCTCGATTTCAGAATTTTCAATCCAGATTCGAATTTCAACTCTTTTCAAAATTGATTTCAAAACCCTGGGTCTTCAAAATTGTCAATTCTTTCCATTTTACCCCCAGGACTCTAAATTTCAAAACATTTTCTCAGGAAAACGATCTGGATAGTTTTCAATATGGATTTCAGCCACCTTATCTCAGATTTTGCCCTTTTGTCAACAATTTCAAATATCTTCCTTTTACAAAATCGCCCTACAGGGGCCAACTCTTTTCAAAATTTCTGTTTTTTGCCAATTAGTCTAGATTTTATGAAAATTCCAAAAAGAGGTTTTACTGTCTTGTACTTATTTCAATAAAGAAGCAATGTGGGGCCCACCCTGAGGTGGTGTCACATAGGCTTTCTTTTGAAAAACCTGAATTTTGAAAACACCAAAAATATAGGAGCCTTGTCCCTGGATTGGCGCCACTTGTCCTTTTCTCTCTCCTCCCATTTCCTTGCCATGTGTCAACATGAGGTTCACCTAGAGGTGGCGCCACATGTCATTTTCTCTCTCTTTCCATTTCTTTGCCAAGTGTCAGTTTGGGGCCTCTTTAAAATGGCGCCACATGTCCACCATCTTCACCCTGTGCCATGTGAAATCCCAAGGTCACCATGAGATGCCAAGTGTCATGTGCTGCTTTGTTCAGAAAAAGTAAAGCTTGTCTCCCCTTAGGTGGCACCATTTGAAGTGTGTCTCCTGCAGAGGACACGTGTCAATCTCTCCCTTCTTCAGAAAAAGCAGACTGACACATGTCTCTCCCTACTTTTCTCAGAAAAGTAAGTAACACATGTCATTCCTAGCTTACTTCAGAAAAAGTAGAGGACACGTGTCACTCTTGGCCTTCTTCAGAAAAAGCAACCATTCAAAAAAATTCAAACAAGGCCTAGGTGGCGCAAATGCTGATATTCATCCATAAAATTATTTTATTTTTTTGAGGTGGCGCCACATGGCTCCCCTCCTTTTCCCCCCTTCTGCCACGTGTCACTGCAGGATCTCCCAGAGGTGCTCCACATGTCCACCTTCCATTCCTCCAGAAGCCAGCATCATTTGAATTTTAAATCCAACCCTGAGGTGGTGCCATTTGAGAAGACTCCTCCAGCTAGCTGACACTTGTCAGAAGCAGAGCCATCCTGAACCGCCACGTGTCCAAATCCCCCTGCATTAGAAAAAGTCGAAGTAACCCTCCTCTGAGGTGGCGCATTTGGCTTCCTCTGCTCTTGTCCTCTTGCCACATGGCAGTGTGGAGCCACCCTGAGGTGGCACCACATGTCAGCCTCTGCTCCCTTCAGAAAAAGCAGAAATTTGAATGTTTAAACTCATCAAGGGTGGCGCCACATGGCATGCTCCTACTTCCTCTAGAATCAAACCTCAAACACCTTTTGAGGTGGCGCCATTCCAGAACCCCACTTGGCTTCAAATTTTATTTTTTATTTTATTCAAAATAAAAGTAGCCCACCATGAGGTGGTGCCACATGAGGGCTCCCTGCAAAAAGCAAACTTTGAATTTTAAAGCCCAGATAGCACCCTCTGAGGTGGCGCCATTTGGGAGACTCCTGCAGAGAAAATCAAGCTACAATTTTGAAAATTTTCAAACTCCCCTGCTGAGGTGTCTCACCCACAAAATTCTCATTTTTATTTTCTCAAAAATCAAAATGGCATGCCCTGAGATGGCGCCACATGGAAAGTCCAGATTCACTGTGTTTGAATTTCGAAAATCTTCAAAATTTCTACAAATACCCTAGCCTACGCCCAGTATAGGGAGAGCTCTGGTTTGAGAACTGAACTTCAAAATTCCATTTTTTTTCCTTTCTTGGTTTCCTCTGGATTCACGCCCCCTCTGGAGCCCATTATCAAGGTAGCCGTTCATTTTGGGAGTTCCAAAACTGCAGAAGAACGCAAGGTAAACCCCTATTCTAATCGATTTTATCATGATAATTCCTTTGGTTTGATTCGTATGGTCGTTTTGAAGAAAGAGCTCATCTGATGGATGGATCAAGCTATTCTCATAAAATGACGTATATCAAAAATATTTTTTTATGCTTCCTTGATTTAAATTTTTGCATTTCATCATGTTCATGCATTAAAATAGGGTAGATTTATATTTTATTTCATTAAAATAGCATGCTCTATGATTTTTTTTTATGTTTCATGCACTCAGCTTCATTTAAGTCATTCTCTGTTTTTGTCAGTCAGTCCACACATCATTTCATGCATTTATTTTTTGTTAAAAATGATGAGAAAATCAAGTATGCGCCCTTAAGTGTCCCTAACAATCTGCCAAAAATTTGGAATGATTTGAATTTGTTTACTGCGGTAAAAGTTCAAAATGGTAGGTCGGGTTTTGTTACCCGGGATACGTTTTGAAAATCCATTTCCGACTTGTAAAATCGAGATCTCTCTCATATGAGATTCGATTTTTGATCCAAAAGATGTTCTGAACTCGGGATGATATCTAGTTTTAAATATGATTTTCTCGGATTTTTCTGAATTTTGTTGATGTCTGACGAAAATCCGAGAGTTCGGGACACGTGTTAGAGCTTGATTTGAACCTCTTAGACTCAAGATCGACTTAAGTCGATGGGTTCTCTTTGGGTATTGCTCCGAATCCAAATCTGTAAAAAGTGAATGTCATGCTCAGAATGTCCTCTATTTGAATCTGAAAGCTTATGATTTTTAAAATAGTTTCAACATCTGTTTCGGATTTGTCTTGTCAGTCTCCTGTTTTGTGATATTTATCTGCTCTGTTGATTTAGGCATGAAAAGTCGTATTTTTATCTTTGTTCTTGTTGATCAAATGCCAAAATCATAAAAATGAAAGTTGTTCCTGTGTGTGTCGGTAGTTCCTCAGTTAAATATCTAAAATTTCTATGGTCGGATGCTATTTTTTTATGCAATTTTATATTGGATCAGGTTGATTTTGCCTCCCTCAGAACCAAATTCTCGTTACCGAACTCACAGTAGTTCAAATCCCGGGGATGTAAAAGACAAAATTGCTTATTTTCATGTCATTTAGCAGTCTGCAAAATCTCAGATGTTTCTATGGTGGAATTCTCGTATTACTGCATTAAGTGTTACATTTGGTTTGGGTCCGCAGGCGAAATTCGCCTATTTTAAGATTTTCTATAAATTTTTGCATCTAAACCATGTCATTTCGTGAGTTTTTGCATTCTAGGATGTCTATAAGAATAGGTAGATGCTCCATATCGAATTTGACAGCATTTGGAATTCGTTTGATACTCGGTTTAGCCGTATCATCAAAACAGGGCCCCGCGGGACACTGATCCAAGCGAAAATCAAGCGAAATTCGTTATTTTGATGAATGATAGCATGTCAAAATTCTGATTTTACAATCCTAATGTGTTTAGAAGCATGTCATCATGCCTCATACTGCATTTCATCATCATCATTTGATTCAATTCGAATTTCAAAATCTCAATTTTACCAAAATTTCCTTAAAAAAACACTGATTTTAAAGGTGTAACTTCAATATTAGGGGTATTTCATTTCGACCACAAGTTCGAATTTCAAACTATTTCTTACTGAATTTCTTGCATTTACATCATTTCAAATATCAAGAAAGCATGGAAATAGGGTTTATATCCAATTAAGTCCAATAATTTCAGAATATTATTGGAAAATCTTGGAAAAACCCACATATTTGAACTAACTCCATTTCAAGTTTGGCAGAGACATTCAAAAGGAGTTGAAGTCTGCAATTTTCTTTTATTTTATTTAATTAGTGATGTAATAATGTAAATTTTGGAGTAAGAAATTTTATTTTCTGCTTAGATTAGGATGCATATCATATAGTTTGAATTTCTGCAATATCCTGTTTATGTGATTCATGCATTTTATTTCAAAAGCACTATGGATGTACACGAATGACACGTGCACCAACTCTTAGGGAGTTGATGAACTCGGTGGAATCCATATTTACGGCCCTAGTCAGAATATGGACGAGACCCAGATCCATCATCTTTCTACCAGTCACACTGAGCCTACACTCTTAGGCTATCTTCCAAAATTCCACTGCATATTTCCAATTCTACAAAATATTTTAGAATGGACTAAGTAAATTATAAACATATTCGCGGCCATAGTCGGAATATGCGACAATTCTACTTAGTTTAATCCTAAGATAGCATATTTTCTTAAAAGAGATTTTTACAAAATGACATTAATTCATATCACTTGCATCATGAAATCACTAGTTTCTTTCAAGATTTTCTCAAGAAAATTTCATTCTCCAGAAAATTGATTTCTCAAGAAACTCTAAAAACTTTCAAAGTTGGATTTTCCAAATCAAGTTTCCCATGATTTTCCCTGAAAATATTCCTTGCTCAAAAATCATTTTCAAAAGGAATTTCTCATCTTTCTCAAAATTGATTTCAAGGATAAGATTCTCAGGATTTCAGTTTCCCGAGTTTTGATTTTCCATCTCCAAAGAGTTTTCCAATGAATCTCAACCATTTTCCAAAGAAAGCTTTCGAAACTTGAAGTTTTCTGACAAACATTATCCCTTCAAAGGTTCACCCTTTCCTCAAGAATTTTTTCCATTTTCTCAGGATTTTCTCACATCTTCATAAACTTTCTGGTGATTTCTAAATACTTTCATCTGAGTTTTCTGAGAGATTGATTTTCATCCTTTTCTTGAGAAATGCTTTTCAACTCCAAATGTTTTCTAAGCATACATCAGACTTTTCCATATTACATTTTTACAAAATCTCATAGCACATGCCTGAAGTCTCTGTGCATTTAGGATAGAACACAATTTCGGTCCTTGGTTCGATTACCTCTGTTAAAGGCGGCAGGAACGGTCGAACCTCGTACCGACAGGTCGAGCCCCATCCCATGGATTTTCCCGCTATTTTAAAAAACGGAGGCGAGTATTTCAAAACAATTTCCAAAATCCCGTCAAGTTTGAATCACGAAAACATTTTCCTCTCTCTTCCCCGCAAAGGAAGGGAAGGGAAGAAAATTTTGCGACGATAACAGGTTTGGCGACCGTGATGGGACATGTCCTTGTCTGATCAAAATTGTGCTTGACTTAGTTCAATTATCGAAACAAAATGTCAGCTCTTTTTGCTTTTGATATCATGTGAACCTAGGAGCCTAGATTCTGACCTAGCTGACATTAATTGCATATAGACTAGGCATGGTTTGGTAGGACCAGATTGAGGAGAAATTTTCATGCTCACATAGACTTAGGTCTAAACACAACTCTCCTCAATTTAAGATCTGAATGCAAACAATGTATGCTTCTTCAAAGATTTTCAAAATCTATCTCTCTAGGACTTAGAGCCCTCTATTTCTTGCATGTGATCATTTTTCAAACCTCCAATTACCTATCATTACCCGGTTTTCACGTTTCTGGGCTCTTTTCCAGAACCCTAGTTCGGGACAGAGCCTCACAACTGGGCCAATTATTTGGGTTAACGCCCCCCTACCACGTACCGCGGGCCACAGTCCGAAGTATATCGGTAGGCGCTCAAGGATGTTGGAAAACCTTACCTTAGAACTGGAGTTGAGATTATATGCCACGTACCTCAGATTTTGATTCGGGTATATCGGCATAACTGGATTGGACAAAGATGATATGAGCCTAGAGTTAGGATTAAGGTCCTACAACTTTTTTTTCAAAATGATGCATCTAGAGTCAGCCTTTTAGGGAGTGTTGTATGTGCATAAATGTTTGGGCAGGATGTGATTGTATGTATGTTATTTCCTCATTTTATCATATTTCCCAATGTTTTCCAAAATATTAGGCCTTTTTCAAAATATCCTTATTTTCCACGAGATATTTTCTCAAACCCTAGATGATTTTCCCAAATATCCAATTTCTTTCAAAACTCCAGGTGATTTTTCATTCTTTCGTTCTACTGGATCTTGAATTTCCAGCTGTATTTTTATCCTGCCTGTAATTTTCAAAAATCATATGTTTTCTCTCCTTCGATTTTCAATCCTTCTGTTTATTTGCAAGATTCTTCACCTTATTTTCCTCGCGCATACCTTGATTATTGTGGTGGAAATTGTTTACCCACTTGCCTTCTCCTTATTCTAAATCCGTTTGCGGATTGTTTTTCCAAGAGATATCTCTTTCCTTTAAAAATGGTGTTTTCCTCGTGGTTGACGACCTCACCTAGGTAACAAGGCACATTTTTCGTTGTTTATTTCTCTTACAAAGAATAACAACACAATTGTCGTGATCTCAGCGGCGATTCCATCCCTAGTAATGGGATATTCTTCCAATTGTCTACCATATCGTCAATAATCATTTTCCTCCCAATCCAAAACTTTCTCAGAGTCTGATCAAGACTTTATTCTGCAGAGAGAGTCCACAACATTTGATGGTTCAGAAAAGATCACGCAAAAGAACAACGGCATCACAGTACTCGTCAGCCTCAGAAGAAGAGATGGGCTCCCCGCGATCCGAGAGGGGTCAAGAGCAGCAACAAGAGGAGGATGGCATAGACCCACAAATGTATGCCATGTTTCAAAAAATGATGAACAAGATAATGAATGAGCAGCCCGAGACCAATTCAGAAAAGAATCCATTCAGAGAGAAGTTCCACGGGCACAAGGATAAGAAGACTTCCAAGAAGCAAGTTCAGCCGGAGGAAATTTTAGATGAATCAGAATCAGCGGAAGACACTGAGGATGAATATGAGGTACCTCCGGCATTTCAGAAACATAGCCAAGAACAAAGGAGGAGTCACAAATCAAAAGGTCAAGAAGAGCTCTTGCAGACACAGTTCAGGGAAATAGCCAAAGTGGTTAAAGATCTGCAAGCCCGCGACAAGGGCAAGAAAGTCTTCACTAGCGAGGACTTCTATGATGGCCTAGAGGGAGACGAAGATCTGGAAAATCTGCCTCGTAAATTCATCAAGTTCGATGGTTCTGGTGATCCCAAAACCCACCTCGCCAAGTTCTTCGTTGAATGCTCTAGATTCAATAGAGACAATAGGGCCCTATTTCTCTGTTTTCCTCGTAGCCTAGAAGGTACTGCCGCCAAGTGGTACTCTGAGCATATCAATCCAATCGAGCTGCGAGAATTCGATAAGGTGGTCAATCTATTCATCGAGCGATTTTTGTTCAATACTGAAGCACTACCAATGTTAAATCACCTTTGTAATCTGAAGCAGAGAGATAATGAAAAAGCCAAGGACTTCATTCGTAGATGGAGAGAGACCTGCAACAAAATGAGGGATCCTATATCAGAAAGTCATGCTTTATCGTTGATCCTTAATAACTTTTCGCAACCTCTGAGAGGATTAATCTCTACCTCACCCTCCAAGTCTTTCGTTGAACTCATTGAACGAGCTAAATGGCTCGAAATGGGAATGGAGAATGGAGTCTATGAAGGCATTACCATTACAAGAAACAGTCAAGATGCCAAAAAGAAGGCTCACTTTACTTTTTCAGCCAAATCTTTCAATAATAGCAAAGGCAACAAGAATAATCATGACAACAGTTCGGAGAAATTCAAAAGGCAAAAAGGGAAGGACTTCAATAGTGATAAACCTCTCCAATCCAGCCCTCAGCATAAGGAGAAAGATCAAGAAAAATCAAAGCGCAAGGACTGGAGAACTGATCGAGAATTCACCCCTCTGGATCAGACACTCGAGAGTATCCTCGAGTATATGCTGGCGAAAGACATTGTCCGGTTGCCTAAAGTCGCTGATCCTCCAACAATTATGGGCAGATTCAAAGAACAGTTTTGCAAGTTTCATCGAGCAGTAGGGCATGATACAGAAAACTGCTTCGTCCTTAAGAACATTGTTCAAGACTGCATTGACAAGAAGCTCCTCGTTGAAGATGAAAAGGAGGACTAGTCATCCTAATTAAGCTTTTCCCACAATCATTCCAGAACATGACAATGCCAACACTTTCCCATCTTGCTTTTTTCAAAAGAATAATGTAATCCCATTCTTCTTTCCTTGATTTTAAAGCATCAATAAAGTCATCAAATTTTTCAATAGCTTGGCGCCATTTTATTTGTTTCTCCTTCCTTTTTGCAATGTGACTTTTGTGAGGAATGACCTTGAGGACGTCTCTCAGTCAAGAAGCATGTCGCCTTATTCATCAATTATCCTTCTTTTATTCAAAATTTTCCTCCCTAATTACACTGGGGCATTTTTTTTTTTGAAAATTTATCTTTACCTCAAAACATCCTATATGCAGGCAGGATAAACCAATCTCTCATTTTGCATATATATGCACCCATTTGCATTAATTTTGCATTCATTTGCATCAATTCATTTGCATTAAATTTACATCAAATTCCCCCTTCAGGTTAAGGGAGAAACCTGAATCATTTTCCATAATCCTTCAATTTCGACCCTCGGATCATTCAATTCTTTTATTTCGACCCCCGGGTCACCCAATTTCCAATTTTCAAATTACCACATTCTCAATTTCGACCGTCAGGTCATCCAATTTTCATTCTCCGTTCAGGATATGGGAATAATCCTGAAACCATTCATAGAAATGATCCAACTCTCTATAATGGTCCCTGTTCTTCATTGAACTGATAGTGTTCCCAAGCGAACTGATAATCGTTCTTCATTGAACTAATAGTGTTCCAAGTGAACTGATAAGTGTTCCAAGTAAACTGATAATCGTTCTTCATTACTGGGATCCCTTGAGTGTCAAAATGCAAAGCCAGCTCTCTACATTTCTCAGGAAGCTCTGCACCAGATCTCACCTTTATAATCTTGCAATAAAAAAAAGTTTATTAAGAACAAAGCTCAACTTAATGGCACCAATCCATTCACTTGATCTAATAAAAGAGGGGTCCTTGTCATCAATTCTCACAAGAGCTTGTTGAATATCCCTGTGTGAAGGAACATTTATAGATGTGCAATGCTGCACAGACACAGATTTAACATCACAAGTTATGAGGAGGCCTTTGATAGTCGGTAAGCAGGGAAATCAAAGTAAAAACAGAAATGACAGAAAAGAAAGAAATTAATAAAAAAAATACTTACAGTAGCCGATGTTTTATGATGGGAGCTTCTTTGATGGGAACAAACAACAGAGCAGAAAAATGTAATAAAGCAAAAAGAAAATTAAAATTATGGGAACCTAAGGAGAATTTAATGAAATTGGCTCATTGAGCTTTTGCTTTATTGCTCGAGAGCACTCATGATTTTCTACAAATCCAATTGAGAACTTGGGATTGACACCCATATCTAAAGTCATTCGAGCCTCTTGCTCCTGACTGAAGTTGAGAGCGTCCGATGGAAGTCATCCATACCTTTAAGATGGATGCAGAGGTGAGTTTAACGTGAAAGACTGCACCGTGAGACACTATTTCATCCTGGGATCAATTTTAAGACTGGTTTATGATGACTTTGGCATTCAGGATGTCCTAACAGAAGCGGCTGGCTCCATAAATACTATAATCGAGGACAATTGGGTGGCTTTTAAATTTGAGACTCCAATTATTCCTTAGTGATAGGGCTTTACAGGTAGCGAACAGGGGGAGGGTGTGTATTTCATGCTATGACAGGGTATAACACATGCCTGTGATGAAGCTACAGGGATCTCAACCCAGAGGACCCAAGTTGTTCAGATGAACGACGCTCTTAGATCATCCCTTATAGCAGCATAGTCCCAGAAGTAGAAATCACGAAAAAAAAATGCATATCTCCAAATTACTCATCACGGAAGTAAAAAAAAAGTCACCGGGATGCATGCCCATCTTCAGATCATCCATTGTAATCATAATTTCAGGAAATACAGAACACTAAGACAAACTAATAACCTCAAATCACAATTTACATGAAGGTAACCTCGAGAAACATAGATCGATTGAATCTAAAACTGCCAAGAGGCAAGGAAAAATGGTTGGAATATGAAATATGCAAATAGAAAATAACATAAGAAAATTGATATAAGGGACTGAAAAGGAAATACTGAACCTGAAACAACGTAAACAAACATCTATTCTTACATAAACCATGGAAATCCAATAATAAATTGTAGAGCAGAAAAATAGATATTGGAATTAAGAGATTCCATTTTGCTATTGCACAAGGGAGATGGTTGATGTTGCTATAGGCAACCCAACGCAATCGCCAGTGCGTTAATGGGGCAAATAAAAAATAAAAAAATAAAAAAAATAAAAGAGGAAACAATAGAGAGATGGTTAAAAGGACTTACCTTACTTGCAAGAATTCTGAGAGAAAGAGTCGAGGCTTCTTCAGTGACTCAGAAGGAAAGAGATCAACGGGAGAGAAAATGAGATCCGTGAAGAAGAGAAGAAATGTTGAGGTGAGAAAAAAAATCCGATCCCCTCCTTTCTCCTTCGTGCTCCTTTTAAAACAGAGGGAGGAAGCTTCAGGAATGAGGGTTTGTTGAGGATGGGAGGAGGAGAATGAAGAGATTGTTGGAGATCGAGGGTGGAGAACGATGAAGGCTTCATTGAGGGGAAATGCGCGGGAGATGGCCATTGAAATTTTTCTCAAATTCCCAAGAGGGGGCTCCTTTTAAAAAAATTTCATAAGAGGGTTTTCAAGAGAGGTTTTGACAAAACAATTTTTCAAAAAGAGTTTTGATTGCCTATTTCTCTGGATTTTTGGAATTTTTCTATTGTTTTCTCTTTTCTCTTTTCTTATTTTTTTGTTCTTTTCTTGAAATTATATATATATATATATATATATATATATATTTGTATTTTTGAAAACAAAACTCTAAAAACTAAGGAATTTAAACTGATTTTACATAATTTTAAGATATTTACAAGAGAAAGGTTTTTATGATAAATCGGGTTTATTTTGGGGAAAATTCTTTAGAATAATGGGTTTGGTCCCAAGTTTTGAGAAAATGTTCGAGTTTTGAAACTCGAATCGAGAAATACAACATGATGGATCCAAACGGATGTTGGAGGGACTGTCTGAGCTATTTAAAAACTATTTTTGGTATTTTATGTAATTTTAATTTAAAAATTGGACAACGAGACTCAGATTTGGATCCAGACAATGGATCCGGATCCGAAATCAATTTAAACATATAAAATGAATTTAATTTCAGTAAAACTTGAGAAATGTATTGGAATTTAGATTTAAAAGAGACTCAAATGCTTAGAAAATGATATTAGGGGCAAAAGGGGAATATAAAAAGATTTTTGAAAAATTTGGGGTGTTCACAAGAATTGAATGACCCGAGGGTCGAAATTGGAGAATTGAATGACCCGATGGTCGTAATTGGAAATTGGTGGGCAAAAGGTCAAATTTAAGAAATTGACTGTCCCTGAGGTCGAAATGAATTGGATCAACAAAGGAGAATAAAGAGCTTGGGTTAGAGCATCGAATAAAGTAAATGGTTCACGAGTCGGAACTCGAAACAATAAAAGAAAATGAAGAGCTCAAATAAGGTAAAGAGATCACGAGTCGGAACTCGAATCAACAAAGGAAAATGAAGAGCTCGAATCAGAGCTCGAATGAGGTAAAGAGATCACGAGTCAGAACTCGGATCAACAAAGAAAAATGAAGAGCTCAAATCAGAGCTCAAATAATGTAAAGAGATCACGAGTCGGAACTCGGATCAACAAAGGAAAATGATTTAAGAAAAGACCCGAGTCAGAACTAGGATCTTTTAAAGGAAAAATGATTTAAAGGAAAACCCGAGTCGGAACTCGGATCTTCAAAGAAAAAAATAATTTGAAGGAAAACCTGAGTCGAAACTCGGATCTTCAAAGGAAAATAATTTAAAGGAAAACTCGAGTCGGATCTCGGATCTTCAAAGAAAAATAATTTAAAGGAAAACCCGAGTCAGAACTCGAATCTTCAAAGGAAAAAAATAATTTAAAGGAAAACCCGAGTCAGAACTTGGATCTTCAAAGGAAAAATATAATTTAAAGGAAAACTCGAGTCGAAACTCGGTTTTTCAAAGGAAAAATAATTTTAAGGAAAACTCGAGTTGGAACTCGGATCTTCAAAGGAAAATATAGACCAACTTGAAAGTTGGATTTTGAAATGTACCAGTTCGAGCACTATTTTTTTTTTTGAAATAATACCAGTTCGAGCATCGGATTTTGAAATAATACCAGTTCGAGCACTGGATTTTGGTTCAGTATTAATGATTATTTTTCAATTTTGAATAACAATTAGGAATTGTGATGGGACCGTTTGTTGAAATCCCAATATTGACCAAATTGATGTTAATGCAGTTGGATGCAAATGAATGCAAATTGATGCACATGAATGCACAAGTGTGTAAAATGAGAGCATACAGAACAAAAAAAAAATTTTAAATGCCCCAGTGTAACGGGGAAAAGAAAGTTTGATCCTTATCGAAGAGAATAGGAGGATTACAAAGGAAGAATAGATGATTCAAGTATAGAACTTTTTCAAGTGTTGAGCATTAATGGGATCTGGTAATTCTACCCCATCGGCATTGATGAGCCGATATGAGTTACGGGGTAATGCTTCTTTGACGACATAGGGACCTTCCCAATTTGGCGACCATTTCTCGTCGGGATGATGTTTGAGATAAGTTGTGGATCGAAGTACTAGATCATTGACTTTGAATCTCCTTTTGATGACAGACTTCGCATATTGCCTGGCTATTCTCTGGCGATAGGATTGAGCATGCTCTGCTGCTTTTAGCCTTCTCTCGTCGAGCAAGTCTTGCTGTATCAGCCGCTGCTGGTGGTATTGATCAAGAGGTAGTTCTAGAAATGATGCAAACTTCCAAGCGGGCTTCTGAACATGTAGAGGCAATACTACTTCTGTTCCATAGACCAGCTCTGATGGAGTAGCATTTGTTGGAGTGCGAATGGTGGTCCGGTAGGCCCATAGTGCATCGTGGATCTTCTCATGCCAGTCGCGGCCGGTTTCTATAGTTCGCTCCAAGATACGAATTAGAATCTTGTTGGTTGTTTCTGCCTGACCATTCCCTTGAGGATAATATAGAGCAGAAAAATGATGATGGATTTTGAACTTTGAGCAGAATGCGTTCATTCTTTCATTTGTGAAATGACTGCCATTATCTAACACGATCTCATGTGGGATGCCGAAACGGCAAAGGATGCTCTTGTGAATAAAAGAGACCATGTTTCGTCCTTCTACTGTGCGAAGAGTGATAGCTTCTATCCACTTGGTGAAATATTCCGTTGCGGCAAGGAAGTATTTGTGGCCATTTGAAGCAGAGGGAGTGATGGGACCTACGACATCAAAGGTCCACATAAAGAACGGCCATGGAGAGACAACAAATTGCGGATATGTTGCTGGAGCATGAATACAGGCTGCATGTATCTGGCATTGAATACATTTCTTCACAAAATGATAACAGTCTTGCTGCATAGTCTTCCAATAGTAACCTGCTTGGATGATTTGCTTAACAAGGGTTTGGTAGCTGACGTGGCCACCACAAATGCCTTCATGTGCTTCTCGCACGACTTCTTTGGCTTCGTCTTCGTCTAAGCATCTGGAATATTCTGAACTGAATCTACGACGATAGAGGACGTTTGCCAGAATGAAATACCGGGTAGACATATGTTGGATTGCTCGCTGCTCCTTCTTTGAGAGTTCTGGAGGAAATTCACCGGTTTCTATGAAGTTTTTGATATTGTAATACCAAGGCTTCTTCTTTTGTTCGGCTTGGTTTATTTGTTTTGTTGGAAGGAAGGCAGGTTGGTCAAGTCTGCCAATTTCGAAGGAACGACAAGATTCTCCATTCTTGAATGTCATAATGGAGCCTAGGCTGGCTGGACTATCAGCCACTTGATTGAAATCTCTTTTGATATGGAAAAATTGAAATTCTTCAAATTTGCTGACAAGAGCTAAAATGATTTTCTGATAAAGAAAAATCTTTTGATCCTTGACTTGCCATTTGGCTCAGACTTGATTGACAATGAGTAATGAGTCACCGTAAGCATGCACTCTCTTGACATTGAAGTCTAGTAGAATCTTTAGTCCTTGAATCAAGGCTTCATACTCAGCTATATTGTGGGTGCATTGGAAATCCAACTTGAGAGAAAATGGAATCATCTATTTCTCAGGAGTGATTAATAAGATCCCAATGCTTATTCCAGCCATATTCTTGGAACCATAAAAAAATAAATTCCAGATTGGAGGTTGCTGAATATTGCATATTTGCTCATCAAGGAAGTCATCTTCGGCTTTCACTTCTTCTGCCAAAGGAAAATTTGCCAATTGATCGACAATTGCTTGGCCTTTTATTGATTGCTGCAAGACATATTCTAAGTCATACTGCATTAGTAAGACTTGTCATTTGGCAACTCGTCCATTGAGAAAAGGTTGCTCTAAAATGTATTTGAGAGGATTGAGTTTAGACAAAATTTTGACTTCAGATGCCAGCAGGTAGTGTCTTAGCTTTTGACATATCCATACCAAGGCTAGGCAGGACTTCTCTATTTGAGAGTATTTCTTTTCATAGTCTATGAAAGTCTTACTCACATAATAAATGATGTGCTCTATCAAGCTGCCTTCTTTATATTGCGCCAAGAATCCGCCGCATGCCACTTGATTAACTGAGATGTATAGCAGAAGAGGTTTCCCTAATTATGGCGGCTTTAAGATAGAAGGATTGAGAAGGTATTTCTTGATTCGATCAAACGATTGCTGACATTCAGGTCCCCCATTCGAACTTCACTCCTTTTCTGAGCAAGTGATTGAAAGGCTCACATCTCATTGCCAAGTTGGAAATAAATCGCCGAATTGATTGCATGCGTCTCTGAAGGCTACGCAATTATTTGAGATTTGTCGGGGGTGGCATATCAATGATAGCCTTTGCTTTGACTGGATCAACTTCAATTCCCTTTTTGCTAACCATAAAACCCAATAATTTGCTTGATTGGACTCCAAAAATACATTTTTGAGGGTTAAGTCTTAACTTATAAAGAATGAGTCGCTTAAACACTTGATCAAGGGCTTCAATGTGATCTTCTTCTTCTTTGGATTTCATGAGGATATCATCAACATACACATCCATGATTTTGCGCATCTGGTCATGAAAAATGACAGTCATTGCGCGTTGATATGTTGCTCTTGCATTCTTGAGCCCAAATGGCATGACTGTATAACAAAAAGTGCCCCAAGGCGTAGTGAAGGAAGTTTTTGATTGATCACGGTCGGCTAACTTAATTTGATTATAGACGGAATATCCATCCATAAAAGAGAACATGGCATGTCCTGTCGTGCTGTCGATTAGAAGATCAATGCTTGGAAGTGGATAATCATCTTTTGTAGTTGCTTTATTGAGGTCTCTGAAGTCTATGCAAATCCTCACTTTGCCCCTTTTCTTTGGAACAACGACAATATTGGCTAACCAATCTGGGTAGTCAATAGTTCGAATGAATCCTGCTTTGAGCAAATCTTCGAGTCCTTCTTTGACTTGTTGTTCTATTCTGGGATTCATTTTTCTCAATTTCTGCTTAACTGGCTTAGCATCCGGCTTTAAAACGAGATGGTGTTCGATTAATTTGGGATCTAAGCCTGGCATATCTTCATATGTCCATGCGAATACTTCTTTATGTTGCTTGAGAAAGTTAATGAGCCTTTCCTTTTCTTTCGGACTTAGACTGGTACTGATCTTTAGAATCTTGGGTTTGTCTTCTGAACCGATATTGACATCTTCAGTCGGATCTTGTACTAGAGTAGATGGTTCGCCATATTCTGTGCTCGCTTTAACTCGGTGAATTGCTGCCTATTTCTGAAAAGCCTTCGAATTGAGAACAAGCTTCTTGATTGCTTGAGGAGACATTCTAAAATTTTGGATAAGAAATTTGATTTAGGTAAAATTGCCCTATCATAAGACCAACAACATTTGAAAAGAACCATGCATAAAATGACATTGGAATTATAAAATTAAGAGATAGAGAAAGGAAATAGATGGCATCCGGATAGACAAAGAAACTTGAAATTTTATTGATTTTAAGTTCATCACAGATATTGATAGAATAAGACATTTATTTTGAAAAGACTAAAGTGGAAATAAAAAATGGTTCTCAATATGCCCCCTTAACAAAAACAGTCTTCTTTTGTAAGCCTTTGCCAGAAAACCCTAGTCCTGTTCTGTGGGGACGATGCTTTTGAATCATTGGTTCGATGCGATCGTCTTCGTTTTTACCCAGTCCTTTGAAGGGTTGATAACCATGCTTCAGAAGTAAATCAAATCCCTTTCTTGCTTTCATGAACTGTGGAAACAACGGGTGATCTTTGAGAGTACTGTAGTTGATTCGACCTCTAATCTTAAAGAATTTAGGACCTCTCCATCGAGTCATGGCTATAGTGTGCAGAGATGGTTCCGATGTCTGGAGTATTTCAAGACTTTCTCTGAGACTGATTTCTTCACTTTCCCTGATGCTGGGGATGTCTGCTGTGAATGACGGTCGAGGGATCATGGGCTGCGGGAGCCTTTCTTCTGGGTCTTCTCCCAGTATAGTTGTAATCATTCCACCTTTGGACCATTTTACGCATTGATGAAGGGTGGAAGGTACTGCATTTGCATTATGGATCCATGTCCTTCCGAGCAGCAGATTGTAGGTTGGTGGCACATTGACCACATGAAAAAGCACTGAATGCACTGAGTAATTGATGAACACCTTCAGAAATATCTTGCTTTTAGTTGTTTGACCATGGTTGTCAAATCCATATATAGTGATAGGATCTGAAATGTATTCTTCCTCCTTAATCCCTAGTGTCTTTGCTGTCATTTCAGGACATATGTTGAGGTTGCTGCCTCCATCAACCAGCACATGGGGTACTGTCATTCCTCTCACTCGAACGACGATGTACAAGGCATTGTTATGAAAGGAGTGAGACTTTGAAAGATCCTCATCCGAGAAGGTGATCGACGCATTTGTCATGGCTGAATTCACAATTTGAGTCATGTCTTCAGGCGTGGTACTGGGTTTGACTTTAATTTTTCTAAGCAAATCGTCCAGTACCTGTAGATGCTTGCATGAGTTCTTGGCTAAGTCCAAAATTGAAACATTGGACAAAGCAGTCAGTGGCTTTTGAGTTTCCTTTTCCGGCATGGGCTTGATGAACTGATTAAGGAATTCCGGGATTCCTTTTAATTTCTTGGGGGACGATTTTGTGGGTTCTTCAGACACTTTCAGCTTGCCAAATGCTGAAATTATGTCCATCTTTTTAGTGATTGGTGCTGCTTGTCGCAGCACTAACACCTGATGTTGAACTTGTAGATCTTGAACGAAACATGATTTGATGTGCTCTTGAGGCTGGAATGGCTGTTCAGATATTACTGCTGTGGTGTGAGGAGGAAATGGCTGATTGAGAATGTTTAGTTTTTCTTCTTCTTCTCCTTCCACCAAAAGATTCTTGTGAATAAGATCCTGCATAATATTCTTGAGAACGAAACAATTCTTAGTGTTGTGTCCCACTGTCCTGTGGAACTTGCAAAATTGGTCTTTCCACTTCCCCATGGGCACAAGGGGATCAGCCAGTCTAGGCAATTTGATCATTTCTGCGACGCCCCCAGAATTCCCGACTTGAAAATCCCTTAAAATCTTTTGGATTTTTGGGTAAACTTTTTTTTTTAAAAACGATTGCGCAAGTGCAAAAGTACCAAAACAAGTAGAAAACAAGCGGCGAACTCTGGGGTGGGTCGCAGGAGTGAAACAACAAGGTTTGAAACAACTTTATTTAACACATTTTACAATTTTTACAACCATTCTCAATACAATAACTCTGCCAAGATTTCAAAGTTTCTAGAAGTGTGGGTTCGGGCAATCAAATTTAACAAGCACTACCATGAGACTACATTCATTTGATGACATGCGCCATAGGTTTCGTAGTTATGCAAAACCTTATTTTTACAAAATGGTATTAAACAAAGGATCATTGCGACCTTTTTACGCTCTATGCAAAGACTGTCATACCCACAACGAGGGTGAATCAATACTATACCATTTGATGATTTTTACCATTTCATTTTACACACATAATTATGTATGCATATCTATAATTGCTTTGAACAATTTCGTGGTTTTTGTCTATGCCATGGTAAGTCCATAATTGAGAAATTGCTGGGTCATTTGGAACCCGTGCCGCAACACACATGCAGCCCCATGGGCTGCAGTCTGGAGCTTGCTAAAATAGTAAAAGTATGGCGAAAAGGAGGGATGTCCAACAGCTGGGTTGGAGCTGTCCAGAATAGGCTGGCACTCTTACCAGCCACATTGGTGCCATGGGGCACCAAGCGAACACGTGCAGGCCCGGTTTGGGTCGTGCTGCCAAACTGTGGCAGCAACCCCGTCGAGGTGACAACAACCCACGTGCTGCAAGGACCGAACTGAAGAAGAAGGTGGACAGCAAGCTATGTTGTCCCGCAAATCGCAAGAGCCCAACACCCTAGACCGAGTGGATCTGGTCCAAGGGAAGACTGCACCACGCGGGTTGCGGCCACTGCGAAGACCCATGTCTGGACCGATTGGTCCAGACCCTCAAATGATTGCACTCGGTCTTGACAAGGTATGGACCATGTGTCCAGACCCCACGAGGTTCGGCTACCAACAAACAAAGGGGCGTAGGCCTAACAGCCTACACCCGAAAGTGACCCACCTGCTGCGACTTGGGTGCAGCAGGCTCACCAAACACAGTCCAGGTCTGGACCGATTGGTCCAGACCCAAGTTGTCTCCAGCCAACGGCCAAAGGAGGGGTGCAGGCTCACCAACCACTGCAGGGCTGCAGCAAGGCTCGAATCAAAGCCCGAAAACAAAAAGGCTCAACGCCCCAACCGAACAGGGTTCGGCCAGGGCCTTTGACAGGTCTGGACTGAGTTTGGTCCAGACCATGTCAGGCCCACAGGGACCTCCGGAAGGGTTGCGCCAAAAACTTGAAATGAAGGCGAAGAAGATGCCCCAACCGAACAGGTGTGAGACCGACTTTTGACAGGTCTGGACCACTGTAAACACCCCAAATTTTCATCATCCATTCTAGGTCAGTGTAGGAGTCAAACCCCGAGTCAGTTTCAGAAAATCACCACTTTACCCATTTTCATTAGGAAAATTACCATTTTACCCCTAGGACATCCCGGACCCCAGTCAGTCGGAGTCAACCAAGCTCATTGGTCAGTTCAGGACAGTTAGAATATCAGTCATTTCAAGCTCATCTGAGCTCACCACGAACAAACCATTTTCATTTCTAACCATTCGTGCCAAAATGAGATCATTTCTATAGAAATGAGCTCATTTCTCACTCAAATCCAAGCCAATTGTCTCTGAGTCAGTCAGTCATACTCTCCAAAGTCTAACTTGAGCTCACTAGAAGTTCAAGCGCTCCAGTTTCAGTTCAAAACCATTTCCAAGTGTCCAGGAGCCCATTTGAGTCAATTTTAGCTCTTTCAGCTGAAATTGAGCTGAGTTCAGCCAATTGAGCTAGTGTTCGAGCTTCGATTTTAGTTCATGTCAGTATTATTGACCTTTTTTTAGCTCAAAGCCAGCTCAAGTTTGTAATTCACTTCACTCCAGTGACCATTCCATACCATTTCTCTAAAATGGCAGCTTTTCTTGAAAATTCAGTCGGAAAGGTCAGTTGAGTCAGTGTCTGGTCAGTTCATTTGAGTTCTGAAACTCTAAAACCCAGCTCAATCTAGCTCATCTTAGTTCAATTCAGCTCGAACCCCAATTTTCAGTGTCACTCTAACCCAGTAGAGTCCCGAAAACCATTTCTTGAGCTATTTTGCAAATTTTATCAATTTTAATGCTTTTTGAACTCGTACAAGTGTCAATCGGGTCTAACATCCAAAATTCTTCATTCAGGGTCTGCATTTCGCATGTCATTTTTCATCATTTCATATCATTTCTCAGCATTTCATAACATTTCATCACATTTCATTTCATTTTCGAAGTCCAGAACTCCAGTTTTATAAATTTCAATCCAGATTGAGTTTTAAAAATTTTCAGAAATCAATTTCAAACCCCGGGTTTCTGTTATCGTCGCAAAATTTTTCCCATCTTCCCTTCCTTGCGGAAGAGAGATGGAATGGCTTTCGCGATTCAAACTTGACCGGATTTTGGAAATTGTTTTGAAATACTCGCCTCCGTTTTAAAAATTGCGGGAAAATCCATGGGATGGGGCTCAACCTGTCGGTACGAGGTTCGACCGTTCCTGCCGCCTTTAACAGGGGTAATCGAACCAGGGACCAAAAATTGTGCTTGACGTAGTGAAATTACCGAAATCATGTTCTATCCTAAATGCACAGAGAATTCAGGCATGTGCTATGAGAATTTTGGAAGATGTAAATTGGAAAATATGATGTATGCTTAGAAAATATTTGAAGTTGAAAAGTATTTCTCAGGAAAAAGATGGAAATCAATCTCTCAGGAAACTCAGGCGAAGAAGGTTTGAAAATCTCAGGAAAGTTTATAAAGACTTAGAAAATCTTGAAGAGATGAGAATTTCAAGAAAATCTTGAGAAAGTTTATAAAGTCTTTGGAAAACCATGAAGAAATGAGAATCTCAAGAAAATTTTGAGAAAGTTTAGAAAGACTTAGAAAACCATGAAAAAATAAGAATCTCAGGAAAATGAAGGAATTCTTGAGATTCTTATTTGAAAAAAAAAACACTTATCAGGAAAACTTGGATTTTGAGAATTTTCTTAAGAAAATGATAGAAAATTTATAGGAAAGATTCGTTGGAGAAGGAAATTCAAAACTTAGGAAATTGAAATCCTGAGAATCTGGTTTTTTGAAATATCTGAAAATCAACTTGGATTCTTGAGAAAGATGAGAAATTCCTTTTGAAAAGAATCTTAGGAAAATAACATTCCAAGAAAAATCATATGAAAACTTTGATTTGGAAAATCCAACTTCGAATATCATCATAGTTTCTTGAGAAAATTGATTCCATGAAGTGAAAATCTTTTGAGAAAATCATGAGAAAAACAAATGATGCAGATGATGTGAATGATTGACTGCACTTTTGAAAAGATTTCTGAAAATTTTATTGGAAAATGTGGATTAAGCCAAAGTAAATCCTTCCTATATTCTGACTGTGGTCATGAATATATTCAGGGTTTATTTGAGTTAATTCACAATATTTGGAAGACATTGGAAATATGAGGTGCATTTTCAAGATAGCCTAAGAGTGTAGGCTCAGTGTGACTGGTAGAAAGATGATGGATCTGGGTCTCGCCCATATTCCGACTAGGGCCGTAAATATGGACTCCACCGAGTTCATCAACTCTCTAAGAGTTGGTGCCCGTGCCATTCGTGTTCATCCACGGTGAATTTGGAAAATTGAGATGTATGCATCATAGAATCAAGATATTACTGAAATCAAACTATATGAGATGCGGCCTAATCTAAGCAGTAAAAGTAAATCTTATTCCAAGGTTTACATTGGATTATTACATTTCATAACATAAAAAAAAAATGAAATGGAGCCAAGGAATCAGCATCTTCTAGATTTTCCTGCAAAATGGGTTAATACGAGAAATAGAAATACAAAGTAGGCAAAGGAATTGAAAACCTCACATTTATACTAAACTGCATACGATTACACCTATGCTAATGATGAAATGTATATACAATGACCAAAGTTTATGCGTATGCTAAGTAAGGGATTTTCAGGACCATGCTTAAGGATATCACTTATGCTAAAGGAGAAATGTGTAGGTCATGATAGATTGGAGGCAAATGCCATGAAATAACATATATAGGTGATAAAGGGATCATGCAATTGCGAAGGAAAGTACTTTTTTACAAAAAAAAAAAAAAAAGGCTATGGAGTGAGTATCATGGTCATGCAGATTTTAACACACCTTAAGTTGTCGCAGTAATTCCATGGACTACTTTTTAATGGCACTCGGCTAATATCTTGCAGTCCTATGGTTTACAATGACTTGATATATTAAAAGCATAACTCTGCAACTGTCCTCAATGGCTTCAGTAAATATACTATGCTGCACAGAGGTGATTACTTGACAAAGTGACAGGTTGTATGAGTGTGGTGCAATAAAAATATAAAATCCTAAACAGGGTTGCAAAGGTAATGGCAAGAGGCAATGTGAATTTACAGAAGCAAATATGCTATGAATGCTGAGTATGCAGAGGAAATGTAAGGGTGATGATATCATTATGTAATGCTGAAAATGAATGGCAAGAGTGATGCATAGAGTGAAGAGGATGTTAAGTGAAAGGCTATCAAGAGACCCAGTAATGCTACCAAGGATGTGTTATTAAGAATTTTAATGACATACTGTAAAATAGAATGGGTTGCTATAGGGACATTTAGTGATCGGCAACATGGACAGTAAGATGCAAAATTTTAACATAAGGACATATAAAATACAGAAAACGTGAGTGCAACATACATAAGAGGATGATATAATGTAGACGATATGGAAATATGGTATAATACAGATAAATCGATAACTGCAAATGGTCTTCAAGTGTTACGAGAATTGCACAGAGAAGAAAATTTAGGAAAATTCTGCAAAACAGAGATTGCTTCTATACCTATCATATGCAAGCCTATTCAATAAAGAGGGTAACCAAAGTATGGAATAACACCATATATATCTAAAATGTGGCGCTATACAGATGAAGCAAATTATATGTGATACGAACTGCTAAAACCAAATAATACATATGTACCAGCAGAGAAAGATGATATATGTTAGAGAGCATTCAACATAGGAATGATGTAGAAATCTAAAGTAAAACATACAAAATGGTAATCGTAGATCCACAATATCCAAATTAACAGGACGCTAAAGCAAAACCTGATGCAAAAATCTGATTATAAGTGAGGTAAAACTTAGTGAATCATAAGAACAAACACAATTGGTAGGACAAATCAGATGCAGAAAAAGAAAAAAAAAAAAAAACATAAGGAATATGCAGAAGATGAGAGGTATATAATCCGATGATGAAAAAGATGTAGCCTAGTAAAGGCCCAAAATTTTATTGCAACAAATACAGATCGATGTAGCTATGAGCCGATCAATCGTGTATGTTATGCTTAAAAAAAAAATCAAAAGGGGAGATGAAACAAGAGGTCAATATGAAGAAAATACAGAGAGAGAGAGAGTCTTTACCTTGGTTTGGGTGGGATTGAGAAGAAAAGGAAAAGGAAAACTGTGCACTCCTCGACTGCTCCTTGAAAACTTTGTTGAAGAAACTGGAAGAAGGAAAAGATGAGGGCAAGCAGAAGGATGGTATGGTGGGAGGATGAAGACGTGGCTGGGGCTGGAGGCTGAAATGGTGGATGATGGGCAGCTTGCTGCTGGGGCTTTTACTGGACTGAAATGGATGAAAACGCTGGGCTGAAGATGGATGTCCGGCAGTTGGCTGGGCGGCAGGATGATGGCAGCCTGCTGGGTTGAAGGAAATGATGGGAGATGATGGCTGCTGAGGGAAATGGGCTGTTTCCTGATGGTTGGCCTGAAGAAGATGCAAACTCCTTCCTCTTCAATGGACAAGGGCGCTGGTGGTGAAGACCGGTGGCTGCTGTCAATGAAAGGGGACTCCACGCTGAGAAGGGAAGCTCCCTCCCCTCTGCTGTTGGGCTGAATCAAAAAAATGGGGAAAGCCAGCACACGTCCAGGATGAAATCCCTGCAGAAATCCCCCCCTCCTTTTCGTGAATCCTTTGCCCCTTTTTAAAAAGAAACTTTCCCCTCTTAAAAAAAAAACGCAGGTTTTCCTTTCCGTTACCCTTTTCTTTTCCTTTTTTTTTTTTGAAAACTTTTTGAAAGTTTTGTAACCGAATTTTTAAAACTTGCTATTTTTTTAAAAAAAAGCGCATCTTGGGTTTTTTCAAAACTTTGCTTCATTTACCTAAGTTTTAGGTAAATTTATTATATTATATTTTTTTTTTTTTTTGGAAGTTCGGTTGTGCCACTTTAAGGCTGCCTCTTTCTAAAAAAAAAAAAAATTTATTAAAACAAATAAAATAAAAAGGAAATAAATGAGAGGCTTTTATGGAAATGCCACCTCAATTCACTTTTAAAATCCTTTTGAAAATAAAGCTTTATTTTGTTTTTGCAAATCTTTTATTTTCAAGTGGGGTGCCACATGTGTGTGGGCCCACTAACTAAAAATGAATAATATTGAGAAAAATAAAAAAAGAAAATTTGCAAATTGGTATGGATTTCGGGTGGGTCCCGCTCCATTTATTTGAAGATACGAGATAAAACCTTATTTGTTTTTGTTTTTTTTTTTTTTTCAAGAATTTGGAAAAATTGGGTTTTCAGGGCAAAAATATGGATAAATGTAAAAACAAAATTTGTAAAGAGATTTAAAATCTTTTGTAAAAACAGTTTTGAGATAAAATCTTTAAAATCAATATCCAAATATCCAGATTGTTTTGTTGAGAAAATTTTTGTAATTCAAAGTCCTGGGGGTAAAATGGGAAAATTTGGTAGTTTTGAATACCCAGGGTTTTAAAAATCAATAAAAAGTTTAAACATCAAATCTGGATGGATAATTTTGCAAATCAGGAGTTCTGGATCTCAAACTGATATGCTATGTAATGAAATGATGCAAAGTGTTCATGCAATGCGATGCAAAGACATGTTTCAGTGAAATGTCACTCTGAGCTCGGACTTGAAAATTCTAACTTTTGTCCAGAAAGAGGATTTTGAAATTTTGCAATTTGAAGATGTCTCTGAACCTAAATAAAGAAATTTTGAGGCTCAAGAATGAGATTTAGGACTTTCTTCAAGGTTCAATCTTGGAAAATGACTATTTTGCCCTTCATTGCTTCTGGAGAACTGACACGTGCCGATTGAGGGCGATGTCGAGAGGGTGAGTGAAAATTTGGGGTGTTTACAGATGCCCCTCTTTGCTACTAAGCCGGCTTATGGCCGAGCTTAGTGGCAAAGAAAACACACCAAATTTGGGCTATATAAAAAAAAATGCCCCAGTTAGAAGGATCTGACTGGGTGTGAGGAAATTAGCCCGAGGAAAATGGTAGATATGAAGCGAAGAATGGAGAGAAAAGACTCACTCTGTGAGAGTGAAGTTCAGGTTTATGCCCTTAACCTGGATGGGACAGAAATACCTCGCATGGAACGAAGCTCAGGTTTGACCCTTAACATGATGGGACAAAAATACCTCGCATGGAACGAAGCTCAGGTTTTGACCCTTGACCTGATTGGGGAATGGAATATCTCATCGAAATGAGACTCAGGTTTGTACCCTTAACCTGATCTGGCGGAAAATGAAATACCTCTTTGGATGAGGCTCAGGTTTGTACCCTTATCCTGATCGGGCAGAAAATGAAATACCTCTTTGATTGAGGCTCAGGTTTATACCCTTATCCTGATCGGGCGGACAATGGAATACCTCTTTGATTGAGGCTCAGGTTTGTACCCTTATCCTGATCGGGCGGAAAATGAAATACCTCTTTGCTTGAGGCTCAGGTTTGTACCCTTATCCTGATCGGGCGAAAAATGAAATAGAATCCTCGAAGGAAGAGACCACGATGGAACCTTCGGATTTTGCACAGTAAATCCGACAGGTGTTTTGCAAAAGGAAGGAAAATGGGGTCCCTAAAGTTTGAAAAGGGATTGGTTTTGGGCGTCTCATTGCTGAGACTAAAATCAGCTTTTGAAATTGCCTTTTGCGAGAAAATGATTGGTGGTTCGACCTCGAACCGAAATGGGACTGTCTATGGTGGGACAGTGGGGACACAGGGAAGTGTGCAATCTGAGAGTTCATGCTCTCAAAGAAGGGAAGGAATCAAGTCCTTAAGAGGGATTTAAAATTGGTGTCTGGATGTATTGAAAACGGACATCAAGCTCTCACTTCATGTCAGGATAGCTAGAAAATATTGTCAAAATGTTGGAAATTTTGCTGTTGATTCAAAATATTTGAAAATGTTGCACATTTTTGCAAAGATATTCTTTCTTTTCTACCCAAAGCATTACCTCCAAATAAGGTTCACTTCGTAGAATCAAGATTTAGCATCCAAATTGCTTGCGATTGACCTTCTTCAAGGAGGTTATCAATTTCCTTGATATGAACAAGAAAGAGAATTTGATATTATGAAAGCAGTTGATGAAAGAATATTGATAATAGAATTTCACAAGATTAAGGAGGATTCTTGATAGATCTGGCAGTTTGATATCCTGAGAGCTTCTCTCATGATAGTCTTTCTGCACTCTTTTGGCTCTTTGTGAGTTTTTTTGGCTATATTCTCCTTCATTTTGGAGATGCTCTTACTTTTTCTCTCTTTCTTTTTCCTCTCTTTCTCCCTTTTGGGAAGGGTACGTCACAAACTCCTTCAACTTGGAGATGTTTCGATCCTTCTTGGATGATGGGTTCGGAGATCTTTGGGTGATAGCTGAAATTAAATATCTTTTAGGGATTGTCGAGAGGTTCATTGCATCTGCCTTCATCTCGACAGTGCTTTGGACTTTCCCTGGAAGGATCCGTCACAAACTCCGTCAACTTGGAGATGTTTCGAATCTTCTTTGGCCCCGGGGGTCTACTCGCCTAATTCGCCTTCATCTTGACGACAGGTGAGAGATCCCTTTTGCTGATATTTAATTGCAGCTTAGGTGATTTTGAGGAAACGGGGCTTGGGTAAATGCTCTCTTTTCTAGCGCTCAGAATATTTCCACTGCCTTGTCTTTACAAGAATAATCCTTAAAGTTGTGCCATAACTGCGATCAATATCAATCACCTACGATTTTCAATAACATTGAATCTTCTTTTCTGGCCATATTGAGGATTTATCCTTCATCCTTTTGGTTGGCCAATAGAAAGGATTTGAGTTTTGAATCTCTTTTCGCAAAAGCTTCACTCTTTTGGAAGTAATGCTGAAGGTAAACTGAGATAGAGATTTGTGCAATAAATATTCTGAAATCAACAAATAATTTGATTGACAATTTGACAAAATTTTCTTGAAATCCTTGGTGAAAATGAGTATTTGAAATCCGGCTCAACACATCCGTGACGAAAATTCTCCTCTCTTTTTCCCCAAAAAGAGAGACTCAGGCTTAGCCCTTACCTGAATGGGAAATGGGAAATACTTTTCTCTTCCCTGAAGAGGAGGTGTTTGCAAAACGAACTTTCGAAGAGAAATTGAGCTTTCGTCAAAGCTCCCTAATATTAGGCTTCTCTTATGGAAAGGGGGCCGAAAATAGTGAGGTCTGAAAATTGGGTCATGAAAGGAACGAGTCCATCACACTCTCCCTGCAAAGAGGGTCTTTCATGACGAAAATGGCCTAGTATGAAATTGGGGGGTCACAAGAAAAGCGAGTCTCCGTCAAGCCTCTCCCTTTAAAAGGGTTTCTTGTGTGAAATTGGAAATTGTTTTGCAAACGGTTCACAAAGACGCGAGTCCCTTCAAACTCTCCCTGAAAAGGGGCTAAGTGAACGAGTTGGATAGCATGCAAAAAGAATGAGCTCCCTCGAACTCTCCCTAAAAAGGGTCTCTCGCAAGAGAAAATGATTGAAATTAGATATTGAGATTGATTGACCCGAAGGTCAAAGTTGGATGACCTGACGGTCGAAATTGAGAATTGGTTGACCAAAAGATCGAAATTATGTGACTCGAAGGTCGAAATTTGGAAATTGAGTTACCCGAAGGTCGAAATTTGGAAATTGGGATTTGAAATTGAAAATTGGGTGACTCTGGGGTCAAAATTGGGAATTGAATGACCTAACGGTCGAAATTGAGAATTGATTGACCCGAAGGTCGAAAATTTGGAATTGGTTAACCGAAAGGTCAAAATTTCGGAAATTGGGCGACCCAACAGATCAAAAATTGATTGACCCGAAAGTTGAAGGTAGGAAATTGATTGACCCGAAGGTCAAAATTGGAAATTGGTATTTGAAATTGAGAATTGAAAATTGGGTGACCCAGAGGTCGAAATTGGAGAATTGCCTGATTTGAATATTTAAATTGGAATTTAGAGGGCAAAACATCGAATTTTGAGCAACTGACAGACTCTGATGATCGAAATAACTTGGATAAACAAATGAGAATAATGAATTTGAGTCAAAGCTCGAATGAAATACAGAGATCACGAGTCGGAACCCGGATCAACCAATGAAAATGATTTGAAATAAAACCCGAGTCGGAACTCGGTTTTCTGAAAAATTGGGATTTTGAAAATGTGCCAGTTTGAGTACTGGATTTTGGAATAATACCAGTCCGAGCGCTGGGTTTTTGGTTCAGTATTGGTGATGACCTTTTGATTTTGAATCGTTAGGAATTGTGATGGGACTGTTTGTTGAAATCCCAATACTGACTGGATTGTTGTTCATGCAGTTGAATGCAAATGAATATGAATTGATGCCTATGAATGCACAAGTGCATGAAATGAGAAATTTGTTTATCCTGCCTGCATACAGAACAAAAATTTAAAAATGCCCCCAGTGTAACTGGGAAAGAAGGTTGGATCATTATCTGAAGGAAACAGGAAGGATTTACAAGAGAAGAATAAATGTTTCAAGTATAAAACTTTTTCAAATGTCGCGCGTTAATAGGATCTGGCAATTCTACCCCATCGGCATTGATGAGCCGATATGCGTTGCGGGGTAATGCTTCTTTGACGACATATGGGCCTTCCCAATTTGGCGACCATTTACCGCCAGGATGATGCTTGAGATAAGCTGTGGATCGAAGCACTAACTCATTGACTTTGAATCTTCTTTCGATGACCGACTTCGCATATTGCCTGGCTACTCTCTGGCGATAAGATTGAGCATGCTCTGCTGCTTTTAACCTTCTCTCGTCGAGTAAGTCTAACTGTACCAGTCGCTGCTGCTGGCATTGATCAAGGGGTAATTGCAGAAGCGATGCAAATTTCAAAGCGGGCTTTTGAACGTGTAGCGGCAACACTACTTCTGTTCCATAGACCAGTTCTGATGGGGTAGCATTCGTTGGTGTACGAATGGTGGTCCTATAGGCCCATAGTGCGTCGTGGATTTTCTCATGCCAGTCACGGCCTGTTTCCACAGTTCGCTCCAAAATACGAATTAAAATCTTGTTGGTGGCCTCTGCCTGACCATTCCCTTGAGGATAATATGGAGCGGAAAAATGGTGATAGATCTTGAATTTTGAGCAGAATGTTTTCATCTTTTCATTCTTGAAATGACTGCCATTGTCTGACACAATGTCATGTGGGATGCCGAAACGGCAAAGGATGTTCTTGTGAATAAAAGAGACCACGTGTCGGCCTTCTACTGTGCGAAGAGTGATAGCTTCTACCCACTTGGTGAAATATTCTGTTGCAGCAAGGAAATATTTATGGCCATTTGAAGCTGAAGGAGTGATGGGACCTACGACATCGAAGGCCCACATAGAAAATGGCCATGGAGAGACAACAGACTGTAAATAAGTTGCCGGAGCATGGATGGAAGGTGCGTGTATCTGGCATTGCACACACTTCTTCACATAATGATAACAGTCTTGTTGCATAGTCTTCCAGTAGTAACCTGCTCTGATGATTTGCTTGACAAGGGTTTGGTAACCGACGTGGCCACCACAAATGCCTTCGTGTGCTTCTCGCACGACTTCTTTGGCTTCATCTTCGTCTAAACATCTGGAATACTCTGAACTGAATCCACGACGATAGAGGACATTGGCCAAAATAAAATATCGAGTAGACATACGCTGGATTGCTCGTTGCTCTTTCTTTGAGAGTTCTGGAGGAAATTCGCCAGTTTCTATGAAAGTTTTGATGTTGTAATACCAAGGCTTTTTCCTTTGCTCAGCTTGGTTTACTTGTTCCGCTGGAATGAAAGCAGGTTGGTCAAGTCTGCCAATTTCAAAAGAGCGACAAGATTCTCCATTTTTGAATGCTATAATGGAGCCTAAACTGGCGAGACTATCGGCTACTTGATTAAAATCTCTCTTGATGTGGAATAACTGAAATTCTTCAAACTTGCTGACAAGAGCTGAAACAATCTTTTGATAGGGAAACAACTTCTGATCTTTGACCTGCCATTCGGCTCGAACTTGATTGACAACAAGTAATGAGTCACCGTAGGCATGTACTCTCTTGACATTGAAGTCTAGTAGAATCTTTAGACCTTGAATTAGGGCTTCATATTCAGCCATATTATGAGTGCATTGAAAATCTAACTTGAGGGAAAATGGAATCATCTCCTTCTCAGGAGTGATTAATAAAATTCCGATGCCTATTCCGGCCATATTCTTAGAACCATCGAAAAATAGATTCCAGACTGGAGATTGCTGGATATTGCAAATTTGCTCATCAGGGAAGTCATCTTCGGCTTTCACCTCTTCTACTAGAGGAAAATCTGCCAATTGATCTGCAATTCCTTGGCCTTTGATTGATTGTTGTGAAACATATTCTAAGTCATACTGCATCAATAAGACTTGCCATTTGGCGACTCGTCCGCTGAGAAAAGGTTGCTCCAAGATGTATTTGAGAGGATTGAGTTTAGACAAGATTTTGACTTCTGATGCCAACAGGTAGTGTCTTAGCTTCTGACACATCCATACCAGAGCTAGGCAGGTCTTCTCTATATGAGAGTATTTCTTTTCATAATCTATGAAAGTCTTACTCACATAATAAATGGCGTGCTCTATCAGGCTGCCTTCTTTGTATTGTGCCAAGAATCCGCCACATGCGACTTGATTGACTGAGATGTATAACAGAAGAGGTTTTCCCAATTCTGGCGGCTTCAGGATTGGAGGATTGAGAAGATACTTCTTGATTCTATCGAACGATTGCTGACATTCTGGTCCCCATTCGAATTTCACTCCTTTTCTGAGCAAGTGGTTGAAAGGTTCACATCTCATCGCCAAGTTGGAAATAAATCGCCGGATTGATTGCATGCGTCCCTGAAGGCTACGCAACTCTTTGAGATTTTTCGGGGGTGGCATATCAATGATAGCCTTGGCTTTGGCCGGGTCAACTTCAATTCCCTTTTTACTGACCAGAAAACCCAACAGTTTGCCTGATTCGACTCCAAAGACACATTTTTGCGGGTTAAGCCTTAACTTGTAAAGAATGAGTCTCTTAAAGACTTGATCAAGGGCTTCGAGGTGATCTTCTCCCTCTTTAGATTTCACGAGAATATCATCAACATACGCATCCATGATTTTGCGCATTTGATCATGAAATATAACAGCCATTGCCCGTTGATATGTTGCTCCAGCATTCTTGAGCCCAAAAGGCATAACCGTATAGCAGAAAGTGCCCCAAGGCGTAGTAAAGGAAGTTTTAGATTGGTCGCGGGCGGCCAACTTAATCTGGTTGTAGCCGGAATATCCATCCATGAAGGAGAACATGGCGTGTCCTGCAGTGCTGTCAATCAAAAGATCAATGCTTGGCAGTGGATAGTCATCTTTCGGAGTTGCCTTATTGAGATCTCTGAAGTCTATACAAATCCTGACTTTGCCGCTTTTCTTTGGGACAACGACGATATTGGCTAACCAATCTGGATAGTCAATAGGTCGGATAAATCCTGCTTTGAGCAGATCTTCAAGTCCTTCTTTGACTTGTTGCTCTATTCTAGGATCCATTTTTCTCAGCTTTTGCTTAACTGGCTTAGCATTCGGCTTCAAAACGAGTCGATGTTCGACCAATTTGGGATCTAAACCCGGCATATCTTCATATGTCCATGCGAACACTTCTTCATGCTGCTTGAGAAAATTTGTAAGTCTTTCTTTCTCTTCCGGACTTAGACTGATACCGATCTTGAGAATCTTGGGATATTCCTCTGAGCCGATATTGACATCTTCAGTAGGATCTTGTACTAGAGCAGATGGTTCATCTTGCTTCTGAACTGAGGTGAATTCTGGTAATTCCTGAAGAGACGGGTCAAATTCTGCATAATCATCTAACTGCTTTGCAACCTTGCTGTCTCCTGTGCTTGCTTTGACTCGGTGAATTGCTGCCGATTTCTGGAAAACCTTTGGATTGATAACGAGTTTCTTGATTGCTCGGGAAGACATTCCTGAAATTTTGGATAAGAAATGTGATTCAGGAAAAATCGTCCATCATACGACAAACCCTCAAAAAGAATTATGCATAAAATGACATTGAGTTATAAAATGAGAATGTAGAGACAAAAGAGGCAGATGGCACCTAGATAAACAGAGAAAATTGACATTTTATTGATTTGAATTGATAAAAGACATGGAGACATTTATTTTGAAAGGAATAGAAGGAAATGCAACAACGATTCTCAATGTGCCCCTCTGACAAAAACAGTCTTCTTTGGTGAGTTTCCGCCGAAAAACCCTAATCCTGCCCTGTGGGGACGATGCTTTTGGATTATTGGCTCGACACGACCATCTTCATTTTTGCCCAGTCCTTTAAACGGTTGATAACCATGCTTCAGAAGTAAGTCAAATCCCTTTCTTGCTTTCATGAATTGTGGAAACAATGGATGATCTTTGACAGTGTCGTAGCTGACACGACCTCCAACTTTGAAGAACTTGGGACCTTTCCATCGGGTCATGGCTACAGTGTGCAAGGATAATTCTGATGTTGCCTGGAATATCTCCTGACTTTCTTTGAGACTGATTTCTTCATTCTCTCTGATGCTAGGAATATCTGCAGTAAATGATGGTCGAGGTATCATAGGCTGTGGGAGCCTTTCTTCTGGGTCCTCTCCGAGCACAGTTGTAATCATTCCACCTTTTGACCATTTTACGCATTGATGTAAGGTGGAAGACACTGCATTTGCATTATGAATCCATGTCCTTCCGAGCAGCAAATTGTAGGTGGGTGGCACATTGACCACATGAAAAAGCACGGAATGTACCGAATAATTAATGAATACTTCCAGGAATATCTTCCCTTTAGCCGTCTGACCATGATTGTCAAACCCATAGATGGTAATAGGGTCTGGAATGTATTCTTCTTCCTTAATGCCTAGCGCCTTTGCGGTCATTTCAGGATATATATTGAGGCTGCTACCTCCATCTACTAGCACATGGGGTACTGTCATTCCCCTGACCCGAACGACGATGTAAAGAGCATTATTGTGAAAGGAATGAGGCTTTGGAAGGTCCTCATCTGAGAAAGTGATCGGCGCATTAGTCATGGCTGAATTCACAATTTGTGCCATGTCTTCAGGAGTGGTACTGGGCTTAACTTTGATTTTTCTGAGCAGATCGTCCAGTACTTGCTGATGCTTGCAGGAACTTTTGGCCAAGTCAAAAATGGAAATATTGGACAAAGCGGTCAGAGGCTTCTGACTTGAATTCCCCGGCTTGGGCTTGATGATTTGATTGAGAAAATCAGGAAGTCCCTTTGACTTGGGGACTGACTTTACCGATGCTTCGGAGACTTTCATCTTACCCAATGCTGAGATTAGATCCATTTTCTTAGAATCAGGAGTTGCTTGTCGAAGTACTGATACCTGATGTTGAACTTGAAGATCTTGTGCAGAACATGGCTTGATGCGCTCATGTGGCAGAAATGGTTGGGCAGATACTACTGCTGTGGTGTGTGAAGGAAAAGGCTGCTTAAGAATGTCCATTTTTTCTTCTTCTTCTCCTTCTACCAATAGATTTTTATCGATAAGATCCTGCACAATGTTCTTGAGAACGAAACAATTCTCAGTGCTGTGTCCCACTGTTCTGTGGAACTTGCAGAATTGATCCTTCCATTTCCCCATAGGCACAGGGGGATCAGCCAACCTCGGTAATTTGACCATTTCCTTCGACAACATATACTCGAGCACATCTTCGAGTGATTGATCGAGAGGAGTGAATTTTCGATCATAACTCCATCCTTCATGTTTAACTTTTTCACGCAATTTAGGCCCTTGGTCTTGCTGAGAAGGCTTGCTGAACTGAGGAACAGGCTTCATTTTCTGATCTCCTTTATTGTTGGGATTGCCTGCGCCGTAACAGTAATCTTTCTTCTGCCCTTTGTACTGATTTCGGCTATTGTTGTTATTATTGTTGGCAGAGAAGGTGAAGTGAGCTTTCTTCTTCTGCTCACCTTGGGGGTTATTTTTGGAAAAAGTGAAGCCTTCATAGACTCCATTTTCTACGCTCAGCTCGAGCCATTTTGCTCGCTCAGTTAATTCAATGAAGGTCCTGGACGGTGCGGTAGAGATTAATCCTCTTAACGGCTGCGAAAAGTTATTGAGGATTAGGGACAGGGCGTGCCTTTCTGAAATGGGATCTCTCATTTTATTACAGGCTGACCTCCACCTGTGAATGAAATCCCGTGCTTTTTCATTCTCATTCTGCCTCAGACTGCAGAGATGACTTAATGTCGGGAGCGCTTCTGTATTGAACAAAAAGCGTTCAATAAATAAATTCACCACTTTATCGAACTCCTTGAGCTCGATGGGATTGATATGCTCAGCATACCATTTAGCTGCAACTCCTTCCAAGCTACGAGGGAAACACAGGAACAGTGCTCTGTTATTTCTCTTGAATCTTGAGCACTCTGCGAAGAAAGTGGCGAGATGGGCTTTCGGATCGCCAGAACCATCGAACTTGATAAATTTTCGGGGAAGATTTTCGAGATCGTCATCCCCTTCGAAGCCGTCATAGAAGTCCTCACTGGTGAAGACTTTCTTGCCCTTGTCGCGGGCTTGGAGATCCTTAACAACTCGGGCCATTTCCCTGAATTGTGACTGCAGAGGTTCTTCTGTGACTTGATTCTTTGCTTTGCGGCTCCTCCTTTGTTCTCGGCCACGTTTCTGAAATGCCGGAGGCACCTCATATTCTTCCTCAGTGTCTTCAGTTGATTCGGATTCATCTGAGATTTCTTCTGACTGAATCTGCTTTTTGGGAGCTTTCTCATTCTTATGTCCGTGGAACTTTTCTCTGAATTGATTTTTTTCTGCACTAGTTCCAGCCTGTTCATTCATCATTTTATTCATCATCTTTCGGAACATGGCGTACATTTGAGGGTCTATGCCATCATCCTCTCGTTGCTGCTCTTGACTCTTCTCGAATCGGGGAGAGCCCATCTCTTCTTCTGAGGCTGACGAGTATTGCGATGCCGTTGTTCTTTTGCCTGATCTTGTTTGAACCATCAAATGTTATGGATGCTCTCAGATTTTGCTGTGGATGCTCTCCTGTAGGGCAAAGACCTGATTAGATTATGAAGAAATTGGCTTTTGGAAAAATATGGTAGACAATTTGAAGAAGATATCCCATTGCGAGAATCACGACAATTGTGTTGTCAATTCTTGGCACGAGAAACAAACAACGAAAATATGCCTTGTTACCTAGGCGAGGTCATCAAGCCATAATAGAAAAAGAGAGAATCTTATTAAAATGAGAAAACATGATTTTATTGATCTTGACAAAGAGGTGGAGGACAGACAATTTGCCACCATTCACGATAATCAGCAGACACTCTAGGACCAGGAAAAATTTTAAGAGAGACAAAGGAATCCCAGCCGTAGCGGGCAGAATGATAGGCCCCGGACCATTGCGCGGAAGTGAGATCAAACTCTGCCATAACACCTGATAACAATCGGGCTTCGACGTACTGTTGTCTCTGGGAGAACTGCCGGACACACCTCTCCGGTTGGTAGTAAGTGCAGAAGAATGGGCCCAGTAACTTGAACCTCTTACCATAAGCATAGGTGTATCTAGGAGGAGATAGTTGTCGATCAAAATAGTCCCATACCACATCATCTTCTTGAATGTTGTTGATCATAGACCGGTACTGGGCCACTGGAAGGAGCTCTTGTCCATTGTATCTAAAAGAGCTTGCTCGGGCTGGAACATGCTGAAAGAACCAGGATTGAAGCGCATAGATACATCCTTCAACTAAGATAGATTCTCCAAGTGAGAATCGAGTCAGACCTCGATATAGGAAGGCGAGCGCTGCCATGGCTATAGAAAGACGATTGGTTTGCCGACTTCCCCATCTTCTCATAAGCTGGATTATTCTGATGTCCATGTAATTCTGTCCATCTGGGAAGAGGGATAATCCTACAGTGCACAGAACCATTGCATTCTGAATCCTTTCTCTGGCTGTTCTTGATAACGAGCTGACTTCGACGAAGGTCCCGTACTGGCGGTATAACTCTAGTAGGTCAACATATTCATTTCCTTCTAACTGGATCAGGGGCCAAGATCGGCGGCCTGTCATACGAGCTAAGGAGTCTCGGGGGTCTAAACCCTTGACATTGATCAAGAATTGATGTTCTAATGGATCGCTTGGTTGACCGGTTGGTTCTGGCAACCCCATGATTTCTGAAAATTCATCCATTAAAACGGTCATCTCTCCCCATGGGAACCAGAAGGTGCACGTCCGAGGATTCCATCGCTCCGCCATTGCATGGATCAAGTTGCCATTGATGGTCTGCTTTCCGACTGCTGACGCCAGTTCTAATCCGCACTCGCTCAAATGGTCCGGGAACATTCGGGAAAAGCTCTTTAGCCAGGAATAATACCACCGGGGAATGAAAGTTCCGGTGCTAAGGGCTCGATGTTCAGGACGACCTTGTCGCACCTCGAAGGAGATGTGACCTTCAGGAAAGATAGGATCGACTTGACTGGATGCCATCGAACTGAAAACAGAGAAAGACTCAGAATGAGACTTAGGAAAATATGAGAAATTTTGAAAAATTTTGCAGGCAGGATAAAATGCAGCTAGAAATTTGAGATCCAGTGGAAAGGTAGAATGTAAAATCACCTGGAGTTTTGAAAAAAAATTGGATATTTGGGAAAATCTTCCAGGGTTTGAGAAAAAGACCTTGTGGAAAATAAGGATATTTTGAAAAAGATCTAATGAGTTGAAAAATATTGGGAAATATAAAGAATTGAAGAAATAACACCCATACAATCACATCCTGCACAAACATTTATGCGCATACAACATTCCCTAAAAGGCTGACTCTAGATGCATCAATTTGAAAATAGCTGTAGGACCTTAATCCTAACTCTAGGATTAGATCATCTTCGTCCAATCCAGTTATGCCGATATACCCGAACCGAAATTCGAGGTACGTGGCATATAATTTTAACTCCGGTTCTAAGGTAAGGTTTTCCAACATCCTTGAGCGCCTACCGATATACTTCGGACTGTGGCCCGCGGTACGTGGTAGGGGGGTGTTAACCCAAATCATTGGCCCAGTTGTGAGGCTCTGTCCCGAACTAGGGTTCTGGAAGAGAGCCCAGCAACGTGAAGACCGGGTAATAATAGGTAATGGAGATTTTGAAAAATGATCACATGCCAGAAATAGAGGGCTCTAAATCCTAGAGAGATAGACTTTGAAAATCTTTGAAGAAGCATACATTGTTTGCATTCAGATCCTAAATTGAGGAGAGTTGTATTTAGACCTAAGTCTATGGGAACATGAAAATATCTCCTCAATCGGGTCCTACCAAACCATGCCTAGTCTATATGCAATCAGTGTCAGCTAGGTCAAAATCTAGGCTCCTAGGCTCACATGATATTGAAAGTAAAAGCTGACATTTTGTGAACATAATTTCGATAATTGAACTAAGTCAAGCACAATTTTAGTCAGACAAGGACAGGTCCCATCACGGTCGCCAAACTTGTTATCGTCGCAAAATTTTTCCCATCTTCCCTTCCTTGCGGAAGAGAGATGGAATGGCTTTCGCGATTCAAACTTGACCGGATTTTGGAAATTGTTTTGAAATACTCGCCTCCGTTTTAAAAATTGCGGGAAAATCCATGGGATGGGGCTCGACCTGTCGGTACGAGGTTCGACCATTTCTGCCGCCTTTAACAGGGGTAATCGAACCAGGGACCAAAAATTGTGCTTGACGTAGTGAAATTACCGAAATCATGTTCTATCCTAAATGCACAGAGAATTCAGGCATGTGCTATGAGAATTTTGAAAGATGTAAATTGGAAAATATGATGTATGCTTAGAAAATATTTGAAGTTGAAAAGTATTTCTCAGGAAAAAGATGGAAATCAATCTCTCAGGAAACTCAGGCGAAGAAGGTTTGAAAATCTCAGGAAAGTTTATAAAGACTTAGAAAATCTTGAAGAGATGAGAATTTCAAGAAAATCTTGAGAAAGTTTATAAAGTCTTTGGAAAACCATGAAGAAATGAGAATCTCAAGAAAATTTTGAGAAAGTTTAGAAAGACTTAGAAAACCATGAAAAAATAAGAATCTCAGGAAAATGAAGGAATTCTTGAGAAAAGATGATCATTTGAAAAGAAAAACACTTATCAGGAAAACTTGGATTTTGAGAATTTTCTTAAGAAAATGATAGAAAATTTATAGGAAAGATTCGTTGGAGAAGGAAATTCAAAACTTAGGAAATTGAAATCCTGAGAATCTGGTTTTTTGAAATATCTGAAAATCAACTTGGATTCTTGAGAAAGATGAGAAATTCCTTTTGAAAAGAATCTTAGGAAAATAACATTCCAAGAAAAATCATATGAAAACTTTGATTTGGAAAATCCAACTTCGAATATCATCATAGTTTCTTGAGAAAATCGATTCCATGAAGTGAAAATCTTTTGAGAAAATCATGAGAAAAACAAATGATGCAGATGATGTGAATGATTGACTGCACTTTTGAAAAGATTTCTGAAAATTTTATTGGAAAATGTGGATTAAGCCAAAGTAAATCCTTCCTATATTCTGACTGTGGCCATGAATATATTCAGGGTTTATTTGAGTTAATTCACAATATTTGGAAGACATTGGAAATATGAGGTGCATTTTCAAGATAGCCTAAGAGTGTAGGCTCAGTGTGACTGGTAGAAAGATGATGGATCTGGGTCTCGCCCATATTCCGACTAGGGCCGTAAATATGGACTCCACCGAGTTCATCAACTCTCTAAGAGTTGGTGCCCGTGCCATTCGTGTTCATCCACGGTGAATTTGGAAAATTGAGATGTATGCATCATAGAATCAAGATATTACTGAAATCAAACTATATGAGATGCGGCCTAATCTAAGCAGTAAAAGTAAATCTTATTCCAAGGTTTACATTGGATTATTACATTTCATAACATAAAAAAAAAATGAAATGGAGCCAAGGAATCAGCATCTTCTAGATTTTCCTGCAAAATGGGTTAATACGAGAAATAGAAATACAAAGTAGGCAAAGGAATTGAAAACCTCACATTTATACTAAACTGCATACGATTACACCTATGCTAATGATGAAATGTATATACAATGACCAAAGTTTATGCGTATGCTAAGTAAGGGATTTTCAGGACCATGCTTAAGGATATCACTTATGCTAAAGGAGAAATGTGTAGGTCATGATAGATTGGAGGCAAATGCCATGAAATAACATATATAGGTGATAAAGGGATCATGCAATTGCGAAGGAAAGTACTTTTTTACAAAAAAAAAAAAAAAAGGCTATGGAGTGAGTATCATGGTCATGCAGATTTTAACACACCTTAAGTTGTCGCAGTAATTCCATGGACTACTTTTTAATGGCACTCGGCTAATATCTTGCAGTCCTATGGTTTACAATGACTTGATATATTAAAAGCATAACTCTGCAACTGTCCTCAATGGCTTCAGTAAATATACTATGTTGCACAGAGGTGATTACTTGACAAAGTGACAGGTTGTATGAGTGTGGTGCAATAAAAATATAAAATCCTAAACAGGGTTGCAAAGGTGATGGCAAGAGGCAATGTGAATTTACAGAAGCAAATATGCTATGAATGCTGAGTATGCAGAGGAAATGTAAGGGTGATGATATCATTATGTAATGCTGAAAATGAATGGCAAGAGTGATGCATAGAGTGAAGAGGATGTTAAGTGAAAGGCTATCAAGAGACCCAGTAATGCTACCAAGGATGTGTTATTAAGAATTTTAATGACATACTGTAAAATAGAATGGGTTGCTATAGGGACATTTAGTGATCGGCAACATGGACAGTAAGATGCAAAATTTTAACATAAGGACATATAAAATACAGAAAACGTGAGTGCAACATACATAAGAGGATGATATAATGTAGACGATATGGAAATATGGTATAATACAGATAAATCGATAACTGCAAATGGTCTTCAAGTGTTACGAGAATTGCACAGAGAAGAAAATTTAGGAAAATTCTGCAAAACAGAGATTGCTTCTATACCTATCATATGCAAGCCTATTCAATAAAGAGGGTAACCAAAGTATGGAATAACACCATATATATCTAAAATGTGGCGCTATACAGATGAAGCAAATTATATGTGATACGAACTGCTAAAACCAAATAATACATATGTACCAGCAGAGAAAGATGATATATGTTAGAGAGCATTCAACATAGGAATGATGTAGAAATCTAAAGTAAAACATACAAAATGGTAATCGTAGATCCACAATATCCAAATTAACAGGACGCTAAAGCAAAACCTGATGCAAAAATCTGATTATAAGTGAGGTAAAACTTAGTGAATCATAAGAACAAACACAATTGGTAGGACAAATCAGATGCAGAAAAAGAAAAAAAAAAAAAACATAAGGAATATGCAGAAGATGAGAGGTATATAATCCGATGATGAAAAAGATGTAGCCTAGTAAAGGCCCAAAATTTTATTGCAACAAATACAGATCGATGTAGCTATGAGCCGATCAATCGTGTATGTTATGCTTAAAAAAAAAATCAAAAGGGGAGATGAAACAAGAGGTCAATATGAAGAAAATACAGAGAGAGAGAGAGTCTTTACCTTGGTTTAGGTGGGATTGAGAAGAAAAGGAAAAGGAAAACTGTGCACTCCTCGACTGCTCCTTGAAAACTTTGTTGAAGAAACTGGAAGAAGGAAAAGATGAGGGCAAGCAGAAGGATGGTATGGTGGGAGGATGAAGACGTGGCTGGGGCTGGAGGCTGAAATGGTGGATGATGGGCAGCTTGCTGCTGGGGCTTTTACTGGACTGAAATGGATGAAAACGCTGGGCTGAAGATGGATGTCCGGCAGTTGGCTGGGCGGCAGGATGATGGCAGCCTGCTGGGTTGAAGGAAATGATGGGAGATGATGGCTGCTGAGGGAAATGGGCTGTTTCCTGATGGTTGGCCTGAAGAAGATGCAAACTCCTTCCTCTTCAATGGACAAGGGCGCTGGTGGTGAAGACCGGTGGCTGCTGTCAATGAAAGGGGACTCCACGCTGAGAAGGGAAGCTCCCTCCCCTCTGCTGTTGGGCTGAATCAAAAAAATGGGGAAAGCCAGCACACGTCCAGGATGAAATCCCTGCAGAAATCCCCCCCTCCTTTTCGTGAATCCTTTGCCCCTTTTTAAAAAGAAACTTTCCCCTCTTAAAAAAAAAACGCAGGTTTTCCTTTCCGTTACCCTTTTCTTTTCCTTTTTTTTTTTTTGAAAACTTTTTGAAAGTTTTGTAACCGAATTTTTAAAACTTGCTATTTTTTTAAAAAAAAGCGCATCTTGGGTTTTTTCAAAACTTTGCTTCATTTACCTAAGTTTTAGGTAAATTTATTATATTATATTTTTTTTTTTTTTGGAAGTTCGGTTGTGCCACTTTAAGGCTGCCTCTTTCTAAAAAAAAAAAATTTTTATTAAAACAAATAAAATAAAAAGGAAATAAATGAGAGGCTTTTATGGAAATGCCACCTCAATTCACTTTTAAAATCCTTTTGAAAATAAAGCTTTATTTTGTTTTTGCAAATCTTTTATTTTCAAGTGGGGTGCCACATGTGTGTGGGCCCACTAACTAAAAATGAATAATATTGAGAAAAATAAAAAAAGAAAATTTGCAAATTGGTATGGATTTCGGGTGGGTCCCGCTCCATTTATTTGAAGATACGAGATAAAACCTTATTTGTTTTTTTTGTTTTTTTTTTTTTTCAAGAATTTGGAAAAATTGGGTTTTCAGGGCAAAAATATGGATAAATGTAAAAACAAAATTTGTAAAGAGATTTAAAATCTTTTGTAAAAACAGTTTTGAGATAAAATCTTTAAAATCAATATCCAAATATCCAGATTGTTTTGTTGAGAAAATTTTTGTAATTCAAAGTCCTGGGGGTAAAATGGGAAAATTTGGTAGTTTTGAATACCCAGGGTTTTAAAAATCAATAAAAAGTTTAAACATCAAATCTGGATGGATAATTTTGCAAATCAGGAGTTCTGGATCTCAAACTGATATGCTATGTAATGAAATGATGCAAAGTGTTCATGCAATGCGATGCAAAGACATGTTTCAGTGAAATGTCACTCTGAGCTCGGACTTGAAAATTCTAACTTTTGTCCAGAAAGAGGATTTTGAAATTTTGCAATTTGAAGATGTCTCTGAACCTAAATAAAGAAATTTTGAGGCTCAAGAATGAGATTTAGGACTTTCTTCAAGGTTCAATCTTGGAAAATGACTATTTTGCCCTTCATTGCTTCTGGAGAACTGACACGTGCCGATTGAGGGCGATGTCGAGAGGGTGAGTGAAAATTTGGGGTGTTTACAGTTTCCAAAATTGATATTTTTACCCTCGGGAGTCTAAATTTGAAAATATTTTCTCAAAAAAAATAATCTGGATTTATTTCAAACTCAAATTTTTACATTCTACATTGGATTTGCTTCGCAATGGGGTATTGAACTTCAAAATCCGAGCTCATTTCAAAATCTGCCAAAAATAGCTCGTTTCGTTTGGAAATATTTTCTCAAGAAAAATAATCTGGATTTCTTTCAAAATCAAAATTTCAAATTTTACACTGGATTCGCTTCGCAATGAGCTATTGAACTTCAAAATCTGAGCTCGTTTCAAAAACTGCCAAAAATAGCTCATTTCGTTCTAAAAATAGTTTTTCTTGAGAAAAACAATCTGGATTTATTTCAAACATAAATTTTTGAATTCTACACTGAATTTGCTTCGCAACGGGGTATTGAACTTCAAAATCCAAGCTCGTTTCAAAAACTGCCAAAAATAGCTCATTTTGTTGGAAGCATTTTCTCAAGAAAAATAATCTGGATTTGTTTCAAAATTACATTTTCAAATTCTACACTGGATTTTCTTCGCAACGGGGTATTGAACTTCAAAATCCGAGCTTTTTTCAAAAACTGTCAAAAATAGCTCATTTCGTTTGGAAACTTTCTTAAAAGACTATTTTACCCCTCTAATCGTCAAAATGAATTTCAAAATCAGAATTTGGACCTGCTTTGAGATGGCCCATTCATTTACATTTCTACTTTATTAAAAAAATGTTTCTTTTTATTTGTTTGTTTTGTTTTTATTGATGTTTTTTTTTTTAGAGATGAGGTGGGACCCACAAGGTGGTCACCCAAACCTCCAACCCCATTTCCTTCTTCCTTCCTTTTCTTTCTTCCCTTCCTTTCCTTCTTCTTCTTTCTTTTCTTTCCTTTCTTCTTTTCCTTCTTCCTTCCTTTTCTTCTTTTCTTCCTTTCTTTCCTTCTTCCCTTCCTTCCTTTCCCTATTCTCCAACCCATCTCACGTAAACCCTTCTTTCCCTCTCATTCCCTTCTCATTAAACCCTAAGTTGAAAATGAATTAAGACCTAAGTTAAGAGGACCAAAAAAAAAAGAAAGGAAAAAGAAGGCTTTACACGGCTGCTCCCCATTCAACGTCTCTCTCTCTCTCTCTCTCCCTTGAACTCTATCTTTCTCTCCCCTTTGCTGCTACAGCCATAGCACCTTTCCTCTTGGCTGCAACTTCCAGCCATTGAAGAACACTCCTCCTTCACACCCAACAGCACCATCATCATCTTGGCAGCCATTCCAGCCAAGCAAGAGCATCTACCTCCTTCCACCTTGAAACACTTCAACCGGTGTTGCCAACTCCTTCACCTCCTTGCAGCATCAATTAGCTCCAACCGTACAAGCCGACCACCTCCATCAGCAGCCTCCTCCACTCTTGCCTTCCAGCTACCTTCAAGGCCTCCAACGGTGCAGACTTTTCCCCAAGGTGAGCCATTTTTTTTTATTTCTCCTACATCTTTGTTTCTTTTTCCTTTTTTTTTGTTGTAATAGGGCCATTAAATGAGGTGTTTCATCCGTTCCATGGATGAAGTTCCTCACTTCAATGGCTGACACAAACACAAAAGAAGTCATGCCTCCTTGGTTATTTTCTCATTTTTCGTATTTTAGCATTGCATTTCATGATTTAATTAGTAGTTCTATTCATATAATATAAATTTCATTAGTCTTGTCTAAAATATATAGGTTTTTTTTTATGTAAGTTCCAATTATGAATTCATGTAACTCTTTTCATTCTAAAATCCTAGAAAATTGTATTATAGTTGTGGTTATGTATTATTGATTTTCTGTCAAAGATTTGATTCATTTTGTGTTTCAAAATTCATCTAAACCAATCAAATCCCAAACTGGGATTTCCCATTTCCAGAACTTCTAATTTCTGCTTTAGCAGACAAGAACCTCCGGCACCACCCTCATGAAAAATCCAAATCGTCCTCAAAAAAATTACAGTGGGTTCACAATAGAATCTACTAGTGATCTGGAAATTTTGAAGTTTTTCCAAGTAATTTTGATCTCTGTAAACATCGGATTTCCCAAACTTCTGGGAAAATCTTGATTTTCCTTCGTCAGGGTATAGACAGACTCTAATGCATCAAGTCCGCCCCATCTGTAGCTCGTTTGCAAAAGCGTTAAACACAAAAGTTATTCTTAACATTATTTTCTGTCATTTACCAAAATTTGGGAATTTTTGAATCTTTTTCAGTATTTTTTCTGGATTTGTTATTTTCTGTCTAACAGATTCCAATGTCTAGAAATCTCAGAGATTTAGGTCTCTGATAATAGTGTGGCCTTTTCCAAACCGTAACCCGAATCCCAATGGTGTCAAAAGATCAAATCTTACTCTGTTTGTCAGGGACATTTTTCCACAATTTCAGCATTTTTCCCATCTGTCTGTCATTTTTCTTCTGTTTTCTACCGAAACCTGTCTGTTTCCCCTAAATCCTAGAGTCGTCGGATTCCGATCCGACTTGCCGGAGTAGCACAGATCCGACCATAGGTCAAAACCAAAAAGTGTAAAAATCCAAAATCCTTTCCTTACTGTCCTCTGTCACCCCATAAAATTTGGGAAATTTTTATGGAAATTTGATATCCTAAATCCCCTTTAGAATCAACATTTTAGGCAAAAATCATAAAATTTAGGGTTTTTATTTGAATTTCCATAATTAAAAATATAAAAAAAAAGATTTTCGACCTCCATTATGTTTCTAGGGTTATTTTAGGTGTTCATGCTAAATTTGGTTTAATTCCAAGTTCATTTGCTCCATGTGTTAGTTTATCTTTAAATTCAGAAGCGAAAATCAAGCGAAAATCAGGTTAAATTCGATGTTTTATGATATTTTCGCCATTTTAGGGTTTTTATCATGTACATAAGCATGTAGAATCATATTAGGGTTAATTTCAATCTCCTTTGTATTTCATATTTTTCAATTTTGCAAAATTTATTTCAGAAAACCCTGGTTTCAAGGCCATAGTCTTGTTATCGGGGGTATTTTGGTCATTTTGACCTAAATTTCAAAATTTCAATTTCTAATTCTCCAAAATTTCATGCATATCATCATATTTTATCATATTATGTTTGATTTATTTCATTTGATTTTCAAAATTCCAAAATTTATAAAAAATCTTTCAGAAAACCCTGATTTCAAGGTCATCAGGGGTATTTTGGTCATTTTGACCCCAATTTCGAATTTTCAAGTTTATTTTCGAAATTTATTCATTATTTATCATGTTTATATCAAAAAGGGTGTGAATTTGGGTTTATATCTGAATAATATTCGATAATTTCCCATATTTTCGGATAAATTCAGAAAAACCTACATTTTTGTGCTAACTTTGTTTTCTAGTTTTGCAGGAACATTCAAGAAGAAGACTTAGCTTTTATTTTTTTTATTTCAATTCAATGTAACCTCAAATGTAATAATTTGGAATAAGAGTTACTTTTCTGCTTAGAATAGGGTTGCATTGCATATAGTTTAATTTATGCAAATTTCAATATGTGATATATGATTCATGCGCATTATTTCAAATTCACTATGGTTTACACGAATGGCACGTGCACAAGCTCTTATGGAGTTTATAAACTCGGTGGGATTCGTATTTATGGCCATAGTCAGAATACGAAAAAAACCAAGATTTATGATCTTCATATTAGCCACATTCAGCCTACACACTTAGGCTAACTTCAAAAATGCACTGCATTTTTTAAAAACTTCAAAAGGATTTCTCAATTCCTCAATGAAATTCCCTTTTCAAATTCATATTCATTCATTCATATTATTCAAATTGCATTGTTTTCAAATTCATTTTCCAATTTCAATTTCAAAAAAATTCAGTTTTCTCAAGAATTTCCAAGTCTTTCTCAGGATCTGATTTTCTCAAAATCCTAAGTTTTCAAATGACATTTCAAAGCATTTCCCAAGTTCAAATCAAGATTTTCCTATGTTTTCAAATTCTCAAATATCAAAATCCCAAGTTTTCAGAAATCGATTTTCTCATATTTTCCAGTTTTCCTGAGAATTCATTTTTCATTTCAAAAGTCATTTTCCAATGAATTTCTTAGATTTTCTCAGAATTCTCAAATCCATTTTCTCAGAAAAGCAATTCCAAATTTCAAAATCAATTTTCTAAAGTTCAAATTTTCCTGAGAAATCACTTTCCAATGCAAATTTCTGATTTCCAATAAAATTCAATGATTTTCCCAGGAATTCCATTTTCCAGTCCTTTTCTAAATGCATTTCAATTTTCCAAAGCAAACATCATATTTTCTCAAACTTGCATTTTTCAAAATTCCATAGCACAAGCCTGATTCTTTGTGCATTCTAGGAAAAATAGAGCATAATTTAGATATTTGAGTCAAGTTAAAGCACATAATTGGTCCTTGGTTCAATTACCCCTGGTAAAGGCGCCAGAAACGGTTGAACCTCGTACCGACAAGCGGATCCCATTCCACGGAATTTTCCCGCAAATTTTCAAAAAGGAGGCGAGTAATTTTCAAAACCAATTTCAAAACTTTGGTCGAGTTTGACTCGCGAAATTCGTTTCTCTCTCGCAAGGGAGGGGAAAAATTTTGCGATGATAACAGGTTTGGCAACCGTGATGGGACCTGTCTTCGTCTGATCAATTATGTGCTTTGACTTAGCTCAATTATCAAAATCGTGCTCTATGAATTGTCAGCTTTGAATTTCTGATATCATGAGAACCTAGGAGCCTAGACTTGAACCCAGCTGACATGGATTGCATATAGATTAGGCATGGCTTGGTAGGACCAATTGAGGAGAATTATTCAAGCTCACATAGACTTAGGTCTGAAATACAACACTCCTCAATCTAGGAATTGTATGAAAACAATGTTTGCTTCTTCAAAAAATTTCAAAATTCTATCTCTTTAGGACTTAGAGCCCTCTGTTTGCCTGCATGTGCTCATATTTTCAAAAACCACTCCACCTATGTCTACCCGATCTTCACGTTGCTGGGCTCTCTTCTAGAACCATAGTTTGGGATAGAGCCTCATAACTGGGCCACTTATTTGGGCTAACGGCCCCCTGCCACGTACCAAGGGCCATAGTCCAACGTATATCGGCAGGCGCTCAAGGATGTTGGGAAAACACAAGTCTAGAACCGAAGATGAATTTTTATGCCACGTACATCGAGCCTCGGTTCGAGTATATTGGCATAGCATGATCGGACACAGTTGATCTGAGCCTAGAGTCAGGATTAGAGTCCTAAAGCTCTTTCAAAATTGAAGCATTTAGAGTCAGCTTCTTAGGGAATGTTGTATGTGCATAATTGTTTGTGATTGAATATATTCATTTTTGTCTTATTTTCTCATATTTTTCCCAATTTTTCCACAATACCGAATAATTTTCCAAAATACCTCATTTTCCATCTTTTGTGAAATATCTCCTTTTTCTAAAAAAACCCTGGACGATTTTTTTAAATTATCCACCTTTTCCTTCAAAACTCCAGGAGATTTTCCATTCTTTCGTTCCTCTGGACTTCGAATTTCCAGCTTTCATTTTATCCTGCCTGCAATTTTCAAAATTCTTGTATTTTTCCAAAGTCTAATTCCAGTCTTCTTGTCTTTCAGTCCAATGGCATCCAGTCAGCTCGATTCTGTTTTTCCTGAGGGTCACATCTCCTACGAGGTGCGACAAAGTCTTCCTGAGCATCGATCTCTTAGCACCGGACCCTTCTTCCCCCGGTGGTAATATGTCTGGTTCAAAAACTTCTCTCATATGTTTCCGGACCACTTGAGCGATTGCGGGTTGGAATTGGCATCTGCAGTGGGAAAGTTGACAGTCAACGACAATCTGATTCATGCACTGGCAGAGCGGTGGAATCCGCGCACTTGCACGTTCTGGTTCCCGTGGGGCGAGATGACACTACTGATGGATGAATTTTCAGAGATTATGGGACTGCCTGAGCCAGCCGGTCAGCCTAGAGATCCGTTAGAGCAACAGTTTTTGATCGATGTCAAGGGTCTTGACCCCAAAGATGTCGTAGCTCGCATGACAGGGCGCAAGTCTTGGCCACTGATTGAAGAAAATGGGAATGAGTACGTGAGCCTGATCGAGGTCTACCGACAGTATAGAGAATTTGCAGAAGTCAGCTCGCTGTCCAGAACAGCTCGAGAGAGAATTCAGCATGCGATGGTTTTGTGCACTGTGGGACTTGCTTTCTTTCCAGACGGACAAAACTATGTGGATGTCAGAATAGTTCAGCTTCTGAGGAGATGGGGAAGTCGACAGACCAGCCGTCTTTCGATAGCCATGGTCGTGCTTGCTTTTCTATACAGAGGACTGACCCGCTTCACACTTGAAGAGTCCATCTTAGTCGAGGGATGTACTTATGCTCTTCAGTCTTGGTTCCTTCAGCATGTACCGACTAAAGCTAGTTCGTTCAGATACAATGACAAGGAACTTCTTCCAGTTGCACGGTACCGATTCATGATCGACTATCTGCAGGAAGAAGAAGTGGTGTGGGACTATTTTGATCGAGAATTATCGCCTCCCAGATACACTTATGCATATGGCAAGAGATTCAAGTTGCTTAGTCCATTCTTCTGTGCTTACTATCATCCAGAGCGGTGTGTTCGACAGTTTTCTCAGAGACAGAAGCACATAGAGATGCGGCTGCTATCAGGAGTCGTGCCAGAATTCGACCTTACATTAGCACAGTGGTCCGGAGCATACCATTCTGCCAGATATGGCTGGGACTCTTTTGTTACTCTTTCGCTTTTCCCGGTCCTCGTGTCTCTGCTAGTTATAAAGAGTGGTGGCAAATTGTCTATCCGCCCCCTCTTTCTCAAGTTTATTATTAATGCAATCATGTTTTCTTTCAATAAATAAAAATCTTGCAAATTCTTCAATTCTTGATTTGACGACCTCGCCTAGATAACAAGGCATGATTTTCAGTTGTTTATTTTCTTTGCAAAGGAATGACAACACAATTGTCGTAATCCCAGCGATGACTCAATCCCTAGTAATGGGATATTCTTTCAATTGTCTACCAAAATTCTCAGCAAATATCTTTCTTCCAGTCAAAATCTCTTTCGAAAGCTTAACCCTCAAACTTGCCCTGCAGAGAGCATTCGTGACATTCAATGGTTCACACAAGGTCAGGGAAGAAAACTGTATCAGTTGAAGGCATCACATATTCAACAGCTTCGGACGAAGAGATGGATTCCCCGTGCTCGGGCAAAAATCAAGGGCAGCAGGTTGAGGATGACATTGATCCTCAGATGTATGCCATGTTCAAGAAGATGATGACCAACATGCTGGCAGAGCAAGCTGAAGCCAGTACAAAGAAAACACAAGTAAAGCAAAAGACAAAAGATTGGGCAGTCAAGAAAGCCGTGAAGATATCTAAAAAGCCTACCCAGAATGTTGATACAATTGATGAAGAGGGATCAACAAAGGAATCAGATGAAGAGTTTGAGACTCATCAGGCATTCCGCAAATCTACTCAGGGGCACGGGTCAGCCCACAAATTCAAAGAACAGTCCGTCAATGACTCTGACCAGCCGCAGTTCAAAGATGTGGTCAGAATGCTTTGAGACCTGCAGGCCCGCGACAAGGGCAAGAAAGTCTTCACCAACGAAGACTTCTATGATGGTTTGGATGGGGACGACAATCTCGAGAATCTCCCCAAAAAGTTTATCAAATTTGATGGTTCTGGCGATCCTAAAGTTCATCTCGCCATGTTCTTCGCTGAATGCTCCAAATTCAAGCGAGACAACCGAGCACTTTTCCTTTGTTTCCCTCGCAGTCTGGAGGGAACAACAACAAAATGGTATTCAGAACATGTCAATCCTATCGAGCTGAAAGAATTTGACAAAGTGGTGAACATGTTCATCGAGCGATTCCTCTTCAATGCCGAGGCGCTTCCCACCCTCAGTCACCTATGCAGCCTCAAACAGAGAGAAAATGAGAAGGCCAGAGATTTCATTCACCGTTGGAGGTCAGCTTGCAACAAGATGAGGGACCCCATATCAGAAGGATATGCTCTATCCCTAATTCTGAGTAACTTCTCACAGCCTCTAAGAGGTCTCATTTCTACTGCACCATTGAGGACATTCATTGATCTGACAGAGCGAGCCGAATGGCTCAAGTTGAGTATGGAAAATGGTTTCTATGAAGGTTTCACCTTCACTAAGAACAACGGCCAAACTGAGCAGAAGAAGAAGACTCACTTCACTCATTCTGTCAGAAATAATAATTGGAACCACCGTAAGGGGCAGAACAAAGATTTATGTTATGGGGCAGGAAGTTCCAACAAGAACGATCAGAAAGGCAAGTCAGTGTCTCAATACAATAAACCACTTCAATTAGAACAGGGACCGAAGCCCCGAGAAAAAGTAAAGCATGAAGGGTGGAGTTATGATAGGAAATTCACTCCACTAGACCAATCCCTCGAGACTGTGCTTGAATATATGTTGACCAAGGAGATGGTCAAACTGCCTAGGCTGGCCGATCCCCCTGTTCTCATGGGAAAATTCAAAGATCAGTTCTGTAAATTTCACAGAACAGTGGGACATAATACTGAGAACTGCTTTGTTCTAAAAAAATATCATCCAAGACCTCATCGACAAGAATCTTCTGGTAGAGGGTGCCGAAGATGAAAATATGGATATTCTAAAGAAACCCTTTCCCCATCATTCTACGGCAGTCATCTCTGAACAACCTTTTCAGCCGCAGGAGCATATTAGGCCATGCTCTAAAAGGGATATGCAAATCCAACATCAGGTCCTTGTACTGCAGCAGACTCAGTCCAAAGCTCAGAAAATGGATCTCATTGCAGCTTTTGGTATAATGAAAGTATCTGATAAACCCGCTGGGGTATCTCCTGAGGTGGCTAAAAGAATGCCATGGCTCCCCAAACACTTTATTAAGCCCGCCCCGGAGAAAAGTGAGACATCCACACCAAAGCCGATAATAGCATTATCCAATGTCTCAATTTTGGACTTAGCTCAAGCTTCCACCAAACACCAGCAGGTGTTGAATGATCTGTTGCGGAAAATCAAAGTGAAACCGAGCATAACTCCAGAAGACATGGCCCAGATAGTCAATCAGGCCATGACAAATGCTCCGATAACTTTCTCGGATGAAGATCTTCCCAAGCCTTATGTATTTCACAACAATGCTTTGTACGTTGTGATTCGAGCACGAGGAATGACGGTTCCTCACGTGCTGATAGATGGAGGCAGCAACCTCAATATATGCCCAGAAATGACAGCCAAAGCTTTGGGCATCAAAGAAGAGGAATATATCCCGGACCCGATCACTATCTACGGGTTTGATAATCATGGTCAGACAGCGAAAGGAAAAATTTTCTTGGAGATTTTCATCAACTATTCAGTCCACTCTGTCCTTTTTCATGTGGTCAATGTGCCATCGACGTATAATTTGTTGTTGGGAAGACCTTGGATCCATAACACGAACGCTGTGCCATCCACTCTGCACCAATGTGTTAAATGGTCAAAAGGTGGAATGATCACAACAGTCTTGGGCGAGGATCCAGAACAGAGGCTTGCACAACCCATGGTTCCTAGGCCCACTTTTACTACTGATATCCCTAGCATTAGGGGCATTGATGAGGTCAACTTTGAAGAAAATTCGGGAATACTATAGACGGCTGAACAACCAGCACATACAGTGGCCATGACTTGATGGAGAGACCCACAATTTTTCAAGATTGGAGGACGAATTGACTATAGCACATTCAAAGATCATCCATTGTTCTCCCAATTTATGAAGGCCAAAAAGGGATTTGATCTGTTAGTAAAGCATGGTTATCAGCCTTTTCAAGGCCTGGGAAAAAATGGGAATGGTCGTCTCGAGCCAGTAATTCCTCAGCACTATCCTCAAAGGGCCGGATTGGGCTTTACTGGCAGAAGATCTCAGAAGGGCACTATCTTTGTCAAAGGGACGCACTAAGGGCATCTGCTTGTCTTTTCATTTCTATTCTTTTATTTTCACATTTAGGATGATATCCCGTTTCATTTCAATCATTGTCCTCAATTCAATCTTTCAATAAAGTTGCAAATTTCCTTTGTCTATCTGGATGCCATTTGTCTCTTTACATCTCATTATCCAATCTTTACAAAATTGCCATTATTTTGCTCTCTTATTTTTCCAATTATTTTCTCAATAAAAGCAGTTTGTTTTATGATGGGCGATTTCCCTGAATCGATTTATTCTTCAATTTTCAGAATGTCTTCCCGATCTATCAAGAAGCTCGTTCTTAATCCAGAGGCCTTTTTGAAGCCAACAGTGATTCATCAGGTTAAAATAAGAGTAGAATGTAGTCAGATTACAAAGCATTCAGAAGAATCTGCAGAATTTGATTCAGCTCTTCAAGAATTACCAGAATTTGCAGCAATTCAAAAACAAGATGAGCCATCATCCTTAGTTCAGGATCCGACTGAGGATATCAATATTGGATCAGAAGACGATCCTAAAATTCTCAAGATTGGCAGCAGTTTGAGCCCGGAAGAGAAAGAAAGGCTCACCCATTTTCTCAAGCAACATGAAGAAGTGTTCGCGTGGACGTATGAGGACATGCCAGGTCTAGATACCAAATTGGTTGAGCATCGTCTCATCCTAAAACCAGATGTCAATCCGGTTAAGCAGAAACTGAGAAAGATGGATCCTCGAGTGGAACAACAAGTTAAGAAAGGTCTAAAAGACCTACTCAAAGCAGGGTTCATTCGAACCATTGACTATCCAGATTGGCTAGCAAATATTGTCGTTGTTCCCAAGAAAAATGGTAAAGTTCGAATTTGCATCGACTTCAGAGATCTCAATAAAGCGACTCCTAAGGATGATTATCCAGTTCCTAATATTGATCTTTTGATTGATAGCACAGCAGGTCACGCTATGTTCTCTTTTATGGATGGATATTCCAGATATAATCAGATCAAGTTGGACGCTCGTGATCAGTCCAAGATGTCTTTCACTACTCCTTGGGGCACTTTTTGTTATACAGTCATGCCATTTGGGCTTAAGAATGCTGGAGCCACTTATCAGCGTGATATGGCCGTCATTTTCCATGATCAGATGCACAAAATCATGGATGCATATGTCGATGATATTCTGGTAAAGTCCAAAGAAGAGGAAGATCACATTGAAGCTCTCAATCAAGTTTTCAAGTGGCTCATTCTTTACAAGCTAAGACTCAATCCACAAAAATGTGTTTTTGGAGTCGAATCTGGCAAATTGTTAGGCTTTCTAGTCAGTAAAAAGGGGATAGAAGTTGATCCCGCTAAGGCCAAAGCTATCATTGACATGTCTCCCCCGACTAATCTGAAAAAATTGCGTAGCCTTCAGGGACGTATGCAATCAATTCGGCGATTCATATCCAATTTGGCCAGGAGATGTGAGCCTTTCAATCATTTGCTCAGAAAAGAAGTGAAATTCGAATGGGGACCAGAGTGTCAGCAATCATTCGAACGCATCAAGAAATATTTGCTCAATCCTCCTGTTTTAAAACCGCCAGAATTGGGGAAGCCCCTACTCCTATACATTTCAGTCAATCAAGTTGCTTGCGGCGAATTCTTGGCGCAATATGAAGAAGGCAGCCTGATAGAGCATGCCATTTACTATGTGAGCAAAACCTTCATTAATTATGAGAAGAAATACTCTCAGATAGAGAAGACATGTCTAGCTCTAGTTTGGATGTGTCAGAAATTGAGACACTATCTGTTGGCATCTGAAGTCAAGATCCTATCCAAATTAAATCCTCTCAAGTACATTCTAGAGCAACCTTTCCTCAGCGGATGGATTGCCAAATGGCAAGTCCTATTGATGCAATACGATTTGGAATATGTCTCTCAACAATCTATCAAGGGCCAAGCAATTGCAGATCAATTGGCAGATTTTCCTCTAGCAGAAGATGTTAAAGTCGAGGATGATTTCCCCGATGAGCGGATCTGCAATATTGAACAATCCCCAATTTGGAATTTATTCTTTGACAGTTCCAAGAATATGGCAGGCATAGGAACCGGGATTCTGTTGATCACACCTGAGAAGGAGATGATCCCCTTTTCTCTCAAATTAGATTTTCAGTGCACTCATAATATGGCCGAGTATGAAGCTTTGATACAAGGTCTGAAAATTCTACAAGACTTCAATGTCAAAAAAGTGCATGCTTATGGCGACTCTTTGCTCGTCGTCAATCAAGTCTTAGCTGAATGGCAAGTGAAGGATCAAAAATTACTTCCTTATCAGAAGATCGTCTCAGCTCTTGTCAGCAATTTCGAAGAATTCCAACTTTTTCATGTCAAGAGAGACTTCAATCAAATTGCAGACAGTTTAGCCAATCTGGGATCCATCATGTCTTTCAAGAGCGGAGAATCTTGTCGCTCCTATAAAATTGGCAGACTTGATCAACCTGCTTTCGTCCCAGTAGAGCAGATAAATCAGGCTGAGCAAAAGAAGAAGCCTTGGTATTATGACATCAAGAATTTCATTGAAACTGGCAAATTTTCTTCAGAGCTCTCAAAGAAAGAACAGCGAGCAATTCAGCGCATGTCTGCTCGATATTTTATTCTTGCCAACATCCTTTATCGTCGTGGATTCAGTTCTGAATATTTCAGATGTTTGGATGAAGAAGCCAAAGAAGTTGTGCAAGAAGCACATGAAGGCATTTGTGGTGGTCACGTTGGCTACCAAACTCTTGTCAAATAAATCATCCGAGCAGGATATTACTGGAGAACTATGCAACAAGATTGGTATCGTTTTGTGAAGAAGTGTGTTCAATGTCAAATGCATGGACCTTCTATTCATGCGCCAGCGACATACTTGCAATCCGTCGTCTCACCATGGCCATTTTCCATGTGGGCTTTTGATGTCGTAGGCCCCATTACTCCTTCTGCTTCAAATGGCCACAAATATTTTCTTGCCGCAACAGAATATTTTACTAAATGGGTAGAAGCAGTCACTCTACGCACAGTAGAAGGTCGACATGTAGTCTCATTCATCCACAAGAATATCCTATGTCGTTTTGGCATACAACATGATATTGTGTCAGATAATGGCAGTCATTTCAAGAATGAGAGAATGAGGACTTTCTGTTTGAAGTTCAAAATCCATCATCATTTCTCCGCTCCTTATTATCCTCAAGGAAATGGCCAAGCAGAGGCCACCAATAAGATTTTGATTCGAATCCTGGAGCGAACTTTGGAAACAGGTCGTGACTGGCATGAGAAGATTCATGATGCATTGTGGGCGTATCGAACCACCATTCGAACTCCAACTAATGCTACTCCGTCAGAACTTGTCTACGGAACCGAAGTAGTATTGCCTCTACATGTTCAGAAACCTGCTCTGAAATTTGCATCACTTCTCGAATTACCTCTTGATCAGTATCAGCAGCAACGGCTAGTACAACTTGATTTGCTAGATGAAAGAAGACTCAGAGCAGCAGAGCATGCTCAATCATATCATCAGAGGATAGCCAGACAATATGCAAAATCCATCATTGAAAGAAAATTTCGAGTCAATGATCTAGTGCTCAGATCAACGGTTTATCTCAAGCACCGCCCAGGTGGCAAGTGGTCACCAAATTGGGAAGGTCCCTATGTTGTCAAAGAGGCATTACCTCGTAATTTGTATCGGCTCATCAATGCCAATGGAGTGGGATTACCAGATCCCATCAATGCTCGACATTTGAAAAAATTCTATACTTCAATTATTCTTTATAATTCCTCAAATTTTCTTCAAATAATGATCAGATTCTCTTTTCCCAGTTATACTGGGGCATTTTTTAATTTTTTTTTTATCTACAAATATCCTATATGCAGGCAGGATAAACAAATCTCTCACTTTGCACGCATGTGCACTCATTTATATCATTTTCATATTTGCATACATCTGCATTCATTGGCATGCATTTGCATCAAGTTTGTTACCCATTCAGGATAATAGATAATCCTGAGACCCCGACAATCATTCTCATTACAATTTCCAAATATTTTAATAGCATAGGTCTCTTTCAAAAATTCAAATTTCAATTTAAAAATAAGGTAGATTTTCAAAATTCAGTGCTCAAACTGGTACATTTTCAAAATCCAATGTCTATGTTGACATAGTTTCAAAACCCGGTATTCATGCTGGTGTTCTTTCAAAGTTGAGCACTCGTGGTTAGTGTCTCCCTGGTTGGTCGTATCACTCAACCTCTCGGGTTCAGCCTTTGTGTTGATCATTCATCAAAGTTCAAATTCCAATTACCAGTTTCGGCCCTTGGGCCATCCAATTTCCAATTTCGGCCTTCGGGCCATTTAATTACCAATTTCGGCCCTCAGGCTACCCAATTTCCAAGATTCCAATTTCAACCTTCAGGTCAATCAATTTCCAAATTTCCAATTTTGATCTTCGGGTCAATCAATTTCCCAATTTCCAAATTTTTAATTTCGACCTCTGAGTCAACCAATTTCAATTTCGACCTTTGGGTCAATCAATTCCAATTTCGACCTTCGGGTCAATCAATTTTCAATTTTCAATTTCCAAATTCCAAATTCTAAATTTCCAATTTCCAATTTCAAATTTCAAAATTTCAAATTTTCCAAATTCCAACTTCGACCTTTTGGTCACTCAATACCAATTTCAATCATTTTCTCTTGCGAGAGACCCTTTTTATAGGGAGAGTTCAAGGGAGCTCGTTCTTTTCGCATGCTATCCTTTGTTCACCTAGCCCCTTTTCAGGGAGAGTTTGAAGGGACTCGTGTCTATGTGAATCGTTTGCAAAAAAAATTTCCAATTTCATGCAAGGAACCCTTAGTTCAGGGAGAGCTTCGACGGAAGTTCGCTTTCCTTGTGACCGCAATTTCTTACTAGGCCATTTCATCATGAAGGACCCTCTTTTTAGGGAGAGTGTGATGGACTCGTTCTTTCATGACCAATTCACCGACCTCACCATTACCGGCCCCCTTTCCATAAGAGAAGCCTAATGTTAGGAAGTTTTGACGAAAGCTTAATTTCTCTTCGAAAGTTCGTTTTGCAAACACCTCCTCTTCAGGGAAGAGAGGAGTAATTTCTATTTCCAATTTCTGAATCTTCTCCTTTGGGGAAAGGAGAAGAAAATTTCTGTCATAGATGCATTGCGTTGTGCTTCAAATACTCGCTTCCACAAAGGATTTCAAGAAAATCTTGCCAATTTGTCATTAAATATTTGTTGATTTCAAAATTTTTATTGCACAAAACAATACCTCAGAATACCTTCAGTATTATTTTCGAAAGGTCAAAGCTTTTGTGAAAAAGGATTCAAAATTCAAAATCTTTCAATCAGTCAACCAAAAGGATGAAGAATAAATCCTCGATATGGCCAGCAAAAGAAATTCAATGTTGTTGCAAAGCCATAAGTGATCGATATTGATCACAGTCAATGGCACATTTTTAAATATCATTCTTGGAAAATAAAGCAGTCGAAATATCCTGGGTGATACAGAAAAATCCATTCAATCCCTATATCTCCTCAATCACCTAAAACTGCAATTAAATATCTGCAAAAGGGATCTCTCAACTGTCGTCAAGATGAAGGCGAATTAGGCGAGTAGACCCCCGGGGCCAAAGAAGATTTGAATCATCTCCAAGATGACGGAGTTTGTGACGGATCCTTCCAGGGAAAGTTCAGAGCACCGTCAAGATGAAGGCGACTGCGATGAGCCTCCCGACAAACCCTAAAAGATATTTAATTTCCGCTATCATCAAGAGATTTCCAACCACTGAGCCAATAACCGTCGATATAATCCCTGAGAGAAAAAGAAGGATCGAAACATCTCCAAGATAAAGGAGTTTGTGACGTACCCTTCCAAAAAAAAAGAGAGAAAAGTCAGGACATCTCCAAAATGAAGGATGAAGTAAAAAAATCCCCAAAAGCCTAAGAGAGCTCTAATTTTGCCAAAAAAAAAGAAAAAAAAAAAAGTGGGCAGAAAGATCATCATGAGAAAAGAATCCCAGGATATCAGACTGTCGAATCTGTCAAGAATCTTCTTTAAAATTTGTGAAATTCTATTATCAATATTCTTTCACTAATTGCTTTCACAATATCAAGAATACTCGCTTTTTTGTTCATATCAGGGAAATTGATAGTATTACTTCCGAAAGGACAAAGCTTTCACGAAGAAGGATTCAAAATTCAAATTCTTTCTATTGGCCAACCAAAAGGATGAAGAATAAATCCTCGATATGGCCAGCAAAGGAAATTCAATATTGTTGCAAAGCCATAAGTGATCGGTATTGATTGCAGTCAATGGCACATTTTTAAAGATCATTATTGGAAAATAAAGCAGTCGAAATATCCTGGGTGATACAGAAAAATACATTCAATCCCTATATCTCCTCAATCACCTAAAGCTGCAATTAAATATCTGCAAAAGGGATCTCTCAACTGTCGTCAAGATGAAGGCAAATTAGGCGAGTAGACCCCCGGGGCCAAAGAAGATTTGAATCATCTCCAAGATGACGGAGTTTGTGACGGATCCTTCCAGGGAAAGTTCAGAACACCGTCAAGATGAAGGCGACTGCGATGAGCCTCCCGACAAACCCTAAAAGATATTTAATTTCCGCTATCATCAAGAGATTTTCAACCAATGAGCTAATAACTATCGATATAATCCCTGAGAGAAAAAGAAAGATTGGAACATCTCCAAGATGAAGGAGTTTGTGACATACCCTTCCAAAAAAAAAGAGAGAGAAAAATGTCAGAACATCTCCAAAATGAAGGATGGTGTAATAAAATCCCCAAAAGCCCAAGAGAGCTCTAATTCTGCCAAGAAAAAAAAAGTGGGCAAAAAGATCATCATGAGAAAAGAATCTCAGGATATCAGACTGCTGAATCTGTCAAGAATCTTCTTTAAAATTTGTGAAATTCTATTATCAATATTCCTTCACCAATTGCTTTCACAATATCAAGAATACTCTCTTTTCTATTCATATCAAGGAAATTGATAGCCTCCTTGAAAGAAAGTCAATTGCAAGAAATTTGAATTCGAATCTTGATTCTATGAAGTTAAGCCCAGTCAGAGGTAATACTTCAGGTAGAAAAGAGGGAATATTTTCAAAACAATGTGCATCACTTTCAATTATTTTGAATCAACAATAATTTTCAACATTTTGACAATATTTTCTAGCTATCCTGGCGTGAAGCGAGAGCTTGAGGTTCATCTTTGATGCATCCTGACATCAGTTGTTATCCCTTTTAAGGACTTGATAACGGGAGTTTTTAAGATTCCTTCCCTTCTGTTGGTATAATCTGAGTGCATGGGCTCTCAGATTCGCACACTTCCCTGTGTCCCCACTGTCCCACCATAGACAGTCCAATTTCGGCTTGAGGTTAAGCCACCAATCATTTTCTCGCAAAAGGTCACCAATTTCAAAAGTTATTTAGTCTCAGCAATGAGGCGCCCAAAATCAAACCCCTTTTCAAGCTTTAGGGACCCCAATTTCATCCTTTTGCAAAACCCCTATCGGATTCATTGTGCGGAAATCCGAAGGTTCCATCATGGTTTCTTCCTTCAAGGATTCCATTCATTTTCCGTCCAATCAGGATAAGAGTACAAACCTGAGCCTCCTTTGATGAGGTATTTCATTTTCCGCCCAATCAGGATAAGGGTACAAACCTGAGCCTCCTTTGATGAGGTATTTCACTTTCCGCCCAATCAGGATAAGGGTACAAACCTGAGCCTTATTCTGATGAGGTATTTCATTTCCTGGTCAGGTTAAGGGTTAAACCTGAGCCTCATTCTGATGAGGTATTTCATTTCTCGATCAGGTTAAGGGTTAAACCTGAGCCTCATTCTGATGAGGTATTTCATTTCTCGATCAGGTTAAGGGTTAAACCTGAGCCTCATTTTGATGAGGTATTTCATTTCCAGGTCAAGTTAAGGGTTAAACCTGAGCTTCGTTTCTACACGAGGAATTTTTTGTTCCATCCAGGTTAAGGGAAAAACCTGAATCTCACTTCTTTTCAAGTAAAATTTTCTTCTTCATTCTTCATTTTATATCTACCATTTTCATCAGGGCTAATATTTTCATATCCAGTCAGATCCTTCTAACTGGGGCATTTTTATAGCCCAAATTTGGGGTGTTTTTCTTTGTCACTAAGCTCGTCTTCAAGCCGGCTTAGTAGCAAAGAGAGGCATATGTAAACACCCCAAATTTTCCACATCCATTCTCAAACAATCCTCCTCAGGCAGTGCCAACCCTGTCAGGTCAGTGTAGGAGTCAAACCCCGAGTCAGTTTCAGAAAATCACCATTTTACCCATTTTCATTAGGAAAATTACCATTTTACCCCTAGGTCATCCCGGACCTCAGTCAGTCGGAGTCAACCAAGCTCATTGGTCAGTTCAGAACAGTTAGAATATCAGTCATCTCAAGCTCATCTGAGCTCACAATGAACAAACCATTTTCATTTCTGACAATTCTTGCCAAAATGGAATCATTTCTTCAGAAATGAGCTCGTTTCTCACTCAAATCCAAACCAATTGTCTCTGAGTCAGTCATTCCCAGTCAGTCATATTCCCCAGAGTCTAACTTGAGCTCACCAGGAGTTCAAGCGCTCCAGTTTTAGTTCAACACCATTTCCAAGTGTCTAGGAGCCCATTTTAGTCCATTTTAGCTCTTTCAGCTGAAATTGAATTGAGTTCAGTCAATTGAGCTAGTGTTCAAGCTTTGATTTTAGTTCATATCAATATTACTGACCTTTGTTCTAGCTCAAACCCAGCTTAGGTTCGTAATTCACTTTGCTCCAGTGATCATTCTGTACCATTTCTCTAAAAATGGTAACTTTTCTTGAAAATTTAGTCGGAAAGGTCAAGTCAGTGTCTGGTGAGTTCATTTGAATTCTGAAACTCTAAAACCCAGCTCAATCTAGCTCATCTCAGTTCAATTCAGCCTGAACCCCAATTTTCAGTGTCACTCTGACCCAATAGAGTCCCGAAAACCATTTCTTGAGCTATTTTGCAAATTTTATCAATTTTAACACTTTTTGAACTGGTACAAGTGTCAATCGGGGTCTAACATCCAAAATTCTTCATTCAGGGTTAGCATTTCGCATAGCATTTCATGTCATTTCTCATCATTTCATATCATTTCTCAGCATTTCATAACATTTCATCACATTTCATTCCATTTTCGAAGTCCAAAACTCCAGTTTTATAAATTTTAATCCAGATCGATTTTTAAAAGCTTTCAGAAATCAATTTCAAACCCCGAGTTTCCAAAATTGACATTTTTACCCCCAGGAGTCTAAATTTGGAAATATTTTCTCAAGAAAAATAATCTGGATTTATTTCAAACACAAATTTTCAAATTCTACATTGGATTTGCTTCGCAACGGGGCATTGAACTTCAAAATCCAAGCTCGTTTCAAAAACTGCCAAAAATAGCTCGTTTCGTTTGAAAATATTTTATCGAGAAAAACAATCTGGATTTCTTTCAAAATCAAATTTTCAAATTCTACACTGGATTTGCTTCGCAACGGGGTATTGAACTTCAAAATCCGAGCTCGTTTCAAAAACTGCCAAAAATAGCTCGTTTCGTCTGGAAACTTTCTGAAAAGACTATTTTACCCCTCTAATCGTCAAAATGAATTTCAAAATCAGAATTTGGACTCGCTCTGAGATGGCCCATTCATTTACATTTCTACTTTATTAAAAAAATGTTTCTTTTTATTTGTTTGTTTTTGTTTTTATTGATTTTTATGTTTTTTATTTTATTTTATTTTAGAGAGGAGGTGGGACCCACAAGGTGGTCACCCAAACCTCCAGCCCCACTTTCCATTTTTTTCCACATTTTTTCTTTCCCTTTCCCTTTTTCCCTTCTTTTCTTTCTTTCCTTTCTTTTTCCCTTTTCTTTCTTTTTTTCCTTCCCTTCCTTCTTTCCTTCTTCCCTTCCTTCCTCCCTTCCTTTCCCTCTTGCCCAGCCATTCACGTAAACTTCTTGATCTTCTTTTTCATTAGGTTATCAAAGATCTAAGTTGGGGATACAAAAGCCTAAGTTTAGACTTTGAAAGAGGGGGAAGGAAAAGAGGCTACGGCTGCTCCCCATTCAACTCTCTCTCTCTCTCTCTCTCTCTCCTTTGGCTGCAGCCATCTTTGCTGCATCTCTTCCAGCCATATCCTTGCTTCACTTCCACCATTGGCAGCCACCTTGCAGCAGCTTCCTCCATCAGTTCCAACCACCAGCAGCAACCTCCACGCATGGCGGCAACCTTCCTTTAGCAGCTGCCTCCCCCTCAACCGATCCAGCCACCACTTCAACACCACATCATATGGATCTCAGACTTCAGATCCAATTCTATTTTAGGATCCAGAACCCAATTCTACTTTGGATCTCAGACTTCAGATCCAATTCCACTTTTTGGATCTCAGACTTCAGATCCAAATCCATTTTAGGGTCCAGAATTCAATTTTATTTTGGATCTCATATTTCAGATCCAAATTTCATCTTGGATTCCAAATCTTGGATCCAATTCCATTAAAAATTCAGAATCCAATTTTATCTTGAATTCCAGGTTTCAAATCTAGTTCTATTTTTTTTTCAACTTTCAAATCCAATTCCATTTTCACTTCCAGATTTAAAATCCAATTCCATTTTCAAATCTCGTCTGAACTTCCTAAATCCATTTCTATCTTTTTATACCATTTGGATTTCTCAATTCCATCCTGATTTCAAATTTAAATTCAAATCCATTTCGAGTTTATCTCTTTTCCTAAATCTAAATTCAAAAGTCTATTTCTGACTTTGAAACTTCATTTCCTTTCATTTCAAAGCTTTAAATCATTCTTTCTCAAAGTCAAGATTTATTCTTTCAACTCCGATTTACTTCAAAGACTTAGAAATTCTTTGATCTATCTCAAGTTCTAAGTCAAATTCAATCATTTCTTCACTCTATTTCATCTCAAAAATACTTTGAAATTTCCAAATCATTTTTAGAAAGAAGCATACATCTTTGCATTGCACAAGCATGATTCTTTGTGCATTTAGGCTTAGAATAAATTCTTAGATAATATTTAGGCAAAGCAAAAGGCATAAATTCGATCCTTGGTTCGATTACCCCTAGTAAAGGCACCAGGAACGGTCGAACCTCGTACCGACGAGCGAATCCCGTCTCTCCATTTTCCCGCAATATATTTTCAAAACGGAGGCGAGTAATTTTCTAAATATTTTTCAAATCAAGGTCAAGTGAGACCCCGCAAAAGAGTTCCTCCTCTCTTTTTCTTTCTTTCTTTTCTCTTCTCTTTCTCTTTTCTTTCTTTTATTCTTCTCTCTTCAAAAGGGAGGAAAATAGAGGTTAGAAAAGAAAAAGAGAAGGAAGAGAGAGAAACCACAAGAGAGAGAAAAAATTTTGCGATGATCACAAGTTCATTTCCTTGCTTCGTTTCATGTATTGCGTCATGTGTGATCCATCAGTATTAGTCTATCTGCATCCATCATAGCACCCCGTCTTTGATATGTGATTTTACAGTGGAATGATGTCTTATGGCTGATTTCACTGTAAAATCTCCAGCTGCGACCACTAGGGGAATTGCTTTGCCTAATGATGAGGCTGAGTTGATGCTCGTTACATTCATTCAATATGCTCCTCTTTAGGTCTCGTTATGACTCCCTGCTGATTTATCGTATTCTTGTGAAAAGAATTCCAAGGTTGCAAGCATTCAGAGCCTATCGGGTTTGATTGGAGGTTGAGGTTTCAACCTGAATCTCTATGTTTGCTTTCATCTGAATGTTACCATTATCACACGAAAGCTCTCCCATTATGTTGTTAACTCTGTATGTTTCACTCCCCTCACTTAAAATATTGTCATATTGGCTTCTTATTTTGTTGTCCCCATTTTAATCCACTCATTAATTTACACTGTGTCACCTGCATTCACTTGACACACACATTTTGGTTTGAGAAGTTCTGTGACTTCTCTATAAAGTAAGCCGCCAATATGCTGGCATTGTCATAATCTGGAACACATACTGAATTTACATTCAGTTCGGCTCCTTTGCAGCAGAGTGAAACCCCTTATGAATCAATAAGTTAGGCCTAACCTACCACTCTCTCCAGTATAAACGAACTTATCATTAAAGGATATGCTAAGACCTGGGGTCGTCAACATGTGATCTGTTCAGGAAGTATCTTTTACCTTCAGCCACCTGAGTGCTTAATGTTCCTATTGTATGATTGATCCCTATGTAAGTGGTCCTGTTCAATTACATTTAGTTCTTGTGATAAAGTACCAGTCATCAATTCAAATTCATTGAAAAATCTGCGATAGAATCAAAGTGCCATCAGGATCCAGAGGGGTGATTCATGAGGTATCTGCAGAGATCAGAAGAGGAGGCGTCATCCTTAATGGTTTGGCGTTAATCGGCATTTTCATGCAGACAAATGAGATAAAGACACTCAGATTGATATCTGTTATGATCCTATATGGTCATAAACAGATTGCCTTGAAGAGGACTCCATAAAAATGCCAAAAATTCTGGAATTGACAGACCCATTATGCATAGGCTAGTCAATTTTTAGTTTTGTCAAGGGTTCGGTGAGACCATGCCACCCTACATATGGGATCTGGATTGAATTCACTTTGTGTTTTGAATGATCCGGGCCCTCTGCATCAGAACCATCTTCAGCCTACATCTTTGAAAATTTTATTTTGTATGGCCACGAGGAGTGCTCAAGGTTCCTGCACTTGTATAAACTTTGGTTCCCTTTTTTTTTTTTCTAAGCACAGTGATTGAAGATATTTTTTTTTAGCACTGTCATTTGGTAATGATGATTAAATTAATAAGCTGAATCTAAGTAGTGATATGAGGCTGCCAATTCACTACATTTTATTCTATATCAGATTCATGTTTTCTTACATTAGGATAGCATCTTCATTTCCTCATAATGCTTGCTACCTCCACTATGCACACACATACTAGGTGTACATACATTCATCACTTCCTGAGAATATTTACTGTAGAATCCAGATTCCATATTCGAATTTCTATTGGACTCTCTAAGAATTTTTGTTGCAATTTTGTTGTTATATATCCTGAGAATATATGTATATCAGTTCATTTTCATATATACCCTTGTGTTAGCCTCCCCTGTTTGAGATTCCTGCATTTCCTGCACATTTTTTTTCCCTGCTGTATATCTATTTTTAGCAAATGTCAATATTAACTCACACTACCAACACTCTGCACATGTCACTCATTCTCACTCACATCACACAGCCATTACATAATTTTCCTACATCACTGCTGCCTTCTCTTCACTATTGACATTTTCTTTAGGCTTGTCCGCAAAACAACATCTAATCGATACCTGCTAAACAGCCTGGTAGATAAGATTATACATTCTTTCAATTATGGTCTTTAAGGGGTATCTCTAGGGCCCCTGAATTCACTGTCCTCAATAAAATTCCTTCAACAGTTTGTCTATAGATGTGTCAGAAATGAAAAAGAATATATTTTATCAAAATTGGGATCTCAGAATCTATTTATAGCTAGTTTTGGAAACAACAACCTCTGAAATATTTCCCCCACTATTGATTGTTTATTCCTATTTAGATTATTGTCCATAACTCAGTATAAGCTCTGAAATTAGAGCAATGTCAAGTGTTGTCAAGCAAGGTATAGGTCTGTGTGATCATCGCAAAATTTTTCCTCTCTCTTATGGTTTCTCTCTCTTCCTTCCTTTTTCCTTTTTCCTTTTCTAACCTCTAGTTTCCTCCTTTTTGAAGGGAGAAAAATAAGAGATAGAAAAAGAAGAGAGAAGAGAAAAGAAGAGAAGAAAAGAGAGAGGAGGAATTCTTTTGCGGGGTTTCACTTGACCTTGATTTGAAAATATTTAAAAAAAATTATTCGCCTCCGTTTTGAAATATATTGCAGGAAAATGGAGAGACAAGATTCGCTCGTCGGTACAAGGTTCGACCGTTCCTGGCGCCTTTACCAGGGGTAATCAAACCAAGGATTGAATTTATGCCTTTTTGCTTTGCCTAAATAGTATCTAAGAATTTATTCTAAGTCACAAAAATGCACAATGAATCATGCTTGTGCAATATAAATGCAGAAATGTATGCTTTTCGAGAAAATGTTTTTGAAAATTTCCAAGTTTCTCTAAGATGAATTTGATAATAGAGTGGAGACATGATTCAATCTAAACTTAGAACTTGAGATAGATCAGGAGAGACATCTGAAGTTCTAAGTCTTTAAAATGATTGGAGTTGGGGAAATAAGTCTTTAATTTGAAAAAAGATGATTTTGAAGTTGAGAGAAAGAAAAATGAAGCTTCAAAATCAGAAATGGACTTTGAATTTGAATTTTAAACTTGGGTTTAGGAGAGGAGATGAGATTTGAAGAGGAATGGAGTTTCATATTTAGAATGGGATTTAAGAAATCTGAATTGAGTATGGATAGAATTGGATGGGATGTAAAAAAATGGAATTGATCTTTGGAAATTGAGATTCAAGATACACTTTTGGATTTTGAAATCTGGAATGGAACTTGGATCTGAAGTCTGAGATCCAAAGTGAAGTTGATTTCTGGATCCTAAATGGGATCGGGTCTGAAGTCTAACATCCAAAAAATGAAGTTTATTTCTAGAAATCCAAAATGGAATTGGATCCAAAGTTTGGAATGGAATTTGGATCTGAAGTCTAAGATCCAAGATGGAATTGAATTTTGGATCCTAAAAAGGAATTGGATATAGAGTCTGAGATCCAATGTGGAATTGAATTCTGGATCCTAAAATGGAATTGGATCTGAAGTCTGAGATCCAAAGTGAAATTGAATTCTGGATCCTAAAGTGGAATTGGATCTGAAGTCTGAGATCCAAAGTGGATTGGATCCGGAATCTGGAACCTAAATTGTATTTTGGATCTGAAGTCTGAGATCCAAAAAGTGGAGGTGGATTCTGGATCCTAAAGGTGGAATTGGATCCAAGATCTGGAATCCAAGCCGAGATTGGGTTCTAACTTTGGATTGGGATTTTTGGAGATGAGTTTGGGTTTTGAAAACCCAGATTGAATAAGAAAATAAACTTGGTTCTGAATAAACTTTGATTTTGAAGATGTGAAATTAAACTTGATTATGAATTTGAAATCAAAAGATGAATCAGAGGTTTCAAAATTAAATTGAACTTTGAAAATGGAATTTTGAGATATTGAATTGAATTTGAAATTTGAATTTGAATCTTGACAATGAACTTGAAATTTCAAAGTTGATTTGAGAATTAAATTTTGAATATACAAAGGAATTTCAAAGTCAAATTGGACTTTGAAAATGAGATAGAATTGATGAATTGAAATAGAAAAAGATATTCAAGATCACTTGGATTTTTGAAGAAGCATTTTGAAAATAAGATGCAATTCTATCCTAAATGATGAATGAATTTAAAGAACTTGAATTTGGTTTTGAAAAGCATATTTCATTCTTCAAATGAATGTAAATGAGATTACAGATATAATACATCATTGACTATGGTCATTGAATGTATTATATAATAATCACCTTTAAATTCAAGTGAAAAATAAAATATATTTTGGTGCTTTTATAGAGTTTAGAATGAAATTGACTCTCAATATATCCTGACTATGGCCATTGATATATGTATTGAATCAATTTTAGACTAAACCCTGATAAAAGGGAAATATTTACAGAAAATATGATGAATTTTGAAAAAGGATCCAGTGTGGATCCAGTGCTATTTTATAAAAGATAAATATCCTAAGTTTTGTTTACATCCAGACTATGGCCATTGATGTAAATCATCAACTTAGGATTAATTACCTTTTAAAAATGGTGCATGTGCCATTCGTGTTTCCGTTTGTGAAATTTTGCAATAAAGGGAAAATTGATATGAAACAAATAATTTATGCTATTAACAATGCTCATTCATTCTATCTAAAAAAAAAGCTAGAAATATAAAGTCTCATTAAGACCTAACTTATTACAACATATAAAATTGAATTTACAACTCCAAGTAATGATATTTTTCACATATTCCCTGGAAAACACCTGATTAGCATGAAAAATAGAAGAGAATATTACCTTGATTTCAAAGATGCAAAATGAGATATACCGGCAACATAGGTTGATGAAGTGATGAGGGTACATGCTATGGGAGTGGCAAGGGGAGGAAATGTGACTGATGATGGAAATGTGCAGGTAGGTAGGGCGGTAAGAACATTGGAAATGGGGAAGGTGTACGTGTAGTGTGAAAGGTGGTTGTAATGACAGCTGGTGGTGCACAGGGGATTATAACTGGAAATGGTGTAGCTGCCAGCATGCACAGGATTGCAGCAGAGAGAAATTTGATGATGAAGCTGGGATATGGAATGTTGTGGCACAATGAAAGTGCAGAATATAACAAGTGAAGGTTTTTGTGGATGCAGTCGTAGGGTGTAGTGGGTGGATGATGTGGGTTATGTATAGGTATACAGTGAAAAGTGCTTGATGACTGTGGGCCTAATGTACAGGTACATAGTTTATATGCATATAATGTGCATCTACCTAGTGACAGGAATTTAAAGAGGAAATGGTACGATGATATGTAAAATGATGTGCAGATTTTGAATTGGCTCATAATGTTAATGCAAAAATTTAACATAAAGAGATAAGATGTACAAGGTATAAGCATAGTGAAATGGTGCATGGGATACTACTGATAAATTCAAGTGTGTGAGTGCAGTTGGGTAGGGCATTGTGTATGATTAAGGAGAAAGCAGTTGGGAATGGAGGATATAATTAGTGCTGGAATATGAACAGTGCTGATGTGAGCTACAACAGGTACTAAAGTGAATACCTAAGTTAATATGGCAGGAAGTACATGATGGTGAGGCAAGGTATATTGAAGATGAATTAAAGAGAAAAGAGGGTGCATAACACTGAAATGTATGTCTCCGAACGAAGTTTGTCAGTAGCAAAGAAATGATAGAACCAAGAGAAGATATGCATATGATTTTGTCCTGAATAATAACTATTGCAGGCTGTGTACCTGCAACTTGCAGATGAAATACAGTGGGCGTACAAGGTTTTTCACTCCAAGCACCTCATTCACTTCAACAAAAGAAAAAGCAATAAAAAGTAAAACAAAAAAGATAGAGGAATAGAACGAATTTAATCAGATCACTTCAATTTGAGTCTTGGCAATTTTCTAAAACTCAAGAGGAAACAAATTATTTAAGTTATATAAACCAGAAAACCAACCCAACTGACAGAAAGGTAGGGCATTGTGTATGATTAAGGAGAGGGCAGTTGGGAATGGAGGATATAATTAGTGCTAGAATATGAACAGTATTGCTGTGAGCTATAGCAGGTACTAAAGTGAATACTAAGTTAATATGGATGGAAGTAGATGATGGTGAGGCAAGGTATATTAAAGATGAATTAAAGAGAAAAGAGGGTGCATAACACTGAAATGTATGTCTCAGAATGAAGTTTGTCAGTAGCAAAGAAATGATAGAACCAAGAGAAGATATGCATATGATTCTGTCCTGAATAATAACTATTGCAGGCTGTGTACCTGCAACTTGCAGATCAAATACAGTGGGCGTACAAGGTTTTTCACTCCAAGCACCTCATTCACTTCAACAAAAGAAAAAGCAATAAAAAGTAAAAAAAAAAGATAGAGGAATAGAATGAATTTAATCGGGTCACTTCAATTTGAGTCTTGGCAATTTTCTAAAACTCATGAGGAAACAAATTATTTAAGTCATATAAACCAGAAAACCAGCCCAACTGACAGAAAGGTAAATTTTATGAATGTTGTTCATCAACCAATCAAATAAATATTCAGAAAGAGTACCAATTAGCATATGACCAGTAAAACTCCATCAAAGTCAAAATTCACCATAGAATTCAAGAGAAGCTCTCCATAGTAAGATGGTGAGGATAAACAATTTACAAAAGCCAACAATCAACTAAAAAGTAATGAACAGAAATAGGAAAGAAAAAAAAAGATCTGAGTACTGGCCTTATTCAAAGACAAATAAAAAAAAAAACTCTAGTTTTTCCCCTTTCCAGCAGTCTTCTTGGCAATAAATTCCTGTAATTCTGAGTTAAAATCTTCAAAAGTGATCATCTGTACTGCAAACCTATTCAACCATAGGTGATGGCCCATCACTTTTATGGCTAAATTCATTCGCACCACCATTGAGATTGATACTGTTCATGAAATCTAGAATTACAAGGATTATGGGCAGAATTATCCAAGATATCAACCATTGAGATGACATTTCTATCATCACGATCAATATCTAGTAGCGAGCCAATAATATGATTAAGACTTGGAGGCTCTTTAGAGGAACTATTGGGTGCGACCATGAACTGGTCAGAATATTCAACTAACTCATCCCAAGTTTCAGAAACCTGCTCAAAGGCTCAACCGCAGCCTAACATTGCAGGGTTTGAAGTGAAGTTGTCGTATGACAAAGAAGAGATTGCAGAGGTGGATTTCTTATTGAGGCAGCCATCGCAGGGCAGTAGTTCCATCGGATGTGCTTGTGTGCATCGCACCAGCTTGATGCAGAGGGAGTCCCTTAAAAAAAAAGGGGGAGGGAGCGGATAAAGTGTGTGCCATATGCCTAACTAGGGACCATTGCATACAAAAAATATTATGCAAAAACCAAACGCTGGGATGCTTAAATGCATAAAATTGAGGAAAGCAAAGAGGAACAAGCGTGGATCAAGAGAGAGAACATGATATCAAAACTCCACAGATAATTAGAGTTAGCAAACAAACAATAAGAAAACAGCAAAAGAAAAGAAATAAAAAAACAAACGATGCATATGGATACTGAAATGTAAGGTTATGCAATACTCTTGTGCTATAGAGACAAAGGGAGATTGTAGAATCCTACGTAAACATGATGACCCAAAATGATTTAATAAAAAAAAAATAATAAAAACAGGAAAAAGGAAGGGAATGAAATAAGTTGTAGAATCATAATAGTAGCTAAATACACGTAAATGAAAGGAAACATGGATAAAATAGGAAATTAGTGCAGAATATGATGATGTTGATGTCCTAAATGAAACAGGGAATCCATTGTAAATTGAAGATTAGAATCAATGTGAGAAATCAAAGAAACGCAAATAAGAAGTCACATGTAAACAACTAAGAAAAATAGAAACAGAAGAAAAACAAAAAAAGAAGAAAACGATCGGGTATACACAGACATTCGACTGAAAACCAGAGAATTTCAATAAACCAAGAAAAAGAAATGTTGGAATGAATATTCCATTGATATCACAATGTGTAGACCGACATTGTTATATACAGACCGGTTCTACATCGATGCTTATCATTGAACAATAAAGGACAAATAACAGAGATTCGTGAAAGAAATTAAAAAGGAAGAAAGAAAAGAGTATGAAGATGTATGAAGATGTTCATGAGATGAAAATAAGAGGTAAAACAATAGGATAGAAAGCCAAATATGGACAAGAGATCAAAATCAGAAGGGGAATTAGGCTACAGACGGGGAACTGCAAATCAAAACAAAAGGGAGAAAGTAAGATAAACTCAAAGACTCGAAGCCCAGGTGAGTCGATGATGCCATTACAAGGCATCATCGTCTACCAGCATTTTAATGAAAAATAAAACTGAGGGGTCCATGTAACTTCAGAGCTGAAATAAATATAAGAACCTAGAATGCAAATAAGAGATGATGTGGAAAGGAACAAACAAGGAAAATAAAAAAAGAAGAAAAGAAAAAAAATCGAATTATAACAGGTATTAGACATCTGTGAAAATCAAGAAATTCATGGATAATTTGTAAAAGAAAAAAAATGGGGGAAAGAACGATTACTTACCTGTGGCTCTGTAGGAGAAAGGGGGAGTTCTCCTCTACTCTCTCTGGTAGAGCTCCCTATAGCTGTAGGGATTCTGAAGTAGGAAGGAGAAGAATGGTGCTTTGTTGTGGGTTTTCCTTCAGGATATAAAATGCAAGGGAAGAGGGGAAACTTCGTGAAAGAGAAAGAAAGGGCGATGGTGGGGTGAAGATGGATCGATGGAATGGATTGAGAGTATGTTGTGGAAGGATGAGGAATGGATGCCTTATCCCTTATGCATGCTCTCCTTTTAAAGAGCAAAAGGAGAGTTCGGGAGAGGGGAGTCGTTGGAGATGGAGGGTGGAGGGAGATCTAGCGGGAGAGAAGGCGATGGCCGTTGCCATTTTCCTAAAATTCCAAAAAGGGCTTCCTTCAAGGGTCTTTTCAAAAAAATGGTCTTTGATTTTCAAAAAAAAAAAAGGTTTTAAGAGAGGGTTTTTAACAAAAGCAAGAGAGTAAACTGCATAGTTTTTTTTTCTTATTTTTTTGGTTCTTTTCTTGAACTTTCTACATTTTTTTAAATATTTTGAAAACAAAACTCTAAAAACTAAGGAATCTAAACTGATTTTACAAAATTTCAAGATATTTACAAAAGAAGGGTTTTTATGAAAAGTCAGGGTTATTTTGGAGAAATTTCTTCAGAAGAATAGGTTTGGATCCAGGTTTTGAGAAAGCGTTCGAGTTTTGATACTTGAATCGAGAAATACAACACGATGGATCCAAACGGATGCCGGATGGACTGTTCGAGCTATTAAAAACTATTTTTTGTATTTTCTGTAATTTTAATTTAAAAGCTGGACAACGAGAATCAGATTTGGATCTAGACAATTTATCCGGATCCGAAATCAAGTCAGACATATAAAATGAATTTAATTTCAGTAAAATTTGAGAAATAAAATGGTATTTAGATTTAAAATATATTCAGTTACTCAGAAAATGGGGTCAGGGGAGGGAATATTTACCACATTTTGAAAAATTTGGGGTGTTCACAGATGCCCCTCTTTGCTACTAAGCCGGTTGAAAGTCGAGCTTAGTGGCAAAGAAAACACTCTAAATTTTGAAAAATGCCCCAGCCAGCAGATCTGAACTGAGTGTGAAAGAATTACTTCGAAAACATGGCCTTTTCAGGCTAAAAACCTTATCCTGAATGGTCCTGGGGGACGAAATCCTCGACAATGATATGATTGAATGATAGAAATGTGGAAGTCGCGATGGGACTTTGGGTGAAGATCCCGAAATGATAAAAGATAGGAATTTAGATCAAGTCTCGTGGGTGAGACAAGATCAACTTTTGGAACGAGTCAGGTTTAGCCCTTAACCTGGATGGGACGAAGATATCTCAAGATAATCTTTATGGGGAAAGGAATATAAGTGGACATTGATGGGACATTTTTGGAAAAATGCCTCGTGAGATAAAGCTCAAGTAGGACCCTGTCCTGGATGAATATACAAAGCATGGATTCTTCGATGGGAGGAACCCTGATGGGACTAGAAGGAAAACACCTCGTCTAAACGAGGAACCTCGTCAAAACGAGGAACCTCGTCAAAACGAGACTTAGGTTTAACCCAAACCTGAAAAAGGAAGATACCTCGATGAGCGAGGTTCATGATTAACCCTTAACCTGAAGGGGACGACCAAGATGGAATCTTCAAATGGAGAAACCACGATGGGACCTTCAGAGTTTGGACGAACAAATCCGAAAGGGGTTTGGGAAAGGAGGAAAATGGGGTTCCCTAAATCTTTGAAAAGGGGATGAAATGGGCGTCTCATCGCTGAGACTAAATCAACTTTTGAAATTGATGACCTCTCGCAGAAAGTATAGGTTTTGACCTTTAACCTGAGTGGGAACAACCATACGGATTTCTTGAATGAAGGAACCGTGATGGGACAGGAGAGATACTTCAAATGAATGAGGCAACTCTTTTGAAAGATATAAACAACGCTAGGTTGCATCAAAATGGATATTGAATATTTATTTCATTCTTAGAATAGCTAGAAAATTTTGCCAATAAAATAAATTTATAGTTGACTCAAACGCTTGAAAATGTGCATATGTGTGCAAAAGACATTCCCTCTTTTACCTAGAGTATTTCCTCCAACAAGGTTAACTCATCGGTTTTAAGAGTCAAATTTAGAATTTTAGCGTTGATGATTTTCTTCAAGGAAGCTATCCATTTCCTTGATATGAGAAGAGAATAAATATTCTTAATTTCATAAAAGCAAGTAGTGAAAAGATATTGATAAAAAAAATTCGCATAAGAAAAGATGACTTCTGGCAATTTTGGCAGTTTGATATCAGGGTGTTTTCCCATGATGATCTTTTGCACTCTTTTTGAGTCATTGGGCTTTTAAGGCTTTTACATCGTCCTTTATTTTGGAGATGTCCTGATTTTTCTCTCTTTTTTGGGGAAGGGTACATCACAAACTCTTTCATCTTGGAGATGTTCTGATCCTTCATTTATCTCAAGTATTGATGATATAGGCTCAAAGGGTCTTTTAATGATAGCAAAAATCAAATATCTTTTAGGGTTTGTTGGTAGGTCCATCACACTCGCCTTCATCTCGACGGTGATCGGAACTCTCCCTGGAAGGATACTTCACAAACTCCTTCATCTCGGAGATGATCTAAATCTTCTTTAGCCCCGGGGGTCTGCTCGCATATTCGTCTTCATTTCGACGACAATTGAGAGATCCTTTTTGCAGATATTTGATTGCAACTTTACTGGATTGGATGAGTGGATTCTTTTTATCGCTCATGATATTTCCACTGCCTAATTGCCAGGAAGCCGTCTTTAAACATGCGCCATAGCCATGATCAATATCGATTCGCTTCCGGCTTTTCAATATCATTGAATATTTCTTTCGCTAATCATACCGAGGATGTTTCTTTCATCCTTTCGGTTGATCAATAGGAAAAAGATTTGAATTTTACCTCTTTTTCGCAAAAAGTTTCACCTTTTTGGAAAGAACACTAAAGGTAATTTGAGGTGATTCTTTTATGTAGTAAGAATATTGGAATCAACAAATACTTTTAGCAAATTGGCAAAGTTTTTGAGAATTCTTTGTGAAATAATCAATCAATATAGATTTTGATGTGACCTTGAGTTGCATTTATGATTATAGACATTCTCACCAGTAAAACTGGGACCTTTCATTTAACGACCAGCGAAGTAGCTGGAACCTTTCATTTAATGACCAGTAAAAACTGGGACCTTTCATTTAACGACCAGCGAAGTAGATCGAACCTTTCATTTAATGACCAGTAAAAACTAGGACCTTTCATTTAACGACCAGTAAAAACTGGGACCTTTCATTTAACAACTAGCGAAGTAGCTGGGACATTTCATTTAACGACCAGTGAAAACTGGGACATTTCATTTAACGATCAGCGAAGGAGCTGGGACCTTTCATTTAACGACCAGCGAAGTAGCTGGGACATTTCATTTAACGACCAACGAAGTAGCTGGGACATTTCATTTAACGACTAGCGAAGAAGCTGGGACATTTCACTTAACGACCAACGAAGTAGCTGGCACATTTCATTTAACGACTAGCGAAGAAGCTGGGACATTTCACTTAACGACCAACGAAGTAGCTGGGACATTTCATTTAACGACCAGTGAAGTAGCTGGGACATTTCATTTAACGACCAGCGAAGTAGCTGGGACATTTCATTTAACGACCAGCAAAGTAGCTGGGACATTTCATTTAATGACCAATAAAAACTGATACCTTTCATTTAACGACCAGCGAAGTAGCTGGAACCTTTTATTTAACGATCAGTGAAAACTGGGACATTTCATTTCATGACCAGCGACGTAGTTGGGACTTTTCATTTAACGACCAGTAAAAGCTGGGACATTTCATTTAACGACCAGCGAAGTAGCTGGGACATTTTATTTAACGACCAGCGAAGTAGCTGGGACATTTCATTTAACGACCAGCGAAGTAGCTGGGACATTTCATTTAACGACCAGCGAAGTAGCTGGGATATTTCATTTAATGACCAACGAAGTAGCTGAGACATTTCATTTAACGACCAACGAAGTAGCTGGGACATTTCATTTAATGACCAGCGAAGTGGCTGGGACATTTCATTTAACGACCAGCGAAGTAGCTGGGACATTTCATTTAATGATCAGTAAAAACTGGTACCTTTCATTTAACGACCAGCGAAGTAGCTGGAACCTTTTATTTAACGACCAGTGAAAACTGGGACATTTCATTTCATGACCAGCGACGTAGCTGGGACTTTTCATTTAACAACCAGTAAAAGCTGAGACATTTCATTTAACGACCAGTGAAGGAGCTGAGACATTTCATTTAACGACCAGCGAAGTAGCTGGGATATTTCATTTAACGACCAGCGAAGTAGCTGGGACATTTCATTTAACGACCACCAAAGTAGCTGGGACATTTCATTTAACGACCAGCGAAGTAGCTGGGACATTTCATTTAATGACCAGCGAAGTAGCTGGGACATTTCATTTAACGACCAGCGAAGTAGCTGGGACATTTCATTTAATGACCAGCGAAGTAGCTGGGACATTTCATTTAACGACCAACGAAGTAGCTTGGACATTTTATTTAACGACCAGCGAAGTAGCTGGGACATTTCATTTAACGACCAACGAAGTAGCTGGGACATTTCATTTAATGACCAGCGAAGTAGCTGGGACATTTCATTTAACGACCTTTGGTTTAATGATTCGATCTAAGATTGAGACTTTCTGAAAGACAAACAGCACGAGGACTGAGTTTTGTGAATGAACTTGATCTTTAGACTTGAAGATTTTAAGAAGTAACCCTGTGCGAGGACTGGGTTTTCCAACCGAGAGTCAGGAAGGAAACCGACATTTTTAAGATATTTAGAGATTGAAACAGGAATGATTGTCGGGGTTTCAGGATTAACCCTTATCCTGAAGGGAAAATAGAATAGACATTTGATGAGAATTTAGAAAAAATGATTCAGGTTTATCCCTTAACCTGAAGGGGAAAATAGAAGATTTGGTGAAGAGATAACCTGAGACTTGAATTTAGAAGAGATATGACAAGATTTAGAATTTATGCTCTATGATTTAGATGGACCAGGTATGCAGTCCAATTTTCAGGATTAACCCCTTATCCTGAACGGGGGGGGGGGGGGGAGAAAGAATAAAATTTGAGAAGATAGAAGGAGATAAAACTTGGTGAAAGTTTGACAAAAATAGAGAAAATTTGAGGAAAATTGATTTATTTTGTAAAAGAATTCTCACAAGTAGCATTGTTGATCCTATGAGTGATCTCAGGATTATCCCTTATCCTAAAAAAAAGAATACCTTGAATGTCGAGGCTCAGGTTTATCCCTTAACCTAAAAGGGGAAAGAATAAAATTTATAAAAGTGGAGAAAATTGAATGAATTTATGAAAATTTTATTTTTGAAAAGAATTTTCACAGGTAGCCTTGTTGCTCATATGAGGGGTCTCAGGATTATCCCTTATCCTGAATGGGAAAAATAATAGATTTTAAGGAAATTTAACGAAGGGAAATGGATATAAATCTAGAAAATCAATAAAGATTGACAAAACTTGTATTTACAAAAGAATCCTTACACGTAACGTTATTGCTCCTACGAGGGGTATCAGGATTTTCCCTTATCCTGAATGGGAACACTTTGGACAACGAGGGTCAGGTTTATCCCTTAACCTGAAGGAGAAATTAAATAAAAGAATACATCATGGGAAAAAGGCATCAGGTTTATCCCTTAACCTGAAAGGGTACACCTCAGACAACGAGGGTCAGGTTTATCCCTTAACCTGAGTGGGAAACACCTCAAATAACGAGGGTCAGGTTTATTTCTTAACCTGAAAGGGTAATGGATTTGATAAAATTTAATAGAATTAAGGAAAATTTGATAAAACTTGATAAAATTGATGTAAACTTGATAAAAATATGAATAAAATGAATGAAACTGATAAAGATATCAAAATTAACTGAAGATTTTTAAGATTTGAGAAAAAGGAGTTTTTCTGATCCTGCCTGCATATGGGATCTTAAAAGGAAAAATGTTTATTTAAAAGATAAGTGAGAAATCATTTTGGGGGAAGAAAATCCACCACAAGAAGAATGATCAGCGCGAGATCTGATCCTTTAAATCAAACATGAGAGATCATCATGAGGGTCGATTTTTTAAAGGTAATGGTTTGAAATCTAATTTTTGAAAAAGATCACCAATAGATCTGATTTATGAAAATAACAGTTTGAAACTGACAATAAGATCAATACAAGGGTTGATCTTTGAATACAATGTTTAAAAACCAATCTTGGAAGATAAGACCAATGAAAGGGTTGATCTTTGAATATAATGTTTTGAAATCCTTTTTGGAAGACAAGACCAACACAGGGGTTGATCTTTTGGATATAATGATTTGAAACCCATTTTAGAAGGCAAGACCAACACATGGGTTGATTATTTGGATATAATGATTTGAAACCCATTTTTGGAAGGTAAGACCAACACAAGGGTTGATCTTTGAATATAAAGATTTGAAATCTATTTTGGAAGATAAGATCAACACCAGTTTTGAATTTTCAATGCAATGGTTCAAAAACTTATTTTTGAAAATATGATCAACACGAGGGTTGATTTTTGACAAAGGTTGGACCAAAGAATATTTGAACTCTTTGGTCATAACGAAGACTTTTAAAATTTCATGATTTTTTGAAAGGCCCTCATAGATAATATCATTTCTCTCATGAATGATGTCAGGATTGTCCTGCATTCTGAAAAGAACATGAATTTAAATGCCCCAATATGGCAAAAGAAAGAAAAAAAGATAAAAAGAAAATTGACATTTCATTGATAAGCAAAGGTTCGATAACTAGACTGAATATTTACAAGATCTTTGAAAGAAAAGATTCATAAAAGATTGGGCTGACTTGCCCCTACAAGACGACTAACAAAAAGAGACAAAAGCAAAAAACTTTGGCTTTAACAATGCTTTGAGTGGTCCAAAAATGATTCTATCAGGACTATTGGCTGCTTTTCTTCCTCGTCCTCTATCAGCTCACTTCTGTCAATGCAGTCTTGTATCATATGTTTGAGGACGAAGCAGTGCTCTGTGTCGTGCCCTGTTGCCCTATGCTATTTGCAGAATTGGTCTTTGAATTTTCCCAACATTACGGGAGTATCTGCGATTTTAGGAAGTTTGATCATCCCATGCTTTAAAAGGTAATCCATAATCACTTCTAAACTTTGAGCTAACGGGGTGAAGACTCGATCTTTCTCCCACTTGATATACTTGGGCTTCTCTTGAAGATCACCCTTTTGCTGAAAGCCAATTGGAAGCAGTTTGTCATTGTTCTTATAGGATCTCTCCTTCTGCCCCTTGCTCTGATCTATTCTCGGGCCACTGCCACTGTTGTTTTTGTTTCCTTTGCTGCTACTGCCAAGATTATTACAGGAGGGATCAACTGAATGAGCGAATTGCACCTTCTTCTTCTGGTCTTGGATATTCTTGACCAGAGGCGTGCCCTCGTAAAGTCCGCTTTCTATTCCTGCTTCGAGCCATTCGGCTTGCTCAATCAATTTGATGAAGGATTTCGTCGGGGAAGTGGCGATGAGGCTCCTTATGGGCTGAGAGAAATTGTTGAGGATTACCTGCAATGCATGCTCCTCTGGAATGGGTACCTTCATTTTATTACAGGTGCTTCTCCACCTGTGAATGAAATCTCCTGCTCTTTCAGTCTCGCCTTGCTTCAGGTTGTAAAGATGATTTAATGTAGGTGAGGCTTCAGTGTTAAATAAGAAGCGCTCGATGAACAAATTTACTACCTTATCGAACTCTCGTAGTTCGATAGGATTGATGTGGTCAGCATACCACCTGGCTGCTACACCCTCTAGACTGCGGGGAAAACAGATGAATAGAGCCCTGTTGTCTTTTCTGAAACGACAATACTCTGCATAAAATGTGGCTAAGTGGGCTTTAGGGTTGTCAGTCCCGTCAAATTTGAGAAACTTGCGAGGAAGATTCTTCAGGTTATCATCCCCATCTAGACCATCGTAAAAATCTTCGCCAGTGTAGGTCTGCTTGCCCTTACCTTTGGCTTGAATGCCCTTGATCGCTTGATTCATCTCCTTCATCTGCTTGCTCATTGGGTCCTCTGCTGGGGTCCCAGACTTGGGCTTGTTGACGGATTCAGGCTCTTCTGCAGCTATCTTTACCGACTGTCTCAGAGGATTCTGTTTGTAGACAATCTGCTCTTCCTCTTCTGACTCTTCCACGACTGACTCTGATTCCTCAAAAGCAGTGTTTGGCTGTACCTTCTTTCTGATGATTCTGACTTGCTTCTTTACAGGCTTCTTCCTCAACTTTCTTTTAGGAACTGCCTCTTTCAGCTTGGCCTCGGCTCGCTCCGACATCATTCTTGCCATCATCTTTTGGAACATGTCATACATAGCGGGGTCGATGTCATCTTTCCTGTTCTGACCCTGTCCCCTGATTGATTTAGGAGAGCTCATCCCTTCCGCCTCACTGTCGCTGTGTTGAGGAAGTGTTTCTTTTCCAGCTCTTGTCTGAACCATTTTTGAAATATCAATGCTCTCTGTAGATGAAAGTGGAGTTTTTTAGACCAAAGAAACTTTTTGGAGAAGTTTTGATAAGAGGAAGGATTTAGGTTGAAATCTAAAAAAAATTATTTGTATCCCATTACTAGGGATTGAGTCGCCACAAAATTTGTGACAATTGTGTTGTTTTACTCTACGAGGGAGAGTAACCAACTAAAAATATGAAAGAAAATACCATTTTGAAAAGGATATCACTTGACGAAAAGAGATTTTTATGAAAATATAAACAAGAATATAAAATCAAAAGAAAATAAGAAAAAAAATGAAATTTGAAAATAAATGGTAAAGATTTAAATTTTGAAGAACTTGCAGGCAGGATCAGAAGAATTTTTGAAGAAATTTTTAGAAGAAGAAGAGAAAGAAAAATACACATGGGTTTTTTAAAAACAAAGAGGAAATTTTGAAATACATACCCAGGGTTTTAGAAAATATAAGGAAGATATAAAATATCATATAATCATAGATATACAAGCAAAGATGCACAAACAACACTCCCTAAAGCTGACTCTATATGCAATATTTGAAATGGCTTGTAGGACCTTAATCCTAACTCTAAGATTTAGATCATCTGATTCCAATCAAGGTATGTCGATATACTCAAGTCGAAGCTCGAAGTACGTGGCAGAAATATATTTCTCCGGTTCTAAGGTAATGGTTTCCCAACATCCTTGAGCACCTATCGATATACCTCAGACTATGGCCCTTAGGTACGTGGTAGGGGGCGCGAACCCAAATAAGTGGCCCAGTTGTGAGGCTCTCTCCCGAACTATGGTTCAGTGAGACAGCCTAGCAATGTGAAGACCGGGACAATATAGGTAGGGATGTTTTCAAAAACATGATCAACATGCAGATAAAACCAGAAAGCTCTAATGCAAGTCCTAAAGGGATAGATTTAAATGAAAAGAAGCATACACTTGCATAGATTTTTTATATTCAATCCCTAAAATTTAGGAGAGTTGTATTTCAAACCTAAATCTAATGTGAACATGGAATAATCTCCTCAATATGGTCCTACCAAACCATACTTAGATCCTATATGAAAATAATGTCAGCTTAGGACAGAGTCTAGGCTTCTAAGGTTTGCATGGAAATGAAGCTGACATATGTTAGAATAAAGACTTAGATAATATTAAAGCAAAGAAGAAAAGGCATAAATTCGACCGGACGGAGACGGGTCCCATCACGGTCGCCAAAACTGTGATCATCGCAAAAATTTTCCTCTCTCTTATGGTTTCTCTCTCTTCCTTCTCTTTTCCTTTTCTAACCTCTATTTTCCTCCTTTTTGAAGGGAGAAAAATAAAAGATAGAAAAAGAAGAGAAGAGAAGAGAGAGGAGGAATTGTTTTGCGAGGTTTCACTTGACCTTGATTTGAAAATATTTAAAAAAAATTACTCGCCTCCATTTTGAAATATATTATGGAGAGACGTGATTCGCTCGTCGGTACGAGGTTCGACTACTCCTGGCGCCTTTACCAGGGGTAATCAAACCAAGGATCAAATTTATGCCTTTTTGCTTTGCCTAAATAGTATCTAAGAATTTATTCTAGGTCACAAAAATGCATAAAGAATCATGCTTGTGTAATGTAAATGCAGAAATGTATGCTTTTCGAGAAAATGTTTTTGAAAATTTCCAAGTTTCTCTAAGATGAATTTGATAATAGAGTGGAGACATGATTCAATCTAAACTTAGAACTTGAGATAGATCAGGAGAGACATCTGAAGTTCTAAGTCTTTGAAATGATAGGATTTGGGGAAATAATTCTTTAATTTGAAAAAAGATGATTTTGAAGTTGAGAGAAAGAGAAATGAAGCTTCAAAATCAGAAATGGACTTTGAATTTGAATTTTAAACTTGGGTTTAAGAGAGGAGATGAGATTTGAAGGGGAATGGAGTTTTAGATTTAGGATGGGATTTAAGAAATCTGAATTGAGTATGAATAGAATTGGATGAGATGTAAAAAATGGAATTGATCTTTGGAAATTGAGACTCAAGATACACTTTAAGATTTTGAAATCTGGAATGGAACTTGGATCTGAAGTCTGAGATCTAAAGTGAAGTTGATTTCTGGATCCTAAATGGGATCGGGTCTGAAGTCTAAGATCCAAAAAATGAAGTTGATTTCTAGGAATCCAAAATGGAATTGGATCCAAAGTTTGGAATGGAATTTGGATCTGAAGTCTAAGATCCAAGATGGAATTGAATTCTGGATCCTAAAAAGGAATTGGATCTAGAGTCTGAGATCCGAAGTGAAATTGAATTCTAGATCCTAAAATGGAATTGGATCTGAAGTCTGAGATCCAAAGTGAAATTGAATTCTGGATCCTAAAGTGGAATTGGATCTGAAGTCTGAGATCCAAAGTGGATTGGATCCGGAATCTGGAACCTAAATTGGATTTTGGATCTGAAGTCTGAGATCCAAAAAGTGGAGGTGGATTCTGGATCCTAAAGGTGGAATTGGATCCAAGATCTGGAATCCAAGATGAGATTGGGTTCTAACTTTGGATTGGGATTTTTGGAGATGAGTTTGGGTTTTGAAAACCCAGATTGAATAAGAAAATAAACTTGGTTCTGAATAAACTTTGATTTTGAAGATAAGAAATTAAACTTGATTATGAATTTGAAATCAAAAGATGAATCAGAGGTTTCAAAGTTAAATTGAACTTTGAAAATGGAATTTTGAGATATTGAATTGAATTTGAAATTTGAATTTGAATCTTGACAATGAACTTGAAATTTCAAAGTTGATTTGAGAATTGAATTTTGAATATACAAAGAAATTTCAAAGTCAAATTGGACTTTGAAAATGAGATAGAATTGATGAATTGAAATAGAAAAAGATATTCAAGATCACTTGGATTTTTGAAGAAGCATTTTGAAAATAAGATGCAATTCTATCCTAAATGATGAATGAATTTAAAGAACTTGAATTTGGTTTTGAAAAGCATATTTCATTCTTCAAATGAATGTAAATGAGATTACAGATATAATACATCATTGACTATGGTCATTGAATGTATTATATAATAATCACCTTTAAATTCAAGTGAAAAATAAAATATATTTTGGTGCTTTTATAGAGTTTAGAATGAAATTGACTCTCAATATATCCTGACTATGGCCATTGATATATGTATTGAATCAATTTTAGACTAAACATTGATAAAAGAGGGAAATATTTATAGAAAATATGATGAATTTTGAAAAAGATCCAGTGTTGATCCAGTGCTATTTTATAAAAGATAAAAATCGTAAGTTTTGTTTACATCCTGACTATGGCCATTGATGTAAATCATCAACTTAGGATTAATTACCTTTTAAAAATGGTGCACGTGCCATTCGTGTTCCCATTTGTGAAATTTTGCAATAAAGAGAAAATTGATATGAAACAAATAATTTATGCTATTAACAATGCTCATTCATTCTATCTAAAAAAAAGCTGAAAATATAAATTCTCATTAAGACCTAACTTATTACAACATATAAAATTGAATTTACAACTCCAAGTAATGATATTTTCCACATATTCCCTGCAAAACACCTGATTAGCATGAAAAATAGAAGAGAATATTACCTTGATTTCAAAGATGCAAAATGAGATGCTCCTATGCCATGATTTTTGTGATTCAGGATGTGAGAAGTGATATATACATACCTATATTCATATATATATATATGCATACCTATACATATACATATATATATGTATAAGCATATACATATATATATATATATATATATATATGCATATATATATATATATTACATATGATGTATCGGCAACATAGGTGGATGAGAATGATGTTGATGAAGTGATGAGGGTACATGCTATGGGAGTGGCAAGGGGAGGAAATGTGACTGATGATGGAAATGTGCAGGTAGGTAGTGCGGTAAGAACATAGGAAATGGGGAAGGTGTACGTGTAGTGTGAAAGGTGGCTGTAATGACAACTGGTGGTGCATAGGGGATTATAACTGGAAATCGTGTAGCTGGCAGCATGCACAGGATTGTAGTAGAGAGGAATTTGATGATGAAGCTGGGATATGGAATGTTGAGGCACGGTGAAAGTGCAGAATATAACAAGTGAAGGTTTTTGTGGATGCAGTCGTAGGTTGTAGTGGGTGGATGATGTGGGTTATGTATAGGTATACAGTGAAAAGTGCTTGATGACTGTGGGCCTAATGTACAGGTACATAGTTTATATGCATATAATGTGCATCTACCTAGTGACAGGAATTTAAAGAGGAAATGGTACGATGATATGTAAAATGATGTGCAGATTTTGTATTGGCTCATAATGTTAATGCAAAAATTTAACATAAAGAGATAAGATGTACAGGGTATAAGCATAGTGAAATGGTGCAGGGGATACTGCTGATAAATTCAAGTGTGTGAGTGCAGTTGGGTAGGGCATTGTGTATGATTAAGGAGAGGGCAGTTGGGAATGGAGGATATAATTAGTGCTAGAATATGAACAGTATTGCTGTGAGCTATAGCAGGTACTAAAGTGAATACTAAGTTAATATGGATGGAAGTAGATGATGGTGAGGCAAGGTATATTAAAGATGAATTAAAGAGAAAAGAGGGTGCATAACACTGAAATTTATGTCTCAGAATGAAGTTTGTCAGTAGCAAAGAAATGATAGAACCAAGAGAAGATATGCATATGATTCTGTCCTGAATAATAACTATTGCAGGCTGTGTACCTGCAACTTGCAGATCAAATACAGTGGGCGTACAAGGTTTTTCACTCCAAGCACCTCATTCACTTCAACAAAAGAAAAAGCAATAAAAAGTAAAAAAAAAAGATAGAGGAATAGAATGAATTTAATCGGGTCACTTCAATTTGAGTCTTGGCAATTTTCTAAAACTCATGAGGAAACAAATTATTTAAGTCATATAAACCAGAAAACCCGCCCAACTGACAGAAAGGTAAATTTTATGAATGTTGTTCATCAACCAATCAAATAAATATTCAGAAAGAGTACCAATTAGCATATGACCAGTAAAACTCCATCAAAATCAAAATTCACCATAGAATTCAAGAGAAGCTCTCCACAGTAAGATGGTGAGGATAAAAAATTTACAAAAGCCAACAATCAACTAAAAAGTAATGAACAGAAATAGGAAAGAAAAAAAAAGATCTGGGTAGGCCATATTCAAAGACAAATAAAAAAAAATAACTCTAGATTTTCCCCTTTCCAGCAGTCTTTTTGGCAATAGATTCCTGTAATTCCGAGTTCAAATCTTCAAAAGGGATCATTTGTACTGCTAACCTATTCAACCGTAGGTGATGGCCCATCACTTTTATGGCTAAATTCATTCGCACCACCATTGAGATTGATATTGTTCATGAAATCTAGAATTACAAGGATTATGGGCAGAATTATCCAAGATATTAACCATTGAGATGACATTTCTGTCATCACGATCAGTATCTGGTAGCGAGCCAATAATATGATTAAGACTTGGAGGCTCTTTGGAAGAACTATCGGATGCGACCATGAACTGGTCAGAATATTCAACTAACTCATCCCAACTTTCAGAAACCTGCTCAAAGGCTCAACCGCAGCCTAACATTGCAGGGTTTGAAGTGAAGTTGTCGTATGACAAAGAAGAGATTGTAGAGGTGGATTTCTTATTGAGGCAGCCATCGCAGGGTAGTAGTTCCTTCGGATGTGCTTGTGTGCATCGTACCAGCTGGATGCAGAGGGAGTGCCTTAAAAAAAAGGGGGGAGGGAGCGGATAAAGTGTGTGCCATATGCCTAACGAGGGACCATTGCATACAGAAAATATTATGCAAAAACCAAACGCTGAGATGCTTAAACGCATAAAATTGAGGAAAGCAAAGAGGAACAAGCATGGATCAAGAGAGAGAACATGATATCAAAACTCCACAGATAATTAGAGTTAGCAAACAAACAATAAGAAAATAGCAAAAGAAAAGAAATAAAAAAACAAACGATGCATATGGATACTGAAATGTAAGGTTATGCAATACTCTTGTGCTACAGAGACAAAGGGGGATTGTAGAATCCTACGTAAACATGATGACCCAAAATGATTTAATAAAAAATAAAAATAAAAATAAAAACAAGAAAAAGGAAGGGAATGAAATAAGTTGTAGAATCATAATAGTAGCTAAATACGCGTAAATGAAAGGAAACATGGATAAAATAGGAAATTAGTGCAGAACATGTTGATGTTGATGTCCTAAATGAAACAAGGAATCCACTGTAAATTGGAGATTAGAATGAATGTGAGAAATCAAAGAAACGCAAATAAGAAGTCACATGTAAACAACTAAGAAAAATAGAAACATAAGAAAAACAAAAAAAGAAGAAAACAATCGGGCATACATAGACATTCGACTGAAAACCAGAGAATTTCAATAAACCAAGAAAAAGGAATGTTGGAATGAATATTCCATTGATATCACAATGTGTAGACCGACACTGTTATATACAGACTGGTTCTACAATGATGCTTATCTTTGAACAATAAAGGACAAATAACAGAGATTCGTGAAAGAGATTAAAAGGGAAGAAAGAAAAGAGTATGAAGATGTTCATTGAGATGAAAATAAGAGGTAAAACAATAGGATAGAAAGCCAAATATGGACAAGAGATCAAAATCAGAAGGGGAATTAGGCTACAGACGGGGAACTGCAAATCAAAACAAAAGGGAGAAAGTAAGATAAACTCAAAGACTCGAAGCCCAGGTGAGTCGATGATGCCATTACGAGGCATCATCGTCTACCAGCATTTTAATGAAAAATAAAACCGAGGGGTTCATGTAACTTCAGAGCTGAAATAAATATGAGAACCTAGAATGCAAATAAGAGATGATGTGGAAAGGAACAAACAAGGAAAACAAAAAAAGAAGAAAAGAAAAAAAATTGAATTATAACAGGTATTAGAAATCTACGAAAATCAAGAAATTCATGGATAATTTGTAAAAGAAAAAAAAATGGGGGGAAAGAACGATTACTTACCTGTGGCTCTGTAGGAGAAAGGGGGAGTTCTCCTCTACTCTCTCTGGTCAAGCTCCCTATAGCTGTAGGGATTCTGAAGTAGGAAGGAGAAGAATGGTGCTTTGTTGTGGGTTTTCCTTCAGGATATAAAATGCAGGGGAAGAGGGGAAACTTCGTGAAAGAGAAAGAAAGGGCGATGGTGGGGTGAAGCTGGATCGATGGAATGGATTGAGAATATGCAGTGTAAGGATGAGGAATGGATGCCTTCTCCCTCCAGCATGCTCCCCTTTTAAAGTGCAAAAGGAGAGTCGGGAGAGGGGAGTCGTTGGAGATGGAGGGTGGAGGGAGATCCAGTGGGAGAGAAGGCGATGGTCGTTTCCATTTTCCAAAATTCCAAAAAAGGGCTTCCTTCAAGGGTCTTTTTTAAAAAATGGTCTTTGATTTTAAAAAAAAAAAGAGTTTTAAGAGAGGGTTTTTAACAAAAGCAAGAGAGTAAACTGCATAGTTTTTTTTTTCTTATTTTTTTGGTTCTTTTCTTGAACTTTCTACATTTTTTTGTATTTTTTGAAAACAAAACTCTAAAAACTAAGGAATCTAAACTGATTTTACAAAATTTCAAGATATTTACAAAAGAAGGGTTTTTATGAAAAGTCAGGGTTATTTTGGGGAAATTTCTTCAGAAGAATGGGTTTGGATCCAGGTTTTCAGAAAACGTTTGAGTTTTGAAACTTGAATCGAGAAATACAGCACGATGGATCTAAACGGATGCCGGATGGACTGTCTGAGCTATTAAAAACTATTTTTGGTATTTTCTATAATTTAAATTGAAAAACTGGACAATGAGACTCAGATTTGGATCTGGACAATGGATCTGGATCCGAAATCAAGTCAGACATATAAAATGAATTTAATTTCAGTAAAATTTGAGAAATAAAATGGTATTTAGATTTAAAATATATTCAGTTACTCAGAAAATGGGGTCAGGGGCAAAAAGGGAATATTTACCACATTTTGAAAAATTTGGGGTGTTCACAATCTGTCAACATTCTTTTTAGATGAAAGTATAGATGTATATATGAAAACAAACTGATCTACTCAATGTTTGGGCGCAATTTAGACCATGCCTGTTTCAAAAATTAGTCTCACGAGTCCATCACTCGCTGGTTTGATGATTTAAAGTTCGTTGTCATGCATGACAACCCAAGTTCGTGGGCTATAATTAGCTCAAACTCCCACCAGATTTTTCCCATGATATGTCATCAACAGTATCACCTCGATACCCTGCACATACCCCATCTTCATTCACCATGGTACCTTACTGATCACCAGCATGCATCTTTTACCTTCACACACTGCACCTTACTTCCCCAGTCCTTCACCATTGCTGCACATATGCCATACATATTCATTAGATGATCAATGTTGTACCCTGCATATAGCTGTGTATCTAGGAGCTGCATCTCTTCAGTGGACTTTGTTGTATTGTTATTAGTACTAGCATCTACTTTCTTCTTGTTTAACTCACTGACACCATCATACACGCATACATCTTATTAGTTGTATACCTGTAAATTTCCTTTTAGATTATTATTTCCATGAGTATGCGTGAGTGTTTTATTAGTTAGGCTCAATGTGATGTAAATTGTTTCCTATATGTATCTTTTATGTGGTACTAATCCTGTTTTGCAGAAAATATGTAATGCTATCCTCCTTCTGAAATCAAAAGCTTTGTAATTATAATTGATGTAATAGTTAGGTCTTAATGAAAATCTATATTTCCTGTTTTAGATAGAATGAATGAGCATTGTAAATATCATAAATTACTTATTTTCATGCTTTTTGCCTTTATTTTTCAAATTCTCACAATGGTGAAACACGAATGGCACGTGCACCATTTCGTAAGAGGTAATTAATCCTAAGTTGATGATTTACATCAATGGCCATAGTCAGGATGTAGATAAAACTTAGGATTCTTATCTTCTATAAAATAACACTGGATCCACACTAGATCAGTTTCAAAATTCATCATGTTTTCCTTAAATATTTTCTTCTTTTATCAGAATATAATTTAAAATTAAGTCAATACATATACCAATGGCCATAGTCAGGGTATATTGAGGGTTAATTTCATTTTAAATTCTATAAAAGCACCAAAAATGTATTTTATTCTTCATTTGAATTTAAATGTGGTTATTATATAATACATTCAATGACCATAGTAAGGAGTGTATTATATCATTAATCTTATTTACATTCATTTTAAGAATGAAATATGATTTTCAAAATTCAATTTCAAAGTTATTTAAATTCATTCATCATTTAGGATAGAATTGCATCATGTTTTCAAAATTCCCCTTTTAAAAAACCCAAGTGATTGTGAATATCTTTTCTTCAATTTCTCTTTCAATTCATCAATTTTATCTCATCTTCAAAGTCCAAATTTTGACTTTGAAAACAAATTCAAAGTTCAATTTAACTTTGAAAATCTTGATTCATTCTCTAAATTTCAAAATCAACTTCAAATTAAAAAAAAATCCAATTTTGAAATTCATGTGTATATTCGAAATTTCATTCTCAAATCAACCTTGAAATTTCAAGATTCATTTTCAAAATTCAAATTCAAATTCAAATTCAGTTCAGATATCTCAAAATTCCATCTTTCAAAGTTAAATTTAACTTTGAAACCTCTAAGTTATCTTCTGATTTCAAATAAGGTTCAAAATTTGAGATTGGTTCTAAATCTCAAAAACTCTTCATAAATTTTAAATCCAATCTGGGTTTTCAAAACCCAGATCCATCTTCAAAAGTCCCATTTGGACTTTCAGAACCCAAATCCAAAGTTAGATCCTAAATTCCAACTTGGATCCTGATTTCCAAGTACAATATCCACTTTCGGATCCCAGACTTTGGATCCAATTCCATTTTAGGATCCAGAATTCAATTTCCACTTTGGATCTCAGACTTCAGATCCAATTCCATTTTAGGATCCAGAATCTAGTTCCATATTGGATCTTAGGTCCAAACTCTATTTTAGGATCTAGAAATCCAATTCCCTCTTGGATCTTAGACTTCAGATCCAAAATCCCTTTAGGATCCCGAATTCAATTTTACCTTGGATCTCAGATTTTTCCAAATTCTATCTTGGACCCCAGATCTAGAAACCAACTCCACTCTAAATCCAGAATTCAATTTTGGATTTCAAATCTATCTTAGATCCAGACCTTGGATTCAAAACCCATTCTCAATTCCAAATCTTCAAAACCAACTCCATTTCATTCTAGATTTCAAAAACCAAGTTTATCTTGATTCCTAAAAATTCCAAAAGCCAAGTCTATTTCTCAATCTTATTCGGATCTCTTAGAACTCATTTCTCATTTCAGACTTCAAAGTTAGAATTCAAAACATTTACCCAAGTTCTAAAACCCTAAATTCAAAGTCCATTTATGACTATGGACTTTCCTTTCTTCTCCTTTTATCTCAATTTCAAGATCCTTCCTTTCAAAAGTCTACATTATTTTCCCAAGCTCTGATTATTCCAAAACTTAGAACTTTAAATATTAAGTTCTGAGTTAAAAACCATTTCTTCACTCTATTTTCATCAGAAACACTTGGAGATTTCCAAAATCATTTTTTCGAAAAGAGCATACATTTTTTTTGCATTTCACAAACATGATTCTTTGTGCATTTAGACTTAGGATAAATTCTTAAGTAATATTAAGGCAAAGCAAAAGGCATGAATTCGACCCTTGGTTTGATTACCCCTGGTAAAGGCGCCAGGAACGGTCGAACCTTGTACCGATGAGCAAATCCCGTCTCCCAGTTTTCCCGCAAATATTTTCAAAATGGAGGCGAGTTATTTTCTTAAATATTTTTGAAATTAAGGTTAAGTGAGACCCCACAAAAAAAGTTCCTCTTCTCTCATTTTCTTTTCTTTTCTCTTCTCTCTTTCTTTCTGTCTTTTATTTTCTCCCTTAAAAAAGGAGGAAATAGAGGTTGGAAAGGAAAAGAGAAGGAAGAGAGAGAATATTACGAGAGGAAAAATTTTGCGATGATCACAGCGTGTTCCAACAAAAGGGTGCCTCGGGTGCAATGCGCACGCGGTTACCCAAAACCGTGGAGCGTCCCATGTGGCGCCCCTTCCACACGTGATTGGGGAAGACCCTACGGGTGGGTCTGAACCCCGAGGTGGGTCAGACCACTTTGCCATACACGACATTGCAGAGTTCACAGTGGGACACGGCGAGTCCATTACCATTATATATATATATATATATATATATATATATATATATATATATATATATATATATATATATATATACATAGTCCTATACGTTGCCCTGAAATGGCCTAAAAGATGACCCAATTCAGGGTCTGTACGCACTGAATCAGCGAAAGTTTTCAACACAAAATTCGTAGATCCATTTCTTAGCTTCGCACAGAGTCCAAGATCACTCAGATCCGGCCAGCGGTCTGGGAAGTGGCACAGGGTTACCAGACAGTGCCTGGAACTTCTGGGACCACTGACGGAGACCCGCCAGTCTGCTAAGAGGGAACTTTTTGAAGGATTTACAAAACGAATCAAAAGAAATCGCCAACACCGAAGTCAGAGATAATTGTCTTACCTTTCCAAAAAGTCCTAGAGTGAAAAATTCTGGCGATCGGTCTGAGCGATAGCACCGGATTACCGGACAGTGTCCAGGACTTCCTGGACACTGACATAAATCCTTGGACATCTGCTAAAACGGGGGTTTTTAGATAGGTTTTCAGACCGAACCAGTAAAAACTATAAACACGAGTGTTAGAGAGCATCGTCTTCCCTTTCCAAAAACTTCAAAATTGCCTCATTTGGACCAGTATCCAGTGAAATACGGTCTTTTTAGCAGAGCGGACTCCGGAGTTCCAGAACTCTGAAAACACCTAAGGACAACTCCATTGCGTAGAACATCCGGTGTGTGTGTGCTCGTGCTTAGGTGATACACATTTTGTCATGGGACAGCATAACCCAAGCAAACAAAATAATTAGGGCATCATGCCCATTATTCACATGTATTTTCCAAAATAAAATGGAAAAGAAATGAGGTTGAAATCCTTCACCTAGAGGTCTTCTAACGAGTGAACGGAGATGGATTCCAGTTGGAGTGCTGTAGTAGCTCCCACACCACCTCACTTGCACTCTATCTCTCTCTATCTCTCTTAGAAAAATGAGAAAATTGGATGGGGGAGGAGAAGAGAAAATGGTTTTCTCTCTCCTCACCCCCTCTTATAGGCCCTCCATTGAGATGGAGGGTTGGGATTAGAGAGGTGGAGATGGAGGGCTCTCCCCTCTCACGCCCCCCCTCTCTCTCCCAAGGTTCTTTAGGCTAGGCTAGGTCCAAGGGGGTTTGACCCCTTCAATAATGGACCTAGCTCAAGGGTGTACAACCCTTGAGCCTAGCTCCCAACCACTCTCCCTAAATTAGGGAGGGTATGTCTCCCTTGACCACTTTTTTGACCAAAGGTCAAACCTTTTTAAAAAAAATCAAATTATATATATATATATATATATATATATATATATATATATATATATATATATATATATATATATATATATATATATATATATATTTGAATGTTGGGCTGGAGCTACCCCCTAAGGGGCGTCCAGCCTATGGGGGCTAAGCCACCCACTTCTCTAAATTTCAAAAACCAACCCCCATTTTGAAAATTTTCAACCTTTTCAAAAATGCCTATTAAATACCATTTTTTTTAAATTGTATTATAGTTTAGTTTTTTTTTTTAAAAGTAGCATGGGATGAGCTCATGCTCACGTGGGCCTAATGCTAACCACCTTTTCCAAATTCCAATTCAAGTCTTGGAGATTTTTGAAAAAGTCTCTTTTAACTTTACAAGAATCCAATTTTAATATCTCATAAAACCTTAGTAGGTTTTTCATTTAAAAGCTACATTTCAATAGTTTAAATAATTCCATTTCAAACCTTATCATTTATAAATTAAAACCTAAGTTTTAAGTTTATTCATTTAGGTTTTCCATTCTGACAAAATTCGCTCTCATCGTGACTCGTATTTACCGATATACCCGTTTTTCGCCAATTCCATGCAATAACAAGATATATTTCTCGTTTAGATCCCAAATTTGGGGTGAAACTAATTAAGTATAATATAAATAAACTCTAGAATTATCAAGGCTAAATTCATCATGGTTAGCTTTGAATCGCCTCGTAAAGCGAATTTACGAGATTCAAAACCTCAGAAAACAATATACGCCAAATTTATAAGCAATTCTCGCCTAGAACACAAAATTTTCAACACTAAAGCATACTTCATATAAAATTTCTTTAGAAATGCAATGGATCTTACAGTTTTGGTCAAGAAAGAAACCCAGTTCTTAGAAGATACTGGTAATGTTTTGGAGTCAATGGACTCATGTATATAGTTTCTCGCCACCTATGTCCGCCAGAGTGGCATGGCACTTGTATATAAGGGCGATGGGTGTGCTTGTAAAATATGATGTATATTATGTAAATAAAGCTTTGCTTCAATATATACATTGAGAAACTAAAACATGTTGCTTGTGAGTGATAGATAAATGGCTCCTACAACGAGGAGAACCATGCCGAGCGAGGAGTCCCATACTCAAGGATTCCTGCTAGAAACGCTCAACAATCTGGTTACTGTCATCCGTGAAATGAGGTCAGAACCAGTCGCACCTCGAAACGAGAACCTTAGGGGAATAACTTTTGAAAATCTTGAGAAAATAACCATTTCCATGGAAAACTGTGGAAAAACTTGACTTGGGAAAACCGATTTTGAAAAATTCTCAAAGTTTTTTAAGAAATTGATTTCTTGAGAATGAAATTTTCTTAAGAAAATCATAAGAAAACCAATGATTTCATGATGCAAATGATATGAGTGAATGAATGCACTTTGAAAGATTTTCTAAGAAATTTGTTGGAAAATGTGTATTAAGTCAAAATAAATCCTTCACATATTCTGACCGTGGCCATGAATATGTTCAAAATTTATTTGAGTTAATTCACAATGTTTTTTTTTTGCAAAATTGGAAATATGATATGCAATTTGGAAGGTAGCCTAAGAGTGTAGGTTCAGTGTGAGTGGTAGAAAGATGATGGATCTGGGTCTCGTCCATATTCCGACTAGGGCCGTAAATATGGACTCCACCGAGTTCATCAACTCCCTAAGAGTTGGTGCACGTGCCATTTGTGTACATCCATAGTGCTTTTTGGAATAAAATGCATGAATCACTTAAACAGGATATTGCATGAATTTAAACTTTATGATATGCATCCTAGTCTAAGCAGAAAATTAAATCTCTTATTCTAAAATTTACATTATTACATCACTCAATAAATGAAATAAAGTAAATTGCAGACTTCAGCTCCTTCTTTTGAATGTCCCTGCCAAACTTGAAATGGGGTTAGCTCAAATATGTGGGTTTTTCCAAGATTTTCCAATAATATTCTGAAATTATTGGACTTAATTGGATATAAACCCTATTTCCATGATTTCTTGATATTTGAAATGATATAAATGCAAGAAATTTAGTAGAAAATAGTTTGAAATTCGAAATTGTGGTCAAAATGACCAAAATACCCCTAATATTGAAGTTACACCTTTAAAATCAGGGTTTTTTTTAAGGAAATTTTGGTAAACTTGAGATTTTGAAATTCGAATTGAATCAAATGATAATGAAATGCAGTATGAGGCATGATGACATGCTGCTAAACACATTAGGACTGAAAATCAGAATTTTGACATGCTACCATTCATCAAAAATAATGAATTTTGCTTGTTTTTCGCTTGGATTAGGGTCCCGCGGGGCCCTGTTTTGATGATATGGTTAAACCGAGTATCAAACGAATTCCAAATCACACCAAATTCGGTATGAAGCATCTCTTTATCCTGATAAAGAGCCTAGAATGATAAAACTCACTTAATGACATAGTTGGGATGCGAAAATTTAAAGAAAATCCTAAAAAAGGGCGAATTTCGCCTACTGACTGACAAAAATAGAGAGTTACATAAATGAAGTTGAATGCATGAGATATTAAATAAATTCATGAAACATGATATTTAAATAAAATAAAACATAAATCTAACCTATTTTTAATGCATGAACATGATGAATGCATGAAATCTAATAAAAAAAGCATTAAAACATTTTTTTGATATATGTCATTTTATGAGAATAGCTCGATCCATCCCTCAGATGAGCTCTTTCTTCAAACGACAACACAAATCAAATCATGATAAAATCGATTGGAATAAGGGCTTACCTTGTGTTCTCTTGTGGTTTTGGAACTCCCGAAATGAGCGGCTACCTTGATAATGGACCCCAGAGGGGCGTGAATCCAGAGGAAACCAAGAACGAGAAAAAAAAATGGAATTATGAAGTTCAGTTCTCAAACAAGGCTCTCCCTGAGCTGGGTGTGGGCTAGGGTATTTGTAGAAATTTTAGAGATTTTCAAAATTCAAACACAGTGAATCTGGACCTTCCATGTGACGCCATCTCAGGGCATGCCATTTTGATTTTTGAGAAAATAAAAATGAGAATTTTGTGGGTGAGACACCTCAGCAGGGGATTTTTTTGGAAATTTTCAAAATGTAGCTTGATTTTCTCTGCAGGAGTCTCCCAAATGGCGCCACCTCAGAGGGTGCTACATGGGGTTTGAAATTCAAAGTTTGCTTTTTGCAGGGAGCCCTCATGTGGCGCCACCTCATGGTGGGCTACTTTTATTTTAAATAAAATTAAAATAAAAAATGAAGCCAAGTGGGAGCTCTGAAATGGCGCCACCTCAAAAGGGAGTTTGAGGTTTAAAGCTGAAAGTAGAAGGTGCATGCCACGTGGCGCCACCTCTGAGGAGTTTAAATATTCAAATTTATGCTTTTTTCTGAAGAGAGCAGAGGCTGACATGTGGTGCCACCTCAGGGTGGCTCCATACTGCCATGTGGCAAGAGAACAAGAACAGAAGAAGCATAATGCGCCACCTTAGAGGGGAGTTGTTTCTACTTTTTCTGATGCAGGGAGGTCTGGACATGTGGCAGTTCAGGATGGCTCTGCATCTGACAAGTGTCAGCTGGCTGAAGGAGTCTTCTCAAATGGCGCCACCTCAGAGGTTGTATTTTAAATTCAAATGAGGCTGGCTCTGGAAGAATAGAGGGTGACCATGTGGTGCCACCTCAGGGTGGATCCTACAATGACATGTGGCAAGAGGGAGGAAAAGGAGAGAAAAGGACACGTGGCACCATCTCAAAAATGAATTTAGGAAGGAGACTTCAGGATTTGTGCCACCTCAGCCTGGAGTTTGAATATTTGAATTATTGCTTTTTCTGAAAGAGGCAGAAAGTGACATGTGTCACTCGATTTTTCTGAAGAAAGCAGAGAGAGAAACATGTCCCTTGCTATTTCTGAGAAGAGCAGAGGGTGACATGTGTCACTTGCTTTTTCTGAGAAAAGCAGGGAGTGACATGTGTCACTTGCTTTTTCTGAGAAGAGCAGAGAATGACACGTGTCTGCTGCAGGAGAGAATACCTCAGATGGCGCCACCTCAGAAGGAGACAACTCTACTTTTTCTTGACAAGGCAGCACATGACACGTGGCATCTCAGGGTGACCTTGGAATGACACATGGCATAGGGTGAAGATGGTGGACACTAACACGTGGCATGGAATGAAGAGGATGTCTAATGACATATGGCGGCATCTTAAGGTGGCCCCACACTTACACGTGTCGGAGGATGGAAGGAGAGAGAAAATGACATGTGGTGCCACCCCTAGGTGAACCCCACGCTGACACATGGCAGGGCAATGGGAGGAGAGAGAAAAAGGTCCAGTAGCGCCAATCCAGGGGCAAGGCTCCTATATTTTTGGGTTTTTTCAAAATTCAGGTTTTTCAAAAGAAAAGCCTATGTGACACCACCTCAGTGTGGGTCCCACATTGCTTCTTTATTGAAATAAAGACAAGACAGTAAAACCTCCTTTTGGAATTTTCATAAAATCAAGACTAATTGGCAAAACAGAAATTTTGAAAAGAGTTGGCCTCTGTAGGGCGATTTTGTAAAAGGAAGATATTTGAAATTGTCAAAAGGGCAAAATCTGAGATAAGGTGGCTGAAATCCATATTGAAAACTATCTAGATCGTTTTCCTGAGAAAATATTTTGAAATTCAGATTCATGGGGGTAAAATGGGAAGAATTGATAATTTTGAAGACCCAGGGTTTTGAAATCGTTTTTGAAAAGAGTTGAAATTCTAATCTGGATTGAAAATTTTGAAATCAAGAGTTCTGGACCTCGAAATGACATGTTGTGCAGTGCAGTGATATGAAATGCTCATGCAATGCTATGCAATGACATGTCTTATGAAATGTAATCTTGAATCAGGATTTGGAGATTTCCGTCTCCTGTCAGGAATAGAATTTTGAACATCTGAGCTAAAAATAGAGAAAAATTGAGAGTTGTAGATGCAATCTGGACTTTCTGCGAGGTCTGGGCTCAGAAAATGACCATTTTGCCCTCTGGTGATCTCCGAGGAGGAGTTGTGATGTTTGGTGGAAATATCGGGGAGGTGAGTAAAAATTTGGGGTGTTTACAGTAGTCCAACCCAAACTTCCCAAAATGCCATGTAAATCATGCAAGAGGACCATGTCCACGTGACACTGGTGGTTGCTTTTATTGTGGCAAGGTAGGCCACATTGCAAGACAGTGCAAAAAGAAGCCTGCAGATGAGAAAAGGAGGAATGCCAGATCTGCCAGACCCTCTCAACAAATACCACAGCGGTCACAAATCCAACGACCTCCACCTAGAGTAGAACAAAGGCCTGCTGCAGGTCGTGTATACGCTATAACGACTGAACAAGTCGAAACCGGTGACCTCATTGAAGGCACCATACCTATTAATGGATATGCAACTTACGTCTTGTTTGATTGTGGTGCTACTCATACCTTTATCTCTGATGATTTCAACGAACAACTCCACGCCTCGGTGCAACCGATTGATAAAATGATCGAAGTATACAACCCGTTGGGTTCACGCACCAAATGTATCCATTGCATCAAGAATTTGGATATAGAGATAGCTAGGCAACACTTGCCTACTGATGTCATCTTAATCGATATGGTACAATACGATGTCATCCTGGGAATGAATTGGTTAGCCTAGAACCATGTCAGGATCTTATGCCACGAGTGCAGGGTGATTCTATCACGACCAGGAATGCCTAAAATAGAATACCGGATATCCAAGTCAGTTTCACAAAAACGGCTTATATCATCTCTTAAAGTACAGAAATACCTTAGGAAGGGTTGTGTAGCCTTCCTACTTAGCCTTTCAGCTGAAAGCTCAAATATCCAATCCCTTGAGAATTTGGAAGTGGTTCGGGAGTTTCCCGAAGTGTTTCCTGAGGAATTGCCAAGACTTTCACCACTTCGTGAGGTTGAATTTGGAATTCAATCATTGCCTGAAACTGCATCAATATCCAAAGCCCCTTATCGTATGGCGCCAGCTGAACTCAGTGAGTTGAAGTGTCAGTTAGAAGAACTGATGGCACAAGGGTTCATCCGATCGAGTATGTCACCGTGGGGAGCCCCAGTCTTATTTGTAAAGAAGAAGGATGGATCCCTTCGGTTATGCATCGATTATCGAATGCTTAACCAGGCAACAATTAAAAATAAGTACCCGTTGCCTCGGATAGAGGACCTGTTCGATCAACTCAAAACAGCGAGAGTATTCTCCAAGATCGACCTCAGGTCTGGGTATCATCAACTCAGGGTAAAGGAGGAGGATATACCTAAAACTGCCTTCCGAACGAGATATGGCCATTATGAGTTCGTAGTAATGCCTTTCGGACTCACTAATGCGCCTGCTGCCTTTATGGACCTGATGAACCGGGTGTTCAGGCCATACTTAGACATATTCGTCATTGTCTTCATCGATGACATCCTCGTTTATTCTGAGAACAAGGAACAACATAAGGAGCACTTGACAATTGTCTTGAAAACCCTTCAAGATAATCACCTTTATGCCAAGTTTTCAAAATGTGAATTTTGGCTAGACAAAGTGATGTTCTTTGGTCATTTAATCTCAAAGGATGGAATCACAGTAGATCCTGCAAAAGTCAAAGTTGTGAGAGACTGGAAGCAGCCAGAAAATATCACTGAGGTCCGCAGCTTCCTTGCACTTGCCGGATATTATCGGAAGTTCATACAAGACTTCTCCCGAATCACCGTACCGATGACAAAACTATTAAAAAAGGGAGTTAAGTTTGAATGGACTGACCAGTGTAAGGAGTGCTTTGAGGTTCTCAAGGAGGCTTCGTGACTTATACCGATGCCTTGGAAATGGGTCTGGGTTGTGTACTGATGCAACATGGCAAAGTAATCGCCTATGCATCCCGTCAGTTGAGAATTCATGAGAAGAACTATCCAACCCACGATCTGGAACTTGTCGTGGTGGTGTTCGCACTTAAAATCTGGCGACACTACCTGTATGGAGAGAAATTCGAGGTCATGTCGGACCATAAAAGCCTAAAATACCTCTTTTATCAAAAAGAACTCAATATGCAGTAACGACGATGGTTGAAATTCCTTAGACTATGAATTCATGCTTTCTGATCACCCTGGAAAGGCGAAAGTCGTAGCAGATGCCCATAGTCGCAAGACTGTTGGCACTCTGGCCAGCCTAACCGGACAATGGAAGTTGATGGAGGATTTTGTCAACTAGAAGTCATTCCTAGCTGATACAGGCAGAATACGATTGTCAAGCCTGACAATACAGCCTGAGATCATGGATCTGATCGTAGCCGAACAATTAAAAGATCCCAGTACGTGGAGCTAAAGGCTCGAGCTGACAAAGATGATACTTTCTTCCATTTGAAAGAAAATGGAGGAATATGGATGGAAGAAAGGATCTGGGTTCTGTTGTCGTCGCAAAATTTTTCCCGTCTTCCCTTCCTTGCGGAAGAGAGAGAGAGGGAACGCTTTCGCGATTCAAACTTGACCGGATTTTGGAAATTGTTCTGAAATACTCGCCTCCGTTTTGAAAATTGCGGGAAAATCCATGGGATGGGGCTCGACCTGTCGGTACGAGGTTCAACCGTTCGTGCCGCCTTTAACAGGGGTAATCGAACCAAGGACCAAAATTGTGCTTGACTTAGTTAAATCATCAAAATCGTGTTCTATCCAAAATGCACAGAGAATTCAGGCATGTGCTATGAAACTTTGGAAAATGTAAGTTGGAAAACATGATGTATGCTCAGAAAATATTTGGAGTTGAAAGATATTTCTCAAGGAAAAGGTCAATTTCTCAGGAAACTCAGATGAAAAGGGATTTTGAAATCACGAGAAAGTTCATAAAGATGTGGGAAAATCATGAATAGTTGAAAATCATAGGAAAATAGAAGTGATTCTTGAGAAAAAGGTGAACATTTGAAAAGGGAAACACTTCTCAGGAAAACTCGAACTTTGAGGATTTTCTTAAGAAAATGATGGAAAATTCATAGGAAAACTCATTGGAGAAGAAAAACTGAAACTTGGGAAATTGAAATCCTGGGAATCTTACCCTTTGAAAATTGATTTTTGATTCTTGAGAAAGATTGGGAAACTCCTTTTGAAAATCTTGAGAAAATAACCTTTTCCATGGAAAACTATGGAAAAACTTGACTTGGGAAAACCGATTTTGAAAATTTCTCAGAGTTTCTTAAGAAATCGATTTTCTTGAAATGAAATTTTCTTGAGAAAATCATGGGAAAACCAAAGATTTCATGATGCAAATGACATGAGTGTATGAATGCACTTTGAAAATTTTTCTAAGAAATTTGTTGGAAAAGTGTGTATTAAGTCAAAATAAATCCTTCACATATTCTGACTGTGGCCATGAATATGTTCAGAGTTTAATTGATTTAATGCACAATACTTTGAAAATATTAGAAATATGATGTGCATTTTTAAGATAGCCTAAGAGTGTAGGCTCAATGTGACTGGTAGAAAGATGATGGATCTGGGTCTCGTCCATATTCCGACTAGGGCCGTAAATATGGATTCCACCGAGTCCATCAACTCCCTAAGAGTTGGTGCACATGCCATTCATGTACATCCATAGTGCTTTTGAAATAAAATACATGAATCACATAAGCAGGATATTGCATAAATTTAAACTATATGATATGCATCCTAGTCTAAGCAGAAAATTGAATCTCTTATTCCAAAATTTACATTATTACATCACTAAATAAATGAAATAAAGGGAATTGCAGACTTTAGCTCCTTCATTTGAATGTCCCTGCCAAACTTGAAATAGGGATAGCTCAAATATGTGGGTTTTTCCAAGATTTTCTAATAATATTATAAAATTATTGGATTTAATTGGATATAAACCATATTCTCATACTTTATTGATATTTGAAATGATGTAAATGCAAGAAATTCAGTGGAAAATAGTTTGAAATTCGGAATTGGGGTCAAAATGACCAAAATACCCCTAATATTAAAGTTATACCTTTAAAATCAGGGTTTTTTAAGGAAATTTTGGTAAAAATTGAGATTTTGAAATTCAAATTGAAACAAATGATGGTGAAATGCAGTATGAGACATTATGACATGCTGCTTAACACATTAGGACTGTAAAATCAGACTTTGACATTTTGCAATTTATCCAAAATAACGAATTTCGCTTGGATCCGGGTCCCGCGGGGCCCTATTTTGATGATATGGCTAAATCAAGCCTCAAATGAATTCCAAATTACACCAAATTCGGTATGAAGCATCTACCTACTCTGATAAACATTCTAGAATGCTGAAAATCACGAAATGATATGATTTTCATGCTAAAATTTAAAGAAAATCCTAAAAAGGATGGATTTTGCCTATGGACCCGAACCAAATGCAATGCTTAATATGATAATGCAAGATTTACACCATGAAAACTTCTGATATTTTGCAGACTGCTAAAGGACCCGAAATGGAACATTTTTTGTTTTTACAGTCTCGAGATTTAAGCCATGGTGAGTTCGATAACAGGGATTTGGTTCTGACGGAGATAAAAATCAACCTAATCTAATATAAAATGCTAAAAAAATAGAACAACCATGGAAATTTCTGATATTTAACAGAGCTACTCATGACACCTACATGGACAACTTTCATGTTTATGACTTCGGCATTTGATCAACATAAACATGAATTAAAATATAACTTTTCATTCCTAAATTGACAGAACAGACAAATGTAGTAAAACAGGAGACTGACAAAAAAAAATTTGAAACAGGTAACACAATTGTTCTAAAAATCACAAGCTTTTATATGCAAACAGAGAACATCTCGAACATAACATTCACTTTTTAAAGATTCAGATTTGGAGCAATACCCAAAGAGAACTCATAGCCCTAAGTCGATCCAAGGTCTCAAAAGCCCAAATCAGGCTCTGACATGTGTCCCGAACTCTCGGATTTTTTTCAGACATTAAAAAAATCAGAAAAATCTGAGAACATCAGGTTAAAAACTAGACATCCCCCAGAGTTCATAACATCTTTCGGATTGAAAATCAGATCTCCCATGAGGGAGATCTCGATTTTACAAGTCGGAAAAGAGATTTTAAAATGCATCCCGGGTAATAAAACTCAACTCACTTTTTTGAACGTTTACCACAGTAAACGAATTCAAATCTCTCCGAATTTTTGACACATTTTTAGGGACACCTAACGGCGCATTTCATGATTTTTTTGGAATTTTTAATAAAAAATAAATGCATGAAATGACGTGTGGACTGACTGACAAAAACAGAGGACTACTGAAACTGAGCAGAATTGAAATAAATGCAAAATTAATCCTAATTAACTCATGAAACATGCTAAATTAACGAAATAAAATGCAAATTAAATCTAGCTAAATGCATGAATGCTAAAAAAATCATCCAAGAAGCATAATCATGTATTTTTATATATGTCGTTTTATGAGAATAGCTCAATCCATCCCTCGGATGAGCTCTTTCTTCAAACGACTACTCAATCGAATCATGATATGAAATCAAGAGGAAAAGAGGTGCACCTTGCTTTGTTACGCAGCTTTAAAACTCTTGAAAGGGACTGCTACCAAGGGCTTCGTTCGTCCTTCGATCCGGGCTTCGGATGATTCACCAAAATCGATCTACGCTTGAATCGAATTGGCCACTGCACAAACTTCACTGCACCTTCTCCACTGAGCCAAAGGGGGCGTGAATTCCAAAGTTCAAACATCATGTTTTGAAGAAAATCTAGGTTGAATTTCAAAGTCCCAAAAAAAAGCTCCCCTAGGCTGGGCGTGGAGTCTTGTTTTTATAGAATTTTTCTAAAAATTTTGAATTTCAAACAGGCTCAATCTGAGCCCTCCATGTGGTGCCATCTCAGAGGTGCTATTTTGATTTTTTGAGAAAATAAAATGGGAAAATTTGTGGGTGAGACACCGCAGCAGAATTTGAAAATTTTCAAAATTGGGGTTTGCTTGATTTTCTCTACAGGAGGCTCCCAGATTGCGCCACCTCAGAGGGTGCTCTCTTGGAGTTTGAAATTCAAATTCCTAATTTTCTGAAGCTTCTCAAATGGCACCACCTCAGGGGCTATTTTTATTAAAAATATAAAATAAATAAAAGAAATGAAGCCAAGTGGGGCTCTAGATTGGCGCCACCTCAAAAGGGGGTTTGAGGTGTAAAGCTGGAAACAGTAGGAGCATGCCATGTGGCGCCACCTCTGGAAGCTCTTGACACATGTCAGAAGGACATGAGTGGAAGAAGCAGACTGTGCCACCTCAGAGGAATTCAAATTCTACTTTTTCTGCAGGAAAGGAGAGGCTGACATGTGGTGCCATCTCCAAGTTGCTCCTCACTGCCATGTGGTAGGAGAACAGGACTGAAATAAGCAAAATGCGCCACCTCAGAGGGGGGGGGTTTCTACTTTTTCTGATGCAGGGAGGTCTGGACATGTGGCAGACAAGTGTCAGCTGTCTGGAGGGGTTTTCTCAAATGGCGCCACCTCAGAAGGAGATTTGAATTTCAAATGGAGGTTGGCCCTAGAGGAATGGAGGATGGACATGTGGCAGTTCCTCAGAGTGGCTCCTACAATGCCATGTGGCAGGAGGGAAAAGCAAGGAACATGTGGCGCCCTCATAGACAAAGTAGAAAAAGGTAGAACTCCAGGATTTGCGCCACCTAGTTCTTGTCTGAAAATTTTTGAATGGTTGCTTTTTCTGAAGAAAGCCAAGAGTGACACGTGTCCTCTACTTTTTTTGAAGGAAGCTAGAAGTGACACGTGTCTCCTACTTTTCTGAGAAAAGGTAGGGGAAGACATGTGTCATCCTGCTTTTTCTGAAAGAAGCAGAGAATGACACGTGGCAGAGGGAAGAGAAGGAGGTCCATGCCATGTGGCGCCATCTCAGACAAAATGGAAAAGGTGAAGTTCAGGATTTGCGCCACCTCTGGAAAGATTTGAATATTTGAATTCCAGTTTTTTTCTGAAGAGAGCAGGAAATGACACGTGGCATCTACTTTTTCTGAGAAGAGCAGAGAATGACACATGTCACCTGCTTTTTCTGAAAAGAGTAGAGGATGCCATGTGTCCTCTGCAGGAGACAAACTTCAAATGGCGCCACCTTAGAGGAGACAAGCCTACCTTTTCTGGAGGAAGCTAGGAGTGACACGTGTCTCCTACTCTTCTGAGAAAAGTAGGAAGAGACATGTGTCAGTCTACTTTTTCTAAAGGAGGGAGAGGTTGACACTTGTCCTCTGCAGGAGACACACTTCAAATGGTGCCACCTCAGAGGAGACAAGCTCCACTTTTTCTGGACAGGACAACCTATGACACTTGGCATCTCATAGTGATCTTTGGAATGACACATGGCGCAGGGTAAAGATGGTGGATACTGACACATGGCAGATAAATGGGATGACATATGGCGGCTTCATAAGGTAGCCCCACACTGACACTTGGCAGATAAATGGGAGGAGAGAGAAAAGACAAGTAGTGCCAATCCAGGGGACAAGGCTCCTATATTTTTGGGTTTTTAAAAAATTCAGCTTTTTCAAAAGAAAAGCCTATGCGACACCACCTCAGTGTGGGTCCCACATTGCTTCTTTATTGAAATAAGGATAGAACAAAAACTTCTTTTTGGAATTTTCATAAAATCTGGACTAATTGGTAAAACAAAAATTTTTGGAAGGAGTTGGCCCCTGTAGGGCGATTTTATAAAAGAATGATAGTTGAAATAGCTGACAAAAAGGAAAAATCTGAGTTGAAATTTATTAAAAATTATCCAGATTGTTTTCCTCGGAAAATATTTTGAAATTCAGAGCCCTGGGGGTAAAATGTGAAGAGTTGATAATTTTGAAGACCCAGGGTTTTGAAATCACTTTTGAAAAGAGTTGAAATTCAAATCTGGATTGAAAATTTTGAAATCGAGAGTTCTGGACCTCGAAATGACATGCTGTGCAATGCAGTGATATGAAATGCTCATGCAATGATATGCAATGCCATGTCTTATGCAATAGAATCTTGAACCAAGACTTGGAGATGCCTGTCTCCTGTCAGGAATAAAATTTTGAACATCTGAGCTAAAAATAAAGAAATTTTGAGAGTTACAGATGAAATTTAGACTTTTGCAAGGTCCGGGCTCAGAAAATGACCATTTTGCCCTCCGGCGATTTCAAAGGCTGGATGCTGATGCTTGGTGGAAATGTCGGGGAGGTGAGTGAAAATTTGGGGTGTTTACAGATGCCCCTCTTTGCTACTAATCCGGCTTGTGGCGGAGCTTAGTGGCAAAGAAAAACACACCAAATTTGGGCTATATATATAAAAAATGCCCCAGTTAGAAGGATCTGACTGGGTGTGAAGAAATTAGTCCGAGGAAGATGGTAGATATGAAACAAAGAATGAAGAGGAAAGATTTACTCTGTGAGAGCGAAGTTCAGGTTTTTGCCCTTAACCTGGATGAGACAGAAATACCTCGCATGGAACGAAGCTCAGGTTTTAACCCTTGACCTGATTGGGGAATGAAATATCTCATAGAAATGAGACTCAAGTTTGTACCCTTAACCTGATCGGGCAGGGAAATGAAATACCTCTTTGAATGAGGCTCAGGTTTGTACCCTTAACCTGATCGGGCGGGGAATGAAATACCTCTTTGATTGAGGCTCAGGTTTATACCCTTAACCTGATCGGGCGGAAAATGAAATACCTCTTTGAATGAGGCTCAGGTTTGTACCCTTAACCTGATCGGGCGGGGAATGAAATACCTCTTTGATTGAGGCTCAGGTTTATACCCTTAACCTGATCGGGCGGAAAATGAAATACCTCTTTGAATGAGGCTCAGGTTTGTACCCTTAACCTGATCGGGCGGAAAATAAAATACCTCTTTGATTGAGGCTCAGGTTTATACCCTTATCCTGATCGGGCGGAAAATGGAATACCTCTTCAAAGGAGGCTCAGGTTTGTACCCTTATCCTGATCGGGCGGAAAATGGAATACCTCTTTGATTGAGGCTCAGGTTTGTACCCTTATCCTAATCGGGTGAAAATTGAAATACCTCTTTGATTGAGGCTCAGGTTTGTACCCTTATCCTGATCGGGCGGAAAATGAAATACCTCTTTGATTGAGGCTCAGGTTTATACCCTTATCCTGATCGGGCGAAAAATGAAATACCTCTTTGATTGAGGCTCAGGTTTATACCCTTATCCTGATCGGGCGGAAAATGAAATACCTCTTTGATTGAGGCTCAGGTTTATACCCTTATCCTGATCGGGCGGAAAATGAAATACCTCTTTGATTAAGGCTCAGGTTTATACCCTTATCCTGATCGGGCGAAAAAATGGAATGGAATCCTTGAAAGAAGAGACCATGATGGAACCTTTGGATTTTGCACAATAAATCCGACAGGGTTTTCGCAAAAGGAAGGAAAATGGGGTCCCTAAAGCTTGAAAATGGATTGATCTTGGGCGTCTCATTGCTGAGACTAAAATCAGCTTTTGAAATTGCCTTTTACGGGAAAATGATTGGTGGTTCGACCTCAAACCGAAATGGGACTGTCTATGGTGAGATAGTGGGGACACAGGGAAGTGTGCAAATCTGAGAGTTCATGCTCTCAAAGAAGGGAAGGAATCAAGTCCTTAAGAGGGATTTAAAATTGGTGTCAGGATGCATCGAAAATGAACATCAAGCTCTCACTTCACGTCAGGATAGCTAGAAAATATTGTCAAAGTGTTGGAAATTTTGCTGTTGATTCAAAATTCTTTGAAAATGTTGCACATGGTTGCAAAGATGTTCTTTCTTTTCTACCCAAAGCATTACCTCCAAACAAGGTTCACTTCGTAGAATCGAGATTGGAAACCCAAATTACTTGCAATTGCCCTTCTTCAAGGAAGCTATCAGTTTCCTTAATATGAACAGGAAAGAGAATTTGATATTATGAAAGCAATTGATGAAAGAATACTGATAATAGAATTTCACAAATTTAAAGAGGATTCTAGATAAACTTGGCAGTTTGATATCCTGAGAGCTTCTCTCCTGATAATCTTTCTGCACTTTTTTGATTCTCTGGTGTTTTGGCTATATTCTCCTTCATTTTGAAGATGTTCTGACTTTTTCTCTCTTTCTCTCTTTTGGAAGGGTACGTCACAAGCTCCTTCATCTTGGAGATGTTTCGATCCTTCTTGGACGATGGGTTTGAAGATCTTTGGATGATAGCTGAAATTAAATATCTTTTAGGGATTGTCGAGAGGTTCATCGCATCTGCCTTCATCTCGATAGTGCTTTGGACTTTCCCTGGAAGGATCCATCACGAACTCCGTCATCTTGGAGATGTTTTGAATCTTATTTGGCCCCAGGGGTCTACTCGCCTAATTCGCCTTCATCTTGACGACAGGTGAGAGATCCTTTTTGCAGATATTTAATTGCAGCTTAGGTGATTTGGAGGAGACAGGGCTTGGATAAATGTTCTCTTTTCTAGCACTCAGGATATTTCCACTGCCTCATTTTACAAGAATAATCTTTAAAGATGTGCCATTGACTGCGATCAATATCAATCATCCATGGCTTTTCACTAACATTGAATCTTTTTTTCTGGCCATATCGAGGATTTATCCTTCATCCTTTAGGTTGGCCAATAGAAAGAATTTGAATTTTGAATCTTTTTTTCGCAAAAGCTTCGCTCTTTTGGAAGTAATGCTAAAGGCAAACTGAAATAAAGATTTGTGCTGTAAAGATTCTGAAATCAACAAATAATTGATTTGACAAATTGACAAAATTTTCTTGAAATCCTTGGTGAAAGTGAGTATTTGAAATCCAGCTTAATACATCGGTGACGAAAATTCTCCTCTCTTTTTCCCTAAAAAGAGAGACTCAGGCTTAGCCCTTACCTGAATGGGAAATGGAAAATACTCCTCTCTTCCCTGAAGAGGAGGTGTTTGCAAAACAAACTTTCGAAGAGAAATTGAGCTTTCGTCAAAGCTCCCTAATATTAGGCTTCTCTTATGGAAAGGGGGACGATAATAGTGAGGTCTGAAAATTGGGTCATGAAAGGAACGAGTCCATCACACTCTCCCTGCAAAGAGGGTCTTTCATGACGAAAATGGCCTAGTATGAAATAGGGGGGTCACAAGAAAAGTGAGTCTCCGTCAAGCCTCTCCCTTTAAATAGGTTCCTTGTGTGAAATTGGAAATTGTTTTGCAAACGGTTCACAAAACACGAGTCCCTTCAAACTCTCCCTGAAAAGGGGCTAAGTGAACGAATTGGATAGCATGCGAAAAGAACGAGCTCCCTCGAACTCTCCCTAAAAAGGGTCTCTCGCAAGAGAAAATGATTGAAATTGGTTATTGAGATTGATTGACCTCCAGCTGATCCAAACCAATCTAAGGTAAGCCTGCATATGCTCTATTGGTTTTTTTTTATTAGAACTCCATGGGCTTCTCATGATTGTGGGCTGCATAGAGGAAGGGATATGTCCGACGAATGGATCAAGTCCCTCCTCTCAATAGCCAAAATCAATGAAATACTTTATGCCTCTCTACATTTTCCTTTTATTTTTTCCCATATAGTTTTTTACATTGCATTTAAGTTCATTTTGTTATTTGAATTAATGTTTTATTCATATAGCATATTTTGTTAGTGCTTTGACTAGAGTCTATAGGTTTGAATCTTAAGCATTCAGTCCAGCCTTCGTTTCAGGTTTAATTGTTCGTCTATAAATTTCGAAATTTTTATTATAGATGTATGGGTTTAATATTCATTTATCTAAAAAAACCCAAATCAAATCTGGTTTTGTAATTTCATTTAGAAAATCAGAACCTAAATTGGGTTTTGAACCCTCCAGAATTTCTAAATTTTGTTTTAGCAGGTTTGTCATCCTTAGATTTCCTAGATGGGAGATCCGAATTGTTTTCTAAAAATCACAGTAGATTCATGATTGAATCTACTAATGATCTGGAAATTTTGAGGTTTTTCCAATTAGTTTTACTCTCTGTAAAAAATCGTATTTCTCAGACCCTTGGGAAAATCTCAATTTTCTTTTGTTAGGATATAGATAGATTCTAATGCACCGATTCCGCCCAATCCGTAGCCCGTCTGCAAAAACTTTCAACATAAAAGTTGTTACTAACATAATTTTCTATCATTTACCAAAATGTGGGAATTTTTGAATCTACGTAATTATTTTTACCGGATTTTCTCTTTCTGTCTAACAGATTCCAATGTCCAGAAATCTCAGAGATCTTGGTCTCTGATAACAGTATGGCCTTTTCCAAACCATAACCCTAATTACAATGGTGTCAAAAGGTAAAATCTTCCTCTATTTGTTAGGGACATTTCCCCACAATTTCAGCCTTTTTCCCATCTGTCTTCTATTTTTCTCATGTTTTCTACCGAAACCTGTCTGTTTCCCCTAAATCCTAGAGTCGCCGGATTCTGATCCGACTTGCCGGAGTGTCACAGCTCCGACCATAGGTCAAAACTAGAAAGTTTAAAAGTAAAAAATCCTTGCCTTACTGTCCTCTGTCACCCCATAAAATTTAGGAAAATTTTATGGAAGTTTGATATCCTAAATCTCCTTTAGAATCAACATTTTAGGCAAAAATCACAAAATTTAGGGTTTTTATTTGAATTTCCATATTTAAAAATACAAAAAATTTAGATTTTCGAGATCCATTCTGTTTTTAGGGTTAATTTAGGTGTCTATGCCAAATTTGGTTTAATTCCAAGTTCATTTGAGTCATGTGTTAGTTTATCTTTAAATTCAGAAGCGAAAATCAGGTTAAATTTGATATTTTATGATATTTTCGCCATTTTAGGGTTTTTATCATGTACATAAGCATGTAGAATCATATTAGGGTTAATTTCAATCTCCTTTGTATTTCATATTTTTCAATTTTGCAAAATTTATTTCAGAAAACCCTGGTTTCAAGGCCATAGTCTTGTTATCGGGGGTATTTTGGTCATTTTGACCTAAATTTCAAATTTTCAATTTCTAATTCTCCAAAATTTCATGCATATCATCATATTTTATCATATTATGTTTGATTTATTTCATTTGATTTTCAAAATTCCAAAATTTATAAAAATTCTTTCAGAAAACCCTGATTTCAAGGTCATCAGGGGTATTTTGGTCATTTTGACCCCAATTTCGAATTTTCAAGTTTATTTTCGAAATTTATTCATTATTTATCATGTTTATATCAAAGGGGGTATGAATTTGAGTTTATATCTGAATAATATCCGATAATTTCCCATATTTTCGGATAAATTCAAAAAAACCTACATTTTTGTGCTAACCTTGTTTTCTAGTTTTGCAGGAACATTCAAGAAGAAGACTTAGCTTTTATTTTTTTTATTTCAATTCAATGTAACCTCAAATGTAATAATTTGGAATAAGAGTTACTTTTCTGCTTAGAATAGGGTTGCATTGCATATAGTTTAATTTATGCAAATTTCAATATGTGATGTATGATTCATGCACATTATTTCAAATTCACTATGGTTTACACGAATGGCACGTGCACAAGCTCTTATGGAGTTTATAAGCTCGGTGGGATTCGTATATATGGCCATAGTCAGAATACGAAGAAAACCAAGATTTATGATCTTCATATTAGCCACATTCAGCCTACACACTTAGGCTAACTTCAAAAATGCACTGCATTTTTTTAAAACTTCAAAAGGATTTCTCAATTCCTCAATGAAATTCCCTTTTCAAATTCATATTCATTCATTCATATTATTCAAATTGCATTGTTTTCAAATTCATTTTCCAATTTCAATTTAAAAAAAAATCAATTTTCTCAAGAATTTCTAAGTCTTTCTCAGGATCTGATTTTCTCAAAATCCTAAGTTTTCAAATGACATTTCAAAGCATTTCCCAAGTTCAAATCAAGATTTTCCTATGTTTTCAAATTCTCAAATTTCAAAATCCCAAGTTTTCAGAAATCGATTTTCTCATATTTTCAAGTTTTCCTGAGAATTCATTTTCCATTTCAAAAGTCATTTTCCAATGAATTTCTTAGATTTTCTCAGAATTCTCAAATCCATTTTCTCAGAAAAGCAATTCCAAATTTTAAAATCGATTTTCTAAAGTTCAAATTTTCATGAGAAATCACTTTCCAATGCAAATTTCTGATTTCCAATAAAATTCAATGATTTTCTCAGGAATTCCACTTTCAAGCATTTTCCAGTCCTTTTCTAAATGCATTTCAATTTTCCAAAGCAAACATCATATTTTCTCAAACTTGCATTTTTCAAAATTCCATAGCACAAGCCTGATTCTTTGTGCATTCTAGGAAAAATAGAGCATAATTTAGATATTTGAGTCAAGTTAAAGCACATAATTGGTCCTTGGTTCAATTACCCCTGGTAAAGGTGCCAGGAACGGTTGAACCTCGTACCGACAGGCGGATCCCATTCCATGGAATTTTCCCACAAATTTTCAAAACGGAGGCGAGTAAATTTTCAAAACTTTGGTCGAGTTTGACTCGCAAATTCGTTTCTCTCTCGCAAGGGAGGGGAAAAATTTTGTGATGATAACAGTTCTTTAGAACGAAACAATTTTCTGTGTCATGCCCCACTACCCGATGAAATTTGCAGAATTTTTTTTTGAATTTGCCCATGATTGCCGGGGGATCAGCGGTTTTAGGTAAATGGACCATATCTTTTGCGAGCATATATTCCAGAATAGTCTCGAGTTTCTGGTCCAAAAGGGTGAACTTTCGATCAATGTTCCAATCCTTGTGTTTTGGTTTTCCCTGATCTTTCTCTTTATGTTGAGGACTAGACTGAAGAAGCTTATTATTGTTGGAGGATTTTTCCTTTTGGCCCTTGGATCCCTTCGAATTGTTATCGCAATTTTTCTTGTTACCCTTGTTATCGTTGGCAGAAAGAGTGAAGTGAGCCTTCGGAGGCCAAACCATATCTTTTGCGAGCATGTATTCCAAGAAACCCTTGAATATTTGATTCAATAGGGCCATCTTGTGGTCCTAGTTCCGACTGTCATGTTGTACCTCTTGCCGCATGCTTAATTTCTGCTGAAACTTGGCCGAGACAGTTGATTGTGAAATTCCACTAGAGGGGGGGTGAATAGTGAAATATGATAATGATCGATAAAATAAAAATAATTAAGCAATAAGGCACAACACATAAAACACAGAAGTTATACTGGTTCGGTCAGTATCCAAACCTACATCCAGTCCCCAAGCAAACCACTTGAGATTTTCACTATAACATCCGAGTCACCGGATAAATAGTACAACACCCTCTTCCCAAGAGGTCTTCTTCTCTCAACAGAGAAGGGGCACACCCTCTTCCCAAGAGGTCTTCTTCTCTCAACAGAGAAGGGCAACACCCTCTTTCACAGAGGTCTACTTCTTTAAACAAAGAAGGAATACAGTGAATAACAGAGTTACAATACTTCCTATAGAACCTTCAGAATGATATGAATGCACAAATGAAGGATTCTCAGAATGATCTGTTTGTCACTTAGAGGATACTCTTTGTCAAAGAGCTGGACTTGACTTTTTCTCTTTTCTTTCTTTTTCTTTTTCTCTTTCTTTTTCAAGGCTCTCTTTTCAAATCACGAATAGAAATTTTTCTCTTTGTAAGCTCACACGTCTATTCCATTCCACAAATTTGAATAGTTTATTTGAGTGTGTTTATATAGCCTTTAAAAAGTAGTCGTTACATTTTGGAATTGTAACTTTTTGAAATGTGAAATGTTATGTCATTTCAAAAATATCTTTTAGAGAAGTTCGAGAATGCCTTTTTCCATAAGAGTAAAATAGAGGGTACACTAGTCGTTGTATTATTTTAGGTAATACCTATTTTATGTAAAAAGTCTATTTCTTACAATAGTACATTGAACGTTGGGTTGTAGTTTTGTCTTTATTCTAATTAATGATTTGAGGTACATTAGTACTTCTTTGCTTTAAATGAGTGTAAGTACTATGAGTGTTTTGAGATATTTATTTGTACATAGTCATGTCAAGTGTTTTCTTTATGTTGTGTTTTTCAAAGTCTCCAGAGAGAATAAGAACCAAAAGAAGGTCGACATTCTTTGAGAAGGATATTAACAAGGATTTGTTACAGGAGGCATTTAATGCTTTGTAAAGAGAATGATGACTTCAAGTAAGTCGACATTCTATGGTTATGAGAAAAAGTAACTAGAGTCCTTTCAAAAATATATTTTATTTGTTTTTCTTTTGTGTAGCCGATTTATGTTTTTGTCTTCTTCTTGTATTAAGAAACATTTCATTAAAGAAGATAACTAAAGTCTTTTCAAAAACATATTTTATTTGTTTTTCTTATGTAGTCGATTTTATGTTTTTGTCTTCTTCTTATAAAACATATTTCTTTAAAGAGGGAAACTAAAGTCTTTTCAAAAACATATTATATTTGTTTTCTCCATGTAGTCGATGTTTTGTTTTTGTCTTTTTCCTACATTCCTTTTTTTTTTTATGTTGTCTTGTATATAGTATAAGGTACAATTATTATATGACAAAGTATCTTTTTCATGAAAGGTTGTAAGAAGGTACAATTATTAGTTTTCAAAAAGGAGCTTTTTGAAACTATCGTATACTTTTATGATATAGTGATTATGAATGAGTATGTAATATGCAATATGCAAGTTCCTGAAGGTTCTGTTACATATGACTCTAAAGAAGAGAAAAATCTTCATCTTGAGGTAGCCGATCTCTTCATTTGAACTTTAGGAAAGCATGGCTCATCAAACTTTTTCTTCAAGGAGTATGATTGCACCATTGTTGTACTTGAACAGGAAGTCTCCATCCTTATTGGGTGAGATATCCTTGCATCAAATACTCGTTAGATTTATGGCAAAACATATTCAGTCATAATATAACATTATTTCAAGAGAACATATTATCATATCATATAAAATCAAATGAGACAGTGTATCATATTATGTGACATCAAAACCGAATTTCTCAACATTCTCCCCCTTTTTGATGATGACAAAATATGCTCCCCCTGTCAAAAAGACATTATGCATAGAAATAATAATATGATAAAAAAGTTTGAAATAATGTTTAAAGAGAATATTTCTCCAATAATGGAGACAGGTTTTCTCCCCCTTTGTCATGGACAAAAAGGAGGGATCAGAGTAAAAAAAATATTACAGACCGAAAGTATAAAAGTAATTTAAAAGTTATTACAGATAAAAAAAAAGAGTTTATCTCGAAGGTGAATGTGGTCGGTTGGCATGATTCCGCTTGCGAGTCTGCTGCAACAGGGCTTGATTACGAAGGATTCGATCCTGAGTTTGCTCGATATCCATCATAGCAGAAAAATAATTGAAGGAGGATATTGGATCTGCTTCATCAGAGCCGAGCATGTGCAGGGACCTTAGATTGAAGGTGGTACCATCGAGGACTTGAGAGGGACGGAGGATGACTTCGTTGTGAAGTGGTACTTGGAAGTATTTGAGAATGGGAGTTATGAAACACCCAAAAAGAAGAGGCTCGAATTTCTGATAACGAATAAAGAGGTCGAAAAGAATGGATGACCAATTTATCGGAAGAGAAGAAAAGATTGCATAGATAAGAAGAGAGATTTTTCGAGGAACTAATCCCTGGCGGAGAAGCTTGGGATAGATGTTGTGGAGAAGAATCTGGGCAAGTAGCTGAGCATGAGGTTGGAGATTCCTCATGTGTCACGGAAGTTGGTAGCAGTTGGTGCAGAGAAGTATTTTTCGAAGTACCGATCGGTCGATTGGTACTATGGTGTTAAGGTCGGTACCGGTGGTAGGTAGGTTTAGAATTCTACCTAGGTCGGAAGCATCGAAAATCATCAGCTGTCCTCGGACTTTGCTGGTGATTGAGGTTTGTTCATGATCAGTAGAGAAGTTGGTATAAAACAGTCAGACTAGTTCGGGATAAAAGGCAGCTGGGGATGAAGATCCTATTAGAGGTTTGAGTTCAGGGAGATAGGTGTCTAAGTCAAAGAGCATGAAGTCGTCAAAGTTGACCAATTTACCTTCATGAATGGGACGAGAGCATAGTGAGTTGTAAGTGTGAAACAAATCTGGATACCTTAGATCGACTGCTGTAATCATATTGTTGGAGGAGGAAGAGGCCATTGCAAGAGTTTAAAAAAAAAAACTAAGGAGAGTGAGTTTGAAGAGGGTAATAGTGTGTAGGAGAATTGATAGATACGAGTGGAATTGGTAAGGTATGAACCAATCCATTAAATAGAAGAATGACAATAATTTAGATATGTTTTGAATGACATTTGGAAGTGAGTGATTTTTAGAATTTAGTCAAATAAGGAAATCCGTGAGTAGTAAGTTAAGAGACTTGTGAATGACAAATCAAATCAATGTTTGAGGATAGTGTATTATATTAGATTGAGGATGACATAGTTATTGAAATATATAGATTTTACTATGGGTGAGTTTATCGACTAGTGAGAGAAGCCATTAATAGAGTATGGGGTGTCATGTTGAACCAAAAAAAAATGATTGATCTTGAAAATAATGGCCTAATAAAACAAGCAACTTTTTACTCTATGTGGAGGGATTCTAAATTCGTGAATGGAGAGTTAAGGACATAAAAAGATGATATGGATATGTAGAAAGGAGAGAAAGGTGATAAAGGACAACATTTACTTGATTTAGATATGACATAAAGTAGAGTTAGAATAAATAAAGGTTTGCTTGGAGACAAGACTTTAATGATTCTCGATTTTAGTGAGATATACAATAAGAGAGAGGCAAGGTCACGGATGGAAAGAAAAGTCATGATTGCCTATTTAATATAGAAATAGTTTTTATGGAAATAGGTCATAGGGTGATCATGTGATGTGTACTTTGAAAGATATGACATTTTAAGGAAAAGAGTGCCTTAAAAAATGTTTCATGATTAATGTGTTTTCATATTTGTAATTTTTATGAGTATACGTAGATATGAGAAGGACACAATTTGACTTTGACTAGTGGTAAGAGAGATGATGAGACAAAAAAGGAGAAAGAGTCAAAAATATATAAGAATTGATAAATGATAGATTAAAAATAAGAATAGACATGGAGGAGTCGGATTCAAAAATATATATATATATATAAAAAAATGTATTCGAGAGATGAAATGAGGAGGCAAAGAAATATTTATGAGTGAAGAGTAATAATTGTGAGTTGTCATAGAGAGAAATGAGATGACATATATGGATTTTTGTGTAGGATAAAGAAGTAATAAAAAATGATTGATGAAAGACATAATGTTATGATTGATATGAATTATTGTTTATATTCTTAAAGAAACTCGATTTGAGGAAGTTTATAGTTATTAGATAATAAGGTTAAGTTTTAAACACGAATTGACAAGAATGGAGGCTCAATTTGTATATGAGAGAGATGATAATAGATAGTTTGTTGGGCTATGATATAACAAATGATATAGTAAAAACAATTTACGTGAGAATATAGCAAATAGATCTTTTAGAAAAAGGTAAAAGGACCAAAAAGAGTCACTCAATTCTAACTAATGAAAAGTATGAGTTCTCATAAACTAAGTAGAGAGGTGAAACAATTTATCGTAAGAAAAGTTTTCATAAAAGGTCAAAAATAATAAAGGAGTTGAGTGATGTGAACATTGTTATGATAGCTTTTAATATAATTAGTTTTTTTTTATGGATATGAGAGAAAGGAGATAGGACAAGGAGTCATAATGGATGTGTACTTGAAATATGACAAGTTGAAAGACATAAAGAATGTGTCTTATAAGAATATGAAGAGCACGTGAATATGGAAACTTAGTTTGACAAAAAATCGATAAGAAGGAAAGCTATTTAAGATTTAAACAAAACTTATAAGAGGTATTATAATAAGTGTGATTAATTTATAAGTTACTTAGTTTACATATTCCTAGTTCTCTTCTAATTCGTGTGAAGTCTTCATGTTTTAATGGTTTAGTGAATATGTCTGCTAACTGTTGATTAGTGGGTATGAATTCTAGTTTAATTATGTTGTTTAAGACTTGTTCTCTTAAGAAGTGGTGTCTTATTTGAATGTGCTTAGTTCGTGAGTGTAAAATAGGATTCTTAGATAGGTTGATAGCACTCGTATTATCACAGAAAATAGTTGTATTTTCAAAATTTAAACCAAAATCTTTTAAAGTTTGTTTCATCCAGATGACTTGTGTACAGGCTAGGCTAGCAGCAATGTATTCGGCTTCAGTAGTTGATAGGGATACACAATTTTGTTTCTTACTGAACCATGATACTAGTGAGTGCCCTAGCATTTGACATGTTCCACTTGTGCTTTTTCTGTCAGATTTACTTCCAGCAAAGTCAGCATCACTGTATGAGATTAGATCAAATGTAGAGGATTTTTAATAGAATAATCCAAAATCAACCGTGTCTTTTAAATATCTCATTATTCTTTTTACAGCTTTAAGATGTGATTCTTTTGGATTTGACTGAAATCTAGCACACAAGCAAACACTAAACATTATATCTGGACGGCTAGCAGTTAAATAAAGAAGTGATCCTATATTACCTCGGTATACCTTTGTATCAACAGACTTACCATCTTCATCTTTGTCCAACACAGTAGTAGTGCTCATAGGAGTAGATTTTGAAGCAGTTGAGTTCATGTTGAACCTCTTCAGAAGTTCACGAGCATACTTAGATTGATTGATGAAAACTCCATCCTTGGTTTGCTTAATATGCAGTCCAAGAAAGTAGGTGAGTTCTTCCATCATACTCATTTCGAATTCCTTCTGCATGGACTTAGAAAAATCTTCACAGAGAGTGCTGTTAGAAGATCCAAAGATGATGTCGTCGACATAAATTTGAATAATTAGGGTATGATTATTCACTACTTTGACAAATAGTGTAGAATCTGCTTTGCCAACAGAAAAACCAGTTTTTAATAAAAAGGTTTTAAGTCTTTCGTACCAAGCACGAGGTGCTTGTTTTAAACCATATAAAGCACGTTTGAGTTTAAAAACATGATCTGGGTATTGTTCATTTTCAAATCCTGGAGGTTGTTTTACATAAACTTCTTCATTTATAAAACCATTTAAGAAAGCACTTTTAACATGCATTTGATATAATTTGAAATCCATATAGCTTGCATATGCTAAAAGCATTCTAATAGATTCAAGTCTAGCAACAGAAGCAAATGTTTCATCAAAATCAATACCTTCCTCCTGGTTGTATCTTTGAGCTACTAGTCTGGCCTTGTTTCTTATAACATTACCTGTTTCGTCTAGCTTGTTTCTGAAGATCCATCTTGTCCCAATGATTGGATGATCCTTGGGTCTAGGTATAAGATCCCAAACGTCATTTCTTTGGAATTGATTCAGTTCTTCAGTCATGGCTAGCATCCAGAACTCATCAATGATGGCTTCATCAATCTTCTTTGGTTCAAGTTGAGAAATGAATGCCATGTTTGCAATCCGTTCTAGCTGAGCTCTAGTTTGAACCCCCTTTGTTAGTTCTCCCAAAATCTGCTTTTGAGGATGATCTTTGATATCGACAAAGGTTCTTTGATGATCATCTTCATTAGACTTAGCTGTGTTATCTAAAAATAAATCTGTACTTTCAACATCATCATCATTAGTTTGTATATGAACAGATTGATCAATAGATTCACAAAAACTAACATGCATAGATTCTTCAATAGTATTATGACTCTTATTGAAAACTTTGTATGCTTTACTATGACTTGAGTATCCTAAGAATATGCCTTCAACAGATTTAGCATCAAACTTATCCAGGCTATCTTTTGTGTTTAGGATAAAGCATTTACATCCAAAGACTTTGAAATAGTCTATTCTTGGAGTTCTGTCATAGAATAGTTCATAGGGAGTTTTATTTAATAAGGGTCTAATGAGAACTCTATTTGTTATGTAGCATGCAGTATTAACAGCTTCTGCCCAAAAAGATTTTGCAAGATTATTGTGTTGGAGCATAGTCCTGGCAGATTCCTGAAGGATTCTATTCTTTCTTTCTACTACACCATTTTGAGGTGCAGCTCTAGGAAAGGCAAAGTTATGAGAAATACCATGCAAGTTACAGAAATTTTCAAAGAGTTCATTTTCAAATTCTCCTCCATGGTCACTACGGATTTTAACAATAGAACAAGATTTTTCGTTTTGTAATTTTTTACATAAGATTTCAAACTGACAAAACGTGTCACTTTTGTTTTTCAAAAATATTACCCAAGTAAATCTTGAGTAATCATCTACAATGACAAAAGCATATCTATTATGATTAAGGCTAGCTACCCTAGAAGGACCAAAAAGGTCCAGGTGGAGAAGCTCTAAAGGTCTTTTACTTGAAATGACATTTTTTGATTTGAAAGAAGATTTTGACAATTTTCCTAATTGACATGCATCACAAAAATAATCCTTTTTAAAAGATATGTTGGGTAACCCACGTACTAACTTATCTTTAGCTAGTTTAGACATATATTTAGAATTGTCATGACCCATTCTCATGTGCCATAGATGTTGAGTGTCATTATTAGCTATGAGGCAATGTTCTGTGATGTTTTCTAGGTATAGTTCATATATATTATTCTTTCTTATACCTTTTAAGATGATGTTTTCATTGGAGTCAGCTATGAGGCATGCAACATGATTAAAGCTTACATTATAACCTGTGTCACACATTTAACTGATACTTAGTAGGTTATGTTTTAAGCCTTTAACAAGAAGAACGTCTTTGATAAGAGTTTTATCTATGTTACCAATATTTCCAATACCAATTATCAAACCTTTGTTGTTATCTCCAAAGGTGACGGTTCCTCCTTCTTTATGATGAAGAACAACAAAAACGTCTGGATGTCCTGTCATGTGCTTTGAACATCCACTATCTAGTATCCATCTGTTCTTCTTTTTTGGAGCCTGCAAAACATTAAGTAAATCTCCTTTTTGGTACCCAATCGGGTCCTTTTTTGTTAGACTTTGGAACCCATATCCATTTGGATTTGGGTTTGTCTATATCTTTAGGGGAGTTAGAAAGATTATCATTATAATACTCCTTATTTGGTTCAGATGAACTTTTCACAAACGTGGTCTTTTGATTCATATAAGAAGGTTTTTTGAAATGAGAATAGCCAATACCATTCTTGTAAAAAGAGACCTTCTGAGAGGATAAGAGTTTATCCAAGTTCTCTTTACCTTTAGTAAACTTGAAAATCGTTTTCATGAGGTTCTCAGTTTTACTTTTTAGCTCTGAAATTTCTACTTGCATATTTTTAGTTTTGGAGCTAGTAGAAGAAATTTCAGATGTAAGCATAAGATTTTTCTTTTTCAAATCAGAATTTTCACTGCTGAGTTTTTCATTCTCTTGGGAAAGCTTTAAATTTTCAGATTTCAAAACTTTATTTTTGAAACACAATTTTCTAGATTCTTCAAATAGTTCTTGAAAAGCATCTAAAAGTTCTTCAAAGGAAAAATCAGAGATTTCACTTACCAAACTTTCGTTTGCCATGAAGCACATATTTGCAGTTTCGGCTTCATCATCACTTGACTCTTCACTAGTGGATGGTTTTGAATCATCCCATTGAGCATGCAGAGCCTTTTTCTTGAAGAACCTCTTCTTTGGTTTCTCTGTTTTGGACTTTCTTTTGAGAAGAGGACAGTCACGTTTTAAGTGGCCTGACTTATTACACTGAAAGCACATGGGATCTTCTTTAAGATCTTTTCTTTCCTTGTGCCTGTTTGGAAGCCGGTTCCTTCTCATGAAGCGCTGGAATTTTCTGGTAAGCAGCGCAATTTCTGATTCTTTATCTGAGTCTTCATCCTCAGATAGGGCTGGGAAAGCTAGAGTTTTCTTTACTGGTTGCTCTTCTTCCCTTCTTTCTTTCATGTGGACTTCATAGGCCATAAGATTGCCTATTAAGTCGTCCAATGTAAGCTTAGATAAATCTTGAGCTTCTTCAATAGCAGTAGTCTTTTTCTCCCAATCAGTTGTGAGAGATCTCAAGATTTTCTTCACCTTTTCAGTCTGGGAATATGTTACACCCAGAGATTTCAGATCATTGGTGATATTGGTGAATCTGGTAAACATCTCTGTGATGGGTTCATCTTTGTTCATTTTGAACAACTCATATTTTCTAACTAGATATGAGATTTTGGCTTCTTTTACTTTGTTGGTTCCTTCATGAATAACCTCCAAAGAATGCCAAATGTCATATGCAGATTCACATATAAATATTCTGTTGAATTCATTCTGATCAATGGCACAATATAAGGCATTCATAGCCTTTGCATTTAGGTTTGCCATTTTCTTTTCTTCATCAGACCATAAGTTATAGTCTGCGGATGGAGATGTGTATGGAAGCTCAACAATTTTCCATACAGCAAAGTCTATGGATTTGAGAAAGATAGCCATTCTGCACTTCCAATATCCATAGTTGGAGCCATTGAAGAAAGGAGGACGAGATGTGTGTTGACCTTCAATATCACGAGCATAAGAGGTAGATGCCATATGTGCTGGAAGATTTGTTACGTCGAAACCCGCAAACCTGCTCTGATACCAAATGAAATTCCACTAGAGGGGGGGTGAATAGTGAAATATGATAATGATCGATAAAATAAAAATAATTAAGCAATAAGGCACAACACATAAAACACAGAAGTTATACTGGTTCGGTCAGTATCCAGACCTACATCCAGTCCCCAAGCAAACCACTTGAGATTTCCACTATAACATCCGAGTCACCGGATAAATAGTACAACACCCTCTTCCCAAGAGGTCTTCTTCTCTCAACAGAGAAGGGGCACACCCTCTTCCCAAGAGGTCTTCTTCTCTCAACAGAGAAGGGCAACACCCTCTTTCACAGAGGTCTACTTCTTTAAACAAAGAAGGAATACAGTGAATAACAGAGTTACAATACTTCCTATAGAACCTTCAGAATGATATGAATGCACAAATGAAGGATTCTCAGAATGATCTGTTTGTCACTCAGAGGATACTCTTTGTCAAAGAGCTGGACTTGACTTTTTCTCTTTTCTTTCTTTTTCTTTTTCTCTTTTCTTTCTTTTTCTTTTTCTCTTTCTCTTTCAAGGCTCTCTTTTCAAATCACGAATATAAATTTTTCTCTTTGTAAGCTCACACGTCTATTCCATTCAACACATTTGAATAGTTTATTTGAGTGTGTTTATATAGCCTTTAAAAAGTAGTCGTTACATTTTGGAATTGTAACTTTTTGAAATGTGAAATGTTATGTCATTTCAAAAATATCTTTTAGAGAAGTTCGAGAATGCCTTTTTCCATAAGAGTAAAATAGAGGGTACACTAGTCGTTGTATTATTTTAGGTAATACATATTTTATGTAAAAAGTCTATTTCTTACAATAGTACATTGAACGTTGGGTTGTAGTTTTGTCTTTATTCTAATTAATGATTTGAGGTACATTAGTACTTCTTTGCTTTAAATGAGTGTAAGTACTATGAGTGTTTTGAGATATTTATTTGTACATAGTCATGTCAAGTGTTTTCTTTATGTTGTGTTTTTCAAAGTCTCCAGAGAGAATAAGAACCAAAAGAAGGTCGACATTCTTTGAGAAGGATATTAACAAGGATTTGTTACAGGAGGCATTTAATGCTTTGTAAAGAGAATGATGACTTCAAGTAAGTCGACATTCTATGGTTATGAGAAAAAGTAACTAGAGTCCTTTCAAAAATATATTTTATTTGTTTTTCTTTTGTGTAGCTGATTTATGTTTTTGTCTTCTTCTTGTATTAAGAAACATTTCATTAAAGAAGATAACTAAAGTCTTTTCAAAAACATATTTTATTTGTTTTTCTTATGTAGTCGATTTTATGTTTTTGTCTTCTTCTTATAAAACATATTTCTTTAAAGAGGGAAACTAAAGTCTTTTCAAAAACATATTATATTTGTTTTCTCCATGTAGTCGATGTTATGTTTTTGTCTTTTTCCTACATTCCTTTTTTTTTTATGTTGTCTTGTATATAGTATAAGGTACAATTATTATATGACAAAGTATCTGTTTCATGAAAGGTTGTAAGAAGGTACAATTATTAGTTTTCAAAAAGGAGCTTTTTGAAACTATCGTATACTTTTATGATATAGTGATTATGAATGAGTATGTAATATGCAATATGCAAGTTCCTGAAGGTTCTGTTACATATGACTCTAAAGAAGAGAAAAATCTTCATCTTGAGGTAGCCGATCTCTTCATTTGAACTTTAGGAAAGCATGGCTCATCAAGCTTTTTCTTCAAGGAGTATGATTGCACCATTGTTGTACTTGAACAGGAAGTCTCCATCCTTATTGGGTGAGATATCCTTGCATCAAATACTCGTTAGATTTATGGCAAAACATATTCAGTCATAATATAACATTATTTCAAGAGAACATATTATCATATCATATAAAATCAAATGAGACAGTGTATCATATTATGTGACATCAAAACCGAATTTCTCAACAGATTGGAATTCTTTCTCATCATCAATGAAGAAATTCTTATCGATATAATCTTGGACAATGTTCTTGAAGATGAAACAATGTTCAATATCATGCCCCGTTGTTTGGCGGAATTTGCAAAATCGATCTTTTCATTTGCCTTTTGCGACAGGAGGATTAGCAATCTTTGGGAGTTTAACCATTTCCTTGACCATCATTATTCAAGGATCTTTTCGAGAGGCTGATATAGAGTAAATTTGTGATCGTAACCCCAACCATCATGTTTTATCTTCTCTTTCTGTTGACTCAATTTTTCACTCTGCTTTGAAGATTTTTATTTCTGACTTATATGATTGCCCTTATTATCTTTGCAATCATTGAGGTTGGCATTGGCGAAGAAGGCAAAATTTGTCTTCTTTTTTTAATCTTGATTATTCCTGACGGGGGTGATGCCCTCATAGACGTCTTTGCTCATGAAGACCTTCTTTCCCTTGTCGCGGGCTTGCAAATCTTTAATCATCTCACCCATTTCCTTCAACTGTACTTGGACTGGATCATCCATTGCTTGGTTCTTCAATTTATAGGCTATCCCTTGTCTATGATGGGATCTTTGAAATGCTTGCTGGGCTTCATACTCTTCATCAGTGTTGTGCACTGATTCAGTTTCATCGAAAGTATTCTCATATTGAGTATGCCTCTTGGATATCTCTACCGGCTTCTTGATTGTCCGACCTTTGACCTTCTTCTTGCAGAAAATCTTCTCTGAACTGGCTCTAGCTTGTTCACTCATTATCTTTTTCATCATTTTTTGGAGTAGGGTGTATATCTGGGAATCGATGTCATCCTTGGCTTGCTGTAAACACCCCAAATTTTCACCCTCATCCAGTGTTTGTCCATTTCATAAGTCACTACAGATCATTGCATGTCATTGCATGTATTCTGCATAGCATTGCATGTCATTGCATAGCATTGCATGTCATTGCATCTCATTTTCGAGATCCAACACTCCTGTTTTCAAAACATTCAATCCAGATTTGAATTTTAAAGCTTTATTTCAAAATCAATTTCAAAATCTGAGTTTTTATTCAATACTCTGTCATTTTCCAACCCCAGGACTTTATATTTCGAAATATTTTCTCAAGGAAACAATCTGGATTCATTTCAAATTCAAATTTTAATCGATTTCAATTCACAGATGAGACCCATTGTGGTGGTGCCGCTTCTGAATTCCTCTATTCATTAAATTTCTCAAATTTTTGAAAGTTTCAGTCCGATTAGGACTCTGTCTCAGAGTCCTAATCCAGTCAGGAGTCTGTTTTTAAGTCTGTTTTACTTCCATTTTTAATCTTTTTCGTTTGTTTTCGAAATTTAGGTCATTTTACAGAGTCCAGTTAGTTCAGGATTCTATTTTAGAGTTCGGTCGAGTTGAGAGTCTAACCCTGACTGTGTTTTCTGACTTATTTCATCATTTCTTGATAAAATCTTTTGAAAATTCTTTCATTTAGCTTTTAAAATCTAAAATCTCAGAGTCCTAAGGGTTCAGGACTCTAACCCGGAGTTCCAGTTCGCTTGAGACCCTATTTTCAAAGATCTTGAATTTCAAATGTCAATTTTAACCCATTTTCAAAGCCATTTTCAGTGTTTATTTCAAAAATGTTCAAAATTCGATGTGGGCCCACTCAGTTGGCACCATATCCAGAGGAATTCTAACTCAGTTAGGACCTTATGCCATTTCAAAAATCCTAATTTTAAGTTTACTTTTGAAAATCTTTTGAAAACTCCTTCAATTTCAAGTTTTAAAATCACTTTTTGAAAAACTCAAGTAGGGCCCACTCGGGGTGGCGCCATATTCGAGTAAGTCAGGGCTAGACTAGGGTTAGTTGATGTCTTGGTTAGTGTTAGAGGTTTAGAAGAGTCAAAACTATTTTGAAAATTAGTTTTTAAAACTAGTGTTTTTAAATGTTTTTAAAGGTGTTTTAAAAACCCAAATGTGAAAGATGCCAAGTGGCATCACATTTGGGGGTTTTCTAGGTTTAGTTAGGGGCTAATTAGGGATTAATTAGAGTCTCACCTAGGTTAGAAAACCACAAAAAATCGTTGCCTTTAGTGGATTTATTAGAAAGAGTCCTAAAAAATGAAAAACCTCTTAATTAACCCTAATTAAGTGACTTTTTGAAAAACTATAAAAAGGGACCTAAGGGGGGCCAAAAGGAGGGCTCTTTTCTCTCAAATTTTCGTGGCCTCTCTCTCCTCTCCAGCACCTCCACCTTCCTCCATTGCAGCTGCAAGCACCAAGGTAATATTTTTAATATTTTTTAGTTTTATTTAATACTTTTTCATGTTTTAAATCAATTTTAGCCATTGGTGTCATCCCCTTCATGGATTAAACCATGGATTCAACCTCAAGAACCATCAAGAATCAGCAAGAACGATCCAAGAAGGTGATCTAACCCTGTTTTGGGTGATTTACAGGGATTTTAATCCATTAGAATTGATTTTAATATGGTTCTTTACATTATTAACCAATAAAATATATGATTTACCCTTTTTAATGGGTTAAATCTATGTTTTAAAGGTGATATCAAATTCCAGCCATTAATTCCCTGTTTTTAATTTATTTTCATGGTTTATTCATGTTTGTTTTACGTTCTATAGCATAGAAATAAGTTTTATTTACTGTTTTATGGTTTATTTTATTTATTTACATTAGTTAATGCATGGTCTTTCAAGTTTCTTAAATTTCTGTGTGTTTTAGGTTTAGACCAGTAAAGATAATGTTATTTCGGATTGAAGTTCTCATTGTTTATTTCTGATTTGTTTATATGTGATGCATGCATGAGTTATTGAGTTACTGTAGAAAAATCAGAGGTTTTGGATCTCGGGAACCCTGTCAAAAAAATCAGACATCAAATCGGGTTTTTAAAGCTTTAAAATCGTGGTTAAAATCAAGAAGGTAACTTGCTGTGATGATATTTCTCTCATCTTATATCCGATTTTAGATCTGTAAAGTGCTATGGATTCACATTGAGTAGATCTGTCTTATGTGAAATTTGCGGATTTTTTTATCACTGTTTAGTATTTTTTCCCTTTTAGAGAATCTGTTTTTAAATTTAAAGCTCGTTAGGGTTTACCAAAACCCTAATCAGACTTGTGTTAGTCATAAATCCCAAACCACAGATCCGATTTTAGATCTGTAAAAAGTGAGTATTGTTATTTTTATGTCTACTATTCACCACTAAAATTTCAGAGATTTTTGTTTAGAATTGCTATTTATGTCTGTATTTTCAATCTGGAATAGCCGTTTTAATCCCTGTTAAGAGTGATATATTTTAGCTCAGATTGCCGGAAGGGTTTCTCCCTAACCGGAGATGATTTTTCCGATCTGTAAATTGGGAAATCTCTGTTTTTATTCCTAGTTAGTCTCTATAAAATTGCATAAATTTCCATGGAGATTTGATCCCTGATTCAGGTCTTGGATTGAAACTGGTTGGTGAATTAGGTCAAAAATAGCATATTTTAGGGTTTAATGCAATTTTCGGATTAATTTAATGTCAAAAAATTATTTTTATAAATCCAATTCGACATTAGGGTTATAAAAAGTGCAGGTACCAATTTTTGTGGATTTTGGAATCCATTTGATGGCTGAATTAAGCAAATTGCAAAACCGGGTTCCTGAAAGATCCAAAAACACTGCTAAAATCACAGTTTTTGTGATATTATTGGATTTTCGTGCATAAGCATATATTTTTAGGGTTTAATCATGTTCATAATCATATTAGGATGCTCTAGGTTTAATTTGATGCTCATTTGATTTCATTTAGTGCATAAAACCTAGGTTTTTACCAAAATCTATTTCAGAAAACCATGATTTCAAGGCCATAGTCTTGCTATCGGGGGTAATTTGGTCATTTGACCTAAATTTCGAAATCCCTAACCCTAATTTCATATTTTTAATCATGTCATAGCATATTTGGTTTAAGTTTATTCCATTCAAATTTCAAAACTTGCATTTTATCAAAATATCTTTCTAAAAACCCTAATTTCAAGGCCATAGTCTTGTTATTAGGGGTATTTTGGTCATTTGAACCCCAATTTCGAAATTTCATATCTTATATTCTTTATTTATTCCATTTTGTTTCATACTTTATCACTTTTGATTTAAGGGAATCATGGCAAAAAGGCTTATATCTAGCAAAATCCAACAATTTCCTGATATTGTTAGATAAATCTAGAAAAGCCAACATATTTTCATTAACCAAGTTTTCTAGTTTTGCAGGTACATTGAAGACTTTATTTTTCATGTATTTAAATTTCAATAGTGATGTAATTTGTAATTAAACTTTGGAATAAGAATTTACATTTCCTGCTTAGCTTAGGTTGCATTGCATATAGTTTATTTTTTTTAATAATGTTAATGTGTGATGGATGATGATTCATGCATATTCAAACTCACCATGGTTTACACGAATGGCACATGCACTAGCTTCTATGAAGTTTATAAACTTGGTGAAATTTGTATTTATGGCCATAGTCAGAATACGAATGATACCTAGATTTATGATCTTCACATTAGCCACATTCATCCTACACTCTTAGGCTAACTTCAAAAATACACTGCATTTCTCAAAAATACAAAAAGTATTCCTCAAATCCATATTCATTCATTTCATGCATTTGCCAATTCCAATTCAAATTTCAATTCAAAGAAGTTCATTTTCTCAAAATCTCCTAAGTCTTATAGCAAAATCGATTTTCCCAAAGACATTGAATTTCAAAGGATATTTCAAGTATTTCCCAAGTTCCAAATTCAAATTTTCTAAGTTAGAATTTCAATTTCAAAGTTTGAATTCAGAGAAACCAAGTCTCTCAGAGTCAATTTTCACCAAATGTCAAGAATTTCTCAAAATCGATTTTTATTTCTCTCAGAAGTATATTTCAAATCCCAATTCACGATTTTCCATGTGATACCTATTCTAAATATTTCAATCATTCAAAGCAAACATCATGTTTTCAAATGTGCATTTTTTGAAAATTCATAGCACATGCCTGATTCTATGTGCATTTAGAAATTAGAATATGATTTAGACAAGTTGAATAGAGTAGAGCATAAGATTGATCCTTGGTTCAATTACCCCTGTTAAAGGTGGCAGGAACGGTTGAACCTCGTACCGATAGGCGAGTCCCATTCTACGGAATTTTCCCGCATTTTAAAACGGAGGCGAGTTATTTTCAAAAACTTTTTCAAAGGTCAGTTTGATTTGTAAAAGTAAAAATTTTGCGATGATAACACTTGCTGACCTTGGCTCTTGACTGACCGGAGGGAGTCCATCTCTTCTTCTGAGGCCATTGAGTATATGATGTGCTCGACTGGTGTAGTTTTCTTTCCTTGCCTCGTCTGAACTATTAAGTATCACGAACGCTCTCTGCAGGGCAAAACTGAGGATTAGCTGCTGAAAATGGTTTTGAATAGGAAATATTTGCTAGATATCTGGTAGACAATTGGGAAGATGTCCCATCACTAGGAACTGAGTCGTCGCTGGAGTCACGACAATTGTGCTGCTATTTTTTGCAAAATAAATGACTGAAAATGCGCCCTGTTACTTAGGCGAGGTCGTCAAACCAAGATAGGATGAAAATTTAAAGGAATTTTTATTGAAGGAAAAACATGATTGTATTAATAATAAATTTGGCAAAGAGGAAGGGAACAAACAATTTTTCAATATTCCTAATAATCAGCAGATACTCGAGGACCCGAGAAAAGAGTAAGAGTGACAAAAGAATCTCAGCCATATCTGGCAGAATGATATGCTCCGGACCACTGTGCTGAAGTGAGATCAAACTCTGGCATGATCCCTGGTAGTAGACGAGCTTCTATGTACTTGTCTCTGAGAAAACTTCCTGACACATCGTTCTGAATGGCAGTAGGCGCAAAAGAATGGTCCAAGTAGCCTGAACCGCTTGCCGTATGCATAAGTATATCTGGGAGGTGATAGCTCTCGATCAAAGTAGTCCCACACAACTTCTTCTTCTTGCAGATTATCGATCAAGAACCAGTATCGTGCCACTGGAAGAAGTTTTTCACCATTGTATCTGAACGAACTAGCTCTGGTCGGCACATGCTGGAGGAACCAGGACTGCAAGGCATATGTACACCCTTTGACTAAGATGGACTCTCCAAGCGCGAAGCGAGTCAACCCTCGGTATAGAAAAGCAAGTGCGACCATGGCTATCGAGAGATCGTTAGTCTGTCGACTTCCCCATCTACTCAAAAGCTGAACTATATTGATGTCTACATAATTTTGTTCGTCTGGAAAGAAAGCTAGTCCCACGGTACACAAAACCATGGCATGCTGGATCCTCTCTCGAGTTGTCCTGGATAATGAACTGGCTTATGAGAATGCCCCATATTCGTGATAAAGTCCGAGCAGGTCTACATATTCAAGTCCATTCTCCTCGATCAATGGCCAAGACTTGCGTCCTGTCACGTGGGCTAACGCGTCTCGGGGATCTAGACCCTTAACATTGATCAAGAACTGTTGCTCCAATGGATCTCCTGGATGATCGGCTGGCTTGGACAATCCCATGATTTCTGAAAACTCATCCATCAACAAGGTCATTTCTCCCCATGGGAACCAAAAGGTACACGTACGCGGATTCCACTGCTCTGCCAATGCATAGATCAAATTGTTGTTGACTGTCTGTTTTCCTACAGCGGATGCCAGTTCTAACCCACAATTGCTCAAATGGTCCAGAAACATACGAGAGAAATTTTTGAATCAGGAATAGTACCACCGAAGAATGAAGGATCCGGTGCTGAGGACTTGATGCTCGAGAAGACCTTGCTGCACCTTGTAGGAGATGTGGCCCTCAGAAAAGACAGAATCAAGCTGACTGGATGCCATCAGTCTAGAAAAAGGGGAAAATCGAAATTAGATTTAGGAAAATACAAGAATTTTGAAAAATTGCAGGCAGGTTAAAAATAAAGCAAGCAATTCGAGATCCAGAAGAAAGAAAGGACGGAAATCACCTGGGGTTTTGAGGAAAATAGAGATGAATTTGGAAAATCGTCCAGGGTTTTGAGAAAATGCAAGGAAATGCTTCATAAATTAAAAAATAAGGCATTTGAAAAATCGTCCAATATTTTAGAAAAATTGGGGAAAAGATGGAAGACTACAGTACATTCAATCACATCTTGCACAAACAAGTATGCACACACAACATTCCCTAAAAGCTGACTTTAAATACATCAGTTTTGAAAGAGCTTGTAGGACCCTAATCCTGACTCTAGGCTCAGATCATCTGTGTCCAATCATGATATGTCGATATACTCGAGCTGAGACAAGATGTATGTTGCATAAAAGATTCATCTCCAGTTCTAGGCTTGTGTTTTCCCAACATCCTTGAGTGTCTACCGATATACGTTGGACTATAGCCTTTGGTACGTGGCAGAGGGGTGGGGGGGGGGGGGGGGGTAGCCCAAATAAGTGTTCCAGTTGTGCGGCTTTGTCCCGAACTATAGTTCTGGAAGAAAGCCCAACAACGTGTAGACCGGGTAGACATAGGTGGAGTGGTTTTTTGAAAAATGAGCACATGAGAGGGCTCTAAAACCAAAAGAGATAGAATTTTGAAAATTTTGAAGAAGCAAACATTGTTTACATACAAATCCTAGATTGAGGAGGGTTATATTAGACCTAAGTCTATGTGAGCATGAAAATTTCCTCCTCAATATAGTCCTACCAAACCATGCCTAGTCAACATGCAGTCCATGTCAGCTGGGTTCAAGCCTAGGCTCCTAGGTTCACATGATATCAGAAAGTAAAAGTTGACATTCCATAGAACATGATTTTGATAATTGAGCTAAGTCAAGCACACAATTGATCAGACGAAGACAGGTCCCATCGTGGTTGTCAAACCTGTTATCGTTGCAAAATTTTACTTTTGCAAGTCAAACTGACCTTTGAAAAAGATTTTGAAAATAACTCACCTCCGTTTTAAAATGCGAAAAAATTCTATAGAATGAGACTCGCCTGTAGGTACGAGGTTCAACCATTCCTGGCACCTTTACTAGGGGTAATTGAACTAAGGATCAAAACTATGTTTAGCTTTGCTCAACTTGTCTAAACCGATGTTCTATTTCCTAAATGCACAAAGAATCAGGCATGTGCTATGAATTTTCTGAAAATGCAGATTGAAAACATGATGTTTGCTTTGAATATTTGAAATAATTGGAAAACTCTAGAAAAATATAACACTTTGAAAATCATGAATCATGATTGGGAGAGAGTTTCTGAAGAAAAAAATTGATCTCTGAAGAAATACAAGTGTTTTGTGAAAATCGATTTCTGAGGAATTTTAAATAACTTTGGGAAAAACTTGATTTCTCTGAATTCAGACTTTGAAATTAAAGATATTATGACTTGGAAAATCGTGGATTGAGTTTAGAAAATACTTGAAATACCATTTGAAGGCTCAGAGTTTTGAGAAAATCAATTTCTAAGTAAGACTTAGAAAATTTTGAGAAAATCGATTTCTCTGAATTAGAATTAGAATTTGCAAATTGAATGAAATGAATGAATATGGATTTGAAAGACATTGTTTTGAAGAATTGAGAAAATCTTCTTGTATTTTTGAGAAATGAAGTGCATTTTGAAGTTAGCCTAAGAGTGTAGGCTGAATATGGCTAATATGAAGATCACAAATCTGGTCTCATTTGTATTCTAACTATGGCCATGAATACGAATTCCACCAAGTTTGTCAACTCCCTAAGAGCTTGTGCACATGCCATTCATGTAGATCAAGGTAGATTTGTAAGAATATACATGAATTAGCATACATCAGATATTGAAATTTGCAGAATTAAACTATATGCAATGCAGTCCTATTCTAAGCAGAGAATGTAAATCTTATTCCAAATATTACAACTCTGATATTACATTGAATTGAATAAATGAAAATAAAGAAAAATCTTCTTCTTGAATATTCCTACAAAAGTAGAAAACAAGTTAACACAAAAATGTAGGTTTATTTGGATTTATCTGAAAATATTAGAAAATTATCGGATATTATCCAAATGTAAACCCAATTCATACTTCCCTGATATAAACATAAATGATGAAATTGAATTGTAAATATGAAAATGAGATTTAAAAAATCGAAATTGGGGTCAAAATGACCAAAATACCCCTGATAGCAAGACTATGGCCTTGAAATCAGGGTTTTTCAAAAAAATATTTTATAAAATGAGATTTTGAAATTTGAATGAAAATAAATCAAATACAAGATGATAGAATATGATTGAAAATAAGAAAATCCAAGTTAGGAATTTCTAAAATGAGGTCAAATGACCAAAATGCCTCTGATAGCAAGACTATGGCCTTAAAATCAGGGTTTTCAAAAAATATTTTGGTAACAACTTTGGATTTGGGGCTTGAATGAAATCAAATAAACATAAAATCGGATAAGAAAACACCCTAACATGATTAAAAACATACACAAACCCTAAAAACATGAACTTCTATAAAAAAATCCAAAATATCATAAAAATCATGATTTTGTACGTTTTTTGGGATCCTACGAGCACCCTGTTTTGCAATTTAACTCATGCAAGCATCAAATGAGATCCAAAATCAATAAAAATCGACATCTGCTCTTCTTATAACCCTAAAATTAATTTGAAAATAGAAATATCAAATTTTGACATAATTTTAATATGAAAATTGCATAAAATCTTAAAATATGCTATTTTTGTCCGTGGGCACGTATCTGTTTCAGTGTCAGACCCGGATTAGGAGACAATCCACCATAGAAATGTATAAAACTTTACAAAGATATAATAGACAAAAACACAGAGATTCTATTTTTTACAAATTGGAAAAACCATCTTCGGTTAGGGAGATATTGTTCTGGCAATCAGTACTTGAATTTAGAGAATATAAAACTTATCAAAACAGATACTTCCGGTTGCAAATACAAGGAAAAATAGCAGACTTCATCAAAAAATTCTAAAATTTCGGCAGTGAATAGCCGATAGACACCTAAACAATTTCTCTATTTTGAATTATTGATCGGATATCCGGTTTGGGAGATACGATCAACACAAGTTGAATTAGGGTTTCAATAAGACATAACGAGTTCTAAAAAGTTGATCTGACTCTCTGATAGAAGGAAAATATCAAACAGTGACATAAAATTATGAAAAATTTACAGTAACTAATAGACTCTAATACAAAGCTATTGTAATTTACGGATTGTAAATCGAATCTCGGATGACAAAAATAATGCAACTACAAGTTATACTTGAATATGAATAATGATTTTAACCGATAGGAATCACGATTCGACTTTATATTTTCTTAATAGAGTTCCTGAATCCCAAAACCTCTGATTTTTTTACAGGGGCTCACTAACATATTCGTGAACTGCATATAAAAAAATCAAAAATTTCTAACAAATATTTAAATATGAAATATCATGATTTCTACAGATCTAAAATCAAAACACAAGAAAATCTAAGAAAACCTTAAAAAACAAACATGATTTAACAATGAAAAACAATAAAAAATACCTAAACAGCAAAGAAAAATCTAATTTAATGCTGAAACACATGAAATAAACATTACTATGACAGAAAATAAAAAAACAATACAGCAAATCTATGACAGAAATTGATTTTACTATTGAAATGATGGATTAAGCCCATTCAACGGGTAAATCGCATCTTTCGTTGGTTAAGAACATAAAAAATGTATCTCTCATAGATTCTAATGGATTAGAATCATTGAAAATCCCATCAATCTGAGTTAGATCACTTTCTTGGGTCGATTTTAGGGTTCTTGATAAAAAATCATGGTTGAATCCATGAACTCAAGGGACGCCCATAATGAAATCCAAGGTAGAACATCAAAAAAATTAGTGAAAGCATGAAATAATATGATAGAAAATTATCTTGGATGCTTGCAGCAATGGGGAAGTAGCTAGGAGGAGAGAGAAGCTCCAAGAAACCCTTGAGAAAGGAATAGGGGTTGACCCCCACTTGGGCTCTCTGAAATAGGAAATAATTAGGGTTAATTAAAAAAGTTAATTAATCCCAAGTTTGCCCCTTTTAAAATTTATCCAAAACCATTAGTGGGGGCAATTTTTTTATAAAGGATTCAGCCTAATTAAACCCTAATTACTAACCTATCTAAGCCCTAATCAAAACCCTATAATACACCTAATGTGGCGCCACCCCAAGTGGGCCTCATGTGGGTTAAAAAAACCCCTAAATTTTAAAGCTTTAAAATCAAAGTTAAAAACAAAAGGTAAAAATGAAAGTTTTAAAAACAAACTTTGAATCACCTAGACATCTAACCTAAGTAGGACACTGACTAACCCTAGTCTAACCCTGACTTTTGCAAATGTGGTGCCACCTCGAGTGGGCCCCACTTGAATTTTCAAAAACAATTTTAAAACTTGAAAATGAGAGGTTTTTCAAAAGATATTCACAGTAACTTGAAATTGACAGTTTTGAAATGGCATAGAGTTCTGACTGGGTCAAAACTTGTCCAGATATGGTGTCAACTGAGTGGGCTCCACATCAAAGTTTTAAAAAATCTAAAATAAAGACTGAAAATAGCTTTGAAAAAGGGTTAAAATCAACAAGTGAAATTCAAAAGTTTTGAAAACAGAGTTCTGAGCGAACTGAAACTCTGGACCAGAGCCCTGAACCAATTTGGACTCTGAGATTTTAAAATTTTGAAAGCCAAATGATGAAGTTTTTAAAAGATTTTATTAGAACTGGTAAAACAGGTCAGAAAATACAGTCAGGGTTAGAGTCCTAACTCAACCGAAACTTTGAAATAGAGTCCTGAACCAATTAAAACTCTGCAAAATGACCTAATTTTTGAAAAACAATTGAAAATGAATGAAAATGGAAGTAAAAACAAACTTTCGAATAGACTCTTAACTGGATTAGGACTCTAGGATAGAGTCCTAATCAGACTAAAACTCTAGATCTTTTTGGTATTTTCTAAAAAAACAGATGAATGAATTTGTGAAAACAATAAAAATAACAAGTATTGAAATCAAACAGAATTTTGATCCAACTGGGACTCTAGGGACAGAGTCTTAATCAGACAAGCACTCTCAGAATTTTAGATTTTTTGAGAAAATAGATGAGGAAATCTTAAAAACAGGTGAAAATAAGATAAAATTGAAGTCTAGTTCAGAGTCCTGATCTGATTAGGACTCTAAGGAAGAGTCCTAATTGGACTAGGATTCTGAAAAATTTTGGTTTTCTAGAAAACAAATGATGAGACTTTAAAAGGAACTTTTGAAAACCAGTGAAAATGAAGTGAGAAAATGAGCTCAGAATGGAGTCCTGATTTGATCAAGACTCTGTCGATTCGATCAGGACTCTAGGATAAAATCCCAGAATTTTGAAACTCTGTGAAAGAAATGCAACAATTTAAAAATTTGGAAAGATAAATGAAGAAATTTTAGGAGGATTCTCTCAAAATTGAAATCAGGGTTTGAGTCCTGATCCAACTGGGACTCTTTGAATAAAGTTCTGGTTTGACTAAAACTCTGAGTTTTTGACTTCTCTTTAAAAGATTTGGTTAAAAACAGACAGAATAGCGATAAAAGATAAAGTTTTAATCCGATTGAAACTCTAAGGAAGAGTCTTAATCTGTCTAAAACTCTAGAATTTTGGCTCTTTTGAAAATCAGATGAGAGGGTTTTCGAAAACAGGTGAAGAACATGAGTAAAGGATGAGATCAAGATAGAGTCCTGATTCGATTAGGACTCTGAGAAAGAGTCCTAATTCAATTGGGACTCTAGAATTTTGGCCAAAATGAAGAATTTTGAAAGATTTTCTCAAAAACATGTAAAATGGTAGTAAAATGTAGAGTTCAGATCCTACTGAGACTAGAAAAAGAGTCCTGATCCAACTAGGACTCTAGAAAAAGAGTCTTGATTGGACTGGGATTCTGAGATTTTGGCCAAAAATGACAAGAATAGGCAAGGGATATGACTACATCTGGTTTAAAATCAGAATGGAGTTTTGAAAAGATTCAAAAAGATAAAAAGATAGAGTCCTGATCCAACTAGGACTCTGAAATTTTTAAGATTTTTTGATAAATAAAGGAATCCAGAAGTGACACCACTTAAATGGGTCTCATCTGAGAATTGAAATCAATTGAAATTGAGTTTAAAATTAATCCAGATTGTTTTCTGAGCGAAACATTTAAAATATAAGTGTCCTGAGAGTTGGCAAATGGCTAAATGTCGATTCAAAACCCAGGTTTTGAAATTGACTTTGAAAGAAAAGTTTTAAAAACTCGAATCTGGATTTAATATTTTGAAAACAGGAGTTCTAGATCTCGATGATGAGATGCAATGTTGTGCAATACAATGAAATGATTTGTCGAATGCATGCAGTAATATGCAATGACATATAAAATGTAAAGCTTGGATGAGGGTAAAAACTTGGGGTGTTTACAGGCCCTTAGCCCATAACACACACTCAGGGAACCAATTTTCCCCTGGGGGGAGCAACAATCTATACACTTTGTGGGTGAGGAACGCACCATTTGGTGCAATCACCCATTGCATCCACTGATCGTAATTTTCCGCATCTCCAATTTGATCTCTGAAGAACGATAAGGCTCTCAGCCACATGCTTCGCAAGTGCGAGATCGCCAACCCCCGGGTTCCATGATGAAAAAGAGATAAATCAGAGCACCATATTTAGCATGAAGCAAACAAGCACCTGGAGAACCTGGTTGATGGGCCATCCAACATTGCATGGCCACAAGAGCAATACTCCTCTATCTTGAAGAAAAAACACCTAAGCCAACCACACACATAGGTAACACCACCGTTCGCCAACCAACCAAATGGCTCTTACTCTGGAGTTGACACCCAGACCAAAGAAAATCTGTCATTAAACGACAAATCTGCTTCTCCACACCCACAGGCATCACGAACATTGACATGAAGAATTCAGGAATAGAATAAAGAACATGTCTGATTAAAGTCAGACGGCCAACGATGGAGAGATAAGACGCCCGCCACGAAAAAAGCTTGTTTTTTACTTTTTGAATAATTGGAGCCCAAGTAGCGGAAGAGAGGCGCTTCACTTGTAACGGCATGCCCAAATACGTCATCGGTAACTCAGAGAATGCGCAATTAAAAATCCGTTGACCCGCTACAAGCATAGAAGACTCAACATTGAACATAGTAAGAGAGCATTTGCTATCATTTAGGGAAAGCCCAAAAAGAGAGAGAAAGAACTGGAGAATAAGTTTGAATCTAAGCATCTGTTGTACGTTTGCTCACCCAAAAATAATCATATCATCAACATAAATAAAAATATGGTCCAAAAAATCTGAAACATCGAAAGGATCTATCAGGCGCTTCTCCGCAGCACGCTTGAGCAACACCACAAGACCCTCAGCAATGGCATTGAACAACAAAGGTGAGAGAGGGCAGCCTTGTCATAATCCATGCCCCAACTTGATCTGGCCACCTCTAATGTCGTTAATCTTAATCATGGCCTGAGCATTAGAGATCAATTCTCTCACCCACCTAGAAAAGTGACAACCAATGTCAAAATTGGATAACATTTGAAATAAGAAGGGCCAATGCACAAAATTAAAGGCTTTATGAAAATCTAATTTAAGAGAAAAGTAGGGCTGACAACTAAGATATAAGGAGTGAATGACTTCAGAGGTCAAGATGAATGAATGGTGAATCCTCTTATTGTGGATAAAAGCGAACTGAAAGTTCGAAAATATTTGGTGAGTCACGACCTTCAACCTATTAGCCAACACCTTGGCAATCATCCGATAAAGAGCACTCATAACAGAAATCAGGCGAAACCTAGAGATATCAGTGGCAACATCATCTTTCGGAATTAAAGAAATAATTGCCAAGTGGGTTTGAATAGGCAATCTGGAGTTGCGATAGAACTCATCAAACATGTTAATAACATCAGGCTTCACACAAGACCAAAAAATTCTAAAGAAATCCACATGAAACCCATCAGAACCTGGAGCTTTCCACCCCGACAAACCTTTGATGGCACTAAAAATCTCATCTTCAGAGAACTTCATTTGCATAATTTTGGCTTGATCTTGCTAAATCGAACCAACAGAAACAGGACCAATGACACCCTCCACAGTAAGAGAAACAAAATATAAATCTTTAAAATACTGAGTGATAGCTAAAATAATGTGTTGATTTAAGTACAAAACACTCCCAATGGTGATTGATGGGACGACATTCCTCCTATGACGATGAGAAGCATATGAGTGAAAAAAAATTAGTGTTACCGTCTCCAGCCGCAAGCCATTTCACCCTTGCCCGCTACTTCCATCTAATTTCCTCCTTGACCCTCCAGTTCTTCAAAAGCGTTGATAACTCAATAGATCTGGCCTGCAAACTCTGCAGGTGCAAATCAGATAGAGACTCTGGGGAAGAGATAGTTGTATACAATGTTGAAATCTCTTACTCACAAGTAGCCATTTTTTGAAATTTAACCACATCTCGATTATGAAGTCAAGCTTTGATATCTTTAGTGAGACGAGACAACTTCTCATGACACCGAATAGCTGCCCACTACTCATTGGAGGGCTTGTTCCAAGAGTCTGAAATAATCGTGTGAAAGTCTGGCTTCTGGAGCCACCATTGTTCAAACACAAAACTCCTGACAGATTTAAAACCATCCCCCCAAAGAGTGATTAACTGACCATGATCCGAGATAGAAGGAGCTAGCAAAACACACTTGACATCGGGAATGAGATCCAACAGATTTGGAGTGACAAAAACCTTATCAAGAACTCTACTGCATGGGCGAATCCGCCTATTCGACCAAGAGAAACGCTCCCTGATAAAAGGATTAGGGTAAAGGTGATGTTGATGAACAAAATCTTGAAAACCTCGCATAGATGGATTGGGAAGAACGAGGTTATTAGAATCCTGAATAGACAAAAGGCAATTAAAGTCCCCCATAAGAAAATGGTACTCCCCATTTGAGACGACAATCTTATTTAAGTCGTTCTAAAAAGCAGGCTTCATGACAGCGTGATTAGGGCCATACTCAACAGTGACCACGACTCTCCTGCCACTGTCTTGCAAAGTGAAGGCAACAAACAATGAAAAAAGACTCATGTCCAGCTTGGAAATATTTAAAGACTGCTTTCCCAAAATAAGGATACCACCAGCATGGTTGACCACAGGCTTAAAAAAATAGTCAGCACCCCTCCATATATCAAAGGCAATAGAATGAGAAACGTCATCCATCTTAGTTTCACAAATAGCAATCAGGTCGGGCTTCTCCTGTCTAACCCAATTAGCCAGAAACATATGCTTAGTAGGGCAATTCAAGCCCCTGATATTCCAACAAAAAGACTTCATGACACACAATCAAGAAAATTTTGGGGAGTGTGTGGCCTTGCCGACCTTTGTGGAGACCTACCATCGAAAGTCGTAACATTGATTGGGTTGCTCCTCCTACTTCTACTACCACTGTTAACGTGTCAGTGCCGAACAACCCCCGCACGCTCAGTAGCCCTTGAAGAACTGGGAAAATCACCCCTCAGACCGGAGACAACACCAAGTGAAGGACCTAGGGATCCACATAGGATAGTAGAGACTACCAAAACGGTAGATACCATATCAACAACTATATGAAGCAGCTGCAATGAGGAGAGAGAGATATCAAGCATCCAGGCTACCTCTTCAACCTCAACACCCAAAGGCGACAAAGGGGGGCACTGCCGAGGAAGGGGTGGAGCAGAAGGGAGAGACACACTTGGGAGAGCCCCCCCCCCAAGAACTACACACGAAATCAATGACGACAGGGGCAGTAGTAGTGGCCTCAGTGACGACCACTGAGAAAGAAAAAGGAACTAATAGGCCAATAATCATGCATTTGTGAGCCTCATTGGAATGAGCATTAAATGCTATAATGTGAACCCTTTCCCACATTTTGCATGACTGTCTAACCGAGCCGCCAATCCACCTTCAGAAGGGGCGCTAGTCGTGTAAAGCACAGAGGTACTGACAGAGAAACCTTGATGGGCATGAGCATGAGCATGAGCATGGAGAATAATGATAGACTGATCACCAGTAGGATAATAATCAAAATTAGCTGCAATAGATTTTTCGGGGCCCCTGAGTAGCACGTTCGACAGCTGTTGAAAGCGAGGTACGAGAAGTCGAACAGACGTGCTGGGTTTGCCAACGTATGCCGAAGATGGTGACAATATAGCCAGAACCGGAGTCAAAAAGGAATTTTCGATGAACTATCTGTTACAACAATGAAGCCATACATGATACTTCAAGTACAAGGTTTTGATGATGAGCAAGTGGAATCAACTGCATTTCAGCTAAGGCTATGAAGAAATTGAAGAATTTAGTGAAGAATCTTTGAAGACTAGTGTGCAAATGTTTAATTCATTAAAAGTTTTAGATTCTTGTAAGAGCCTTACTTAGAGTGCATATTTAGGTTGCATTTCACCTTAAAAGTCTTTAGAAAAACTTTTTCTAAAAAGAACCCTCATGAAAATCTTTTTAGAAAACTCTTTTCTTAAATTTTCATGTTTATTAGTCGACCAATAGACTTACCAGTCGACTAATCCTTTCGCGCCATATTTTCTAAAAAGTCATTTTTGTCAAATTAGTCGACCGAAGGTTTTATTAGTCGACTGGACAGAATGTCTATTTTCTGGAAAATTAGCAGTAGTCAACTAATGGTTTTATCAGTCGACTGAACAGAACGTATGTTTTCTGAAAATTTAGCAGCAGTCGACTAATGCTTTTTATCAGTCGACCGAACAGAATGTTTGTTTTTCAGAAGATTTTAGCAGGAGTCGACTAAAAGGTTTTTCAGTCTACTGATGATATTATCAGTCGACTAACTTTTCTCAAGTCGACTAAGTTTCAAAAGTTCAGATTTTCAAACGGCTCGATTAACAGATCAGTCGACCTACGATAACTGTCAGTCTACTAATAACTAACTATTAGTCGACTAACTGATGTTTCAGTCGACTAATTTTGCCATTTTCCTGAAACTTCAAAAAGGCGTATCTTTTCATTTTTCAAACGTTTTGATCGTTCGAAATGGACAGTTTTGATACCCTTTCATACCCTCAACGTATGAAAAACTTTAACTATAAATATGAGTGCAATTTACACTCAAAACAATAAGAATTCAATCGATTTGAATCATTTACTTATTGCTTTTCACTCCTATTCATTCAAGTATTTGTTTTCTCACTCACGTGATATTTTCACTTCAGATTTTCACTCAAATCACTTTGAGAGATAGTGAATTCGTGAGTAGAGTATTTCAACAACCTTAAAATCCAATTGCATCTCATTTGCATTCAAAAGGAAGGCTTATAGGTTGTTTTGTAAGTTGTTACTTATTTTCTGTAAAAAAAAAAAAAGGGACTCCTTGGTGTAAAGGAGTTGTTTGCTTTTAGTAGGGTTGTTACTGAAAGTGGGACCAGTTATGGTCTGTGTGATCTTGTAGTTTACAAGGTTGATAGTGAAAATCTCAAGCGGGTTTTGCTTGGGGACTGGATGTAGGTCGGGTTAGACCGAACCAGGATAAAATCTTGTGTTCTTTGTGTGTTTGCTTTGAGATTTGCAAAATCATTAAATATTCCGCAGACAATTTTTAAAAGCACTATTCACCCCCCCTCTAGTGCTCGTTGCCTAGATCCTAGTGCACTTTCATTTGGTATCAGAGCACAGGTTTGCTATTATTTTGATTTGACCATCATCTAGCATGGCAACTACAACATCTCAGCACAAAGAAGGAAGCTCCTCTGTTCGTCCTCCTCTCTTCGACGGAACAAACTATGGATACTGGAAAGTAAAAATGACAATATTCTTGCAATCCATGGATCTCGATATCTGGAGAGTTGTTTCAGAAAAGTACCAAACTCCATCAACTAATTTCAGCCGATGGATCAATGATGAAAAGAAGACTGCTTCACTAAATGCCAAAGCCATGAATGCATTATATTGTGGCGTTGACAAGATAGAATTCAATCGCATCTCTCAATGCTCTACAGCAAATGAAATTTGGCATACTCTTCTAGTAACTCACGAAGGTACGTCAAAGGTAAAGGAATCTAAAATTGCTTCTTTAGTTCATAAATTTGAATTGTTCAAAATGAAGCAAAATGAATCTATATCGGACATGGTAACTAGAATGACCGATATAACTAACACTTTGAAATCCCTTGGAAAAGAATATTCACAAGTGGATTTAGTCAGAAAGATTCTAAGGTGTTTAACTCCTGAATGGGAGAGAAAAACCACTGCTATTGAAGAAGCAAATGATCTCAATACTCTCACTCTTGAAGACTTAGTTGGTAACCTAATGGCATATGAGGTCCAACTTCAAGACAGACAAGAAGAAGAGCCTAAGAAGAAATCTCTTGCTTTTAAGGCTACTTCTGACTCAGAAAATTCAGAAGAAGATGAAGATGAAAATATTGCCCTCATCACAAGGCAATTCAGAAGATTCATAAAAAAGGGAAGATTTCAAAGAAAGGCAAAGAAAGCAGATTCTTCCATTCCCAATGAAGTAAAGTGCTTTAACTGCAAAAAGGCAGGACATATCAAGAAAGATTGTCCTCTTCTCAAAATCAAGCCCAAGGACCAATTCAAGAAGAAAAAGGCATTTCAAGCATGTTGGGATGATAGTGACTCCTCTTCCGATGAAGAATCAAATGAAGAAGTTGCCAACATGTGTTTTGTAGCACAAGAAGATTCAGTAAGTCAATTTGATTATGATGAGTTATTTGAAGCATTTAATGATTTATATGCTAAATTTAAGAGACTTAGGTCTAAAAATAAAGAGTTAAAAACTGAAAATTTAACTCTTGACTCTCAAAATAAAGTGTTACTTCAAGAAATAGAAGATCTCAAGAAGGAAAATTCTTGCCAAGCACTTGAGATACAAGAAATTGGAGTTAGAACCAATCTCTTACAAAAAGAAATATCTAGTCTTAAAGAAAAGTCAAATGATCTTCTTTCTATAGTGACCAAATTCACAAATGGTCAAGAGAATCTAGAAAAACTTCTTGGTTCTCAAAGATGCTCGGTTAATAAAACCGGATTGGGATATAGCTTCTTTGATACTCAAAATAGACCAAACTTGTAACGCCCCGGATTTCCAAAACAAAGCTAAGTTAAAATTTTCATGGATTTTTTTTTTTTTTTTTCTTTGCAGCGGAACTTAGAAAAGCTTTTAGCAGCGGAATAAGACGATAATGAGTCGTCGGTTTTAGAAAACTCCGAGCACGTTGCAGGTATGTGGCCAAGCAACTCATTGACCACCAAAGTGTTCCATTTTATCGAAAGCACATGTTTATTACAACACTACTGCTTAGAAAAGCAGTGAAGGTTCAATAAAAAGGAAGCAGTACAACTCTGTCTAGAGAAACCCTGGAACTCGATGCCGCCTTGCTCCGCATATCGCCACGCAGGTTCAACACCTGAAATCCCCATAAAACGGGGTCAGAACCACTGATGGTCTGGTAAGTAGGCAAACACCTATCTATTCAACTCAAGTAAATGCATAGACCACTCAGGGTCGTAGTTCGTAATACGACGCTCAAGCCTCCATGACTTAGCGTATATCGCAAAAGCCTCATCAGGGCTATGAGTTGAACATCCACGCAAGTCGTCATGACTTCGCATAAGCCTCTTCAGGGCTGTGAGTTAGAATAACCTCTTAAGTCTCTACGACTTAGCCTTGACTTCCTCAGAGTCACGAATGGATGTCTAGCTCAAGCCTTTATGCTTGGCACATCCGTATCCTACGAATCTAAGGACAGCTCTCCGAGCTTCACTTAGTCGTACGGATATCAATGGGGTTCTTTCCCAATCGGTCCAGTAGTATACCGACCATGACACCTTCACAAAGGTTATGCAGGACTGACTCAACAACGTCATCCACTCATACATTCAAAGTAGCGCTGTACCTAAGCTAATGCTTTGTTTCGATAATTGCACCTCCCCCTGGGCTTAGGGGACTCATATCTGGGCGACAACGCGACGATCTGGGGGTTGATTATTCTATGTATTTTAGATACCACAGAGGCCTGTTGACCCCATCCCCCTAGTAGGACGGTACAACATACCAGAAGAGATCCTTACTAGGTATCCGAATGCATTCTGCTACTGCAGTAGTTGGGTTCAATCCTTAGATATTTAAGGATAACCACGACCTCCATACCTCTGAGTGACGAAGGCCATCAATGAACTCTATCAGGTTCGGGTGAAATATATGTCACTCAAGGCTGCGCCATCACCGTCTTCCTCGGTGAGAAATTCTGAAAGGGGCCTGCCGGTCTTACAATTACTTGACGAACATTGCATGCCTATAGGGCAGCCTTTGAGAAGTATGTACCCGACCCAAATCAACCACACGGTTTTCACCGTGGAACAAAGGTTTTATTCATATGCATGCTTAACTCTGCTCTCGGCACTTCGGCCTTGACGAGCACTTCACCTCTTTCGGTGGAAACAACTCACTCCGGCTCAGCGGCCCTTACGAGTCTGGTTGTATGATAATTCTCAATGAGCATGCACATGACTCGATCTCTACGGATCGGCTACTCGGCGTATTTTTACGCAACGAGCTCAGGACCTTGTCAAGGCGCTACCACTACTTTGGCGCAACGGCTCTTACAAGTATGATGCCCCTGCAGGTGTCAGGGAGACGAGTCATTCTGACATCGTTCCAACAAAGGACATCATTGTGCCACTTAACTGGTTTTGGCAGCTCTTCTGCCAACCATTCTGTCAACACCTTCTCTGCTCTACCGGCAGTGGTGCGACGAACCTTTCTACATCGTAGAAGGCGTTCCATAACTGGGTAGCACTTCTGCTACGTTCTTTCTGAGCTATTCTTAGCCCTTCAAGAATTTTAGCAACACTTCCTCTCTTTAACGGAGAAAGCGTGCGTTTTCTTTTATCCATTTCAGCGGCATCTCCCCTCTTTGGTGGGAAATCGCTACGCTTAACTCGGAAAATGGATGCGCACCGTTGTGCGTACTTTGCATTCATCAAGGTTACCGGAACCTTGGGTCATAGCCAGGCCATACGTAATTGATTTAGTCTTTACGTAAAGAGCATTTTGCCAAAAGGCGAAGCCTTTCCAATAGGGGCTTCATTCGTCAAGCAGAATTTTATACGAGGAGCGGTAAGGGAATCGCATGGGCGATTTTGGAGTTGATCTCCATTTGAACGCTCACTTACGCGCCATATATGTAATATAAGCAGAAGCCTGTGCTTTATACAGCGGTGGCGTAAAGGAAATGCATATACTATTGTTCAGGGTGTGTAACTGAACGAAATATTCTACATATATAACAAAGCAGAAGCCTTGGCATCGTTCGACGCGACGGCGTAAGTAAATACATTGCAGAAAGCAGGAGCCTTGGCATCGTTCGACGCGACGGCGTAAGTAAATGCATAATCGGAAGTGCAGTAATCGGAAGTACAGAAAGCAGGGAGCCTTGGCATCATACGATGCGACGGCAAAGATAAATTACATGGCCTGTGCGATATAAGACGCGTCGGCAGTATCAGCAGATATACACCTAGATCTGTATCCAACGATAGTTACGAGGCGAGCGAGTGAACACCGAAGTGTCCTAGAGGGCTCAACCAAGAACTAGGGTGAGATACTATTTTGAAGAACGCATATACTGCGTATTCGAACATATATATCCGACGATAGTTACGAGGCGAGCGCGTGAACACCGAAGCGTCCTAGAGGGCTCAACCAAGAACTAAAGTAAGATACTACTTCAGAAAGTATATGCTATATACAAACAATCAAATACTTGAGAGAGATGGTTTAATGAAGCGAACTTACTTCAAATCGTGGAAGAAACGACTCCGGGTTGCTTCTTTGACTTCGAGCCTTCTTTCGAGAGGTCAGACTAAGTCAGATGAGGCTGACTTAGTTGAGAAAGAGGTAGAGCAGGTCAAGCTACTCAACCTAAGTGGTTTGAACCAAACTGGGTTCGATTCAAGTCAACTGGGTTCAGCAGGTTCGAACTCAGCTCAAGTAGGCTAAGTCTGGGTTCAGAAATCCAAACCAAAAGCTGGACCAAAAAGGACTTTGACTTTGACTTCCAACCCAACTAGGTTCAAGTCAAGTCAACTGGGTTTGAGCTAGGTCAGGTGGGTTCAGACCTAGGTCAGGTGGGTTAGGACCAGGTCAGGCAGGCTCAGGCTAAGTCAGGCAGGCTCAGACCAGGTCAGGTGGGCTCAGGTGGGCTAGGCTAGGTAGGGGAGGTTTGGAAAAGGAGGAGAGAGAGAGGGCTAGACGATTTTTCAAAGGAGGGGGGCTCCTCTATTTATAGATTCTGAAACTTGAGCCCCAAGTTTCAGAATTTCCATTTTAGTCCATAGCTTTTTCAGAAATTCCCTTTGATCTTATCCATCTGACTGTTTGATCTTATCCATCTGACTGTTTGATCTTATCCATCTGAGATATTTTCGTGGGTCCCACCGGATATTTTCTGAAGAATATTTCTATGGGTCCCACCAACATTTTCGTGGGTCCCACAAAAAAGTTGAGTTTTCGGCATTTTTTTCCGAAAAATTCTAAGTAGGACATTATCTTCGTATTGATGCAACTAAGAAAGTTGGCTCGCAGGAATCTCTTGATTTCGATCAGGGAGGAAGTTATGATCTCCAGAGCGTTTGAGCATATATTCGTGAAGATACGAATATCCTAAGTATATTTGGATCGCAGGAATCAGTTTGATTCGCTTTACGATAAAAACGCTATTTTTCACTGAAAAAATGCCTCAGGAATTTATTCAGAGTTATCTGATAAATTGCGGGTCTTACATCATTACCCTCTTAAAGGAATTTCGTCCGCGAAATTTAGTTAAGAGTACTAAGTGCGTAACTCGGGATATTTCTCCCATATGTTAGATTCATAATTTTATTCACTTAGTTCAACATTGTATTTATTCCAATCATTACCTCATATCATGATTCATGATCGATGAGGTATGTTTCTTATATCTGAGTTCAAATCATGCTACAACCACGATAGTTTGTTGAATCAACGTTCTTCCAACCGGCTATTTAACATAGCCATCTTGTGTAACTATTTTGTACACACAGATCATTCTTGTAGAGATTAACCATATTGGAATAAGTCCCCTGTCAGACTACCTGGTATTGGAAACGTACCTCCTCACAGGTTCGCCTTCGTCAGACTTACCTGATATTGGATCAGTACACCCTCACAGAATCATACTAGCCAAGCTACTGGTTTTGGAACATATACACTCGCACGGAGCTGTATACCCTCACAGGCTCACTCTGGCTAGACGATCTGATCTTGAATATGTAAAACCTCACAGGACTCTCTTCTTGAGAACAATTCCTCGATGGTTTATTTTATTAAGTAACTTTTAACGTTCTAATTACGCAAACTTAATTTCTCAATCATGTGGTCTATAGCCATAAATTTTGGGCATAAGCACTTAAGATTTAATTTAACAAATCCAACATTACTTTAGAGAGCAATGATACATATCGATCCAGATGACCGTACACAAGGTCATAAGCCTCTTGTCTCGAGCGATTATTGGATCTTGTCCTTTGATAGCTTTTTACCCATTACAACTCTATCTATCAAGGTATCCAGATTCCTTGATATGGTCATCATTCGTGAGTTGTTCGACTGTCACTGCATAGACACGACCTGCCACAGGTTTCTGCTCTATTCTGGATAGTGGCAGTCGTTGTATTTGTTGAGAGGGTCCTCCAGATCCCATATTTCTCTGTTGAAGATCTGAGGCCTTCTTGCGACATTCTCTCACACGATGCCCTGGTTTGCCGCAATACAGGCAACCTCCCGTATCGCGAGGACAAACCCCTCCGGGATGATCTGAGCTACACCTTGGGCATCGAAAATTAGGCTGTTGGTAGGGCTGATTAGCTTCTACCATCTGTAATGGCTGCTCGGTCGGTGGAGTAAAGTTGTTCTCCCGAAAATCCCTCTTATAAAAAGCTGGTCGTGATTCCTGGCCACCGGGGAACGTCCTCTTATTATTCCCACCATCAACTATGGGCCTCTTTGCTATGATCACCTTAGATCGCGCCCAATCCTCGCTAATCTTTGAAGATGCTGCCACAACAGCTTGAAAAGTCGAGGACATGCTTGTTATCACACGAGATCGCAACCCTCCTTGCAATCCATTTATATATTTATCGGCTCTTTCTTGGTCAGTATCGAATAACGTGGAGCAATATCGTTCAAGGTTTTGAAATTTAGTGGTATAGTCCATCAGACTCATAACACCTTGCTCCAATTCCAGAAACTCCATCTTCTTCTTATTTCTGGAGTGTATCGGAAAGTAATTATCCAAGAAAGTTCTCCGAAAATCATCCCAAGGGATGACTTCAAGCTGAGAGAACTGGATTATCTTAGTGGTATCCCACCACTTCCGTGCGTTGTCTTTCAGCCTGTACGTGCCAAAGTTGGTCTTCTTTTCTTCTGGTACTCCCAATACCAGGAAGGCACGCTCCGTTTCCTCAATCCAGCTTTCTGCAAGCTCTGGATCGGCACTGCCAACGAAGACTGGTGGGTCTAGTTTGAGGAACTTTTCATAAGTTATTCCTCCAAAGTGCTCATTGCGAGGCGGGGTTGGTGCTTGCCTTGATTCACGAATGGCAGACACAAGCCTGTTGAGCGTCTCCAACAGGAAGCCCTGTGTATGAGACTCCTCGCTCGACATGGTTCTCCTCGCCTTAGGAGCCATTTATCTATTCATGCAAATACACCCAAATTAGAGAAAGTATAAGATTTATACTTACAGTGCGATACCGCAAACATGACGGATCTTGAACCAGGTTTCTCAGACTCATGCTTTGATACCAATTCTGTAACGCCCCGGATTTCCAAAACAAAGCTAAGTTAAAATTTTCATGGATTTCTTTTTTTTTTTTTTTTCTTTGCAGCGGAACTTAGAAAAGCTTTTAGCAGCGGAATAAGACGATAATGAGTCGTCGGTTTTAGAAAACTCCGAGCACGTTGCAGGTATGTGGCCAAGCAACTCATTGACCACCAAAGTGTTCCATTTTATCGAAAGCACATGTTTATTACAACACTACTGCTTAAAAAAGCAGTGAAGGTTCAATAAAAAGGAAGCAGTACAACTCTGTCTAGAGAAACCCTGGAACTCGATGCCGCCTTGCTCCGCATATCGCCACGCAGGTTCAACACCTGAAATCCCCATAAAACGGGGTCAGAACCACTGATGGTCTGGTAAGTAGGCAAACACCTATCTATTCAACTCAAGTAAATGCATAGACCACTCAGGGTCGCAGTTCGTAATACGACGCTCAAGCCTCCATGACTTAGCGTATATCGCAAAAGCCTCATCAGGGCTATGAGTTGAACATCCACGCAAGTCGTCATGACTTCGCATAAGCCTCTTCAGGGCTGTGAGTTAGAATAACCTCTTAAGTCTCTACGACTTAGCCTTGACTTCCTCAGAGTCACGAATGGATGTCTAGCTCAAGCCTTTATGCTTGGCACATCCGTATCCTACGAATCTAAGGACAGCTCTCCGAGCTTCACTTAGTCGTACGGATATCAATGGGGTTCTTTCCCAATCGGTCCAGTAGTATACCGACCATGACACCTTCACAAAGGTTATGCAGGACTGACTCAACAACGTCATCCACTCATACATTCAAAGTAGCGTTATACCTAAGCTAATGCTTTGTTTCGATAATTGCACCTCCCCCTGGGCTTAGGGGACTCATATCTGGGCGACAACGCGACGATCTGGGGGTTGATTATTCTATGTATTTTAGATACCCTAGAGGCCTGTTGACCCCATCCCCCTAGTAGGACGGTACAACATACCAGAAGAGATCCTTACTAGGTATCCGAATGCATTCTGCTACTGCAGTAGTTGGGTTCAATCCTTAGATATTTAAGGATAACCACGACCTCCATACCTTTGAGTGACGAAGGCCATCAATGAACTCTATCTGGTTCGGGTGAAATATATGTCACTCAAGGCTGCGCCATCACCGTCTTACTCGGTGAGAAATTCTGAAAGGGGCCTGCCGGTCTTACAATTACTTGACGAACATTGCATGCCTATAGGGCAGCCTTTGAGAAGTATGTACCCGACCCCAATCAACCACACGGTTTTCACCGTGGAACAAAGGTTTTATTCATATGCATGCTTAACTCTGCTCTCGACACTTCGGCCTTGACGAGCACTTCACCTCTTTCGGTGGAAACAACTCACTCCGGCTCAGCGGCCCTTACGAGTCTGGTTGTATGATAATTCTCAATGAGCATGCACATGACTCGATCTCTACGGATCGACTACTCAGCGTATTTTTACGCAACGAGCTCAGGACCTTGTCAAGGCGCTACCACTACTTTGGCGCAACGGCTCTTACAAGTATGATGCCCTTGCAGATGTCAGGGAGACGAGTCATTCTGACATCGTTCCAACAAAGGACATCATTGTGCCACTTAACTGGTTTTGGCAGCTCTTCTGCCAACCATTCTGTCAACACCTTCTGTGCTCTACCGGCAGTGGTGCGACGAACCTTTCTACATCGTAGAAGGCGTTCCATAACTGGGTAGCACTTTTGCTACGTTCTTTCTGAGCTATTCTTAGCCCTTCAAGAATTTTAGCAACACTTCCTCTCTTTAACGGAGAAAGCGTGCGTTTTCTTTTATCCATTTCAGCGGCATCTCCCCTCTTTGGTGGGAAATCGCTACGCTTAACTCGGAAAATGGATGCGCACCGTTGTGCGTACTTTGCATTCATCAAGGTTACCGGAACCTTGGGTCATAGCCAGGCCATACGTAATTGATTTAGTCTTTACGTAAAGAGCATTTTGCCAAAAGGCGAAGCCTTTCCAATAGGGGCTTCATTCGTCAAGCAGAATTTTATACGAGGAGCGGTAAGGGAATCGCATGGGCGATTTTGGAGTTGATCTCCATTTGAACGCTCACTTACGCGCCATATATGTAATATAAGCAGAAGCCTGTGCTTTATACAGCGGTGGCGTAAAGGAAATGCATATACTATTGTTCAGGGTGTGTAACTGAACGAAATATTCTACATATATAACAAAGCAGAAGCCTTGGCATCGTTCGACGCGACGGTGTAAGTAAATACATTGCAGAAAGCAGGAGCCTTTGCATCGTTCGACGCGACGGCGTAAGTAAATGCATAATCGGAAGTGCAGTAATCGGAAGTACAGAAAGCAGGGAGCCTTGGCATCATACGACGCGACGGCAAAGGTAAATTACATGGCCTGTGCGATATAAGACGCGTCGGCAGTATCAGCAGATATACACCTAGATCTGTATCCAACGATAGTTACGAGGCGAGCGAGTGAACACCGAAGTGTCCTAGAGGGCTCAACAAAGAACTAGGGTGAGATACTATTTTGAAGAACGCATATACTGCGTATTCGAACATATATATCCGACGATAGTTACGAGGCGAGCGCGTGAACACCGAAGCGTCCTAGAGGGCTCAACCAAGAACTAAAGTAAGATACTACTTCAGAAAGTATATGCTATATACAAACAATCAAATACTTGAGAGAGATGGTTTAATGAAGCGAACTTACTTCAAATCGTGGAAGAAACGACTCCGGGTTGCTTCTTTGGCTTCGAGCCTTCTTTCGAGAGGTCAGACTAAGTCAGATGAGGCTGACTTAGTTGAGAAAGAGGTAGAGCAGGTCAAGCTACTCAACCTAAGTGGTTTGAACCAAACTGGGTTCGATTCAAGTCAACTGGGTTCAGCAGGTTCGAACTCAGCTCAAGTAGGCTAAGTCTGGGTTCAGAAATCCAAACCAAAAGTTGGACCAAAAAGGACTTTGACTTTGACTTCCAACCCAACTAGGTTCAAGTCAAGTCAACTGGGTTTGAGCTAGGTCAGGTGGGTTCAGACCTAGGTCAGGTGGGTTAGGACCAGGTCAGGCAGGCTCAGGCTAAGTCAGGCAGGCTCAGACCAGGTCAGGTGGGCTCAGGTGGGCTAGGCTAGGTAGGGGAGGTTTGGAAAAGGAGGAGAGAGAGAGGGCTAGACGATTTTTCAAAGGAGGGGGGCTCCTCTATTTATAGATTCTGAAACTTGAGCCCCAAGTTTCAGAATTTCCATTTTAGTCCATAGCTTTTTCAGAAATTCCCTTTGATCTTATCCATCTGACTGTTTGATCTTATCCATCTGACTGTTTGATCTTATCCATCTGAGATATTTTCGTGGGTCCCACCGGATATTTTCTGAAGAATATTTCTGTGGGTCCCACCAACATTTTCGTGGGTCCCACAAAAAAGTTGAGTTTTCGGCATTTTTTTCCGAAAAATTCTAAGTAGGACATTATCTTCGTATTGATGCAACTAAGAAAGTTGGCTCGCAGGAATCTCTTGATTTCGATCAGGGAGGAAGTTATGATCTCCAGAGCGTTTGAGCATATATTCGTGAAGATACGAATATCCTAAGTATATTTGGATCGCAGGAATCAGTTTGATTCGCTTTACGATAAAAACGCTATTTTTCACTGAAAAAATGCCTCAGGAATTTATTCAGAGTTATCTGATAAATTGCGGGTCTTACAAAACTATGTGGTGAAAAATCAAAGACATTATTCTCAACCTTTTGTTCATAGAACTAAACTTTCTAGTTCTAATAGAAATGCATCTAGATATGATTATTCTAGACATGTTTATTCTAAATCCTTTTATAGAAAGAATATTTATTATCAAAGGAAACCAAAATCCAAATGGATATGGGTTCCTAAGACTAACTCTCATGGACCCAAAAATAGAAAGGGGTCAAATGCTCTGTTTTCTGATTTTGTTGTAGGTACACAACATAAGGAGCAAATGGATATTGGACAGCGGCTGTTCCAAACATATGACTGGAAGGCCGGAGTTATTTTTCACCCTCCAAAATAAGGATGGAGGAACCGTCACCTTTGGTGACAATAACAAGGGAAAAGTGATAGGTATTGGTAATATTGGTAATCCAAAATTTCCCTTGATAGAAAATGTTCTTTTAGTAGATGGTTTAATGCATAATTTAATATCTATCAGTCAATTATGTGATAAAGGTTTTCATGTTTCTTTTGAAAATGATTTATGCTTAATTTCTGATTTTCAATCTAAAAGGATCATGTTTAAAGGTAAAAGAAGAAACAATGTGTAAGAACTATATCTAGATGAATTACCCTTTTTTAATGAAAAATGTCTTATTGTTTCAAATGAAATTCAATGGTTATGGCACAAGAGACTTGGATATGTTAACTTTAAAATTATTTCAAAGTTATCCAAGAATGATCTTGTAAGAGGCCTACCTAGAATACCATATAAAAAGGACCACTTATGTGATGCTTGTCAAAGGGGTAAACAAATCAAGAGTTCTTTTAAAGCAAAAGATATAGTTTCAACAAAACGTCCTCTTGAACTTTTACATTTAGATCTATTTGGACCATCTAGAATTCAAAGTTTGAATGGTAGCAAGTATGCTCTTGTTATAGTAGATGATTATTCTCGGTTTACATGGGTGATTTTTCTAAAAAGCAAAAATGATGCTTTTCAGAATTTTCTAAACTTTGTAGAAGAATTACAAATGAAAAATCTACATCTATTATTAAAATTCGTAGTGATCATGGTGGTGAATTTGAAAATGAATCTTTTCTAAAGTTTTGTGATTTACATGGTATATCTCACAACTTTGCTTTTCCTAGAGCGGCTCCACAAAATGGAGTTGTTGAAAGAAAGAATAGAACTTTGCAAGAATGTGCTAGAACCATGCTTCAAGATAAAAATTTACCAAAATACTTTTGGGCTGAAGCAATTAATACAGCATGTTATGTCTTAAACCGTGTTCTTATTCGACCAATTTTACATAAAACATGTTTTGAATTGTATTATGATCGTATACCAAAGATCTCATATTTCAAAATTTTTGGTAGTAAATGTTTCTTGTTAAATACCAAAGATAATCTTGATAAGTTTGATTCAAAATCAGATGAATCAATATTTCTTGGATATTCTTCTAGAAGTAAAGCATATCGTATTTTCAATAAAAGAACATCTTGTATTGAAGAATCTTTACATGTTGCATTTGATGAGAATTGTGAGCAGGTTATACCTCTAAGCAAAGGAGAAGAAGTAATACTTCAAGAAGAACCCTTGATAGAGAGTACTTCTCAAGAAAATATTCCTCTTCAACCGGTTTGGAAAGAAGTTCCTAATCATCCACATGAACAAGTTATTGGTGAAATAAAGAGTGGTGTCCAAACAAGAAGGCAATTAGAAAAATATATTGCAAATGTTGCTTTCATATCTAAATTAGAACCAAAGAATATCAATGAGGCTTGTGGCTTTTGGCCATGTCTGAAGAACTTAACCAATTTACTAGGAATGATGTTTGGGATCTAGTTGATAGACCAAAGGATCATCTGGTAATTGGAACAAGATGGGTCTTCCGAAATAAGCTGGATGAAAATGGTGAAGTTATTCATAACAAAGCAAGGCTAGTGGCACAAGGCTATAATCAAGAAGAAGGCATAGATTTTGATGAAACCTCTGCACCAGTGGCTCGATTAGAGTCAATTCGAATGATGCTTGCTTTTGCTAGTTACATGAACTTCAAGTTATAGCAAATTGATGTTAAGAGTGCATTCTTAAATGGATACATCAATGAAGAAGTTTATGTAGAGCAACCTCCAGGCTTTGAAAATGAGAAATATCCAGAAAAAGTCTACAAATTGAAAAGAGCTTTGTATGGACTCAAACAAGCACCAAGAGCGTGGTATGAAAGACTACGAAATTTTCTAGAACAATCTGGTTTTTCCATTGGTCGGGTAGACTCCACTTTATTTATTAAAAATCTTAATTCAGATATTCTTATTGTGCAAATTTATGTTGATAACATAATATTTGGTTCTACTAATGATTCTCTTTGTAAAGAATTTGCTAAAGCTATGCAGGAAGAGTTTGAAATGAGCTTGATGGGCGAATTAAACTACTTCCTTGGACTTCAAATAAAGCAAACTGAAGAAGGAATCTTCATCAATCAGGCTAAGTATACAAAAGAACTTCTCAAGAGATTTGGGATGGACTCATCGAAATCAAGAAGGAATCCTATGAGTACAACTACTTCTCTTGATAAAGATGAAAATGGTAAAAGTGTAGATACTAAGCTCTACAGAGGTATGATCGGATCTCTATTATACTTAACTGCTAGTCGACCTGATATTATGTTTAGTGTTTGTATGTGTGCAAGATTTCAAGCTAATCCAATGGAATCTCATTTAACTGCAGTAAAACAAATTCTTCGTTATTTGAAAGATACTTCAGATTTCGGTTTGTTTTACCCAAAATCATCTTCCTTTGATTTAGTTTCATATAGTGATGCAGATTTTGCAGGAAGTAAATCTGATCGCAAGAGTACTAGTGGAACTTGTCATTTCTTAGGAAATTCCTTAGTCTCTTGGTTTAGTAAAAAGCAAAATTCAGTATCACTCTCAACAACTGAAGCAGAATATATAGCGGCTAGTTTAGCATGTTCACAAGTACTTTGGATGAAACAGACCTTAAAAGATTTTGGTTTGAATTACTCCACAACAACTATTTATTGTGATAACACTAGTGCTATAAATCTTTCGAAAAATCCTATTCAGCACTCAAGAACTAAGCATATTGAAGTTAGACATCATTTTTTAAGAGATCATGTGTTAAAAGGAGATATTTCGTTAAATTTTATTTCCACTAAAGAACAACATGCCGATATCTTCACTAAACCTCTTAAAAATGAAGATTTTATGAGAATTAGGAGAGAACTAGGTATTTGCTCGTTTTTGGATTTATAAAAATGTTGATTTTTGAACAAAATCTCAAAATCACATTATATTAGTCGACCGATAAAATTCTAGTCGACTGGTGTTTTAAATTTTGGAATGTATCGCACCATATTAGTCGACCGAAATATTTCTAGTCGACTGATGATATTTTTAGAATGAGTCGCACATTCTTAGTCGACCGATAAAGGTTTAGTCGACTAAATTTTTTTAAAATTTTTAAATGAAGGGACCCGATACCCCTTGGATTTTTAAAACACTCGTTCTTTTTAAAATAAGCATCGTTTCACTTCGTTTTCGTATCTTTTCGTTTTTCTTAAAAACGAAACCCTTAAAAACAAAAACCCCTTTTGGTCTCTTTCCTCTCTCTCTTCCGAAAAACCCTCGGAGTGCCGTTCGATCCCATTTTCGCTGGGATTTTTCTTGCCGTGACAAGGAGACGCCGGAGTCTTCTGGTTGTGATCTTAAAACGCCGGAATCCTCCTGCAGTAACTGGCGCATCTTCAAAACACGCTGGAACCCTCTTGTGTGACAGTGCATTGCCGGAATCCCCTTGTGGCCGACTTCTCACTCACCGTCAGCCATTGTATCCTCCTCTGGTTCTGTTTCACATCGCCGGACAGCGTTCTACTTCTGCCAGAAATCATTTGGAAGTCGTCATTGTTTTTGGTAACTCTATTTTTAACCATGCCTCGTACGAAGTCTGCATCTGCAAAAGATTTAGGTTCTCCTCCTCCTACACCTACTTCAAGACATGGATTTTCACTAAGATTACTTCGCAATCCTCTTCTCTATGATACTTTTGGATCAATTTCTGCACTACCTATTTTACCAGGCCGAAATGTTCTATTTCACTTGTTTTCTCGTTACAAAATAAGAGAATTATTTCCTGGTATTTCACATCTTTTTGATGCTTGTGCAGATACCCTTCACTATCCTTTTCTTATTCACTTGTTTTACACGAATTTACAAATAGATCATGAAATTGGAGTTTTGTCCTCTCTTGTTCGTGATGTTGAAATCGAGTTTGATTCGAAATTACTTGGAGAAATTCTTGAAATTCTACCTTCAGACACTCTTTTCAACACTATTGAATTGAATGATGAAAGAGTTTTTGAACAAATTCTTCTTCCAGGAGCACCTCACTGCCCTCCTTTCAAAAATACTAATCTTCAAACTCGTGCACGCATTGCTGGACGAATCCTTGCCCACAATGTTCTACCCAAAACTGGTTCTTTTGATTATTATTCCACAAATCTATCTACGGCTCTTTATGTTTTATTTGGAAATATTTCTGTCAACTAGGCCAATGTGTATTTTATAAATTTGTGAAAACAAAAACCATTTATTCCTTATGGTTGTCTTTTAACCCGTATTTTTAGACATTTCAAAGTTCCTTTAACAAATTAAAAATACATTGAGCAAAAAGAGTTCTTTGATCAAACAATTTTTAAAAGAATGAAAATTAAATATCTGCCTCCTTTAAATGTTGATCAAACTGAACCATCTGATCCTAATGAACCATCAATTTTTGAACCTTCACCTTCTGCGACACCTTCATCTCATACAAAAAGAAAGAAATTTTCGACAAGTCAAGACCATGATGAAGTTATGCAGAGACTGGAAGCTTTAGAGCTGCATCAACATACTTTTCGTGAAGATGTGACTCAACAACTATCTTCGATTCAGAAAGAGATTACTTCAATCAAGGATTTGCTCAACTCACTTTTCTAATCTTTGTTGTCTGAACTTTCATACTTTATGGGTTGTAATATTTTAAACTTGTATCTCTATTTTGCTTATGCTATTTCTGCCCTTACTCTTTTTTATTCTGACAAAGGGGGAGAAAAAGATGATAGCAATTACATTGCAGGAGATCTTGCATGAGAAATGCAAAATTAAGAGAAAAAGAAAGCTTTGAATGAATGTATTTCTAAATGCATGAAGAAATGATGAATGGAAATGCAAACCAATCAATATGTGATATATGTGCTTTAAATGTGCTAACTTTTAATGTTTTGCAGCATATTGATAGGGGGAGTAAAATCTCCATCTATGCATCTAAATGCTTCATCTTTGATTAAGTTTGTCATCATCAAAAAGGGGGAGATTGTTACGACAATGAAGCCATACATGATACTTCAAGTACAAGGTTTTGATGATGAGCAAGTGGAATCAACTGTATTTCAGCTAAGGCTATGAAGAAATTGAAGAATTCAGTGAAGAATCTTTGAAGACTAGTGTGCAAATGTTTAATTCATTAAAAGTCTTAGATTCTTGTAAGAGCCTTACTTAGAGTGCATATTTAGGTTGTATTTCACCTTAAAAGTCTTTAGAAAAACTTTTCTAAAAAGAACCCTCATGAAAATCTTTTTAGAAAACTCTTTTCTTAAATTTTCATGTTTATTAGTTGACCAATAGACTTACCAGTCGACTAATCCTTTCGTGCCATATTTTCTAAAAAGTCATTTTTGTCAAATTAGTCGACCGAAGGTTTTATCAGTCGACTGGACAGAATGTCTGTTTTCTGGAAAATTAGCAGCAGTCAACTAATGGTTATATCAGTCGACTGAACAAAACATGTGTTTTCTGAAAATTTAGCAGCAGTCGACTAATGCTTTTTATCAGTCGACCGAACAGAATGTTTGTTTTTCAGAAGATTTTAGCAGCAGTCGACTAAAAGGTTTTTCAGTCTACTGATGATATTATCAGTCGAATAACTTTTCTCAAGTTGACTAAGTTTCAAAAGTTCAGATTTTCAAACGGCTCGATTAACAGATCAGTCGACCGACGATAACTGTCAGTCTACTAATAACTAACTATTAGTCGACTAACTGATGTTTCAGTCGACTAATTTTGCCGTTTTCCTGAAACTTCAAAAAGACGTATCTTTTCATTTTTCAAATGTTTTGATCGTTCGAAATGGACAGTTTTGATACCCTTTCATACCCTCAATGTATGGAAAACTTTAACTATAAATATGAGTGCATTTTACACTCAAAACAACAAGAATTCAATCGATTTGAATCATTTACTTATTGCTTTTCACTCCTATTCATTCAAGTATTTGTTTTCTCACTCACGTGATATTTTCACTTCAGTTTTTCACTCAAATCACTTTGAGAGATAGTGAATTCGTGAGTAGAGTATTTCAACAACCTCAAAAGCCAATTGCATCTCATTTGCATTCAAAAGGAAGGCTCATAGGTTGTTTTGTAAGTTGTTACTTATTTTCTGTAAAAAAAAAAAAAAGGACTCCTTGGTGTAAAGGAGTTGTTTGCTTTCAGTAGGGTTGTTACTGAAAGTGGGACCAGTTATGGTCTGTGTGATCTTGTAGTTTACAAGGTTGATAGTGAAAATCTCAAGCGGGTTTTGCTTGGGGACTGGATGTAGGTCGGGTTAGACCGAACCAGGATAAAATCTTGTGTTCTTTGTGTGTTTGCTTTGAGATTTGCAAAGTCATTAAATATTCCGCAGACAATTTTTAAAAGCACTATTCACCCCCCCTCTAGTGCTCGTTGCCTAGATCCTAGTGTACTTTCACTATCTGGGCAAAGCATGTGATAGCCGGACCGGGACCTAGATAATCCCAATCTTCATGGCATGAAAAGAAATCTTCGGCTTCTGAAGATCTCCTTCCATTTCATCCTGTTTTTAACTATTTTTCAAAATTCTCTTATTTGTTTTCTCATAAAATCCAAAAATCTGAGAGTCCTAGTTTAATTAGAACTTTGTCCCCAGAGTCTGAGTTGAATCAGAACTCTGTTTTATTTCAATATTTGTTATTGTTTTCACTGTTTTCACAAGTTCTTTCAACTGTTTTTCAGAAAATACCAAAAAAAATCTAGAATTTTAGTCCGATCAAGACTCTGTCCTAGAGTCCTAGTCCAGTCAGGAGTCTGTTTTGAAGTCTGTTGTTACTTCCGTCTTTCGTTCGTTTCTATTTGTTTTTAAAAAATAGGTCATTTTGTAGAGTCCAGTTAATCCAGGACTCTATTTCAGAGTTCTGATCGAGTTAGGAGTCTAACCCTGACTGTATTTTCTGATTTATTTCACTATTTTTTTTATAAAATCTTTTCAAAAACTCCTTCATTTGGCTTTTAAAACCCAAAATCACAGAGTCCTAAAAATCCAAGACTCTAACCCGAAGTTCCAGTTCGCTTGAGACTCTACTTTCAAAATTCTGAATTTCAATTATTGATTTTAACCCCTTTTCAAGGCTATTTTCAAAGTTTATTTCAATTTTTTTAAAACCTAATGTGGGCCCACTCAGTTGGTGCCATATCTAGAGGAGTTCTGACCCAGTTGGAACCCTATGCCATTTCAAAACTTTTAATTTCAAGTTTACTTTTGAAAATCTTTTGAAAATTCTCTCAATTTCAAGTTTTAAAATCGTTTTTGAAAATTCAAGTGGGGTCCACTCGAGGTGGCGCCACATTTGAGAAAGTCAGGGTTAGACTAGGTTAGTTAATGTCTTGGTTAGTTTTAGAAGTTTAGAAGAGTCAAAATCCATGTTGAAAACCTATTTTAAAACTTGATTTTAAACCATTGTTTTTAAAGGTTTTTAAAACTTTAAAAACCAAATGTGGGAAAACGCCAAGTGGCACAACATTTGGGGATTTTTTAGGTTTAGCTAGGGGATAATTAGGACTTAATTGGGATAATATAGGATAGGGGTAGTTAGGTAACTCCACTTAAAAATTGCCCCCCCCCCTTAAAGAGTCCAAAGTTTTCAAAATTGTTGATTTTTAACCTAAAAATTTATTATAAAAAGAGGCATAAGGGAGGTCGATTTTCCCAACTCTCTCTCCTTTGGATTCTTGGAGCTTCTCTCTTCTCTCCATATCCTCCTCCATTGCTTCAACTCCAAGGTAATTAGTTCTTTGATTTTTCTTAGTTTTAGTTAATGTTTTATTGATTTAAGCATGGATTTAGCCTTGGGCGCCCCTCCTTATGTGGATTCAACCATGATTCAACCCCAAGAACCATCAAGAACGGTCCAAGAAGATGATCTAACATGGTTTCACTGTTTTTACATGGATTCTAATCCGTTAGAATCGATTATAGCATCAATCTTCATATTATTAACCAATAAAACATGTGATTTACCCTTTTAATGGGTTAAATCCTTGATTTTAAAGGTAAAATCAAATTTCAGACATGATTTCCCTGTTTTTATTTTTTTTTTACTTAGTTATGTTTATTACATGTGTTTTAACATAGAAATAAATTTCTTTTTACTGTTTACTATTTTTTATTATTGTTTTCATTAGTTAATGCATGTTTTATTAGATTTTATTAGATTTCTGTGTGTTTTAAGCTTAGAACAGCAAAGAGCATGCTATTTCGGATTGAAATATTCACTGTTAAATTTTTTTTTTTATATGTGATAAATGGATGTGTAAATGAACTATTGTAAAAAAATCAAAGGTTTTGGGATTCGGGAACCCTATCAGAAAAATCAGACATCAAATCGGGATTTTCAATCTTTAAAATCGTTGTTAAAATCAAAAGAGTAACTTGCAGTTGTGTGGGTATTCTCATCCGATGTCCGATTCATAATCCATAAAATGCTATGGATTCATGTTAATGAGATATGTTTACTATGAAATTGTGATAATTTTTGGTTTCTTTTTAGTATTTTTCCCTTGTCAGAGAAACAGATTTCAAATTTAAAACTCGTTAGGGTTTACCAAAACCCTAATCAGACTTGTGTTGCTCATAGATCCCAAACCACAAATCCGATTCATGATCTGTAAAAAAAGAGTCTTATTATTTTTCTGATCAATGTTCACTGCTAAAATCTCAGATATTGTAAATAAATACTGCTATTTATTCATAAATTTTCAATCAGAAGTGTCTGTTCTAACTCATGTTTGATTCACAATATGTAAGTCCAGATTGCCGGAAAGGGATCTCCCTCGTCTTAACAGATTTTTCCAATCTGTAAAAAGGAAAACCTCTGTTTTTATGTCTAGTTTTCCTCTGTAAAAATTCAGAAATTTTCATGGAGGATTGATCCCTGATTTTGGTCTAACTCTGAAACTGGTTTGTGACCTAGGTTAAAAATAGCATATTTTAGGGTTTTAATGCAATTTTCGGATTAAAATAATGTCAAAAAATTTATTTTTATGATTCAAATATTATTTTAGGGTCATAAAAAGTGAAGGTACCAATTTTTATGAATTTCTGAATCCGTTTGATGCCTGAATTAATCATATTGCAAAACAGGGCACCTGCAAGATCCCGAAACACTGCCAAAATCACAATTTTTGTGATATTTCTTGATTTTCGTACATAAGTGTGTGTTTTTAGGGTTTATTCATATCTAGAATCATATTAGGGTGTTTCATGTTTGATTTTATGTTTATTTCAATCATAAATCTCAAGTTTTTATCAAAATCTATTTCAGAAAACCTTGATTTCACGGCCATAGTCTTGCTATCGGAAGCAATTTGGTCATTTGATCTCAATTTCGAAATTCTAAACCCTAATTTTCACATTTTTAATCATGTCATATCATATTTGAGTTAATTTATCATTATTTGTATTTCAAAAGTTGTATTTTACAAAATATCTTTCTGAAAACCCTGATTTCAAAGCCATAGTCTTGCTATCAGGGGTATTTTGGTCATTTTGACCCCAATTTCGAAATTTCAAATTCCATTTTCATATTTATTCCATCTTATTTCATATTTTATTAAGTTTATATAAGGGAATCATATGGAAAATGGCTTATATCTAGCAAAATCCAGTAATTTCTAGATATTACTCAATAAATCTAGAAAAGCCAACAGATCTTCACTAACCATTTTTCTAGTTTTGCAAAGACATTTAAGACTTTATTTTCAGTAATTTAAATTCAATTAGTGATGTAAATTAAATGTAAATTTTGGAATAAGAATTTCAATTTCTGCTTAGAATAGGGCTGCATTGCATATAGTTTCAACTTTGATATATAATTGCTATGTTTGTCATTCATGCATATATTTACAAATTCACCATGGTCTACACGAATGGCACGTGCACTAGCTCTTATAGAGTTGACAAACTTGGTGGAGTTTGTATTTATGGCCATAGTCAGAATATGAATGATACCCAGATTTGTAATCTTCGTATTAGCCACATTCAGCCTACACTCTTAGGCTAACTTAAAAAATGCACTGCATTTCTCAAAAATACAAATAGGATTTCCTCAATTCCTCAAAATCAAGTCTTTCAAATCCATATTCATTCATTTCATTCATTTACAAATTCCAATTTCAATTCAGAGAAATCAATTTTCTCAAAATCTCTAAGTCTTATTCTAAAATCGATTTTCTCAAAACTCTGAACTTTCAAATGGTATTTCAAGTATTTTCCCAAGTTCAAAATTCGATTTTCCAAGTTATGTATTCAATTTCAAAGTTTGAATTCAAAGAAATCAAGTTTTTACAAAGTTAAAAATTTCTCAGAAATTGATTTTCCTAAAACACTTGAATTCTTCAGAAATCGATTTTCACTTTCCTCAGAAATATTCTCTCACTAAGCTCACGATTTTCCAAGTGTTATCTTTTTCAAGAATTTCCAAATATTTTCCAATATTCAAAATCAAACATCATGTTTTCAAATATGCATTTTTCAGGAAATTCATAGCACAAGCCTGATTCTTTGTGCATTTAGGAAATAGAACACGATTTAGACAAGTTGAGCAAAGCTAAAGCACACTTTTGATCCTTGGTTCAATTACCCCTGGTAAAGGTGCCAGGAACGGTTGAACCTCGTACCGACACTCGAGTCCCATTCTTCGGAATTATCTCGCATTTTAAAACGGAGGCGAGTTATTTTCAAAATCTTTTTCAAAGGTCAGTTTGACTTGCAAAAGTAAAAATTTTGTGATGATAACAGGCTAACCATACAGGGCTTTATAGAGGGTCATTTGAATTGAGGACTGAAAGGAGGTGTTATAGGATCATTCAGTCTAAAAAAGGTAGCCGGTTCATGACTTGGTTTTTCACTAGCAAAACAATGAAGGTAGGTCTCAACAGTTCAATTAACTACTTCAGTATGGCCATTAATTTGGGGGTGATAGGTTGTGTTGTATTTCATCTTGGTTCCTAAGAGGTTGAAGTACTCATTCCAAAATCAGCTAGTGAATAAGGAATTTCATCACAAACAATGGACTTGGGCATCCCGTAGAATTTGCCTATATTTTGGTTCACTACGGTTTGACTAAAGTACTTGCAGGGCAGGGCCATCAAATGAGAAAACTTGGTAAACCTATCAACTACCACATAGATGACTTCTTTTTTGTTGGAGGGAGGAAGATCTTCAATGAAGTTCATAGAGATATCTAACCAAGTGCGGTCTGGTATGGGCAAGGGGTGGAGGTAGCAAGCAGGCTTGATTGCCTCGTTTTGTTGGCTTGGCATGCGAGGAACTCTCTAATAAACTTTATTACATCATCTTTCATCTTTGGTTAATACAATTCAACTTTGATCCGCTATTGCGTCATGAAGACCCCTTCATGACCACTCAAGGGGGATGAGTGGTAATGATGGAAGAGGTTGGAGATGATCTCGACATCTTTGGGATCTAAGAACCTTCCCTTGCAGAAAATTGTTTCACCCTTCACTTGGTGGTGTGGGTGGCCACTTGGATCATCCTCTAAGGTCTTTTTCAATTTATGAATTTTTTTGTCATTCCCTTGAATTTGACATGCCTTACTTCATAGGTCACAAGTTACTATGAAGAACACATTCAATCTTGCTTCCTCATCGGCATCCTTTTGACCTTTTGTTTGTTATCCATAGGGGATGACCTCTTGACTAGCTTTAAATTTTGGTAGAGTATCCTCAAGGCCTACGATATTGCTTCCCTTTGGTCTATGGGCCCTTAATTAGGCATGTTATTTCCTCATCTTTCTCATAGCTTATCTTTATTTTGTCAAAAATCTAATAGACTTTTCCTAGGGATCAAAGCCAACTTATCCCTAGCACCACGTCCTTGCCTTGGATGAGTAGTACATAGAAATCCACCTAAAATTTGGATCCTTGGAGATCCAAATCCATGTCAGGGCGGACACTCGTGCACTTGAGGTGATTGTCATCCCCAACCATCACACTAAACATGGGCTGCTAATTGACAGAGCATCCAAGGATCAACACACGATCTTCCCGCACAAAATTATGGGTCGATCAAGTGTCAACAAGTACCTCAACTTGTTACTAATACATCTTTCATTGACACAATTGACTCTCCAAATCATGAAATGGGATGTCAAAAAAGAGTTTGATTCAAAATATTTCCTGCTTCAAGGAGAGGATGAGCCAATAGAAACTCCAAAGAATTTGGCTAAATTCAATGGAACCGGAAACCCCTATATACATATGGAAATATTCAACAATAACTACTCTAAATATTATGAAAATGATTGACTAATGATCAGATGGTTCCCACGAAGTTTAGAAGGTGATGTCTTAGTATGGTTCCCCACAGTGGACCTTTAAAGGACTTTTAAAGAATTGATCAATGTATTCCTGGATAGGATATGATGTAATGTAGAAGCATTTTCAATAATTAATCATCTACATGAAACTAGGCAAAAGAAAGCAAAATTCTTCAAGTTTCATCGCTCACCAGGACACTGAAAAAAGCTCAAAGAAGAAAAGTTGGTTCTAGCTGAGTGCAACCAATCTTCCACATACCAAGACCCAAGTAACACTGTAGATTCATTTCCTAATCATCACACCAACCTCTTAATGAAAACTAGACAAACCTCCCATTGAACTAATGTTAAGATCCTACCATCTTTGAGTAATATAAAAATCTCTCTAAAGTTTTTTTAAAATAAAATCTTTGACTTAGCAAAAATTCTCGACTCTTCTTTTACAAGCCAAAAAGAATATTCTCTCACTGTAACAACCGTGAAAAAAAAATCGTGTCCGACTCGTGTCAGACACTTGCCCTGCACGTGTCAGACACGTGTCGGGGGTCTGGGCAGCTTTGTCGGGCCCGGATCTGGGTCCGTACCAGACCCGAGCCTGAACCCGGACCTGGGTTCTCGAACTCTCGAGAACCTGCGTCTTTTAAAAAGATGCAGGTGTCTCGGGCGAGGGGCAGAACCCCTAGCCCCTTCTCTCTCATCTGCTCCGCCTCCCCCCTCACGCTGTCGTCGGCGATCGGAGGCGCCGGCGAGCGATTCCGTCCGGCCGCCTCCCCTCTAAGTTCTGGCCGCCTTCTCGGCGACGCAAGCATCCCTCGCTGCCTCCCCGTCGCCGATGATCGCAGTCATCGACTTTTCCCCTTTTTTTTGTTGCCGACCTCCCCGTCGCCGGTGTCCTCAGCCGACGACGTCCTTTGAGCTTAGGCGACCATCTCCTCTCCCTCGTTTCACTGTCATCGGTGAGTGCTGCCGCCGCCGACTCACCGCCGGCCTTGTCTGCTGTCGACTGCGTCGGCCACCGACAACCTCTTAGCTTCGGCCTCCTGACGCTGGCACCCGAGAACCTCCTTTCCTTCCTTCACTGTCTCCTGTGTCATCGACGTCGACAACTCGTTGTCGGCCATCTTTTCCGACGATCGGCTCTGGTGACAACCAACCCCGTGCGCTGGCGACCTTCGAGCCTGGCCGACCACCCTTTCTTCCTCTCTGCCTCCTCGTTGCCGGTGGTTGCAGCCGGCGATAGCCTTCCAGCTTCGGCAGCGCCACCACCCTCCGTCCGAATGACCTCAGCCGACGGTGGCCCTCGGCCCTCCAGCCTGCAGACTCCTCTGTTGCTTCCGTTTTCGGAGGTAAACCCTCCCCTCTCTTTCTCATTTGTGCTGGATGGATCGACAGGGGGGCTGAGCCCCCTATCGTCACCGCTTGTTGGCAGCGGGCTAAACCCCCCCTGCCTCCCTTTGTTTTTGGTCGATGAGGGGCTGAAACCCCTCTTGTTGGCTCTTCTTGGCATGGGGTTCCGCCTCTTGTAACCTTTTCCCTTTTTGCTGTTGATCGACAGGGGGGTTGAGCCCTCTGTCGCCTCTTGATTGGCAGGGGGTTACCCCCCTGCCTTTTTGTGGTTGGTCGATAGGGGGGCTGAGCCCTTGTCGCCTCTTGTTTTGGCAGAGGGTTACCCCCCTGCCTTTTTGCTGTTGGTCGACAAGGGGGCTGAGCCCCCTGTCGCCTCTTGTCGGCAGGGGGTTACCCCCCCTGCCTTTTTGCAGTGGGTCAGTAGGGGGACTGAGCCCCCCCTGCTCTTTTGTTGGTTCTCGGTGGGGGGAAGGGTCCCCCGCCTTAGTGTTGCCTCTCGGTAGGGGGCTTTGCCCCCCTGTCTTCTTTTGTTTGCCGGCAGGGGGAGAGGGCCCCCCTGCCTTCTGTTGTTTCCCCTGCAGGGGGTGGAGCCCCCTGCACCCTCTGTTGTTCCTGGCAAGGGGCAGAGCCCCTTTGCTCTCTTGTTGCTCCTCGGCGGGGGGTTCTGTCCCCCTGCCTCCTGCGTTGTGCCAGCAGGGGGCGAAGCCCCCTGCTTTCCTGTCTTCGAGCAGGGCTTGCCCCCTGCATCTTTGTGTTTGATCTCCGGCAAGGGGCTTTGCCCCCTTGCCTTGTTCTTGCTGTCGGCAGGTGGTTGTGCCCCTGCCTCGTGCTTTGGTAGTGGGTGTTTCCTCCCTGCCTTGTTGCGGCAGGCGTGGCAGGGAGCTTCTGCTCCCTCCTTTGCCTTTCTTTGTGCTGGCAGACAGGGAGCTTCTGCTCCCTACCTCTGCTGCTGTTGCCAAGCAGGGTTGAGGCCCCTGCCTCTAGCACCCTTGTCTGCAGGATGCAGAAGCTCCTGCCTCTGCCTCCTGCAGGCAAGAGACCTTGTTGCCTTGTTGCCTTGTTGCTTGTGTATATTCGACATATACTAACGTTCTAAGCTCTCTAGGTTGAATGGTGGATCCGGCTCGCCCTCTGTGGCTCGAGCTCTTGCTTGCCTACGCTGCATGCGGATGAGGACCCGCAACCCCTTAAGGTAGGGGATTCTTGCGTGAAAGGACAATGAACTGACAAATGCTCAAATAAGAAAGATAACTAAAAGAGGATGATATATGTATACGTATAATGTATATACGTATGTCTTTACCTTCATGGACGCGGTTTCGTGACCCTTGTCCTCTTTACTTTCCTGCACTTTCCTTTCTGTCGCCGCCACGCTATTTGTGCCTAGGCTTTCCATTCTGTCTTTACATTTCATGTCTTTTAATTCAAGGACGCGATTTCGCGATCCTTGTCCTCTTTACTTTTCCGCACTTTACTTTCCTGCTACCCCGCGCTTTGCGCCCTGGCATTTACTTGCTTATGTTTGCCTTGTTCTGCAGTATGCCTGGTCCTCCTTTACGTTCTTGCACTTTACTTCCTGCGTTTACTTGTTGCCCCGCGCTTTATGCGCCATGGCCTTGCTTCTGCTTTACTTTTTGTGCTTTACCTTCCTGTGCTGGCGTGCTTGCTCTTGCCCTTACCTTTTATATGTGTTCGTCTTTATCTTGTTGTCGCACTTCGTGCATATGCCTTGCTCATACATGTATTCTTATCTCTGTCGTATGCTTTCTCTCTTGCTTACGCTTATCAATCTATCGAGGTGCAACCTCATGCCTCGTGAGTCGTCCTTTACACTTGCGTAGTCAGTATAGGATCTCCTACCTCACGAGTTGCTTACGTAGTTGCCTGCTTGTGCGTTACGATGATCGAGGTATGATCTCATACCTCGTGAGTAGCCCTAGCGTTCTACCCTTGCGGTGCAACTCCTCCCAACGAGTCTTGCCCCTCGTTTTGCCTTTGTATTAGTATGTGCATGAGTTTGCCTCTTGTCAGCTTGCACTCCCTGAGTGTAGCTTCGAATGTATAGTGTATATCGTTTCACTTGTCTTACAAGACACGACACGCACTTATGCACTTCGGTTCTCCAAAGACATTGTCTTAGGTGCAAACCTATTTTCAAGATGTATAGCTTGTATAGCAGAGGTAGCGGCCGGACCTCCCAAATCGATGTATTTGGGATAGATGTGTACAACCTTAGTTTGCCTTTTCGTTACGACTTAGATAACCTTGTTTAGGATCCTGTGCACGTATAGGGCGGGGATCCTAGCGAGGTACTTGCGCCATCACTAGATCAGTGTTACCTCACCTTTGATGCGAGACCTAGTTTCTAGGCTTTTTGGTTCAACCAAGATTGTAGCACCTTCCCTCCTTCGTGAAGGTATTGTTGGATCTCTTACAAAGGATCCATGTTCCTTCTCTTGTAGTAGTACCCTTAGTCACGTACGATATGTTTGGACTACGAAGAGCAGGACGAGAGGTCTATAGAAACCTCTAAACATGTATTGACACATTAAGCTAATCCTGTTATATTGATTTCGTCTAATAGGCAGATTGCTCGCGATTGTCTATAGGATCCGAGCACGATCAGTTGGAACTGGAATGAGTTCACTGTGGGCTTCTGTAAAGTAGAAGCATTGGGATTTCCTGCGAGAGATCCATACCCCTCTCATCGTGGTTGTACTTTTGAACAGGTACGTTGTGTACTACGATGAGTAGAATGAGAGGTCTATGTCTGCCTCGAACATGCAATGGCATGTGTTTGAGATCACAAGAGTGATGTTTCTACCCTCACTGGGGATTGACCCCTTTCATCTTGATTATACATTTGAATAGGTACGATGCATACTGCGGTGAGTAGGATGTGAATTGTGTGCTTGCCTCGAACGCGCAATGGCGCGTATAACTCACCTAAATAATAATCATGCGCCTTCATAGGCAAGATGCTCGATTGGGTTAAAAGACCAGAGCATGAGAATGGGACGGCGGTTAAGAAACCCTCCGTCGTGCTCATTCAGGACGGTTCATCAAGAGAGAGGATGGATGGTACAAAACTCCGATGGACAGTCATTAATGGCAATCTCGGGCAAAGATCCGACCTTCCCCAGTCATCAGAGGTTAGGGGAAATCCATTGGGCCACTTCTGCAGAAGTACGGATGCGCATCCATTGGGCCTTTGTTTGCCTTTGGGGATTTACTCTCTTGGTCACAGACCGTCCCCTTAGGAAGAGGACTCAGTCAGTCATTTCGGGGTATAATAAAATACATAGCATAATGGACCCCCAAATCGATCTCGGCTGTTTCTACGTTTTGCCTTGTGCGTAACCACAATGGCCTGCTCAGTAATGAGACAAGATATAACTCATACACATAATCATGAGATACGCATATTGTGACATGCATTGCTTGCTTGCTTGTTAGCTCGGTAGTTAGGTATGCTACTCGTTGAGCTAGGTACGCCTGTCGAGGTGTTACCCTTGTTGGTTAAACTGCTTGCGCAGTTCTGCTAAGTAATGACTAGCTTCTCATACTAGTCAATTGCTTATAATACTAGCATTATGCTAGTTGTTGCATGTTGTGATATAACTGCTACATGTTTGCTTATCATAGCTGCGGGCCGATAGACTGAACCATATAATGGTACTTGTATGTATTACGAGTGTTGTTATGAATACCTGTCTTATGCAAATGCTTTGCTTGACTGGTAAATAGAGTTAGTTACTCTTCACCTATTATATCTGTGAGATTGCTATAGTTGTTTGTTTAGCACTTTGATCCTTCCTGCTCTTGTGTGTAGTTGTTTGCCTTACTAGAGCCTTGCTTACTCTACAACATATTTGGTTAGATCTGCTAGTCTTGCTTGTTCCTGCTTGAGCTAGCGTTTATTTTGCTTATTGCAGCTTTTGCTCTTTCTTGTCCTTTGCACCCCTACTAGTCTGTTGTGAGACTGCCCCATTTTCATGGGCAGGTGGTGAACAGGTTGAGACAACTTGCGATGGCATGATGACGCGATGCATTCAAGGTAATGCCCTTTCCTGACGTTGCACTTCTGGGGATACTTTTGATAGATGTGGTACAAGGTTTCTTTGAAAGCATCTCTTTTGATTATAACTCTGCATTTCTAAAACTGTATTACCAAAATGTGTTTCTTCTTTTCATTTCAATAAAATATATATTTGAACTGCAAATCGGTTTGTAAGGGGGAATCTGCTTTTGGTTGTAATGCGCCCAAGGTCTAGGGACTTGTTGTTTTGAACCTGATCTTCCGCTAAACTTCTGTTTTAAACTCTGATAAATGATTGATTTCAAAGCTTTCAACCTTTTTCATAAAAGGTTTCAAGTCCACGATTTTGGGGCGTTACAGCTTTTGGTATCAAAGCAACTGGGAAAGTGGTAATCCTTGATCATCCGCCATCTGCATCGCACTATGAGTATTATTTTCTCTTAACTTATTTTGTATTTATTTTAATTAAAGAATATGTTTTTGCTTAAATGTCGTTCAATAAACTGATCAAATCTATAGACGCATTAACCAGAGCAGTTGAGCAGCTCCAAGCGATGGTCCAGAACCTGGATCATAAGGTTGATAGGTTGGTTTGCACGAGCACCAATCTAGAGCGAGGTGTCAGCTTTCATGTTTTGTCCGATCCTATGTGCCTTTGGAACCTCGATGGTTGTTATTTTTGCGAAAAGGTGGGGCATTCTGCTGAAGAATGCCACTTTAAACAACGTCGCGATAAAAAGTCTGCCGAAGATAGTACTAACAACAAGCGTCGACCTGCTAAAAGATAGAAACTAAGTGAAGGAAATGAGCCTCAACGACCGTTAAACCCAAAGTGTTTGAGATGCGATCGTGTTCACCGTGGACAGGCATGTCCTCGAGCCTCTGGTGGCTGCTTTTATTGTGGCAAGATGGGCCACTTTATCCGTGATTGTCGCATAAAGAAGGTGGATGACCTTCGGCGAGTGGGCAGTACGCCCCAACCTCTTCAGTAGTAGCAACAAAACACATAGTAAACGTCGAGTAGACACTTTTGATAGTCTTATTTATGACTTTTTGTGTATTTTGTTACGTATTTTTGTCAAGTCAAGGCTTATCAATGAAATTTTGTGTGACTTTGGTGTCTTTGTGATCTTAATGATTATGATGCTTATTAGGTGAATGACGTGTTACGCCTACAACTGATTAGTTTTTGGGTAGTTGACTCGTTACGCCTATAGATGATTAACTTTTAGGTGTTTTACTTATACGCCTACAAATCATTAGTTTAGATCATTTAGATATATGACACCTCATGACTACAAATGATTAGTTTTTGAGGATACATCACGCCTACATAACTGTGTTGCAGGGTGTCGCATTATGATTGGTTATGTGAATCTATCATATCTGTATAGCATGATTGACGAATATCATGAGTATTGGACTAAGATGTCTTGTAGATATGTGTGTGTGTTTCACGCTGAAGTAGTCGGTTGTGATGTGCTTCGAGGTAAGAATTGTGAATGCATATGATGATGCAATGATCAGAGTAATTGCACATACAACTTAAATCCTGTGAATTTATTGAATTACGTAGGAGCTACGTAAGTTGAAGTTAAGTTGATTCATAATATGTTATCTATGTGTTTTTGTGTATAGAATTCATGCTTTGATTACGCATGCTTTGAGGTCCTATTTGAGGATATAATGTTTCTTGTGGCATTGATGAGTTGCGTAGTTTAAATCTTCTATGTGATGTGATTGATATGCCACGTGATAAGAATTGTTGGAAGAATGTGTGATTTTGTGTTTTGTTTTGCCATGTGAAGTGATACGATGCATATTGTTGGTATATATGCTTATGACATATTGGTGGTTGCTGACCCCGAGTGCGGTCAATTATTTTGATCAGTCGATTGTGTTGAAGCATGTATCACTGTGTATGGCGCCTGTTGAGGATCTGATCTCCAAAGGATTATCTGCGAGGGGGGTGTATGACCAAGATAAGGTGACCCACTAGAGTGGTAGTGTAACGCCCCAACTTTTTATAGTAAAAATTTTGGAGTAAATTTTTTTTTTGAATAACGAAAGTGCGGAAAACACAAGTCGGGTGCATTACAGGGTAGAATAGAGAAATACTAAACATACCATTCATTAATTGAAACATTATTGTCATTAATTACATCCCATAATAGAAATGTAAATCTACTAATCAGAGTTCAAACATAAAATACTGAATAAATGAGATCTATTGGCTTTATCCAAAATGACACCCCGATGCTCCACCTGAAAAACATTTAAAGCTGAAGGGTCAGACTCCCCTGTCTGCGTAAGAAGCATTATATTTATATGTGGTGCTCAGTGTCCAGTGTACAAATATGTGTAAGTACTGCAGATATAACTAGCATGAAAGTTTATAACATTCTAAGAAGATGATTATGCTTTCTAATTCATGATACAGTGCAAAGGATGACTGAACTAGAGGTATATTTATCTGCATTAGTACAAGCTGTAGATTCCATAAGTTTTACTAAAGTCAACTCAACAGAATATAATTCTTCAGAGAAAAGTTTCTAGTCAACTTAAATTATTTAATGCTTATCTTACTCTTACCCTGTGGGTACGCACAGACATAGACCTCGTAGCGGACCGAGACCATACGGGGGTCTATTATTTAATAGCCCGTATGACTAGCCGTACGGATATCCAAAGAGGACGGTCAATGACCGAGAGAGAACTCCCCAGTGGCTAGAACAAAAATTAGGATGCACCCTGTACTTCTGCAGAAGACTTGGATCTACCACCTAGGACATACTGGTCCCCTAACTTCGTGGACTGGGGACTGGGTGAGACGCCTAGCTCTCACAAGAACAAGAATGTCCACGAAGCTTGTACCACCTACCCTCTCCAAGGTAGACCATGGGTCCAGTAACATACACCATCTTTCAGGTGTACCCAGAGCCCTGGGAAACCAGTAACATATACCATTTTCAGGTATACCCAAAATCCAACATATTTAATTTATATGTGTATAAATTTTCATTCTTGTTTGTTTGGATCCAGTAACATACATCTTCTTTCAGATGTACCCAGAACACTAGGAAACCAGTAACATATACCATCTTTCAGGTATACCCAGAATCCCATATTTAGGTTATGTGTGTATATTTTTAATTCTATTTATTCTTATGTGCAAGTCATTGCACCACAGGGGATTTTCAAAACCCCAACCCACACTCAGGTTGATCTTAGTATATGCACATTACCCATCGAATGCCTCAAAGACACCAACCACTATTTCTCATAATTCTGGTTCAACTTTGTGTCCAGTACTTATACAATCGGCATTTTAAGTTTTGTTTATGAGCTCGATTGTATGTTTTGTACCCCCACTGGTTATGCCGCAACATGGCATTATCCAACTTTATCATTTCTTAAGTGCTTGTTTGGCACTCCCAACACTTAGCGAAACCACATGTTCATTTTTGAACTCTTATATTGCCCTGAACAAGAAATGATCTTCGTTATACAAGTATATGTACCATGTGTGTTCCATGTATTGGACATAATCCTAAAGTCTATATGTGAATCACATATTTAGTTTACCATCAAAACTATTTCCTTCATAGATATTTCAATTGCATTTCACCTAAAGAGTCTTTAGGAGAACTTTTCTAAAAGAACCCTTCATGAAAATCATTTTAGAAAACTCGTTACTTAATTTTTTCAAGGTTTATTAGTCGACCAATAGAATCACCGGTAGACCAACCTTTTTGCTTCAAATCTTCTAAGCAAAATGTTATTTTTTTATAAAATTAGTCGACCGAAAGTTTTATCAGTCGACCGGACAGAATGTCTGTTTTCTGAAAAAATTTAGCAGCAGTCGACTGAACAAAATATCAGTTTTCTAGAAAAATTGAGCAGCAGTCGACTGAAGGTTTTATCAGTCTACTGAACAAAATATCAGTTTTCTGTAAAATTTAACAGCAGTGGACTGAAGGTTTTATCAGTCGACTGATCAGAATGTCTGTTTTCTGGAGAAAAAATTTTTTTGCATCAGTCGACTGAAGGTTTTATCAGTCGACTGATCAGAATGCCTGTTTTCTGAAAAAATTTAGCATCAGTCGACTGATTAGAATGTCTGTTTTTTGGAAAAAGTTTAGCATCAGTTGACTGAAGGTTTTATCAGTCGACTGAACATAATGTCTGTTTCCTGGAAATTTTAGCAGTAGTCGACTGAAGGTTTTATCAGTCAACTAACTATGGTTCCAGTCGACTAATTTTGCCGTTTTTCTGTAACTTTTAAAAGGGTGTATCTTTTTATTTTTCAAGCATTTTGATCATTCTAAATGGACTATTTTGCCACCCCTTTCATTCTCAATGTATGGAATCTTTCAACTATAAATATAAGTGCGTTCCATACTAAAAAACATCAAATCCAATCGAATTACCCTATAGGAATGATATATCTTTATTTTTCTATGATGTAATATTGCAATCACATATACATAACTTCAGACTTGATTAAGACCATTTAATCTACAAAGTATGAAAAGTGTATTGAACAAGAAAATACAACCAAACAATAATTTCATGAATAATAATCTTAGATACTTAAGGTTCCACGCCATTCGCCTACTTACTTTTGTTTCGATCTTGAATCCGTCATGGCTAACACCCACACCAAAAATATATGCATTTTCCTACATAGATTCGAACTGTAGGTTTTGATATGAGTACTACATATCACCAGGCATACACATAGGAACGAAATGCCCTTACAAAGAACACCACAGTGCCCCAACGTTGGCCAAGGGTGAGAACCATTGGCTGAACCACTACATATTGACTTATTAGCGAGTAGGTGTTTCAGCTCATGCCACCTGGGTCTCGAGGCCTTAAACATACCTACATATAGGTGGTGCTTGTTGCGTAAACTCCATGATATTGCAACATAGATGTGCAACAAGGCATCAACCACTTACATACAAATAGGAATGCTCTTTACCTCTTGTTGGAGCGTCAAGCGAACGAAGCAAGGCTTCTTCCTTCGTTGGAGTAGCACACTACGTTTGCCAATGGAAGTCCAGTCGTGCAGCAATAGAAAACTCCACCCCAACTATGGAGGTCTGATCACCCAAGAGAGAGAGAGAGAGAGAGAGAGACGTCTAGTCTAACTCCTTACCAAAAATCTCTCATTTAACTCCTCAATTTAGGGGGAAGTTACTAAATTTTCAAAGCATTAAATCTTCACCCAAATCTCACATTTTGGTGGGTGATGTCTATTTCCAACAATGCCCCCTCCTCTCTTTGGCATGATTTCCTCTAACTTCCCTCACTATTTGCTTTATGGGTACCCCTCTTCCATGTCACATGGGATTCTCCTTAATCCTTGGTAGAGCTAGATGAAAAAGCCAAAAATTTAGGCTTAACTTAATCCCACGTTTTTACGCTTTTCACCAAGGTAGAAATCATCACTTTCTTGTAAAAAAAATAATTTGTGCATAGGGGGTTTTGAACTTGGGTGGGGGGGTATCACACACCGTGTGTCCTACCACAACACCACAGCATCACTTGGTGTTTACTTTTGCAGAAAATTCTCTTTATGTCACAATGAGACATTTTTCCTTGTTGATGGATTTCTTTCGTTTTCACATGGATTTTTCACCCGTTTGGTATAAACTTGCACTCGCTTACTCTATTCCTGTTTCGGATCTCACACTATCATTCCGAAACCATCAAGTTTCCTTTTGGGCCCCGTAAGTCGGGTCGGATCATTGGATCTCACCAAGATCCAGATCCAAAACCACTTGTGAGAGTTTGTTATCGGTTTCGTTCTAGAAACCACAAGTCATAAGAATTTTACTGCCTAACTTAAAATCTTACTGTTTCACATAACTGCTCCCTTTTATTTATTTAGAATTTCATAAATTTCACGGGTTTTACATACTATCTATCTAAAAAGAAATTTCGTCCGCGAAATTTGTAATACATATTAATCAAACAATTGTGGGTATTTGTTCTTCATTGCTGCTTCCGGTTCCCACGTGCATTCTTCTAAGCCATGATGTCTCCATCTCACTTTGACTAATGGGATGATTTTATTTCGTATCACCCGCTCACTGCGATCCACGATTTTAATCGGTCTCTCTTCTACGGTCAGATCTTCTTGCACACTGATGTCCTCGAATTGAATCACGTGTGACGGATCTTGAATGTATTTTCTCAATATTGATACGTGAAATACATTATGAATCTTGGCAAGTTGAGATGGTAACTCAACTCGATAAGCAGTTTCGCCGATCCACAACAATATCGGGAAAGGTCCGACATATCTAGGACTCAACTTTCCCTTCTTTCCGAATCTGAAAACGCTCTTGGTCGGCGATACCTTGACAAACACTGCATCTCCCACTTCGAAACTAAGCTCTCTGCGTTTCTGATCCGCATAACTTTTCTGTCGAATCTATGCTGCTCTAAGTCGATCTCGTATCTTCTGTATTTGCTCTGTGTAATGCTGAAGTACCATTGGTGACTCAACTGTTCTTTCGCCAACTTCATCCCAATATACTGGTGACCTACAAGGCCGCCCACACAATGCTTCGAAGGGCGCCATGCCAATACTCGCATGGTAGCTATTATTGTAGGCGAACTCTGCTAGTACCACGTGAGCATCCCATTCGCCTTTCCAATCCAACATACAGGCACGTAGCATGTCCTCTAGTGTCTGTATAGTCCTTTCTGACTGTCCATCGGTTTGTGGATGAAAGGCAGTACTGAATTTCAACTTGGTTCCTAATGCCTTTTGTAACTGCCCCCACAGTCGTGAGGTAAACCGAGGGTCTCTGTCGGATATGATAGAGATTGTCACCCCATGTAATCGTACTATTTCCTGGATATACAGGTCGGCCAAGCTCTCAAGTGACTGCTAGTACCAGTATTGAAGATCTTTGAACATCTTGGTACTGCCCGGGTGAATGGTATACTTGCTCTTATGTGCCTCTGCCAATAACTCTTCTCTGGTCTATGGATCACTCGGTACCCATAGTCAATCTTTAAACCATATACTTCCATCCTCTTTATGCTGGAAAACAGTGTCTTCTTGCAACGCCAATGCCTCCATCTTGCTGTACTGCGAGTCTTCTTTTTGCTTAATCATGATCCGCTCTCGTAGTTTTGATCGTACAGTCAGGCTAGACAGCCTAAGTACGCCTTGATCATCGGAGAAAGGTCTCAATTCTGTGAACTCAGAAATCATCTTCCATCCAAGATTTACCAGGCTAGAAAGATTTCCCCCAGCCTTACGACTAAGGGCATCAGCAACAACATTTGCTTTCCCTGGATGGTACGAGATTGTAAATTCGTAGTCCTTGATGAACTCAAGCCACCTTCTTTGTCGCATATTAAGTTCCTTCTGAGAAAATAGATACTTCAAGCTCTTGTGATCAGTGAAGACTTTGAACTGCTCTCCATATAGATAATGTCTCCAAACCTTTAAAGCAAAAACCACAGCCGCTAACTCTAGGTCGTGAGTGGGGTAATTCCTCTCATGAATCTTTAGTTGTCGTGATGCATAGGCAATGACCTTGTCGTGCTGCATCAGTACACACTCCAATCCAGTACCAGAAGCGTCTGTGTACACCACGAATCATCCGCTTCCAGACGTTAAGGCTAACACCGGAGCTGTGGTAAGCTTAGCTTTAAGGGTTTGAAAACTTTCTTCACTTTTCTCATTCCATTCAAACTTTACCCCTTTTCGTAGAAGCTTTGTCATTGGCATAGCGATTCTGGAGAAGTCTTGGATGAATCGCCTATAGTAGCCAGCTAATCCTAGGAAGCTTCGAATTTCACTGACATTCTTTGGTTGTGACCAATTCATCGCAACTTCAACCTTGGCGGGATCTACTGAAACTCCATCCTTCGAGACTACGTGTTCAAGGAACATGACTTCTTCAAGCCAAAATTCACATTTCGAGAACTTGGCATATAACTGATGTGTCCGGAGGGTTTCTAAAATGATTTTCAGATGTTCTTTGTGTTCCTCCACATTTTCTGAGTATATCAGTATGTCATCAATGAAGATAATGACGAAGGAGTCTAGGTATGGCCTAAATACCCGATTCATGAGGTCCATGAATGCCGCAGGAGCATTCGTGAGTCCAAATGGCATCACCATAAACTCAAAATGCCCATATCTGGTTCGAAATGCTGACTTTGGGATATTTTCATCTTTTATTCTCAACTGGTGATAACCTGACCTCAAATCAATTTTAGAAAAGACCTTTGCTCTTTTCAATTGATCAAATAGGTCCTCGATATGGGGTAGAGGATATTTGTTCTTCACAGTTGCTTGGTTCAACATTCTGTAGTCTATGCATAGTCTTATAGACCCGTCCTTCTTTTTCACAAACAGGACCGGTGCTCCCCATGGAGACGTACTCGGTCGTACAAAACCACGCTCCATCTGCTCTTGCACCTGCTTCTTCAGTTCTTCTAACTCTGCTGGTGACATCCGATAAGGTGCTCTTGATACTGGCTTTGTATCTGGCATCAGTTCAATCCCAAACTCGACTTCCCACTGAGGAGGAAGTCTAGGAAGTGAAAGTGCACTAGGATCGAGGCAACGAGCACTAGAGGGGGGGTGAATAGTGATTTTAAAACTTTCTGCGGAATATTGAAGGATTTTGCAAATCTCAAAGCAAACACACAAAGAACACAAGATTTTATCCTGGTTCGGTCAAACCCGACCTACATCCAGTCCCCAAGCAAAACCCGCTTGAGATTTTCCACTATCAACCTTGTAAACTACAAGATCACACATACCATAACCGTTCGCACTTTCAGTAACAATCCCACTAAAAGCAAACAACTCCTTTACACCAAGGAGTCCTTCTTTTTACAAAAAAGAAATAACAACTTACAATACAACCTATGAGCCTTCCTTTTGAATGCAAATGAGATGCAATTGGCTTTTGAGGTTGTTGAAACACTCTACTCACGAATTCACTATCTCTTAAAGTGATTTGAGTGAAAAACTGAAGAGAAAATATCACGTGAGTGAGAAAATCAATACTTGACTGAATAAGAGTGAAAAGCAAGATTCAAATCGATTGAATTGTTGTTTTTGAGTGTAAAATGCACTCATATTTATAGTTAAAAGATTCCATATGTTAAGAGTATGAAAGGGTGTCAAAACGGTCCATTTCGAACGATCAAAACGTTTGAAAAATGAAAAGACACGCCTTTTTTGAAGTTTCAGGAAAACGGCAAAATTAGTCGACTGAAACATCAGTTAGTCGACTAATAGTTAGTTATTAGTAGACTGACAGTTATCGTCGGTCGACTGATCTGTTATTCGAGCCGTTTGAAAATCTGAACTTTTGAAACTTAGTCGACTGGAGAAAAGTTAGTCGACTGATAATATCATCAGTAGACTGAAAAACCTTTTAGTCGACTGCTGCTAAAAACTTCTAAAAAACAAACATTCTGTTCGGTCGACTGATAAAAAGCATTAGTCGACTGCTGCTAAATTTTTCAGAATACACATGTTCTGTTCAGTCCACTGAAAAACCATTAGTCGACTGCTGCTAATTTTCCAGAAAACACATGTTCTGTTCAGTCGACTGAAAAACCATTAGTCGACTGCTGCTAATTTTCCAGAAAACACATGTTCTGTTCAGTCGACTGAAAAACCATTAGTCGACTGCTGCTAATTTTCCAGAAAACACATGTTCTGTTCAGTCGACTAAAAAAAAACCTTCGGTCGACTAATTTGACAAGAATGACTTTTTAGAAAATATAGCACGAAAGGATTAGTCGACTGATAAGTCTATTGGTCGACTAATAAACATGAAAATTTAAGAAAAGAGTTTTCTAAAAAGAGTTTCAAAAGAGTTTCTTTTAGAAAAGTTTTTCTAAAGACTTTTAAGGTGAAATGCAACCTAAATATGCACTCTAAGTAAGGCTCTTACAAGAATCTAAGACTTTTAATGAATTAAACATTTGCACACTAGTCTTCAAGGATTCTTCACTGAATTCTTCAATTTCTTAGCCTTAGCTGAAATGCAGTTGATTCCACTTGCTCATCATCAAAACCTTGTACTTGAAGTATCATGTATGGCTTCATTGTCGTAACAATCTCCCCCTTTTTGATGATGACAAACTTAATCAAAGATGAAGCATTTAGATGCATAGATGGAGATTTTACTCCCCCTATCAATATGCTGCAAAACATTAAAAGTTAGCACATTTAAAGCACATATATCACATATTGATTGGTTTGCATTTCCATTCATCATGTATTCATGTATTTAGAAATACATTCATTCAAAGCTTTCTTTTTCTCTTAATTTTGCATTTCTCATGCAAGATCTCCTGTAATGTAATTGCTATCATCTTTTTCTCAAGATCTCCCGGCAATTTCAAAGTAATGCTATCTTTATCTTTTTCTCCCCCTTTGTCAGAATAAAAAAGAGTAAGGGCAAAAATAGCATAAGCAGAAATAGAGATAAGTTTAAAATATTACAACCAATAAAGTATGTTTTTCAAAGATCAAAGATCAGAAAAGAGAGTTTAGCAAATCCTTAATGGCAGTTACATCCTTCTGAATTGAAGCAAGTTGTTGAGTCACATCTTCACAAAAGGTGTGTTGATGCAGCTCCAAAGCTTCCAGTCTCTGCATAACTTCATCATGGTCTTGATTTGTCGAAAATTTCTTTCTTTTTGCATGAGATGAAGGTGTTGCAGAAGGTGAAGGTTCAGAAATAGATGGTTCATTAGGATCAGATGGTTCAGTTTGATCAACATTTAAGGGAGGCAGATATTTAATTTTCATTCTTTTAAAAATTGTTTGATCAAAGAACTCTTTTTGCTCAATGTACTTTTCATTTGTTAAAGGAACTTTAAAATGTCTAAAAATACGGGTTAAAAGACAACCATAAGGAAGAAATGGTTTTTGTTTCCACAAGTTTGTAAAATACACATTGGCCCAGTTGACAGAAATATTCTCAAATAAAACATAAAGAGACGTAGATAGATCTGTGGAATAATAATCAAAAGAACCAGTTTTGGGTAGAACACTGTGGGCAAGGATTCGTCCAGCAATGCGTGCACGAGTTTGAAGATTAGTATTTTTGAAAGGAGGGCAGTGAGGTGCTTCTGGAAGAAGAATTTGTTCAAAAACTCTTTCATCATTCAATTCAATAGTATTGAAAAGAGTGTCTGAAGGTGGAATTTCAAGAATTTCTCCAAGCAATTTCGAATCAAACTCGATTTCAACATCACGAACAAGAGAAGACAAAACTCCAGTTTCATGATTCATTTGTAAATTTGTGTAAAACAAGTGAATAAGAAAAGGATAGTGAAGGGTATCTGCACAAGCATCAAAAAGATGTGAAATACCAGGAAATAATTCTCTTATTTTGTAACAAGAAAACAAGTGAAATAGAACATTTCGGCCTGGTAAAATAGGTAGTGCAGAAATTGATCCAAAAGTGTCATAGAGAAGAGGGTTGCGAAGTAATCTTAGTGAAAAACCATGTCTTGAAGTAGGTGTAGGAGGAGGAGAACCTAAACCTTTTGCAGATGCAGACTTCGTGCGAGGCATGGTTACCAAAATGTCGGCTTCCAAATAACGTCCGGCAAGGGAAAAAAGCTTTCTGGCATTCAAAAACAAAGGACGATGCGGTGACGGTGAGGAGAGGTCGGCCAAAAGGGGATTCCGGCAATGCACTGTCACGGCAAGAGAGTTCCGGTGTGTTTTTGAAGATGCGCCAGTCACTACAAGAGGATTCTGGCGTTTGAAGATTACGGCCAGAAGATTCCGGCGTCTCCCTGTTACGGTAAGAAAATCCCGGCGATTATGGAGTCGAACGGCACTCCGAGGGTTTTTCGGAAGAGAGAGAGGCAAGAGAGAAAGAGGGGTTTAAGGGTTTCGTTTTTAAGAAAAACGAAAAGGTACGAAGTGAAATGATGCCTCTTTTTTTTTAAAAAAAAAAAAACGGGTTTTAAAAACAAATCCAAGGGGTGTCGAGTCCCTTCACTTAAATTTTTTTTAAAAAAATTTAGTCGACTAAAACTTTATCGGTCGACTTAAAAAAGTGCGACTTATTTAAAAAATATCATCAGTCGACTAACATAACATGCTATATTAATTGCTTCAGCCCAAAAATATTTTGGTAAATTTTTATCTTGAAGCATGGTTCTAGCACATTCTTGCAAAGTTCTATTCTTTCTTTCAACAACTCCATTTTGTGGAGCCGCTCTAGGAAAAGCAAAGTTGTGAGAGATACCATGTAAATCACAAAACTTTAAAAAAGATTCATTTTCAAATTCACCACCATGATCACTACGAATTTTAATAATAGATGTAGATTTTTCATTTGTAATTCTTCTACAAAGTTTAGAAAATTCTGAAAAAGCATCATTTTTGCTTTTTAGAAAAATTACCCATGTAAACCGAGAATAATCATCTACTATAACAAAAGCATACTTGCTACCATTCAAACTTTGAATTCTAGATGGTCCAAATATTTCTAAATGTAAAAGTTCAAGAGGACGTTTTGTTGAAACTATATCTTTAGCTTTAAAAGAACTCTTAATTTGTTTACCCCTTTGACAAGCATCACATAAGTGATCCTTTTTATATGGTATTCTAGGTAGGCCTCTTACAAGATCATTCTTGGATAATTTTGAAATAATTTTAAAATTAACATGTCCAAGTCTCTTGTGCCATAACCATTGAATTTCATTTGAAACAATAGGACATTTTTCATTAAAAGAGGGTAATTCATCTAGATATAGTTCATACACATTGTTTCTTCTTTTACCTTTAAAAATGATCTTTTTAGATTGAAAATCAGAAATTAAGCATAAATCATTTTCAAAAGAAACATGAAAACCTTTATCACATAATTGACTAATAGATATTAAATTATGCATTAAACCATCTACTAAAAGAACATTTTCTATCAAGGGAAATTTTGGATTACCAATATTACCAATACCTATCACTTTTCCCTTGTTATTGTCACCAAAGGTGACGGTTCCTCCATCCTTATTTTGGAGGGTGGAAAATAACTCTGGCCTTCCAGTCATATGTTTGGAACAACCGCTGTCCAATATCCATTTGCTCCTTATGTTGTGTACCTACAACAAAATCAGAAAACAGAGCATTTGACCCCTTTCTATTTTCGGGTCCATGAGAGTTAGTCTTAGGAACCCATATCCATTTGGATTTTGGTTTCCTTTGATAATAAGTATTCTTTCTATAAAAGGATTTAGAATAAACATTTCTAGAATAATTATTTCTAGATGCATTTCAATTAGAACTAGAAAATTTAGTTTTATGAACAAAAGGTTGAGAATAATGTCTTTGATTTTTCACCACATAGTTTGGTCTATTTTGAGTATCAAAGAAGCTATATCCCAATTCGGTTTTATTAACCGAGCATATTTGAGAACCAAGAAGTTTTTCTAGATTCTCTTGACCATTTGTAAATTTGGTCACTATAGAAAGAAGATCATTTGACTTTTCTTTAAGACTAGATATTTCTTTTTGTAAGAGATTGGTTCTAACTCCAATTTCTTTTATCTCAATTGCCTGGCAAGAATTTTCCTTCTTGAGATCTTCTATTTCTTGAAGTAACACTTTATTTTGAGAGTCAAGAGTTAAATTTTCAGTTTTTAACTTTTTATTTTTAGAACTAAGACTCTTAAATTTAGCATACAAATCATTAAATGCTTCAAACAACTCATCATAGTCAAATTGACTTACCGATTCTTCTTGTGCTACAAAACACATGTTGGCGACTTCTTCATTTGATTCTTCATCGGAAGAGGAGTCACTATCATCCCAACAGGCTTGAAATGCCTTTTTCTTCTTGAATTGGTCATTGGGCTTGAATTTGAGAAGAGGACAATCTTTCTTGATATGTCCTGCCTTTTTGCAGTTAAAGCACTTTACTTCATTAGGAATGAAAGAATCTGCTTTCTTTGCCTTTCTTTGAAATCTTCCCTTTTTGATGAATCTTCTGAATTGCCTTGTGATGAGGGCAATATCTTCATCTTCTTCAGAATTTTTTGAGTCAAAAATAGCCTTAAAAGCAAGAGATTTCTTTTTAGGCTCTTCTTCTTGTCTGTCTTGAAGTTGGACCTCATATGCCATTAGGTTACCAACTAAGTCTTCAAGAGTGAGAGTATTGAGATCATTTGCTTCTTCAATAGCAGTGGTTTTTCTCTCCCATTCAGGAGTTAAACACCTTAGAATTTTTCTGACTAAATCCACTTGTGAATATTCTTTTCCAAGGGATTTCAAAGTGTTAGTTATATCGGTCATTCTAGTTACCTTGTCCGATATAGATTCATTTTGCTTCATTTTGAACAATTCAAATTTATGAACTAAAGAAGCAATTTTAGATTCCTTTACCTTTGATGTACCTTCGTGTGTTACGAGAAGAGTATGCCAGATTTCATTAGCTGTAGAGCATTGAGAGATGCGATTGAACTCTACCTTGTCAACGCCACAATATAAGGCATTCATTGCCTTGGCATTAAGTGAAGCAGTCTTCTTTTCTTCATCGATCCATCGGCTGAAATCAGTTGATGGAGTTTGGTACTTTTCTGAAACAACTCTCCAGATATCGAGATCCATGGATTACAGGAATATTGTCATTCTTACTTTCCAGTATCCATAGTTTGTTCCATCAAAGAAAGGAGGACGAACAGATGAGCTTCCTTCTTTGTGCTGAGATGTTGTAGTTGCCATGCTAGATGATGGTCAAATCAAAGTAATAGCAAACTTGTGCTCTGATACCAAATGAAAGTGCACTAGGATCGAGGCAACGAGCACTAGAGGGGGGGGTGAAAAGTGCTTTTAAAACTTTCTGCGGAATATTGAAGGATTTTGCAAATCTCAAAGCAAACACACAAAGAACACAAGATTTTATCCTGGTTCGGTCAAACCCGACCTACATCCAGTCCCCAAGCAAAACCCGCTTGAGATTTTCCACTATCAACCTTGTAAACTATAAGATCACACAGACCATAACCGGTCCCACTTTCAGTAACAATCCCACTGAAAGCAAACAACTCCTTTACACCAAGGAGTCCTTCTTTTTACAGAAAAGAAATAACAACTTACAATACAACCTATGAGCCTTCCTTTTGAATGCAAATGAGATGCAATTGGCTTTTGAGGTTGTTGAAACACTCTACTCACGAATTCACTATCTCTTAAAGTGATTTGAGTGAAAAACTGAAATAAAAATATCACGTGAGTGAGAAAATCAATACTTGACTGAATAAGAGTGAAAAGCAAGATTCAAATCGATTGAATTGTTGTTTTTGAGTGTAAAATGCACTCATATTTATAGTTAAAAGATTTCATACGTTGAGAGTATGAAAGAGTGTCAAAACGGTCCATTTCGAACGATCAAAACGTTTGAAAAATGAAAAGACACACCTTTTTTTGAAGTTTCAGGAAAACGGCAAAATTAGTCGACTGAAACATCAGTGAGTCGACTAATAGTTAGTTATTAGTAGACTGACAGTTATCGTCGGTCGACTGATCTGTTAATCGAGCCGTTTGAAAATCTGAACTTTTGAAACTTAGTCGACTGGAGAAAAGTTAGTCGACTAATAATATCATCAGTAGACTGAAAAACCTTTTAGTCGACTGCTGCTAAAAACTTCTGAAAAACAAATATTCTGTTCGGTCGACTGATAAAAAGCATTAGTCGACTGCTGTTAAATTTTTCAGAATACACATGTTCTGTTCAGTCGACTGAAAAACCATTAGTCGACTGCTGCTAATTTTCCAGAAAACACATGTTCTGTTCAGTCGACTGAAAACCATTAGTCGACTGCTGCTAATTTTCCAGAAAACACATGTTCTGTTCAGTCGACTAAAAAAAACCTTGGGTCGACTAATTTGACAAGAATGACTTTTTAGAAAATATGGCGCGAAAGGATTAGTCGACTGATAAGTCTATTGGTCGACTAATAAACATGAAAATTTAAGAAAAGAGTTTTCTAAAAAGATTTTCAAAAGAGTTTCTTTTAGAAAAGTTTTTCTAAAGACTTTTAAGGTGAAATGCAACCTAAATATGCACTCTAAGTAAGGCTCTTACAAGAATCTAAGACTTTTAATGAATTAAACATTTGCACACTAGTCTTCAAGGATTCTTCTCTGAATTCTTCAATTTCTTCATAGCCATAGCTGAAATGCAGTTGATTCCACTTGCTCATCATCAAAACCTTGTACTTGAAGTATCATGTATGGCTTCATTGTCGTAACAGGAAGTTCTTCTGGGAATACATCGGCAAAATCGCAGACAATTTCCAAATCCTCTAGCGCAGTTAGTTTTGTTTTACCTACGATCATACTAACCAGAAAAGCCATATCTCCCCGACGGAGATACCTTTGGGCCTTTTGGGTCGAAATAACCCTTTTCTTGATTCCAGGCCTTGCTAATCGGAATTCCACTTCCGGCATATCCGGTCGAGATAGAATTACTTTTCCTTCTCTACAGAGGACTCTAGCATAGTTTTCAAAGAGCCAATCCATACCCAGTATGACATCGTATTCGGTCATATCAAGTATGATTAGGTTGGCAGGTAAATTGTGTTTTCCTAAAATAAATTTCACTTCTGGCATGTAGTTCACACAAATTTCATTGAATCCTATAGGGTTATATACTACTAGTTCTTGATTCAATGATTCTGTGGGGATTCTAAGTTGTTTTGCAAAATATAAAGAAATGAAGTAATGAGAAGCTCCACAGTCAAATAAGACAAGGGCAGCTTGGCCCGAAACAAGCACGGTACCTTGCACAAGGTCCCCCTTCTCCAGTTGGTCAGCTGTGGTAGCATACACGCGTCCTGCTACGCGTTGTGGAGCCGCCTGCGGCTGTGGTGGTGCACGATGTTGCTGAGGCTGCTGTCCTCCAGTGTCGCACCGTGCATCATCGGCCTGCTTCTTCCGACACTCCTTAATGTAGTGCCCCATCTTTCCACAATAGAGACATCCTCCTGTCTCACGGGGACATTGTTGTCCGGGGTGAAAGCGATTGCACTTCTGTCACCTTTGATTTTGTCCTGGCATGTGTCGGGTACCTCCGTCATGCCTTGGTTTCTTGGTTTGATGGTTGAAACGTTTTCCACCAAACCTCTTCTTGAACTCGGGTTTCTGAACCCCCGTTCTGTTCTTTTGCGACTTTTGCTTCTCCTTCCAGTCATCGTCGAGGAGAGTCGCAACCTGAATAACAAGGATAGTTGATAACTAGTCAACGTTTCTTGATAGTCTAAGTGTTAATTTTGCTAACTTAAAATAAGACTTGTATCACAATTAATATAGTGATTTTACCTGAATGGCTTCGTCAAGGCTCTTTGGCCCTCGAGTATACAGATGGTTTCTCAAGCCCGTCTTCAAGCCTCGAGCAAACTTCATTGCTCAATCGTCATCCGATGTATACACATTTGGGCAATAGTGTTCCAAACTGTGGAACTTAGTGATGTACTCGGCGAGGGACATCTCACCCTGCTGTAGGTCCAAGAACTCCTGCATCTTCTTCACCCTCTCGTGCTTTGGAAAGTAGGCAGCGTTAAAAACCTCTATGAACTCCGTCCAAGATACAGGACCATCCTGGAACTTGACTGCCCTGGTGGTTTCCCACCATTTTTCAACATTATTCTTGAGACGATATGTCCCAAAGTCCACCCGATGCTCCTCGGGCACCTCCAGTACACGAAAGATACGTTCAATCTCCCGAATCCAACTCTCAACAGCTTCTGGATCCGTCTTTCCGGAGAAAGCATGTAATACCCAAAATTTTTAATGATTTATAAATTCTGAAGAAAATTCAAGTTTTAATTTTTATTTATTCTGAATGTGAATTATAGTGTTAAAACCCTTATTTTTATGGTTAGTATTGTTCAAAGTAAAGATCTGAATATATATTTAAAATCCTGATAAAATTTTGTTGAGGCTTGTTCAAAAATCAGAATTCAGGGACATTCTAGTCATTAATCAAATTGTCAAAGGGTAGCTTAGTAATTTGCCAATTCAGTGGCATTTTTCGGTAAAATACCCAACTATATAAGGTCAAAATAGTAATCTTTCTTTTAGGATATTTTCAGGGAATTAATAAAATTGTCAGGGACGAAAATGGTAATTTACCATTTTCAATGGCAGGCTATGTAATTTATTGAACTACAGAAGGACACTCAAGTAATTCTAAATCTCCTATGGCATTTCTGAAAGATGGAATTGAGCCAAGGTTAACTTGGGTATTAAAAAGTAGCAAATTGAATAAAATATATTAATTTATAATATTTTAATCTCAGACCATGGTTTTAGAAAAACCACTGGCCCAAAACCATGGACAGGCCATGGTTTTCCAAAACCATGGGAGGACAAGTGTCACTCCTCAGTGAGGAGGTGACACTAAGCCTCTCTCTCTCTTTGACACTTGTCAGAAGAATGACAAGTGTCATTCAAAAATTAATTTTTTTATTTACTTTGGTGACAAATGTCACCAAAGTGGGCCCCACAAGGGGGGGGCGACCTCCCTTCTCTCTCCTATAAATACCCCTCACCCCCTCTCTCTCTACTCAAGTTCAAAACCCTCCCTTCTCTCTCTAAGCTCTCTCTCTCTCCTACTTTCTCTCTCTACCTTTGATTTTCTCTCTCTAACTTTTAAACCAAAACCTCCGTAGAATCTCAGATTTTTTCTGAGAAACCTCTTCTAGCCCTTTTCCTCTTTCTTTTAGCAAAGTCCGTTCTTCTGCAAGAAGCTCCGTCAGATCAGAAACAGCCTCAGAAGCACTACCTGCAGGAGTTCTGCTAAACTTAGCAGAAAAGTCAGATTTGGATAGCGGAAGCGCTGCTCAAATCAACTAAACAAGGTTAGTATTCAAGAACCATCTTCTGAATTCAAATTCTCCTTCTAAACCCCAATTCTACTTTGTGTGGATTTAAATTTTGACAATTTTGTCAAAATTTAATCCAACCCAGCCTCTACGCAAGGGAAGTTCTGTTCAAATTTTTCTAAATATTTTTAAGTATTCCAAACTACTTTAGCAGTAGTTCTGGCAAAATTTTATAAAAGACTTTTGAAAAATTAAGTTTTTATAGCAGGAGTTCTGTCAAAATGATTTAAAGATTTTTGAAAAAAGTAGAATTAGTATAGCAGTAATTCTGACCAAATTTTTAAATAATTTCTAAAGATTAATTATTTTAATCAGAATTTTGGCAAAAGCTTTTCAGATAGTTTAGAAATTTTTAGTAGAAGATATATCAAAATTTTTATAATTATTTCAGAAAAAAATTGATTTTTATAAAAGAAATTTTGTTAAAATTTTTCAAAAATCCTTTTAAATATTTAAATCAAAATTTTTGAAAAACCTTTATAAAAATATTTGTGACGCAAAGTCATGTTCGAATTCTTACAACTCGAATTCAAGTTCAAACTTTTTTTCGAACATTTGAGTTATTACAGAGGAAACTCTGTGAAAATTCTTATAAAAGTTTTAAAGTCAATTACAAATAAATTTTTTTAGATTTTTAATAATTTCTTCAAAAGATACTTCTTTAAATCATAGGGCAAATACTACTCAAAATTTGATATAAAAATATTAACTAATATAATGAATTCTATCAGATTAAATCAAAGCACGAGCGCTTTATCCTATCGAAATCCAAGTAAGTTATTCTATCAAAATCTTATAATTTTATATTAGACATGCTTTTGATTCATGTTTTTAATTCATGCATGATTATCTAAATTTGATTCTTGATCAAATGCATATTTTAATATCCGCATGAATAAATATTTGTTTTGAATGACAAGATTTTCAATTTTATGATTTGAATAAGATTTTGATGGATACTATGATCAAAACTTTGATTTCGATAAAAGAATTTGTATAGCATGTTGATTTTCGAAAGATTTTATTGTTACAGGAGTCATGTCTATACAAACTTAATTCTCGCCTTCATAGGCGAATGCTCGTTGTGATAGAGCAAAATTCTGGATGGGCTGGATACATATGAACTGTGTTTATTTGAAAGGAATGATTTGGCTATTGAGCCTAGTTTTTGAAAAGATGAAAAGTCCTATAAAAGAATCCTTCAAGCCCATCTAGGTTTAGCCTACCCTGGAAGGGGTAGTGGTACAACCAGGAGTGACATTGTGAAGATGATGATTGTTGGGAGCGATAGATTCCCTGGACCTCCAGTCACTCGGGTTGAGGAGGTCGAGACATCGGGTCTCAAGGCTGCCGCATGCCAGTGGATGCATCCAACTCTCCTTGTTTGCTCGCCATTGCTGAGAATCTTCCCGGTCGTTGACCGCTCGCATGGGAGCCCGTTTCACTCAGGTATCCGGGTAATCCACAATAGAATAATATACCCCCGGAATACTTAGTTTGAGATCGGAGTACTCTCCACCGTACCAGGAGGGCGTTAATATCGAAACAATGACCTCTTTCTTTCACAGAATTTGATCTGAGATTATGCATTATTTTAAATTGTTTTTAATTGCCTTATTTTGCATAATTGTTCTTGAATAAATGCATTTTGATTTGTAAATTATTGAAATCATGCTTAATATTTGAATTGTATGGTTTTGATTAATGACTTACTTGGCTATCATAAGTCTAACCCTGTTTTATGGGGATTTTCAGGTTCAAATATGGAATAGGAAATCTTACAATGGATGTTGGACAAGTGTGGCATCGAAGAATCCAGATTCCCAAGATCCTGAGATTAATTTAGGATTTATTTTAAATTTAATCCTAAATGTTTTCATTTTTGAACCTTGTGAAAAGACTATGTATATAATGTTGATATAAATTATTGTTGTTTTTGTTGTTAATTGGAATGTGACGTGCCTGAGGTTTAGGAAACCGAAAATCAAAAATTATTTCCGCTGTTTAAAAAAAAAAAAAAAAAAAAAAATCTGCATTTTTAAAGGTTTTAAAACCCCGGGGCGTTACAGTTGGTATCAGAGCAGAGTTTCGGGAAATCTGGTTCGAGATCCACCTTGTTCATACATTACACTGTAAGTATGTACTTTAGATTTTTATTTTATTATTATTGTTAAATCATTATTCTTCTTATAGATGACTCCTCAAGATCTGGTCAATATCATTAAAGAACTTGTCAAGGATGTTCAAAAGCTAGAAGAATCACAGACAGTACAAAAACGGCTGGTGGATAATTTAGAAAATCAAGTTCTAAGTCTCACAAAAGAAAAAGAAAACTTAGAAAAATGTCATAGGTGTTTACAGACTCATTTATCACAACCTTGCCCACTGGAATTGGAAGAATGTTTATTTTGTGGAGAAGTTGGGCATATAGAAAAAGAATGCCAAGTGAAGACGGGTTGCATTAAAAGACAGCAAGCTGCTGAAAACCTACCAGATCAACAATCCCGTGTGGATATTCTTGCTCCTCCTCCTCCAATGGAACCTATTGTCATTTCATCCGACTCAACCATAATACCTGCTCCTGCACCCACTTTAACTCCTTTGGACTTTGTATTTTCACTCCAACCTCCTGATCCTATATATACCCCAAGGGAACCTACGGATGACCTTAGCTTATATTTAGGAAATCCAGATAAACAAGTTTATAATATAGATCCAAATATTGCAGGGCCTTCTCATCCACCAGAGCGGATTTGAAACAAGAGGAATTATTTGGGAAAATTCCTCAAGCTTCCATAGGATATCTTTTGTTTACTTTTGTTAAATATGTAAATTCTTGTAAATATGGGTTTTGATGTATATATATGTTCATATGAATAAATGTTCTTTCTACTTTAATCTAAGTCTGATCATTATTTATCAAGGATGCCTCGTCAAACATCAAAGAAGCAACCCAAGGAGCAGAATGGTCAACAAGAATTCATTATGGAAACATTAAATAATTTGGCAGCTGTTATAAGAGATCAGAATCAGAATAGGCAAGACTCAGCTACATCTTCAAAATCCTATCAAAACCATAATGAAGTATCTTATGAGAAGTTTCTCAAATTAGATCCACCTACATTTTCAGGAAAGATGGATCCAGAAGCTGCTGAGGTTTGGATCCGAGAAATAGAAAAGATTTTTCGTGTTCTGACCGTACCTGAAGATCGTAAGGTGAACTATGCAGCATACAGATTAAAAGGAGATGCAGAAAGATGGTGGGCATCCACCTTAGAAATTAAATTTAGCAATGGATCCGTTACTTGGGAGCAATTTGTTGAAGTTTTCTATGCTGCATATTTCCCCAAGCATGAAAGAAGCCGTAAAATGAGGGAATTCCTTGAATTACTACAAGGAGGACTCTCTTTATCTGAATACATTACTAAATTCAGAAATTTAGAGAAGTATTGCCCAAATGTCTATAATACGGAAGACGAGAGGGCAATGAAATTTACTAGAGGATTGAAACCAGTTCTACGAACCAAAGTCCTCACTAGTAGGCCAGAAACTTTAGACAAGGCGGTGGAAATAGCTACATTGATACAAGAAGATTGGGAAGAAATACAGAAGAATCAATCTGGCAGAACGGTTTCTCAATTCAGAGGCCAAAGGAGTTGGCCTAAAAGAAATTTTGAAGGAAGAAGGTTCATCCCTCCAGCAAAGAGGCCACGACAGCAGTTTCAAGTCAATCAACCACAATTACCAGCTACACAACTACCAGCTAGATCGTGTCAGAATTGCTATCGATCCCATCCAGGACAACCCTGCCCCCGAACAACTGGTGGTTGTTTATATTGTGGTAAGTCTGGCCATTTCATTAAAGACTGCTATAAAAAGGAAATGGATGAACATGCTCGAGGCCTTATTAGACCTCGCCCTCAGCAACAACCCCAGTATCCGTACCAGCAACAACAACAACAGCAGCAACAACAACAACGACCGCAGAATAAAAAAGTACCAGGTCGCGTTTATACCGCCAATGTTGATCAACTACCTAAGGGTGACCTGATTCAAGGTACTTTATCTATAGCTGGACATGCTGCTTTTACTCTATTTGATTGCGGTTCAACTCATTCTTTTATTTCCAAGAAGTTTACTACTTTACTTAATATGCCTATCAAGTCTTTGAACTGTGCTCTGGAAGTGGTCAACCCAGTAGGATGTAAATCTTTTTGTGGGTTATACTTGCCGAATCTAGAAGTATATATTGAAGGACAGAATTTACCTGCTGACCCAATTCTATTAGACATGTCAGATTTTGATATTATATTGGGTATGGATTGGCTACATCAACATCATGCAAGAATATTTTGTCAGGAAGGAAAAGTTACTTTTTCTCAACCAGGTATTCCTAAGGTAGAATTTAGATTATCCAATTCTACTCCTAAAAATCGAGTTATTTCTTCTTTAAAGGCCCAGAAATATTTGAGGAATGGATGTACAGCCTTTCTAGTCAGCATTACTCTTGCCAGACCAGCAGAAATTTCTCTTGAAAGTCTGGATATTGTTCATGAATTTTCAGATGTTTTTTCTGATGAATTACCAGGACTTCCTCCACATAGAGAGATAGAATTCGGTATTGAGTTAATGCCAGGAACTGCACCAATTTCTAAAGCTCCTTATAGGATGGCTCCAGCAGAACTCACAGAATTAAAAAAAACAATTATTGGAATTAATGGAGCTGGGATTTATTAGACCAAGTATGTCTCCCTGGGGTGCACCAGTATTATTTGTAAAGAAGAAAGATGGGTCATTAAGATTATGTATAGATTACAGACTTCTTAATCAAGTTACCATAAAGAATAAATATCCGTTGCCACGAATTGAAGATTTATTTGATCAATTACAGAAGGCTAAGGTATTTTCAAAGATTGATCTTAGATCTGGATATCATCAACTTAGAATCAAGGAAGAAGACATTTCTAAGACAGCCTTTCGGACAAGGTATGGACATTATGAATTCACTGTCATGCCTTTTGGACTTACAAATGCACCAGCAGCCTTTATGGATCTTATGAACCGTGTGTTCAGACCGTTTGTAGATACATTTGTGATTATTTTTATTGATGATATTTTAATTTATTCTGAAAATAAGGAACAACACCAGGAACATTTAAGGATTATTTTGGATACTTTGAGGAAAAATCAGTTATATGCCAAATTTTCTAAGTGCGAATTTTGGCTGGAAAAAGTTATGTTTTTGGGTCATGTAATTTCAAAAGATGGAATCTCAGTAGATCCTGCTAAAGTGGAAGCAGTATTAGAATGGAAACAACCTAAGAATATTACAGATATTCGAAGTTTTCTTGGACTTGCTGGATACTACCGAAGATTTATTCAAGATTTTTCCCGTATAGCATCACCAATGACTAGACTTCTGAAGAAGGGTGTTAAATTTGATTGGGACATTAAATGTGAAGAAAGTTTCCAAATTTTGAAAGAAAAGCTCACTACATCTCCAGTGCTTACTTTACCCTCGGGACATGGTGGATTTGAGGTATATGCAGATGCTTCTGGTACTGGTCTAGGTTGTGTATTGATGCAACACGGAAAAGTTATTGCTTATGCATCAAGACAGTTGAAAAATCATGAGAAGAATTATCCAACCCATGACTTAGAACTTGCGGCAGTTGTTTTTGCACTAAAGATCTGGAGACATTATTTATATGGAGAACAATTTGAAGTATTCAGTGATCACAAGAGCCTCAAATATTTGTTCTCGCAGAAAGAATTGAATATGAGACAGCGACATTGGCTAGAATTTATTAAAGACTATGAGTTCACACTTTCTTATCATCCTGGAAAGGCGAATATTGTAGCTGATGCTCTTAGTCGCAAAACTAGAGACACTTTGGCAAGTCTCATAGACAAAGAATGGAAACTTATTGAAGATTTCATTAATTGGAAACCCTTTGCAACTAATACAGGAAGGATTTTATTATCAAACTTAATTGTTCGACCAGAAATCCTCATCCGAATTATTTCTGAACAAAGTAAGGATTCTCAACATGAAGAATTTTTAGCTCGAGCCCGACAGGAAGATGATGTTTCTTTTCGACTTAAAGAAGATGGGAGTATTTTGATGAATGATCGAATATGGGTACCAAATAACCCTGAATTGAGAAATGAAATCCTTGAAGAAGCCCATAAAAGCAAGTATACTATCCACCCAGGAAGTACAAAGATGTTCAAAGATTTGCAAAGAAAGTACTGGTGGACTGGTATGAAGAGAGATGTGGCAAATTATGTTTCAAAGTGTTTGATTTGCCAACAAGTTAAGGCAGAACATCAGAAGCCAGGTGGAATGATGCAACAAATTGAAATTCCACAATGGAAATGGGAAGAAATTACTATGGATTTCATAGTGGGTTTACCAAAAACTCGAAAACAGCACGATGCAATTTGGGTTATTATTGACCGATTAACTAAATCAGCTCACTTTCTACCTATTCGTATAAGTCAATCTTTGGAAAGTTTGGCAGATTTATACATTCAAGAGATTGTAAGACTACATGGAATACCATTTTCAATTATCTCTGATCGTGATCCCAGGTTTACTTCTCGATTCTGGAACCAACTTCAGCAGGCTTTGGGAACAAAGTTAAAGTTCAGTTCTGCATTTCATCCCCAAACTGATGGACAATCAGAGCGTACTATTCAAACTCTGGAAGATATGTTACGCGCCTGTATGCTAGAATGGAAAGGAGATTGGGATATTCATATTATGCTAGCTGAATTCGCTTATAATAATAGTTATCATACCAGTATTGGAATGGCGCCATACGAAGCTTTATATGGAAGACCTTGTCGATCGCCACTCTATTGGAATGAAATTGGTGAACAAAAGTTAGAGTCACCAATGATACTACAACATTATACTCAGCAAGTAAATTTGATCCGAGACAGACTACGCGCTGCCCAGAGCCGACAAAAAGGATATGCTGATCAAAGACGGAAAGAACTCGCTTTTGAAGTTGATGATATGGTCTTCGTCAAAGTATCTCCAACCAAAAGTGTGTTCAGATTTGGAAAGAAGGGAAAGTTAAGTCCTAGATTTGTAGGACCTTTTAAGATTCTAGAACGAATCGGTGAAACTGCTTATAGAATCGAATTGCCTCCTCAGTATGCACAGATTCATAATGTATTTCATGTTTCAATGCTGCGAAAATATGTTTATGATCCATCTCATATTATCCAGCATCAAGATATAGCAATTCGAGAAGACATGACTGTTGAGGAAAAGCCTATAGAAATTATGGATAGAAGAGATCAAATTTTGAGAACAAAGATTATTCCTCTGGTTAAAGTCAGATGGCAGCATCACGGAATTGAAGAATGTACTTGGGAACCTGAAAACAGCATCAGAGAGAAGTATCCAAAATTGTTTGTTTAAATTGTACATAAATTTCGAGGACGAAATTTTTTCTTTTAGGGGGGTAGAATGTAATACCCAAAATTTTTAATGATTTATAAATTCTGAAGAAAATTCAAGTTTTAATTTTTATTTATTCTGAATGTGAATTATAGTGTTAAAACCCTTATTTTTATGGTTAGTATTGTTCAAAGTAAAGATCTGAATATATATTTAAAATCCTGATAAAATTTTGTTGAGGCTTGTTCAAAAATCAGAATTCAGGGACATTCTAGTCATTAATCAAATTGTCAAAGGGTAGCTTAGTAATTTGCCAATTCAGTGGCATTTTTCGGTAAAATACCCAACTATATAAGGTCAAAATAGTAATCTTTCTTTTAGGATATTTTCAGGGAATTAATAAAATTGTCAGGGACGAAAATGGTAATTTACCATTTTCAATGGCAGGCTATGTAATTTATTGAACTACAGAAGGACACTCAAGTAATTCTAAATCTCCTATGGCATTTCTGAAAGATGGAATTGAGCCAAGGTTAACTTGGGTATTAAAAAGTAGCAAATTGAATAAAATATATTAATTTATAATATTTTAATCTCAGACCATGGTTTTAGAAAAACCACTGGCCCAAAACCATGGACAGGCCATGGTTTTCCAAAACCATGGGAGGACAAGTGTCACTCCTCAGTGAGGAGGTGACACTAAGCCTCTCTCTCTCTTTGACACTTGTCAGAAGAATGACAAGTGTCATTCAAAAATTAATTTTTTTATTTACTTTGGTGACAAATGTCACCAAAGTGGGCCCCACAAGGGGGGGGCGACCTCCCTTCTCTCTCCTATAAATACCCCTCACCCCCTCTCTCTCTACTCAAGTTCAAAACCCTCCCTTCTCTCTCTAAGCTCTCTCTCTCTCCTACTTTCTCTCTCTACCTTTGATTTTCTCTCTCTAACTTTTAAACCAAAACCTCCGTAGAATCTCAGATTTTTTCTGAGAAACCTCTTCTAGCCCTTTTCCTCTTTCTTTTAGCAAAGTCCGTTCTTCTGCAAGAAGCTCCGTCAGATCAGAAACAGCCTCAGAAGCACTACCTGCAGGAGTTCTGCTAAACTTAGCAGAAAAGTCAGATTTGGATAGCGGAAGCGCTGCTCAAATCAACTAAACAAGGTTAGTATTCAAGAACCATCTTCTGAATTCAAATTCTCCTTCTAAACCCCAATTCTACTTTGTGTGGATTTAAATTTTGACAATTTTGTCAAAATTTAATCCAACCCAGCCTCTACGCAAGGGAAGTTCTGTTCAAATTTTTCTAAATATTTTTAAGTATTCCAAACTACTTTAGCAGTAGTTCTGGCAAAATTTTATAAAAGACTTTTGAAAAATTAAGTTTTTATAGCAGGAGTTCTGTCAAAATGATTTAAAGATTTTTGAAAAAAGTAGAATTAGTATAGCAGTAATTCTGACCAAATTTTTAAATAATTTCTAAAGATTAATTATTTTAATCAGAATTTTGGCAAAAGCTTTTCAGATAGTTTAGAAATTTTTAGTAGAAGATATATCAAAATTTTTATAATTATTTCAGAAAAAAATTGATTTTTATAAAAGAAATTTTGTTAAAATTTTTCAAAAATCCTTTTAAATATTTAAATCAAAATTTTTGAAAAACCTTTATAAAAATATTTGTGACGCAAAGTCATGTTCGAATTCTTACAACTCGAATTCAAGTTCAAACTTTTTTTCGAACATTTGAGTTATTACAGAGGAAACTCTGTGAAAATTCTTATAAAAGTTTTAAAGTCAATTACAAATAAATTTTTTTAGATTTTTAATAATTTCTTCAAAAGATACTTCTTTAAATCATAGGGCAAATACTACTCAAAATTTGATATAAAAATATTAACTAATATAATGAATTCTATCAGATTAAATCAAAGCACGAGCGCTTTATCCTATCGAAATCCAAGTAAGTTATTCTATCAAAATCTTATAATTTTATATTAGACATGCTTTTGATTCATGTTTTTAATTCATGCATGATTATCTAAATTTGATTCTTGATCAAATGCATATTTTAATATCCGCATGAATAAATATTTGTTTTGAATGACAAGATTTTCAATTTTATGATTTGAATAAGATTTTGATGGATACTATGATCAAAACTTTGATTTCGATAAAAGAATTTGTATAGCATGTTGATTTTCGAAAGATTTTATTGTTACAGGAGTCATGTCTATACAAACTTAATTCTCGCCTTCATAGGCGAATGCTCGTTGTGATAGAGCAAAATTCTGGATGGGCTGGATACATATGAACTGTGTTTATTTGAAAGGAATGATTTGGCTATTGAGCCTAGTTTTTGAAAAGATGAAAAGTCCTATAAAAGAATCCTTCAAGCCCATCTAGGTTTAGCCTACCCTGGAAGGGGTAGTGGTACAACCAGGAGTGACATTGTGAAGATGATGATTGTTGGGAGCGATAGATTCCCTGGACCTCCAGTCACTCGGGTTGAGGAGGTCGAGACATCGGGTCTCAAGGCTGCCGCATGCCAGTGGATGCATCCAACTCTCCTTGTTTGCTCGCCATTGCTGAGAATCTTCCCGGTCGTTGACCGCTCGCATGGGAGCCCGTTTCACTCAGGTATCCGGGTAATCCACAATAGAATAATATACCCCCGGAATACTTAGTTTGAGATCGGAGTACTCTCCACCGTACCAGGAGGGCGTTAATATCGAAACAATGACCTCTTTCTTTCACAGAATTTGATCTGAGATTATGCATTATTTTAAATTGTTTTTAATTGCCTTATTTTGCATAATTGTTCTTGAATAAATGCATTTTGATTTGTAAATTATTGAAATCATGCTTAATATTTGAATTGTATGGTTTTGATTAATGACTTACTTGGCTATCATAAGTCTAACCCTGTTTTATGGGGATTTTCAGGTTCAAATATGGAATAGGAAATCTTACAATGGATGTTGGACAAGTGTGGCATCGAAGAATCCAGATTCCCAAGATCCTGAGATTAATTTAGGATTTATTTTAAATTTAATCCTAAATGTTTTCATTTTTGAACCTTGTGAAAAGACTATGTATATAATGTTGATATAAATTATTGTTGTTTTTGTTGTTAATTGGAATGTGACGTGCCTGAGGTTTAGGAAACCGAAAATCAAAAATTATTTCCGCTGTTTAAAAAAAAAAAAAAAAAAAAAAAATCTGCATTTTTAAAGGTTTTAAAACCCCGGGGCGTTACAAAGCAGGAGGATCCATGTCCATGAATTTCTTGTAGGACATAGTCCCACCGTTTGTACTCTTCTTCTGGGCCACATGGTGTAGATTGTCACCCATCTGCTGCATTGTTGTAGCTTGCTGGCCTACTACTTCGGCCAGGTTATGTAGCGTTTCCATAATATCGTTGCAACGATTTGCCCACGCCATCTATTTGAGCAGATAAAATTCATTATAACCTGAGCTATGATTTTGTGAATTAATCGTATGCACTCATATGTTTCTTGTTTCTACATTATAAAAATAACATTTCTATATACTTACAGAGTCATCGCGGTCGGTGAAAAAGCCAAGATCTCAAATTATTCAGTCCTGCTCTGATACCAAAGCTGTAACGCCCCAACTTTTTATAGTAAAAATTTTGGAGTAAATTTTTTTTTTGAAATAGCGGAAGTGCAGAAAACACAAGTCGGGTGCATTACAGGGTGGAACAGAGAAATACTAAACATACCATTCATTAATTGAAACATTAATGTCATTAATTACACCCCATAACAGAAATGTAAATCTACTAATCAGAGTTCAAACATAAAATACTGAATAAATGAGATCTCTTGGCTTTATCCAAAATGACACCCCGATGCTCCAATTAGCTGCTACCTGAAAAACATTTAAAGCTGAAGGGTCAGACTCCCCTGTCTGCGTAAGAAGCATTATATTTATATGTGGTGCTCAGTGTCCAGTGTACAAATATGTGTAAGTACTGCAGATATAACTAGCATGAAAGTTTATAACATTCTAAGAAGATGATTATGCTTTCTAATTCATGATACAGTGCAAAAGATGACTGAACTAGAGGTATATTTATCCACATTAGTACAAGTTGTAGATTCCATAAGTTTTACTAAAGTCAACTCAACAGAATATAATTCTTCAGAGATAAGTTTCTAGTCAACTTAAATTATTTAATGCTTATCTTACTCTTACCCTGTGGGTACGCACAGGCATAGACCTCGTAGCGGACCGAGACCATACGGGGGTCTATTATTTAATAGCCCGTATGACTAGCCGTACGGATATCCAAAGGGGACGGTCAGTGACCGAGAGAGAACTCCCCAGTGGCTAGAACAAAAATTAGGATGCACCCTGTACTTCTGCAGAAGACTTGGATCTACCACCTAGGACATACTGGTAGTCCTGGTCCCCTAACTTCGTGGACTGGGGACCGGGTGAGACGCCTAGCTCTCACAAGAACAAGAATGTCCATGAAGTTTGTACCACCTACCCCTCTCCAAGGTAGACCATGGGTCCAGTAACATACACCATCTTTCAGGTGTACCCATAGCCTTGGGAAACCAGTAACATATACCATTTTCAGGTATACCCAGAATCCAACATATTTAATTTATATGTGTATAAATTTTTATTCTTGTTTGTTTGGATCCAGTAACATACATCTTCTTTCAGATGTACCCAGAACCCTGGGAAACCAGTAACATATACCATCTTTCAGGTATACCCAGAATCCCATATTTAGGTTATGTGTGCATATTTTTAATTTTATTTATTCTTATGTGCAAGTCATTGCACCACAGGGGATTTTTAAAACCCCAACCCACACTCAGGTTGATCTTAGTATATGCACATTACCCATCGAATGCATCAAAGGCACCAACCACTATTTCTCATAATTTTGGTTCAACTTTGTGTCCAGTACTTATACAATCGGCATTTTAAGTTTTGTTTATGAGCTCAAGTGTACATTTCGTACCCCCACTAGTTATGCCGCAACATGGCATTATCCAACTTTATCATTTCTTAAGTGCTTGTTTGGCACTCCCAACATTTAGCGAAACCACATGTTCATTTTTGAACTCTTATATTGCCCTGTACAAGAAATGATCTTCGTTTTGCAAGTATCTGTACCATGTGTGTTCCATGTATTGGACATAATCCTAAAGTCCATATGTGAATCACATATTTAGTTTACCATCAAAACTATTTCCTTCATAGATATTTCAATTGCATTTCACCTAAAGAGTCTTTAGGAGAACTTTTCTAAAAGAACCCTTCATGAAAATCATTTTAGAAAACTCGTTACTTAATTTTTTCTAGGTTTATTAGTCGACCAATAGATTCAACGGTCAACCAACCTTTTTGCTTCAAATCTTCTAAGCAAAACGTTATTTTTTTATAAAATTAGTCGACCGAAAGTTTTATCAGTCAACCGGACAGAATGTCTGTTTTCTGAAAAAATTTAGCAGCAGTCGACTGAAGGTTTTATCAGTCGACTAAACAGAATATCAGTTTTCTGGAAAAATTTAGCAGCAATCGACTGAAGGTTTTATCAGTCGACTGAACAGAATATCAGTTTTCTGGAAAATTTAACAGCAATCAACTGAAGGTTTTATGAGTCGACTGAACAGAATGTCTGTTTCCTGGAAAGCAGCAGTCGACTGAAGGTTTTATCAGTCGACTGAACATATTATCAGTCGACTAACTATGGTTCCAGTGCACTAATTTTGCCATTTTTCTATAACTTTTAAAAGGGTGTATCTTTTTATTTTTCAAGCATTTTGATCATTCTAAATGGACTGTTTTGCCACCCCTTTCATTCTCAATGTATGAAATCTTTCAACTATAAATATAAGTGTGTTCCACACTAAAAAACAACAAATCTAATCGAATTACCCTATAGGAATGATATATCTTTATTTTTCTATTATGTAATATTGCAATCACGTATACATAACTTCAGACTTGATTAAGACCATTTAATCTACAAAGTATGAAAAGTGTATTGAACAAGAAAATACAACCAAACAATAATTTCATGAATAATAATCTTAGATACTTAAGGTTCCATGCCATTCGCCTATTTACTTTTGTTTCGATCTTGCATCCGTCATGGCTAACACCCACACCAAAAATATATGCATTTTCCTACATAGATTCAAACTGTAGGTTTTGATATGAGTACTACATATCACGAGACATACACATAGGAACGAAATGCCCTTACAAAGAACACCACAGTGCCCCAACGTTGGCCAAGGGTGAGAACCATTGGCTGAACCACTACATATTGACCTATTGGCGAGTAGGTGTTTCAGCTCATGCCACCTTGGTCTCGAGGCCCTAAACATACCTACATATAGGTGGTGCTTGTCGCGTAAACTCCATGATATTGCAACATAGATGTGCAACAAGGCATCAATCACTTACATACAAATAGCAATGCTCCTTACCTCTTGTTGGAGCGTCAAGCGAACGAAGCAATGCTTCTTCGTTCGTTGGAGTAGCACACTACGTTTGCCAATGGAAGTCCAGCCGTGCAGCAATAGAAAACTCCACCCCAACTATGGAGGTCCGATCACCCAAGAGAGAGAGAGAGAGAGAGAGAGAGAGAGAGAGAGAGAGAGAGAGAGAGAGAGAGAGATGTCTAGTCTAACTTCTTACCAAAAATCTCTCATTTAACTCCTCAATTTAGGGGGAAGTTACTAAATTTTTAAAGCATTAAATCTTCACCCAAATCTCACATTTTTTGGTGGGTGATGTCTATTTCCAACAATGCCCCTCCTCTCTTTGGCATGATTTCCTCTAACTTCCCTCACTATTTGCTTTATGGGTGCCCGTCTTCCATGTCACATGGGATTCTCCTCAATCCTTGGTAGAGCTAGATGAAAAAGCCAAAAATTTAGGCTTAACTTAATCCCACGTTTTTACCATTTTCACCAAGGTAGAAATCATCACTTTCTTGTAAAAAAAATAATTTGTGCACAGGGGGTTTTGAACTTGGGTGGGGGGGGTATCACACACCGTGTGTCCTACCACAACATCACACCATTACTTGGTGTTTACTTTTGCAGAAAATTCTCTTTGTCACAATGGGACATTTTTCCTTGTTGATGGATTTCTTTCGTTTTCACATGGATTTTTCACCCGTTTAGTCTAAACTTGCACTCGCTTACTCTAATTGTGTTTCGGATCTCACACTATCATTCCGAAACCATCAGGTTTCCCCTTGGGCCCCATAAGTCGGGTCGGATCATCAGATCTCGCCAACATCCGGATCCAAAACCACTTGTGAGAGTTTGTTATCGGTTTCGTTCTAGAAACCACAAGTCTTAAAAATTGTACTGCCTAGCTTAAAATCTTACTATTTCACATAACTGCTCCCTTTTATTCATTTAGAATTTCATAAATTTCATGGGTTTTACAAGTAGAATTCTGTGAGGACATGCACTCTTCAAGACTGGGTAGCCGCGAAGACGGTGAACTGTGAGGAAGTGTATGGTCCAAGACCAAGTATACCATCTAGGGTGGTAATTCCTTGTGAGGTCGTACATTTTCCCAGACCAGGTGATTCAGCGTGGATCTGGTTGATTATTGGTGGCTATCGACCCAGAGAGCGGTCATTTGTGCTGATACGTGTATAGCAGTGATTTTCTTTGATTATGGCTTTTATTGAGGATTGGGTTCCCAAAGGTTTTCTGTGAGGGTACGTATGACCAAGATTTGGTAACCCGGCTAGAGAGGTAGAATCTCTGTGAGGATATACACTGTCCAAGAGCGGGTAGCCGCAGAGACGGTGAACTATGAGGAAATGTACTGTCCAAGACCAGGTATACTATCTAGAGTGGTAATCCCTTGTGAGGTTGTACTTTTCCAAGATCGGGGGGTCCGACGAGGAACTTGGGTGACTTTAATTTCCATGAAAGACTATGGTGAGTTGTGTTGATCTTCTGATATTGCTGAGTATAGCCCGTTGTGGATCTATAGATTTGGCTTTCTGTTATAATATGATTATATGCCCAACTCAGATGTGAGAATTAGATCTGTATTGATTTTTAGATCTTGATCATGTTTTCGACCTTCTATGGAAGGGTGGGCTTAAGTGAGTCATGATAGGAATGGTTTGTGAGTATTCATGACGCAGAGTTTGCTAGAGATTGCGAGTATGACACACGACGTCTTGACGATGATTTAGAGACCCCGTTCAAGGAACGCAAACTAGAGCAATGTCTCGTTTTGTCTCTTCATCCCTTATCGCATCAAGTAGAAGTTAATGATTAAACATTTCATATGGTCTTCTACTAGATTCCTTTTCTTTGATGACTCGTTGTGTTTCTTCATCCTTGAAGATAGCGAATAAGCATTCTTATAGTCTTTTGCTAAACTCCCTTTCCTTTTATGGCTCTCCATATGAACTCTTGCGAACTCTTGTGAACTCTTGCGAAGACAAGCTATTAATGAATTCACACATACATTTTGTTCGATCAAGTTGTTGGCTTCAAACCTCTCTTTGGGACGCATTATGTGTTGTCCTGATCCCTTCAGAAGCTTATGTGTTTGGGGGTTCGTGTGCGCACGTGCATCCTAATCTACCTAGTTTCCTTAGGCTGCGGTCTAGGCAGATCACCTTCCTATGAAATTTCGAGGACGAAATTCTTTTAAGGGAGATAGGATGTAACAACCATGAACAAAAAAATCGTGTCCGACTCGTGTCACACACGTGCCTGCACGTGTCAGACACGTGTCAGGGGTCTGGGCAGCTTTGTCGGGCCCGGATCCGGGTCCGTACCGGACCCGAGCCCGAACCTGGACCCGGGTTCTCGAACTCTCGAGAATCTGCGTCTTTTAAAAAGACGCAGGTGTCTCGGGCGAGGGGCAGAACCCATCGCCTCTTCTCTCTCATCTGCTCCGCCTCCCCCCTCACGCTACCGTCGGCGATCGGAGGCGCCGGCGAGCGATTCCATCCGGCCGCCTCCCCTCTGAGTTCTGGCAGCCTTCCCGGCGAAGCAAGCATCCCTCGTTGCCTCCCCGTTGCCGGTGATCGCAGTCATCGGCTTTTCCCCTTTTTTTTTGTTGCCGACCTCCCTGTCGCCGGTGTCCTCAGCCGATGGCGGCCTTTGAACATAGGCGACCATCTCCTCTCCCTCGTTTCACTGTCATCGGTGAGTGTTGCCGCCGGCGACTCGTCGCCGGCCTTGTTTGTTGTCGACTGCGCCGGCCACCGACGACCTCTTAGCTTCGACCTTCTGACGCTGGCACCCGAGAACCTCCTTTCCTTCCTTCGCTGTCTCCTGTGTCGTCAACGTCAGCAACTCGCTGCCGGCCATCTTTTCCGACGATCGGCTCCGGCGACAACCAACCCCGTGCGCTGGCAACCTTTGAGCCTGGCCGAACACCCTTTCTTCCTCTCTGCCTCCTCATCGCCGATGGTTGCAGCCGGCGACAGCCTTCCAGCTTTGGCAGCGCCACCACCCTCCGTCCGGGTGGCCTCAGCCGACGGTGGCCCTCGGCCCTCTAGCCTGCAGACTCCCCTGTTGCTGCCATTTTCGGAGGTAAACCCTCCCCTCTCTTTCTCATTTGTGCTGGATGGATCGACAGGGGGGCTGAGCCCCCTGTCGTCACCGCTTGTTGGCAGGGGGCTAAACCCCCTGCCTCCCTTTGTTTTTGGTCGACGGGGGGCTGAGCCCCCTCTTGTTGGCTCTTCTTGGCAGGGGGTTCCACTCCCTATCACCTTTTCCCTTTTTGCTATTGATCGACAATGGGGTTGAGCCCCCTGTCGCCTCTTGCTTGGCATGGGGTTACCCCCTGCCTTTTTGCGGTTGGTCGACAGTGGGGCTAAGCCCCTGTCGCCTCTTGTTTTGGCAAGGGGTTACCCCTCTGCCTTAGTGTTGCCTCTCGGCAGGGGCTTTGCCCCCCTGTCTTCTTTTGTTTGCCGGCAGGGGGCGAGGGCCCCCTGCCTTCTGTTGTTTCCCCTGCAGGGGGTGGAGCCCCCTGCACCCTCTGTTGTTCCTGGCAGGGGGCGGAGCCCCCCTGCTCTCTTGTTGCTCCTCGGCAGTGGGTTTTGTCCCCCTGCCTCCTGCGTTGTGCCAGCAGGGGGCGAAGCCCCCTACTTTCCTGTCTTCGAGCAGGGGCTTGCCCCCTGTATCTTTGTGTTTGATCTCCGGCAAGGGGCTTTGCCCCCCTTGCCTTGTTCTTGCTGTCGGCAGGGGGCTGCGCCTTTGCCTCGTGCTTTAGCAGGGGCTGTTTGCCCCCTGCCTTGTTGCAGCAGGCGTGGCAGGGAGCTTCTGCTCCCTCCCCTGCCTTTCTTTGTGCTGGCAGACAGGGAGCTTCTGCTCCCTGCCTCTGCTGCTGTTGCCAAGCAGGGCTGAGGCCCTTGCCTCTGGCACCCTTGTCTGCAGGATGCAGAAGCTCCTGCCTCTGCCTCCTGCAGACAAGAGACCTTGCTGCCTTGTTGCTTGTGTATATTCGGCATATACTAACGTTCTAAGCTCTCCAGGTTGAACGGTGGATCTGGCTCGCCCTCTGTGGCTCGAGCTCTTGCTTGCCTACGCTGCATGTGTACGAGGACCCGCCAACCCCTTAAGGTAGGGGATTATTGCGTGAAAGGACAATGAACTGACAAATGCTCAAATAAGAAAGATAACTAAAAGAGGACGATATATGTATACGTATAATGTATATACGTATGTCTTTACCTTCAAGGATGCAATTTTGCGATCCTTGTCCTCTTTACTTTCCTGCACTTTCCTTTCTGTCGCCGCCGCGCTATATGTGCCTAGGCTTTCTATTCTGTCTTTACATTTCATGTCTTTTAATTCAAGGACGCGGTTTCGCGATCCTTGCCTTCTTTACTTTCCCGCACTTTACTTTCCTGCTGCCCCGCGCTTTGCGCTCTGGCATTTACTTGCATATGTTTGCCTTGTTCTGCAGGATGCCTGGTCCTTCTTTACGTTCTTGCACTTTACTTCCTGCGTTTACTTGTTGCTCCGCGCTTTATGCGCCATGGCCTTGCTTCTGCTTTACTTTTTGTGCTTTACCTTCCTGTGCTGGCGTGCTTGCTCTTGCCCTTACCTTTTGTATGTGTTCGTCTTTATCTTGTTGTCGCACTTCGTGCATATGCCTTGCTCATACATGTATTCTTATCTCTGTCGTATGCTTTCTCTCTTGCTTACGCTTATCAATCTATCGAGGTGCAACCTCATGCCTCGTGAGTCGTCCTTTACACTTGCGTAGTCAGTATAGGATCTCCTACCTCACGAGTTGCTTACGTAGTTGTCTGCTTGTGCGTTACGATGATCGAGGTATGATCTCATACCTCGTGAGTAGCCCTAGTGTTCTACCCTTGCGGTGCAGCTCCTCCCAACGAGTCTTGCCCCTCGTTTTGCCTTTGTATTAGTATGTGCATGAGTTTGCCTCTTGTCAGCTTGCACTCCCTGAGTGTAGCTTCAAATGTATAGTGTATATCGTTTCACTTGTCTTACAAGCCACAACACACACTTATGCACTTCAGTTCTCCAAAGACATTGTCTTAGGTGCAAACCTATTTTCAAGATGTATAGCTTGTATAGCAGAGGTAGCGGTCGGACCTCCCAAATCGATGTATTTGGGATAGATGTGTACAACCTTAGTTTGCCTTTTCGTTACGACTTAGATAACCTTGTTTAGGATCCTGTGCATGTATAGGGCGGGGATCCTAGCGAGGTACTTGCGCCATCACTAGATTGGCGTTACCTCACCTTTGATGCGAGACCTAGTTTCTAGGATTTTTGGTTCAACCAAGATTGTAGCGCCTTCCCTCCTTCGTGAAGGTATTGTTGGATCTCTTACAAAGGATCAATGTTCCTTCTCTTGTAGTAGTACCCGTAGTCACGTATGATATGTTTGGACTACGAAGAGCAGGACGAGAGGTCTATAGAAACCTCTAAACGTGTATTGACACATTAAGCTAATCCTGTTATGTTGATTTCGCCTAATATGCAGATTGCTCGCGATTGTCTATAGGATCCGAGCACAATCAGTTGGAACTGGAATGAGTTCACTGTGGGCTTCTGTAAAGTAGAAGCATTGGGATTTCCTGCGAGAGATCCATACCCCTCTCATCATGGTTGTACTTTTGAACAGGTACGTTGTGTACTACGATGAGTAGGATGAGAGGTCTATGTCTGCCTCGAACATGCAATGGCATGTGTTTGAGATCACAAGAGTGATGTTTCTACCCTCACTGGGGATTGACCCCTTTCATCCTGATTATACATTTGAATAGATACGATGCGTACTGCGGTGAGTAGGATGTGAATTGTGTGCTTGCCTCGAACACGCAATGGCGCGTATAACTCACCTAAATAATAATCATGTGCCTTCACAGGCAAGATGCTCGATTGGGTTAAAAGACCAGAGCATGAGAATGGGACGGCGGTTAAGAAACCCTCCGTCGTGCTCATTCGGGATGATTCATCAAGAGAGAGGATGGATGGTACAAAACTCCGTTGGACAGTCATTAATGGCAATCTCGGGCAAAGATCCGACCTTCTCCAGTCATCGGAGGTTAGGAGAAATCCTTTGGGCCACTTCTGCAGAAGTACGGATGCGCATCCATTGGGCCTTTGTTTGCCTTTGGGGATTTACTCTCTTGGTCACAGACCGTCCCCTTAGGAAGCAGACTCAATCAGTCATTCGGGGTATAATAAAATACATAGCATAATGGACCCCCGAATCGATCTCGGCTATTTCTACGTTTTGCCTTGTGCGTACCCACAATGGCCTGCTCAGTAATGAGACAAGATATAACTCATACACATGATCATGAGATACGCATATTGTGACGTGCATTGCTTGCTTGCTTGTTAGCTCAGTAGTTAGGTATGCTACTCGTTGATCTAGGTACACCTGTCGAGGCGTTACCCTTGTTGGTTAAACTGCTTGCGCAGTTCTGCTAAGTAATGACTAGCTTCTCATACTAGTCAATTACTTATAATACTAGCATTATGCTTGTTGTTGCATGTTGTGATATAACTGCTACATGTTTGCCTATCATAGCTGCAGGCCGATAGACTGAATCATATAATGGTACTTGTATGTATTACGAGTGTTGTTATGAATACCTGTCTTATGCAAATGCTTTGCTTGACTGGTAAATAGAGTTAGTTACTCTTCACCTATTATATCTGTGGGATTGCTATAGTTGTTTGTTTAGCACTTTGATCCTTCCTGCTCTTGTGTGTAGCTATTTGCCTTACTAGAGCCTTGCTTACTCTACAGCACATTTGGTTAGATCTGCTACTCTTGCTTATTCCTGCTTGAGCTAGCATTTATCTTGCTTATTGCAGCTTTTGCTCTTTCTTGTCCTTTGCACCCCTACTAGTCTGTTGTGAGACTGGCCCATTTTCATGGGCAGGTGGTGAACAGGTTGAGACAACTTGCGATGGCATGATGACGTGATGCATTCAAGGCAATGCCCTTTCCTGACGTTGCACTATTGGGGATACTTTTGATAGATGTGGTACAAGGTTTCTTTGAAAGCATCTCTTTTGATTATAACTCTGCATTTCTAAAACTGTATTACCAAAATGTGGTTCTTCTTTTCATTTCAATAAAATATATATTTGAACTGCAAATCGGTTTGTAAGGGAGAATCTTCTTTTGGTTGTAATGCGCCCAAGGTCTAGGGACTTTTTGTTTTGAACCTGATCTTCCGCTGAACTTCTGTTTTAAACTCTGATAAATGATTGATTTCAAAGCTTTCAACCTTTTTCATAAAAGGTTTCAAGTCCACGATTTTGGGGCGTTACACTCACATCCTATACCTTATTTTTCAAATAAAGGTCCTTTGGAAATATTAAACCAAAATACAGATGTTTTAAATCTGGTTGAAAATTCTAAGCCAGTTCAAACGACCCTTCCTAAAATTCCAACCCTACTAGCTCAAAATGAAATAATAACCTATAAAAAAGGAATTTTTGATGAGACCCTAACTCCTTTATTTAAAAAAGAGAATTTCCCACAAAGCCATCTAACTTAATTGATTTTATTCTCCCCAATTTGATTAAAAAACAAACCTATGAGGCTTTCACTTTGTCATTGATTTCAAAATTTTCTTATGAATCTTTCACTTTTGAAAATGAGTTTGATGGACTCTTTTCCAATGAAAACCCTTCTTTGGAAACCAAAGCTTCCTATGAAACATTTGCCTTTCCAAACCTAATCCAACTATAAGCTTCTCAGAAACTTCTTATCTTCTTCGCCAAGCCAGAGTTTTTCCCATAATACAATTCCCATGAAATTGCCCATTACCCAAAATGACCAAGAACAATTTGTTCTAAAAGGGACCCAAACATCAGTCACACAAGGACCTCACCCTCAACCCATATTTTTTGGTATTCCCAACACCAAGACCATTGTTTGCAATAAGAAAGAAAAACAAAAAAATAGTGAAGAGAAATATCCAGAATCAAGAAAAGCAAACTGTTGGGAGGAACTAGAGTTTCTCAAAAACAAGGATCAAGAGGGTCCAGATCTTGAAGAATCTTTAATGAGTTCAATCCAAGAGGTCATTGAATTGGAAAAAGGTCATATTTTTAAAATTAGAAGAGGGTCTTAACTGGGAAAAAATCCAAAACAAGTGAGGAAGAAGACTTGCAGGTGGTAGTGATAGGAAAAATAAGTAATCTTGATAGTCTTAAGACCTATAAAAAGGAAGATGAAATAGAAAATCTAAGCTTGGTGGAATCATCACTGTGATGCTTTAAAGCACCTCCCAAGTTAGGGGCAAAGTGCCCCACGATTATTAGGTTAGTTGCAGAAAAAGAGTTCAAGATGCCAATTCTGGTATACAAAAGAAGGAAGAAGAAATGCCTCAAGCAAAGCCAAGCAAAAATCGTAACATAATAAAGAAAGAAAAGGAATTCAGGAAATCAGAGAACTCCTAGGAGGAAAGATAATATAGATACTTCAAGAATTGGATCCTAAATCCTTGAGCTAGATGGTCCAAGCAAGGAAATTACTTTTCCTTCTTTGGGAACAAAAATAGGTAACACTAATAAACGTTGCTTACTTCATGAATGTTGCATATCTGATGATTAATATTGTTTCGTGCAAGGTGATTTTCTGTTTAATAGATACTCCTTGCTTCATGAACCAACTTTTCCTTTTGATCCAGGAGGACCCATCAAGGTCATTACTTGACCCACTTTCCTTAATTGGGGAAAATGATGTAAATATGTCAATACCCTAAACCCAAAAATACAAAAAGAAAATAAAAAAATCTCAAAATTTCCAAAAGAAAAATAAAAATCCTCAAAATTCCAAAAATTGATTTTTTTTAAAAAAATCTATAAAATATGAAAAATCCAAAATATTTTGTTTGTACTTTCATCTATCAAAAATCCAAAAAAAAATGAAAATAAAAAAGGTTTATAAAATCCCATTCATTTCAAAAATTCCTTTTCAAAATGAGAGAGCTTTGGATGATCTTCAAAAAAGGAATTGGTATCTCTAAATATTTTCAAAACTTTTTTGGTCACCACTTCTATTAGTTTTGGAGTAAGATCTCCCAACCTAGAAAAGATGAATTTTTGAGAAATTCTTTTTTAAAATAATCTCATATTCTTAATAAAGATGTGACCTTCTATCATTTCAAGAATAATTATCTTTAAAATCACATTAGTTTTGCCCAAAATTCAGAATAGATGTAATCATGGTGAAAAAAGAAAACTCGTTGTTAGGTTGAAAATCCAGGTTCATTTGGACCATTTCTAAGTTAAAAGTCATGGATTATTGGGAAATCGAATCAAGTTTCTGAATATCGGTATAAGACCACTGAGGAACCATGTTGGTTACCAAATTTTATATACCTAAGAAAATAAAAACAGAAAATATTTTGAAGCTCAAGTCTTAGAAGACATTTGAGTGTGAGGATAAACTAAAAAAATAAAGAGAGATGGACGGAGCAAGTGCAAAAAGAAGAGAAAGAAAAGAATGAAAAAAGAGAAAATAGAAAAGAGACAAAACAAAATCATGCATAAAAAGAGAAGAAAACACATGAAATGCACCAAAGCACTTATAATGAATGAGAGGTGCACACAAGCCAAGGCTCAACATAGGTAGGTTCCAGAAAAAAAAATCGCTACCATGAGGTAGGGATTGGATTAATACATAAGAATCATAAAATAGTGAAAATGACAGAAAGGCATGAGAGGTGCACATAGGCAAGGCCCAGCCCGAGTAAGCTCTATCATGGGGGTAGAGATTGGATCTAAATGCCAAGTCTCAACCTACTTAGGGCACCATGAGTGTAGAGATTGAAATAGAAAAATCGTGTGTGAGGTATTTCTCTGAAGCTTTGATTTCATGAGGCTTATGATTCCTCAATCTCAGTAACAAAGGTGAGGATAAAGTCTTTCAAAACCAAAACAAATAAAGTAAAATGTTTTTTTATCTCTTATTATAAATAATTTCTTACCCTTAAAATCCGACTTTGGCAACTAGGTGTTTACAGTTTGATTTGGGGCTACTTTTGTCCAATATTTCAAAACAATAATTAGAAAGAAAAGTAAGAATTTGATTTCGCTTAACTGGTCCCTTATTTCCCACTAATTTTATGAAAAGTATATGGAAGGAAATAAATTATTTGAAGAAAAGACAGAATAAACATCTCAAAAGATTAGGGATACACTCTTGCAATGTTTCCAAGCAAATTAATCATGCCAAACACATCTGCAATGTCAAATTTGCAAAAAATAACCCAAAAGCCCTTTGTTCATTTGTGGTAAGTTGCGGTAAGCACAAAACAGAACATGCACGTACTCTGTATTCTCTCTCTCTCTCTCTCTCTTTCTTTCTCTCTCTCTCTCTCTCTCTCTATATATATATATATATATATATATATATATATATATATATATATATATATATATATATATATAGAGAGAGAGAGAGAGAGAGAGAGAGATTAATGGGTCGATGCTTAACCCATTTGGTGCTAAACCGCATGCTAAATGGTTTTTTCAACTTCTCTGATGCTTCTTATGCAGTTCCAGCCCTATAAAAGCATGGTCGATTTACTAAGATTCTACACCTGGATCATGTGTTTTTGAGGAAAAAATTGATGTTTGGAGCATTGAAAATTTACAAAGATTTTAGACCATTGATTTTTTGAACTTGATAAAAACCCATCCATGTGTTGGAATCAAGTGCTTCAAGAGTTGATCTCTATAAAATCAAGTACATAGATCATATCTGTATGGTCCAAATTTATAAAAAAAATAAAAAAAAATCCTGAAAAACCTATTTAGCACGCGGTTTAGCACCAAATGGGTTTAGCACCGACCCATTACACACACACACACACACACATATATATATATATATATATATATGGGTTTATATTTGGTACAATCATTTGTACTTACAATCTAGTATAAATCTTCTAGTGCTAGTTCTTTTAACACAAAATAAACTTATAGATGTATTCACCGTCCTTGATTTAGTAGGTGTCGACTCTTGAATCATGTTTTTTCGACAAAAAATATGTTTTTATGAGTCAGAAAAAATCGATGCCTTCATAACTATTGATTTTTGGATCACCAGAAAAACTTGTATACAGGTTGGATTTTGGCGATCTAAAGGCAGGTTCCCATTAAAGAAAATCTATGGTGTTAGGTGTAAGAAAAAAACCAAAACGAGGGGGTTCTAGGTTGTTTTTGTTTGCACTTACAAACAACTACAGTGTAGCAAATCTTGTCCCTAGATATGTGTGCGTGGTGGGAGACGATTACTAGCTCAGTTTAGGGTCTAATGAACAAAAATAATTATGCAATGTAGGGTTGATGATCTATCTGATGGACATGAAAACCTGGTCAAAAGTGTATGCAATAAACAAAAAGGTCTGGTAATTGCGTCAAAACTTGCATTGTTAGTGAGTGTATTATAAAAAAAAATGAGTTGGTGTGTGAAAGAGAGAAATAATGGCAGGAAAGATGAGGCAAGTTAGAGAGATTAATTCATCATCTTCAATCTGGTCCATGCTGAACATATTCAAGATCCTTGGGCCAAAGCGTGACAATGCCAAGTATGGGCGTGATGAGGCTCCTCGCAGAGGCCAAGTGCATCAGAGTCCGGTGCAGTTGCAAAGGCTTAAGTACCCTTTCTTGCTATTCTTGCCATGAAACGATGATTCAAGAAAATGACAAAAATGTCATTCATTCAAAAAAAGGGAAACAACGGTTCAAAAAAAGGACAAAAATGTCCTCCATTCAGAAAGTCGAGGATGATGTTGACTCTTCAAAGTCTAAACAGCGAAACGAACCTGAAGCACTCTCTCTTTCTTTTATGTTTAAACTTTTCATCATCATCTTCTTCTTCTTCCTTCTCCGTGAAACACTGTAAAACCCTCTCTCTCTCTCTTTAGAGAAGAAATTAAGGGAGGCAAAGAGTCGGCGATTCAATGGTGATTGTCATCCTCTTTCTGCTAGCAGTGGCTGGAATGCTACCCTCATCCAGCGGGCAACCGACTACGGCGGCCCCTCCTCCGCCTTCGAGGGACATCTACAACGAAATCTTACTCTAGTACACCTACAACAGAGTCTTTCAAAGTACAATCTGTCTACCCCCTACGTCGGCAATACTTCCGATCAAGGTTATGCCTTCAAGGCCACCCCTAACGTTGCTCAACACGGACGTTAGGAATGGCACATTCCTCTCTGGCTTCCCCATCACGGACCTCAAGACTGCCATCGGGACGGATGGCGACTATAGCTTGATCACTGCGAAGATTGTGCTCAAGGGGGTGGTGTTCGACATCGCGATTTACAAAAATTGTGTAGCGCAAAAAAACTGGCAAATCACAAAATCGAGTAGCGATTTATGAAAATCGTGTAGCGAAAAAAAATAAATGGCAAATTGCTATATCGAGTAGTGATTTGTGAAAATTGCATAGCGAAAAAAATGGCAAATCGCTAAATCGAGTAGTGATTTACGAAAATCATGTAGCAAAAAAAAAATAAAAAATTGTGGGAAAGGGTGTTACAAAAACCTCGAGCAAGAAACAACCGGAGAAAACATATGAGCACCACGATCAAACAAAACACTTTATTGATCTTTTTCGATAGTTACAAGAGGGAAAGAAAAGAAAGAATTTATACAAGGCCCAAAAAAAAAATCTTCTAGGGGTCGCTGCCCCCTAGAAACCCCCTGTCAAGGGCGGCCCTCCCTGGACCCCCGCTCGCTGACCGCGTAGGGGGTGAGCCCCTAGACCCCCCTCCTATAAGGGCAAAAACTCTGCATTAGGCTCCACAACTCATCAAGTTGAACCATGCTACAGTCAGTGCATAGGTTAGTCGGTGTTTGATGGAGCAGTGTAGGATCGTCTGCTGGATGTGCACAGAGGCAGAAAGAGAAGGGAGAGAGAGGGAGGGTTGATGTTCATGGCCTTATTAGGGGGGATTCCTTTCTCGGATAATGCTGCAATGCAGGAACTGAGTCTTAAATAACCATCTTCGGGGTACTTAAGTTTTCGCAACCGCTCCTTTTCTAGAATCATCATTTTTATGGCACCCATGGAGGAAAGGGTACTTAAGACTTTGCAATCGTACCGAACTCTGACGCTAACTGATGCAGACAAACATGGGGATACGAGCCGCACATGCTTACATACCTGGCGCTCATTGGGACCCTCGAACACGAGATGTAGCTAACGGCCGTCTTCGGGGTGGGAACATATAACCTACTTCGCCAAGTGAGAGACGAAGATGCCATTTTCTGGGGTGCAGGTGAGCCTGACATAGACCAGAAAGCTTTTGATTACATAGACAGGTTCTACCAACACCGTGGTTGATGCCAAAAAACAAAACCCACCCAGAACAGCACGCAAGTCTCTTAGTGCACTATAATTTTCCACACTAACAAACCCTTTGTAGTTATATTGTCAAAGTTGTAAAAGTTTCATGTGTAATTCAGTTCATATTGATAAATAAAATCTTTGTTCATACATGCATAAGTTTAAGGCTTAAAACTTAAAACTTTGGATGCTTGTTTGGGCACATATATTCATAGGTTTAGATATTTATCTTTGGTTGGGCACATTTGCTTTGGTCACACTTGGGGCATGTTTGCTATGCCGCGTGAAAGTTTGGTTTTATCTAGTGTCTGTGATTACAAATCACAACCAACTCAAGTTTAGTGAAATATGAGAAAGTGCTAATTGTTTCCTTAAAAAAAAAAGAAAAAAAAAATGCAAGTTGTGATTGTGATTCTCACTTGTGAATGCGCCTACCTTGAAACTTGTGAATGTTTTAACTACACAAAATAAACTTATAGATGTATTCACCATCCTCGATTTAGTAGGTGCCGACTCTTGGATCATGTTTTTTCAAGAAAAATATGTTTTTATGAGTCAGGAAAAATTGATGTCTTCATAGCAGTTGATTTTTGGATCGCCAGAAAAACCTGTATACAGGTTGGATTCCGGCGATCTAAAAGCCGGTTCCCATTAAACAAAACCTATAGATCACATCTATGAGGTGTTAGATGTAAGAGAAAAACCAAAACGAGGGGGTTCTAGGTTGTTTTTGTTTGCACCTACAAACAACTATAGTGCAGCAAATCTTGTCCCTGTATGTGTGTGTGGTGGGAGACGATTATTAGCGCAGTCTAGGGTCTAATGAACAAAAATAATTGTCCAACGTAGGGTTTATGATCTATCTGATGGACATGAAAACCTGGTCAAAAGTGTATGCAATAAACAAAAAGGTCTGGTAATCTTTGGGAAAATTCACAAGTTTTTCTTTTCAATGACTCCCTTTCGAGCTACCAGCTTTTTAGTTTCTGTACAAATAATTGCGACCTTTTAAACGCACCAAACAATTTTCATGTAAAATAAGGAATCAAAGTCCATAGTTAGGAAAGTAGAGAAAAAAGGGAATACAAGCTCTATAACTTTGACCAGTGGGAATGAAAACCCATTTTGGTCCATAGATCAAATGGCTCACACAAGTGGTGCCATATCAAGCAATTCTAGACCGTCCAGATCAATCTAGTTGGTTAGGGAATCTAGTTTGGTTTTTACGTATTGCCACTAGCTCTACTATAAATTGCGTCGAAACTTACATTGTTAGTGAGTGAAAGAGTAAAAAAAAAGGAGTTGGTGTGTGAAAGAGAGAAAGAATGGCAGGAAAGAAGAGGCAAGTTAGAGAGAGAAATTCATCGTCTTCAATCTGGTCCATGCTGAACATATTCAAGATCCCTGGGCCAAAGCGCTGCAATGCCAAGTATGGGCGTGATGAGGCTCCACGCAGAGGCCAAGTGAGAGACGAAGATGCCGTTTTTTGGGGTGCAGGTGAGCCTGACATAGACCAGAAAGCTTCTGATTACATAGACAGGTTCTACCAACACCGTGGTTGATGCCAAAAAGCAAAACCCACCCAGAACAGCACGCAAGTCTCTTAGTGCACTATAATTTTCCACACTAACAAACCCTCTGTAGTTATATCGTCGAAGTTGTAAAAGTTTCATGTGTAATTCAGTTCATATTGATAAATAAAATCTTTGTTCATACATGCATAAGTTTGAGGCTTGAAACTTAAAACTTTGGATGCTTGTATGGGCACATACATTCATAGGTTTAGATATTTATCTTTGGTTGGGCACGTTTGCTTTGGTCACACTTGGGGCATGTTTGCTATGCCGCGTGAAAGTTTGGTTTTATCGAGTGACTGTGATTACAAATCACAACCAACTCAAGTTTAGTGAAATATGAGAGTGCTAATTGTTTCCTTCAAAAAAAAGAAAAAGAAAAAATGCAAGTTGTGATTGTGATTCTCACTTGTGAATGCGCCTACCTTGAAGCTTGTGAAAGTTGGCCCCAACACCATTGTGACCAACAGTCTCAACCTGAACTTTATCAAGTGGGATGGCTAATCTCACCTGCAACCAGAGTCCTTGGAAGAAAGTTCAAGTGGTAACCGTTGGCTGCAAGGCGAGTGATCTTGTGACAGACTTTCTCGTTTCAAGAGAGGAGCATTTTGAAGCGAAAATCATAATCACAGCTTGTACTTTCTCACGTTTCACAAAATGTGAGAAAGAGGTGCAATTTTGATTTGCAATTACAAAAACTTGTGAAATCCAATTTTCACGGCATTGCAAATGTGACCTATATGTTGAGTTTTTGAAATTTCAAATATGCTTCCTTGCAATTACATGCGTTGATAATAAAGCCATTCACATCCGTCTTCATGCTTATGTACATAGAGTTTTAAAACATCAATGACATTTGATTGATTTATTCAAGTTTGGGGAGCGTGGTATTCTTTCCACTAATAATGTTTTTTATCCTTCTTCCTCTCAAAAAAAAATATATATACAAGTTATTTATTTGATTGGCAAACTGGGGCCAGGCACAGCCCAACCAGATACATATAAAATAGCACATTACATTCATGACGCATTAACTGTGTTTGGAAGCCAATCAGGCGGCTTCTCTTTTTCCAGATCAAATTCTCCTTATACATTTCCACCCGAGATAGACATCTGGGAATATAATTATGTTCTTTACCAACTAGCCAATACTAGAAGCCATCAAAGCTTAGCATGAGATCTGCAGTACGAGCATCCATCGCATTTGATTGTATATACACAATTTACATTTCAATAAAAGAACTATCTTTTCACCAATGGGGGTTCCCCTTGTCTGGTAGGAGCAGCTAGTGCACGTCAACTTGCGTTGGGACGTTGCAAGTTCAAAACCCAATGGTATAGTTGTGTAACTGGTAAGGGGTCTGCCTAACCCCAGCTTGTCTTTCAAAAACCAAAAAAGAAAATATCTTTTCCACCTAGTCCTACTGTACTAGAGTGACAAGCACATAAAGCATCCATATCAGCGTCGTTGATCCAATTAGGATTCTAGTGATATGCCACATGGCATTCATACTATGGGGTATGCCCAGCACGGAAGTACAAAAGCAAAAAGTTAAAGAAAATAATGGGGTCATGAAACGTGACAATTCACAATCAAACCTTTCATGGTGACAGAAGTGCCTTTGGCTGGAATAATCTTCTTAGTTAAGCATTTGAGGATTCTACTCAATGAGGAGTTACTTTTATTTGGGGCCATATCTTTCCAAGTATAGGCATATTCATTATAATATTCTCTTCACATGACTGCTACTTCTGTGATATTAGGACCATACAACCTTCCCTACAAAAATTCCTACTGTTGCTCTGCTTCTTTTAGGCTTTTACTTTGGCTGCCAAGTCAGAGATGTGGAACTTATACCCAAACAGTTAAACCTGCTAAACACAGGGTTCAAGGTGCCAGACAGATCAAATTGTCTGCTGTAAAAATTCTCAGAGAGCCAATCTTCATCACTTGAAGGTCATTCAACAATGATACTGCCTACCAATGAGTTCCGGAGACTGATAAAACAACTTTGGGGATCATGTCTGTAAGGTCACATCCACAAAACCACTACTGCAATATTGGAAACTCAATGTGGTCATTATTAGAAAATAAGGTACTGATCGACAATGCCAAAGATAAGCCCTTATAAGAGAGCTGCAACTATGAGACTTGCCTCAAATGGTTGGGTCAAGCTCTAATAAGGGGGTCCGTTGAACAAGTCGATCTATGAAAACCAAAGGATGATATGCTTTAAATCATGCTTATGGAGATTGATTCCTGGAGAAGTTGGATTGGATGACAACACAAAACTGCAGTGCCATGTAAAAAAATAAAAACGAATAGGTTCAACAGCTACCTTCCTACCAATATAACACTATTTTCAAGATTTTAGTTTGGTTTGCTGAACCCAACCAAGGAAGAAATCTTCACAATGGTCTTTAGCTTGAGCTCATCCTAGAAAGATAGGAACGATTCTCGTATTGTCATTTCCAAAAGACAACCACCACAAAAAGTCTGCATTAAGAAAGAGGCAAAGGAGATGTAACTAAGAATTTTCTCCAGGCAAGATCAATCGATTGATAGAAAATCCAGAGCCATAGATAAGAAAGAATTCCAATTTGTTAAAAAGTTTGGCCCATAAGTTGGTCAATCAACAAAATGTCCCCATCAATCAAAAAACCTGAGGGTGGCCATGCATCCAAGTTGAAAATGTTCTAAAAGCATAGGATACAGGGATACCATAAGGCATATTCTACAAACCAACAGTATCAAAGACCAAGTCTTGAGATCTGCTGTATCTTGTCTCTGAACCTTCAGATTGCAAAAGATTTCTTCCATGCAATCTGGGGTGCAGATACTCAGATTCCTACAGAATTTGAAGATATTTTGAATCAGCCATCGACAAGCAATTTCTACCGTCCTAGCAGAACAACGACCAACTTTCGTACAAAAAGCGAGCACTCTGACAGTTGTGCTTGACTTGAATTGCACACAAGAGGAGCACTGATGTTTTGCAACTTTCTTGTCTGTACTTGTTCCCATCAAGATCAGCACCGTACTATCAGAGCATGAGTGTACAAACCGTTTGTCAATTAGTTATGACAGTGCATCTCTTTTTCCTATGAATGTTTTGATGGTAAACATTGTCATGGCATATGTCCATACCATTCTCATTCACTAGTAACTCAAATCAATTAGAACATGTAAATAAACACCAAGTATACCTTGGGTATCTACCTATAAAGCCAAGAAATATAAATACTAAAAAATTCTATGTTTTTAAAAGAAAATATTTTCTCGCGAGAAACGAACTGATGTTGGATCTGAAAGGAACCCTTACCCAAAGGACTTCTCCAAATCTACACACAACACCCAAGCAGACAAGAACAAGAAAGAAAAAATGGGTAATGGAATTGCAGGATTCTAGGATACGAAAGCATAGATACGATCCAAGTCAAGTTTTACTAGATTCTTTTGAAATCCAATATATGTGACAAACCTTGTCACTGATTTTGGACCTCAAAAATGACAAATTTTGGAAAAACTAAAGAAAAAAAACAGAAAAATTAGACAGAAATATATTTCCAAGAAACAGGAAAATTAGACAAAACTATCTTTCCAATAACACCTTATTCATTAGAAAACAACCAATGAGTGTTGAGATACAACTCTGCCAACACACCTAAAACAAGGCAAAAAAGGTGCTTCAACACCTATTCCAACTGTTCTATGCTATTTTTGGCCACCTTTACCGTAAATTCAAAAAATAATAAGAACAAAATAAGAATGAGAATGGGTTATTTTTGGAGACCATAGCTTTGGAATTCAAACTTGTGCCAAAAATGAGAATGGTAAAGATGAATGTCTATTTTTCAATGAGCCCTAAAACATTGAAAAAGATTACATATATAGAGATATGACTATATTAATAAGACAAGATCAGACAGGACAAAATATAGAAAACTAGATTTTGGATCTATAGGAGATCTAATATCCGAAAATGAAAATCAAGGTACTAATCTCATAGCGCTGATTTTTTGAAAATAAAAGTACTAGATGAACTGTCCCATCATAATCACCATTTTGTGGATCACAAGTTTTTGAAAACAAAAAAATGGTTTTCACAAAAAAAATTTAAAAAAACGTTCTGAAAATCGGATCAGAATTTGAGAATTATAAGGTTCATTCTGCAAGGTTGTGTGCCTTTCCTCTTCCGTTGAGTAGAGATCATCCACTTTAGGATATCAAAATCTTCACTTGTGGGTCTTCAATTTGAGAGTACATGTACCTTGTACGCAAATCCTAATAATAAAAAAGTGAGTTTGGTGGTTTGAGCCACCAAGACCTAGAAAACAAAGAAATAAACATAAACTGTGAAGGTTAGTGGATTCTAAACTTATAAAATAATGCAATAAATGAATGGAATGGATAATAAAACACACCAAATCTCACTTCGGGCATAGGCATCCCTTTCTATATTGTTGTCGAACGTGGTCGAACATGGGCAGTAGTCTGGCTAGGCGCAAGATCCAAAAAAGGAATGAGATATGGGATCTAGGTCCTAAGCTAGGCAAGGTGGCTCAACTAGCCTAGGCCGGCTAGGTTTAGTTGTGCAAAAGTTTCAGTAGTGTAAGGGTATAGTTAGGGCTCGAGCTTTAGTTTCTGGAATAAGGGGGTGCCTCCCTATTTATAGTTACGTTTCTCGAATATTTAGGATCCATCTTTTCAAATCCATCCAAGATTGAGATGGAGTGCTCTTATTAGTTGGTTTTTAAATGGAGGGTTGTGATTGATACAAGGTATGCTACCTTAGATGTAGGCGTGAAATATTGTGAAGAGATTTGGGACTTAGAAATTTTTGTTTTGAGTTTGGAAGGAGGGTAGGATAAGATCATGGTGGTGATGCAATTTCTAAAACTAGTGAAAAATACTGACGACAAACAATGATTGTCATCACCAAAAAGGACATGATAATATCGAAAGACATGACATAGTAAATACATACTAAGGGTTGGGCAAAAACATAATTTTATTAATTTATTATATATCATCAATCAGTTCACAAGGTTTCAAAATGTGGCTCTCATAACCATCATAGTTACAAAATGACATATATATATATATATACATATCAAGACAACAAAAACAAAAACCCCAAAGCAGCTCCAGATCCACCATCTAAAAGTTCGCTGAGCTTAGTGTACCTCACTAATCCGCTTAGACATCTCCTGAAAGAAAAATATTAACATTAAAAGAATGAGACTAGAACACGTCTCAATATGACTCCCAAGAACTCTACTTGATCCTTAATGATACACTTTGCACACAAAACCACCACATGGGTTAACTCTCAAGAAACTTCACAAGGTAGGTGACTTAATGAGGAAAAGACTAATCAGATCCAAAAGTCAACATTAAGTTATTCAAAAATATACATAGCAAGGGTCCACCCTCCTGACTCTGGAAAAACTAGCAATATTGGAAAGTCGATCCATCTGGTCACTCTACAAGGAAATACAACTCCAATGCGTGAGTGTTTTATTAGATCTTCTACTTAGTTGTTGTTGCTTAAATGAAATGTAATCACACATCTTTAGTTCCTCTATCAATTACTCACCACAAGAGGCACCAACCCTATGGGTAACTATGAGCACATTGGGCCACTCAAGGGGATTTTATTCACTTACTAATTTATTTATTTTTTTACCCTAGGATGGACACTGAGAGCCAGCACTAGAGTTTGAGACCGTTTGTCAAGGCATCCCTCTTTCTAAAAGATTGTAGTGCACTACCAAAGCTAATGGCCACAACTATAGTCCCTTAAGCCACTATGGTTGGAGACTGAGTCTCAAACTCAAGAAGCAGCACGAATCCACAGGGTGATTCCCTAATACTCATGGTCGGGGATGGAGTCCTTGACCCAAAAGTAAAGAACAGATGCATGAGATGGTTTCCTCTCCTCCATGGTAAGGGACCAGTTCAACATCTGAACCAAACTTATGTGACTGCTTCCACAAGCAAGTCAACCACCCTCGGATCCCATAGAGTTGCCCCTAATGTATGTCGTTAGGGACAAGGTCTTACAAAGACATCTTTTGAAACTATTTTCATCAATAGATCAACTATCATGTTCGACAAAATAAATAATAAATTAAGAGTTTACCTTTCTTAGTATATATAGCTAAAAATCAACCAAATAAAACTTGCATATTTTCAAAAGTTATATCATAATTTAATTATGAGATTTTTCATGCATGTTATGGATTATTTATTACATAATCATATGGACTATTCTATCATATCAGGAACCATCATTCCATGCATGGAACAAAATAGTCATATCTTGATAATATATTTATCAAGTTACCATGCATATATAATGTGACCATAAGACTTATTCATATATTTTATGCTTTATTTATGACATCAATAGGCATTTTGCGTGCATTCCTCCACATGAGTTATGTCACAAAACTATTTTGCATGGCCATATGAATTATTCATCATGTGAAGATTTCAATCATAACTCTTAATGTGGATTTTTATGTGCACACTTTCATTTATATCTACTACAACAATTATGCAATCTTTAGCTCTAGAGCAAACAAATACATACCACCATGGTGAATTATTTTGCACATATATTGATTAAGTTGTTTTACTTACAACTAATCATAACATATAGGTCTCATCTTCTTAGTGAGTCATGGGGTTTTTATGGCTCTTTTATTACCATTTTATAGGACATCATCATGTCCACATGCACACTAGTGGATTACTATGAATTTTATTAATTCATGGATTATTCATGATAAAGTATGATTTGCTAAATACAACAAATACTTTTACTTTTTAAACTTTCACCATAATACATACTCACACTATCCATCTGCATTATTACATGCAACATGCTTAAATTCTTATCAGGCTAACTACCACTTGATCATCTTGGATCAATATATCCAGATCCAAATATGATTAACACCATGTTGCATACCATGCATAAGCTTCTAAAGCATGAAATTATCCCTTCATGCATTCATACCATAAAATCCATGGCTTATGGTGATTATTTATCATCATATAAATATACTCACTTGCATGTGTAAAATTATATAGTTAATTTAGCTCTCACTTGTCTCATGCATTATTTTAAGTCATATTTGCTCAATAGAAGCAATATGTATTCAGACTAAAGCTTAAGTCCTTAAATTCATTAGATTCATATCCAATGACATTTATCCTTTCTTTCTCATTGTCATTTGGATAAACTCATTTATAAGTAGTCAAACTACAAGCCAGTGTACATATGTGTTTAGATATATCATTGGATCCAATCAAAAGACTATATTCAAATCCTACTTGAGATGATATCTATCAAGTCCAACATGATCCATATTAACAAATGAATCTACATGCAAGCTTAAGCAAAATCATGAATCATATAGGATTCATCCATAGTCCAAATGTAAATTTTTATGTTTTAAATTCATACATCTAGCATTGTACTTTTCTAAATCTATTTAGGTGAAACTAGGAACCATAAATAGTATATTATTAGGTCTAAATATTTATCTTTATACTATTTGGATACATCAGTAAAACCTGAATCAAATCTAGATCTAGATCTTATATCCGGGCATCATACTATCCACATCTGACACTAGATCCATTCAATAAGAAGAACCAATTAAGGAACTATCCAAATAAGTATAAATATGAACCATAATTGGTTTCATATTATACTACGAGTTTTAAAAAAACTAGATCTCCATGCTTGATCGAGTTATATTGTCACAACTCATACAAGTATGATAACTGGGCAAACATATCTAATAGGTTCGACCATGATATTTTATGGATCTAAAAATATTCAACTGGATCTAATGTAAACACCCCAAATTTTTCTCGTTCATTTTCAGACACCCCCCTTTCATAGATGCCAACCCTGTAGGTTGGTGTAGGAGTCTAACCCTAGGCCTATTCTAGTTTAGGTATCATTTCGCCCCTTTTTGTCAATAAAATTCTTATTTTAACCTTGGGTCACCCTAGACCCTTGTCAATTAGACTCAACCAAGCTCATTTTAAAGCTCAGAACAGTTAGAATGTTCGTCATTTCTAGCTTATCTGAGCTCATGATGAGCGAATCCTGTTCATTTCGGTCCATTTCAGCCAAAATTGGTTTATTTCCTGAGAAATGAGCTCAATTCTAGCTTGAATTTTAATCAATTATTCTTGAGTCAGTTAAATCTAGTCAATCATGTTTCCTTGTGTTTAACTTGAGCTCACCAGGACTTTAATTGGCTCGGTTCTAGTTCAAATTCATTTCTCACACTCTAGGAGTCCATTTTAGCCCATTTCAGCTGAAATTGAGCTAAGTTTAGTCAGTCCAGCTAGTGTTTGAGCATCAAATTTAGTTTATCTTAGTATAACTAATCTCTATTCCAGCTCAAACACAATTCATTTCTGTCACCCACTTCACTCCAGTTCTCATTTCTCACCATTTATCTGAGAATTGGGTCATTTCTCGATCATCCAGCCTAGGAGTTTAGTTGAGTCAGTGTCCTTTTAGTTCCTCTGAGTTTAGAAACCCTAGAAACCGGTTCAATCCTGTTCAAACCTATTAAAACCTCATTTTTTAGTGTCATTTTTGCCCTGCAGGGACAAAATCATTTCAGAAGCATTTCCCTTCAAAACTGTTTCTGAACTGGGAAAACATTGTGTAAATCTAGGGTCATCTTGTCGAAAGCATATCTCCCCAACTGAAGATTGCTTTTCCAATCTATAAAGCGTAGCATCCTCGTATGCATGTTTAGTTTAACCTATAAAAATTTAATAAATTTCTATGATCGATTTCTGCTTTTTTTTAGCCCGAAATCAAACTCTATGTTTCTTGAATCGCCAGGCCAGTTCGAATCTTGTTCTGTCTTGCTGGAGCAATATCTCCCCAACCAGAGATGATCTCTCTGATCCGTAAATAAGGTTGTTTCTGTCTATGTCTATTTTTCATGGTGTAATTTTCATAAATTTTTATTAATGTTTTTTATTTTCTTGAAACCCGAGACCAGAGTCTATGTTTCTTGAACCTTCAGTCGTAGTTCATAGACAAGGTCAACTTGCACGGGTTATATCTGCTTAACTAGAGATCTTTTTCCCAATCCGTAAAAACCATGTCTTTATCTGCATATCTATTATCTTCTGTGAAATTTTCATAATTTTGTATTCTATTTTCTACCTTTTTTTAAACTCAAAACCGGATTTGTCTTTATTACATCATTACGCATAGGTCGGAATCAAGTATGTATTGCCAGAGTTGTATCACCTTAACCGGAGATTGTATGCCCAATCTGTAAAAAGGCTTATCTTTATTAATCTATCTAGTTTCTTTCTATTAAATTTCATAAATTTTTATTGTTGTTTAATATCTGATTCTGGTCTGACAATATGACAGGTATGGAACCACAAGTAAAATAACATATTTTTTTATCTTTTTATTTAATATTTATATCAAAATAATCCAAAAAACATATTTTTAGATTGCATCTTATTTTTAGGGTTATTAAAAGTGTCCATGTCAATTTTTATTATTTTTGAAATTCATTTGATGTGTTTTTTAGTTATTTTATAAAAACAGGATGCCCGCAAAGTTCTGATTTAATCGAAACACAGCAAATTTCATTTTTTTTTGCATATTTAACTATTTTCATCCATTATTTTTGTGATTTTAGGGTTTTATCATTTTTATAATCATATTAGGGTGCTCTCCACCTGATGTTGCTTCGTTTTGAATCTGTTTGATCCCCAGATTAAGCGTATTACAAAAATCTTTTCTGAAAAACCATTTTTAACCCTATTTTATAATAAATATCAATTTTTAAGGGTATTTTGGCTATTTTTCTCCAAATTTCAAATTCCAAACTTGTTTATTTTCATTATTTATTCAGTTATGCATCATCCATTATGTTATTTAGTTGGTTTTATTTTACGAAAGCATGAAAAAAGGCTTATATCTGGATAAATCCCTCAATTTCATATATTGTTGGATAAATCCAGAAAAGCGGACATTTGTCTGTTAACAAGTTTGCTAATTTTGCAAGAAAGCTCAAGATTGTATTTTCCTTATTTTCCTTATTTTCTTTCTTTAGTTCATTATTGATGTAAAATATAATATTTGAATAAGAATTTACTTTCCTACATAGCTTGGGCTGCATTTGCATATAGTTTGATTTTAATATTATCTGCTATTGTTTGATCATTCATGCATATATTTCAAATTTACAATGGTCAACGTGAATGGCATGTGCACCTGCTTCTAGGGAGTTGATAAACTGGATGGAGTTCGTATTTGTGGCCATAGTCAGAATACGAACGAAACCCAAATTTATCATCTTCTTCTAAGTTACAAACGGCCTACACTCTTAGGCCATCTTAAAAAATTATTGCATATTTTCTAAAGTTTTTCAAGTATTTTTCCTTTTACAATCAAATGAGATATATTCAATATATATTCGTGGCCATAGTCAGGGATATATAGCAAATTAATTTCATCTAAATTCTATAAGGCACACAAAATTCTTTTTACAAATAATTTTCTCAAATTCTCCAAAACATATTTTCACAAACTGCATTCATGCATTATCTAGGTTAGATTAAATCATGAAAAGAGTTTTAGAGGGCCACACGCCCATCCTTTTTCAATTCCATCTCAGAAAAATTGATTTTCTCTAAGTCTTTTTCCTCAAAATTGATTTTCTCAAAAAAATCCTTAGTTTCTCAAGAAATTTCCAATTATTTTTCTAAGTCCAGTTCACGATTTTCCAAGCTTTTTTTTCTTCAAAAATATTTCCCAAGTGTGAAAAACGATTTTCAAAGTGTCCCCTTTTTCAAGTATTTCCTAAATATTCGAAGCATACATCATGTTTTCAGTCAAATTTTTTTAAAGTTCATAGCACATGCCTGATTTTTTGTGCATTTCGGAAATAGAACAACGATTTAGACAGTTGAGAAAAGCAAAACACATGATTGATCCTTGGTTTGATTACCCTTGATTATGGCACCAAGAACGGTTGAACCTCTTACCGACAGGCGAGTCTCAATCTCTCAATTTTCCCATATTTTCAAAACGGTGGTGAGCTATTTTCAAATCTTTTTTAAAGGTCAGTTTGACTTGCAAAAGTAAAATTTTGTAATGATAACAGGTTTGGCGACCGTGATGGGACATGTCTTCGCCTGATCAATCTAGTGCTTTGCTCTATTCAACTTGTCAAAATTGTGTTCTAATCCTTGTTAGCTTTATTTCATGTGAACCTAGGAGTCTAGAGTCAAACCCAACTGACATGGAAGCATGTAGATCTAGGCATAGTTTGGTAGGACCGATTGAGGAGACATTATTCATGCTCACATAGACTTAGGTCTCACACAATCCTCCTCAATCTAGGATCAGATTGAAAACATTATTTGCTTCTTATAATTTTTCAAAAATCTACTTCTTTAGGTCATTAGAGCCTTTTGATTTCTGTGATGTTGATCATTTTTAAAAAACAACCCCACCTATTTTTACCTGGCCACCACATTGCTGGGCTTTCTTCCAGAACCATAGTTTAGGACAAAGTCTCATAACTGGGTCACTATTTGGGTTGACCCTACTCTACCACGTACCGAGGGCCATAGTCCAAAGTATATCGGTAGGCGCTCAAGGATGTTGGAAAATATGAGCCTAGAACCGGAGAAATTATTTTTATGTCACGTACATCGAGCCTCAGCTTGAGTATATCGGCATAGCACGATTGGACATAAATGATTTGAGCCTTAGAGTTAGGATTAGGGTCCTACAGTTATTTCAAACTTGTGCATTTAGAATCAGCCTTTTAGGCAATGCTGTATGCGCATACTTATTTATGCAGGATGTGATGTGAATATATTTTAGATATTTTTTAATTATTTTTCCTTTATTTTCCTCATATTCACCAATGATTTTATCAAAACCCTTGATGATTTTTCAAAAATCTTCTATTATTTCTTCAAAACTCTAGGTGATTTTCTTTTCCTTCCACTAGATCTCGAATTTCCAGCTTTCTTTTGATCATGTCTGCAATTTTTCAAAAAATCGTGTATATTCCTCAAGTCTCGCCCTTATTTTTTTCACTGTGGGCAGAGCGGTGGAATCTGTGCACTTATACCTTCTGGTTCCCATGGAGAGAGATGACTCTACTACTGGATGAATTTTCAGAGATTATGGGTTTACATGAGCCAGCTGGTCAACCAGAAGATCCATTAGAGCAACAGTTTTTTATCAATGTCAAGAGACTCAACCCCTGAGATGCTTTAGACCAGATAACAGGATGCAGATCTCGGCCACTGATAGAAGCATATGAGAGTCAGTGTGTCGACTTGTTTGAGTTATACCGACATTATGGGACATTTAAAAAAGTCAATTTCTTATCTTGAGCAGTGCGAGAAAGGATTCAACATGCAATGGTTTTGTGCAGAGTAGGACTAGCCTTCTTCCAGGATGGACAAAACTATGTAGCTTTTGCGAAGATGAGAAAGTCGGTAGACCAACCGTCTCTCGATTGCCATGGCGGCACTTGCCTTCTTGTACCATAGATTGACCCGCTTCACGCTCAAAGATTCAATCTTAGTGGAAGGGTGTATCTACGCATTGCAGTCTTGGTTCTTTCAACATGTGCCAGCTCGAGCGAGTTCATTCAGATATAACAGCAATGAGCCACTACCTATTCCTCGGTACCGATTTTTTATCGAGAATCTCCATGAAGAAGAAATCATGTGGGACTACTTCAACCGTCGAGAGTCGCCCCCTTGATACACTTATGCACATGGCAAGCGACTCAAGTTACTCATAACATTCTTCTTCATCTATTACCAGCCAGAGCGATGCGTCATGCTATTCTTGCAGAGGTAGAAGCATATTGATGATCAAATGTTATCAGGCAATGTGCTAGAATTCGATCTAAAGTCTGCTCAGTGGTCCAAAACATACCACTCTGCTAAATATAGCAGGAGTTTTTTTGTTGTTCTTACTATTTTTTTGGGTCCTCGAGTGTCCTCTGATTATCTTGAATGGTGGCAGATTGTTTGTCCACCCCCTCTTTGTTGAGTTTATTATCAATAAAATCATTTTCTTTCAACAATTCTTATCTTATCATGTCTTGATGACCTCGCCTAGGTAACAAGGCACATCTTAGTTCCTTACTTCTTTCATCAAGAGTGGCAATGCAATTATCGCAATTCCAATGATGACCCAATCCCCGGTAATGAGATATCCTTCAAATTGTCGACCTGATTCTCACCAAATATTTTCCCTCTATTCATTTCCATCCAAAATCGTCATCCTCAAATTCTAACCGTCCACCTCATTCTACAAAAAGCATCGATATTCTTGAGTGATTCTGACAAGATCTGGCTAGAAGACTGTATCATTTCAGCGTGTTAGTTAGAGCAGCAGTAGCGAGCAAGAGATGGATTCTCCAAGATCTGCTAGAGGACAGGGATGACATCAATCCCGCCGCATATCAGTTGTTCATGAAAATAATGATTAAAATGATGTCTGAGCAAGCTGAAGTCAGTTACAGAAAGGTTCCTGTAAAAAAGAAGGCACCTGTCACCCTTTCCATAAACATTACTCGCAACAACAACGGCAGCAACATGAGAGGTTCTAAGTCCGACAGAAGCAATGTTGAAAGCAAAAGGAGAAACACCTTCAACCAAGACAACAAGCTTTTTCAGTCGAGCTCTCGCCAGAAATCGAGCACTCAAGAGAAAGTGAAGCATGACAATTGGAGTTTCACTCATGATTTCACTACTCTAGATCAACAAACAACAACAACAACAACAACAACAACTACGCCTTCATCCCAAAACAATTGGGGTCGGCGATATGAACCAACAAAAAAAATCATTCTGGGTCTTCCACATGAATCCTTCTCCTCCATTCATTTCTATCCAATGCCATGTCCTCGGTGAGGTTCAAAGCATTCATATCCTTTCCTATCACCTCCATCCATGTCTTCCTAGGCCTACCCCGACCTCTTTTAACTAATATATTTTCCCATTTCTCCATCCTTCTAACTAGAGCATCATTAGGCCTTCGTCGAATATGTCCAAACCACCATAAACGATTCTCTCTCATCTTATTTTCAATGGGTGCAACACCTACCTTCTTAAGTATCTCCTCGTTCTCTCTCATCTTATTTTCAGTATACGCATCTCAGCTACACTCATTTTTTGAATATGATGTCTCTTGGTAGCCCAACATTCCGTACCATATAGTAAAGCGGGCCTAATAGTCATCCTATAAAACTTTTCCTTCAACCGCAATGGCATTCTACGATCGCACAACACTCCAGCTGCACTCTTCCATTTCATCCACCCAACCTTTATCCTATGATTTACATCTCCATCAATTTCTCCATACTTTTGAATGATAGATCCCAAATATTTGAAAGAATCATCCACCAGTATTTCTTGCTCACCAAGCTTCACTACACTCCCATCTCTATTTTGTTGCTTACTAAATCGACATTCCATGTATTTTGTCTTACTCTTACTCAACTTAAAGCCTCTTGCTTCCAATGTCTGTCTCCATAATTCTAACTTAGCATTAACCCCAGCTCTAGACTCATCAATCAAAACAATATCATCAGCAAACAACATACACCACGACACATTTTCTTGAATTGATCTCGTAAGCTCATCCATCATTATATCAAATAGGAAAGGGCTTAAAGCAGATCCTTGATGTAACCCAACCGTTATAGGAAAATTGGTTGTCACCCCTCCACAAGTGCGAACATTGGTTACTACTCCTTCATACATATCTTTAATTATACTAATGTACTTGAGAGAAACACCTTTCTTCATCATTGTCCATCAAAGAACGTCCCTAGGTACTCTATCGTAAGCCTTCTCCAAATCAATAAAAACCATATGCAAATCTTTGTTCCTCTCTCTATTTCTCTCAGTAAGTTGTCTAAGAAGATGTATAGCTTCCATAGTAGATCTTCCAGGCATAAAACCAAATTGATTCTTCAATATCATGACAACCTTCCTCAACCTAGACTCAATCACCCTCTCCCAAAGTTTCATAGTATGACTCATGAGTTTTATACCATGATAGTTTGTGCAATCTTGTATATCACCCTTATTCTTATATAGTGTGATCATCGCAAAAATTTTCCTCTCTGGTGGTTTCTCTCTCTTCCTTCTCTTTTCCTTTTCTAACCTCCATTTTCCTCCTTTTTGAAGGGAGAAAACTAAAAGAAAGAAAAGAAAGAGAGAAGAGAAAAGAAAGAAAGAAAGAGAGAAAAGGAACTATTTTGCGCGGTCTCACTTGACCTTAATTTAAAAATATTTAAAAAAATCAACTCACCTCCGTTTTTGAAAATTTGCGGGAAAAATGGAGAGACGGGATTCGCTCGTCGGTACGAGGTTCGACCGTTCCTGGCGCCTTTATGTGATCATCGCAAAAAATTTCCTCTCATAATATTCTTTCCCTTCCTTCTCTTTTCCTTTCCAACCTCTATTTCCTCCTTTTTGAAGGGAGAAAATAAAAGACGGAAAGAAGGAGAGAAGAGAAAAGAAAAGAAAAGAAGGGAAGAGGAACTCTTTTGCGGGGTCTCACTTGACCTTAATTTTAAAAATATTTGAGAAAATAACTCGCCTCCGTTTTGAAATATTTGCGGGAAAACTGGGAGACGGGATTCGCTCGTCGGTACAAGGTTCGATTGTTCCTGGCGCCTTTACCAAGGGTAATCGAACCAAGGATCGAATTTATGCCTTTTTGCTTTGCTAAAATATTATCTAAGAATTTATCCTAAGTCTAAATGCACAAAGAATCATGCTTGTGCAAATGCAAAGATGTTTGCTCTTTTTGAAAATGTTTTGAATTTTTCCAAGTGTTTCTGAGATGAATTTGATGATAGAATAAAAAATGATTTTTAACTTAGATCTTTAAGATTTAAAGTTCTAAGTTTTTGGAATAATCAGAGCTTGGAAAAATAGATCTGGATTTTTAAGAAAAATGATTTTGAAGCTGAGATAAAGGAGAATGAAGAAAACTTCAAAGTCATAAATGGACTTTGAATTAGAATAAAGATGAAGTGGAATTGAATTCTAACTTTTGAAGTTTGAAATCAGAATAAAATGTGGGAAATCTAAATAGAATTTGAGAAATAGAATTTGATTTTTAAAGTTGGAATTAAAAGATGAAATCTGAATCTAAAGTCTGGATTCTAAATAAAGTTCAAAATTGAATTCTGGATTTAAAATCTGAAAATAGAAATTGGATCTGGAATGAAAATGGAATTGGATTTGAATTTTTGGAATGAAATGGAATTGGTTTTAAGAGTTGGAATTAGAAGTTGATTTGAAATCTGGAATTCAAGATGGAATTTGAATCCAAAGTTTTGGATTCTAAAATAGAGTTGAGATTTAAAATCGAATCCTGGATTTAGAATCCGAAGTGGGAGTTGAATCTGAAATTTAAGATAAAAATGGAATTGGATTTAAGAATTGGAATCAAGATGGAATTTGAATCTTAAATTTTGAATGGAATTGGATTCAAGATTTGGAATCCAAGATGATATTGGGATCTGAAGTCTGAGATCCAAAGTAAAGTTGGGTTCTGGATCCTAAATGGAATTCAGATCTGCAATTTGATATCCAAGATGAAGTTGGATTATGGATCATAGAATGGAATTGGATCAGAAGTCTGAGATCCATAGTGGAAATGGGTTCTGGATCCTAAAATGGAATTGGATCTGAAGTCTGAGATCCAAAGTAGAATTGGACTCTGGATCCTAGAACGAATTTGGATCTGAAATCTGAGATCCTAAGTAAAATTGGAACTTGGATCCTAGAATGGATTTTGGATCTGAAATCTGAGATCCAAAGTAGAATTGGAATCTGGATCCTAGAATGGATTTTGCAATCTGAGATCCAATGTAGAATTGGGATCTAGATCCTAAATGGAATTTGGATCTTAAGCCTGAGATCCAAAGTAGAGATTGATACTTGAAAATCTGGATCCAAGTTGAGATTAGGATCTAACTTTTGGATTTTGGAATTTCAAAATTGATTTTGAGAATGAATCTCAAAGTCAAATTGGACTTTGAACTTGCATTTGGAACTTATAAAATGAATCAAGTTGAATTTTAAACTTTGAATTTGATTTCAAAGTTTTGGAAATGAGATAGAATTGAAATGGAAATTTGAAGAAGAGATATTCACAATCACTTGGATTTTTAAAAGGAATTTTTGAAAAGTATGATGCAATTCTATCCTAAATGATGAAATGAATTCAAAGAATTTGAATTTGAAATTTGAAAAGTTATTCCATTCTTTAAATGAATTAAGAATGAGATTGAAGATATAATATATCCCTGACTATGGTCATTGGATATATTATATAATAACCACATTTAAATTCAAGTGAAGAATAAAATACATTTTTAGTGCTTTTATAGAATTTAAAATGAAATTAACTCTCAATATACCCTGACTATGGTCATTGATATATATATTGAATTAATTTTAGATTAAATTTTGATAAAAGAGAAAAATATTTAAAGAAAATATGATAGTTTTGAAAAGAGGGATCCAGTGTGGATCCAGTGTTATTTCATGAAAGATAAAAATACTAAGTCTTGTTTACATCCCGACTATGGCCGTTGATGTAAATCATCAACTTAGGATTAATTTACCTCTTACAAAATGGTGCACGTGCCATTCGTGTTTCACCATTGTGAGAATTTGAGAAATAAAGGCAAAAATGCATGAAAACAAGCAATTCATGACATTTACCAAGCTCATTCATTCTACCTAAAGCAGAAAATGTAAATTCTCATTCAAATCTAGCTATTACAACTTGGAGTTTGAATTGAAATTACAATTTCTAAAAAAAATGACACTTTTCATATATTTTCCTGCAAAAGGGGTTAGCATAATAGGAAAAATACAGAGAGGGATGAAAAATATCACATGGGATCAAGAAGGTAAATAACAAAATGAATTTAAATGTACATGAGATACATATGTTCATGATGCATGGTAGAATGTGTATATGATATGCTACTTTAATGAGGAAGTGCCTATTATAATACACACATGATATATGAGAAAGTCTTGTTGGACTATGTATATGATGCAAATCCTATCTGTGAGGAAGGAAGGAAGGTGCATGGTGAGTGAATCATTTTAACAGGGTGCTCACGTAAATACAGTGAATAAGGTGTTATAACTACTAATGTATGCGGAATTGCAACAGAGTGGAGTTAAAGCCTTAGTGTGCTGGGACTATGTGATGGCTGTGGAGGTGGAATGAATGCAACAATGAAGTGATATAGGTGTTGGGAAGGCTGTATGTGACAGCAGGTAGGGTAGGTGTAGCAGCTATAGGGGCTGCTACGTGTGTTGATAGTGCTGTAATAGGCTGTGAAATGATGCAATTGTGTGGATTAGATGGCTGCAATGGTTGCAGCAAAATGGAGAGATAATGTCATTTGTAGGTAGTGTGTATGGATGGTAAGTGACTACATAAAAATTACAAGTGGTGATATATGTTGGTTGTGCTGCAGTGAGGTTGTAGCAACCGGCACACTGCAGGTAAGGGTAATAAAGAGGAGTTGCAATGTGGTGTATGTGCTGGATGTGCAATGCATGGTGAGTAGTGTATACGTGAAGGAGTGTGGGTGATTGCAGAGGTGTATGGTGGCATTTGTGCACAGTGAGGGCTTCAACAATATTAAACATCACTAAAACATTTCCAAAGGTGTAAAATGGAGGCCGGAGCAGTGATTGTTACTGCTATGAATGCTGAAAAAGCCACAGCAAGCACTATCATAGCCTAGGCAGTTGTGCACAGTGAGGGCTACAACAGAGTTTATTAATCTTATGAATGTTGAAAGGGGAGAAAGAGAAAATGAAGTTATGAGTGATGATTACACGAAGGGAGTATGCTACAAATGATGGTAGAGGATATAGCAGGGTCTGTCGACCTGCAGTATAGGTTGCACATATATAGTTTGTGAAAGAATGTAGTGTGATGAAGTAGATGACAGTGACTGCGAAAGGGTGTGTGTTGACAGTGAAATGATGCAATGGAAGTATGCAAATAGTATATGCTGGATGAGAATATTGTAGGGAGATGTAAAGAAATACCTATAGTAAATGAGAGACAATACAGGAAGTAAGTATTTAATGAAACAAAGTACTGATCAATACCTAAAATACACAAGTTGTTTGCAAATTGACTCCAGCACACATCTAAAACCTGATGTTTACCTAACAAACTAAAAAAAAAATAGGATGGATATGCATGTTGATGTCATGAAATGCAGTGAACTGGCATCAATGATGATGTTGTTGGTATGCAATGAGGCCGACATAAAGAAATTGTTTGTATACTTGAAGCTACAAGAAAAAGGATGAAGGTAACTTGATGAAATGTGGTATATATATCAGCATAATCAGATGATAGTAGGCCGGAAACAAAATGGTTTAGTGAGGTCAGATCAGATATTCCATCTTCTTCAATATACGGCCTAAGTAGTGAAAAGAAAATAATATGATTCCAAATGACATCTAAACTTGAGAATCACCCTAAACTATTTATTCCATGGCCCAATATGTGGCAATTCATCTTTTCAACCAACTCCTGTCTGATCCATGTGAATTTGAAATTAATAACAGTGAGACTCACACTGATGGCCTGAGAGAGAGAAAATGCTAGCCGATACTTGAGGTTAGAATGTATTCCAATCCATATACTGAACATTTTCATAACAGGAAAGCAAAACAAAAACCTGGACTCCCAGTTTATTCTCCTGATCATAGCCTGTAGTTAATTCAACAATCTTCTGGGGAAGCCGTAAGGGAAACACTCATTTAAAAGGTAATGTAGCTTTCAGAGTGAACCAAGGAGTATATGCTATTTATTGTCAAGACAAATGTACAGGGATTTGCTAACTCGACCCATGCTTAAACTAGGTTCTTCAACTGTCCAAACCGATTCTTGTTCATTTCCATCATCTGCTGAGAGGGATATGGACTAGCAAGAGCATGTTCGGCTGGTCTCCACTTTATAATAGCCATTTATGGAGGATATACAAATAAATAAATGTAACAAAAGAGCAATGAATCAAATATATGGTAGAGTGGATATGCTATGAGTGCACACAAGCTACAACAAATCATGGAAGAACTAATCATTGTGGGATGTTATGAATGAGGCTTGCATAAGATATACAGTGAATGGCATGAATAGTTGCTACACCCATTAAATCAAATAAACTAAAATATGCAATAACATAAAATCTGAAGGAAGGGCTGTAGAGATATAACAGGGAGTATATTTCAATATCATGATGCTTATGATATAGGAATCAATTGAGAAGAGAAGGGTAAACGATGCATCTAAAGCTCTATTTACAGCAACCTAACCCAAAGAAAGGAAGAAAAGCATACGATGACTTTGGTTAACAAAGTCGATGAATGTGGTTTCCAGAAATCCAGATGCGGCAGAAACAATTTGCATAGATGTGCCACAAATCAAATAGACAACTATCTAAACTGAGAGAAATTAAGAGAAAGTTAAAAATTATAAATACTGAATATTGGGATATGCAAATTACTTTTGATGTGATGTATATGAATCAATGTTGGCTATATGCCATGTTGATGTCACTGTATCACTCCAAGAGTATTCAAAAGGGAATTGGAAATAGCAAACAAAAAAAAATGAAAGAAGATAAAGGGAAGCGGTAAGCTGAAATGATGATATGTGGAGTGATCAGGATGTTTAACATCAAGAAAACTCAAATCGGATTAAAAATGCCTTAAATCAAATATAAATGGGAAATCATGATGAAAGGAAATTAAAGATGAAACCAGAATATGTGCATGTGCTACAGCAAAGTGTAGACGCATGCCTACATAGAGATTCCCACGAACAGAGGTACATGTTAGCTTCCTGTACAGGGGAGCAATCGAAAGCAATAATCGTGAAGCTCGATGTGGTAGGCATTTATGATGAAGATAGAGGGGTAAAATCAAGATTTAAATCGGAAACTTGAATGAGCAAACGAAATCTGAAGACAAGAAGATATAAACCAGAAGAAATCCTAGAAAATCAAGACAAATGATAAAGAAGAAGAGGAGAAAGAAGGAAAAAAAAAGTGAAAATGAGAGGTCAAACGACAGAGATTAAGATATAAACATAAAAGGGATGATTAAGCTACCAAAAGATCAAAAGAAAATTTAAACTAAAAAAAATGAATGGAGATTCCCAGCTAAACATAAATCAAGTAGTGCCTACCACATCGAGCTTGAATTAAATGGAATTAGAGACAAATGGGAATTGAAATCAAACAGAAATCGCAATCAGATTGAATTAAGGGAGAGGCAGGAACAAAAATTGAACTTTAAAGGAAAACAAACTAAAAATTTATGATCATTTGATGCCGAAATCTAAATAGAAGATAATTATATGAACCAAACATTAATGTGTTGGGATATTGTGATCCCGTTCATTTGGCAAGTGAGAGGTCGGTGTTGCTACAAGCAAACCGAAGCACACAATGTTGCCTCAATGGGGTGAAATCCGAAGTAAAAGAGAAAAAAAAAATGAATGGACGATGTTGTGAAATAAAAAAAAGAAAAGAAAATAAAACACAACAAGGTAAAGAATATTAGCAGAGAATTGGGAATGAGCAAAGGCACTTACCGGTTTCTTGTAGATGAGAGATTATTTTTCGGCGGCTCACAAAAAGAGCTCAGGAAGGAAGGGAGAAGGAGGAAGTCAGAGTGATAGTGGGAAGACTTGATATCCTCCAATTCGGTCAATGGATATTAGCAAGGAAAAAGATCGATCCCCTACAGAAGATCGGGGTCTCTTCTTAAGGAGGGCCTGGAAGGCTCAAGAGAGGAGGCCGTTAAGGATTGAAGGTTGAGGGGAGGGGAGGCTGTTGGAAGATCAACGATCGTGAATCAAGAGAGAGGATGCGCGGGAGGATTCCGTTATAAGGTTTTCCCTATTTCAAAAAGGTGGTTCCCTTTTAAAAAAAAAAATAAATAAAATGGTTTAAATGTGAGGTTTTCAGAAAAATTATTTTAAAAGGTTTCAAAAGTTCGAAAATCATTCGTTTTTCTTGTAGCTTTTCTCATTTTTTTTTGGTTTTTTATGTTATTGTTCATTTTTTTTGTATTTTTAGAATAAAATCTTAAAGTTTTATGAGAAATCAAAGGTTAAAACTATTTTTTTTGGTGTTTTTGTAAAATATTTACAAAAGGGAGTTTTTCTGAGAATTAAAAGCTATTTTTTGGGAAATTTCTTCAGAAAAAATGCGTTTGGATCCGGATTTTGAAGAAATATGGTTTTAAAGCACTGGATTCGGATCCGGAATTGATTTTGAATATATCAATGTGAAATTTAATCCAGAAAATCTGAAGAATGACTGAAATTTAGCTTTGAAATCACTTTGATTTTCTTAGGAGATGGAGTCAGAGGCAAAAAGGGTCATTTTTACAAATTTTTGAAAAATTTGGGGTGTTCACAGATGCCCCTCTTTGCTACTAAGCCGGTTGAAAGCCGAGCTTTGTGGCAAAGATAACACTCCAAATTTTGAAAATGCCCCAGTCAGCAGATCTGAACTGGGTGTGGAAGAATTATTTTGAAAATATGACTTTTTAGGCTTGAAACCTTATCCTGAATGGTTTTGGGGAGACGAAATCCTCGAAGATGATGTGATCAAATGATAGATATGAGGAAATCGTGATGGGACTTTGAGTGAATATCCCGAAATGGTGGAATAAGAATTTTGATCAAGTAAGATACACTTTTTGGAATGATTCAGGTTTAGCCCTTAACCTGGATGGGATGAAAATATATCAAGATGAATTTGAAATGAGGAAAGGAATACATGAGGACCTTGATGGGACATTTTTGGAAAATGCCTCGTGAAATGAAGCTCAAGTAGGATCTTATCTTGGATGGATATACAAAGCATGGGTTTCTCGATGAAAAGAGGCATGATGGGACTGGAAGAAAACATCTCGTCCAAACGAGGAATCTCGTTGGAACGAGACTCAGGTTTAACCCAAACCTGCAAGGAAGATACCTCGCGAAGCAAGGTTCTGGGTTAACTCTTAACCTGGATAAAAAATCTACCATACGGGTTTCTCAAAATGAGAAACCATAATGGGACCTTTGGAACTTGGACGAAGAAATCTGAAAGGGGTTTTACGAGAGTAGGAAAATATAGGGTTCCCTAAAGCTTTGAAAAGGGGAAGAAATTGGGTGTCTCATTGTTGAGACTGAAATAGCTTTTGAAATTTGTGACCTCTCGCAGGGGGTTCAGGTTTGACCCTTAACTAGAGTGGGGACACCATACGGAATCCTTGACTGAAGAAACCGCGATGGGACAGGAAGAGATACTTCAATTGAATGATGCAACTCTTTTGGAAGATATAAACAACGCTAGGTTGCATCAAAATGGATATTGAATGTTTATTTCATTCTTGGAATAGCTAGAAAATTTTGCCAATAAAATAAAATTATAGCTGATTCAAACGCTTGGAAATGTGCACGTATGTGCCAAGATATTCCCTCTTTTACCTAGAGTATTTCCTTCAATGAGGTTAACTCATCAGTTTTAAGAGTCAAATTCAAAAATTTAGCGCTGATGATTTTCTTCAAGGAAGCTATTCATTTCCCTAATATGAGAATAGAAGAAATATTCTTAATTTCGTAAAAGCAAGTAATGAAAAGATATTGATAAAAGAATTTTGCATGAGAAAAGATGACTTCTGGCAACTTTGGCAGTTTGATATCTGGGTGTTTTCCCACGATGATCTTTTTTTTTGCACTCTTTTTGAGTCATTGGGCTTTCTTGGGCTTTTACATCATCTTTCATTTGGAGATGTCCTGACTTTTCTCTCTTTTTCAAGGAAGGGTACGTCACAAACTCCTTCATCTCGGAGATGTTCTGATCCTCCTTTTATCTCAAGGATTCTATTGATGTCACTGGCTCAAAAGGTCTTTAGATGATAGCAGAAATCAAATATCATTTAGGGTTTGTCGATAGGTTCATCGCACTCGCCTTCATCTTGACGGTGATCTGAACTTTCCCTGGAAGGATTCTTCATAAACTCCTTCATCTCGAAGATGATTCAAATCTTCTTTAGCCTCGGAGGTCTGCTCGCCTATTCGTCTTCATCTTGACGACAGTTGAGAGATCCCTTTTGCGGATATTTGATTGCAACTTTAAACGAATGAGAAGATATGGGTCGAGTAGATTCTTTCTATAGCTCGAGATATTTCCACTGCCTGATTGCCAGAAGGTCATTTTAAAACATGTGCCATAGCCAAGATCAATATCAATTCGCTTCTAGCTTTTCAACATCATTGAATATTTCTTTCACTGATCATATCGAGGACATTTCTTACATCCTTTTGGTTGATCAACAGGAAAAGATTTGAATTTTACCTCTTTTTTGCAAAAGGTTTCACCTTTTCGGAAAGAAATACTAGAGGTGATTTGAGGAAATCCTTGTTGTGTAGTCAGACTTTAAGAATCAACTAATGTTTTTTGCAAATTGGCAAAGTTTTCACGAATTTCTTGTGACATAATCACTCAATATAGATTTTGATAAGACATTTAGCTGTAATTTAAAGAAATGGTGTAAGGATCAGACTTTAGAAAACTGGACTGATGAAATACATTAGGTTTTGAAAATCCCTGACTAGTTATGAGGAACTAGATTTTGATAATCCCGACCAGTGAAAAATACTGGATTTCAAATCCCGACCAGTTATAGAAACTGAATTTGAAAATCCCGACCAGTTATAGAAACTGGATTTGAAAATCCCGACCAGTTATAGAAACTGGATTTGAAAATCCTGACTAGTTATAGAAACTGGATTTGAAAATCCCGACCAGTTATAGAAACTGGATTTGAAAATCCCGACCAGTTATAGAAACTGGATTTGAAAATCCCGACCAGTTATAGAAACTAGATTTGAAAATCCTGACCAGTTATAAAAACTGGATTTGAAAATCCCGACCAGTTATACAAACTGGATTTGAAAATCCCGACCAGTTATAGAAACTAGATTTGAAAATCCCGACCAGTTATGAAACTGGATTTGAAAATCCCGACCAGTTATAGAAACTGGATTTGAAAATCTCGACTAGTTATAAAAACTGGATTTGAAAATCCTGACCAGTTATGAAAACTGGATTTTGAAAAAGGTTTTATCTGAAGGCTTGAGAGTGATGGAATTTTGGGAGATTATAACCCGAGGGTTGAGAAAATGATGAGATGTTGAAGATATTGCAACCAAAGGTTGGGAAATTGATAGAGTTTGAGAGATTGAAGATCTTGAAGGTTTGGAAATGATAGAATTGAGGAGTCGCACCCTAAGGGTTTGATTCTTTTGGAAAGCACGACCAGTGGAAACTGGATCTTTTGGAAATACATGACCAACGAGTGTTGGATCGTTTGGAAATACATGACCAGCAAGATGCTGGATCTTTTGGAAATACATGACCAGCGAGACGTTGGATCCTTTGGAAATACATGAACAACGAGTGTTGGATCCTTTTAAAATTACATGACCAACGATTGTTGGATCCTTTAGAAATACATGACCAACGAGTGTTGGATCTTTTTGGAAATACATGACCAGCGAGATGCTGGATCCTTTGGAAATACATGACCAACGAATGTTGGATCCTTTGAAAATACATGACCAACGAGTGTTGGATCTTTTTGGAAATACATGACCAGCGAGATGCTGGATCCTTTGGAAATACATGACCAACGAGTGTTGGATCGTTTGGAAATACATGACCAACGAGTGTTGGATCTTTTGGAAATACATGACTGGCAAAAACTGGATCTTTTGAAAATACGTGAAGTTTTGGAAGATTTAAGTCAGAATTTAGAAGGAGAAAGGTCTTTGGTCAGAAGACTGATTTTAGAAGGTTACCGGTGTGAGAACCGGATTTTCCAAATGAGCTCAATATATGATTAAAAAGTTTGAGAAATAACCAGTGCGAGAACTGGGTTTTGAAGATGAGCTAGATTTTCAAAATAAGTTTTTCGAAGATAATTCAAGATTTTTCCCCTTATCATGAACGGGGAAAAATAGTAAAAGAATACCTCATTGGTAGGAGGCATCAGGTTTATCCCTTATCCTGAAAGGGTGATCTTTAAAGCTAAAAGTAGATGAGATTTTAATAAGATTGAAAAATTTGTTAAAACTTGACATAAATGAGCATTAGCTTGATGTAAATTTGATCAAACCAAAAGTGAATCAAATGAAATGAAAAATAAAGACCACAAGATTAATTAACAAAATTTGAGGAAAAGAGCTTTCGTCTAATCCTGCCTGCATATGACGGAAGAAGACGATTATAGATCAAAATAAAATGCCCCAGTATCATGGAGAAGAATGTAAGAATTGATAGAAGATCATTGTTTTATTGAAATGACTCTTTGAATAGTACAAAAGGCTTTAGAATGAAAATTCTAAGTATAAAATTTCTTCAAATACAGAGCATTTATGGGATCTGGCATTTTCACTCCATCTGTGTTGATTAGATGATATGAATTGCGAGGAAGTGCTTCCTTAACCACATAAGGGCCTTCCCAATTGGGTGACCACTTGCCCCGTGGTCGGTGCTTGAGATGAGCTGTCGATCTGAGCACCAAATCGTTAACTCAAAATTTTCTCTCAATGACGGACTTGGCATAGTGTCGAGCTATCCTCTGTCGATAAGCTTGAGCATGTTCTGCTGCCTTGAGCCTTTTTTCATCTAGTAGATCCAGCTGCACCAATCTCTGCTGCTGATACTGATCAAGTGGCAATTCTATAAGTGAAGCAAATTTGAGAGCGGGCTTTTGGATGTGGAGAGGTAACACCACTTCAGTTCCGTAAACAAGTTCCAAAGGAGTGGCATTAGTCGGAGTCCGAATGGTGGTCCGGTATGCCCAAAGTGCGTCATTAATCTTCTCATGCCAGTCTGGACCTGTTTTCACAGTCCTTTCCAAAATACGGATCAAGATTTTATTGGTAACCTCTGCTTGGCCATTCTCTTGAGGATAATAAGGAGCTGAGAAATGATGGAAAATTCTGAATTTAGAATAGAAGGTTTTCATCCTCTCATTTTTAAAATGGGTTCCATTGTCTGAGACAATATCATGTGGTATGCCAAAGCGGCAGAGAATGTTCTTGTGAATAAAAGAAACCACATGGCGGCCTTCTACTGTGCGTAGAGTAACAACTTCAACCCATTTTGTGAAATACTCTGTAGCAGCCAGAAAGTATTTGTGGCCGTTGGAAGCAGAAGGGGTGATTGGGCCTACGACGTCGAAAGCCCACATAGAAAATGGCCAAGGAGAAACAACTGATTGTAAATATGTGGTCGGTGCATGAATGTAAGGCGCGTGCAATTGGCACTTGACGCACTTCTTCACAAATCTATGACAGTCCTGCTGCATGGTATTCCAGTAGTAACCTGCTCGGGCGATCTACTTGACTAGAGTCTGATAGCCAACATGGCCACCACAAATCCATTCATGTGCTTCTTGGATAATTTCCATAGCTTCTTCTTTGTCTAAGCATCTTGAATACTCAGAACTGAAACCACGGCGGTAGAGAACATTGGCGAGAATGAAATAACGAGTAGACATACGTTGAATCGCATGTTGCTCCATTTTTGACATTTCTGATGAAAATTCACCAGTCTTAATGAAATTTTTGATATTTTGATACCAAGGCTTCTCCTTCTGATCGACCTGGTTTACTTGCATAGTTGAAGTGAAAGCAGGTTGCTCAAGTCTGCCAACTTCGAAAGAACGAAATGATTCACTGCCTTTGAAGGATAAAATGGAGCCCAGACTGGCTAAACCATCAGCTATTTGATTATGCTCTCTTCTGATATGACTGAGCTAAAATTCTTCGAAGCTGTCCACAAGAGCTAGGACGATCTTCTGATACGGGATCAATTTGGAATCTTTCACTTGCCATTCAGTGTTAACTTGATTGACAACAAGTAGTGAATCGCCAAAAGCATGCACTCTCTTGCCATTGAAACTTTGCAGAATTTTGAGGCCTTGTATTAGAGCTTCATACTCGGCCATGTTATGAGTGCATTGGAAACCAAGTTTGAGAGAATAAGGGATCATTTCTTTTTCTGGAGTGATCAGCAAGACTCCGATCCCTATGCCAGACATGTTTTTAGAGCCATCAAAGAAAAGGTTCCAAACTGGGGGCTGTTGGACATTGCAGATGTGCTCATCAAGAAAATCATCCTCTGCTTTAATCTCTTTTGTCAAGGGAAAATCCGTCAACTGATCTGCGATCGCTTGGCCTTTAATTGACTTTTGAGAAACATACTTTAAGTCATATTGCATTAGGAGGACCTGCCACTTTGCAATCCATCCAGTGAGAAATGGTTGTTCCAAAATGTATCTGAGAGGATTAAGTTTCGATAAAAATTTAATTTCAGAAGCCAACAAGTAATGTCTTAACTTCTGGCACATCCAAACCAGAGCTATACAAGTTTTCTCCATCTGAGAATACTTCTTTTCATAATCAATGAAAGTTTTGCTAACATAGTAGATGGCATGCTCTATCAGGCTGCCTTCTTCATACTGCGCGAGGAATCCACCACAAGCATTCTAATTGACAAAAATGTATAGTAAGAGAGGTTTCCCCAACTTTGGCGGCTTCAAAACTGGTGGATTAAGGAGATACTGCTTGATGCACTCAAATCTGATCCCCATTCAAATTTAACTCCTTTTCTAAGCAAATGATTGAAAGGTTCACATCTCATAGCCAAATTAGAGATGAATCTGCGAATAGATTGAATACGCCCTTGAAGGCTTCGCAGTTCTCTGAGATTAGTTGGAGGCGGCATATCAATAATGGCTTCTGCCTTGGCCGGATCCACCTCGATTCCTTTCTTGCTGATAATGAAGCCGAGTAATTTGCCAGACTCCACTCCAAAAACACATTTATGAGGATTAAGTCTTAACTTATAGAAAATAAGTCTTTCAAAAACTTGACTAAGAGCATCAAGGTGATCCTCTTCTTCTTTAGACTTAACCAAAATGTCATCCACATATGCATCCATATTCTTGTGCATTTGATCATGGAAAATGACGGTCATTTCCCTTTGATAAGTTGCTCCGGCATTTTTGAGCCCGAATGGCATGACTGTATAGCAAAAGGTACCCCATGGGGTAGTAAACGAAGTTTTCGACTGATCACGAACGACCAACTTGATCTGATTATAACCTGAATATCCATCCATGAAAGAAAACATGGCATGACCTGCTGTGCTATCGATCAACAGGTCAATATTAGGAAGTGGATAATCATCTTTCGGGGTGGCCTTATTGAGATCCCTGAAATCAATGCAAATCCGGATTTTTCCGTTCTTTTTAGGGACTGCTACGATATTTGTCAACCAATCTGGCTAATCAATGGCCCGGATGAAGCTTGCTTTCAATAAATCTTCAAGTCCTTCCTTGACTTGTTGCTCAATTCGAGGGTCTAACTTCCTCAGTTTTTGTTTGATTGGTCTGGCCTCTGGTTTCAACTTGAGTCGATGCTCAACCAACTTGGTATCTAATCCTGGCATATCTTCATAAGTCCAGGCAAATACTTCCTGATGCTTTTCAAGGAATTGGATGAATCTTGCTTTTTCAACTTCGCTTAGACTCGACCCGATTTTGAGAATTTTCGGATCATCTTCCGACCCAATGTTGATATCCTCAGTTGGATCTTGAACCAAAGATGAGGGTTCATCCTGCTTCTGAATGTGAGCAAATTCTGGCAATTCCTGAATGGTGGAATCAAATTCGGCTGGCTCTTCAGTCTGCTCTGCTGCCTGACTGACCTCTGCTCTGTCTTTCATCTCAGGAAACCTTGCCAATTTTAGATATTTGGGATTGATAACGAATTTTGTCATTGATTCAGGAGTTAGTGGTCCTGAAAATGCCAAGAAAAGGTTTTTAAAGGAAAGTACAAGTCAATAACAAGTTTTTTATAAAGTAAAGAAAATGACATAGACAAAATATAAGAGAGAAATGATGGATACTCAAGTATGTAGAGAAAATTGATCTTTCATTGATTGGAAGTGAAATATTTACAAGATTGACAAAAGATGGGACTGTGTCATCCCTACAAGACTCAATAGAAAAGAAAAGACAGAAATCAGGAAAAACTAAGGCATCATCTTCTTCATTGGCTTTCTTTGACAAAAATGGTCTTTTTGCTGGAATCCTGGCCGGTGAACCCCAACCCTGCATTGTCTACATGCTGAACTGGAATGATAGGCTCTATCATGCCGTTCTCATTTTTCCCCATGCCTTGGAATGGCTGATATCCATGTTTGATCAACAGATCGAATCCCTTTTTTGCTTTAGAAAATTATGGAAATAAAGGATGATCTTTGAAGGAGGTGTAATTGATGCATCCTCCTAACTTGAAGAAACAAGGTCCCTGCCATTGAACTGTGGCTGCGACATTGTCTTCTTCCATGACATCTTTAAATTTTAGCATCTCTAGGCTTTCACTGAGATCGATTTCATCCGCCTCCCAGATGCTGGGAATATCTGCTGTAAATGTCGGACGAGGAATCATAGGTTGTGGCAGCCTCTCTTCAGGGTCTTCGCCCAGAATAGTAGTAATCATTTCGCCCTTGGACTACTTAACGCATTGGTGGAGGGTTGATAAAACAACATTGGCGTTATGGATCCATGTTCGTCCCAACAGAAGATTGTAAGTTGGCGGCACATTGACGACGTGGAATAGAACCGTGTGCATTGAGTAGTTGATGAAAATTTCCAGGAAGACCTTGCCCTTTGCAGTCTGCCCGTGATTATCGAAGCCATAGATGGTAATGGGATCAAGTACGTACTCTTCTTCTTTTATTCCCAGGGCCTTCGCTGTCATTTCTGGGCAAATGTTTAAATTGCTGCCCCCATCGACAAGTACGTGTGGGACAGTCATGCCCCTGGTCCTGACCACAATATACAATGCGTTGTTGTGAAATGAATGAGGCTTTGGCAGGTCCTCATCTGAAAAAGTAATAGGCTTATTAGTCATCGCCTGATTTACTATTTGTGCCATGTCTTCGGGTGTGGTGCCCGGCTTTACCTTGATCTTTCTCAGTAGATCATCTAGTTTTTCCCAATGCTTGGGAGAATCGTGAGTTAACTCAAAAATGGAAATGTTAGAGAGCGCGGTAATTGGCTTCTGAAGGCTTTTGGCCCGCTCTTCTGCTGCCTCAAAGGTTTCTGCTTCTTATGTGGAGGCTTCCTTCTTCAAAAATCTCTTTGGAAAAACTTGGGTTTTCCCGCTCTCAACTAACATGTTTCTTATGTTCAGAAATGAGAGGATATCCCCTCTCTGAGATGCAGGCTGATCTTGATGTAGAACCATCACCTGATGCTGCAAACTTATTTCTTCGCTGGAACATGGATGTATGTGACTCTGCGGAAGGAAAGAATGTTTGGAAATGGTTGATGTTGAATGTTTCGGAAATGGAGCGGACAGGATGTCCATTTTGCGTTCTTCTTCATCCTCGATAAGGATGCTTTTATCAATGCAGTCCTGGATCAGATGTTTCAGGATGAAGCAGTATTCAGTATCATGTCCCATTGCTCTGTGGGATTCACAATATTGTTCCTTGAATCTTCCCATGATCACTGGCGGATCTGCAACTTTGGGAAGTTTCACCATTTTGTGGGATAGCAAATATTCCAGAATCTTTTCCAAAGGCTTGTCAAGGGAAGTGAATTTCCGATCCCTGCTCCAGTTTATATGCTTGGGTTTTTCTTGAAGGTCCCTTTTTTGTTGAGGACCGGTCGGGAGGGGCTTGTCATTGTTTTTGAAGAACTTTCCCTTTCTTCCTCTGTTTTGCTCGGGCTTCGTGCCACTGCCGCTGCCATGCTTGCTGCTACTGCCCTCATTATCTTTGGGAACATCAACGGAGTAAGTAAAATGGACTTTCTTCTTTGGGTCCGAGATATTCTTGGCCAAAGCAACACCTTCGTACATTCCATTTTCCACCCCCATCTCGAGCCATTCTGCTTGCTCCGTCAGTTCAATAAATGATTTGGAGGGATATGGGAAGAGGAGGCTTTTTAGGGGCTGGGAGAAGTTATTGAGGATGACCTAGAGGGCATGTTCCTCAGAAATAGGGTTCCTCATTTTGTTGCAAAGGCTTCTCCACTTGTGAATGAAATCCCTGGCCTTCTCATTAGGCTCTTGCTTCAGGTTGCAGAAGTGGTTCAGGGTAGGTAGGGCTTTCGTGTTGAACAGGAAGCGCTCAACAAACATGTTGACAACTTTATCAAAATCCCTCAATTCGATGGGATTGACATGCTCAGCGTACCATTTGGAAGCTATCCCCTCCAGACTGCGGGGAAAACAGAGAAATAGGGCACGGTTGTCTTCAATGAATCGGGCACATTCGGCGAAAAACATTGCCAAATGGGCCTTGGGATCTCCGGATCCATCAAATTTAATGAATTTCTGGGGGAGGTTCTCCAAATTGATGTCCCCTTCCAAGCCGAGGTAGAAGTGTTGTGTGAACACCCCAAATTTTTCAAAATCTTTTAAATATTCCCTTTTTGCCCCTAAATTCATTTTTTGAGCAAATGAGTCATTTCAAATCTAAATTTCAGTTCATTTCTCAAGTTTTATTGAAATTAAATTCATTTCATATGTTTAAATTGATTTTGGATCTGGATCCATTGTCCAGATCCAAATCTGAGTCTCCTTGTTGAAATTTTAAATTAAAATTATAGAAAATACCAAAAATAGCCTTTAAATAGCTCGGACAGTCCATTCAACATCCTTTTGGATCCATCACATTGTATTTCTCAATTCAAGTGTCAAAACTCGAACATTTTCTCAAAACCTGGGTCCAAACCCATTCTTCTGAAGAAATTTCCCCGAAATGGTCTGAAATTCTCAGAAAAAAATACTTTTGTAAATATTTCTCAGAAAAATACAAAAAAAAATAGTGTTTAATCTTTGTTCTTGTGTAAAAACTTAGTTTTTGTTCCAAAAATACAAAAAATGGAAAAATCATGCAAAAACCAAAAAAAAATCGGAAAAACTACGAGAAAAATAAGTAATTTGATGTTGCCTTTTCCTTCTTTCGCGTAGTCGAAAGAATTGCCTTCCCGTCTTTCATAAGGTTTGCCTTCCTCGTCTTTCGCTTTGTCGAGAAACTTGCCTTCTCCTTAATTAAAGGATCGCCTTCTTCGTCTTTTCGCTTTGTCGAGAGACTCGCCTTCTCCTTGATAAAAGGATTGCCTTCTTCGTCTTTCGCTTTGTCGAGAGACTTGCCTTCTCCTTAATTAAAGGATCGCCTTCTCCGCCTTTCGCTTTGTCGAGAGACTCACCTTCTCCTTGATAAAAGGATTGCCTTCTTCGTCTTTCACTTTATTGAGAGACTTGCCTTCTCCTTAATTAAAGGATCACCTTCTCCGACTTTCGCTTTGTCGAGAGACTCACCTTCTCCTTGATAAAAGGATTGCCTTCTTCGTCTTTTGCTTTGTCGAGAGACTTGCCTTCTCCTTAATTAAAGGATCGCCTTCTCCGTCTTTCGCTTTGTCGAGAGACTCGCCTTCTCCTTGATAAAAGGATTGCCTTCTCCGTCTTTCGCTTTGTCGAGAGACTCGCCTTCTCCTTGATGAAAGGATTGCCTTCTTCGTCTTTCGCTTTGTCGAGAGACTCGCCTTCTCCTTGATAAAAGGATTGCCTTCCCTGTCTTTTTGCGTTGTCAAAAGATTTGCCTTTCTCCTTCATTAAATGATCGTCTTCCTCGTCTTTCGCTTTGTCGAGAGACTTGCCTTCTCCTTGTTAAAAGGATTGCCTTCTTCATATCTTACATTTTGCCTTCTCCCTGTTAAAAGGATTGCCTTCTTCATATTTCACATTTCGCCTTCTCCTTACTATTGCCATCTTCATATCTTCATATTTTACCTTCTCCTTGCTAAAAGGATTGCCATCTTCATATTTTGCTTTTACCTTCTCCTGTCCAAAGGATTTGCCCTCTTCTATCTTTTTGCCTTGTCAATAGATTCATCTTCTTGATAAAAGGTTCGCCTTATTCATCTTTTCACCCCATCAAAAGATTCGCCTCTTGTTACCTTATTTATCGTTCATTTTTTCTCACATCTCCTTATATTCCAGAAGAGTTGCCTCATTCAGCTGAAGTATCTCTCCTGTCCCATTACGGTTTTAAGAAAATTCGTATGTTTGTTCTCACTCAGGTTAAGTGTCAAAACCTGTATTTTCTACGAGAGGTCATTAAATTCAAAAGCTATTTTCAGTCTCAGCAATGAGACGCCCAAGTTCATCCCTTTTTCAAAGCTTTAGGGAACCCCATTTCCTAACTCCTTTCGCAAACCCCTTTCGGATTTGTTCGTCCAAACTCCAAAGATCCCATCACGGTTTCTTCATCCAAGGATTCTGTATGGTTGTCCCCTTTAGGCTAAGGGTTAAGCCTGAACCTCGTACCACGAGGTATCTTCCTTTTTCAGGTTTGCGTTAAACCTGATTCTCGTTTCGACGAGGTATTTCTTCCTCCAGTCCCATCATGGTTCTTCCCATCGAGGAATTCATGCTTTGTATATCCATCCAGAACAGGATCCTATTTGAGCTCCATCTCACAAGGCCTTCTCTCATAAATGTCCCATCAAAGTCCTCATATATTCCTTTCCCCATTCAGGTTATCTTGATATATCTTTGTCCCATCCAGGTTAAGGGCTAAACCTGAGTCATTCAAAGGCTGATCTCGCCTCATTCATGAAACTTGATCAAACTTCTTATCTTTCATCATCTCGGGATCTTCACCCAAAATCCCATCACGATTTCCTCCTTTCTATCATCTGGTCTTATCATCTTCGAGGATTTCGTCCTCCCAAAGCCATTCAAGGATAAAATTTTAAATCTGAAAAACCATGTCTTTTAAATCAATTCTTCCACACCCAGTTCAGATCTGCTGACTGGGGCATTTTTCAAAATTTGGAGTGTTTTCTTTGCCACTAAGCTCGGCTTTCAACCAGCTTAGTAGCAAAGAGGGGCATCTGTGAACACCCCAAATTTTTCAAAATCTTTTAAATATTCCCTTTTTGCCCCTAAATTCATTTTTTGAGCAAATGAGTCATTTCAAATCTAAATTTCAGTTCATTTCTCAAGTTTTATTGAAATTAAATTCATTTCATATGTTTAAATTGATTTCGGATCTGGATCCATTGTCCAGATCCAAATCTGAGTCTCCTTGTTGAAATTTTAAATTAAAATTATAGAAAATACCAAAAATAGCCTTTAAATAGCTCGGACAGTCCATTCAACATCCTTTTGGATCCATCACATTGTATTTCTCGATTCAAGTGTCAAAACTCGAACATTTTCTCAAAATCTAGGTCCAAACCCATTCTTCTAAAGAAATTTCCCCGAAATGGTCTGAAATTCTCAGAAAAAAATACTTTTGTAAATATTTCTCAGAAAAATACAAAAAAAAATAGTGTTTAATCTTTGTTCTTGAGTAAAAACTTAGTTTTTGTTCCAAAAATACAAAAAATGGAAAAATCATGCAAAAACCAAAAAAAAATCGGAAAAACTACGAGAAAAATAAGTAATTTTTAAAGATTTTTGCCAAAAACCTCTTTTTGAACCATTTTTTTTACAAAAATTCTTTAAAGGAGGCCTTCTTTTGGAAATTTAGAAAATCTCCAATAAACATCTCCCACGCATCCTCTCTCTCGATTCTCCATCGTCGATTTCAAAACAACCTCTTCCTTCTTCACCTTCCATCTTCAACCGAAATCCCCTCTCGAAGGCTCTTCTTCAGCCTTAAGAGGAAATCACGCAGGGGGAGCAAAGGGCTGTCCTCTACCCCTCCACATTCTCCTCCTTCACGGATCTATCGCCTTTCACCCCACCATCTTCATGCTTCATCCGATTCTTCCTCCTTCTTCCCTCTTCTTCCCTCTTCTTCTTTCATTTTCTGGGCATTACTGCAGCAAAAAGCCTTCTTCATCCCCTTTGCTCTCTGCTATCTCTCTTCCAATCGATCTCCAGAGTTCCAATATATCCACTACATACAGAAGGCTTTGCTCCTTCCCCAAATTGAAGCTCCAGCAAATCAGAAACCACTCAAGAAGCCTATCTGCGGAAGGCCATTTCGTTCAGCTGGGCTTCCAATCTTAGCAGTAACAGCAAGCCAGAGCAAAGCCACAGCATCACCAAGTTTCATCAGCATCTCCTTCCCCTCCCTCAGAACTCTGTGAAACTGAGCAATCTGATTGGTCGGACATCAGTGAAGTGCGGGAACTACAGCAGTCCCGAATCCATCCTTCTGTTTCCTCTTGATTATTTCCTTGAGTATCTTCCATCCGATAAAAGGAAACCAACCATTCCAAGGCATCTGCAATTACAGGTAAGTAACTCTTTCCTCTCTTTTTTTTTCTCTTTAGAAATTCCCCTTTTCCTCTCATAGCATCGCCCTGTGTTTCTTTTGGTTTTTCATCTTTTCTTTTTCTTCATAAAGCAAAATGGTGGGTCGACCTGCCTATAGCAGAATCGACCCATCCTATGCAACATCAACGGAACATCCATGTTCCTACAATTCCCTCATGATTTCGTTATTTTCTTTTCAGCATTTTGTAATTCATTGTAATTTTGTTTTAATTCGATTCTATTTTGCATTTCTTCTCTCTTTTGAACCTTTAATTTTCTATTTTGCATTCTTCATTTTATCGTCTTTCTTTCTTTCGTGTTGTCGATTATATTTCATCCTCGATCCTCTATAGTCGTGTCACTGTGGATATAAGCCTGATGCCACCCATTTGATCCATTTTTTATTTACTTGCTATCATCGGCTGTTAGGTTCTCTTTCATCTCACCCTTTCTTTCGTTTTCCATTATTAGTTTCCAATTTGTTTCTCCCGTGTTTTATATTCCTTTTTTTTATTATTATTATTATTATTGAATAAGAGCATTACATAACTTCCTTTTTTTTCTTTTCCAGCATTCATATGCCTTGTTTAGGTTTTTCTGACATTTTCGTAATCACCTGCATTTTTTATCTACTCTGTTTTGTTATATAACGATATCCTATATATTGTAAATCGTCTGTACTCATTCTTGCTTCATCTTCACTTTAGGTGTTGCAGTCCTAATCTCTGACTTGTGGAATTTTAACTTTCTCATTTTTTTTTTTATTGTTCTCTCTTTGTTCTCATTGTCTGTGCATGATCTGTGCAATATCAAGCAACTCCCTCTTGCATTATACCTTTCTCGTTTCATAGGTATTATATCTGCTAATGTATTACATCCCCTATTAAGATTTCTTTCATCATCCCATTCATGCCCATAATGTTATTTTCCACTCCCATTGTATTTTACAAGTGCTTAGTATTATATTGCATTAATTTTAGGCATATTAATCATGTCAATTTTGTGTGATTTACCCTGATTTCTTGCCCTGTACATTAAATCCAATCTGAAATTCCACTAGAGGGGGGGTGAATAGTGAAATATGATAATGATCGATAAAATAAAATAATTAAGCAATAAGGCACAACACATAAAACACAGAAGTTATACTGGTTCGGTCAATATTCAGACCTACATCCAGTCCCCAAGCAAACCACTTGAGATTCCACTATAACATCCGAGTTATCGGATAAATAGTACAACACCCTCTTCCCAAGAGGTCTTCTTCTCTCAACAGAGAAGGGCAACACCCTCTTTCACAGAGGTCTACTTCTTTAAACAAAGAAGGAATACAATGAATAACAGAGTTACAATACTTCCTATAGAACCTTCAGAATGATATGAATGCACGAATGAAGGATTCTAAGAATGTTCTGTTTGTCACTCAGAGGATACTCTTTGTCAAAGAGCTGGACTTGACTTTTTCTCTTTTCTTCCTTTTTCTTTTTCTCTTTCTTTTTCAAGGCTCTCTTTTCAAATCACGAATAGAATTTTTTCTCTTTGTAAGCTCACACGTCTATTTCATTCCATTGTCTGAATAGTTTATTTGTGTGTGTTTATATAGCTTATAAAAAGTAGTCGTTACATTTTGGGATTGTAACTTTTTGAAATGTGAAATGTTATGTCATTTCAAAAATATCTTTTAGAGAAGATCGAGAATGCCTTTTTCCATAAGAGTAAAATAGAGGGTACACTAGTCGTTGTATTGTTTTAGGTAATACATATTTTATGTAAAAAGTCCATTTCTTACAATAGTACATTGAACATTGGGTTGTAGTTTTGTCTTTATTCTAATTAATGATTTGAGGTACATTAGTACTTCTTTGCTTTAAATGAATGTAAGTACTATGAGTGTTTTGAGATATTTATTTGTACATAGTCATGTCAAGTGTTTTCTTTATGTTGTGTTTTTCAAAGTCTCCAGAGAGAATAAGGACCAAAAGAAGGTCGACATTCTTTGAGAAGGATATTTAACAAGGATTTGTTATAGAAGGCATTTAATGCTTTGTAGAGAGAATGATGACTTCAAGTAAGTCGACATTCTATGGTTATGAAAAAGGTAACTAGAGAGAATGATGACTTCAAGTAAGTCGATATTCTATGGTTATACTAAAAGGTAACTATAGTCCTTTTAAAAACATATTTTATTTGTTTTTCTCATGTGTAGCCGATTTATGTTTTTGTCTTCTTCTTGTATTAAGAAACATTTCATTAAAGAAGATAACTAAAGTCTTTTCAAAAACATATTTTATTTGTTTTCTCCATGTAGTCGATGTTATGTTTTTGTCTTTTTCCTACATTCCTTTTTTTCATGTTGTCTTGTATATAGTGTAAGGTACAATGACAAAATGTCTTTTTCATAAAAGGTTGTAAGAAGGTACAATTATTATATGACAAAATATCTTTTTCATAAAAGGTTGTAAGAAGGTACACTTATTGGTTTTCAAAAAGGAACTTTTTGAAACTATCGTATACTTTTATGATATAGTGTTTATGAATGAGTATGTAATATGCAATATGCAAGTTCCTGAAGGTTCTGTTACATATGACTCTAAAGAAGAAAAAATCTTCATCTTGAGGTAGCCGATCTCTTCATTTGAACTTTAGGAAAGCATGGCTCATCAAGCTTTTTCTTCAAGGAGTATGATTGCACCATAGTTGTACTTGAACATGAAGTCTCCATCCTTATTGGGTGAGATATCCTTGCATCAAATACTCGTTAGATTTATGGCAAAACATATTCAGTCATAATATAACATTATTTCAAGAGAACATATCATATCAAATAAAATCAAATGAGACAGTGTATCATATTATGTGACATCAAAACCGAGTTTCTCAACATTCTCCCCCTTTTTTATGATGACAAAATATGCTCCCCCTGTCAAAAAGACATTATGCATAGAAATAATAATATGATAAAAAAGTGAAATAATGTTTAAAGAGAGAATATTTCTCCAATAATGGAGACAGGTTTTCTCCCCCTTTGTCATGGACAAAAAGGAGGGATCAGAGTAAAAAAAATTATTACAGACCAAATATATAAAAAAATGAGTCTATCTCGAAGGTGGAGAAGGTGAAGGTGGTCGGTTGGCACGATTCCGCTTGTGAGTCTGCTGCAACAGGGCTTGATTACAAAGGATTCGATCCTGAGTTTGCTCGATATCCATCATAGCAGAAAAGTAATTGAAGGAGGACATTGGATCGGCTTCATCAGAGCCGGGCATGTGCAAGGACCTTAGATTGAAGGTGGTACCATCGAGGACGTGAGAGGGACGGAGGATGACTTCGTTGTGAAGTGGTACTTGGAAGTATTTGAGAATGGGAGTTATAAAACACCCAAAAAGAAGAGGCTCAAATTTCTGATAACGAATAAAGAGGTCGAAAATAATGGATGACCAATTTATCGGAAGAGAAGAAAGGATTGCGTAGATAAGAAGAGAGATTTTTCGAGGAACTAATCCCTGGCGGGGACGCTTGGGATAGATGTTGTGGAGAAGAATCTGGGCAAGTAGCTGAGCATGAGGTTGAAGATTCCTCATGTGCCACGGAAGGTGGTAGCAGTTGGTGCAGAGAAGAATTTTTCGAAGTACCGATCGGTCGATTGGTACTATGGTGTTAAGGTCGGTACCGGTGGAAGGTAGGTTTAGAATTCTTCCTAGGTCGGAAGCATCGAAAATCATCAGTTGTCCTCGGACTTTGCTGGTGATTGAGGTTTGTTCATGATCAGAAGAGAAGTTGGTATAAAACATTCGGACTAGTTCGGGATAATAGGCAGCTGGAGATGAAGATCCTATGAGAGGTTTGAGTTCAGGGAGATAGGTGTCTAAGTCGAAGAACATGAAGTCGTCAAAGTTGATCAATTTTCCTTCATGAATGGGGCGAGAGCAGAGTGAGTTGTAGTTGTGAAACAAATCAGGATACCTTAGATCGGCGGAGGTGATTACATTGGTTGAGGAGGAAGCCATTATCGAATGTCTTGAAAATAAAGCACTAGGAAAGAAAGGAGCTAGAACCGAGAGAAAGTTTGTAGAAGGATAGAAAGGTGATAAAGGACAACATTTACTTGATTAAGATATGACATAAAATAGAGGTAGAATAAATAAAGGTTGGCTTGGAGACAAGATTTTAATGATTCTCGATTTTAGTGAGATATACAATAAGAGAGAGGCAAGGTCACGGATGGAAAGAAAAGTCATGATTGCTTATAGAAATAGTTTTTATGGAAATAGGTCATAGGGTGATCATGTGATGTGTACTTTGAAAGATATGACATTTTAAAGAAAAGAGTGCCAAAAAAAATGTTTCATGATTAATGTGTTTTCATATTTGCAATTTTTATGAGTATACGTAGATATGAGAAGGACACATTTGGACTTTGACTAGTTGTAAAAGAGATGATGAGACAAAAAGGAGGAGTCAAAAGTATATAAGAATTGATAAATGATAGATTAACAATAAGAATAGACATGGAGGAGTCGGATTCAAAAAAAATATAATAATAAAAATGTATTCGAGAGATGAAATGAGGAGACAAGAAAATATTTATGAGTGAAGAGTAATAATTGTGAGTTGTCATAGAGAGAAATGAGATGACACATATGGATTTTTGTGTAGGATAAAGAAGTAATAAAAAAAACATGATTGATGAAAGACATAATGTTATGATTGATATGAATTATTGTTTATATTCTTAAGGAAGCTCGATTTGAGGAAGTTCATAGTTATTAGAGAATAAGGTTAAGTTTTAAACACGAATTGACAAGAATGGAAACTCAATTTGTATATGAGAGAGATGATAATAGATAGTTTGTCGGGCTATGATATAACAAATGATATAGTAAAAACAATTTACGTGAGAATATAGCAACTAGATCTTTTAGAAAAAGGTAAAAAGGACCAAAAAGAGTTATTCGATTCTAACTAATGAAAAGTATGAGTTCTCATAAACTAGGTAGAGAGGTGAAACACTTTATCGTAAGAAAAGTTTTCATAAAAAGACAAAAATAATAAAGGAGTTGAGTGATGTAAACATTGTTATGATAGCTTTTTAATATAATTAGTTTTTATGGATATGAGAGAAAGGAGATAGGACAAAGAGTCATAATGGATGTGTACTTGAAGGATGACAAGTTGAAAGACATAAAGAATGTGTCTTATAAGAATACGTGAATATGGAAACTTAATTTGACTAACTAAAAATCGATAAGAAGGAAAGCAATTTAAAATAAGATTTAAACAAGACTTATAAGAAGTATTATAATAAGTGTGATTAATTTATAAGTCACTTAGTTTGCATATTCCTAGTTCTCTTCTAATTCGTGTGAAGTCTTCATGTTTTAATGGTTTAGTGAATATGTCTGCTAACTGTTGATTAGTGGGTATGAATTCTAGTTTAATTATGTTGTTTAAGACTTGTTCTCTTAAGAAGTGGTGTCTTATTTGAATGTGCTTAGTTCGTGAGTGTAAAATAGGATTCTTAGATAGGTTTATAGCACTCGTATTATCACAGAAAATAGTTGTATTTTCAAAATTTAAATCAAAATCTTTTAAAGTTTGTTTCATCCAGATGACTTGAGTACAAGCTAGGCTAGCAGCAATGTATTCGGCTTCAGTAGTTGATAATGATACACAGTTTTGTTTCTTACTGAACCATGATACTAGTGAATGCCCTAGCATGTGACATGTTCCACTTGTGCTTTTTCTGTCAGATTTACTTCCAGCAAAGTCAGCATCGCTGTATGAGATTAGATCAAATATAGAGGATTTTGAATAGAATAATCCAAAATCAACTGTGTCTTTTAAATATCTCATTATTCTTTTTACAGCTTTAAGATGTGATTCTTTTGAATTTGACTGAAATCTAGCACACAAGCAAACACTAAACATTATATCTGGACGGCTAGCAGTTAAATAAAGAAGTGATCCTATCATACCTCGGTATACCTTTGTATCAACAGACTTACCATCTTCATCTTTGTCCAACACAGTAGTAGTGCTCATAGGAGTAGATTTTGAAGCAGTTGAGTTCATGTTGAACCTCTTCAGAAGTTCACGAGCATACTTAGATTGGTTGATGAAAACTTCATCCTTGGTTTGCTTAATATGCAGTCCAAGAAAGTAGGTGAGTTCTCCTATCATACTCATTTCGAATTCCTTCTGCATGGACTTAGAAAAATCTTCACAGAGAGTGCTGTTAGAAGATCCAAAGATGATGTCGTCGACATAAATTTGAACAATTAGGGTATGATTATTCACTACTTTGACAAATAGTGTAGAATCTGCTTTGCCAACAGAAAAACCAGTTTTTAATAAAAAGGTTTTAAGTCTTTCGTACCAAGCACGAGGTGCTTGTTTTAAACCATACAAAGCACGTTTGAGTTTAAAAACATGATCTAGGTATTGTTCATTTTCAAATCCTGGAGGTTGTTTTACATAGACTTCTTCATTTATAAAACCATTTAAGAAAGCACTTTTAACATCCATTTGAAATAATTTGAAATCCATATAGCTTGCATATGCTAAGAGCATTCTAATAGATTCAAGTCTAGCAACAGGAGCAAATGTTTCATCAAAGTCAATACCTTCCTCCTGGTTGTATCCTTGAGCTACTAGTCTGGCCTTGTTTCTTATAACATTACCTGTTTCGTCTAGCTTGTTTCTGAGGATCCATCTTGTCCCAATGATTGGATGATCCTTTGGTCTAGGTACAAGATCCCAAACGTCATTTCTTTGGAATTGATACAGTTCTTCAGTCATGGCTAGCATCCAGAACTCATCAATGATGGCTTCATCAATCTTCTTTGGTTCAAGTTGAGAAATGAATGTCATGTTTGCAATCCGTTCTAGCTGAGCTCTAGTTTGAACCCCCTTTGTTAATTCTCCCAAAATTTGCTTTTGAGGATGATCTTTGATATCAACAAAGGTTCTTTTGGTGATCATCTTCATTAGACTTAGCTGTGTTATCTAAAAATAAATCTGTACTTTCAACATCATCATCATTAGTTTGTATATGAACAGATTGATCAATAGATTCACAAAAACTAACATGCATAGATTCTTCAATAGTATTATGACTCTTATTGAAAACTCTGTATGCTTTACTATGACTTGAATATCCTAAGAATATGCCTTCAACAGATTTAGCATCAAACTTATCCAGGCTATCTTTTGTGTTTAGGATAAAGCATTTACATCCAAAGACTTTGAAGTAGTCTATTCTTGGAGTTCTGTCATAGAATAGTTCATAGGGAGTTTTATTTAATAAGGGTCTAATGAGAACTCTATTTGTTATGTAGCATGCAGTATTAACAGCTTCTGCCCAAAAAGATTTTGCAAGATTATTGTGTTGGAGCATAGTCCTGGCAGATTCTTGAAGGGTTCTATTCTTTCTTTCTACTACACCATTTTGAGGTGCAGCTCTAGGAAAGGCAAAGTTATGAGAAATACCATGCAAGTTACAAAAATTTTCAAAGAGTTCATTTTCAAATTCTCCTCCATGGTCACTACGGATTTTAACAATAGAACACGATTTTTCGTTTTGTAATTTTGTACATAAGATTTCAAACTGACAAAACGTGTCACTTTTGTTTTTCAAAAATATTACCCAAGTAAACCTTGAGTAATCATCTACAATGACAAAAGCATATCTATTATGATTAAGGCTAGCTACCCTAGAAGGACCAAAAAGGTCCAGATGGAGAAGCTCTAAAGGTCTTTTACTTGAAATGACATTTTTTGATTTGAAAGAAGATTTTGACAATTTTCCTAATTGACATGCATCACAAAAATAATCCTTTTTAAAAGATATGTTGGGTAACCCACGTACTAACTTATCTTTAGCTAGTTTAGAAATGTATTTAGAATTGACATGGCCCATTCTCATGTGCCATAGATGTTGAGTGTCATTATTAGCTATGAGGCAATGTTCTGTGATGTTTTCTAGGTACAGTTCATATATATTATTCTTTCTTATACCTTTTAAGATGATGTTTTCATTGGTGTCAGCTATGAGGCATGCATCATGATTAAAGCTAACATTATAACCTGTGTCACACATTTGACTGATACTTAGTAGGTTATGTTTTAAGCCTTTAACAAGGAGAACGTCTTTGATAAGAGGTTTGTTTATATTACCAATATTTCCAATACCAATTATCAAACCTTTGTTGTTGTCTCCAAAGGTGACGGTTCCTCCTTCTTTATGATGAAGAACAACAAAAAGGTCTGGATGTCCTGTCATGTGCTTTGAACATCCACTATCTAGTATCCATCTGTTCTTCTTCTTTGGAGCCTGCAAAACATTAAGTAAATCTCCTTTTTGGTACCCAATCAGGTCCTTTTTTGTTAGACTTTGGAACCCATATCCATTTGTATTTGGGTTTGTCTATCTCTTTAGAGGAGTTAAAAAGATTATCATTATAATACTCCTTATTTGGTTCAGATGAACTTTTCACAAACGTGGTCTTTTGATTTATACAAGAAGGTTTTTTGAAATGAGAATAGTCAATACCATTCTTGTAAAAGGAGACCTTCTGAGAGGATAAGAGTTTATCCAAGTTCTCTTTACTTTTAGTAAACTTGAAAACCGTTTTCATGAGGTTCTCAGTTTTACCTTTTAGCTCTGAAATTTCTACTTGCATATCTCTAGTTTTGGAGCTAGTAGAAGAAATTTCAGACATAAGCAAAAGATTTTTCTTTTTCAACTCAGAATTTTCACTGCTGAGTTTTTCATTCTCTTAAGAAAGCTTTAAATTTTCAGATTTTAAAACTTTATTTTTGAAACTCAATTTTCTAGATTCTTCAAATAGTTCTTGAAAAGCATCTAGAAGTTCTTCAAAGGAAAAATCAGAGATTTCACTTACCGAACTTTCGTTTGCCATGAAGCACGTATTTGCAGTTTCGGCTTCATCATCACTTGACTCTTCACTAGTGGATGGTTCTGAATCATCCCATTAAGCATGCAGAGCCTTTTTCTTGAAGAACCTCTTCTTTGGTTCCTCAGTTCTGGACTTTCTTTTGAGAAGGGGACAGTCACGTTTTAAGTGGCCTGGCTTATTACACTGAAAGCACATGGGATCTTCTTTAAGATCTTTTCTTTCCTTGTGCCTGTTTGGAAGCCGGTTCCTTCTCATGAAACGCTGGAATTTTCTGGTAAGTAGCGCAATTTCTGATTCTTTATCTGAGTCTTCATTCTCAGATAGGGCTGGGAAAGCTAGAGTTTTCTTTACTGGTTGCTCTTCTTCCCTTCTTTCTTTCATGTGGACTTCATAGGCCATAAGATTGCCTATTAAGTCGTCCAATGTAAGTTTAGATAAATCTTGAGCTTCTTCAATAGCAGTAGTCTTTTTCTCCCAATCAGTTGTGAGAGATCTCAAGATTTTCTTCATCTTTTCAGTCTGGGAATATGTTACACCCAGAGATTTCAGATCATTGGTGATGTTGGTGAACCTGGTAAACATCTCTGTGATGGGTTCATCTTTGTTCATTTTGAACAACTCATATTTTCTAACAAGAGATGATATTTTGGCTTCTTTTACTTTGTTGGTTCCTTCATGAATAACCTCCAAAGAATGCCAAATGTCATATGCAGATTCACATATAGATATTCTGTTGAATTCATTCTGATCAATGACACAATATAAGGCATTCATAGCCTTTGCATTTAGGTTTGCCATTTTCTTTTCTTCATCAGACTATAAGTTATAGTCTGCGGATGGAGATGTGTATGGATGCTCAACAATTTTCCATACAGCAAAGTCTATGGATTTGAGAAAGATAGCCATTCTGCACTTCCAATATTCATAGTTGGAGCCATTGAAGAATGGAGGACGAGATGCGTGTTGACCTTCAATATCACGAGCATAAGAGGTAGATGTCATTTGTGCTGGAAGACTTGTTACGTTGAAACCAGCAAACCTGCTCTGATACCAAATGAAATTCCACTAGACGGGGGGTGAATAGTGAAATATGATAATGATCGATAAAATAAAATAATTAAGCAATAAGGCACAACACATAAAACACAGAAGTTATACTGGTTCGGTCAATATCCAGACCTACATCCAGTCCCCAAGCAAACCACTTGAGATTCCACTATAACATCTGAGTTACCGGATAAATAGTACAACACCCTCTTCCCAAGAGGTCTTCTTCTCTCAACAGAGAAGGGGCACACCCTCTTCCCAAGAGGTCTTCTTCTCTCAACAGAGAAGGGCAACACCCTCTTTCACAGAGGTCTACTTCTTTAAACAAAGAAGGAATACAGTGAATAACAGAGTTACAATACTTCCTATAGAACCTTCAGAATGATATGAATGCACGAATGAAGGATTCTAAGAATGTTCTGTTTGTCACTCAGAGGATACTCTTTGTCAAAGAGCTGGACTTGACTTTTTCTCTTTTCTTACTTTTTCTTTTTCTCTTTCTTTTTCAAGGCTCTCTTTTCAAATCACGAATAGAAATTTTTCTCTTTGTAAGCTCACACGTCTATTTCATTCCATTGTCTGAATAGTTTATTTGTGTGTGTTTATATAGCTTATAAAAAGTAGTCGTTACATTTTGGGATTGTAACTTTTTGAAATGTGAAATGTTATGTCATTTCAAAAATATCTTTTAGAGAAGATCGAGAATGCCTTTTTCCATAAGAGTAAAATAGAGGGTACACTAGTCGTTGTATTGTTTTAGGTAATACATATTTTATGTAAAAAGTCCATTTCTTACAATAGTACATTGAACGTTGGGTTGTAGTTTTGTCTTTATTCTAATTAATGATTTGAGGTACATTAGTACTTCTTTGCTTTAAATGAGTGTAAGTACTATGAGTGTTTTGAGATATTTATTTGTACATAGTCATGTCAAGTGTTTTCTTTATGTTGTGTTTTTCAAAGTCTCTAGAGAGAATAAGGACCAAAAGAAGGTCGACATTCTTTGAGAAGGATATTTAACAAGGATTTGTTACAGAGAAGGCATTTAATGCTTTGTAGAGAGAATGATGACTTCAAGTAAGTCGACATTCTGTGGTTATGAAAAAGGTAACTAGAGAGAATGATGACTTCAAGTAAGTCGATATTCTATGGTTATACTAAAAGGTAACTAGAGTCCTTGTAAAAACATATTTTATTTGTTTTTCTCATGTGTAGCCGATTTATGTTTTTGTCTTCTTCTTGTATTAAGAAACATTTCATTAAAGAAGATAACTAAAGTCTTTTCAAAAACATATTTTATTTGTTTTCTCCATGTAGTCGATGTTATGTTTTTGTCTTTTAACTACATTCCTTTTTTTCATGTTGTCTTGTATATAGTGTAAGGTACAATGACAAAATGTCTTTTTCATAAAAGGTTGTAAGAAGGTACAATTATTATATGACAAAATATCTTTTTCATAAAAGGTTGTAAGAAGGTACACTTATTGGTTTTCAAAAAGGAGCTTTTTGAAACTATCGTATACTTTTATGATATAGTGTTTATGAATGAGTATGTAATATGCAATATGCAAGTTCCTGAAGGTTCTGTTACATATGACTCTAAAGAAGAAAAAATCTTCATCTTGAGGTAGCCGATCTCTTCATTTGAACTTTAGGAAAGCATGGCTCATCAAGCTTTTTCTTCAAGGAGTATGATTGCACCATAGTTGTATTTGAACAGGAAGTCTCCATCCTTATTGGGTGAGATATCCTTGCATCAAATACTCGTTAGATTTATGGCAAAACATATTCAGTCATAATATAACATTATTTCAAGAGAACATATTATCATATCATATAAAATCAAATGAGACAGTGTATCATATTATGTGACATCAAAACCGAGTTTCTCAACACAATCCACGTGCATTTCCTGTGATTTTGTAAACATTGTTATATACTTCACATATTGAATGATGTTTGCTCTCATTTTCAATAGCTTATTCAGATCCATGATCAGCATTTTTTTTATACTCATGTATTTAGAATTTACCACATCATTTGCCATCCTCGACTCATACAATTGGGTCTGATGCAGTTGGATCTGTTGATGATCAGGATTTCATTGAGTATGATGCTCTTTTAGAGAATTTTTTTATTCCTTGAGCATCTATCCATGTAGCGGGTATGGTAAGTAACACGCTTGTTTATGAATTTTTCATGCCCACCTGCAGATTTGCTGTAGAACTGGACATTGCTTACTGGTTTACTAAATCTCTATTGGCATCACCATTGCTTTTGCCTTGCTGGATATCATTCATATTCCATGGCACTCTGCATTCCTGCAAGTTGTTGATTGATCCAAACCAACGCCTCCTTTACTTTCAATGAATTTTGTAACCATCGATCCCCTTTAAACTCCATTAAAAAAAAAAATTAAGCAGGATCCGAAGTAGATCCTCCACTGATATGTTTCCTGTGCATAGTTCATATTTATATCAGATGTCTTTACATCTTACGTAGATTTTTTTTAGTACAGGTGCAAATTCAACTATATCCTTCCTTCAAGGGCTTTTCTAGTATCTATGTGTCAGTGAAGGTAATATTGATATTGATGTTTAGTTAAAAATCATCCAGCTATACCTTTTCACAGTTATGTTAGGTTTTTCTTTTTTTTTAAGCTCAACCCACATCACTACTCCACATTTGCATTTTCCATAAAATCTGCGTTTGTAGACTATCAATGTATTACTGTCTATTTTCACCATATATTACTCACATTGTTATTATCCCCTCATAGCAGGATCATATTCTGCATGTCACTTCACAATATCTCAGCACATAGGATCTCTACAGCCATTTGCATTTTTTTTCCTACAAGCTACGTTGTTCACTACCTTCAATCACTTCCTCACATACCTTGCATCATTTCCCTGTTCACTATACAATGCCTAAACTAACCTCCACACACCTGCTATTCACTCTCACACAGCACCATATGGTTGTGACTACCTCCATTCTTATCCTCAACCACACCTTGTCGCTACAGTCACCTCTTGTACTACCTTCCAGCATATACCACAAGCACACTTGCTGTCTCCATTTTACCTTGAGCAGACTTTCAGCAACATATATTATCCATCATGCATAGTCTCCAGCTCCATCCCTAGCCCAACCTCCATTTTCATCACTGTCACCCACCTGTTATCATAACAGGTCATGCCTTAACATCTCCAGCCACCTTTCGGTATTTTGCTTCACATCACACAACCATCACACTATGATCTTCATCCTTACTTGTTGCATCACTTACCTTTCCTCCAAACCACTTCACAGCAACATCATATCCTATGAACCTCATCTGTGTCATGCTGTGTTTATGGTAATGTTACACCCACTGTAGCAGAGCAATACCCACCTGCGGCACCCTCCTTAGCCACCCATTCCATCCACACTACATTTCCTCTATACCTTATGCCCCTTTACAACATATCATATTTCATACTTCATCTTCCCCTGTATACAATAGCTACACCCTCCAGCACTTACGCAACACCCTGTGCTTCATACACTGCTGCATCTATACAATAATGATATTCCCACTTCACTTCATGTACCTTCATCCTTCCACTCACATTCCGCATCTTCCAACACCTATGTATCCCAGCACTCACTACCTTGGCCATATGAAGCATTTTGTCCTTTATTAGTTTAGGCATACTTATACATTGTATATGTAGAATCTTTAAATATGGTATTTTTCATATCCTTTCATTCTTGCCTCATACTGACTTTGTTTTGCAGGAAAGCTTAGAGATTGTCAATTTCCTTCCTAAAATTAGGAATTTTATCATTCAAATTCAAACCCAAGTTGTAATAGTTAGATATCAATGAGAATTTACATTCCTTGCTCTAGATTAGAATGTATGAGCATACCAACATCATAAATTGTTTGTTTTATACCATTTTATTGCAAAATCTCACAAATGGGACCACGAATGGCACGTGCACCATTTCGTAAGAGGTAAATTAATCCTAAGTTGATGATCCATATCAATGGCCATAGTCAAGGTGTGGACAAGACTTAGTATTTTTATCTTTTACGAAATAACACTGGATCCACACTGGATCCGTTTTCAAAATTCATCATATTTTCCTTAGATATTTTCTTCTTTTATCAGAATTTAACTTAAAATTAATTCAAAATATATACCAATGACCATAGTCAGGGGATATTGAGAATTAATTTCATTTTAAATTCTATAAAAGCACCAAATGTGTTTCATTTTTCACCTGAATTTAAATATAGATTATTATATAATACATTCAATGACCATAGTCAAGGATGTATTATATCTTCAATCTTGTTTTAATTCATCTAAAGAATGAAATAGCTTTTCAAAATCCAATTTCAAAAATTCTTCAAATTCATTCATCATTTAGGATAGAACTGCATCATATTTTCAAAATTCCTTTTTCAAAAACTCCAAGTGATGTAAATATCTTCTTCAATCAATCTTCAATTCTTATAAAAACCAATTCATCTCTTCATTTTCAAATCCATTTCATTTTCAATCTCAAAAGTTCAATTTAACTTTGAGATTTCAAATGTATTTTATATTCAAAATTTCCAATTCAAATCAGATTTCAAAGTTCAATTTGACTTTGAAATTCCAAATTCAATTCATATTCAAAACTCCAAACGAACTCAAAGTTCAATTTAACTTTGAGACTCTTGATTCATCTTCTAAATTCCAAATCCAAACTTCAATAACTCAAGGTCGAGTTTGACTTTGAAATTCATTCGTATATTCAAATTCTAAATCTCAAGTTCAATTTGAACTTGGAAGTTCTTGATTCATCTTATGAATTTAAACTCCAAATCCATTTTAGGATCCAAGATTCAACACTCATATTGGATCTCAGGCTTCAGATCCAATTCCTCTTTAGGATCCAGACTCCAATCTCACTTTGGATCTTAGACTTCAGATCCAATTTCCTTATAGGGTCCAGAATCCAATTTCATCTTGGATCTCAGACTTCAGATCCAAAATTTCCTTTAAGATCTAAAATCCAATTTCACCTTGGATCTCAGACTTCAGATCCAAATCCATTTTAGGGTCCAGAATCTAATCTAAAATCCATCTTAGGATCCAGAACCCAATTTTATATTGGACCTCAGATCCCAGAACTTAAATCCACTTTAAAGATCCAATTCCATTTCAAAATCTAGATATCAAATCCAAGTCCATTTCCAGATTCCATTTGAACTCCCTAAATCCACTTCTATTCTTAAATGCCATTTGATTATCTCAGATCCATTCTAAATTTCAAAACCTCAAATTCAATTCCATCTCAAGTATTCATTTTCTTTCCTAAATTCAAGATCAAATTCAAAGTCCATTTCCGATTTTGAAACTTCACTTCCTTTTATTTCAAAACTTCAAAGCATGCTTTCTCATAATCAAGATTTTTTTCTTCCAAATCCTGATTTACTTCAAAGACTTAGAACTTCTCTGATCTATCTCAAGTTCTAAAGTTAGATTCAATCATTTTTTCATTCCCTTATCAAATTCATCTCAGAATACTTGGAAATCTCCAAAAACATTCTTTTCAAAAGAGCATACATCCTTGCATCGCACAAGTATGATTCTTTGTGCATTTAGAGTTAGAATAAATTCTTAGATTATATTAGGCAAAGCAAAAGGCGTAGATTCGATCCTTGGTTCGATTACCCCTAGTAAAGGCGCCAAGAACGGTCGAACCTCGTACCGACGAGCTAATCCCGTCTCTTCATTTTCCCGCAAATTTTTAAAACGGAGGCGAGTTATTTGCTAAATATTTTCAAATCAAGGTCAAGTGAGACCGCGCAAAATAGTTACTCTTCTCTCTTTCTTTCTTTCTTTTCTCTTCTCTCTTTCTTTTTTGTCTTTTATTCTTCTCCCTTCAAAAAGGAGGAAAATAGAGGCTGGAAAAGGAAGAGAGAGAAAACCACAAGAGAGGAAAAATTTTGCGATGATCACAGTTTTGGCGACCGAGATGGGACCTTGTCTTCGTCTGGTCGAATTATGCCTTTGCTTTGCTTTTATATAATCTAAGTCTTTATTCTAACATATGTCAGCTGCATTTTTCATGTAAACCTTAAGAGCCTAGACTCTGTGCTAAGCTGACATCATTGCATATAGGATCTAAGTATGGTTTGGTAGGACCATATTGAGGAGATTATATCCATGTTCACATTAGACTTAGGTTTTTAAATACAACTCTCCTCAATTTTAGGGATTGAATGCAAAACAATGTATGCAAGTGTATGCTTCTCTTTATTTAAATCTATCTCTTTAGGACTTGCATTAGAGCCTTCTGGATTTACTGCATGTTGATCATGTTTTTGAAAACATCCCTACCTATATTGTCTCGGTCTTCACGTTGATGGGCTGTCTCACTGAACCATAGTTCGGGAGAGAGTCTCACAACTGGACCACTTATTTGGGTTCGCGCCCCCCTACCACGTACCTAAGGGCCATAGTCTGAGGTATATCGGTAGGTGCTCAAGGATGTTGGGAAGCCATTACCTTAGAACCGAAAAGATATCTTATATGCCACGTACTTCGAGCTTCAACTTGGGTATATCGGCGTACCTTGATTGGAAACAGATGATATAAATCTTAAATTTAGGATTAAGGTCCTATTTGCCATTGCAAATATTGCATATAGAGTCAGCTTTAGGGAGTGTTTTTGAGTATCCTTGCTTGTATATCTATGATTGTGTGATATTTTATATCTTCCTTATATTTTCCAAAACCCTAGGTATATGTTTCAAAATGTCCTCTTTATTTTTAAAACCCAGGTGTATTTTTCTTTATCCTTTTCTTCTTATTCTTCTAAAAATTCTTCAAAAAATTCTTCTGATCCTGCCTGCAAGTTCTTCAAATTTTAAAATCCTTACCATTTATTCTCAAATTCCATTTTTTTTATTTTATTATTTTATTTTCTTCTGTTTTATATTCTTGTTTATATTTTCATAAAAATCTCTTTCCGTCAAGAGATATCCTTTTCAAAATGGTATTTTCTTTCATATTTTAGTTGGTTACTCTCCCTCGCAGAGTAAACAACGCAATTGTCATAAATTTGGTGGTGACTCAATCCCTAGTAATGGGATACAATTGTTTAGATTTCAACCTAAATCCTCCCTCTTGTCAAAACTTCTCCAAAAAGTTTCTCTGGTCTAAAAACCTCCTCTTTCCTCTACAGAGAGATCACTGATATCTGAAAATGGTTACGACAAAAGCGGGAAAAGAAACAGTTCCTCGACTCAGCGATAGTAAGGCGGAAGAGATAAGCTCTCCTAAATCAGTCAGGGGACAAGGTCAGCGCAAGAAGGATGACATCGACCCTGCTATGTACAATATGTTCCAAAAGATGATGGCGAGGATGATGTTGAAACAAGCCGAGGCCAAGCTGAAAGAGGCAGTTCCTAAAAGCAAACTGAGGAAGAAGCCTGTAAAGAAGCAAGTCAGAATCATAAAAAAGAAGGTACAACCCGACACTACTTCTGAGGAATCAGAGTCAGTCGAGGAAGAATCGGAAGAGGAAGAGTAGATTGTCTACAAACAGAATCCTCCAAAGCAGTCCATAAAAATAGCTGTTGAAGAGCCTGAATCTGTCAACAAGCCCAAGTCTGGGGCTCCAGCAGAGGACCTGATGAGCAAGCAGATGAAGGAGATGAATCGAGCAATTAAAGACATTCAAGCCAAGGGTAAGGGCAAGCAGACCTATACTGGCGAAGATTTTTATGATGGTCTAGATGGGGATGATAACCTGGAGAATCTTCCTCGCAAGTTTCTCAAATTTGATGGAACTGGCAACCCTAAAGCCCATTTAGCCACATTTTATGCAGAGTGCAGCCGTTTCAGGAAAGATAACAGGGCTCTGTTCATTTGTTTTCCCCGCAGTCTGGAGGGTGTAGCAGCCAGATGGTATGCTGATCATGTGAATCCTATCGAACTACGAGAGTTCGATAAGGTAGTAAATCCGTTCATTGAGCGTTTTCTATTCAACACTGAGGTTTCACCTACACTCAATCACCTTTACAACCTAAAGCAGAATGAGACTGAAAGAGCAAGAGAATTCATCCACAGGTGGAGAAGCACCTGCAACAAGATGAAAGTTCCCATTCCAGAGGAGCATGCATTGCAAATAATCCTCAGCAATTTCTCTCAGCCCCTGAGAAGCCTCATTGCAACTTCTCCGGCAAAATCCTTTATCAAGTTGATTGAACGAGCCGAATGGCTCAAGGCAGGAATAGAAAGCGGGATTTACGAGGGCATGCCTCTGACCAAAAGCATCCAAGACCAGAAGAAGAAAGCACAGTTCACTCATGCAGCTGATACCTCTGGCAATGATCATGACAGCAGTAGAAGGAACAGAAATGATAGCAAGAATGGTCAGAACCACGGCGCAGCTCAAAGGGAGAAGTCTTCCAAGCAGAATAACAAGTCGTCTCAGTCTAACTTTCCATAGAAAGAAAAGATAAAGCACGAAGGTTGGAGTAATGATCGTGAGTTCACTCCTCTGAAGCAAACACTTGAAGAAGCCCTTGAATTCATGCTGGCCAAAGGATTGGTTAAACTCCCAAAAGTCGCGGATCCTCCTACAGTCATGGGAAGGTTCACAAATCAGTTCTGCAAGTTCCATCGAGCAGTGGGGCATGACACCGATCACTGCTTCGTCTTCAAAAATATTGTTCAGGATTGCGTCGACAAGAGTCTCTTTGTTGAAGACGAAGATGAAGATGACCTAGTCGTCATGACCAAGTCCCTCCCCGGCTACTCAGAAGACTGAAGATGTCAGAGTTCTCCTCTTTTCTCCCCTTTTGCCAAGTCACCTTGTAGGGGGCCAGTCAACCCAGTCCGTTTGTGACCATTTGGTCAAAATACTTGTAAATATTTCAGTTCTTTGTTATCAGTTTTGCTCGTCAATGAAATGTCAATTTTCCTTTATATCTCTAATATCACAATACTTTCTTCCTCTGCCACATAGGCGCATTCGCTTTTGAAAATCTATATTTCAAAAATCTCTTCATTGGCTTCTATTAAAACCACATTTAAATTCCTGTTTTTTTCAGAATGCAGGACTAATCCTGACATCATTCATGAGAGAAATGATATTACCTATGAGGGCCTTTTCAAAAATCATGAAATTTCAAAAAGTCTTCGTTATGACCAAAGAGTTCAAATATTCTTCGGTCCAAGCTTCGTTAAAAAATCAACCTTCGTGTTGATCATGTTTTCAAAAATAGGTTTTTGAACCATTGCATGGAAGGATCAACCCATGTGTTGGTCTTATCCTCCAAAATAGGTCTCAAATCTTGTGTTGATCATATTTTCCAAAAGTGGTTTTTCAAAACATTATATTCAGAGATCAATTATGGCATTGGTCTCATCTTTCAAAAATTGATTTTAAATCATTATATTCAAAGATCAACCCTTGTATTGATCTTATCTTCCAAAATGGGTTATAAATCATCATATTCAAAGATCAATCCCTACATTGATCTTATCTTCCGAAAATGGGTTTTAAATCATTATATTCAAAGATCAACCCCTGTGATTGATCTTATCTTCCAAGGTTGATTTTTAAACATTATCTTCAAAGATCAACCCTTGTATTGATCTTGTTATCAGTTCCAAACTGTTATTTTTAGAAATCAATTCTGTTGTTGATTTTCTTTTTCAAAAATTAGATTTTCAAACCATTGCCTTCAAAATTTGACCCTCATTATGATCTCTCATGTTTGATTTGAAGGATCAGTTCTCGCACTGATCATCCTTCTTACAGTAGATTTTCTGTACAAAATTGATTTTTTCACTTATCCTTAAATGAACATTTTCCTTTCAAGATCCCATATGCAGGCAGGATTAGAAAAACTCCTTTTTCTCAAATCTTGTAAATCTTGAGTTAATTTTGATATCTTCATCAGTTTCATTCATTTTATTCATATTTTTATCAAGTTTACATCAATTATATCAAGTTTTATTAAGTTTATCAAATATTTCCTCAAATTCCCTTAAATTTTATCAAAACTTAACCCCTTCAGGTTAAGGGATAAACTTGATGCCTCTTTCCCATGAGGTATTCTTTTCATATTTTTTCCCCCTCAGGTTAAGGGATAAACCTGACCCTCGTTGTCCGAGGTGTTCCCATTCAGGATAAGGGAAAATCCTGAAACCCCTCGTAGGAGCAACAATGCTACCTATGAGGATTCTTTTGTAAATAAAAGTTTTGCCAATCTTTATTGATTTTCTAGATTTATATCAATTTTCCTTCATTAAAATTTCTTAAATTCTATTCTTTTTCCCATTCAGGATAATGGATAATCCTGAGACCCCTCATAGGAGCAACAATGCTACCTGTGAGAATTTCCTTCCAAAATAAATTTTCAAAATTTCTTCTTCTCCATTTTTATAAATTTTATTCTTCTCCCCTTTCAGGTTAAGGGGTAAACCTGAATCATTCCTTTCTAAATTCTCATCAAATGTCTATTCATGCAAAAACCAAAAAAAAATCAAAAAAACTACGAGAAAAATAAGTAATTTGATGTTGCCTTTTCCTTCTTTCGCGTAGTCGAAAGAATTGCCTTGCCCTCTTTCATAAGGATTGCCTTCCTCGTCTTTCGCTTTGTCGAGAGACTTGCCTTCTCCTTAATTAAAGGATCGCCTTCTCCGTCTTTTCGCTTTGTCGAGAGACTCGCCTTCTCCTTGATAAAAGGATTGCCTTCTTCGTCTTTCGCTTTGTCGAGAGACTTGCCTTCTCCTTAATTAAAGGATCGCCTTCTCCGTCTTTCGCTTTGTCGAGAGACTCGCCTTCTCCTTGATAAAAGGATTGCCTTCTTCGTCTTTCACTTTATCGAGAGACTTGCCTTCTCCTTAATTAAAGGATCGCCTTCTTCGACTTTCGCTTTGTCGAGAGACTCACCTTCTCCTTGATAAAAGGATTGCCTTCTTCGTCTTTTGCTTTGTCGAGAGACTTGCCTTCTCCTTAATTAAAGGATCGCCTTCTCCGTCTTTCGCTTTGTCGAGAGACTCGCCTTCTCCTTGATAAAAGGATTGCCTTCTCCGTCTTTCGCTTTGTCGAGAGACTCGCCTTCTCCTTGATGAAAGGATTGCCTTCTTCGTCTTTCGCTTTGTCGAGAGACTCGCCTTCTCCTTGATAAAAGGATCGCCTTCCCTGTCTTTTTGCGTTGTCAAAAGATTTGCCTTTCTCCTTGATTAAATGATCGCCTTCCTCGTCTTTCGCTTTGTCGAGAGACTTGCCTTCTCCTTGTTAAAAGGATTGCCTTCTTCATATCTTACATTTTGCCTTCTCCCTGTTAAAAGGATTGCCTTCTTCATATTTCACATTTCGCCTTCTCCTTACTATTGTCATCTTCATATCTTCATATTTTACCTTCTCCTTGCTAAAAGGATTGTCATCTTCATCGCCATCTTCATATTTTGCTTTTACCTTCTCCTGTCCAAAGGATTTGCCCTCTTCTATCTTTTTGCCTTGTCAATAGATTCATCTTCTTGATAAAAGGTTCGCCTTATTCATCTTTTCACCCCATCAAAAGATTCGCCTCCTGTTACCTTATTTATCGTTCATTTTTTCTCACATCTCCTAATATTCCAGAAGAGTTGCCTCATTCAGCTGAAGTATCTCTCCTGTCCCATCACGGTTTTGAGAAAATCCGTATGTTTGTTCTCACTCAGGTTAAGGGTCAAAACCTGTATTTTCTGTGAGAGGTCATTAAATTCAAAAGCTATTTTCAGTCTCAGCAATGAGACGCCCAAGTTCATCCCTTTTTCAAAGCTTTAGGGAACCCCATTTTCTAACTCCTTTCGCAAACCCCTTTCGGATTTGTTCGTCCAAACTCCAAAGATCCCATCACGGTTTCTTCATCCAAGGATTCCGTATGGTTGTCCCCTTTAGGCTAAGGGTTAAGCCTGAACCTCGTACCTCGAGGTATCTTCCTTTTTCAGGTTTGGGTTAAACCTGATTCTCGTTTCGACGAGGTATTTCTTCCTCCAGTCCCATCATGGTTCTTCCCATCGAGGAATTCATGCTTTGTATATCCATCCAGAACAGGATCCTATTTGAGCTCCATCTCACAAGGCCTTCTCTCATAAATGTCCCATCAAAGTCCTCATATATTCCTTTCCCCATTCAGGTTATCTTGATATATCTTTGTCCCATCCAGGTTAAGGGCTAAACCTGAGTCATTCAAAGGCTGATCTCGCCTCATTCATGAGACTTGATCAAACTTCTTATCTTTCATCATCTCGGGATCTTCACCCAAAATCCCATCACGATTTCCTTCTTTCTATCATCTGGTCTTATCATCTTCGAGGATTTCGTCCTCCCAAAGCCATTCAAGGATAAAATTTTAAATCTGAAAAACCATGTCTTTTAAATCAAATTCTTCCACACCCAGTTCAGATCTGCTGACTGGGGTATTTTTCAAAATTTGGAGTGTTTTCTTTGCCACTAAGCTCGGCTTTCAACCAGCTTAGTGGCAAAGAGGGGCATCTGTGAACACCCCAAATTTTTCAAAATCTTTTAAGTATTCCCTTTTTGCCCCTAAATTCATTTTTTGAGCAAATGAGTCATTTCAAATCTAAATTTCAGTTCATTTCATATGTTTAAATTGATTTCGGATCTGGATCCATTGTCCAGATCCAAATCTGAGTCTCCTTGTTCAAATTTTAAATTAAAATTATAGAAAATACCAAAAATAGCCTTTAAATAGCTCGGACAGTCCATTCAACATCCTTTTGGATCCATCACATTGTATTTCTCGATTCAAGTGTCAAAACTCGAACATTTTCTCAAAACCTGGGTCCAAACCCATTCTTCTGAAGAAATTTCCCCAAAATGGTCTGAAATTCTCAGAAAAAAATACTTTTGTAAATATTTCTCAGAAAAATACAAAAAAAAATAGTGTTTAATCTTTGTTCTTGTGTAAAAACTTAGTTTTTGTTCCAAAAATACAAAAAATGGAAAAATCATGCAAAAACAAAAAAAAAAATCAGAAAAACTACGAGAAAAATAAGTAATTTTTAAAGATTTTTGCCAAAAACCTCTTTTTGAACCATTTTTTTTACAAAAATTCTTTAAAGGAGGCCTTCTTTTGGAAATTTAGAAAATATCGAATAAACATCTCCCACGCATCCTCTCTCTCGATTCTCCATCGTCGATTTCAAAACAACCTCTTCCTTCTTCACCTTCCATCTTCAACCGAAATCCCCTCTCGAAGGCTCTTCTTCAGCCTTAAGAGGAAATCACGCAGGGGGAGCAAAGGGCTGTCCTCTACCCCTCCACATTCTCCTCCTTCACGGATCCATCGCCTTTCACCCCACCATCTTCATGCTTCATCTGATTCTTCCTCCTTCTTCCCTCTTCTTCTTTCTTTTTCTGGGCATTACTGCAGCAAAAAGCCTTCTTCATCCCCTTTGCTCTCTGCTATCTCTCTTCCAATCGATCTCCAGAGTTCCAATATATCCACTACATGCAGAAGGCTTTGCTCCTTCCCCAAATAGAAGCCCCAGCAAATCAGAAACCACTCAAGAAGCCTATCTGCGGAAGGCCATTTCGTTCAGCTGGGCTTCCAATCTTAGCAGTAACAGCAAGCCAGAGCAAAGCCACGGCATCACCAAGTTTCATCAGCATCTCCTTCCCCTCCCTCAGAACTCTGTGAAACTGAGCAATCCGATTGGTCGGACATCAGTGAAGTGCGGGAACTACAGCAGTCCCGAATCCATCCTTCTGTTTCCTCTTGATTATTTCCTTGAGTATCTTCCATCCGATAAAAGGAAACCAACCATTCCGAGGCATCTGCAATTACAGGTAAGTAACTCTTTCCTCTCTTTTTTTTCTCTTTAGAAATTCCCCTTTTCCTCTCATAGCATCGCCCTGTGTTTCTTTTGGTTTTTCATCTTTTCTTTTTCTTCATAAAGCAAAATGGTGGGTCGACCTGCCTATAGCAGAATCGACCCATCCTATGCAACATCAACGGAACATCCATGTTCCTACAATTCCCTCATGATTTCGTTATTTTCTTTTCAGCATTTTGTAATTCATTGTAATTCTGTTTTAATTCGATTCTATTTTGCATTTCTTCTCTCTTTTGAACCTTTAATTTTCTATTTTGCATTCTTCATTTTATCGTCTTTCTTTCTTTCGTGTTGTCGATTATATTTCATCCCTGATCCTCTATAGTCGTGTCACTGTGGATATAAGCCTGATGCCACCCATTTGATCCATTTTTTATTTACTTGCTATCATCGGCTGTTAGGTTCTCTTTCATCTCACCCTTTCTTTCGTTTTCCATTATTAGTTTCCAATTTGTTTCTCTCGTGTTTTATATTCCTTTTTTTTATTATTATTATTATTATAGAATAAGAGCATTACATAACTTCCTTTTTTTTCTTTTCCAGCATTCATATGCCTTGTTTAGGTTTTTCTGACATTTTCGTAATCACCTGCATTTTTTATCTAATCTGTTTTGTTATATAACGTTATCCTATATATTGTAAATCGTCTGTACTCATTCTTGCTTCATCATCACTTTAGGTGTTGCAGTCCTAATCTCTGACTTGTGGAATTTTAACTTTCTCATTTTTTTTTTATTGTTCTCTCTTTGTTCTCATTGTCTGTGCATGATCAAGCAACTCCCTCTTGCATTATACCTTTCTCGTTTCATAGGTATTATATCTGCTAATGTATTACATCCCCTATTAAGATTTCTTTCATCATCCCATTCATGCCCATAACGTTATTTTCCACTCCCGTTGTATTTTACAAGTGCTTAGTATTATATTGCATTAATTTTAGGCATATTAATCATGTCAATTTTGTGTGATTTACCCTGATTTCTTGCCCTGTACATTAAATCCAATCCACGTGCATTTCCTGTGATTTTGTAAACAATGTTATATACTTCACATATTGATTGATGTATGCTCTCATTTTCAATAGCTTATTCAGATCCATGATCAGCATTTTTTTTTATACTCATGTATTTAGAATTTACCACATCATTTGCCATCCTCGACTCATACAACTGGGTCTGATGCAGTTGGATCTGTTGATGATCAGGATTTCATTGAGTATGATGCTCTTTTAAATAAATTTTTTATTCCTTGAGCATCTATCCATGTAGCTGGTATGGTAAGTAACACGCTTGTTTATGAATTTTTCATGCCCACCTGCAGATTTGCTGTAGAACTGGACATTGCTTACTGGTTTACTAAATCTCTACTGGCATCACCATTGCTTTTGCCTTGCTGGATATCATTCATATTCCATGGCACTCTGCATTCCTGCAAGTTGTTGATTGATCCAAACCAACGCCTCCTTTACTTTCAATGAATTTTGTAACCATCGATCCCCTTTAAACTCCATTAAAAAAAATATTAAGCAGGATCCGAAGTAGATCCTCCACTGATATGTTTCCTGTGCATAGTTCATATTTATATCAGATGTCTTTACATCTTACGTAGATTTTTTTTAGTACAGGTGCAAATTCAACTATATCCTTCCTTCAAGGGCTTTTCTAGTATCTATGTGTCAGTGAAGGTAATATTGATATTGATGTTTAGTTAACAATCATCCAGCTATACCTTTTCACAGTTATGTTGGGTTTTTCTTTTTTTTTAATCTCAACCCACATCACTACTCCACATTTGCATTTTCCATAAAATCTGCGTTTGTAGACTATCAATGTATTACTGTCTATTTTCACCATATATTACTCACATTGTTATTATCCCCTCATAGCAGGATCATATTCTGCATTTGTCACTTCACAATATCTCAGCACATAGGATCTCTACAGCCATTTGCATTTTTTTTTTCTGCAAGCTACGTTGTTCACTACCTTCAATCACTTCCTCACATACCTTGCATCATTTCCCTTTTCACTATACAATGCCTAAACTAACCTCCACACACCTGCTGTTCACTCTCACACAGCACCTCATGGTTGTGACTACCTCCATTCTTATCCTCAACCACACATTGTCGCTACAGTCACCTCCTGTACTACCTTCCAGCACATACCACAAGCACACTTGCTGTCTCCATTTTACCTTGAGCAGACTTTCAGCAACATATATTATCCATCATGCATAGTCTCCAACTCCATCCCTAGCCCAACCTCATTTTCATCATTGTCACCCACCTGTTATCATAACAGGTCATGCCTTAACATCTCCAGCCACCTTTCGGTATTTTGCTCCACATCACATAACCATCACACTATGATCTTCATCCTTACTTGTTACATCACTTACCTTTCCTCCAAACCACCTCACAGCAACATCATATCCTATGAACCTCATTTGTGTCATGCTGTGTTTACGGTAATGTTACACCCACTGTAGCAGAGCAATACCCACCTGCAGCACCCTCCTTAGCCATCCATTCCATCCACACTACAATTCTTGTATACCTTATGCCCCTTTACAGCATATCATATTTCATACTTCATCTTCCCCTGTATACAGCATCTACACCCTCCAGCACTTACGCAGCACCCTGTGCTTCATACACTGCTGCATCTATACAATAATGATATTCCCACTTCACTTCATGTACCTTCATCCTTCCACTCACATTCCGCATCTTCCAACACCTATGTATCCCAGCACTCACTACCTTGGCCATATGCAGCATTTCGTCCTTCATTAGTTTAGGCATACTTATACATTGTATATGTAAAATCTTTAAATATGGTATTTTTCATATCCTTTCATTCTTGCCTCATACTGACTTTGTTTTGCAGGAAAGCTTAGAGATTGTCAATTTCCTTCCTAAAATTAGGAATTTTATCATTCCAATTCAAACCCAAGTTGTAATAGTTAGATATCAATAAGAATTTACATTCCTTGCTCTAGATTAGAATGTATGAGCATACCAACATCATAAATTGTTTGTTTCATACCATTTTATTGTAAAATCTCACAAATGGGACCACGAATGGCACGTGCACCATTTCGTAAGAGGTAAATTAATCCTAAGTTGATGATCCATATCAATGGCCATAGTCAGGGTGTGGACAAGACTTAGTATTTTTATCTTTTACGAAATAACACTGGATCCACACTAGATCCGTTTTCAAAATTCATCATATTTTCCTTAGATATTTTCTTATTTTATCAGAATTTAACTTAAAATTAATTCAAAATATATACCAATGACCATAGTCAGGGTATATTGAGAGTTAATTTCATTTTAAATTCTATAAAAGCACCAAATGTGTTTCATTCTTCACCTGAATTTAAATATAGATTATTATATAATACATTCAATGACCATAGTCAAGGATGTATTATATCTTCAATCTTGTTTTAATTCATCTAAAGAATGAAATAGCTTTTCAAAATCCAATTTCAAAAATTCTTCAAATTCATTCATCATTTAGGATAGAACTGCATCATATTTTCAAAATTCTTTTTTCAAAAACTCCAAGTGATGTAAATATCTTCTTCAATCAATCTTCAATTCTTGTAAAAACCAATTCATTTCTTGATTTTCAAATCTATTTCATTTTCAATCTCAAAAGTTTAATTTAACTTTGAGATTTCAAACGTATTTTATATTCAAAATTTCCAATTCAAATCAGATTTCAAAGTTCAGATTGACTTTGAAATTCCAAATTCAATTCATATTCAAAACTCCAAACGAACTCAAAGTTCAATTTAACTTTGAGACACTTGATTCATCTTCTAAATTCCAAATCCAAACTTCAAAAACTCAAGGTCTAATTTGACTTTGAAATTCATTCGTATATTCAAATTCTAAATCTCAAGTTCAATTTGAACTTGGAAGTTCTTGATTCATCTTATGAATTTAAACTCCAAATCCATTTAGGATCCAGGATTCAACACTCATATTGGATCTCAGGCTTCAGATCCAATTCCTCTTTAGGATCCAGACTCCAATCTCACTTTGGATCTTAGACTTCAGATCCAATTTCCTTATAGGGTCCAGAATCCAATTTCATCTTGGATCTCAGACTTCAGATACAAAATTTCCTTTAAGATCTAGAATTCAATTTCACCTTGGATCTCAGACTTCAGATCCAAATCCATTTTAGGGTCCAGAATCCAATCTAAAATCCATCTAAGGATCTATAACCCAATTTTATATTGGACCTCAAATCCCAAAACTTAAATCCACTTTAAAGATCCAATTCCATTTCAAAATCTAGATTTCAAATCCAAGTCTATTTCCAGATTCCATTTGAACTCCCTAAATCCACTTCTATTCTTAAATGCCATTTAATTATCTCAAATCCATTCTAAATTTCAAAACCTCAAATTCAATTCCATCTCAAGTATTCATTTACTTTCCTAAATTCAAGATCAAATTCAAAGTCCATTTCCGATTTTGAAACTTCACTTCCTTTCATTTCAAAACTTCAAAGCATGCTTTCTCATAATCAAGATTTTTTTCTTCCAAATCCTAATTTACTTCAAAGACTTAGAACTTCTCTGATCTATCTCAAGTTCTAAAGTTAGATTCAATCATTTCTTCATTCCCTTATCAAATTCATCTCAGAATACTTGGAAATCTCCAAAAACATTTTTTTCAAAAGAGCATACATCCTTGCATCGCACAAGTATGATTCTTTGTGCATTTAGAGTTAGAATAAATTCTTAGATTATATTTAGGCAAAGCAAAAGACGTAGATTCGATTACCCCTGGTAAAGGTGCCAGGAACGGTCGAACCTCGTACAGACGAGCGAATCCCGTCTCTCCATTTTCCCACAAATTTTCAAAACGGAGGTGAGTTATTTGCTAAATATTTTCAAATCAAGGTCAAGTGAGACCGCGCAAAATAGTTCCTCTTCTCTCTTTCTTTCTTTCTTTTCTCTTCTCTCTTTCTTTTCTGTCTTTTATTCTTCTCCCTTCAAAAAGGAGGAAAATAGAGGCTGGAAAAGGAAAAAAGAAGGAAGAGAGAGAAAACCACAAGAGAGGAAAAATTTTGCGATGAACACATGTTGCCTGGTGTATGACCTCTTTCCTTTGTCACGGATTTGTAGGTCTTTGACTATTTTGGTCAGTTCCTGGATTGAATCCTCTGCGGGGGCCCCATACTTGGGCTTGTTCACTGACAATGGTTCTTCCACTGGCCTCTTGGGCTGCCGCAGATGCTTCGGGATGTAGATCAACTGCTCTTCTTTAGAATTCTCTTCTGCTGACTCGGAATCTTCAGAAGTATTGTCACGCTGTACTTTCTGCTTGCTGATTTTGATCGGCTTCTTTATGGGCTTCTTCTTAGCTTTGCTCTTGGAAGCTGCCTTCTTGGGAACAGCCTTAGCCTACTCGGCCATCATCTTGGTCATCATTTTTTGAAAGACCCGGTACATGGCCGGATCAACGTCGCTCTCATCCTCTGAGTCATGTTTTTTGGATACTCTAGGAGAATTCATCTCCTCTGGTTCGCTGTCACTGTGCCATTGAGCAGCCTGCTTACCAGCCCTTGTCTGAACCATTTTCAGATGCCAAAGTTCTTCTGTAGAAATATGGGAATAGTTAGAGTATGGAGAAGCCTTTGAAAACCAAAATTTTTGAGGAAAAAGGAATGAAGGATTTCGGCAGACAATTTCAAGAGATTATCCCATTACCCGGGATCGGGTCATCACAAGATTTGTGATAATTGTGTTACCATTTGATGATAACAGAAAAATGTGCCTTGTTACCTAAGCGAGGTTGTCAACCATGATGAAATATATTAAAGAAAATGTGGAAGGAATGTCCCATTTACCTAGAACGAGGTCGTCACCAAAATTGTGACTATTTGTGCTATAAACAAAATACAAGAAATAAAATTTTGGCCAAAAGTAATTTTTATTGATATTTAACATTCAAAGACAAAGAGAGAGTGGGCAGACAATTTGCCACCACTCTTGATACTCAGTTGATACATTTGGCCCAAGAAATACAGACAGAGAAACAAAGGAGTCCCAGGTATATTTAGTGACATGGTATGCCCCAGACCACTGATCCGACTGCAAGTTAAATTTTGGCATGTTGCCTGTCGGGAAGCGGGTGTTGGCATGAACCTACCGCTGTGAAAACTGTCTGAGACATCATTTTGGCTGATAATCAACACAAAAGAAAGGGCCAAGCAATCTGTAGTGTTTGTCGCGAGCATAGGTGTATCGAGGAACGGTCTCTTTTCTGTCAAAGAAGTCCTAAACAATCTCCTCCTGATGCAGTTTCTCGATCAAAGCTCGGCACTGAATGGCTGACTTTGGCGGCTTACTGTTGAATCTGAAAGAACTGGCCTTCGAGGGAACATGTCGTAGGCACCACGACTGCAGGGCGTAGGTGCATCCTTCTACCAGAATGGTCTCCCCAAGAGCAAATCGAGCCAAGCCTCTGTAAAGGAAAGCTAAGGCTGTCATAGAAACTGATAGCTGACGGGTCTGCTTGCTTTCTCATCTTCGAAAGAGTTGTGCAACTCTAATATCTATGAAATTCTGGCCATCTTGGAAGAAAGCTAATCCCACTGTGCACAGGATTATGGCATGCTGAATCCTGTCTTTTGCTGCTCGAGACAAAGTGTCAACTTCCTCGTAGGCCCCGTACTTGTGATATAGTCCGAACAGGTTGATGAATTGATTCCCACCAATCTCAATGAGAGGCTAGAATCTGCTTTCGGTTGCTCTGGCCAAAGCTTCTCGAACATCTATACCTTTGATGTTGATAAAAAACTGTTGCCCGACAGGATCATCTGGCTGACCAGCTGGTTCGAGCAATCCCATAATATCATTGAACTCATCCATTAGTAGAGTCATCTCTCCTCAAGGAAACCAGAATGTGCAGGTACGTGGATTTCATCGTTCTGCCATAGCTTGAATCAGAGCTCCATTGATGGTTCGCTTGCCTACTGCCGATGCCATCTCCAACCCACAGTCATCCAAGTGATCTAGGAACATACGTGAGAAGGTGGCGAACCAAGAATAATACCACCGAGGGAAGAAAGGACGAGACTGGATGACCCGTTGATCCGGGGATCCATCTTGAATCTGATAGAAGACATGATCTCGGGGAAAGACCGCATTGAGAGAATCGGACGCCATCAAAATGATACTGGGGTAAAGAAGAAATGAGGAGAATCAGATAGAATGCAGGACTTATGGATAGACTCTTTAAAGATCCAAACCTGGAAATTTTGAAAGATCGAGAAAATTTTTAAAGGAATTTTCTAGGGTTTTTAAAGAAAATTTAATCTAAAAGAGAAAAGAAATGTAGGTAGAGAAAAATATACACCTGGGGTTTTTGAAAATAAGGGTAAGTTTTGAATAATACACCCAGGGTTTTGAAAGGGGTTTGATATATATATATGAAAGAATAAGCGAATTATCATACAACTAAAGCTGCATAAACAAGGATGCGCACACAGCACTCCTTAAAAGGCTGACTCTAAATGCAATATTTGAAATGGCTTGTAGGACCTTAATCCTAACTCTAGGGTTCAGATCATCTGATTCCAATCAAGATATGCCGATATACTCAAGCCGAGGCTCGAAATACTTGGCATAAAAATATTTCTCTGGTTCTAAGGTAATGGCTTCCCAACATCCTTGAGCACCTACTGATATACCTCAGACTATGGCCCTTAGGTACGTGGTAGGGGGGCGCGAACCCAAATAAGTGGTCCAGTTGTGAGGCTCTCTCCCAAACTATGGTTCAGTGAGACAGCCCAGCAACGTGAAGACCGGGACAATATAGGTAAGGGATGTTTTTTAAAACATGTTCAATATGCAAAATAAATCAGATGGCTCTAATGCAAGTCCTAAAGAGATAGATTAAAATGAAGAGAAGCATACACTTGCATACATTGTTTTGCATTCAATCCCTGAAATTGAGGAGAGTTGTATTTCAGACCTAAGTCTAATGTGAACATGGAATAATCTCCTCAATATGGTCCTACCAAACCATACTTAAACCCTATATGCACTGATGTCAGCTTAGGATAGAGTCTAGGCTCCTAAGGGTTGCATGAAAATGAAGCTGACATTTGAAGAATAAAGACTTAGATAATATCAAAGCAAAAGAAAAGGCATAATTCGACCGGACGAAGACGAGTCCCATCTTGGTCGCCAAAACTGTGATCATCGCAAAATTTTTCCTCTCGTAATATTCTTTCCCTTCCTTCTCTTTTCCTTTCCAACCTCTATTTCCTCCTTTTTGAAGGGAGAAAATAAAAGACGGAAAGAAGGAGAGAAGAGAAAAGAAAAGAAAAGAAGAGAAGAAGAACTCTTTTGCGGGGTCTCACTTGACCTTAATTTTGAAAATATTTGAGAAAATAACTTGCCTCCGTTTTGAAATATTTGCGGGAAAACTGGGAGACGGGATTCGCTCGTCGGTACGAGGTTCGATCGTTCCTGGCGCCTTTACCAGGGGTAATCGAACCAAGGATCGAATTTATGCCTTTTTGCTTTGCTAAAATATTATCTAAGAATTTATCCTAAGTCAAAATGCACAAAGAATCATGCTTGTGCAAATGCAAAGATGTATGCTCTTTTTGAAAATGTTTTGAAATTTTCCAAGTGTTTCTGAGATGAATATGATGATAGAATGAAAAATGATTTTTAACTTAGATCTTTAAGATTTAAAGCTCTAAGTTTTTGGAATAATCAGAGCTTGGAAAAATAGATCTGGATTTTTAAGAGAAATGATTTTGAAGCTGAGATAAAGGAGAATGAAGGAAACTTCAAAGTCATAAATGGACTTTGAATTAGAATAAAGATGAAGTGGAATTGAATTCTAACTTTTGAAGTTTGAAATCAGAATGAAATGTGGGAAATCTAAATAGAATTTGATTTTTAAAGTTGGAATTGAAAGATGAAATCTGAATCTAAAGTCTGGATTCTAAATAAAGTTCAAAATTGAATTCTGGATTTAAAATCTGAAAATAGATATTGGATCTGGAATGAAAATGGAATTGGATTTGAATTTTTGGAATGAAATGGAATTGGTTTTAAGAGTTGGAATTAGAAGTTGATTTGAAATCTGGAATTCAAGATGGAATTTGAATCCAAAGTTTTGGATTCTAAAATAGAGTTGAGATTTAAAATCGAATCCTGGATTTAGAATCCGAAGTGGGAGTTGAATCTGAAATTTAAGATAAAAATGGAATTGAATTTAATAATTGGAATCAAGATGGAATTTGATTCTGAAATTTTGAATGGAATTGGATTCAAAATTTGGAATCCAAGATGATATTGGGATCTGAAGTCTGAGATCCAAAGTAAAGTTGGGTTCTGGATCCTAAATGGAATTCAGATCTGCAATTTGAGATCCAAGATGAAGTTGGATTATGGATCATAGAATGGAATTGGATCTGAAGTCTGAGATCCATAGTGGAAATGGGTTCTGGATCCTAAAATGGAATTGGATCTGAAGTCTGAGATCCAAAGTAGAATTGGACTCTGGATCCTAGAATGGATTTGGATCTGAAATCTGAGATCCTAAGTAAAACTGGAATCTGGATCCTAGAATGGATTTTGGATCTGAAATCTGAGATCCAAAGTAGAATTGGAATCTGGATCCTAGAATGGATTTTGCAATCTGAGATCCAATGTAGAATTGGGATCTAGATCCTAAATGGAATTTGGATCTTAAGCCTGAGATCCAAAGTAGAGATTGATACTTGGAAATCTGGATCCAAGTTGAGATTAGGATCTAACTTTTGGATTTTGGAATTTCAAAATTAATTTTGAGAATGAATTTCAAAGTCAAATTGGACTTTGAACTTGCATTTGGAACTTATAAAATGAATCAAGTTGAATTTTAAACTTTGAATTTGATTTCAAAGTTTTGGAAATGAGATAGAATTGAAATAGAAATTTGAAGAAGAGATATTCACAATCACTTGGATTTTTAAAAGGAATTTTTGAAAATTATGATGCAATTCTATCCTAAATGATGAAATGAATTCAAAGAATTTGAATTTGAAATTTAAAAAGTTATTACATTCTTTAAATGAATTAAGAATGAGATTGAAGATATAATATATCCGTGACTATGGTCATTGGATATATTATATAATAACCACATTTAAATTCAAGTGAAGAATAAAATACATTTTTAGTGCTTTTATAGAATTTAAAATGAAATTAACTCTCAATATACCCTGACTATGTCCATTGATATATATATTAAATTAATTTTAGATTAAATTCTGATAAAAGAGAAAAATATTTAAAGAAAATATGATGGTTTTGAAAAGAGGGATCAAGTGTGGATCCAGTGTTATTTCATGAAAGATAAAAATACTAAGTCTTGTTTACATCCCGACTATGGCCGTTGATGTAAATCATCAACTTAGGATTAATTTACCTCTTACGAAATGGTGCACGTGCCATTTGTGTTTCACCATTGTGAGAATTTGAGAAATAAAGGCAAAAATACATGAAAACAAGCAATTCATGACATTTACCATGCTCATTCATTCTATCTAAAGCAGGAAATGTAAATTCTCATTCAAATCTAGCTATTACAACTTGGAGTTTGAATTGAAATTACAATTTCTAAAAAAAATGACACTTTTCATATATTTTCCTGCAAAAGGGGTTAGCATAATAGGCAAAATACAGAGAGGGATGAAAAATATCACATGGGATCAAGAAGGTAAATAACAAAATGAATTTAAATGTACATGAGATACATATGTTCATGATGCATGGTAGAATGTGTATATGATATGCTACATTAATGAGGAAGTGCCTATTATAATACACACATGTTATATGAGAAAGTCTTGTTGGACTATGTATATGATGCACATCCTATCTGTGAGGAAGGAAGGAAGGTGCATGGCGAGTGAATCATTTTAACAGGGTGCTCACGTAAATACAGTGAATAAGGTGTTATAACTGCTAATGTATGCGGAATTGCAGCAGAGTGGAGTTAAAGCCTTAGTGTGCTGGGACTATGTGATGGCTGTGGAGGTGGAATGAATGCAACAATGAAGTGATATAGGTGTTGGGAAGGCTGTATGTGACAGCAGGTAGGGTAGGTGTAGCAGCTATAGGGGCTGCTACGTGGGTTGATAGTGTTGTAATAGGCTGTGAAATGATGCAATTGTGTGGATTAGATGGCTGCAGTGGTTGCAGCAAAATGGAGGGATAATGTCATTTGTAGGTAGTGTGTATGGATGGTAAGTGACTACATAAAAATTACAAGTGGTGATATATGTTGGTTGTGCTGCAGTGAGGTTGTAGCAACCGGCACACTGCAGGTAAGGGTAATAAAGAGGAGTTGCAATATGGTGTATGTGCTGGATGTGCAATGCATGGTGAGTAGTGTATACGTGAAGGAGTGTGGGTGATTACAGAGGTGTATGGTGGCATTTGTGCACAGTGAGGGCTTCAACAATATTAAACATCACTAAAACATTGCCAAAGGTGTAAAATGGAGGCCGGAGCAGTGATTGTTACTGCTATGAATGCTGAAAAAGCCACAGCAAGCACTATCATAGCCTAGGCAGTTGTGCACAGTGAGGGCTACAACAGAGTTTATTAATCTTATGAATGCTGAAAGGGGAGAAAGAGAAAATGAAGTTATGAGTGATGATTACACGAAGAGAGTATGCTACAAATGATGGCAGAGGATATAGCAGGGTCTGTCGGCCTGCAGTATAGGTTGCACATATATAGTTTGTGAAAGAATGTAGTGCGATGAAGTAGATGACAGTGACTGCGAAAGGGTGTGTGTTGACAATGAAATGATGCAATGGAAGTATGCAAATGGTATGTGCTGGATGAGAATATTGTAGGGAGATGTAAAGAAATATCTATAGTAAATGGGAGACAATACAGGAAGTGAATATTTAATGAAACAAAGTACTGATCAATGCCTAAAATACACAAGTTGTTTGCAAATTGACTCCAGCACACATCTAAAACCTGATGTTTACCTAACAAACTAAAAAAAAAAAAAGGATGGATATGCATGTTGATGTCATGAAATGCAGTGAACTGGCATCAGGGATGATGTTGTTGGTATGCATTGAGGCCGACATAAAGAAATTGTTTGTATACCTGAAGCTACAAGAAAAAGGATGATGGTAACTTGATGAAATGTGGTATATATATCAGCATAATCAGATGATAGTAGGCCGGAAACAAAATGGTTTAGTGAGGTCAGATCAGATATTCCATCTTCTTCAATATACGGCCTAAGTAGTGAAAAGAAAATAATATGATTCCAAATGACATCTAAACTTGAGAATCACCCTAAACTATTTATTCCATGGCCCAATATGTGGCAATTCATCTTTTCAACCAAGTCCAGTCTGATCCATGTGAATTTGAAATTAATAACAGTGAGACTCACACTGATGGCTTGAGAGAGAGAAAATGCTAGCCGATACCTGAGGTTAGAATGTATTCCAATCCATATACTGAACATTTTCATAACAGTTAAGCAAAACAAAAACCTGGACTCCCAGTTTATTCTCCTGATCATAGCCTGTAGTTAATTCAACAATCTTCTTGGGGAAGCCGTAAGGGAAACAATCATTTGAAAGGTAATGTAGCTTTCAGAGTGAACCAAGGAGTATATGCTATTTATTGTCAAGACAAATGTACAGGGATTTGCTAACTCGACCCATGCTTGAACTAGGTTCTTCAACTGTCCAAACCGATTCTTGTTCATTTCCATCATCTGCTGAGAGGGATATGGATTAGCAAGAGCATGTCCGGCTGGTCTCCACTTTATAATAGCCATTTATGGAGGATATACAAATAAATGAATGTGACAAAAGAGCAATGAATCAAATATATGGTAGAGTGGATATGCTATGAGTGCACACAAGCTACAGCAAATCATGGAAGAACTAATCATTGTGGGATGTTATGAATGAGGCTTGCATAAGATATACAGTGAATGGCATGAATAGCTGCTACACCCATTAAATCAAATAAACTAAAATATGCAATAACATAAAATCTGAAGGAAGGGCTATAGAGATATAACAGGGAATATATTTCAATATCATGATGCTTATGATACAGGAATCAATTGAGAAGAGAAGGGTAAACGATGCATCTAAATCTCTATTTACAACAACCTAACCCAAAGAAAGGAAGAAAAGCATACGATGACTTTGGTTAACAAAGTCGATGAATGTGGTTTTCAGAAATCCAGATGCAGCAGAAACAATTTGCATAGATGTGCCACAAATCAAATAGACAACTATCTAAACTAAGAGAAATTAAGAGAAAGTTAAAAATTATAAATACTGAATACTGGGATATGCAATTTACTTTTGATGTGATGTGCGTGAATCACTGTTGGCTATATGCCATGTTGATGTCACTGTATCACTCCAAGAGAATTCAAAAGGGAATTGGAAATAGCAAACAAAAAAAAAATGAAAGAAGATAAAGGGAAGTGGTAAACTGAAATGATGATATGTGGAGTGATCAAGATGTTTAACAACAAGAAAACTCAAATCGGATTAAAAATGCCTTAAATCAAATATAAATGGGAAATCATGATGAAAGGAAATTAAAGATGAAACCAGAATTTGTGCATGTGCTACAGCAAAGTGTAGACGCATGCCTACATAGAGATTCCCACGAACAGAGGTACATGTTAGCTTCCTGTACAGGGGAGCAATCGAAAGCAATAATCGTGAAGCTCGATGTGGTAGGCATTTATGATTTAGATAGAGGGGTAAAATCAAGATTGAAATCGGAAACCTGAATGAGCAAACGAAATCTGAAGACAAGAAGATATAAACCAGAAGAAATCCTAGAAAATCAAGACAAATGATAAAGAAGAAGAGGAGAAAGAAGGAAAAAAAAAGTGAAAATGAGAGGTCAAACGACGGAGATTAAGATATAAACATAAAAGGGATGATTAAGCTACCAAAAGATCAAAAGAAAATTTAAACTAAAAAAAAATGAATGGAGATTCCAAGATAAACAGAAATCAAGTAGGCACGAAAATGGAATTAGAGACAGATGGGAATTGAAATCAAACAGAAATCGCAATCACATTGAAATAAGGGAGAGGCAGGAACATAAATTGAACTTTAAAGGAAAACAAACTAAAAATTTATGATCATTTGATGCTGAAATCTAAATAGAAGGTAATTATATGAACCAGACATTAATGTGTTGGGATATTGTGATCCCATTCATTTGGCAAGTGAGAGGTCGGTGTTGCTACAAGCAAACCGAAGCACACAATGTTGCCTCAATGGGGTGAAATTCGAAGTAAAAGAGAAAAAAAAAAAAAAAACGAATGGACGATGCTGTGAAATAAAAAAAAGAAAATAAAATAAAACACAACAAGGTAAAAAATATTAGCAGAGAATTGGGAATGAGCAAAGGCACTTACCGGTTTCTTGCAGAGGAGAGGTTATTCTTCGGCGGCTCGCAAAAAGAGCTCAGGAAGAAAGGGAGAAGGAGGAAGTCGGAGTGATAGTGGGAAGACTCGATATCCTCCAATTCGGTCGATGGATATTAGTAAGGAAAAAGATCGATCCCCTACAGAAGATCGGGGTCTCTTCTTAAGGAGGGCCTGGAAGGCTCGAGAGAGGAGGCCGTTAAGGATTGAAGGTTGAGGGGAGAGGAGGCTGTTGGAAGATCAACGATCGTGAATCAAGAGAGAGGATGCGCGGGAGGATTCCGTTGTAAGGTTTTCCCTATTTCAAAAAAGGTGGTTCCCTTTTAAAAAAAAATTATGTTAAAATGGTTTAAAAAAAAATTTAAAAAATGGTTTAAATGTGATGTTTTCAGAAAAATTATGTTAAAAGGTTTCAAAAGTTCGAAAATCATTCGTTTTTCTTGTAGCTTTTCTCAAATTTTTTTGGTTTTTATGCTTTTTTCAATTTTTTTGTATTTTTAGAATAAAATCCTAAAGTTTTACGAGAAATCAAAGGTTAAAACCATTTTTTTTGGTGTTTTTGTAAAATATTTACAAAAGGGAGTTTTTTTGAGAATTAAAAGCTATTTTTTGGGAAATTTCTTCAGAAAAAATGCGTTTGGTTCTGAATTTTGAAGAAATATGGTTTTAAAGCACTGAATTCGGATCCAGAATTGATTTTGAATATATCAATGTGAAATTTAATCCAGAAAATCTGAAGAATGACTGAAATTTAGCTTTGAAATCACTTTGATTTTCTCAGGAGATGGAGTCAGGGGCAAAAAGGGTCATTTTTACAAATTTTTGAAAAATTTGGGGTGTTCACACTTTACCAGGGGTAATCGAACCAAGGATCGAATTTATACCTTTTGCTTTGCTAAAATATTATCTAAAAATTTATTCTAAGTCTAAAAAATGCACAAAGAATCATGCTTGTGCAATGCAAGGGTGTATGCTCTTTTTAAAAGATATTTTAGCAAATTTCCAAGTATTTCTAAGATGATCTTGATAATGGAGTGAAGAAATAATTGAATCTAACTTAGAACTTGAGATAGATCAGAGAAGTTCTAAGTCTTTAAAATAATCAAAGTTTAGGAAAATAAATCTTTGAATTCGGAGAGGATAATTTAAAAATGATAACAAAGGAAATGAGGCTTTAAAATCAGAAATGGACTTTGAAGTTGAACTTCAATTTAGGAAAGGAAATGAATACTTGAGATGGAATTGAATTTAAATTTTGAAATTTGAATTTAGAATGAACCTGAGAAATCTAAATGGTAAAAATATAGAGGGGAATTTAAGAAATTCAGATGTGATCTGAAAATGGAATTAGATTTGAAATATGGGAATCAAAGTAGATTTGGACTTGAGATCTGAATCCTAAATGGATTTTGGATCTCAAAACGGATTTTAGGATCCGAAATCTGAGACACAAGATAAAGTTGGACTCTGGACCCTAAGATGAATTTTGGATCTGAAGTCTGAGATCCAATATAGAATTGGGTTCTGGATCCTAAAATGGATTTGGGTCTGAAGTCTGAGATCCAAAGTAGAATTGGATTCTAGATCCTAAAGGGGAATTGGATCTGAAGTCTGAAATCCAAGATGAGATTGGATTCTGGATCCTAAAATAGAATTGGATCTGAAGTCTGAGATCCAAAGTGGCATTGGATTCTGGATCCTAAAATGGATTTGGATCTGAAGTCTAAGATCCAAGATGGAATTGGGTTCTGGATCCTAGAATGGATTTTGGATCTAGAGTCTGAGATCCAAAGTGGCATTGGATTCTGGATCCTAAAATGGATTTGGATCCAAAGTCTAAGATCCAAGATGGAATTGGATTCTGGATCCTAAATGAAGCTTTGGATCTAAAGTCTGAGATCCAAAGAGTGGAGATTTATACTTGGAAATCTGGATCCAAGTTGAGATTAGGATCTAACTTTGGATTTTGGAATTTCAAACTCAAATTGAACTTTGAAATTTGATTTGAATTGGAGTCTTTGAATATAAAATGAACTTGAAATCTCAAAGTTAAATTGAACTTTTGAGATTGAAAAATGAAATAGAATTGAAAATGAAAAGATGAATTGGTTTTTACAAGAACTGAAGATTGAAGAGGATATTAACATCACTTGGAATTTTTTTGAAAAAAGGAATTTTGAAAATATGATGCAGTTCTATCCTAAATGATGAATGAATTTGAAGAATTTTGAAATTGGATTTTGAAAAGCTATTCCATTCTTTGGATGAATTAAAATAAGATTGAAGATATAATACATCCTTGACTATGGTCATTGAATGTATTATATAATAATCTATATTTAGATTCAAGAGAAGAATAAAATACATTTGGTGCTTTTATAGAATTTAAAATGAAATGAACTCTCAATATACCCTGACTATGGCCATTGGTATATATTTTGAGTTAATTTTAAGTTAAATTCTGATAAAAGGAGAAAATATATAAGGAAAATATGACGAATTTTGAAAACGGATCCTGTGTGGGTCCAGTGTTATTTTATAAAAGATAAAAATGCTAAGTCTTGTTTACATCCCGACTATGGCCGTTGATGTAAATCATCAACTTAGGATTAATTTACCTCTTACGAAATGGTGCACGTGCCATTCGTGCTCCTATTTGTGAGATTTTTTTGGAAAATAAAGGTAAAAAGCATGAAAATAAGCAATTTACAATGCTCATTCATTCTATCTAAAACTGGAAATATAAATTCTTATTCAAAATCTAACTATTACAACATATAGAATCGAATTTACAACTCCAAGTAATGATATTTTCCATATATTCCCTGCAAAACAACTGGGTTAATATGAAAATTGGAAGAAAAGTGCACACATTACATAGATGTCAAAAAAAAGTGCTCACATGCCAAGGTATTTAAGGTTCAAATTTGTGGAAAAGATGAAGTTGATATGTATTTTTATATATATGAACATGCATATATATATACATATATGTATATCTACACACATATAGGTATATATATATATATATATAGATGAAATAGTGAATGTGAGGATCGGTTATAACATGTGACGGATATAGGCCAATCATCTTCAATGCAACTGCTACTGATTGAACCAGCTACTGAATTCTATAATGAAATGGTTACTGGAAAACTAAAAGAAAAACAAAGGCCAAAATTGTTCATCATGGAGATGGTCCAAGCTAGACAGGCAATACTTATGTTCATTCTGCAGTATTTCCAATCCATGCATGAGTTTGAGACCTGTGGGCACTGAGATTATTTGCGATTTAGAAAAGGCAGATGTGATGCCCCAGTGGATGAAACCACAGATGATCTTGGCTGAGCTTGTTGGGCATGCTGCTAAGTCAAATATTGGCTTTGAACATGTTACTGGGTTGTAGCAGAAGGTGCTGAATATGATGATCGATGGTATGGCAGGGCTGAAAAGTGCCTCAGTATAAATAGCAATTGTGCTGGGCATGCTACAATGAAGTGTGGGATGGTAATTAATAGAAATTACAAATGTAACTAGGAGAATCATACATAGGTACCACCAGCGTATGTGCAGGTGTTGCTGATGAAGAACTATGCAAATGAAAATATGAATAGGTAAAAAAAAATGCTAAATAAAGGAATGTAACATACAGGAGATATGCTGTGCAAAGGCTACAGTGGCAGATAATGTGGTTGTTATACTACTGTGCATAAGAATGTAGCACATGGTTAGCATATGGTAGGTGTCTATATATTATTTACATAAAGAGCAGGGATAAAGAAGAATAATAAAAAAAACAAAAAAAAAAACTGGTGACAGCTGAGAAATGCTAGCTCTCGCTTATGTTAACCAACTGAATGCTTCTTGGTGACAGCTAAGAAATGCCGGCTCTCGCTTATAGTAACTAACCGAATGCTTCCTGAAATGTAAGAAATGACAGTATTAACAAAAGGATCATAAGCTTGTTCTGCAAGGTGTGCCCGTGTTCCAGAATCAGTTATGGTTCCGCTATTACTTGCTGTAACAAAAAAAGAAAAAAACTAGAAATATCATACAGATATAATTCATCCATATGATCCAAATAGCACTTTTGCTGATAAACTCAAAGTGAGAACACATGCCACTGCCGTGTCAATGGCCAAAACATCTGACACCTAATAACCAGTTGTCATATTGCCATTTCCATATGGAAACACGAGACCACAGCCATAAGTGTCATACTCTGCCTCTGGAGCCTCTAGAGCCAGAGCACAACCTATATCTAATCAATGACAGTGTAGGTGAGGTTGGTGATTTTTGGTGAATCACACCACCCAAGCATCATCGGGTAACTGCAGTGTGGAGATCCTCTCGCCTTGGAGATTCAACGACCTTAACATTTGCATATTCTTCAAGCCTTCTAACAAGAGGCCATTTAATTAATATCCTTTGCACAGAATCAATCTTCACGCCCAACTTTGATAAATTTCATAGGCTCCTCTTTACCATAAGATTTTACAACAGGAAAAAAAAACTTTGAAGATACAGGAAGATCAGATTGTACCTCCTGGATGGCCCATCATGCTTGAATTTAATGCCGAACCGATCGTGATAAAACATGAGATATTTAAGCAGGATATACAAACTTGGTGATAACGTCATATGTGAAAGAACTAAGATCTTGCCTCTGAGAAATGAATCAGCATTTGATCCATTTTTTTTTTAGCAACAGAGAACACATCATGATAGATATTGAAATTTCAGCACAGCGTTGATGATGCTGCATTATAACCAAAATGAAACGACAACAAGCTCATACTAAACAAAAATAAAATCAGCATAGGGATAGAAGAGAATAATGGCAAATGAAATCAACCACATAAAGGAACACTAAACTGAAAGGTTAGTGCCTAGATACCTACTAAGCTCCCCTTTTTTTTTTTTTTAATAAAAGGTTAGCACGACATTTTATTGGAAAAAGAGACATGATTCTTTTCTTGTAGCTTTACACAAAACCTTTGTTATTGCATTATTTTGGTCTCATCCATAATGATGAGTCTCCTATTTGGTTGTCCCTTTTGGGTTTACTCATTTAGGACATATTCATTGATGAGATCTCAAAATACATTGTTAAATATCAATACTCATATTCCATTATTAACCTTGCGCCCAGGCACAAATGTTCAATCGTCCTGATGACCAATGCCATATTTAAAACTTGAACCAGCAAGATTTGAATTCCCAGCAGGTGGCGACACCAGTGTGATTCCAAGATACAAGCGGAGAAGCGCTGATTTCTCAGACATGGTTGTATTATTTGGGTGTGGACCTCTTGGGGGACGGGAGAATGCACATGCCATAGAGCAAATGAAATATACTAGAAAAAAATTACAGATGAAAAGCGACTACTGAATGGTAAATGATGCTAACTTGGGTATGATTTCAAAACTCATACCTGAGTCTCCTCAATCACCCATTACGACCTAGTGCTAGTAAAGAGAGTTGCCCAAAGTGAACGCCATCAAAAAGAGGGAAAGCGTGTATTCATGTTTGTGATCATCGCAAAATTTTTCCTCTCGTAATATTCTCTCTCTTCCTTCTCTTTTCCTTTCCAACCTTTTATTTTCCTCCTTTTTGAAGGGAGAAAGATAAAAGACAGAAAGAAAGAGAGAAGAGAAAAAGAAGAGAAAAAGAGGAGAGGAATTCTTTTGCGGGTCTCACTTGACCTTAATTTTGAAATTTTTTGAAATAACTCGCCTCCGTTTTTGAAATATTTGCGGGAAAACTGGGAGACGGGATCCGCTCGTCGGTACGAGGTTCGACTGTTCCTGGCGCCTTTACCAGGGGTAATCGAACCAAAGATCGAATCTATGCCTTTTGCTTTGCCTAAATATAATCTAAGAATTTGTCCTAACTTTAAATACACAAAGAATCATGCTTGTGCAAATGCAAAGATGTATGCTCTTTTTGAAAATGTTTTGAAGAATTTCCAAGTGAATCTGATAAAGTGAAGAAATGATTTCTAACTTAGAACTTAAGATTAAAGTTCTAAGTTTTTAGAATAATCAAGAGCTCGGGAAAATAAATCTGGATTTTTGGAAAATGATTTTGAAGTTTTGAGATAAAAAGAGAAGAGAGGAAATTTTCAAAGTCATAAATGGACTTTGAATTTTTTAGAAGTTTGAATCTGGATGAATATTTGGAATGGAATTGAATTCTAATTTTGAAGTTTGAAATTAGAAGGAAAAAAAAAAGAATTGAGAAATGGGATTGATTTGGAATTCAAGATGAAATTTTGAACCTAAAGTTTGAATCCTAAATAAAGTTCAAAAATCGAATTCTGGATTTAGAACCTAAAAATAGAAATTGGATTTGAAATCTGAAATGAAAATGGAATTGTTTCTAAGAATTGAAATCAAGATGAAATTTGGATCTGAAATTTTGAATGGGATTGGATTCAAGATTTGGAATCCAAGATGAAATTTGGATCTAAAGTTTTGAATGGAATTGGATTCAAGATTTGGAATCCAAGATGAAATTTGGATCTGAAGAATTGGATTCTAGACTCTAAGATAGAATCGGATCTGAAGTCTGAGATCTAAAGTAGAATGGGATTCTGGATCCTAAATGGAATTTGGATCTGTTAATCTGAGATCCAAAGTAGAATTGGTTTTGGATCCTAAGGTGAATTTGGATCTGAAGTCTGAGATCCAAAGTGAAGTCTGGATTCTGGATCCTAAAGTGGATTTGGAGTTGTTAAATTCATAAGATGAATTAAGAACTTCCAAGTTTAAATTGAACTTGGAAAAATGAAATTTAGAATTTGAATCTTGGATATACAAATGAATTTCAAAGTCAAATTGGACTTGAATTTGGGGTTTGAATTTGGAATTTAAAAATGAATCAAGAATCTCAAAGTTTAAATTGAATTTTGAGTTTGATTGGAGTTTTGAATATAAAAATAAACTTGGAATTTCAAAGTTAAATTGAACTTTGAAATCTGATTTGAATTTGAATATAAAATGAATTGAAAATCTCAAAGTTTAATTCAAACTTTGAGATTGGAAAATAGAACTTTGAAAAATGAAAGGATGAATTTGGATTTTACAAGAATTGAAGATTGATTGAAGAAGATATTAATATCACTTGGAGTTTTTGAAAAAAAGAAATTTTGAAAATATGATGCAGTTCTATCCTAAATGATGAATGCATTTAAAGAATTTTGAAATTGGATTTTTGAAAAGCTATTCCATTTTTCAAATGAATTAAAACAAGACTGAAGATATAATACATCCTTGACTATGGTCATTGAATGTATTATATAATAATCCATATTTAAATTCAGGAGAAGAATGAAACCCATTTGGTGCTTTTATAGAATTTAAAATGAAATGAACTCTCAATATACCCTGACTATGGCCATTGGTATATATTTTGAGTTAATTTTAAGTTAAATTCTGATAAAAGAAGAAAATATTTAAGGAAAATATGATGAATTTGGAAAGTGGATCCAGTGTGGATCCAGTGTTATTTTGTAAAAGATAAAAATGCTAAGTTTTGTCCACACCCTGACTATGGCCACTGATGTGGATCATCAACTTAGTATCAATTACCTCTTACGAAATGATGCACGTGCCATTCGTGTTTCACCATGGTGAGAGTTTGAGAAATAAAGGTAAAAATGCATGAGAACAAGCAATTTATGTTTGTTTACAATGCTCATCCATTCTACCTAAAGCAGGAAATGTAAAGTTTTCTTTGATATCTAGCTTATTACAATGTGCAAAATCAAATTTACAACCCCGAGTAATGATATTTTTCATATATTCCCTGCAAAAATAAAGTTATTACGAGGCAAGTAGAAAGGAAATATCATATTGAAAACTAACCATACATATGTATATTTCTAAGGGCTAAATGGAAGACATTGTGCATCTCAGAATGTATCGGTAGCATCCTAAATTAACGGCAAATTAAATGAGATAAAGCACATATAGCAGGCCACACCAACAGGAAAGCACATATGGTAGTTGGGAATAAATGCATAATAAACTTCATGGAAGCCTTACCTGCAGAAAAAGATATATTAGTATGTGTTTAACATTAAGCCCAAATGCATGCAATCCTAAAAAAATCAGATATCAAACATATCAGGTGCTTTCATGTTATATCTACATGCTGGCTGGTGGATCAGAGTTTTACAACAAAACTCTGTTTAATATTATAACAGGGTGTTATTTGTGAAAGAGATGCTGGGCAGTGTAGATACTGGAAGCATAAATGTGGCTTTGTAGATTGCAATAGGGCAAGTGCAGCTGCGAAGTGCGGATGACCAGTGGGTGTAAGCGTGTAGGAGGTGGAGTTGATGAGATGATGACATTGAGAATAACATGCTAATGCTACTGCAGATGTAGAAAGTAGGCATGTGGGCAGATATTTGCACAGACCATGACAGGCAGCAGAAGTGTTGTAGGTATGTTTTCAGGAAACTGGAAATTAAGGTGGCAGATGGTGTGTGCATTGCTGTATAACAGTGGGCGACGGTAGTAAAATGGGTGTGTGAATAGTACATTTTGCGGCAAATAATGTAATGAAATATAGATATGTTGCTGACGATTTGGGGAGTATAAGTGGGCCAGACATTCGTAGAGAATGAAAAAAAATGATGACAGTTGTAGTGGAGACAAATGATGTAATGTACAGAAAGTAGAAATATATGCTTAATATACAGATGATGAACTAAAAGAAAATAATATTGATTCTTTAATGAACAAATATAATTGATAAACTATATGAAGTTGAGGAAATTGGATCAAGCTAACCATGATGAAGAGCATTTGAAATTGCATTACCTGTAGGCATGGGTTTAGAAGGTGACATTACAAAGTAGCACCTCTGATTCATAATACTAAGCCAAGGGGATGGTGTATGATATTAATACAGGAATTTATAAGAAATTGCAATAGTTTTATAAAATGCTATGTTAAGAGGCCTAATGGGGTTAGTGCTACAGGTATGTATAAGTGGTGGGCTATGAATATGATTTAAACAATTGGCATTGGTATACTCTTGCTGTTCTGCATTCTTAGAATAAAAAAAAAAAAAAATATTCTAACCAAGCAACAACATCCTGAATACGGAGGTCTTCAGCCCCTAGTTTAGCTTTGAGCATCTGTAAGGTGTTTTGTCCATATGGAACATGCTTCCATCAAAGAGGCAATGGCCGTAGCAGAATAGCTTACAGCAATGTTGAGAAGTAATGCTCTGCAAGTGAGATGTAAAGAGGTACAAGGCCTGATTTACATGTTTTAAAGCTACTTCAACATATTGCAGACAATAGTAGAAAACTGAAACATTTTGTAGCCTTTTGATGTACCAGAGTGACCCAACCCCAACAGGTGGAAATAGCGAGGAAATGATTGTGTGAGTGATATACAGGGAGGAGTGTCATAAAAAACATAATAAAAAAAAAAACGATGGAAGATATGAAACCTGGATGGTGCAATGGGGCAGTGAGCTAATATGCAGAGAAAGGGTAGTGCCTAAACACATAGGTTTTCAGTTGATATACAACGTGTGGGGAGGTGTGAATGATAAAAGCAAATTTATTAACACAGAAGATGAGGTTATGTTCAATGTTATGCATATATAGAGAACATATGTGCTAAGTGTGAAGTTGTGGTATGTGAGATTGCCATTGTTGGCTACTTACCTGAGTCGGCCACTGTTGCAAGAGGTGGGAGGCGACTTCCCTCTGAGGCAACCAAAATTAGCAAGGAATCAGCATGGGGATCGGCTGGTATGAGATAACCAAGCATTACGAATAAAAAAAAACATACTGATAAAAATATTGTAAGGTAATGCAATACACTAAGAGAATGGTAACAACGAGCATAATATTGAACTTTTATCAGCTTTTCCTCAGATCTCTCCATAGCAGAACGAGGGATAAAAATTTTCTTTTCTGTGTTTTGGGATGCAGGCTAATTTTCCTTATGGCTTCATTATGAGAGTGCTGGATACCCAACTGGAGGAAATCTGAACCCCTTTTGAATTCACGGTGATTTTATTGCAGAATGGGGGGGATCCGATTGGCTCTTCAAGCAGCCATACATATTGAGCCACCCATCATTCAAATTTTACTCATGGGGCGAAACAGTATTCCCTTCTGATGATGGACAAAGGCAAGAGTGGTACATGTTACAAATGCTCTTCTGGGATCATCCAGAGTACTGGTCCTCTAAAAAAAATGCTGCAGCAAAATTCAGACGTGAGAAAAAGAAAGAAAGAAAAAAAATGAAGGTGAGCCTGTTCGATGAGTGTCCTGTATTGATTTCCTTGGCCACGATCACACCTCTCCTGAGGTTTCGCCTATGCCTTAGGTTAATTTGACCTATGGCGTCCTTACCTTACTACCTGCATCATCTCACCATCTTTGTATGAGGTAATACATATATTACTTGCCTCCAAGATTCTTACAACATATAACAGTTTCAGATTATGGTGAAAGCAGAATGGGCTGAGATGCACAGCTCAATAATTGGAAAATCCACCAAACTGAAACAGAAACCGATGAAAATAATAAATTGGAAACAAAAGAGGAAATGACGATGTTAGAAGGTAAGATGTTGAATCTAATAGGCGATAGATAAACCGAGGGATTTTGGCGATAAATGGAGAGAAAAGAAGAAATAAAGTAAGGTAAAACCAAGAAGAAACTGTAGGAACGTGAACGTTCCGTTTGATATTGCACATAAGTGTGGTTCGGTGCTTGCTATATGCAGTCCGATATCACAATGGTGCTTTAATGGGTTAACAAATAGAAGAGTTAACCGAAATCAGAAAATAACGAAAAAATGAGAAAAGAGGGGAAATAAAGGAGACGAAACAAAAACAAAGTGAAGGGAAAAACAATGGACGACAAATATTACTGTTAAACAAAACTGGAATGAAGAGAAATAAACAGAGGAAATAGCTCATGCTTGTAAACACCCCAAATTTTCACTCACCTCTCCAACATTTCCACCAAGCATCATCTTTCAGCCTTTGAATTCACCGGAGGGAAAAATGGTCATTTTCTGAGCCTGAACCTTGCAAAAGTCTAAATTTCATCTGCAACTCTCAAAATTTCTTTATTTTTATCTCAGATGTTCAAAATTTTATTCCTGACAGGAGACAGACATCTCCAAGTCTTGGTTCAAGATTGCATTTCATAAGACATGGCATTGCATATCATTGCATGAGCATCTCATATCACTGCACTGCACAACATGTCATTTCGAGGTCCAGAACTCTTGATTTCAAAATTTTCAATCCAGATTAGGATTTTAACTCTTTTCAAAATTGATTTCAAAACCCTGGGTCTTCAAAGTTATCAACTCTTCCCATTTTACCCCCAGGGCTCTGAATTTCAAAATATTTCCTCAGGAAAACAATCTGGATAATTTTCAATAAATTTCAACTCAGATGTTGCCTTTTGTCAGCTATTCAACTATCATTCTTTTACAAAAATCGCCCTACAGGGGCCAACTCTTTCCAAAATTTCCTGTTTTACCAATCAGTCCAGATTTTATGAAAATTCCAAAAAGAAGTTGTTGTTTTATCCTTATTTCAATAAAGAAACAATGTGGGACCCACACTGAGGTGGTGTCACGCAAGCTTTTCTTTTGAAAAATTTGAATTTTGAAATCCCAAAAATATAGGAGCCTTGTCCCCTGGATCGGCACCACTTGTCTTTTCTCTCTCCTCCCATTTCCATGCCAAGTGTCAGTGTGGGACTACCTTAAGAAGCCACCACATGTCATCCCATTTATCTGCCATGTGTTAGTATCCTATCATGTGCCATGTGTCATTTCAAAGAACACCAGAAGATGCCAAGTGTCATAGGTTGTCCTGTCTAGAAAAAGTGGAGGCTTGTCTCCACTGAGGTGGCACCACTTAAAGTGTGTCTCCTGCAGAGGACACATGTCAACCTCTCCCTCCTTCAGAAAAAGTAGCCTAACACATGTCTCTCCCTACCTTTCTCAGAAAAGTAGGAGACACGTGTCACTCCTAGCTTCCTCCAGAAAAGTAGGCTTGTCTCCTCTGAGGTGGCGCCATTTGGAGTGTGTCTCTTGCAGAGGACACATGTCAATCTCTCATTTCCTCAGAAAAAGTAACTGCCACGTGTCATTCTCTGCTCTTCTTAGAAAAAGCAAATGACACATGTCATTCTCTGCTCTTCTCAGAAAAAGTGGAGGACACATGTCATTTTCTACCTCCTTCAGAAAAAGCAACAATTCAAATATTCAAACTCCAGGCTGAGGTGGCACAAATCCTGAACTTCACCTTTTCTATTTTGTCTAAGATGGTGCCACGTGTCCCTTTCCCTCCTTTTCCTCCCTCTTGCCACATGGCATTGTAGGAGCCACTCTGAGGAACTGCCACATGTCCATCCTCCATTCCTCCAGAGCCAACCTCCATTTGAAATTCAAATTCTCCTCTGAGGTGGCGCCATTTGAGAGAACTCCTCCAGACAGCTGTCACTTGTCTGCCACATGTCCAGACCTCCCTGCATCAGAAAAAGTAGAAAAAACCCCCCTCTGAGGTGGCGCATTTTGCTTCCTCCATTCTTGTTCTCCTGCCACATGGCATCGTAGGAGCCACTTTGAGGAAATGCCACATGTCAGCCTCTCCTTTCCTGTAGAAAAGTAGAATTTGAATTCCTCTGAGGTGGCACAGTCTGCTTCCTCCACTCCTGTCCTTCTGACACATGTCAAGAGCCTCCAGAGGTGGCGCCACATGGCATGCTCCTATTGTTTCCAGCTTTACACCTCAAATCTCCTTTTGAGGTGGCGCCAATCCAGAGTCTCACTTGGCTTCAAATTTTATTTTTATTTTATTTTTAATAAAAGTAGCCCACCATGAGGTGGCGCCACCTGAGGACTCCCTACAAAAGGCGATTTTGAATTTCAAACTCCAAGAGAGCACCCTCTGAGGTGGCGCCATCTGGGAGCTTCTTGTAGAGAAAATCAAGCAAACCAAATTTTGAAAAATTTCAAATCCTACTGAGGTGTCTCACCCACAAATTTCCTATTTTATTTTCTCAAAAAAATCAAAATAGCACCCCCTGAGATGGCGCCACATGGAGGGCTCAGATTGAGCTTGTTTGAAATTCAATTTTTTTCCAAAAAATCTATAAAAATAAGGCTCCACGCCCAGCATAAGGAGACCATTTTTTTTAGCTCTTGTGAACTTGGAAATTCGACCTAGCCTTCCTGAAAATCCGATTTTTGCACTTTGGAATTCACGCCCCCTTTGGCTCAGTGAAGAAGGCATGGTGGATCGATCTTGGTGAATCATTCGAAGCCCGAAGTGAAGGATGAACGAAGCTCGTGATAGCTGTCCCTTTAAAGAGCTTCAACGCTTCCTAACAAAGCAAGGTGCACCTCTTTTCCTCTTGATTTGATTTCATAATTCGATTCGAGAGTCGTTTTAAGAAAGACCTCATCCGAGAGATGGATTGAGCTATTCTCATGAAACGACATATATAAAAATACATGATTATGCTTTCTTGATGATTTTTAGCATTCATGCATTTAGCTAGATTTAATTTGCATTTTATTTCATTAATTTAGCACGTTTCATGAATTAATTAGGATTAATTTAGCATTTATTTCAATTTTGCTCATTTTCAGTAGTTCTCTGTTTTTGTCAGTCAGTACACACGTCATTTCATGTATTTATTTTTTATTAAAAATCCCAAAAAATTCACGGAATGCGCCTTTTGGTGTTCCTAAAATTTTACCAAAAATTCGGAAGCATTTGAATTTGTTTACTGCGGTAAACATTCAAAATGGCAAGTCGGGTTTTGTTACCCGGGATGCGTTTTGAAAATCATTTGCCAACTTGTAAAATCGAGATCTCCCTCATGGGAGATCCGATTTTCGATCCGAAAGATGTTATGAACTCGAGAGAGTGTCTAGTTTTTAACCTGAGTTTTCCGATTTTTATGTATTTTTTCATGTCTGACAAAAATCCAAGAGTTCGGGACACGTGTCAGAGCCTGATTTGGGCCTCTGAGATTTTGGATCGACTTAGGGCTATAGTTTCTCTTTATGTGTTGCTCCAAATCCAAAACTGTAAAAAGTGAAAGTTATGTCCGTAATGTCCTCTATTTGCATATGGAATATTGTTATTTTTAGAACAGCTGTGATACCTGTTTCGGATTTATATTTTCAGTTCTCTGTTTTGCTACATTTGTCTGTTCTGTCAATTTAGGAATGAAAAGTTATATTTTTATCTGTGTCTCTGTTGATCAAATGCCGAAGTCATGAACATTAAAGTTGTTCATGTAGGTGTCGTGAGTAGCTCTGATTAATTTCATAAATTTCCATGGCTGTTTTCTATTTTGTTTAGCATTTTACATCAGATTAGGGTGATTTTTATCTCTGTCAGAACTAAATCCCTGTTGCCGAACTCACCGTGGCTCAAATCCCGATGCTGTAAAAACCAAAAATGTTTCATTTAGGGTCCTTTAGCAGTCTTCAAAATATCAGAAGTTTTCATGGTGTAAATCTTGCATTATCATGTTAAGCAGTGCATTTGGTTCGGATCCATAGGCAAAATCTACCATTTTAGGACTTTCTTTAAATTTTAGCATTTAAATCATATCATTTCGTGATTTTTAGCATTCTAGGCTGTTTATCAGAGTAAGTAAATGCTTCATACCGAATTTGGTGCAATTTGGAATCCATTTGAGGTTCGGATTAGCCATAATACCAAAACAGGGTCCCGCAGGACCCGGATCCAAGTGAAAAACAAGCGAAATTCTTTATTTTGGATAAATTGCAAAATGTAAAATTCTGATTTTACAGTCCTAATGTGTTTAGCAGCATGTCATACTGCATTTCATCATCATTTGATTCAATTTGAATTTCAAAATCTCAATTTTACCAAGTTTTCCTTCAAAAAACCCTAATTTTAAAGGTATAACTTTAATATTAGGGGTATTTTGGTCATTTTGACCTCAATTCCGAATTTCAAACTATTTTCTACTAAATTCATTGAATTTTCATTATTTCAAATATCAAGGAAGCATGATAATAGGGTTTATATCCAATTAAGTCCAATAATTTCATAATATTATTGGAAAATCTTGGAAAAACCCACATATTTGAGCTAACCCTATTTCAAGTTTGGCAGGGACATTCAAATGAAGGAGCTGAAGTCTGCAATTTCCATTTATTTCATTTATTTAGTGATGTAATAATGTAAATTTTGGAATAAGATTTTAATTTCCTGCTTAGACTAGGATGCATATCATATAGTTTAAATTTATGCAATATCCTGTTTCTAGGATTCATGCATTTTATTTCAAAAGCACTATGGATGTTCACAAATGGCACGTGCACCAACTCTTAGGAAGTTGATGAACTCGGTGGAATCCATATTTACGGTCCTAGTCGGAATATGGACGAGACCCAGATCCATCATCTTTCTACTAGTCACATTGAGCCTACACTCTTAGGCTATCTTAAAATGCACATCATATTTCCAATGTTTTCAAAGCATTGTGCATTAAATCAATTAAACTCGGAACATATTCATGGCCACAGTCAGAATATGTGAAGGATTTATTTTGACTTAAGACACATTTTTCTAACAAATTTCTTAGAAAATCTTTCGAAGTGCATTCATTCACTCATATCATTTGCATCATGAAATCATTGGTTTTCTCATGATTTTCTCAAAAAGAACTTCACCCTCAAGAAATCGATCTCTCAAGAAACTCTGAGAATTTGTCAACATCGGTTTTCCCAAGTCAAGTTTTCACAGTTTTCCATGGAAATCAATCTCTCAAGAAACTTCTAAGTTGGATTTCCAAGATCAAAGTTTCCCTCGATTTTTCCTGGAAAATGTTATTTTCTTAAGAGCTTCAAAAGAGTTTTTCAATCTTTCTCAAAGATCAAAATCGATTTCCAAGTATTTCAAGGGTAAAATTCCCAGGATTTCGATTTCCCAAGTTCAGTTTTCTTCTCCAATGAGTTTTCCTATAAATTTTTCATCATTTTCCTAAGAAAATTCTCAAAGTCCGAGTTTTCCTGAGAAGTGTTTCCCTTTTTCAAATGTTCACCTTTTTTCTCAAGAATCATTTCTATTTTCTCAGGATTTTCAACTCTTCCTGATTTTCCCACATCTTTATGAACTTTCTCATGATTTCAAAAACCCCTTTATCTGAGTTTCCTGAGAAATTGACTTTCATCTTTTTCCTGAGAGATTCTTTTCAACTTCAAATATTTTCTAAGCATACATCATATTTTCCAACTTGCATTTTACAAAACCTCTTTCACATGAGTTTTCCTGAGAAATTGATTTCCATCATTTGCCTTAGAACTATTTCCAACTCCAAAACTTTTTTCTGAGCATACATCATGTCTTTCCAAGTTACATTTTGCCAAATCTCATAGCACATGCCTGAATTCTCTGTGCATTTAGGATAGAACACGATTTCGGTAATTTCACTAAGTCAAGCACAATTTTGGTCATTGGTTCGATTACCCCTGTTAAAGGCGGCAGGAACGGTCGAACCTCGTACCGACAGGTCGAGCCCCATCCCATGGATTTTCCCGCAATTTTCAAAACGGAGGCGAGTATTTCAAAACAAATTTCCAAAATCCGGTCAAGTTTGAATCGCGAAAGCATTTCCCTCTCTCTTCCGCAAGGAAGGGAAGACGGAAAAATTTCGCGACGATAACAGGTTTGGCGACCGAGATTGGACCTGTCCTTGTCTGATTAAAATTATGCTTGACTTAGTTTAATTATCAAAATTATGTTCACAAAATGTCAGCTCTTTTACTTTCAATATCATGTGAACCTAGGAGCCTAGATTCTGACCTAGCTGACATTGATTGCATATAGCTTAGGCATGGTTTGGTAGGACCAGATTGAGGAGATATTTTCATGTTCACATAGACTTAGGTCTAAATACGACTCTCCTCAATTTAGGATCTGAATGCAAACAATGTATGCTTCTTCAAAATTTTCAAAAGCTATCTCTCTACGATTTAGAGCCCTCTATTTCTTGCATGTGATCATTTTTCAAAATCTCCATTACCTATCATTACCCGGTCTTCACGTTGCTGGGCTCTCTTCCAGAACCATAGTTCGGGACAGAGCCTCACAACTGGGCCAACTGTTTGGGTTAACACCCCCCTACCACGTACCGCGGGCCACAGTCCGAAGTATATCGGTAGGTGCTCAAGGATGTTGGAAAACCTTACCTTAGAACCGGAGTTGAAATTATATGCCACGTACCTCGGATTTCGATTCGGGTATATCGACATAACTAGATTGGACAAAGATGATCTGAACCTAGAGTTAGGATTAAGGTCCTACAGCTGTTTTCAAATTGATGCATCTAGAGTCAGCCTTTTAGGGAGTGCTGAATGTGCATAAATGTTTGTGCAGGATATGATTGTATGTATGATTTTCTCAATTCTTTATGTTTCCCAATGTTAGGTCTTTTTCCAAATATCCTTATTTTCCACAAGGTCTTTTTCTCAAACCCTAGATAATTTTCTCAAATATTCCATTTCTTTCAAAACTCCAGGTGATTTTTTTTTCATTCTACCATTCTACTGGATCTCGAATTTCCAGCTGCATTTTTATCCTACCTGCAAAATTTTTTCAAAAATTTCCCACATTTTCCTAAGTCTCATTCTGAGTCTTTCTCTGTTTTCAGTTCGATGGCATCCAATCAAGTCGATCCTATCTTTCCTGAAGGTCACATCTCCTACGAGGTGCGACAAGGTCGTCCTGAACATCGAGCCCTTAGCACCGGAACTTTCATTCCCCGGTGGTACTATTCCTGGCTAAAAAGCTTTTCTCGAATGTTCCCGGACCATTTGAGCGAGTGCGGATTAGAACTGGCATCAGCAGTTGGAAAGCAGACCATCAATGGCAACCTGATCCATGCAATGGCGGAGCGATGGAATCCACGGACGTGTACCTTCTGGTTCCCATGGGGAGAGATGACCGTTTTAATGGATGAATTTTCAGAAATCATGGGGTTGCCAAAACCAGTCGGTCAACCAGGAGACCCATTAGAGCATCAATTCCTTATCAATGTCAAGGGTTTGGACCCCCGAGACTCCTTAGCTCGTATGACAGGCCGCCGATCTTGGCCTCTGATCCAGTTGGAAGGAAATAAATATGTTGACCTACATGAGTTGTACCGCCAGTATGGGACCTTCGTCGAAGTCAGCTCGCTATCAAGAACAGCCAAAGAAAGGATTCAGAATGCAATGGTTCTATGCACTGTAGGATTATCCCTCTTCCCAGATGGACAAAACTACATGGACATCAGGATAATCCAACTTATGAGTGTGATCATCGCAAAATTTTTCCTATTCTCTTGTGGTTTCTCTCTCTTCCTTCTCTTTTCCTTTTCTAACCTCTTATTTTTCTCCTTTTTGAAGGGAGAAGAAATAAAAGAAAGAAAAGAAAGAGAGAAGAGAAAAGAAAGAAAGAAAGAGAGAAGAGGAACTATTTTGCGCGGTCTCACTTGACCTTAATTTGAAAACATTTAGAAATTTAACTCGCTTCCGTTTTTGAAAATATGCGGGAAAATGGAGAGACGGGATTCGCTCGTCGGTACGAGGTTCGACCGTTCCTAGCGTCTTTACTAGGGGTAATCGAACCAAGGATCGAATCTATGCCTTTTGCTTTGCCTAAATATAATCTAAGAATTTATTCTAACTCTAAATGCACAAAGAATCATGCTTGTGCAATGTAAAGATGTGTGCTATTTTGAAAAACATGTTTTTGGAAATTTCCAAGTGTTCTGAGATGAACTTGGTAAGGGAGTGAAGAAATGTTTGAATCTAACTTTAGAACTTGAGATAGATCAGAGAAATTCTAAGTTTTCGAAGTAAATCAGAATTGAAAGAATAAATCTTGATTTTGAGAATGACTTGAAGCTTTTGAAAATGAAAGGAAATGAAATTTCAAAGTTTTGGAAATGAACTTTGGATTTGAACTTGAATTTTTAAGAAAGGAAATGAATACTTGAGATGGAATTGAATTTAGATTTTTGAAATTAGAAATCTTAAATTTAGAATGGATCTGAGAAATCTAAATGGTGTAGAAATGAATTTAAGAAATCCAGATATGATCTGTAAGTGGATTTAGATTTGGAATCTGGAAATGAAATGGAATTGGATCTTTAAACTGGATCTAAAAATAGATGTGGATTTATGGAATTCAGATGAGATTTGAAAAGGGAATTGGATTCGAAATCTAGAATTGGGAATGAAATTGGATCTAAAAATGGATTTTAAGATTTGAGATCTGATGTAAAATCGGATTATGAATCCTAAGATGGATTTGGATCTGGAGTCTGAGATCCAAATTGTGATTGAATTCTGGACCCTATCATGGATTTGGATCTGCATTCTGAGATCCAAAGTGAAATTGAAATCTGGATCCTAAAGGAGAATTGGATCTGAAGTCTGAGACCCAAATATTGGAATTGGGTCCTAGATCCTAAAGAGAAATTGGGTCTAAAGTCTGAGATCCAATATGAGTGTTGAATCCTGGATCTTTAGAATGAGTTTTGGATCTGAATTTGAGATCCAAAAAGTGAGGATTTGTACTTGGAAATTTGGATCCAAGTTGGATTTTGAATCTAACTTTGGATTTGGAATTTTAAAATATGATTTGAGAATTTTGAACTTGGAATATGAATTTCAAAGTCAAATTGGACTTTGAATTTGGAATTTGAATCTGGAATTTAGAAGATGAATCAAGAATTTCTAAATTTTGAATTGGGTTTGGAAAAATGAATTGAATCTTGAATATACAGGTGAAATTTCAAAGTTAATATTGTACTTTAAGATAGAATTTGGAATTTGAAATACAAGATGATTCTGAAGTTTCAAAGTCAAATTGGACTTTGAAATCTGATTTGAATTTTGAATATAAAATGAATTTGAAATCTCAAAGTTAATTTGAACTTTGAGATTGAAAATAGAATTTTGAAAATTTGAAAGAATGAATTGGATTTTATAAGAATAGATTGAGGAAGATATTTACATCACTTGGAGTTTTTGAAAAATGAATTTTGAGAAATATGATGCAATTCTATCCTAAATGATGAATGAATTTAAAGAATTTTGAAATTAGATTTTGAAAAGCTATTCCATTCTTTAAATGACTTAAAATAAGATTGAAGATATAATACATCCTTGACTATGGTCATTGAATGTATTATATAATAATCTATATTTAAATTCAGGTGAAGAATGAAACACATTTGGTGCTTTTATAGAATTTAAAATGAAATTAACTCTCAATATACCCTGACTATGGCCATTGGTATATATTTTGAATTAATTTTAAGTTAAATTCTGATAAAAGAAGAAAATGTTTAAAGAAAATATGATGATTTTGAAAAGGATCTAGTGTTATTCCATAAAAGATGAAAATCCTAAGTCTTGTTTGCACCCTGACTATGGCCATTGATGCAAATCATCAACTTAGGATTTGATCAGCTTTTATTAGAATGGTGCATGTGCCATTCATGTTTCCCATTCATGAAATTTTGCAATAAAAGAAAAGAACGAACAGACAATTCATGATATTTATATGCTCAGACATTCTAATCTAGTGCAGGAAAGTGAATATTCTCACTAAGATCTAGCTATTACAATGTTGAATTTTAAAATTTATGAGTTTTTAATTCTAGGGAAGAGAAACAGACATTTTCACGTATTTCCTGCAAATACTGAGTCAGTGCAAGGTAAAATTGCGAAATATAAAGAAAATGGAGCAGGCTATGCTAAAGACTAACCTATATACAACCTTATGTCTAGGTTAGTGATAAGATATAAATGAATCTGTTAACCACAAGTCTCATGGAAAAAATGCCTGTATATACGCCTAAATGCCATACCTGTGTATACATGAAATATATAAGTAAGGTGCTTATTATGCTAATGAGGAGAAACCTTCATAAAATTGCACATGGACTTGGTGAATATAGCGAGTGAGTAAGTGGTTGATAATGAAAGCTGGGGATGACTAATATTGGAGGTGAATTTGATGCTGCTATGGGTTTAATGTTATACCAAACATGCTGCTTTTGTGATAGCATGTGACTGAAGGGATGTAATGTGCAGGATGTATGGTTAGGGTGATGACAAAGGATGAAGCCTGCTGGTGTGATGCAGCTGTGTATTAAGAAGTGTGGTAATGAAGTGGTACTGTTATTGAGTAAAGATGTAATAGGCTAGGTGAGGTGAAGTACGCCTCTGTGTAGTGAGCTATTAACCATAGCTGGGTTGGACTAATGTTGACCATCCATGACCAGCCAAACAGGAGGCTGGGTTGCATAGTCACGCTGAGAAAGTGGTATCCTATAACCCATTGTATATCCCCTTGCAGAGATTATCTACAAAAGCTTGTTACACCTTCATCTATCATCAACGTAGAGACCACAAACAAAGAAACAAAAATAACTCTTAAAAGATTTCTCTAACCAAAGCTGTAAATGAGAAACCTGAAGGATGATTAAAATGTTTTAGCTAAGACAATGATCAAGTTGTCAGGTTCTCCACACACACAACACTACTAGCAACCAAATTTGATGTTAACCACATCGAAGGACAAGTCCTATGACTAGAGTTGGTTCTGAAGCTCCTTACTGTTGTTGAACAGTATTAACACCTAAGCATAATGCAGAAAACCTAGACAATGTTATACAGGTAAGGACACTTCACACTATGGACATGGTTTGAAAGCAAAGAGATTGTGATAATACCTAAAGACAGAAAAAAAAAAGTCCAATGTTTCTAAATATAAAATTGTAAACCAAATGCATAAATATTTAAGGTTTCATTGTAATTACCTTCACACTCTTTCAACTGATTCCAACAGTACACGCACTAACTAGCCAATGTTACTAAAATGATGCAGTTACCAGACATAATATATAGTCAACTTGCGAAGATGAACAATATACCATGTTCTCAGCTGTATGTTCAAAATGTGGGCAACATCCTTCCAACAATTCACATTCCGTGTGATGCAAACTGAAACAACCATGCACAAAATAATTTTGCCAATTCTGATATGCATTGCTTTGGATTCAAATGGACGTCAGTGAACTCATGGACCCCATACAACTCAGTTAAGGTTAACGGAATACAAGCTTGAGACTATAGATATAAAGCACAATGTTGAGTTAGCATCAAGACCAATCCACAACATAATTATAGATATGCTTCAACTACCAGAAATTTGGTCAAGAGCCTCAGTTCTGTTTAATCCAACTCAATAATAGAAGATATCACGTGTGCTTCTCAAAAGTAGATAAGACCACCATAAGAGACACCAAAATGCAATTTATGAATTGGAGAACCAGGCAAACACATATAATTGGGCTAAAACACACATGTGAAGAATCATATACCACGCATGATAAATACAGGAGATGAGAAAGGAAAGAGAGAGGAAAAGAATGAAAAGAGAAAGAAAAGAAAAAGGGGGGTACCTGCTGCTACGTTATTTATTCAAGTGATGAAAGAAGCAGAGAATATGCAATCGTAACACTATGTTGCAGGTAACAGAAGAGGTTGTTGTACCACAAGTGCAAAGAGATCATATACAGCAGGGTGTTTGGTGACCTTTTTGGGTTTTATGCTGCTTTCTCAGCAATCAAGCTTATCACCTGGACCAACGGGCTCTGTTCCAGCTTCTAAGGTGAAAGTCTTTGCTTTGTACCGTGATTTACTGAAGTTCTGAGGCCTCTGGAAGCAATCGGATGGTGGCTTCAACCGTGGCTTTACAAGCTATTGTCGGATTTGGTTGGGCTCCATGGCTTCTTGAATCATAGCCAATCTTCAGCCACAGATGTGACCGATTGGTGATTGGAGATCCGATGGATGGCGTTGCAGAAAAAGAGGAGGGGGTCAGGCTGAGCTTGACGGCGCCCTGCTGTGAGGGGAGGATCCTTCGGAATCAAAAACCAGGAGGAAGAAGAAATGTCGAAAAGGAGCAAGGAAGAGGAGGAGTCAGGGAAGCTTTGGTCGATCGTCTCCCCCTTTAGCCTTCCCCTGTGGTGGTTTATATAGCAAATGGAGGAAGGATCTGGAAGGCGATGGGGATTGATGGAAGGAGGTTGGAGATGAACGGAACAGGGAAAAAGAAGGGCGAAGGTTGTTGAGAATAAAGGGTTGAGGGAGGTCGTTGGGAATCGAATGGCTGAAGGATGAAGGATGCACATGGGGGTCGTCGGCCATGGAGGGAGAGAGGCGAAAGTGAGGGGGGGGCGAGAGAGGAAGGCGAGTTAGGGTTTTCAAAAACCCTAACTCGACCTTTAAACCTTAAAAGTTAGTTTTTTCAAAAAAAGGCCTCCTTTTCAGGTTTTTCTAAAAAGATGGTTAAAGGTGAGTTTTTTCGGCAAAAATCTTCAAAAACCACGTAGTTTTTCCTAATTTTTTTGGTTTTTTGCATGATTTTTCCATTTTTTGTATTTTTGGAACATAATCTAAGTTTTTTACATGAAAACAAAGATTAAACGTTAATTTTTTTTTGTATTTTTCTGAGAAATATTTACAAAAGTATTTTTCTGAGAATTTCAGACCATTTCGGGGAAATTTCTTCAGAAGAATGGGTTTGGATCTGTGAACACCCCAAATTTTTCAAAATGTTGTAAATATCCCCTTTCTGCCCTTTGTCCCCATTCTCTGGGTAATTGAGTCAGTTTTAAATCTAAATCCCCTTTTGTTTCTCAAAATTTGGTTGAAATTAAATTCATTTTCCATATCTGACTCAATTTCGGATCCGGATTCATTATCAAAATCCAAATCTGAGCTTCATTATCCAATTTTAAATTAAATTCTCAAAATTACCAAAACAATCTTTTGCAAAGCTCAGACACTTCGTACGGTATCCGTTTGGATCCATCGAGTTGTATTTTTCGATTCGAGGTTTAAAAACTCGAACATTTCCTCAAAACCTGGGTCTAAAACCCCTTTTTCTGAAGAGATCTTCCCCAAGATGGCCCGAAATTCTTGAGAAAACATTTTTAAATATTTCTTAGAAAAATACAAAAATTTAGTGTTTTAAATCTTAGTTTTTCTATTACAAAAATACAAAAATTGAAAAAAAAATATATAAAAAATTAGTTTTAATCCTTGTTTTCTTTAGGATTTTATACTAAAAATACAAAAAATTGGAAAAATCATGCAAAAAAATCAAAGAAATTAGGAAAAACTACGTGGTTTTTGGAAAAAAAAAAAAACTTTTCCGAAAAACTCACCTTTTAACCACCTTTTTAGGAAAACTTGAAAAGAAAAACCAACTTCTTGAAAAATCCCGAAAAGAGCCCCCCTTTTTGTCATAAATATTTTTAACCCAAAAGGGGCTCGGGGAAAAGTTTTTTTTTTCTTTTAGGGGTTTTGAGAACCCCTAGCGAGAAAGGGTCGGAGGTCGAGGTGGCGGCGTCTTTCTGCCCTCTTCCAGAAGTTTCTTCCCATCCCCCACACTCCCCTCATTGCAAACTCCATAGCGATGGCCCCAGCACCGTCGATGGCCAACGACCTCACAGGCCTTCCCCTCCAATCCCCTTCGTTCATCATCAACAACATCGCATGCCAACAGGTGCGTTCACCTTCATCTACCCTCCGATCATCACCTTCCAGGGATGACCGTCGATCCCTAACCTCCCCTCTCTCTCGATATTTCTTCCGTCCCTATATAAACAGAGCCAGGGGAGTGAAAAAGGGAGGAACCCATTGGCATCCGTTACAACCCATTTTCATTGGCCTTTCTGCTGGAGTTGTTCTTCTCATCCATCATCCTCGCATCAGTGATTAAGGTGTTCTCCACATCCCTTTTGATCAATCATCGCTCGTTGAACTCAGGCGTCTCTCGTTTGGCCTAAGAAGCATCTCTACCACCTGACGCTCTCAGAAGAAAAGCCCCAATCGGGCCCCTGTATTCAGTTCTGATCTCCCGATTGCTTACCTTTTGGGAGGATTAACACCAGGCATCTAACAAATCTCCATCCGGTGAGCCTCCATCGCCTCTCCTCTTTTTCTTTTTCTTTCTTTTCTTTTCTTTCTTTCATTTCATTGCTCACTGAAAGGCAGACAAGTATCGCCGACCTGCCTATCGCAGACTCGTGGATACCCACTGCAACAACAAACATTGCCTCTGTTTAAATGCTCACTGCATTGTCAGGCTATATTGCATAACTTTATCTCTGGTTTTAACGCTTGGGTTATGTCTTCTTTTGATGCTTTTCTGCTATATGGCCTGTGATGTCTTCTTTTAAATCGTTGTAATTTTGAAAAGATTTTTATATGAAAAACATGTGAAAACCAGACATCAAATAATAAAAACTGGTTCTCACTAGTGGATGAGACCGAGTCGAACTCAGGGAACGGGAATATTTTGTATTCAAGCACACAAATCTAAACTATTCTTTATTGCCGAATTATTTGAAATGTAAAATGTACGAGAAAATTAAAAACAACTAACTATTACAACAAATGAATACCCTTCGCAGAGGGCGTAAAGTGCAATATTTACAAACCCAATTAAAATTCCTATTTCTAAAAATAAAAGCAAAAAGACGCTTTATTCTTCGTACTTTGTGTCACATAATTGCTTCCGCTCCACTCCTGTGCTATCCTGCACAATTCAACGGAACACGAGCAGTACCAGAGATAAAAGGAAAACTATGCTAAACTAACTAAATGCTAAAAATACAAAAGAAATTAAGCAAGAAATCTAAATAACAAAATGCACTTGATTTCTAATTAAATCTAACTAACTAATTACCAACTAAGTACACATGCTAAGTATCTTATTTAACTAACAACTAACTGATGCTCAATTAACTAATGTCTAACAGGAAAGTAAACTACTTACTAAAACAAAACAGAAACTTCATGTAATGAAATAAAGGCAAAACAAGAAATGAATATAAAGCAACAAGAAAATGATTGTGAATAAGAAATTTAGTGTATTAAAAACAGAAAATACATGAAACTAAAAACAGGAAATTAAGGAAAAAAAACTGGTAATCAGAATGTAAGAACAAAGAGGAAATTAGAGAAAACGAACAGAAAAAAAAAAAAAAAAAACGGAAATTATATTTGCAATTACTACAGACTATACTAAAAAAAAAACACAGATGCAAATCTATATTAACAATCAAAAACAAGAATTAAGGAGATTAAACAAATGCTTTGAAATTAAAACATGAAATGCAACAAACAGGAAATCAATTAAAATGCTAAAAACAACAATAAGAAATCAGTAAAATGCAAAACAGGGAAAAGATGAATCAATTAGACAATTAAAAACATAAAAAAAAACAAACTCTGGAAATGAACAAAACAGCAAAACAAGATTTAAACACAAATAGGAAAAACATCAAGTCATTAAAAAAAATATGAAATCCAGGAAGAAATGCAACAGATGAAAACAGGAAATAAAAAAAAATGAAAATAGGAAAAAACTTACGCAACTTACCTGTTAACTAATGAATTAACAAAATTGCAAATGAAACTTAACAAAATAACAGATCGGCTGATGAAAAACAAAAACTAAAACTAAAACACATCTATCGATTTTATTTCTTTCTTTTTGTTGTTCAGTTTTTTTTTTATTTATTTTTTTTATTTTTTTTTCTTTTACAGAAATAGCAACCAGCAACTAGAAGAATCACTGAAGAAGATCAATCGGAAGAAGAAGAAGAAGATGATGATGATGACTCAGCACTCACCGTGAACCTGAGGGATTAGAGAAGTTGGGCGGTCATCCACCGTGCGCCGTCGCCGGATTGAGATTCCATCACCACCATCGGTTGAGGAAGATGAGAGAAATAGGTAGAAGAGGAAGAAAGAGGTAAGAAGGGGCCGGTGTTGGTGGAGGAGAAGGAGAAAGGAGGGAAACAGAGGGAAAGAAGGGAAAGAGGGCAAGGTTCAGGCGTACAGGGGAGACACCCCCCTTCTCGTTTTTTCTGGGTTTTATAAACAAGCAAACCGGTTTTGAACCGGTTTGCTGTTTGTTTTAACAAAATCCAAACCGGCTAGAACCGGTTTGCTTATTGTAGTTTTAGTTTTCAGAAATGCAAACCGGTTCAAGCCGGTTTGTGTTATTATTTTTTTTTTTCCAGTTATTTTTCAATTTTCAAAAATTACAAACCATGTAATGGTTTGTGTTTATTAGTATTTTTTTTTTCATTTTAAAAAATCAAGAAAACTGTATAAATCGGTTTATTATGAAAATTTTCAATAACAAAACTATTTATTTATAAAGAAACTTCAAAAACTAATCTAACTATATATTTTTTTCTTTTCTGAAAAAAACAAACACTTAAAATGAATATAAAACTATTTTCTCTATTTTTTATTTTTTTTATTTTTATTTTATTTTTAATTGAAAACTAACACTAGACTACTATGAATATAACAAAAACTAAAATATGTATAAAAATGTAAAATAAAACTATTTTTCATGCATTTTCTATTTTTAAATCATTTTAGCACTTTTACTCAAAAACTAACATAAAATTGGGTTTTTGAAACATTATTTCATAAAATCATGCATATTTTAATGTTAATAAACCCTGAATTATATGCATGATCAAATACCCCCATGCTTATGTTTTGCTAGTCGTCGAGCAAACTAGAAAAATGCACAAAATAAAACTATCACCTAACTCACTTTCGTAGGAATCACGGTTGCATTTACCTCATGCAACAAGCCCTTTCAACCCCTGGGTTACCCCAGTGGACGAGTAAGGTCTCGTGAGGGTTTGCAGTGATGCTACCCACAAACATCTCTGTCATGTATGCATAATATTACACATCCTCATAATCAGTAGATAATCAAAGACTTTATTTTCACAAATATTTCCTGTTATTTCAAAATCACAATATAATTAGAATCTTTTATATACCACCACAGAAAAAGAATTTCTTTCACTTTTCTAAATACCACAATTATTTATGTTTTATTCTTAGAAAATCCAATAAAAACATATTATTATTTACTTATCCTCACTCATATGTTTTCTGCACAGGTTTTCTCAATTACACTTCTAAGCATTGAACTTTTCTTTCTTTTTAAGCTCTTTTCTCTCTTTTTTTCTTTTCACACTTTTTCTTTTTGCACACTTATTTTTCTCATATAACCTGCGTGTGGTCTGCTTTTATACCTTGTGCAATGTCAATATCTTCTATACTTTTTCAATACATACCAAAAGATATCAACTAAGACATAAAAGTGACTTCCTTCATTCACCTTTATAACTTGAGAGTCAAATATTTCAACTTGTATTTGTTCTCAGTTACGTAGGATCACAAAGTTTTTCACTCTCCTTTTCGAAATGGAATTAAAAGTTTCAACTTACATCTAATTTCCATCTACTAAGGATTGTGAAATTATCCAAACAACCTAACGCATGCTATATTTTTTCTTCTTTTTTTTTTAAGCTCATTTTTATGCTTTTGTTCATTTGCTTAGTTTTTCAAAAAATAGCACTGTGCATATTCATATTTATGATTCAAAATAAATTCTAACATGTATCTATCATCATTTCCTCGAAATCCGCATAAACAACCATAATTTTTAGATCTATGTCAGAAAATTTTTTCGTGGGGCTTAAAAAAAATCCTCTAAAAACATCAGATTTGAAATAACATTCATATAAGTTCAAACTATTTCTTTAAAAATCTACTTTTCATGAGAGATGTGTAAACATGTGCAAGAACGTAAACAAAAATATCAAGGTGTGCATTCTACACCCTCCCCCATGCTTGAATGACACTGTCCCAGTGGCACTCCCCCATGCTTGAATGAAACTAAGTGAATGCACATGAGAGAAATAAATGAGGGAAAAAAGTAGAATGACCTGACATGAATTAAAAATACACGTTCTATGAATGTAATAAATGCAATGTATACATGACAAAACACAAAACTCATGAAAGAAACAAAAAGAACATGAAAAACTCATGAATAAAACGAAAAAGTAAAAACAAAATAAAATCTATAAATTCTAAGAAAATCTAATAATATACAGGATATGGGTTGCCTCCCATAAAGCGCTAAGTTTCACGTCCCCAGCCAGACGGATCCCTAGAAAAATCCTTCATCGTCCATGAGATCAATGGACATGAAGTCAAACTCAACCGGGCTCTATATAGAAAAGAGTGTCATCTGTGACACTACGCACTGTGTTTACATCCGTTCTACCTCCAACTGTATGATCATAACTCTCTCGACGAGAAGAACGGAGATTAGTCTCATCTGAGAGACTGGTCAAGAATCGAGAGTCTAGGACCGACCGAGTATCAATGAATGCAACTTCAGACAAGTGGTGAATATGATCTGGCTTGACTTGGTCAAGCACCTTCTACATCTGCACCTCTTGCTTACTCAAAACGATTGGTGATCCTAAAGGCTGAGAAAATGAGGCTTTATATGATGAAAATGTATGCTGTGAGTAAGGCCCCTTCTGCTGAGGTATCATGGAGATCGACTCGTCAGTGGAAATGATATGGGGTTCATGAGTCGATTCCTGAGTGGGGTGACACGCCTTCCCATACTGAAGGGATGTAACAGATTCGACTTGCTTATGATGTGAATCAGTGGGTTGCAAGTCAAATGACATGGAATCCTCTCCCTTTGAGACAACAGACTGACTATGAAGGTTCCCCTGGCTTTGCCTAGTGAAAGTCTCAACCAACTGTCCCATCTGAGTCTCTAGCTTGGCTATTGACTGCGTATGGGAACTCAAAAGTTGTAATATCCTATCTTGGAAGGATTGACTAAATGAATGCTCATGAGGATGGGGTTGAGTATAAGCATGTTGGGCTGGGGGATGAACCTGTGGAAAAATGGGGTGCGAGTAACCTTGTGAAGGGTTACTGGGTCTATATTGTGTCTGGGAGGGCTGATGGGATGAGGAAATAAACTGGTTTCGCCAACCTAGGTTATATGAGGATGTAAATGAATCGGGCATGGGTTTAGCGAAACCTTGGGCAGCATTCACCTGCTCCTGAACGAATTCAGGATATAATGGTGCTGCCGGACAATCTGAAACACAGTGTGCAGGGCTAGCACATAGCTCACACACTCTTTCTACTGGATTTCTCGAAGAATTGGCTAGGAATTGATCTAACTTCCTAGTCAACTGGTCAACCCTGGTACGCAATTCTAACTCAGACCTAACTTCGGAAATCCCAACTTTCCTAGGACCACTAGACACAGGTGTAGTCCTATCGATCCGTGAAGACAAATTATGATGCATCGTGTTTTCACTCAAGGTCTCGAATAGAGACCACGCCTCGTCCTCACTCTTGAGCATAAAAGTGCCCCCACAAGACGAATCAACCATTTGACGATGCTTTTCAGTAAGCCCATCATAAAAATACTGCACCAACTGCCAACGAGGCACCTGGTGATGGGGACACTTGCGGAGAAGATCTTTCAATCTCTCCCAAGACTCGTGAAATTGTTCTCCCTCAATTTGAGAAAAACTGGTTATAGCTTTACGAAACTGGTTCGTTTTACTAATTGGGAAATATTTTTTTAAAAATTCTCTTTGCATTCCTTCCCAAGTAGTAATACGAACCGTCTCAAGAGATTTTAACCAGTGCTTGGCTTTATCTTTGAGAGAGAACGGAAATAAAGTTAACCTCATAGCGTCGTATCCAAAATTATTGATTCGCACAGTCGAGCAAATCTCAAGGAATTCGTCGAGATGACGATATGGGTCTTCATTGCTAAGGCCATAAAACAAAGGTAACATTTGAATCACACTGGCCTTAATCTCAAAATGGCTCGCTCCTACATCAGGTCTTGTGATGCAGGAGGTGGGAGTATATGTATTTGGCATGAAGTACTCCCTCAAAGGACGGATCGAATGATGATCGTCAGCCATTGCGTACACCTTAGAGTAGACCGGTGTAGCACACGTCCTAACTTTGGGTTTTCTACCTAACTAACGCACTAAGCGGCCAAACCACGCAAACCACAAAGCGAGTTAACTAAAAAACAACAAAAACTAAACAAACACCACACAGTTACACATAAAAGAGATTATGCATAGAAATATAAAATCTATGTGTACGGTACCAATCGTACACAGTCACCTCTAAGGGAATCCTAATAGGTGGGCTGTGCAGAAAAGTAAGCTCGTCTCTAAGATATGCACATACGTGGTTCTAAACCTAAATGCAACACAAACACTAGGCAATAAAGCGAATACTAATATTACGCCGTTCCCCGGCAACGACGCCAAAAATTTGATGTCTTCTTTTAAATCGTTGTAATTTTGAAAAGATTTTTATATGAAAAACATGTGAAAACCAGACATCAAATAATAAAAACCGGTTCTCACTAGTGGATGAGACCGAGTCGAACTCAGGGAACGGGAATATTTTGTATTCAAGCACACAAATCTAAACCATTCTTTATTGCCAAATTATTTGAAATGTAAAATGTACGAGAAAATTAAAAACAACTAACTACTACAACAAATGAATACCCTTCGCAGAGGGCGTAAAGTGCAATATTTACAAACCCAATTAAAATTCCTATTTCTAAAAATAAAAGCAAAAAGACGCTTTATTCTTCGTACATCGTGTCACATAATCGCTTCCGCTCCACTCCTGTGCTATCCTGCACAATTCAACGGAACACGAGCAGTACCAGAGATAAAAGGAAAACTATGCTAAACTAACTAAATGCTAAAAATACAAAAGAAATTAAGCAAGAAATCTAAATAACAAAATGCACTTGATTTCTAATTAAATCTAACTAACTAATTACCAACTAAGTACACATGCTAAGTATCTTATTTAACTAACAACTAACTGATGCTCAATTAACTAATGTCTAACAGGAAAGTAAACTACTTACTAAAACAAAACAGAAACTTCATGTAATGAAATAAAGGCAAAACAAGAAATGAATATAAAGCAACAAGAAAATGATTGTGAATAAGAAATTTAGTGTATTAAAAACAGAAAATACATGAAACTAAAAACAGGAAATTAAGGAAAAAAAAACTGGTAATCAGAATGTAAGAACAAAGAGGAAATTAGAGAAAACGAACAGAAAAAAAAAAAAAAAACAGGAAATTATATTTGCAATTACTACAGACTATACTAAAAAAAAAACACAGATGCAAATCTATATTAACAATCAAAAACAAGAATTAAGGAGATTAAACAAATGCTTTGAAATTAAAACATGAAATGCAACAAACAGGAAATCAATTAAAATGCTAAAAACAACAATAAGAAATCAGTAAAATGCAAAACAGGGAAAAGATGAATCAATTAGACAATTAAAAACATAAAAAAAAACAAACTCTGGAAATGAACAAAACAGCAAAACAAGATTTAAACACAAACAGGAAAAACATCAAGTCATTAAAAAAAATATGAAATCCAGGAAGAAATGCAACAGATGAAAACAGGAAATAAAAAAAAATGAAAATAGGAAAAAACTTACGCAACTTACCTGTTAACTAATGAATTAACAAAATTGCAAATGAAACTTAACAAAATAACAGATTGGCTGATGAAAAACAAAAACTAAAACACATCTATCGATTTTATTTCTTTCTTTTTGTTGTTCAGTTTTTCTTTTATTTATTTTTTTTATTTTTTTTTCTTTTACAGAAATAGCAACCAGCAACTAGAAGAATCGCTGAAGAAGATCAATCGGAAGAAGAAGAAGAAGAAGAAGAAGAAGATGAAGAAGATGATGATGACTCAGCACTCACCGTGAACCTGAGGGATTAGAGAAGTTGGGCGGTCATCCACCGTGCGCCGTCGCCGGATTGAGATTCCATCACCACCACCGGTTGAGGAAGATGAGAGAAATAGGTAGAAGAGGAAGAAAGAGGTAAGAAGGGGCCGGTGTTGGTGGAGGAGAAGGAGAAAGGAGGGAAACAGAGGGAAAGAAGGGAAAGAGGGCAAGGTTCAGGCGTACAGGGGAGACGCCCCCCTTCTCGTTTTTTCTGGGTTTTATAAACAAGCAAACCGGTTTTGAACCGGTTTGCTGTTTGTTTTAACAAAATCCAAACCGGCTAGAACCGGTTTGCTTATTGTAGTTTTAGTTTTCAGAAATGCAAACCGGTTCATGCCGGTTTGTGTTATTGTTTTTTTTTTTCAGTTATTTTTCAATTTTCAAAAATTACAAACCATGTAATGGTTTGTGTTTATTAGTATTTTTTTTTTCTTTTTCAAAAATCAAGAAAACTGTATAAATCGGTTTATTATGAAAATTTTCAATAACAAAACTATTTATTTATAAAGAAACTTCAAAAACTAATCTAACTATATATTTTTTTCTTTTCTAAAAAAAACAAACACTTAAAATGAATATAAAACTATTTTCTCTATTTTTTATTTTTTTTATTTTTAATTGAAAACTAACACTAGACTACTATGAATATAACAAAAACTAAAATATGTATAAAAATGTAAAATAAAACTATTTTTCATGCATTTTCTATTTTTAAATCATTTTAGCACTTTTACTCAAAAACTAACATAAAATTGGGTTTTTGAAACATTATTTCATAAAATCATGCATATTTTAATGTTAATAAACCCTGAATTATATGCATGATCAGCCTGAAATTTATTGTTCATTATATTTCCTCCATCATATAGCCACTTTAGCACTGATTGTCTCAAAATAAAAGATGGCCTCTGCAAGTAATACCCTATCTGACCCGGCGTCGGATCGTTTTTTTTTTTTATCTGTTGTGACCCCTCCTTCGCTTTCATATTTTTGATAATGTTGTTATTCTTACTAAGGTTGTTGTTGCGTATTTTGTCCCTCTCTCTTTCTTCTTTTCGATCTCCAGCAACAGGCATTAACGATTGCAGGTCGCACTAACGTTCAATACCATTACGGCTTGCCTTCTTTGTGAATTCCTGTAACTTTATTCATTACGTATGGTTTATTTTTATCATGTTTTGCCTCCCTTGTTTAGTGAATTTTGGGTTATTTATGCTTTCAGCTCTGCAGATTCAATGTAAAGTTCTTCTACAAGTAATAGATTCCCTTGCATCCGTATCTTTTCTTAAATTGTTTAGAACATTTTTTTTTTTACCACGAGATATGCCTAAGTCATGTCTCGATTTCATAAGAATGTTTGGGTAAGAACTGCTGTTGATGCTTGAAATGGAGTCTCCATTAAAGATATTCAAATGGATATTCTGTCAGAATTCCATGAAAGGGGTTAAGTAAATGCCTCTGTTCTATGGAGATATTTATTTTTCATGAAGATGTCTGAGTAAATGATCCTAATCAGGCCATTATAATGATAAAATAGAATACTCATGTTCGATGTTTTGAGTATCTCTTACATTGCCATTGATGCATATTCACTTTTCCCTTTTCTTTTCATTATATTATGCCATGGGTATCATGGTATGCGTATTTCAAACTGATACATACAGTATTATCCATTTGTTTCTTTTAGTTTCACTTCCACTTTATTCTCTCTAGCATCAATATACCAATCCCGTGACTCCTATGGATGTCGACATTTTTTTTATCACCGTACTGGACCAGCCTCCCAAGATCGGATATGATATACTACAAAAGCTTTAGAAGTGACTGACGCATTCCCTTGATGGTCTTATGGGATCTCTTGCTGTCTTGAGTCGACCTGTGGGGATTGGTTCGGCTGCCGATAGATCAATGATACCTCAACAGCCTCTGAACCAGGAAAGTATCAGTTCTGCTCAGGTAAGGGATGGACGAAAATGTCAAGAATGATGATTGTCCCCATTCGGCCGCGGCAATAGTCCAGCTTCAGATCCTACAGAAACAGTCCATTCGGTTCTTGGTTATAGCTCATAGCTTGCCTGCACCGCATTAAGACTTATTTATTAATATCATTGAAATTCATCTTGCTAATACTACTGCAAATTGATTTCTGATCGGGTGCATGTCTGTTCATGACAGGTTATCAGTGACTCACAAACAATATCAGCCTACAACAGGTTTGAAAATTTCCTTTCCAGTGTCCATTCTTCTCTTTGTTGTTGACTTCCTGACCTGATTTCTGTTTAGAAATTGCCATAAGGCCATGGTGATTTTTTTTAAAAACTCAGTCATCTCACGAAACTGGATTTGTGTTCTTATAATCTGTGTAGACCATCTTGTAAAATTTCAGATCTGTATAGATTAGTGCTATGTTGGCTTAACTCTATGACATCTGTTGGGTATAATCAATTCACAAGTAGCTGAATGCTTCGATATAGAAATACAAAATTTCTCTTCAAATAATAGTTACATTAAAACCAAATCAAGAAATTCTGGGATGTGGATCCAATCCACGAGAGTCCCGCCGGAGAGTGACATTCTGTAATTGTCATCAATATTGACACTAAGTCATCAGGGTCTTCCTTCAGTCTATGATCACGCCACCGGCCCTGGGAAAGGCTGAGATATTTGCATCCAAAAAGGAGGGGAGAAAGGTCCTCATTTTGATGATTACATCGTCCTAAAAACTTTGGTTGGATAGATTGTGAGACAGTAACTCCATTAAGTTACAGCATATAACCCGCCATTAGGGATACTCATGAGTATATCATATATTCGGGTATATTGATATCCGACGTCTTCTTACTGTGTGTATTTTCATTACATTGCACTAATAGCATCATGCCCATCATTTTTCTTTTCTACCAGCACTCTGTTGTTGCCCATTGCACAGTCCCCTGCATCTTACCCATAACATCCATATGTTCACACTTCCTGTAAAATACACTCAGCCTGCTGTAGATACTGTATATATCTCCAGTCATCTTCACAATTTGATTATTCTTAACACAAGCATTTTCGCCATTTTACACCACAATCATCTCATCACTTGCTTTGCTGTAAATACCCTGTCACTAACCCCTCTTCGGCCACCTGTTGCAAACACATAAACAGTACCCGCATGCTCACCTTTAGCAACAATACTCAGTGCACAGGTTATCACGGCCTATATCTCTTTGCATTATTCAGCCCCATTTGGATCGCTATTTTGGCATCCTGCTGCAATATTGACTGAGCCCTTTTTTTTTGGGGGGGGGGGAAAGGCTCTGGTTCATCAGCTCATAATCGGTGTTTGATTTGTTGTAAACTGTATGAATTTTGATTTAGTTTCAGCCTACACCATTACATGCACCTCCTCATGTAGGTTTTCATTGGGCTCAAAGATTAACATGTGTATATTTCCAATGATAGTATAGGTAGGTAGGACCACATTTATTTTTCCCATCAACTTAGAATGCCATCCATGCATCTCAAATGTACACATTCCATCTTGTCCCTTAATCATATACATGTAGTTCAGCCTCTAGTATAACATTCCCCATCCGTATTGCTTATACTAACCTGGGACTTTGCAGGAATTAGATAGAAATCATTTTTCTTTCTTTAGGAGTTTGATCTCAATTCAATTCAATATTGTAATAGCTAAACATTAATGAAAATGTTATATTTTCAGCTCTTAGATAGAATGAATGAGCATTATAAATATCATAAATTGCCTATTTTCCATACATTTTTCCTTTATTTCTCAAAATCTCACATTGGTGAAACACGAATGGCACGTGCACCATTTTGTAAGAGGTAAATCAATCCTAAGTTGATGATCCACATCAATGGCCATAGTCAGGGTATGGACAAAACTTAGTATTTTTATCTTTTACAAAATAACATCGGATCCACACTGGATCCATTTTCAAAATTCATCATATTTTCCTTAAATATTTTTTTTCCTTTTATCAGAATTTAACTTAAAATTAACTCAAAATATATACCAATGGCCATAGTCAGGGTATATTGAGAGTTAATTTCATTTTAAATTCTATAAAAGCACCAAATGTGTTTCATTCTTCACCTGAATTTAAATGTAGATTATTATATAATACATTCAATGACCATAGTCAAGGATGTATTATATCTTAAATCTTCTTTTAATTCATTTAAAGAATGGAATAGCTTTTCCAAATACTCAAAATCAAAAATTTAATTCATTCATCATTTAGGATAGAACTGCATCATATTTTCAAAATTACTTTTTCAAAACTCCAAGTGATGTAAATATCTTCTTCAATCAATCTTCAATCCTATTCATCTTTTTCAATTCTATTTCATTTTCCATCTCAGAGTCCAATTTAACTTTGAGATTTCAATTCCATTTCATATTCAAAATTTCTAATTGAAGTTCATTTTCAAAGTTCAATTTTACTTTGAAATTTCAAATTCATTTTCAAAAGCTCCAATCAAACTCAAAGTTCAATTTAACTTTGAGATTCTTGATTCATTTCAAGCTTCGAATCCCAGGTCTAAATTGACTTTGGGATTCATCTGTATATTCAAAATTCAATATCTAAAATTCCTTTTTCCAAATTCAAATCAGACTTAGAAATTCTTGATTCCTCTTCTGAATTTAAATCCAAATCCATTTTAAGATCCAAAATTCAACACTCATATTGGATCTCAGACTTCAGATCCAATTTACTTATAGGATCTAGAATCAATTTCACTTTGGATCTTAGACTTCAGATCCAATTTTCCATTCTAGGATCCAGAGTCCAACTTTACATCGGATCTTAGACTTTAGATCCAAATCCCCTTTAGGATCCAGAATCCAACTCTACATTGGATCTCAGACTTCAGATCCAGTTCCATTTTAGGATCCAAAACTCAATCACATGTTGGATCTTAGACTTCTGATCCAAATCCATCTTTAGGTCCAACTCCATTCCCAATTCTAGATTTCAAATCCAATTCCATTTTCAGATCTCATCTGAACTCCCTAAATCAATTTCTATTCTTAATCTATTCCAATTTAAAACTTCAAAATCTAAATTCAAAGTATTCATTTCCTTTCCTAAAATCAAATTCAAAGTTCAAAGTCCATTTCTGATTTTGAAACTTCATTTCCTTTCGTTTTAAAACTTCAAGTCATTCCTTCTCATTTATTCTTCCGAATCCTGATTTATTTCAAAGACTTAGAACTCCTCTGATCTATCTCAAGTTCTAAGTTAGATTCAATCATTTCTTCACTCCTTTACCAAGTTCATCTCAGAGTACTTGGAAATTTTCAAAACATCTTTTAAAAGGAGCATACATTCTTGCATTGCACAAGCATGGTTCATTATGCATTTAGGGTTAGAATAAATTCTTAGATTATATTTAGGCAAAGCAAAAGGCATAGATTCGATCCTTGGTTCGATTACCCCTGGTAAAGGCGCCAGGAACGGTCGAACCTCGTACCGACGAGCGAATCCCGTCTCTCCATTTTTTCCGCAATATTTTCAAAACGGAGGCGAGTTAGATTTCTAAATATTTTCAAATTAAGGTCAAGTGAAAACCCGCAAAAGAGTTCCTCTTCTCTCTTTCTTTCTTTCTTTCTTTCTTTCTTTTCTTTTCTCTTTCTCTTTTCTTTCTTTTATTCCACTCCCTTCCAAAAAGGAGGAGAATAGAGGTTAGAAAAAGGAAAAGAGAAGGAAGAGAGAGAAACCACAAGAGAATAGGAAAAATTTTGCGATGATCACAGTTTTGGCGACCGTGATGGGACCCGTCTTCGTCCGGTTGAATCTATGCCTTTGCTTTGCTTTTATATAATCTAAATCTTTATTCTAACATATGTCAGCTACATTTTTTCATGCAAACCTTAGGAAGCCTAGATTTTGTCCTAAGCTGACATCATTGCATATAGGATCTAAGTATGGTTTGGTAGGACCATATTGAGGAGATTATCCATGTTCACATTAGACTTAGGTCTTAAATACAACTCTCCTCAATTTTAGGGATTGAATGCAGACAATGTATGTAAGTGTATGCTTCCTTTCATTTAAAATCTATCTCTTTAGGACTTGCATTAGAGCCTTCTGATTTTATTGCATGTTGATCATATTTTGAAAACATCCCTACCTATATTGTCCCGGTCTTCACGATGCTGGGCTGTCTCACTGAACCATAGTTTGGGAGAGAGCCTCACAACTGGACCACTTATTTGGGTTCGCGCCCCCCTACCACGTACCTAAGGGCCATAGTCCGAGGTATATCGGTAGGTGCTCAAGGATGTTGGGAAGCCCTTACCTTAGAACCTGAGAAATATCTTATATGCCACGTACTTCGAGCTTCGGCTTAAGTATATCGGCATACCTTGATTGGAATCAGATGATCTGAACCATAGAGTTAGGATTGAGGTCCTACAAGCTATTTCAAATATTGCATATAGAGTCAGACTTTAGGGAGTGCTGTGTGCGCATCCTTGTTTGTGCAGCTATGATTATGCGATGTTTTCCTTGTGTTCTCCTATATCGACCTCTTTTAAAACCCTGGGTGTACTCTTTAAAACTTCCTCTATTTTCAAAAAAAAAAACCCCAGGCGCATATTTTTCCCTTTGCCTATATTCTTTTCCTCTTTTTGTATGTCGAAACTTTTTCTTCAAAACCCTGGAAAGTCTTTTTCAAACCCCCTGTTCTTTTCAAAATTTCCAGGATTAATGTTTGTCCCCTTCTTTCATCGAAAAGTCTATCCGTAAGTCCTGCATTCTACCTGACTCTCTTCCTCTTTTTTTTGCCTCAGTATCACTCCGATGGCATTCGAATCTCCCGATGCTATCTTTCCTTGGGATCATGTCTTATATTAAATAAGGGATGGAACCCCTGATCATCGGGTCATTCAGTCTCGTACCTTCTTCCCTCGGTGGTACTATTCTTGGTTCACCGCCTTCTCGCGTATGTTCCCAGACCACTTGAACGATTGTGGATTGGAGATGGCATCGGCAGTTGGCAAGCGAACCATCAACGGCAGTCTGATTCAAGCTATGGCAGAGCGATGGAATCCGCGTACCTGCACGTTTTGGTTTCTATGGGGAGAGATGACTATGCTAATGAACGAGTTCAATGATATCATGGGATTGCCAGAACCAGCTGGTCAGCCAGATGATCCAGTCGAGCAGCAATTCTTGATCAATGTCAAAGGGGTAGATGTTCGAGAAGCATTGGCCAGAGCTACAGGGAGCAGATCCTGGCCTCTCACAGAGATCAACGGAAATCAGTTCATCGATCTGTTCGAACTCTACAACAAATATGGGGCCTACGAAGAAGTCGATACCTTATCTCGAGCAGCAAAAGAAAGGATCCAGCATGCCATGGTCCTATGCACAGTGGGGCTGGCATTCTTTCAGGATGGTCAGAATTTCATCGATATCAGAGTCGCCCAGCTTTTTCGAAGATGGGGTAGCAAGCAGACCTGTCAGCTTTCAGTATCCATGGCAGCTCTAGCTTTTCTCTACAGAGGTTTAGCACGTTTCGCCCTCGGAGAGACCATTCTGGTAGAAGGATGCACGTATGCCTTGCAGTCATGGTTCCTGCGACATGTACCAACAAAAGCTAGTTCTTTCAGATTCAGCAGCAAGCAGCCGAAGTCAGCCATTCAGTACCGAGCTTTGATCGAGAAACTGCATCAGGAGGAAATCGCTTGGGACTTCTTCGACAGAAGAGAGACCATTCCTCGCTACACCTATGCTCGTGACAAGCGCTACAAACTGCTCGGCCCGTTCTTCTGTGTAGACTATCAGCCAGAGAGATGTCTCAGACAGTTTTCGCAGCGGCAGGTTCGTGCCAACACTCGCTTTCCGACAGGCCGCATGCCAGAGTTCGATCTACGGTCAGATCAGTGGTCTGGAGCATACCACGTCGCCAAATACACTTGGGACTCCTTTATTCCTTTGTCTATATTTCCTGGTCCTAATGTATCATCAGAGTATCGAGAATGGTGGCAAACTGTCTGCCCACCTTCTCTTTGTATTTAAATTTCGTCATCAATGAAAATGCAAACTTTTATTTTGTGGCCAAATCTTATTTTATTTCATATAGTTACGGATTCATCCCCAGTGATGAGACCCATTCTGTCTATTCTTCTATCCCTCGTCATAATAGACGACCTCGCCTAGGTCATAAGGCGCATTTTGTCACCATAAAAGGGTGATGCGATCATTGCAAAAATTTGTCAATTCCTTCCCTCATGCCTTTTCTAAAAGAAATCACATTCTAAAAAAAAAAAATTTTCCTCCGAACCCTAATCATTCTTTTCACAATATTTAACAGGAATCACTGGCATTGACAAAATTGTCGTAACAAGGGCAGGAAAAGAAACAGTTCCTCAACACAGCGACAGCGAGGCCGAAGGGATGGATTCTCCCAAATCGGTCAGAGGACAAAATCAGAATCAAACAGATGATATCGATCCAGCCATGTATAATCTGTTTAAAAGAATGATGACCAAAATGATGGCTGAACAGGCCAAGGCCAGTCAAAAAGAAGTCGTTCCGAAGAGCAAGCCAAAGAAGAAGGCCGTGAAGAAGCCAGTCAGGATTGTTAGGAAGCAAGTACAGCCTGACACCACTTCTGAAGAAACAGAATCAGTTGAGGAATCAGAAGAAGAAGAGCAGCTTGTCTATCAAAATCCTCCACCGCAGTTTGCAAAGACCACTGCAGAGCCCGAATCAATCAACAAGCCCGTTCCAACTAATGACCCGATGCAGGAGCAAATGAAAGAAATGAATCGGGCCATCAAGGATATTCAAGCTAAAAGCAAGGGCAAGCAGACCTACTCCGGTGAAGACTTCTATCATGGTCTGGACGGGGATGACAATTTGGAGAATCTCCCTCGAAAGTTTCTTAAATTCGATGGAACCAGTAACCCCAAGGCTCATTTGGCCACCTTTTATACCGAGTGCGGCCGCTTCAGAAAAGATAATCGGGCATTATTCATATGCTTTCCTCGCAGCCTTGAAGGGGTAGCGGCCAGGTGGTATGCAGACCACATTAATCCTATCGAACTACGAGAGTTCGATAAAGTTGTCAACTTATTCATTGAGCGCTTCATGTTTAATGTTAAAGCCTCGCCAACCCTCAATCATCTGTACAATTTAAAACAGATGGAGAATGAGAAAGCCAGTGAGTTCATCCACAGGTGGAGGAGCACCTGTAACAGAATGAAGGTCCCCATCCTGGAGGAGCACGCCCTGTAGATTATTCTGAATAACTTTGCCCAGCCTTTGAGGAACCTCATTTCCACTTCGCCTGCCAAGTCGTTCATCAAATTAATTGAGAGAGCCGAGTGGCTCGAGACCGGCCTGGACAATGGTCTATACGAAGGATATCCTTTTGTCAGAGGAAATCCTGATCAAAAGAAAAAGGCGCACGTCGCCTATGCCGCAGAATTGACAGATCAGGGCAGCAGTGGTTCCGGCAGAAAGAAGAACAAGAAGGGCCGCAACAAGAACTCAGGACATCCCAGTACCAAAAGGACAAACTCGGCAGCCCAGAAAGGAAAATTTGTTAAGCCCATCCAACCAGCGCCCCAGCCAGAAGCGAAGCAGCCAGAAAAGCCGAAGCACGAAGGTTGGAGTTATGATCGGGAATTCTCAGCCTTAGAACAGTCCCGCGAAGACATCTTAGAATATATGATGTCGAAAGGAATGATTAAGCTCCCCAAGGTGGCAGATCCTCCTGTCGCTATGGGTAAATGGACTGACAAGTTCTGCAAGTTCCATCGGACTGTCGGACACGACACCGAGCATTGCTTTGTTCTCAAGAACATCATTCAGGACTGTATTGACAAGAACATGTTAATTGAGGACGAGGATGAGCAGCAACCAGAAATCTTGTCCAAACCATTCCCTAAGCATTCAGCTTCGGTCATCTCAAAGCAAGCATTCTCTTTGCAAGACAGTATCCAACCATGTTCTAGACAGGACATTCAGGATCAACATCAGGTCCTAGTCCTTCGCCAGGCCCAGTCACCCGTCAAGAGGGCGGATGTCACCCCATTTTCCAATGAATCAACAAAGGCAGCAACAGGAACTGCCAAAGTAGTCCCCAGGATCCCGAAGCGCTTTATCAAGGCAACTTCGAAGAAAGAAGAGGCTTCAGGGTCAATTCAGAAGCCAATTACTGCATTATCCAACATCTCTATCTTGGACCTGACCCACGCTTCATCTGAGCACCAACAAGCGCTAGAAGATCTTCTCAGAAAGATCAAAGTCAAGCCTAGCACGACTCCGCAAGATATGGCTCAGATTGTCAATCAGGCCATGACGAATGCACCAATCACCTTTTCTGATGAGGATTTGCCAAAGCCTCATTCGTTTCATAACAACGCCCTATACATAGTAGTGCGGACCAGGGGCATGACAGTCCCTCATGTGCTCGTCGATGGGAGCAGCAGCCTAAATATCTGTCCAGAGATGACGGCTAAGGCATTGGGCCTAAAAGAAGAGGAATACACCCCAGATCCGATCACTATCTACGGTTTTGATAACCACGGCCAGCCAGCCAAGGGGAAGATATTTCTTGAAATCTTCACCAACTATTCGGTGCATATTGTACTCTTCCATGTAGTGAATGTGCCACCTACATACAATCTACTCCTCGGACGCACTTGGATTCACAACGCCAATGCGGTCCCATCAACCTTTCACCAGTGTATCAAATGGTCGAAGGGGGGCATGATCACTACGGTCCTAGGAGAGGATCCGGAAGAACGACTCCCACAGCCGATGATTCCCCGTCCCACTTTCACTGCCGACATCCCGAGCATTAGGGAAGTCGACGATATCAATCTGAGTGAAAGCCTGGATATGCTGAATCTGAAGGAAATCCAGCCAACAGAAAATGTCACTGCAGTTGTTCAGTGGCAGGGACCTCACTTCTTCAAGCTAGGAGGACGCCTCGATTGCACCTCAATTAAAGATCACCCTCTGTTTCCTCGATTCTCAAAATCAAGGAAAGGATTTGATCTTCTGATGAAGCATGGGTATCAGCCCTTCAGGGGCCTAGGCAAAAATGAAGACGGCATTCTGGAGCCGATCATCCCTGTTCAGCATGCCACCGGCACAGGCTTGGGTTTCACAGGTCAGTCATCCGGCAGAAAGACCATCTTCGTCAAGGGAGCTCAGTAATGAAGACAATGCCAGTGTTTTCTGTTCTCTTTCCTTTTTGTCATCTTGTAAGGGCAAGATCCGCCCCAATTTCTTTCCTTGTCTCAAACAGTCGCTTGTAAATATCAAAGTTTACTTAATCAATGAAAAGTTTGTTTGCTCTGTTCATCTTGGTGTACACAAATTCTCTGCTTATATCCTTATCTATGTTGTCATTCTCTATCTCTGTACAAAAGGCTATTTTTCAGATATTTCCCCTTTTTCTCAAAAGCCTTCTTTTCACAACAGGATTGCCGTGATCATTGCTCCTAAATCATTCAAAAAGCTCGTTATCAATACCAACCTTTTTCAAAATAAACCAGCCAAAGCGTGCAAAGCGAAGGCAGGGGCAGAAGTCAGCAAAATGACAGAGCAGATTGAAGAGTTGGCAGAATTCGACTCGACAATTCAAGATTTGCCAAAGTTTGTCAGCATTCAGAAGCAGGATGAACCATCACCGTTAGTTCAAGATCCCACAGAGGATGTCAATATTGGGTCAGAAGATGATCCAAGAATCCTCAAAATTGGTTTCAGTCTAAGTTTTGATGAGAAGGAAAGGCTCATCTACTTCCTCAAACAGCATCAGAAAGTCTTCGCTTGGACTTATGAGGATATGCCAGGTTTAGACTCCAAGTTAGTCGAGCATCGCCTTGTGTTGAAGCCAGATTGCAAACCAATCAAACAGAAACTCAGAAAAATGGATCCTCGAGTAGCACCACAAGTTAAAGAAGGACTTGAGGAGTTGTTAAAGGCAGGATTCATTCGGACCATTGAGTATCCAGACTGGTTGGCAAACATTGTGGAAGTCCCCAAAAAGAATGGCAAAGTTCGGATTTGTATTGACTTTAGAGATCTGAACAAAGCAACCCCAAAGGATGATTATCCACTCCCCAACATCGATCTTCTGATCGATAGCACGGCAAGCCATGCCATGTTCTCCTTCATGGATGGATACTCAGGCTACAATCAAATCAAATTGGCCGCTCGTGACCAATCCAAAACTTCTTTCACCACACCTTGGGGTACTTTTTGCTATACAGTCATGCCGTTTGGACTCAAAAATGTCGGGGCAACCTATCAGAGGGCTATGGCAGTGATCTTTCATGATCAGATGCATAAAAACATGGATGCCTACGTGGATGACATCCTAGTCAAATCTAAAGAAGGCGAGGATCATCTTGATGCTCTTGGCCAAGTCTTCGAAAGACTTATTCTCTACAAGTTGAGACTCAATCCGCAGAAATGTGTCTTCGGGGTAGAGTCAGGCAAGCTGCTTGGCTACATGATCAGCAAGAAAGGCATAGAAGTGGATCCTGCCAAGGCAAAGGCGATCATTGACATGCCGCCTCCCACCAACCTCAAAGAATTAAGAAGCCTTCAGGGGCGCATTCAGTCTATTCGACGTTTCATCTCAAACTTGGCCATGAGATGCGAGCCCTTCAATCACTTGCTAAGAAAAGAAGTGAAATTTGAATGGAGACCAGAATGTCAGCTCTCATTTGAGCGCATCAAACAGTATCTCCTAAATCCACCTGTTCTGAAGCCACCAGAACTTGGAAAGTCGCTGCTCCTGTATATTTCTGTCAACCATAATGCTTGTGGCGGATTTCTTGCGCAGTATGAGGAAGGCAGCCGGATAGAGCATGCCATCTACTACATCAACAAGACTTTCATCGATTATGAAAAGAGATATTCTCAGACAGAGAAAACATGTCTAGCCTTAGTGTGGATGTGTCAGAAACTGAGACATTATCTAATGGCGTCAGAAGTCAAGATCCTGTCGAGACTCAACCCTCTCAAATACATCCTTGAGCAGCCTTTTCTTACAGGACGGATTGCGAAATGGCAGGTCCTCCTGATGCAGTATGATTTGGAATACGTTTCTCAAAAATTGGTCAAGGGTCAGTCCATCGCAGATCAGTTAGCAGATTTCCCGTTGACAGAAGAAATCAAAGCAGAAGATGATTTTCCTGACGATCGCATCTGCAGTATTCAGGAATCTCCATTCTGGACTCTATTCTTTGATGGAGCCAGAAATATGTCTGGTATAGGAATTGGGATCTTGTTAATCACTCCTGAAAAGGAGATGCTCCCTTATTTCCTCAAGCTCAATTTCCAATGTACTCACAACATGGCTGAGTATGAAGCTCTAATACAAGGCCTCAAAATTTTGCACGACTTTTTTGTCAAGAGAGTACACGCCTTCGGCGACTCATTACTTGTTATCAGCCAAGTTAATGCTGAATGGCAAGTCAAGGATTCAAAGTTAATCCCTTATCAGAAGATTGCCTTAGCTCTCATAGCCAACTTTGAAGAATTTCAGCTCAATCATGTCAAGAGGGAATACAATCACATAGCCGATGGTTTAGCCTGCTTAGGCTCTATTTTGTCTTTTAAAGACAGTGAATCCTGTCGTTCCTTCGAGATCGGCAGACTTGATCAACCTGCCTACATTCCAGTTGAGCAAGTGAACCAGGCCGCTCAGAAGGAAAAGCCTTGGTATCAAGACATCAAAAACTTTATTGAAACCGGTGAGTTTCCAGCAGAAATGCCAAGAAAGGAGCAACATGCGATTCAACGCATGTCAGTCCACTATTTTATCCTTGCCAATACTCTCTACCGTCATGGGTTTAGTTCTGAGTATGCCAGATGCTTAGACAAAGACGAAGCCATGGAAGTTATCCAAGAGGCACACGAAGGAATTTGTGGCGGCCACGTCGGCTACCAAACACTCGTCAAGCAGATTATCCGCGCAGGATATTATTGGAAAACCATGCAGAAGATTGCCATCAATTTGTAAGGAAATGCGTCAAGTGTCAGATGCACGCGCCTTCCATTCATGCGCCAGCTGCATACTTGCAATCCGTGGTCTCTCCTTGGCCCTTTTTGATGTGGGCCTTCGACGTAGTTGGTCCGATCACTCCTTCTGCATCAAATGGTCACAAATACTTCCTCGCAGCTACGAAATACTTCACCAAATGGGTCGAGGTTGTAACTCTGCGAACAGTAGAAGGCCGACATGTAGTTTCATTTATTCATAAAAATCTTCTCTGTCGCTTCGGCGTCCCACATGACATTGTGTCAGATAATGGCAGCCATTTCAAGAATGAGAAGATGAAAACCTTCTGCTCGAAGTTCGGGATTCATCATCACTTCTCAGCTCCTTACTATCCCCAAGGGAATGGCCAGGCTGAGGCCACCAACAAGATTTTGATCCGCATTCTGGAAAGAACAGTGGAAACAGGCCGTGATTGGCACGAGAAGATGCACGATGCACTTTGGGCATACCGAACCACCATTCGAACCCCAACAAATGCTACGCCTTCAGAGCTTGTTTATGGAACAGAGGTGGTGTTACCTCTACATGTTCAGAAGCCCGCACTCAAGTTTGCGTCGCTCATTCAACTTCCACTTGATCAGTATCAACAGTAGAGATTGGTACAGCTTGATCTTTTAGACGAGAAAAGACTCAAGGCAGCAGAGCACGCACAAGCCTATCGTCGAAGGATAGCTAGGCACTACGCCAAATCGGTCATTGAGAGAAGATTTCGAGTTAATGATCTTGTGCTCAGATCGACAGCTCATCTCAAGCATCGGCCGAAGGGCAAGTGGTCACCCAATTGAGAAGGCCCTTATGTGGTCAAGGAAGCATTGCCCCGCAATTCCTATCGTCTGATCAATGCAGATGGAGCGGAATCGCCAGATCCTATTAATGCTTTACATTTGAAGAGATTTTACACTTAAAATCCTAGCCTTTTGTACTCTTCAGAAGAATCTCTCTCAATAAAGCGACAATTTTTCTATTAAATTCTCATATCTTCTCCCTGATACTGGGGCATTTTTTTTTATTTTGATCTATACATGTCTTCCTTCGTCATATGCAGGCAGGATTAGACGAACTCTCTTTCTGAAAAACTTGTCAATCTTTCAGTTAATCTATTTTTTAATTACATCTATTTCATTTTCTGATTTAATTGAATTTTCATCAATTTGTTATCCATTTTATCATTTTGTCAAGTTTTTTTTTTATTGAGTTTTTATCAAACTTTTAAAATTTTATCAATCTTTTATTTCGCATCCCTCTCAGGTTAAGGGTTAAAACCTGAACTACTTCCCATAAACTCTTCAATTCATATTAATCTTTTATTCATTCTCCTCCAGGATAAAGGAAAAATCCTGAAGTCATCAAAATTCAGACCATCTTAGGTCAAGAATCTTGAATAAATCTTTGTAATCGGCGGAACCTATTCATGCTTTTTGTCAATCCTTTCAATCCAACTCCTGGATAGGAATTATCTCCTTTTTCATCTGGGTTCCGATTCAGATTTTTCTTATTGTATATTCTCATTTTTGAAGTTCCAAGTTCCGACTTGAACCTCCTTTTGAATCCAACGCTCGTGTTGGACAATTCTTTGTTTTGAGAATTCGAGTTTTCAAACCCGATTCTCACTTCCTTTCTTATATTTAAAAAAACCGGGTTCCGACTCGGGTTTTCCTTCTTGTATATTCTCATTTTTGAAGTTTCAAGTTCCGACTTGAACTTCCTTTTGAATCCAACGCTCGTGTTGGACAATTCTTTGTATTGAGAATTCAAGTTTTCAAACCCGATTCTCACTTCCTTTCTTATATTTAAAAAAACCGGGTTCCGACTCGGGTCTTCCTTCTTGTATATTCTCATTTTTGAAGTTTCAAGTTCCGACTTGAACTTCCTTTTGAATCCAACGCTCGTGTTGGACAATTCTTTGTTTTGAGAATTTGAGTTTTCAAACCCGATTCTCACTTCCTTTCTTATATTTAAAAAAACCGGGTTCCGACTCGGGTCTTCCTTCTTGTATATTCTCATTTTTGAAGTTTCAAGTTCCGACTTGAACTTCCTTTTGAATCCAACGCTCGTGTTGGACAATTCTTTGTTTTGAGAATTCGAGTTTTCAAACCCGATTCTCACTTCCTTGCTTGTATTTAAAAAACCGGGTTCTGACTTGAGTTTTCCTTCTTGGATATTCTCATTTTTGAAGTTTCAAGTTCCGACTTGAACTTCCTTTTGAATCCAACGCTCGTGTTGGACAATTCTTTGTTTTGAGAATTCGAGTTTTCAAACCCGATTCTCACTTCCTTGCTTGTATTTAAAAAACCGGGTTCCGACTCGGGTTTTCCTTCTTGTATATTCTCATTTTTGAAGTTTCAAGTTCCGACTTGAACTTCCTTTTGAATCCAACGCTCATGTTGGACAATTCTTTGTTTTGAGAATTCGAGTTTTCAAAACCCGATTCTCGCTTCCTTGCTTGTATTTAAAAAACCGGGTTCCGACTCGGGTTTTCCTTCTTGTATATTCTCATTTTTGAAGTTTCAAGTTCCGACTTGAACTTCCTTTTGAATCCAAAGCTCGTGTTGGACAATTCTTTGTTTTGAGAATTCGAATTTTCAAAACCCGATTCTCACTTCCTTGCTTGTATTTAAAAACCGGGTTCCGACTCAGATTTTCCTTCTTGTATATTCTCATTTTTGAAGTTTCAAGTTCCGACTTGAACTTCCTTTTGAATCCAATGCTCGTATTGGACAAGTTATTGTGAATCCGAGTTTTCATTCATCATTTCCCCTTTAGGATAAGGGATAATCCTGAAATACCGGCAATCATTCTCGCTTAATTCTCAAGTATCTTTGAATGTCGGTCTCATTTTCAAATTCTCCTATTAAATCATCCAGTGCTCATACTGGTGTGCGTTTTTCAAAACCCAACGCTCATACTGGGGCTTTCTTTTTGAAATCCAGTGCTCGTGCTGGTACATCTAGCGCTCGTGCTAGTGTTGGGCTGACTAATCAGTCAGCCATCCAGGTTCAGCCTTTGTGTTAACCAAACATCATCATTTCAAACTATAAATTCTCAATTTCAACCTTCGGGTTATCATTTCATCAAAAATCAATCTTTTCTTGCGAAGGACCCTCTTCAGGGAGAGTTCGAGGGAGCTCATTCTTTTCGCATGCAACCATCTTTCGTTCGCAAGGACCCTCTTCCAGGGAGAGTTTGAAGGGACTCATTTTCTTCGCGAACAGTTTGCAAAACAACAACCAACTTTACACAAGAGAACCCTTTTTCCAGGGAGAGCTTCGACGGAAGCTCGTTTCTTTTGTGGCCCTCGTTTTATCATCTTTGGCCAACTCCTTCACAGAGGACCCTCTTCTAGGGAGAGTGTGATGGACTCGTTCCTCTGTGATACTTTCAACTTTGTTTTTCGGCCACCTTTCCATAAGAGAAGCCTAGAGATAGGGAGTTTTGACGAAAACTTAATTTCTCTTCGAAAGTTCCGTTTTGCAAACACCTCCTCTTTCAGGGAAGAGAGGAGTATTTCCAACTTCCCATTCAGGTAAGGGCTTAAGCCTGAGTCTCTCTTTTTGGGGAAAAAGAGAGGAGAATTTTGTCATGGATGTGTCGGCTCGATGTCAAGCGACCTTCGTCAAGGTTTTTTTAGAATACGTTGCCAATTTGCTATCAAAAGTCATTGTTGATCTCAAAATTTTCATCGCACAAAAGAATTATCTCAAGCTACCTTCAGTATCATTTTCAAAAGAGCAAGACTCTTGCGAAATAAGAGATAAATTCAAGTTTATTCTGTTGGTCAACCTAGAGGATGAAGAAAAATCTTTGATATGATAGGCAGAGGAAAATTCAATGATGGTGAAAAGCCATGAGTGAGCTGATATTGATCATAGCTATGGCGCATGCTTAAAGAGTATTCTTTTGCAGTAAGACAGTGGAAATATCCTGGGCAGTAAAAAGAACCTACCCAATCTATATATCCTCAGTCATCCAGGTTAAGCTGCAATCAAATATCCGCAAAAGGGATCTCTCAATTGTCGTCAAGATGAAGGCGAATTAAGCGAGTGGACCCCTGGGGCCAAAGAAGATTTGAAACATGTCCAAGATGACGGAGTTTGCGACAGATCCTTCCAGGGAAAGTTCGGATCACCGTCGAGATGAAGGCGGATGCGATGGACCTACCAACAAACCCTAAAAGATATTTGATTTCTGCTATCATTTAGAGATTTCAACCCAAGGACCAATGTCATAATTCCTGAGAAAGAAAAAAGAAGGATCGGAACATCTCCAAGATGAAGGAGTTTGTGACGTACCCTTCCTCGAAAAAGAGAGAAAAGTCAGGACATCTCCAAAATGAAGGAGGATGTAAAAGAACCCAGAAAAGATCCATGGTTAAAAAAGAGTGCAAACAGATCATCATGGGAAATGCCCAGGATATCAAACTGCCCGAAACTGTCAAGAATCATCTTTATCTATGTGAAATTCTTTATCAATGTTTTTTCACTTAATTGCTTTTATGAAGCTAAGAATGTTTCCTCTTCTTTTCATATTAGGGAAATTGATATCTTCCTTGAGGAAACTTAACAGCAACAAATTTGAATTTTAGATCTCAAAATCTACAGAGTTAGCCCAATTGAAGCTAATACTCTAGGTAGAAAGAGGTGATATCTTCACACATGAGCATAATTCAATCATTCTGAATCAACTACAATTTTTGGCATTTTATTGGCAATATTTTCTAATTATCCCAACATGAAGTGTGAACTTGAGATCGTTTTGACGTATCCTGACGTCATCCCTCCTTAGGACTGAAAAGTCCTTTCCTTCTGGCTGATCTGAGCGCTCTCAGATTCGCACACTTCCCTGTGCTCCCCACTGTCCCGCCATAGACAGTTCCCGCTCAGGATAAGGGTTAAACCTGAACTTTTTGCAAAAGATCTGTTATTGTCAAAAGCTATTTTCAGTCTCAGCAATGAGGCGCCCAAGAACAATCCCTTTTCAAGCTTTAGGGACCCCCATTTTTATCCTTTTGCAAAAACCCCTCTTGGATTTGTTGTGCAAAGTCTAGAGGCCCATCACAGTTTTCCTCGCTCCTCGAGGATTCTGTATCCATTCAGGCTAAGGATTAAACCTGTTACCTCGCCCCTCGAGGTACAAACCCAGACCTTCTGCGAGAGGTCGTCTGTTTTTAGAAAGCTGATTTTTTTTTAGTCTCAGCAATGAGGTGCCCAAGATCATCCCCTTTCCAAGCTTTAGGGAATCCCTTGTTTTTCTCTTCTCGCAAACCCCTTCTGGATTTGTTCGTCCAAATTCCGAAGGCCCCATCATGGTTTCTTCATCCGAGGATTCCATATCATCGTCCCTTTCAGGTTAAGGGTTAAGCCTGAACCTCGCTCCATGAGGTATCTTCCGTTCAGGTTAGGGTTAAACCTGAGTCCCATTTCCGACTAGATATCCTTTCTAGTCCCATCACGGTTTCTCCATTCGAAGATTCCGCATCATCTCCCACTCAGGTCAAGGGTTAAACCTGAATCTCGCCTCGGCGATGCATTTGTTGTCCCATCACGGTTTCTTCACTCAAAGATTCTGTATGGTCGTCCCTCTCAGGATAAGGGAGAAGCCTGAACCTCGCTCTGCGAGTTACCTTCCTTTCAGGTTTGGGTTAAACCTGAGCCTCGCTTAGACGAGTTAATTCTTCCCGTCCCATCATGGTTTTTCCCACAAAGGAATCCGTGCTCTTTGTACATCCATCAAGGAAAGGATCGTCCTTGAGTTTCATCTCATGAGGCATTTTCCTCAAAAATGTCCCATCGAGGTCTGCCTATATTCCTTCCTCATCCAAATTACCTTGATCTATCTTCGTCCCATCCAGGTTAAGGGCTAAACCTGAGTCATTCCAAAGGGCTGATCTTATCTCACCCATGAAACTTGATCAAAATTCTTATCTTTCACCATCCCTGGGATTTTCACCCAAAGTCCCATCACGATTTCCTCATTTCTATCATTTAGTCATATCATTGTCAAGGATTTCATCCCTCGGGACCATTCAAGATAAGGTTTCAAGCCCGAAAAGCCGTATTTTAAAAATAAATTCTTCCACACTCAGTTCAGATCGGCTGACTGAGGCATTTTTCAAAATTTGGAGTGTTTCTTTGCCACTAAGCTCGGCTTTCAACCGGCTTAGTAGCAAAGAGGGGCATCTGTGAACACCCCAAATTTTTCAAAATGTTGTAAATATCCCCTTTCTGCCCTTTGTCCCCATTCTCTGGGTAATTGAGTCAGTTTTAAATCTAAATCCCCTTTTGTTTCTCAAAATTTGGTTGAAATTAAATTCATTTTCCATATCTGACTCAATTTCGGATCCGGATCCATTATCAAAATCCAAATCTGAGCTTCATTATCCAATTTTAAATTAAATTCTCAAAATTACCAAAACAATCTTTTACAAAGCTCAGACACTTCGTACGGTATCCGTTTGGATCCATCGAGTTGTATTTTTCGATTCGAGGTTTAAAAACTCGAACATTTCCTCAAAACCTGGGTCCAAAACCCCTTTTTCTGAAGAGATCTTCCCCAAGATGGCCCGAAATTCTTGAGAAAACATTTGTAAATATTTCTTAGAAAAATACAAAAATTTAGTGTTTTAAATCTTAGTTTTTCTATTACAAAAATACAAAAAATGAAAAAAAAAATATAAAAAATTAGTTTTAATCCTTGTTTTCTTTAGGATTTTATTCTAAAAATACAAAAAATTGGAAAAATCATGCAAAAAAATCAAAGAAATTAGGAAAAACTACGTGGTTTTTGGAAAAAAAAAAAACTTTTCCGAAAAACTCACCTTTTAACCACCTTTTTAGGAAAACTTGAAAAGAAAAACCACCTTCTTGAAAAATCCCGAAAAGAGCCCCCCTTTTTGTCATAAATATTTTTAACCCAAAAGGGGCTCGGGGAAAAGTTTTTTTTTTTTTTTAGGGGTTTTGAGAACCCCTAGCGAGAAAGGGTCGGAGGTCCAGGGGGCGGCGTCTTTCTGCCCTCTTCCAGAAGTTTCTTCCCATCCCCCGCACTCCCCTCATTGCAAACTCCATAGCGATACCCCAGCACCATCGATGGCCAACGGCCTCACAGGCCTTCCCCTCCAATCCCCTTCGTTCATCATCAACAACATCGCACGCCAACAGGTGCGTTCACCTTCATCTACCCTCCGATCATCACCTTCCAGGGATGACCGTCGATCCCTAACCTCCCCTCTCTCTCGATATTTCTTTCGTCCCTATATAAACAGAGCCAGGGGAGTGAAAAAGGGAGGAACCCATTGGCATCCGTTACAACCCATTTTCATTGGCCTTTCTGCTGGAGTTGTTCTTCTCATCCATCATCCTCACATCAGTGATTAAGGTGTTCTCCACATCCCTTTTGATCAATCATCGCTCGTTGAACTCAGGCGTCTCTCGTTTGGCCTAAGAAGCATCTCTACCACCTGACGCTCTCAGAAGAAAAGCCCCAATCGGGCCCCTGTATTCAGTTCTGATCTCCCGATTGCTTACCTTTTGGGAGGATTAACACCAGGCATCTAACAAATCTCCATCCGGTGAGCCTCCATCGCCTCCTCTTTTCTTTTCTTTTTTTTCTTTCTTTTCTTTTCTTTCTTTCATTTCATTGCTCACTGAAAGGCAGACTGGTATCGCCGACCTGCCTATCGCAGACTCGTGGATACCCACTGCAACAACAAACATTGCCTCTGTTTAAATGCTCACTGCATTGTCAGGCTATATTGCATAACTTTATCTCTGGTTTTAACGCTTGGGTTATGTCTTCTTTTGATGCTTTTTTTCTGCTATATGGCCTGAAATTTATTGTTCATTATATTTCCTCCATCATATAGCCACTTTAGCACTGATTGTCTCAAAATAAAAGATGGCCTCTGCAAGTAATACCCTATCTGACCCGGCGTCGGATCGTTTTTTTTTTTTATCTGTTGTGACCCCTCCTTCGCTTTCATATTTTTGATAATGTTGTTATTCTCACTAAGGTTTTTGTTGCATATTTTGTCCCTCTCTCTTTCTTCTTTTCGATCTCCAGCAACTGGCATTAACGATTGCAGGTCGCACTAACGTTCAATACCATTACGGCTTGCCTTCTTTGTGAATTCCTGTAACTTTATTCATTACGTATGGTTTATTTTTATCATGTTTTGCCACCTTTGTTTAGTGAATTTTGGGTTATTTATGCTTTCAGCTCTGCAGATTCAATGTAAAGTTCTTCTACAAGTAATAGATTCCCTTGCATCCGTATCTTTTCTTAAATTGTTTAGAACATTTTTTTTTTACCACGAGATATGCCTAAGTCATGTCTCGATTTCATAAGAATGTTTGGGTAAGAACTGCTGTTGATGCTTGAAATGGAGTCTCCATTAAAGATATTCAAATGGATATTCTGTCAGAATTCCATGAAAGGGGTTAAGTAAATGCCTCTGTTCTATGGAGATATTTATTTTTCATGAAGATGTCTGAGTAAATGATCCTAATCAGGCTATTATAATGATAAAATCGAATACTCATGTTCGATGTTTTGAGTATCTCTTACATTGCCATTGATGCATATTCACTTTTCCCTTTTCTTTTCATTATATTATGCCCTGGGTATCATGGTCTGCGTATTTCAAACTGATACATACAATATTATCCATTTGTTTCTTTTAGTTTCACTTCCACTTTATTCTCTCTAGCATCAATATACCAATCCCGTGACTCCTATGGATGTCGACATTTTTTTTATCACCGTACTGGACCAGCCTCCCAAGATCGGATATGATATACTACAAAAGCTTTAGAAGTGACTGACGCATTCCCTTGATGGTCTTATGGGATCTCTTGCTGTCTTGAGTCGACCTGTGGGGATTGGTTCGGCTGCCGATAGATCAATGATACCTCAACAGCCTCTGAACCAGGAAAGTATCAGTTCTGCTCAGGTAAGGGATGGACGAAAATGTCAAGAATGATGATTGTCCCCATTCGGCCGCGACAATAGTCCAGCTTCAGATCCTACAGAAACAGTCCATTCGGTTCTTGGTTATAGCTAATAGCTTGCCTGCACCGCATTAAGACTTATTTATTAATATCATTGAAATTCATCTTGCTAATACTACTGCAAATTGATTTCTGATCGGGTGCATGTCTGTTCATGACAGGTTATCAGTGACTCACAAACAATATCAGCCTACAACAGGTTTGAAAATTTCCTTTCCAGTGTCCATTCTTCTCTTTGTTGTTGACTTCCTGACCTAATTTCTGTTTAGAAATTGCCATAAGGCCATGGTGATTTTTTTTAAAAACTCAGTCATCTCACGAAACTGGATTTGTGTTCTTATAATCTGTGTAGACCATCTTGTAAAATTTCAGATCTGTATAGATTAGTGCTATGTTGGCTTAACTCTATGACATCTGTTGGGTATAATCAATTCACAAGTAGCTGAATGCTTCGATATAGAAATACAAAATTTCTCTTCAAATAATAGTTACATTAAAACCAAATCAAGAAATTCTGGGATGTGAATCCAATCCACGAGAGTCCCGCCGGAGAGTGACATTCTGAAATTGTCATCAATATTGACACTAAGTCATCAGGGTCTTCCTTCAGTCTATGATCACGCCACCGGCCCTGGGAAAGGCTGAGATATTTGCATCCAAAAAGGAGGGGAGAAAGGTCCTCATTTTGATGATTACATCGTCATAAAAACTTTGGTTGGATAGATTGTGAGACAGTAACTCCATTAAGTTACAGCATATAACCCGCCATTAGGGATACTCATGAGTATATCATATATTCGGGTATATTGATATCCGACGTCTTCTTACTGTGTGTATTTTCATTACATTGCACTAATAGCATCATGCCCGTCATTTTTCTTTTCTACCAGCACTCTGTTGTTGCCCATTGCACAGTCCCCTGCATCTTACCCATAACATCCATATGTTCACACCTCCTGTAAAATACACTCAGCCTGCTGTAGATACTGTATATATCTCCAGTCATCTTCACAATTTGATTATTCTTAACACAAGCATTTTCGCCATTTTACACCACAATCATCTCATCACTTGCTTTGCTGTAAATACCCTATCACTAACCCCTCTTCGGCCACCTGTTGCAAACACATAAACAGTACCCGCATGCTCACCTTTAGCAACAATACTCAATGCACAGGTTATCACGGCCTATATCTCTTTGCATTATTCAGCCCCATTTGGATCGCTATTTTGGCATCCTGCTGCAATATTGACTGAGCCCCTTTTTTTTTTTTTTTGGGAAAGGCTCTGATTCATCAGCTCATAATCGGTGTTTGATTTGTTGTAAACTGTATGAATTTTGATTTAGTTTCAGCCTACACCATTACATGCACCTCCTCATGTAGGTTTTCATTGGGCTCAAAGATTAACATGTGTATATTTCCAATGATAGTATAGGTAGGTAGGACCACATTTATTTTTTCCATCAACTTAGAATGCCATCCATGCATCTCAAATATACACATTCCATCTTGTCCCTTAATCATATACATGTAGTTCAGCCTCTAGTATAACATTCCCTATCCGTATTGCTTATACTAACCTGGGACTTTGCAGGAATTAGATAGAAATCATTTTTCTTTCTTTAGGAGTTTGATCTCAATTCAATTCAATATTGTAATAGCTAAACATTAATGAAAACGTTATATTTTCAGCTCTAAAATAGAATGAATGAGCATTATAAATATCATAAATTGCCTATTTTCCATACATTTTTCCTTTATTTCTCAAAATCTCACATTGGTGAAACACGAATGGCACGTGCACCATTTTGTAAGAGGTAAATCAATCCTAAGTTGATGATCCACATCAATGGCCATAGTCAGGGTATGGACAAAACTTAGTATTTTTATCTTTTACAAAATAACATCGGATCCACACTGGATCCATTTTCAAAATTCATCATATTTTCCTTAAATATTTTTTTTCCTTTTATCAGAATTTAACTTAAAATTAACTCAAAATATATACCAATGGCCATAGTCAGGGTATGTTGAGAGTTAATTTCATTTTAAATTCTATAAAAGCATCAAATGTGTTTCATTCTTCACCTGAATTTAAATGTATATTATTATATAATACATTCAATGACCATAGTCAAGGATGTATTATATTTTAAATCTTCTTTTAATTCATTTAAAGAATGGAATAGCTTTTCCAAATACTCAAAATCAAAAATTTAATTCATTCATCATTTAGGATAGAACTGCATCATATTTTCAAAATTACTTTTTCAAAACTCCAAGTGATGTAAATATCTTCTTCAATCAATCTTCAATCCTATTCATCTTTTTCAATTCTATTTCATTTTCCATCTCAGAGTCCAATTTAACTTTGAGATTTCAATTCCATTTCATATTCGAAATTTCTAATTCAAATTCATTTTCAAAGTTCAATTTTACTTTGAAATTTCAAATTCATTTTCAAAAGCTCCAATCAAACTCAAAGTTCAATTTAACTTTGAGATTCTTGATTCATTTCAAGCTTCGAATCCCAGGTCTAAATTGACTTTGGGATTCATCTATATATTCAAAATTCAATATCTAAAATTCCGTTTTCCAAATTCAAATCAGACTTAGAAATTCTTGATTCCTCTTCTGAATTTAAATCCAAATCCACAAAATTCAACACTCATATTGGATCTCAGACTTCAAATCCAATTTACTTATAGGATCCAGAATCAATTTCACTTTGGATCTTAGACTTCAGATCTAATTTGCCATTCTAGGATCCAGAGTCCAACTTTACATCGGATCTTAGACTTTAGATCCAAATCCCCTTTAGGATCCAGAATCCAACTCTACATTGGATCTCAAACTTCAGATCCAGTTCCATTTTAGGATCCAGAACTCAATCACATGTTGGATCTTAGACTTCTGATCCAAATCCATCTTAGGATCCATAACCTAATTTTATCTCGGATCTCAGATCTCAGATCTTAAATCCATCTTTAGGTCCAACTCCATTCCCAATTCTAGATTTCAAATCCAATTCCATTTTCAGATCTCATCTGAACTCCCTAAATCAATTTCTATTCTTAATCTATTCCAATTTAAAACTTCAAAATCTAAATTCAAAGTATTCATTTCCTTTCCTAAAATCAAATTCAAAGTTCAAAGTACATTTCTGATTTTGAAACTTCATTTCCTTTCGTTTTAAAACTTCAAGTCATTCCTTCTCATTTATTCTTCCGAATCCTGATTTATTTCAAAGACTTAGAACTCCTCTGATCTATCTCAAGTTCTAAGTTAGATTCAATCATTTCTTCACTCCTTTACCAAGTTCATCTCAGAGTACTTGGAAATTTTCAAAACATCTTTTAAAAGGAGCATACATTCTTGCATTGCACAAGCATGGTTCATTATGCATTTAGGGTTAGAATAAATTCTTAGATTATATTTAGGCAAAGCAAAAGGCATAGATTCGATCCTTGGTTCGATTACCCCTGGTAAAGGCGCCAGGAACGGTCGAACCTCGTACCGACGAGCGAATCCCGTCTCTCCATTTTTTCCGCAATATTTTCAAAACGGAGGCGAGTTAGATTTCTAAATATTTTCAAATTAAGGTCAAGTGAAAACCCGCAAAAGAGTTCCTCTTCTCTCTTTCTTTCTTTCTTTCTTTCTTTCTTTTCTTTTCTCTTTCTCTTTTCTTTCTTTTATTCCACTCCCTTCCAAAAAGGAGGAGAATAGAGGTTAGAAAAAGGAAAAGAGAAGGAAGAGAGAGAAACCACAAGAGAATAGGAAAAACTTTGCGATGATCACAGGATCCAAGTTTTGAGAAAACATTCGAGTTTTAAACCTCGATTTGAGGACTATAATATGATGGATCCAAACGGATACCGGCCGAAGTGTCTGAGCTTTTCAAAAAGTTATTTTTTATAATTTTGAGAATTTGATTTAAAATTGGATAATGAAGCTCAGATTTGGATTTGGATTTTGATGTAGATCCGGATCCGAAATTGAGTCAGATATGTAAAATGAATTTAATTTCAACAAAATTTGAGAAATAAAAAATGGAATTTAGATTTAAAACCGACTCAATTACCCAAAAGATGGGGGAAAAGGGAAAAAAGGGGATATTTACAACATTTTGAAAAATTTGGGGTGTTCACAGCTGCCCCTCTTTGCTACTAAGTCGGCTGAAAGCCGAGCTTAGTGGCAAAGAAACACTCCAAATTTTGAAAAATGCTCCAGTCAGCTGATCCGAGCTGAGTGTGGAAGAATTATTTTGAAAAACACGGCTTTTTGGGCTTGAAACCTTATCCTGAATGGTCCTGGAGGGATGAAATCCTCAACAATGATACAACTGAATGATAGAAATGAGGAAATCGTGATGGGACTTTTGGGTGAAAATCCCATGGATGGTGAAAGATAAGAATTTTGATCAAGTCTCATGGGTGAGACGAGATCTACCTTTTGGAATGACTCAGGTTTAGCCCTTAACCTGGATGGGACGAAGATAGATCGAGATAATTCAGATGGGGAAAGGAAGCATAAAGGGACCTCGATGGGACATTTTGAGAGAAATGCCTCATGAGATGAAACTCAAGGACGATCCTTTCCTGGATGGATGTACAAAGAGCACAGATTCCTTTGTGGGGAAAGCCATGATGGGACAGGAGGATTGCCTCGTCAAAACGAGGCTCAAGTTTAACCCAAACCTGAAAGGATGGTACCTCACGGAGTGAGGTTCAGGCTTCACCCTTATCCTGAAAGGGATGACCATACGGACTCTTTAAACAAAGGAACCGTGATGGGACAGGAAGGAACATATCATCAAAAGAAGATTTAAGATTTTAATCCTTGACCTGAGTGGGGATGATACGGAATCTTCAGATGAAGAAACCGTGATGGAATTTTCAGAATTTGGATGAACAAATCCGAAAGGGGTTTTTGCGAGAAGAGAAAATCAAGGGATTCCCTAAAGCTTGGAAAAGGGATGATCTTGGGCGCCTCATTGCTGAGACTAAAAATCAGCTTTCTAAAATAGACGACCTCTCGCAGAAGGTTTTTTGGTTACACCTCGAGGAGCGAGGTAACAGGTTTAATCCTTAGCTTGAATGGATACAGGATCTTCGAGGAGCGAAGAAGCGGTGATGGGACTAGAAAGGATATCTAGTCGGAATGGGACTCAGGTTTAACCCTAACCTGAACGGAAGGTACCTCGTGGAGCGAGGTTCAGGCTTAACCCTTAACCTGAAAGGGACGACCATACAGAATCCTCGGATGAAGAAACCATGATGGGGCCTTCAGAATTTGGACGAACAAATCCAGAAGGGGTTTTGCGAGAAGGGAAAAACAAGGGATTCCCTAAAGCATGGAAAGGGGATGATCTTGGGCGCCTCATTGCTGAGACTAAAAATCAGCTTTCTAAAACAGACGACCTCTCGCAGAAGGTTTTTTGGTTACACCTCGAGGAGCAAGGTAACAGGTTCAATCCTTAGCCTGAATGGATACAGGATCCTCGAGGAGCGAGGACATCTGTGATGGGCCTCTAGACTTTGCACAACAAGTCCAAGAGGGTTTTTCTTTTTGCAAAATGATGAAAATGGGGGTCCCTAAAGCTTGAAAAGGGGTTGTGCTTGGGCGCCTCATTGCTGAGACTGAAAATAGCTTTTGACAATAACAAATCTTTTGCAAAAAGTTCAGGTTTAGCCCTTATCCTGAGCGGGAACTGTCTTTGGCGGGACAGTGGGGAGCACAAGGGAAGTGTGCAGATCCAAGAGCGCTCAGATCAGACGGAAGGAAAGGACTTTTCAGTCCTAAGGAGGGATGACGTCAGGATACGTCAAAACGAACATCAAGTTCACACTTCATTTTGGGATAATGAGAAAATATTGCCAATAAGATGTCAAAATTGTAGTTGATTCAGCATGATTGAATTGTGTATGAAAAATATCACCTCTTTCTACCTAGAGTATTAGCTCCAATCGGGCTAACTTTGTAGAATCAAGAGTCAAATTCAAATTTTGTTGCTGTTAAGTTTCTTCAAGGAAGATATCAATTTCCTTGATATGAAAAGAGAGGAAACATTCTCAGCTTCATAAAAGCAATTGAATGAAGAGATATTGATAAAAGAATGTCACATAGATAAAGATGATTCCTGACAGTTTTGGGCAGTTTGATATCCTGGGCATTTCCCATGATGATCTGTTTGCACTCTTTTGAACCATGAAGCTTTCTCGGGTTCTTTTTACATCATCCTTTATTTTGGAGATGTCCTGACTTTTCTCTCTTTTTCAGGGAAGGGTACGTCACAAACTCCTTCATCTTGGAGATGCTCCGATCCTTCTTTTTCTTTCTCAGGAATTATGCTTGATGATATAGGTTTACTGGGTTGAAATCTATGGATGATAGCAGAAATCAAATATCTTTTAGGGGTTTGTCGGTAGGTTCATCTCATCCGCCTTCATCTCGACGGTGATCCAAACTTTCCCTGGAAGGATCCGTCACAAACTCCGTCATCTTGGAGATGTTTCAAATCTTCTTTGGCCCCGGGGGTCTACTCGCTTAATTCGCTTTCATCTTGACAACAATTGAGAGATCCCTATTGCAGATATTTGATTGCAGCTTAGGCGACTGAGGATATATGGATTGGGTAGGTTCTTTTTACTGCCCAGGATATTTCCACTGTCTTACTGCCAGAAAAGTGATCTTTAGGAATGCGCCACAGCTACGATCAATATCAGTTCACTTATGGCTTTTCAACATCATTGAATTTTCCTTTACTGGTCATATCGAAGATTTTTCCTTTATCCTTTCGGTTAACCAACAGAATAAGCTTGAATTTAGTTCTCATTTCGCAAAAGTCTTGCTCCTTTTGGAAATAATACTAGAGGTAGTTTGAGACAATTTCTTTATGTGATGAAAGCTTTGAGATCAACAATGATTTTTGATAGCAAATTGGCTAAAGTATTCTATAAATCCCTGATGAAATAGATCGCTCGACATCGGATCGACATGTCCGTGACAAAATTCTCCTCTCTTTTTCCCCAAAAAGAGAGACTCAGGCTTAAGCCCTTATCTGAATGGGAAGTTGGAAATACTCCACTCTTCCCCAAAGAGGAGGTGTTTGCAAAACGGAACTTTCGAAGAGGAATCAAGCTTTCGTCAAAACTCCCTATCTCTAGGCTTCTCTTATGGAAAGGCGGCCAAAAAACAAAGTTGAGAAAGTATCACAGAGGAACGAGTCCATCACACTCTCCCTAGAAGAGGGTCCTCTGTGAAGGGGTTGGCCAAAGATGATAAAACAGGGGCCACAAAAGAAACGAGCTTCCGTCGAAGCCCTCCCTAGAAAAAGGGTTCTTTTGTGTAAAGTTGGTTGTTGTTTTGCAAACTGTTCGCGAAGAAAACGAGTCCCTTCAAAACTCTCCCTGGAAGAGGGTTCTTTGCGAACGGAAGAGGGTTGTACGCGAAAGGAACAAGCTCCCTCGAACTCTCCCTCAAGAGGGTCCTTCGCAAGAGAAAAAAAGATTGATTTTTGATAAAATGATGACCTGGAGGTCGAAATTGAGAATTTAGAGCTTGAAATGATGATGCTTGGTTAGCACAAAGACTGAACCTGGAGGGCTAACTGATTAGTCAGCCAAACACTAGCACGAGCGCTATATGTGCCAGCACGAGCACTGGATTTCGAAAGATGCCTCAGTATGAGTGTTGGGTTTTTGAAAAATGCACACCAGTACAAGCACTGGATTTTCGAAATGCACACCAGTACGAGCACTGGGTTTTCGAAATGCACACCAGCACGAGTACTGGATTTTCGAAATGCACACCAGCACGAGTACTGGATTTTTGAAATGCACACCAGCACGAGCACTGAATGCTTTAATAGGAGAATTTGAAAACGAGACCGACATTCAAAGATACTTGAGAAATAAGCGAGAGTGATTGCCGGTGTTGCAGGATTGTCCCTTATCCTGAAGGGGAAAAAATGAGTGAGTGTGAAAACTCGAATTCACAATAATCTGTCCAATACGAGCATTGGGAAAGGGAAGTTCAAGTCGGGACTTGAGACTTTTAAGAATATACAAAAGGGAAGATCCGAGTCGGAACCCGTTTTTTTAAATATAAGAAAGAAAGTGAGAATCGGGTTCGAAAACTCGAATTCTCAAAACAATGAATTGTCCAACACGAGCATTGGATTCAAAAGGAAGTTCAAGTCGGAACTCGAGACTTCAAAAATAAGAATATACAAAAACGAAAATCCGAGTCGGAACCCGGTTTTAAATACAAGAAAAAAGGTGAGAATCGGGTTTGAAAACTCGAATTCTCAAAACAATGAATTGTCCAACACGAGCATTGGATTCAAAAGGAAGTTCAAGTCGGAACTCGAGACTTCAAAAATAAGAATATACAAAAACGAAAATCCGAGTCAGAACCCGGTTTTAAATACAAGAAAAAAGGTGAGAATCGGGTTTGAAAACTCGAATTCTCAAAACAATGAATTGTCCAACACGAGCATTGGATTCAAAAGGAAGTTCAAGTCGGAACTCGAGACTTTAAAAATAAGAATATACAAAAAGGAAAATCCGAGTCGGAACCCAATGAGAAGGAGATAATTCTTACCCAAGAGTCGGATTTTAGAAGAATTGACAAAATGCATGAATAGATTCCGACGATTACAAAGATTTATTTAAGATTCTTGACCCAAGATGGTCTGAACTTTGATTACTTCAGAATTTTCCCTTATCCTGAAGAAGAATGAATAAAGGATGATATGAATTGAAAAGTTTATGGGAAGTAGTTCAGGTTTTAACCCTTAACCTGAAAGGGATGTAAAATAAAAGATCGATAAAATTTTAAAAGTTTGATAAAAACTTGATAAAACTTGACAAAATGATAAAAATGGATAACAAATCGATGAAAATTCAATTAAATCGGAAAATGAAATAGATGCAATTTAAATAAAAATAGATTAACTGAAAAATTGATAAGTTTTTCAGAAAAAGAGTTCGTCTAATCCTACCTGCATATGACGAAGGAAGACAAGTATAGATCAAAATAAAATGCCCCAGTATCAGGGAGAAGATGTGAGAATTTAATAGAAAATCGTCGCTTTATTGAGAGAGATTTTTGAAGAGTACAAAAGGCTAGGAATTCAAGTGTAAAATCTCTTCAAATGTAGGGCATTAATAGGATCTGGCAGTTCTGCCCCATCTGCGTTGATCAGACGATAGGAATTGCGAGGCAATGCTTCTTTAACCACATAAGGGCCTTCCCAATTGGGTGACCACTTGCCTTTCGGCCGGTGCTTGAGATGAGCTGTCGATCTGAGCACAAGATCATTAACTCGAAACCTTCTCTCAATAACTGATTTGGCGTAGTGCCTAGCTATCCTCTGACGATAGGCCTGAGCGTGCTCTGCTGCCTTGAGTCTTTTCTCGTCTAATAGATCAAGCTGTACCAATCTCTGCTGCTGATACTGATCAAGTGGAAGTTCAATGAGCGACGCAAACTTGAGTGCGGGCTTCTGAACATGTAGAGGTAATACCACCTCCGTCCCATAAACAAGCTCTGAAGGCGTAGCATTGGTTGGGGTTTGAATGGTGGTTCGGTACGCCCAAAGTGCGTCGTGCATCTTCTCGTGCCAATCACGGCCCGTTTCCACTGTTCTTTCCAGAATGCGGATCAAAATCTTGTTGGTGGCCTCAGCCTGGCCATTCCCTTGGGGATAGTAAGGAGCTGAGAAGTGGTGATGAATCCCGAACTTCGAGCAGAAGGTCTTCATCTTCTCATTCTTGAAATGACTGCCATTGTCCGACACAATATTGTGTGGGACGCCGAAGCAGCAAAGAAGATTCTTATGAATAAACGAAACCACGTGTCGGCCCTCTACCGTTTGCAGAGTGATAACTTCGACCCATTTGGTGAAGTATTCTGTGGCTGCGAGGAAGTATCGGTGGCCATTAGAAGCTGAAGGAGTGATCGGACCAACCACGTCGAAGGCCCACATCGAAAAGGGCCAAGGAGAAACCGTGGATTGCAAGTATGTTGCTGGCGCATGAATGGAAGGCGCGTGCATCTTACATTTGACGCACTTCCTTACAAATCGATGGCAATCTTGCTTTATGGTTTTCCAGTAATATCCTACGTGGATAATCTGCTTGACGAGTGTTTGGTAGCCGACGTGACCACCACAAATTCCTTCCTGTGCCTCTTGGACAACTTTCGTGGCTTCATCCTTATCTAAACATCTAGCATACTCAAAACTGAACCCACGACGGTAGAGAGTATTGGCAAGGATGAAATAGCGGACTGACATGCGTTGAATTGCACGTTGCTCCCTTCTTGGCATGTCTGGTGGGAATTCACCAGTTTCGATAAAGCTTTTGATGTCTTGATACCAAGGCTTTTCCCTTTGAGCGGCCTGGTTCACTTGCTCAATTGGAATGTAGGCAGGTTGATCAAGTCTGCCGATCTTGAAGGAACAACAGGACTCACTATCCCTGAAAGACAGAATAGAGCCTAAACAAGCTAGGCCATCGGCTATGTGATTGTATTCCCTCTTGACATGATTGAGCTGAAATTCTTTAAGGTTGCCTATGAGAGCTAAGGCAATCTTCTGATAAGGGATTAACTTTGAATCCTTTACTTGCCATTCTACATTAACTTGGTTAACAACAAGCAAGGAATCGCCAAAGGCATGTACTCTCTTGACATCAAAGTCTTGCAGAATCTTGAGGCCTTGTATTAGAGCTTCATACTCAGCTATGTTGTGAGTACATTGGAAATTGAGCTTGAGGGAATAAGGGAGCATCTCCTTTTCAGGAGTGATCAACAAGATCCCAATTTCTATACCAAACATATTTCTGGCTTCATCAAAGAATAGAGTCCAAACTGGAGATTCCTGAATACTGCAAATTCGATCGTCAGGAAAATCATCTTCTGCCTTGATTTCTTCTGTCAACGGGAAGTCTGCCAACTGATCTGCGATGGACTGACCCTTGACTGACTTCTGAGAAACGTATTCCAAGTCATACTGCATCAGGAGGACTTGCCATTTCGCGATCCGTCCAGTAAGAAAAGGCTGCTCAAGGATATACTTGAGAGGATTGAGCCTGGACAAAATTTTGATTTCTGATGCCAGGAGATAATGTCTCAGCTTCTGACACATCCATACTAAGGCTAGACATGTTTTCTTCATATCGATGAAAGTCTTGCTGACGTAGTAGATGGCATGCTCAATCCGACTGCCTTCCTCGTACTGCACAAGAAATCCGCCACAAGCATTGTGGTTGACAGAAATATACAAGAGGAGTGGTTTTCCGAGTTCTAGTGGCTTCAGAACAGGTGGATTGAGAAGATACTGCTTGATGCGCTCAAATGAGAGCTGGCATTCTGATCCCCATTCAAATTTCACTTCTTTTCTTAATAAGTGATTGAAGGGCTCGCATCTCATGGCCAAATTTGAGATGAAACATCGAATAGACTGAATGCGCCCCTGAAGGCTTCTTAATTCTTTGAGGTTGGTGGGAGGCGGCATGTCAATGATCGCCTTTGCCTTGACAGGATCCACCTCTATGCCTTTCTTGCTGATCATGTAGCCAAGCAGCTTGCCTGACTCCACTCCGAAGACGCATTTTTGTGGATTGAGCCTCAGCTTGTAGAGAATAAATCTTTTGAAGACTTGGCCGAGAGCATCAAGATGATCCTCTCCTTCTTTGGACTTGACCAGGATGTCATCTACATAGGCATTCATGTTCTTGTGCATCTGATCATGAAAGATCACTGCCATAGCCCTCTGATAGGTTGCCCCGGCATTCTTGAGTCCAAATGGCATGACTGTATAACAAAAGGTGCCCCAAGGCGTGGTAAAAGAAGTTTTGGATTGGTCACGAGCGGCCAATTTGATTTGATTGTAGCCCGAGTATCCATCCATGAAGGAGAACATGGCATGACCTGCCGTATTATCGATCAGAAGATCGATGTTGGGGAGTGGATAATCATCTTTCGGGGTTGCTTTGTTCAGATCTCTGAAATCGATGCAGATTCGAACTTTGCCATTCTTTTTGGGAACCGCCACGATGTTCGCCAACCAATCTGGGTACTCAATAGTCCGAATGAATCCTGCCTTTAACAATTCTTCAAGTCCTTCTTTGACTTGCGGTGCCACCCGAGGATCCATTTTTCTTAGTTTCTGCTTGATTGGTTTGCAATCTGGCTTCAACGCAAGGCGATGCTCGACTAACTTGGAGTCTAAACCTGACATATCTTCATAAGTCCAAGCGAAGACTTCCTGATGCTGTTTGAGGAAGTAGATGAGCCTTTTCTTCTCATCTAAACTTAGACTGAAACCCATTTTGAGGATTCTTGGATCGTCTTCCGAACCAATATTGACATCCTCCGTTGGATCTTGAACTAACGACGATGGTTCATCCTGCTTCTGAATGCTGGCAAATTCTGGCAAACCTTGAATTGTCGAGTCGAATTCTGCCAACTCTTCAATCTGCTCTGTCATTTTGCTGACTTCTGCCCCTGCCTTCGCTTTGTATGCTCTGGCTGGTTTATTTTGAAAAAGGTTGGTGTTGATGACGATCTTTTTGAACGATTTAGGAGCCATGATCCTAGCAATCCTGGAAGCGAAAAAGAAGGCCTTTGAGAAAAAGGTAAAAGGTTCGAAAATTAGCCTTTTGTACAAAAACAGAGAATGACAACATAGATAAGGATATAAGCAGAGAATTTGTGTACACCAAGATGAACAGAGCAAACAAACTTTTCATTGATTAAGTAAACTTTGATATTTACAAGCGATTGTTTGAGAAAAAGAAAGAAACTGGGGCGGATCTTGCCCTTACAAGATGACAGAAAGGAAAGAGAACAGAAAACACTGGCATTGTCTTCATTACTGAGCTCCCTTGACGAAGATGGTCTTTTTGCCGGATGACTGACCTGTGAAACCCAAGCCTGTGTCGATGACATGCTGAGCAGGGATGATCGGCTCCAGGATGCCGTCTTCATCTTTGCCCAGGCCCCTGAAGGGCTGATACCCGTGCTTTATTAGGAGATCAAATCCTTTCCTTGATTTTGAGAATCGAGGAAACAGAGGGTGATCTTTAAATGAGGTGCAATCGAGGCATCCTCCTAGCTTGAAGAAGCAAGGTCCATGCCACGGAAAAACTGCGGTGACATTTTCTGTTGGCTGGATTTCTTTCAAATTTAGCATATCCAGACTTTCACTCAGATCAATCTCTTCAGCTTCCCGGATGCTCGGGATGTCGGCAGTGAAAGTGCGACGGGGAATCATCGGCTGCGGGAGTCGTTCTTCCAGATCCTCTCCTAGGACCGTAGTGATCATGACCCCCTTCGACCATTTGATACACTGGTGCAGGGTTGATGGGACCGCATTGGTATTGTGGATCCAGGTGCGCCCCAGCAACAGATTGTATGTTGGCGGTACATTGACCACATGGAAGAGTACAGTATGCACCGAATAGTTGATAAAGATCTCGAGAAATATCTTCCCCTTGGCTGTCTGCCCATGGTTATCAAAACCGTAGATCGTGATCGGATCTGGGGTGTATTCCTCTTCTTTTAAACCCAACGCCTTGGCTGTCATTTCTGGACAGATACTTAGGCTGCTGCCTCCATCGACGAGCACATGAGGGATTGTCATGCCCCTGGTCCGCAGTATTATGTATAGGGCATTGTTATGAAACGAATGAGGCTTTGGCAAATCCTCATCAGAAAAGGTGATCGGTGCATTTGTCATGGCCTGATTGACGATCTGAGCCATATCTTGCGGAGTCGTGCTAGGCTTGACTTTGATCTTTCTGAGAAGATCTTCTAGCACTTGCTGGTGCTCAGATGAAGCATGAGTCAGGTCCAAGATAGAGATGTTGGATAATGCAGTAATCGGCTTCTGAACTGATCCTGAAGCCTCTTCTTTCTTCGAAGCTGCCTTGATAAAGCGCTTCGGGATCCTGGGGACCACTTTGGTAATTTCTGTTGTTGCCTTTGTTGTTTTACTGGAAAATGCAGTGTCATCCGCCCTCTTGGCGGAGGACTGTGCTTGGCGAAGGACTAGGACCTGATGCTGATCCTGAATGTCTTGCCTAGAACATGGTTGGATACTGCCTTGCAGAGAGAATGCCTGCTCTGTAACGACTGAAGCTGAATGTTTAGGAAAAGGTTTGGACAAGACTTCTGGCTGCTGCTCATCCTCGTCCTCAATCAGCATGTTCTTGTCAATACAATCCTGAATGATGTTCTTGAGGACAAAGCAATGCTCGGTGTCATGTCCCACAGTCTGGTGAAACTTGCAGAACTTGTCAGTCCATTTACCCATAGCGACGGGAGGGTCCGCCACCTTGGGGAGCTTGATCATTCTTTTCGACATCATATATTCTAAGATGTCTTCGCGGGACTGCTCTAAAGCTGAGAACTCCCGATCATAACTCCAACCTTCGTGCTTCGGCTTTTCTGGCTGCTTCACTTCTGGCTGAGGCACTGGTTGGACGGGCTGTGGCTTAACAAATTTTCCCTTCTGGGCTGTAGAGTTTGCTCTTTCGGCCTTGAGATGCCCTGAGTTCTTGCTACGATTCTTCTTGCTTTTCTTTTTGCCAGAGCTACTGCTGTTGTCGGAAAAATCCGTGGAATAAGCAACATGAGCCTTTTTCTTCTGCTCAGGGTTTCCTCGGACGAAAGGGTAACCCTCATACAGGCCATTATCCAGGCCGGTCTTGAGCCACTCGGCTCTCTCGATCAGTTTGATGAATGACTTAGCAGGTGATGTAGAAATAAGGTTCCTCAGAGGTTGAGCAAAATTATTCAGAATAATCTGCAGGGCGTGCTCCTCCGGGATGGGGACCTTCATTTTGTTACAGGTGCTCCTCCACCTGTGGATGAACTCACTGGCTTTCTCATTCTCCATCTGTTTCAAATTGTACAGATGATTGAGGGTTGGTGAGGCTTCAACATTGAACATGAAGCGTTCTATGAACAAATTCACAACTTTATCGAACTCTCTTAGTTCGATAGGATTAATGTGGTCTGCATACCACCTGGCTGCTACCCCTTCTAAGCTGCGAGGAAAGCATATAAATAACGCCCGATTGTCTTTCCTGAAACGGCCGCATTCGGCATAAAAGGTGGCCAAATGAGCCTTGGGGTTGCTGGTTCCATCGAATTTAAGGAACTTCCGAGGGAGATTCTCGAGATTGTCATCCCCGTCCAAGCCGTGGTAAAAATTTTTGCCAGAGTAGGTCTGCTTACCCTTGCTTTTGGCCTGGATATCCTTGATGGCCCTATTCATTTCTTTCATCTGCTCTTGCATTGGGTCATTAACGGGAACAAGCTTATTGATTGATTCGGGCTCTGCAGCGGTCTTTGCAAACTGCGGTGGAGGATTCTGATAAACAAGCTGCTCTTCCTCTTCCGATTCCTCAACTGATTCTGTTTCTTCAGAAGTGGTGTCGGGCTGTACTTGCTTTCTAACAATCCGGACTGGCTTCTTTACAGCCTTCTTCTTTGGCTTGCTTTTTGGAGCAACTTCTTTCTGACTAGCCTCGGCCTGCTCAGCCATCATTTTGGTCATCATTTTTTTGAATAGATTATACATGGCTGGATCTATATCATCTGCTTGATTCTGATTCTGTCCCCTGACTGATTTGGGAGAATCCATCCCTTCGGCCTCACTGTCGCTATGTTGAGGAATTGTTTCTTTTCCTGCCCTCGTTACAACCATTTTGCCAATGCCAGTGATTTCCTGTGAAGGTGAAAGGAATGGTTAGGATTCAGAGGAAATTTTTTGAAAATGTGATTTTTAGGAAAAGACATGAGGGAAGGAATTGATAGACATTTCAGACAAGTAATCCCATCACCAGGGATTGGGTCATCACAAATTTTTGTGATGATTGCGTCACCCTTTTTTGGCGACAAGAATGCGCCTTATGACTTAGGCGAGGTCGTCCATCATGACGAGGGATAATTTGAAGAAAGAATATATAAAATGGGTCTCATCACTGAGGATGAATTCGTAACTACATGAAACAAAATAAGATTTGGCCATAAAAACTTTTTATCAGGACAAAAGTTTGCATTTTCATTAATGACAAAATTTAAATACAAAGAGAAAGTGGGCAGACAGTTTGCCACCATTCTCGATACTCTGATGATACATTAGGTCCGGGAAATATAGACAAAGGAATAAAGGAGTCCCAAGTGTATTTGGCGACGTGGTATGCTCCAGACCACTGATCCGACCGTAGATCAAACTCTGGCATGCGACCTGTCGGGAAGCGAGTGTTGACACGAACCTGCCGCTGCGAAAACTGTCTGAGACATCTCTCTGGCTGATAGTCTACGCAGAAGAAAAGGGCCGAGCAGTTTGTAGCGCTTGTCACGAGCATAGGTGTAGCGAGGAACGGCCTCTCTTCTGTCAAAGAAGTCCCAAATGATTTCCTCCTGATGCAGTTTCTCGATCAAAGCTCGACACTGAATGGCTGATTTCGGCTGCTTGTTGCTGAATCTGAAAGAACTGGCTTTTGACGGCACATGTCGCAGGAACCACGACTGCAAGGCATATGTGCATCCTTCTACCAAAATGGTCTCTCCGAGGGCAAATCGAGCCAAACCTCTGTAGAGAAAAGCTAGAGCTGCCATGGAGACTGAAAGCTGACGGGTCTGCTTGCTTCTCCATCTTCGAAAAAGTTGGGCGACTCTGATATCGATGAAATTCTGACCATCCTGAAAGAATGCTAGCCCCACTATGCATAGGATCATGGCATGCTGGATTCTTTCTTTCGCTGCTCAAGATAAGGTATCGACTTCTTCGTAGGCCCCATACTTGTGATAGAGTTCGAACAGATCGATGAACTGACTTCCGCTGATCTCTGTGAGAGGCCAGGATCTGCTTCCTGTAGCTCTGGCCAATGCTTCTCGAACATCTACCCCTTTGACATTGATCAAGAATTGCAGCTCGACCGGATCATCTGGCTGACCAGCTGGTTCTGGCAACCCCATGATGTCATTGAACTCGTCCATTAGCATAGTCATCTCTCCCCATGGAAACCAAAACGTGCAGGTACGCGGGTTCCATCGCTCTGCCATAGCTTGAATCAGACTGCCGTTGATGGTTCGCTTGCCCACTGCCGATGCTATCTCCAATCCACAATCGTCCAAGTGGTCTGGGAACATACGCGAGAAGGCGGTGAACCAAGAATAGTACCACCGAGGGAAGAAGGTACGAGACTGGATGACCCGATGATCTGGAGTTTCATCCCTTATTTGATAGAAGACATGATCCCAAGGAAAGATATCATTGGGAGATTCGGATGCCATCGGAGTGATACTGAGGCAAAAGGGAAAAGAGTCAGATAGAATGCAGGACTTACGGATAGAAAAAGGATAGACACAAATCCTGGAAATTTTCGAAAGATCAAGGGGCTCAGGAAAAGACTTTCCAGGGTTTTTAGGAAAATTCTGACACGAAAGAGAAAAGAATGTAGGTAAAAGGAAAAGTATACACCTGGTGTTTTTGGAAAATAGAGGAAAAATTTTGAATAGTACACCCAGGGTTTAAAAGAGGTTGATATACATAGGAGAACACAAGGAAAACATCGCATAATCATAGCTGCACAAACAAGGATGCGCACACAGCACTCCCTAAAGGCTGACTCTATATGCAATATTTGAAACAGCTTGTAGGACCTTAATCCTAACTCTATGGTTTAGATCATCTGATTCCAATCAAGGTACGCCGATATACTCAAGCAGAAGCTTGAAGTACGTGGCATATAAGATATTTCTCCGGTTCTAAGGTAAGGGCTTCCCGACATCCTTGAGCACCTACCGATATACCTCGGACTATGGCCCTTAGGTACGTGGTAGGGGGGCGCGAACCCAAATAAGTGGTCCAGTTGTGAGGCTCTCTCCCGAACTATGGTTTAGTGAGACAGCCCAGCAACGTGAAGACCGGGACAATATAGGTAGGGATGTTTTCAAAATATGATCAACATGCAATAAAATCAGAAGGCTCTAATGCAAGTCCTAAAGAGATAGATTTAAATAAAAAGAATCATACACTTGCATACATTGTTTGCATTCAATCCCTAAAATTGAGGAGAGTTGTATTTAAGACCTAAGTCGAATGTGAACATGAAGTAATCTCCTCAATATAGTCCTACCAAACCATACTTAGATCCTATATGCAATGATGTCAGCTTAGGACAGAGTCTAGGCTCCTCAGGTTTGCATGGAAAATGTAGCTGACATATGTTAGAATAAAGACTTAGATTATATAAAAGCAAAGCAAAGGCATAGATTCAACCGGACAAAGACGAGTGTCATCTCGGTCGCCAAAACTGTGATCATCGCAAAATTTTTCCTATTCTCTTGTGGTTTCTCTCTCTTCCTTCTCTTTTCCTTTTCTAACCTCTTATTTTTCTCCTTTTTGAAGGGAGAAGAAATAAAAGAAAGAAAAGAAAGAGAGAAGAGAAAAGAAAGAAAGAAAGAGAGAAGAGGAACTATTGTGCGTGGTCTCACTTGACCTTAATTTGAAAACATTTAGAAATTTAACTCGCCTCCATTTTTGAAAATATGCGGGAAAATGAAGAGACGGGATTCGCTCGTCGGTACGAGGTTCGACCGTTCCTAGCGCCTTTACTAGGGGTAATCGAACCAAGGATCGAATCTATGCCTTTTGCTTTGGCTAAATATAATCTAAGAATTTATTCTAACTCTAAATGCACAAAGAATCATGCTTGTGCAATGTAAAGATGTGTGCTATTTTGAAAAACATGTTTTTGGAAATTTCCAAGTGTTCTGAGATGAACTTGGTAAGGGAGTGAAGAAATGTTTGAATCTAACTTTAGAACTTGAGATAGATCAGAGAAATTCAAAGTTTTTGAAGTAAATCAGAATTGAAAGAATAAATCTTGATTTTGAGAATGACTTGAAGCTTTTGAAAATGAAAGAAAATAAAATTTCAAAGTTTTGGAAATGAACTTTGGATTTGAACTTGAATTTTTAAGAAAGGAAATGAATACTTGAGATGGAATTGAATTTAGATTTTTGAAATTAGAAATCTTAAATTTAGAATGGATCTGAGAAATCTAAATGGTGTAGAAATGAATTTAAGAAATCCAGATATGATCTGTAAGTGGATTTAGATTTGGAATCTGGAAATGAAATGGAATTGGATCTTTAAACTGGATCTAAAAATAGATGTGGATTTATGGAATTCAGATGAGATTTGAAAAGGGAATTGGGTTCGAAATCTAGAATTGGGAATGAAATTGGATCTAAAAATGGATTTTAAGATTTGAGATCTGATGTAAAATCGGATTATGAATCCTAAGATGGATTTGGATCTGGAGTCTGAGATCCAAATTGTGATTGAATTCTGGACCCTATCATGGATTTGGATCTGCATTCTGAGATCCAAAGTGAAATTGAAATCTGGATCCTAAAGGAGAATTGGATCTGAAGTCTGAGACCCAAATATTGGAATTGGGTCCTGGATCCTAAAGAGAAATTGGGTCTAAAGTTTGAGATCCAATATGAGTGTTGAATCCTGGATCTTTAGAATGAGTTTTGGATCTGAATTTGAGATCCAAAAAGTGAGGATTTGTACTTGGAAATCTGGATCCAAGTTGGATTTTGAATCTAACTTTGGATTTGGAATTTTAAAATATGATTTGAGAATTTTGAACTTGGAATATGAATTTCAAAGTCAAATTGGACTTTGAATTTGAAATTTGAATCTGGAATTTAGAAGATGAATCAAGAATTTCTAAATTTTGAATTGGGTTTGGAAAAATGAATTGAATCTTGAATATACAGGTGAAATTTCAAAGTTAATATTGTACTTTAAGATAGAATTTGGAATTTGAAATACAAGATGATTCTGAAGTTTCAAAGTCAAATTGGACCTTGAAATCTGATTTGAATTTTGAATATAAAATGAATTTGAAATCTCAAAGTTAATTTGAACTTTGAGATTGAAAATAGAATTTTGAAAATTTGAAAGAATGAATTGGATTTTATAAGAATAGATTGAGGAAGATATTTACATCACTTGGAGTTTTTGAAAAATGAATTTTGAGAAATATGATGCAATTCTATCCTAAATGATGAATGAATTTAAAGAATTTTGAAATTGGATTTTGAAAAGCTATTCCATTCTTTAAATGAATTAAAATAAGATTGAAGATATAATACATCCTTGACTATGGTCATTGAATGTATTATATAATAATCTATATTTAAATTCAGGTGAAGAATGAAACACATTTGGTGCTTTTATAGAATTTAAAATGAAATTAACTCTCAATATACCCTGACTATGACCATTGGTATATATTTTGAATTAATTTTAAGTTAAATTCTGATAAAAGAAGAAAATGTTTAAAGAAAATATGATGATTTTGAAAAGGATCTAGTGTTATTCCATAAAAGATGAAAATCCTAAGTCTTGTTTGCACCCTGACTATGGCCATTGATGCAAATCATCAACTTAGGATTTGATCAGCTTTTATTAGAATGGTGCATGTGCCATTCGTGTTTCCCATTCATGAAATTTTTGCAATAAAAGAAAAGATAATTCATGATATTTATATGCTCAGACATTCTAATCTAGTGCAGGAAAGTGAATATTCTCACTAAGATCTAGCTATTACAATGTTGAATTTTAAAATTTATGAGTTTTTATTTCTAGGGAAGAGAAACAGACATTTTCACGTATTTCCTGCAAATACTGAGTTAGTGCAAGGTAAAATTGCGAAATATAAAGAAAATGGAGCAGGCTATGCTAAAGACTAACCTATATACAACCTTATGTCTAGGTTAGTGATAAGATATAAATGAATCTGTTAACCACAAGTCTCATGGAAAAAATGCCTGTATATACGCCTAAATGCCATACCTGTGTATACATGAAATATATAAGTAAGGTGCTTATTATGCTAATGAGGAGAAACGTTCATAAAATTGCACATGGACTTGGTGAATATAGCGAGTGAGTAAGTGGTTGATAATGAAAGCTGGGGATGACTAATATTGGAGGTGAATTTGATGCTGCTATGGGTTTAATGTTATACCAAACATGCTGCTTTTGTGATAGCATGTGACTGAAGGGATGTAATGTGCAGGATGTATGGTTAGGGTGATGACAAAGGATGAAGCCTGCTGGTGTGATGCAGCTGTGTATTAAGAAGTGTGGTAATGAAGTGGTACTGTTACTGAGTAAAGATGTAATAGGCTATGTGAGGTGAAGTACGCCTCTGTGTAGTGAGCTATTAACCATAGCTGGGTTGGACTAATGTTGACCATCCATGACCAGCCAAACAGGAGGCTGGGTTGCATAGTCACGCTGAGAAAGTGGTATCCTATAACCCATTGTATATCCCCTTGCAGAGATTATCTACAAAAGCTTGTTACACCTTCATCTATCATCAACGTAGAGACCACAAACAAAGAAACAAAAATAACTCTTAAAAGATTTCTCTAACCAAAGCTGTAAATGAGAAACCTGAAGGATGATTAAAATGTTTTAGCTAAGACAATGATCAAGTTGTCAGGTTCTCCACACACACAACACTACTAGCAACCAAATTTGATGTTAACCACATCGAAGGACAAGTCCTATGACTAGAGTTGGTTCTGAAGCTCCTTACTGTTGTTGAACAGTATTAACACCTAAGCATAATGCAGAAAACCTAGACAATGTTATACAGGTAAGGACACTTCACACTATGGACATGGTTTGAAAGCAAAGAGATTGTGATAATACCTAAAGACAGAAAAAAAAAAGTCCAATGTTTCTAAATATAAAATTGTAAACCAAATGCATAAATATTTAAGGTTTCATTGTAATTACCTTCACACTCTTTCAACTGATTCCAACAGTACACGCACTAACTAGCCAATGTTACTAAAATGATGCAGTTACCAGACATAATATATAGTCAACTTGCGAAGATGAACAATATACCATGTTCTCAGCTGTATGTTCAAAATGTGGGCAACATCCTTCCAACAATTCACATTCTGTGTGATGCAAACTGAAACAACCATGCACAAAATAATTTTGCCAATTCTGATATGCATTGAAATGGACGTCAGTGAACTCATGGACCCCATACAACTCAGTTAAGGTTAACGGAATACAAGCTTGAGACTATAGATATAAAGCACAATGTTGAGTTAGCATCAAGACCAATCCACAACATAATTATAGATATGCTTCAACTACCAGAAATTTGGTCAAGAGCCTTAGTTCTGTTTAATCCAACTCAATAATAGAAGATATCACGTGTGCTTCTCAAAAGTAGATAAGACCACCATAAGAGACACCAAAATGCAATTTATGAATTGGAGAACCAGGCAAACACATATAATTGGGCTAAAACACACATGTGAAGAATCATATACCACGCATGATAAATACAGGAGATGAGAAAGGATAGAGAGAGGAAAAGAATGAAAAGAGAAAGAAAAGAAAAAGGGGGGTACCTGCTGCTGCGTTATTTATTCAAGTGATGAAAGAAGCAAAGAATATGCAATCGTAACACTATGTTGCAGGTAACAGAAGAGGTTGTTGTACCACAAGTGCAGAGAGATCATATACAGCAGGGTGTTTGGTGACCTTTTTGGGTTTTATGCTGCTTTCTCAGCCATCAAGCTTATCACCTGGACCAACGGGCTCTGTTCCAGCTTCTAAGGTGAAAGTCTTTGTTTGTACCGTGATTTACTGAAGTTCTGAGGCCTCTGGAAGCAATCAGATGGTGGCTTCAACCGTGGCTTTACAGGCTATTGTCGGATTTGGTTGGGCTCCATGGCTTCTTGAATCATAGCCAATCTTCAGCCACAGATGTGACCGATTGGTGATTGGAGATCCGATGGATGGCGTTGCAAAAAAAGAGGAGGGGGTCAGGCTGAGCTTGACGGCGCCCTGCTGTGAGGGGAGGATCCTTCGGAATAAAAAACCAGGAGGAAGAAGAAATGTCGAAAAGGAGCAAGGAAGAGGAGGAGTCAGGGAAGCTTCGGTCGATCGTCTCCCCCTTTAGCCTTCCCCTGTGGTGGTTTATATAGCAAATGGAGGAAGGATCTGGAAGGCGATGGGGATTGATGGAAGGAGCTTGGAGATGAACAGAACAGGGAAAAAGAAGGGCGAAGGTTGTTGAGAAAGAAGGGTTGAGGGAGGTCGTTGGGAATCGGATGGCTGAAGGATGCACATGGGGGTCATCGGCCATGGAGGGAGAGAGGCAAAAGTGAGGGGGGGGGGCGAGAGAGGAAGGCGAGTTAGGGTTTTCAAAAACCCTAACTCGACTTTTAAACCTTAAAAGTTAGTTTTTCCAAAAAAAGGCCTCCTTTTCAGGTTTTTCTAAAAAGATGGTTAAAGGTGAGTTTTTTCGGCAAAAATCTTCAAAAACCACGTAGTTTTTCCTAATTTTTTTGGTTTTTTGCATGATTTTTCCATTTTTTGTATTTTTGGAACATAATCTAAGTTTTTTACATAAAAAAAAGATTAAACGCTAATTTTTTTTTGTATTTTTCTGAGAAATATTTACAAAAGTATTTTTCTGAGAATTTCAGACTATTTCAGGGAAATTTCTTCAGAAGAATGGGTTTGGATCCAAGTTTTGAGAAAACATTCAAGTTTTAAACCTCGATTTGAGGACTATAATATGATGGATCCAAACGGATACCGGCCGAAGTGTCTGAGCTTTTCAAAAAGTTATTTTTGATAATTTTGAGAATTTGATTTAAAATTGGATAATGAAGCTCAGATTTGGATTTTGATGTAGATCCGGATCCGAAATTGAGTCAGATATGTAAAATGAATTTAATTTCAACAAAATTTGAGAAATAAAAAATAGAATTTAGATTTAAAACCGACTCAATTACCCAAAAGATGGGGGAAAAGGGGAAAAAGGGGATATTTACAACATTTTGAAAATTTTGGGGTGTTCACAATGAGAAGATGGGGAAGTCGGCAAACCAATCGCCTCTCCATAGCCATGGCAGCGCTCGCCTTCCTATATCGAGGTCTGACTCGATTCTCGCTTGGAGAATCCATTTTCGTTGAAGGATGCATCTACGCACTTCAGTCCTGGTTTTTCCAACACGTTCCAGCCCGAGCAAGCTCTTTCAGATACAATGGTCAAGAACTTCTCCTAGTACCGCAGTATCGAACCATGATCAACAACATTCAGGAAGATGACATCGTTTGGGACTATTTTGATCGGCAAATATCTTCTCCCAGATATACCTACGCTTATGGCAAGCGGTTCAAGTTGCTAGGACCATTCTTCTGCACTTACTACCAACCAGAGAGATGTGTTCGGCAGTTCTCCCAGAGGCAGCAGTATGTCGAAGCCCGACTATTATCAGGAGCTATGGCAGAGTTCGATCTCACTTCCGCACAATGGTCCGGGGCATATCATTCTGCCCGCTACAGCTGGGATTCCTTTGTCTCTCTTAAAATCTTTCCAGGTCCTAGAGTGTCTACCGACTATCATGAATGGTGGCAAATTGTTTGTCCCCCACCTCTTTGTCAAGATCAATAAAGTCATGTTTCCTCATTTCTATAAAATTGTCTCTCTTTCCATTGTGGTTTGACGACCTTGCCTAGGTAACAAGGCATATTTTCGTTGTTTATTTCTTTTGCAGAAGGAATGACAACACAATTGTCGTGATTCCCGCGACGACTCAGTCCCTAGTAATGGGATATCTTTTTTTAAATTGTCTACCATATTTTCAGCAAATATTTCTTCCAAAAAATCAATTCCTACAAAATCTAATCAGGTCTTTGCCCTGCAGAGAGCATCCACAGCATTTGATGGTGCAAACAAGATCAGGCAAAAGGACAGCAACACCGCAGTACTCGTCAGCCTCGGAAGAAGAAATGGGTTCCTCCCGATCCAAGAAGAGTCAAGAGCAGCAACAAGAAGATGATGGCATAGACCCTCAAATGTATGCCATGTTTCGCAAGATGATGAACAAAATGATGAATGAGCAGCCCGGGACCAGCTCAGAAAGGAACCCATTCAGAGAAAAGTTTCATGGTCACAGGGGTAAGAAGGCTTCCAAGAAGCAAATCCAGCCAGAAGAGATTTCAGATGAATCAGACTCAACTGAAAATACTGATGAAGAATATGAGGTGCCTCCGGCATTTCAGAAACGTGGCCAAAGTAAATGCCACAGATCAAAGAGCAGAGAGGCAGAAGAGCCTTTGCAAGCGCAGTTCAAGGAAATGGCCCGAGTTGTCAAGGATCTGCAAGCCCGCGACAAGGGCAAGAAAGTCTTCACCAGTGAGGACTTTTATGACGGCTTAGAAGGGGATGATGATCTGGAGAATCTTCCCCAAAAATTCATCAAGTTCGATGGTTCTGGCGACCCAAAAGCACATCTCGCCACTTTCTTTGCAGAATGCTCTCGGTTCAAAAGGGACAACAGAGCACTATTTCTATGCTTCCCTCGCAGCTTGGAAGGAGTTGCAGCCAAGTGGTATGCTGAGCATATCAACCCAATCGAGCTTAAGGAGTTCGACAAAGTTGTGAATCTGTTTATTGAACGCTTCTTGTTCAACACAGAAGCGCTGCCTACATTAAGCCATCTCTGCAATTTGAGGCAGAACGAGAATGAAAAGGCGCGGGACTTTATTCACAGATGGAGATCGGCCTGCAACAAAATGAGAGATCCTATCTCGGAAAGGCACGCCCTGTCCTTAATCCTCAACAACTTTTCGCAGCCGTTAAGAGGATTAATCTCCACAGCACCATCCAGGACCTTCATTGAGCTTACTGAACGAGCCGAATGGCTCGAACTAAGTGTGGAAAATGGAGTCTATGAAGGCTTCACCTTTTCCAAGAACAACTCCCATGGTGAGCAGAAGAAGAAAGCTCACTTCACTTATTCTGCCAACAACAACAACAAAGGCCGAAATCAGCACAAAGGGCAGAAGAAAGATTACTGCTACAGCTCAGGCAGTTCGAACCACAAAGATCAGAAAGCAAAGCCTACCCCTCAATACAGCAAGCCTCCTCAGCAGGATCAAGGGCCGAAACTGCGTGAGAAGACTAGACATGAAGGATGGAGTTACGATAGAAAATTTACTCCTCTTGACCAATCACTCGAGGATGTGCTCGAGTACATGCTATCAAAGGAAATGGTTAAGTTGCCCAGATTGGTCGATCCCCCTGTGCCCATGGGGAAATGGAAAGATCAGTTCTGCAAGTTCCACAGGACAGTGGGACACAACACTGAGAACTGCTTTGTTCTCAAAAACATCGTGCAAGATCTCATTGAAAAGAATCTATTGGTAGAAGGAGAAGAAGAAGAGAAAATAGACATTCTCAATCACCCCTTCCCTTCGCACACCACAGCTGTAGTATCGGCACAGCCATTTCTGCCGCATGAGCACATCAAGCCGTGTTCTGCACAAGATCTACAAGTTCAGCATCAGGTATCAGTGCTACGACAAGCAGCTCCTGGTTCTAAGAAGATGGACTTAATCTCAGCATTCGACAAAATGAAAGTTTCGGAAGCATCTATGAAGTCAGCCCCCAAGTCAAAGGGAACTCCTGACTTCTTCAAGCAAATTATCAAACCCAGGCTAGAGAATTCAAGTCAGAAGCCTCTGACCGCTTTATCCAATGTCTCCATCCTTGACTTGGCCAAGAATTCTAGCAATCACCAGGAAGTACTGGATGATTTACTCAGGAAAATCAAGGTTAAGCCCAGTACCACTCCTGAAGACATGGCACAGATTGTGAACTCCGCCATGACCAATGCACCAATTACCTTCTCGGATGAGGACCTTCCAAAGCCTCATTCCTTTCACAATAATGCTCTTTACATCGCCGTTCGGGTAAGGGGAATGACAGTACCCCATGTACTGGTCGATGGAGGCAGCAGCAGCCTCAATATATGTCCCGAGATGACCGCAAAAGCATTAGGGATCAAAGATGAAGAATACATCCCAGATCCCATCACAATCTATGGATTCGACAACCATGGTCAAACGGCAAAAGGGAAGATATTTCTGGAGGTATTCATCAACTATTCGGTGCACTCCGTCCTTTTCCATGTGGTTAACGTGCCACCCACCTACAACTTGCTGCTCGGAAGGACGTGGATTCACAATGCAAATGCAGTGCCTTTCACCCTCCATCAATGCGTGAAATGGTCAAAAGGTGGAATGATTACCACTATACTGGGAGAAGACCCAGAAGAAAGGCTCCCGCAGCCCATGATTCCTCGGCCATCATTCAACGCGGATATTCCCAGCATCAGGGAAAGTGAAGAGATCAATCTCGGAGAGAATCGAGAAATACTTCAGGCATCCTCAGAACTATCTCCGCACACGGTAGCCATGACCCGATGGAGAGGTCCTCAATTCTTCAAGGTTGGAGGCCGAATCGACTACAGCACCATTAAAGATCACCCATTGTTTCCACAATTCATGAAGTCAAGAAAGGGATTTGAGTTACTCCTGAAACATGGTTATCAACCCTTCAAGGGACTCGGCAAGAATGAGGACGGCCGCATCGAGCCAGTGATCCAAAAACATCATCCCCACAGAGCAGGACTAGGGTTCTCCGGAGGAAGCTCGTCAAAGAAGACTGTTTTTTGCAAAGGGGCACAATAAAGACCATTTGTTATTTCTTTCCATTCTTTCCAAAATAAATGTCTCATTTTATCAAATGTCATTGACCAATTCAATCAATAAAATTCCAAGTTTCTTTGTCTATCCGGATGCCATCTACTCCCTTTCTGTCTATCTCTTCATTTTATAATTCAATGCCATTTTATGCATGGTTCTCTTCAAATGATTGCTTGTCTTACTATAGGCCGATTTATCCGAACCAGATTTCTTCTCCAAAATTTCAGAATGACTTCTCGAACAATCAAGAAGCTCGTTCTCAATCCCAAGGCTTTTCAGAAATTGGCAACAATTCACAAAATCAAAGCAAGCATCGGAAATGATAAGATTGCAAAGCAGTCAGATGATTGTGCAGAATACGATCAGTCTCTTCAAGAATTACCAGAGTTTGCCGTTGTTCAGAAGCAAGATGAACCATCTCCTCTAGTACAAGATCCAACCGAAGATGTTAATATCGGTTCAGAGGAAGATCCCAAAATTCTCCAGATCGGAACCAGTCTGAGTCCAGAAGAAAAGAAAAGGCTTACAGATTTTCTCAAGCGGCATGAAGAAGTGTTCGCATGGACATATGAAGACATGCCGGGCTTAGACCCCAAATTGGTCGAACACCGTCTTGTCTTGAAACCAGATGCTAAGCCAGTTAAGCAAAAGCTGAGAAAAATGGATCCCATAATAGAACAACAAGTCAAAGGACTTGAAGATTTGCTCAAAGCAGGATTTATCCGAGCTATTGACTACCCGGATTGGTTGGCCAATATCGTCATTGTCCCAAAGAAAAGCGGCAAAGTAAGGATCTGCATAAACTTCAGAGACCTCATGTTTTCATCGCAAAAATTTTTAACTTTTTGCGAGTCAAACTGACCTTTGAAATAGTTTTTGAAAATAACTCACCTCCGTTTTAAAATGCGGGAAAATTCCGTAGAATGGGACTCGCCTGTCGGTACGAGGTTCAACCGTTCCTGCCACCTTTAACAGGGGTAATTGAACCAAGGATCAATCTTATGCTCTACTCTATTCAACTTGTCTAAATCATATTCTAATTTCTAAATGCACATAGAATCAGGCATGTGCTATGAATTTTCAGAAAATGCACATTTGAAAACATGATGTTTGCTTTGAATGATTGAAATATTTAAAAAATGTAAAACTTGGAAAATCGTGAATTGGGATTTGAAATGTACTTCTGAGAGAAATAAAAATCAATTTTGAGGAATCCTTGACATTTGGTGAAAATCGATTCTGAGAAACTTGGTTTCTCTGAATTCAAACTTTGAAATTGAAATTCTAACTTAGAAAATTTGAATTTGGAACTTTTGAAATACTTGAAATATTCTTTGGCAAATCCATATTTTGAGAAAATCGATTTTTGAATAAGACTTAGAAAAATTTTGATTTCTCTAACTTCAAACTTTGAAATTGACTGCATAACTTTGGAAAATTGAGTTTATCAACTTGAGAGACACTTGAAATATTCTTTGAAATTCAATGCTTTTGGGAAAATCGATTTTGCTATAAGACTTAGGAGATTTTGAGAAAATGAACTTCTTTGAATTGAGATTGGAATTGGAATTGGCAAATGCATGAAATGCATGAATATGGATTTAAGGAATTGAGAAATACTTTTTGTATTTTTGAGAAATGCAGTGCATTTTTGAAGTTAGCCTAAGAGTGTAGGCTGAATGTGGCTAATGTGAAGATCATAAATCTAAGTATCATTCGTATTCTGACTATGGCCATAAATACAAATTCCACCAAGTTTATAAACTTCATAAAAGCTAGTGCATGTGTCATTCGTGTAGACCATAGTGAGTTTGAATATGCATGAATCATCATCCATCACACATTAACATTATTAAGAAGAAAATAAACTATATGCAATGCAACCTAAGCTAAGCAGGAAATGTAAATTCTTATTCCAAAGTTTAATTATAAATTACATCACTATTGAAATTTAAATACATGAAAAATAAAGTCTTCAATGTACCTGCAAAACTAGAAAACTTGGTTAATGAAAATATGTTGGCTTTTCTAGATTTATCCAGTAATATCTAGAAATTACTGGATATTGCTAGATATAAGCCTTTTGCCATGATTCCCTTAAATCAAAATGATAAAGTATGAAAAAAAATGGAATAAATAAGGAAGATAAGATATGAAATTTCAAAATTGGGGTCCAAATGACCAAAACACCCCTAATAACAAGACTATGGCCTTGAAATTAGGGTTTTTTAGAAAGATATTTGGATAAAATGCAAGTTTTGAAATTTGAATGGAATAAGCTAAGCTAAATATGATGTGACATTATTAAAAATATGGAAATTAGGGTTAAGGATTTCGAAATTGAGGTCAAATGACCAAATTGCCCCCGATAGCAAGACTATGGCCTTGAAATCAGGGTTTTCTGAAATAGATTTTGGTAAAAACTTAGGTTTTATGCACTAAATGAAATCAAATGAGCATCAAATTAAACCTAAAGCATCCTAATATGATTATGAACATGATTAAACCCTAAAAATATATGCTTATGCACGAAAATCCAATAATATCACAAAAAATTTGATTTTAACAGTGTTTTTGGATCTTTCAGGAACCCGGTTTTGCAATTTGCTTAATTCAGCCATCAATCAGATTCCAAAAATCCTCAAAATTGGTACCTGCACTTGTTATAACCCTAATGTCGAATTGGAATTATAAAAATAATTTTTTGACATTGAATTAATCCGAAAATTGCATTAAACCCTAAAAATATGCTATTTTTGACCTAATTCACCAACCAGTCTCAGTCCAAGACCTGAACCAGGGGTCAAATCTCCATGAAAATCCATGGAATTTTACAGACACTAACTAAGGAAAAAAACAAAGATTTTTCAATTTACAGATTGGAAAAATCATCTCCGGTTAGGGAGAAACCCTTTCGGCAATCTGAGCTAAAATATATCACTTTTAACAGGGATTAAAATGGCTACTTCAGATTGAAAATACAAACATAAATAGCAATCCTAAACAAAAATCTCTGACATTTTAGTGGCGAATAGTAGACATAAAAATAAAAATACTCACTTTTTACAGATCATGAATTGGATCTGTGGTTTGGGATTTATGACTAACACAAGTCTGATTAGGGTTTTGGTAAACCCTAACGAGTTTTAAATTTAAAAACAGATTCTCTGAAAGGGGAAAAATATTAAACAGTGATCAAAAAATCCAAACATTTCACAGCAGACAGATATACTCAATGTGAATCCATAGCATATTACAGATCTAAAATCGGATATGAGATGAGAGAAATATCATCACAGCAAGTTACCGTCTTGATTTTAACCACAATTTTAAAGCTTTAAAAACCCGATTTGATGTCTGATTTTTTTGACAGGGTTCCCGAAATCCAAAACCTCTTATTTTTCTACAGTAACTCAATAACTCGTGAATGCATCACATATAAAAAAATCAGAAATAAACAATGAGTACTTCGATCCTAAATAACATTATCTTTACTGTTCTAAACCTAAAACTCACAGAAATTTAAGAAACTTGAAAAACCATGCATTAACTAATGTAAATCAATAAAATAAACCATAAAACAGTAAATAAAAATTATTTATATGCTATAGAACGTAAAACAAACATGAATAAACCATGAAAATAAAATAAAAACAGGGAATCAATGGCTGGAATTTGATATCACCTTTAAAACATAGATTTAACCCATTAAAAGGGTAAATCATATATTTTATTGGTTAATAATGTAAAGAATCATATTAAAATCAATTCTAATAGATTAAAATCCCTGTAAATCACCCAAAACAGGGTTAGATCACCTTCTTGGATCCTTCTTGCTGATTCTTGATGGTTCTTGAGGTGAAACCATGGTTGGATCTTCATAAGGAGGGGTGTCCAAGCCTAGATCTAGGTTTAAATAATTAAAAACACTAAATAAAATATTAAAAATTGAAGAAATTATTTACCTTGGAGTTGCAGCAATGGAGGAAGGCTGGAGAGGATAGAGAAGCTCCAAGAATCCAATAGGAGGTGGCTGGAAAATTTGTCCCCCCTATAGCCCCTTTTTATAGAAAATTTTTAGGTTTTTAAAAAAATGGAAATTTTGGAAATTTTGGACTCTAAAGGGGGGGCGATTTTGGGGTGTAGTTACTATCCTACCCCTAGCCTAAATTATCCTATTTAATACCTAATTAACCCCTAGACTCTCCTAAAAAATCCCCAAATGTAATGCCACTTGGCATTTTTAACATTTGAGTTTTAAAACACCTTTTAAAAACCTTTAAAAACACTAGTTTTAAAAACTAACTTTCAAAATGAGTTTTCAAAATAAATTTTAACTCTTCTAAACCTCTAACATTAACCAAGACATCAACTAACCCTAGTCTAGCCCTGGCTGACTCGAATATGGCGCCACCCCAAGTGGGCCCTACTTGAGTTTTTTCAAAAAGCGATTTTAAAACTTGAAATTGAAGGAGTTTTCAAAAGGATTTTCAAAAGCAATCTTAAAATTAGAATTTTTGAAATGGCATAAGGTTCTAACTGAATTAGAATTCCTCTGGATATGGTGCCAACTGAGTGGGCCCACATCGAGTTTTGGAAATTTTGAAATAAACACTGAAAATGGCTTTGAAAAAGGGTTAAAATCGACATTTGAAATTCAAGATCTTTGAAAATAGGGTCTCAAGCGAACTGGAACTCCGAGTTAGAGTCCTGAACTCTTAGGACTCTGAGATTTTAAATTTTAGAATTCAAATGTAAAAATTTTCGAAAGATTTTATCAAGAAATGATGAAATAAGTCAGAAAACACAGTCAGGGTTAGACTCCTAACTCGACCGAACTCTAAAATAGAGTCCTGAACTAACTGGACTCTATAAAATGACCTAAATTTCGAAAACAAACGAAAAAGATTGAAAATGGAAGTAAAACAGACTTCAAAACAGACTTCTGACCGGATTAGGACTCTGTCAGAGTCCTGATCGGACTGAAACTTTCAAAACTTTGAGAAATTTAATGAATAGAGGAATTCAGAAGCGACACCACCTCAATGGGTCTCATCTGTGAATTGGAATCGATTAAAATTTGAATTTGAAATGAATTCAGATTGTTTCCTTGAGAAAATATTTCGAAATATAAAGTCCTGGGGCTGGAAAATGACAGAGTGTTGAATAAAAACCCAGGTTTTGAAATTGATTTTGAAATAAAAGCTTTAAAATTCAAATCTGGATTGAATGTTTTAAAAACTGGAGTGCTGGATCTCAAGAATGAGATGCAATGTCATGCAATGCTATGCAATGCGATGGAATGATATGCAGAATACATGCAATGATATGCAATGACACATGAAATGGACAAACACTGGATGAGAGTGAAAAGTTGGGGTGTTTACAGATGCCCCTCTTTGCTGCTAAGCCGGTTAGAAGCCGAGCTTAGTGGCAAAGAAAACACACCAAATTTGAACCATAAAAATGCCTTAGTTAGATAAATTTGACTGGGTATGAAAGAATTAGTTCAAGTGATGATGGTAGATATGAAATGGAAAATAAGTAGAAAATTTTATTTCAAAAGAAAGTAAGATTCAGGTTTTGTCCTTAACCTGGATAGGACGGGAAATACCTCGTATGGAACGAAGCTCAGGCTTAACCTTTAACTTGATTGGGAAATGAAATACCTCATCACGTGAGGCTCAGGTTTGTACCCTTGACCTGATTGGGCAGAAAATGGACGGAACCCTAAAAAAAAGAGACCGTGATGGAACCTTCGGATTTCCGCACAATGAATCCGATAGGGGTTTTGCAAAAGGAAGGAAATTGGGGTCCCTAAAGTTTGAAAAGGGATTGATTTTGGGCGTCTCATTGCTGAGACTAATTAACTTTTGAAATTGCCTTTTGCTGGAATTGCTGGCTTAACCTCAAGCCGAAATTGGACTGTCTATGGTGGGACAGTGGGGTCACAGGGAAGTGTGCGAATCTGAGAGCCCAGGCGCTCAGATTATACCGAAGAAGGGAAGGAATCTTGAAAACTCCCATTATCAAGTCCTAAAAGGGATGGTGTCAGGATGCGCCAAAGATGAACCTCAAGCTCTCGCCTCACGCCAGGATAGCTAGAAAATATTGTCAAAATGTTGAAAATTGTTGTTGATTCAAAATGATTGAAAATGATGCACATTGTTTTGAAAGTATTCCCTCTTTTCTACCTGAAGTATTAACTCCGACTGGGCTTAACTCTCTAGAATCAAAATTCGAATTCAAATTGCTTGCGATTGACTTTCTTTCAAGGAAGCTATCAATTTCCTTGATATGGACGAAAAAGAAAGTATTCTTGATATTGCGAGAGCTATTGGTGAAAGAATATTGATAAAAGAATTTCACAAAATTAAAGAAGATTCTTGATAGATTTGGCAGTCTGATATCCTGGGATTCTTTTCTCATGATGATCTTTCTGCACTCTTTTTTTAGCAGATTGGAGCTCTCTTGGATTTTTCGGGAATTACATCATCCTTCATTTTGGAGATGTCCTGACTTTTCTCTCTTTTTTTCTTGGGAAGGATACGTCACAAACTCCTTCATCTCAGAGATGTTCCGATCCTTCTTTTCTCTCAGGGATTATCTTGATAGTTATTGGCTCATTGGTTGGGAAATCTCTTGATGATAGCTGAAATTAAATATCTTTTAGGGTTTTTCGGTAGGCTCATCACACTCGCCTTCATCTTGACGGTGATCTGAACTTTCCCTGGAAGGATCCGTCACAAACTCCGTCATCTTGGAAATGATCCAAATCTTCTTTGGCCCTGGGGGTCGACTCGCTTAATTCGCCTTCATCTTGACGACAATTGAGAGATCCCTTTTGCAGATATTTAATTGCAGCTTAGGTGATTGAGGAGATATGGAGATTGAGTGGATTTTTTTTGTATCACCCAGGATATTTCAACTGCTTTATTTTTCAAGAATGGTCTTTAAAAATGTGCCATTGACTGCGATCAATATCAATCACTCATGCCTTTGCAACAACATTGAATTCTCTTTGCTGGCCATATCGCGGATTTATTCTTCATCCTTTTGGTTGGCCAATAAAAAGATTTTGAACTTTGAATCCTTTTTTGTGAAAGCATTGCCCTTTCGGAAGTAATAGTGGAGGCATTCTGAAGTAATAATTTTGTGCAATAAAGATTTTTGAAATCAACAAATATTTAATGACAAATTGGCAAAATTTTCTTGAAATCCTTTTGTGAAATCGAGCATTTGAAGCACAACGCAACACATCCATGACAAAAATTCTCTTCTCCTTTCCCCAAAGGAGAAGATTCAGAAATTGGAATTTGGGAATTACTCCTCTCTTCCCTAAAGAGGAGGTGTTTGCAAAATGAACTTTCGAAGAAAAATTAAGCTTTTGTCAAAACTTCCTAACATTAGGCTTCTCTTATGGAAAGGGGGCCGGAATTGGTGAGGTTGGTAAATTGGTCATGAAGGAACGAGTTCATCACACTCTCCCTGAAAAGAGGGTCCTTCATGATGAAATGGCCTAGTCTGAAATTATGGGGTCACAAGGAAAGCAAGTCTCCATCGAGTCTCTCCCTATAAAAAGGGTTCCTTGTGTGAAATTTGGAATTTTGTTTTGCAAACGGTTCACAAAGACACGAGTCCCTTCAAACTCTCCCTGAAAAGGGGCTAAGTGAACGAATTGGATAGCATGCGAAAAGAGCGAGCTCCCTCGAACTCTCCCTATAAAAAGGATCTCTCGCAAGAAAACATTTTTTTTTGGAATTGGGTATTGGGTGACCAAAAGGTCGAAATTTGGAAATTGGAATTTTGAAATTTGATATTTGAAATTGGAAATTGGAAATTGGAAATTGGAAATTGGAAATTGGAAATTGGAAATTGGAAATTGGAAATTGGAAATTGGAAATTGGAAATTGGAAATTGATAATTGGAAATTGATAATTGGAAATTGGAAATTGGAAATTGGAAATTTGGAAATTGATAATTCGAAATTGGAAATTGGAAATTGGAAATTTGGAAATTGATAATTGGAAATTGGAAATTGGAAATTGGAAATTGGAAATTGGAAATTGGAAATTGGAAATTGATAATTGGAAATTGGAAATTGGAAATTGGAAATTTGGAAATTGATAATTGGAAATTGGAAATTGGAAATTGGAAAATTGGAAATTGATAATTGGAAATTGGAAATTGGAAATTGGAAATTGGAAATTGGAAATTGGAAATTTGGAAATTGATAATTGGAAATTGGAAATTGGAAATTTGGAAATTGATAATTGGAAATTGGAATTTGATGAGTGATCAACACGAGGACTGAACTCAAGAGGTCGACTGACATGACCATTTAGTGGAACACTAACACGAATGCTCGATTTTGAAAAGATACCGGTATGCATACCGGTTTAAAAATGTACCAGTTTGGATACTGGATTTTGGTTCAGTTCTGGTGATTGTCTTTCAATCTTGAATCGTCAGGAATTGTGATGGGATTGATAGTTGAAATCTCAATACTGACCAGATCGTTATTAATGCGATTGTATGCAAATGAATGCAAATTAATGCACATGAATGCATAAGTGCGTGAAATGAGAGATTTGTTTATCCTGCCTGCATACAGGATATTTGTAGATAAAAACAAAATTTTAAAATGCCCCAGTGTAACTGGGAAAAAGAATTTTGATTATTATTGAAGAAAATTTAGAAGAATTACAAAGAATAGGGAATTGTTCAAGTATAGATTTTTTTCAAATGTCGAGCATTGATGGGATCTGGTAATTCTATTCCATCAGCATTGATGAGCCGATATGAATTGCGAGGTAGTGCCTCTTTGACAATATAAGGACCTTCCCAATTTGGCGCCCATTTGCCACCCGGGCGGTGCCTGAGATAAGCTGTTGATCTGAGCACTAGATCATTGACACAAAATTTTCTCTCAATGACAGATTTTGCATATTGTCGGGCTATCCTCTGGCGATAGGATTGAGCATGCTCTGCTGCTCTGAGCCTTCTTTCATCAAGCAAATCAAGTTGTACCAGTCGCTGTTGCTGATACTGATCAAGAGGTAATTCTAGAAGTGATGCAAATTTCAGAGCAGGTTTCTGAACATGTAGAGGCAGTACTACTTCAGTTCCGTAGACAAGTTCTGACGGAGTAGCATTCGTTGGAGTTCGAATGGTGGTTCTGTATGCCCATAATGCATCGTGAATCTTTTCATGCCAGTCACGGCCCGTTTCTAAAGTTCGCTCTAGGATTCGAATCAGAATGTTGTTGGTGGCCTCTGCCTGACCATTCCCTTGAGGATAATAAGGAGCAGAAAAATGATGATGAATTTTGAACTTTGAGCAGAATGTCCTCATTCTCTCATTCTTGAAATGACTGCCATTATCCGACACAATATCATGCGGTATACCGAAACGGCAAAGGATATTCTTATGGATGAAAGAAACCACGTGTCGACCTTCTACTGTGCGTAGAGTGACTGCTTCTACCCATTTAGTAAAATATTCTGTTGCGGCCAGAAAATATTTATGACCATTAGAGGCTGAAGGAGTGATGGGGCCTACAACATCGAAAGCCCACATGGAAAATGGCCATGGCGAGACGACAGATTGCAAGTATGTCGCTGGCGCATGTATGGAAGGCGCATGCATCTGACATTGAACACACTTCTTCACAAAACGATAGCAATCTTGTTGCATAGTTTTCCAATAATATCCTACTCGGATGATTTGTTTGACGAGAGTCTGATAGCCAACATGACCACCGCAAATGCCTTCATGTGCTTCTTGCACAACTTCTTTGGCTTCTTCTTTGTCCAAACATCTGGAATACTCAGAACTGAATCCACAACGATAAAGGATGTCGGCAATAATAAAATATCGAGCAGACATGCGTTGAATTGCTCGCTGCTCTCTCTTTGATAATTCTGGAGGAAATTCACCAGTTTTAATGAAATTTTTGATATCATGATACCAAGGCTTCTTCTTTTGCTCAGCTTGGTTTATTTGCTCTACTGAGACGAAAGCGGGTTGATCGAGTCTGCCAATTTCAAACGAGCGACAAGATTCTCCACTCCTGAAAGACATGATGGATCCCAGATTAGCTAAACTGTCTGCAACTTGATTGAAATCTCTCTTGATATGGAAAAGTTGGAATTCTTCGAATTTGTTGGCAAGAGCTGAGACAATCTTCTGGTAAGGAAGTAATTTATGATCTTTCACTTGCCATTCGGCCAGAACTTGATTGACGATTAACAAAGAATCGCCATAAGCATGCACTCTTTTGACATTGAAGTCCTGTAGAATTTTCAGACCTTGTATCAAAGCTTCATACTCGGCCATACTGTGAGTGCACCGAAAATCCAGTTTGAGAGAAAAGGGAATCATCTCCTTCTCTGGTGTGATTAGCAGAATTCCGATTCCTATGCCTGTCATATTCTTGGAACCATCGAAGAATAAATTCCAAATTGGGGATTGTTGAATATTGCAGATCCGCTCATCGGGGAAATCATCCTCAGCTTTAACATCCTCTGCTAGAGGAAAATCTGCTAATTGGTCTGCAATTGCGTGGCCTTTGATAGATTGCTGAGAGACATATTCCAAGTCATATTGCATTAATAGGACTTGCCACTTGGCGATTCGTCCGCTGAGAAATGGTTGTTCAAGAACGTACTTGAGAGGATTTAATTTAGATAGAATCTTGACTTCAGACGCCAATAGATAATGTCGCAATTTCTGACACATCCATACCAGAGCTAGGCATGTCTTCTCTATCTGAGAGTATTTCTTCTCGTAATCAATAAAGGTCTTGCTCACATAATAAATGGCGTGTTCTATCAAGCTGCCTTCTTCGTATTGCGCCAAGAATCCGCCGCAAGCAACTTGATTAACTGAAATATATAGCAATAGGGGTTTCCCTAATTCTGGTGGCTTTAAAACAGGAGGATTGAGAAGATATTTCTTGATGCGTTCGAACGACTGCTGACACTCTGGTCCCCATTCGAACCTCACTCCTTTTCTGAGCAAATGATTGAAAGGCTCACATCTCATGGCCAAATTAGAAATGAATCGCCGAATTGATTGCATGTGTCCTTGAAGGCTATGCAATTCTTTGAGATTAGTCGGGGGCGGCATGCCAATGATAGCTTTGGCCTTAGCGGGATCCATTTCTATCCCCTTCTTGCTAACCAAGAAGCCTAGCAACTTGCCTGATTTGACTCCAAAGACACATTTTTGTGGATTGAGTCTTAGCTTGTAAAGAATGAGTCGCTTGAAGACTTGATTAAGAGCTTCGATGTGATCTTCTTCTTCTTTGGATTTCACCAGAATATCATCGACATATGCATCCATAGTCTTGTGCATCTGATCATGGAAAATAACGGCCATAGCGCGCTGATAAGTGGCTCCAGCATTCTTAAGTCCAAAAGGCATAACCGTGTAACAGAAAGTGCCCCATGGCGTGGTAAAGGATATTTTGGATTGATCACGGGCGGCTAACTTGATTTGATTATATCCGGAGTATCCGTCCATGAAGGAAAACATAGCATGCCCGGCTGTGCTATCGACTAGGAGATCAATGTTTGGGAGCGGATAGTCATCCTTTGGAGTGGCTTTATTGAGATCACGGAAGTCGATAAAGATTCGCACTTTCCCATTCTTCTTAGGAACTGCTACGATATTCGCCAACCAATCCGGGTAATCAATTGCTCGAATGAATCCTGCTTTAAGCAGATCTTCAAGTCCTTTCTTGACTTGTTGCTCGATTCGAGGATCCATTTTTCTCAACTTCTGCTTGACTGGTTTCGCCTCAGGCTTTAGAACGAGGCGATGTTCCACCAATTTCGGATCTAAACCTGGCATATCCTCATAAGTCCATGCGAATACTTCTTCATGCTGCTTGAGGAAATTAGTGAGCCTTTCTTTCTCTTCTGGGCTCAAACCACTGCCAATCTTGAGAATTCTAGGATCGTCTTCTGATCCGATATTAATATCCTCAGTCGGGTCTTGAACTAAGGATGATGGCTCATCTTGCTTCTGAACCAATGCAAATTCTGGCAGTTCTTGAAGAGCTGAATCGAACTCTGCGGATTCTTCTGACTGCTTTGCAGTCTGATTGCATTCTGTTCTTATTCTGACCTGATGAATTATTGCTGATTTCGAACAGGCTTTTGGATTAAAGACGAGCTTCTTGATAGATCGGGAAGACATTCTGAAAATTGGAGGATAAATTGATTTAGGGAAATTGCTCATCATGAAATAAATTGCTTTTATTGAAAATAATTAGAAAGATAAAAGAGCAAAATGATTTCAATTTTGTGAAGATTTAATATTGAGGAGTAAAGAGACAAATGGCACCAAGATAGACAAAGGAAACTTGCAACTTTATTGAAAGATAGAATTAATCAAAATGACAATGATGAGAATGAAATGGGATATCATCGCGAATGTGGAAATAAAAGAATGGAAATGAAAAGACAAGCAAATGCCCTTAGTACATTCCTTCAGAGATGACCGCTGTATTATAAGGGGGAAATGGTTATTTCAGAATTTCTATATTCTCATCTTCGGCACCTTCCACCAGAAGATTCTTATCAATAAGGTCCTGAACAATGTTCTTCAGAACGAAGCAATTCTCAGTATTATGCCCCACTGTTCGATGAAATTTGCAGAATTGGTCTTTGAATTTTCCCATAGGAGCGGAAGGATCGACCAACCTGGGCAATTTGACCATCTCCTTGGTCAAATGGTACTCGAGCACAGTCTCGAGTGATTGATCTAATGGAGTGAACTTCCTCTCATAGCTCCATCCTTGATGCTTCACTTTCTCTCGGGGTTTTGGTCCCTGCTCTAGTTGAAGCGGCTTGCTGAATTGCGGGATCAGCTTCCCTTTCTGATCATTCCTGTTTGAACCTTTTGCCCTATAACAGAAGTCTCTATTCTGTCCCTTGCGATGATTCCATTTATTATTACTGACAGAATTAGTGAAGTGAGTCTTCTTCTTTGACTCGTTCTGGCCGCTATTCTTGGTGAAAGTGAAACCTTCGTAGAAGCCATTTTCCATGCTTAACTCGAGCTATTCGGCCCGCTCTGTTAACTCAATAAATGATCTGGATGGCGCAGTAGAGATGAGACCTTTTAGAGGCTGCAAGAAATTGCTTAGAATCAAGGACAAAGCATGCCCTTCTGATATGGGGTCTCTCATCTTATTGCAAGCTGACCTCCAGCGGTGGAAAAAATCTCGGGCCTTTTCATTTTCTCTTTGTTTTAGGCCGCAGAGATGACTGAGGGTCGGGAGCGCCTCGGCATTAAAGAGGAATCGCTCGATGAACATATTCACCACCTTATCAAATTCTTTCAGCTCTATGGGGTTGATGTGCTCCGAGTACCATTTAGCTGTCGTTCCCTCCAGACTGCGAGGGAAGCAAAGGAAGAGTGCCCGATTGTCACGCTTGAATCGTGAACATTCAGCGAAAAACATGGCGAGATGAGCCTTAGGGTCGCCAGAACAATCAAACTTGATAAATTTTCTGGGGAGATTATCCAGATTGTCGTCCCCATCTAAACCATCATAGAAGTCTTCGCTGGTGAAGACTTTCTTGCCCTTGTCGCGGGCCTGCAGATCTTTGACCATTTTCATCATGTCTTTTAGATGTGACTGAGTAGGGTCATCAACAGACTGATTTTTGGATTTGTAAGCTGACCCCTGGCCTTGAGTTGATCTTTTGAATTCATGTTTATTTTCACATTCCTTGTCAGCATCGTCAGCTGATTCTGATTCATCAGACATTTCCTCGTGACGATTCTGCTTTTTGCTGATCTTCACATTCTTGATGGTATGACCCTTATCTTTCTGTTTTGTCTGAATTTGCTCAGTACTGGCCTCAGCTTGCTCTGCCAGCATCTTGGTCATCATTTTCTTGAACATGACGTACATTTGAGGATCAATGTCATCCTCAACCTGATGTCCCTGATTTTTAGCTGATCGGGGGAAATCCATTTCCTCTTCTGAAACGATCGAGTATGCCACACCTTCGATTGATGAGGTTTTCTTTCCGGATCTTGTATGAACCATCGGGTATCACAAATGTTCTCTTGGATATTGCAGATGCTCTTTGCAAGGTAGAACTGATGGTTAGGCTTCTGAAGGAAGTTTGGTTGGAGGAAAATATTTATTGAGAATTTTGGTAGACAATTGAAATAATATCCCATTACTAGGGATTGAGTCATCGCTGGAGTTACGACAATTGCGCTGCTATTCTTTGCAAAATAAGCAACTGGAAATATGCCTTGTTACCTAGGCGAGGTCGTCAAACCAAAGTGAAATGTAAAATAAAGGAATTTTATTGAGGGGAAAAACATGATTTTATCAATAATATATTTGACAGAGGGGAGGGGGACAGACAATTTTCCACCACTCCGGATAATCAGAGGACACTCGAGGACCAGGAAAAATAGTGGGATTGACAAAGGAATCCCAGTCATGTCTGACAGAATGGTATGCTCCGGACCACTGATCTGATGCGAGATCGAATTCTGGCAGAACCCCTGCTAGTGGATGAATCTCTACGCGCTTTTGCCTCTGAGATAACTGTCTGACACACCGCTCTGGATAGTAGTATGCGCAGAAGAATGGACCAAGTAGCCTGAACCGCTTGCCATATGCATAAGTATATCTGGGAGGTGATTCCTGACGATCAAAGTAGTCCCATACGACTTCTTCCTCCTGAAGGTTGTCGATCAAGAACCGGTATCGCGCAACTGGAAGAAGCTTTTCACCATTGTATCTGAATGAACTAGCTCGGGTTGGTACATGCCGGAGGAACCAAGACTGCAAGGCATAGGTGCACCCTTCGACTAGAATTGATTCTCTGAGTGCGAAACGAGTCAACCCTCGGTATAGAAAGGCGAGTGCGGCCATGGCTATCGAGAGGCGGCTGGTCTGTCGACTTCCCCATCTCCTTAGAAGATGAACTATTCTGATATCCATGTAATTCCGTCCATCTGGAAAGAAAGCTAATCCTACCGTGCACAGAACTATCGCGTGCTGAATTCTCTCTCGAGCTGTCCTGGACAACAAGCTGACTTCCACAAATGTCCCATGCTGTCTGTAGATTTCGAGCAGGTCCACATATTCATTTCCATCTTCTTCAATCAGAGGCCAAGACTTGCGTCCCGTCATGCGAGCTAAGGCATCTTTTGGGTCCAAACCCTTGACATTAATCAAAAACTGTTTCTCCAATGGATCTCCAGGCTGACCGGCTGGCTCGGGCAATCCCATAATCTCTGAAAATTCATCCATCAGTATTGTCATCTCGCCCCACGGAAACCAGAAGGTAGAAGTGCTCGGATTCCACCGCTCTGCTAGTGCATGGATCAAGTTGTCATTGACTGTCTGCTTTCCCACTGCGGACGCCAGTTCTAATCCACACTCGTCCAGATGGTCCGGAAACATACGAGAGAAGTTCTTGAACCATGAATAGTACCACCAGGGAAAGAAGGATCCGGTGCTGAGGACTTGATGTTCGGGAAGACTTTGTCGCACCTCGTAGGAGATGTGACCCTCAGGAAAGACTGAATCAAGCTGACTGGATGCCATCAGACTGGAAGACATGGAAATTGGAATAAGACTTGGAAAATACAGGAATTTTGAGGAAAATGCAGGCAGGATAAAAATAAAGCAGAAAATTCGAGATCCAGAAGACAGGAAAGATGGGAAATCACCTGGAGTTTTGAAGGAAATTAAGGGAAATTTGGAAAATCGTTCAGGGTTTGAAGAAATAAATGGAAAATGAAGTATTTGGAAAATCATTCAAGGTTTAAAACATGGACAGTACATGGACATAGATTGGGGAATTTTGAGAAAATCGTCCAATATTTTAGAAAATTGGGAAAAATATGGAAAATAAAAAGGAAATAACATATTCAATCACATTTTGCACAAACAAGTATGCATATACAGCATTCCCTAAAAGCTGACTCTAGATGCACAAATTTTGAAATAGCTGTAGGACCTTAATCCTAACTCTAAGGTTCAGATCAACTGTATCCAATCCAGTTATGCCTATATACTCAAGCCAAGGCTCGATGTACGTGGCATAAAATCAATTTCTCCGGTTCTAGGTTCAAGTTTTCCAACATCCTTGAGCACCTGCCGATATACGTTGGACTATGGCCCTTGGTACGTGGCAGGGGGGTTTTCACCCAAATAAGTGGCCCAGTTGTGAGGCTCTGTCCCGAACTATGGTTCTGAAAGAGAGCCCAGCAACGTGAAGACCGGGACAATATAGGTAGGGTGGCTTTTGAAAACATGAGCACATGCAATCAAATAGAAGGCTCTAAGTCCTAAAGAGATAGATTTTTGAAATATTTGAGGAAGCAAGCATTGTTTTCATACAATTCCTAAATTGAGGAGTGTTGTATTAGACCTAAGTCTATGTGAGCATGAATAATTTTCCTCAATATGGTCCTACCAAACCGTACCTAGTCTATATGCATTCCATGTCAGCTGGGTTCAAGTCTAGGCTCCTAGGTTCACATGATATCATAAAGCAAAGTTGACATTCCATGGAAATCGATTTTGACAATTTGAACTAAGTAGAGCATTAGATTGATCAGGCAAAGACAGGTCCCATCACGGTCGCCAAACCTGTTTTCATCGCAAAATTTTTTAACCTTTTGGGAGTCAAACTGACCTTTGAAATAGTTTTTGAAAATAACTCGCCTCCGTTTTAAAATGCGGGAAAATTCTGTAGAATGGGACTCGCCTGTTGGTACGAGGTTCAACCGTTTCTGCCACCTTTAACAGGGGTAATTGAACCAAGGATCAATCTTATGCTCTACTCTATTCAACTTGTCTAAATCATATTCTAATTTCTAAATGCACATAGAATCAGGCATGCGCTATGAATTTTCAGAAAATGCACATTTGAAAACATGATGTTTGCTTTGAATGATTGAAATATTTAAAAAATGTAAAACTTGGAAAATCGTGAATTGGGATTTGAAATGTACTTCTGAGAGAAATAAAAATCGATTTTGAGGAATCCTTGACATTTGGTGAAAATCGATTCTGAGAAACTTGGTTTCTCTGAATTCAAACTTTGAAATTGAAATTCTAACTTAGAAAATTTGAATTTGGAACTTGTGAAATACTTGAAATATTCTTTGGCAAATCCATATTTTGAGAAAATCGATTTTTGAATAAGACTTAGAAAATTTTTGATTTCTCTAACTTCAAACTTTGAAATTGACTACATAACTTTGGAAAATTGAGTTTATAAACTTGAGAGACACTTGAAATATTCTTTGAAATTCAATGCTTTTGGGAAAATCGATTTTGCTATAAGACTTAGGAGATTTTGAGAAAATGAACTTCTTTGAATTGAGATTGGAATTGGAATTGGCAAATGCATGAAATGCATGAATATGGATTTGAGGAATTGAGAAATACTTTTTGTATTTTTGAGAAATGCAGTGCATTTTTGAAGTTAGCCTAAGAGTGTAGGCTGAATGTGGCTAATGTGAAGATCATAAATCTAAGTATCATTCGTATTCTGACTATGGCCATAAATACAAATTCCACCAAGTTTATAAACTTCATAAAAGCTAGTGCATATGTCATTCGTGTAGACCATAGTGAGTTTGAATATGCATGAATCATCATCCATCACACATTAACATTATTAAGAAGAAAATAAACTATATGCAATGCAGCCTAAGCTAAGCAGGAAATGTAAATTCTTATTCCAAAGTTTAATTATAAATTACATCACTATTGAAATTTAAATACATGAAAAATAAAGTCTTCAATGTACCTGCAAAACTAGAAAACTTGGTTAATGGAAATATGTTGGCTTTTCTAGATTTATCCAGTAATATCTAGAAATTACTGGATATTGCTAGATATAAGCCTTTTTGCCATGATTCCCTTAAATCAAAATGATAAAGTATGAAAAAAAATGGAATAAATAAGGAAGATAAGATATGAAATTTCGAAATTGGGGTCCAAATGACCAAAACACCCCTAATAACAAGACTATGGCCTTGAAATTAGGGTTTTTTAGAAAGATATTTGGATAAAATGCAAGTTTTGAAATTTGAATGGAATAAGCTAAGCTAAATATGATGTGACATGATTAAAAATATGGAAATTAGGGTTAAGGATTTCGAAATTGAGGTCAAATGACCAAATTGCCCCCGATAGCAAGACTATGGCCTTGAAATCAGGGTTTTCTGAAATAGATTTTGGTAAAAACTTAGGTTTTATGCACTAAATGAAATTAAATGAGCATCAAATTAAACCTAAAGCATCCTAATATGATTATGAACATGATTAAACCCTAAAAATATATGCTTATGCACGAAAATCCAATAATATCACAAAAAAATTGATTTTAACAGTGTTTTTGGATCTTTCAAGAACCCGGTTTTGCAATTTGCTTAATTCAGCCATCAATCAGATTCCAAAAATCCTCAAAATTGGTACCTGCACTTGTTATAACCCTAATGTCGAATTGGAATTATAAAAATAATTTTTTGACATTGAACTAATCCAAAAATTGCATTAAACTCTAAAAATATGCTATTTTTTACCTAATTCACCAACCAGTCTCAGTCCAAGACCTGAACCAGGAGTCAAATCTCCATGAAAATCCATGGAATTTTACAGAGACTAACTAAGAAGAAAAACAGAGATTTTCCAATTTACAGATCGGAAAAATCATCTTCGGTTAGGGAGAAACCCTTTCGGCAATCTGAGCTAAAATATATCACTTTTAACAGGGATTAAAATGGCTACTTCAGATTGAAAATACAGAAATAAATAAAAATCCTAAACAAAAATCTCTGAAATTTTAGTGGAGAATAGTAGACAGAAAAAAATAAATACTCACTTTTTACAGATCATGAATTGGATCTGTGGTTTGGGATTTATGACTAACACAAGTCTGATTAGGGTTTTGGTAAACCATAACGAGTTTTAAATTTAAAAACAAATTCTCTGAAAGGGGAAAAATACTAAACAGTGATAAAAAAATCCAAAAATTTCACAGCAGACAGATATACTCAATGTGAATCCATAGCACTTTACAGATCTAAAATCGGATATGAGATGAGAGAAATATCATCACAGCAAGTTACCGTCTTGATTTTAACAACAATTTTAAAGCTTTAAAAACCCGATTTGATGTCTGATTTTTTTGACAGGGTTCCCGAAATCCAAAACCTCTGATTTTTCTACAGTAACTCAATAACTCGTGAATGCATCACATATAAAAAAATCAGAAATAAACAATGAGTACTTCGATCCTAAATAACATTATCTTTACTGTTCTAAACCTAAAACTCACAGAAATTTAAGAAACTTGAAAAACCATGCATTAACTAATGTAAATCAATAAAATAAACCATAAAACAGTAAATAAAAATTATTTATATGCTATAGAACGTAAAACAAACATGAATAAACCATGAAAATAAAATAAAAACAGGGAATCAATGACTGGAATTTGATATCACCTTTAAAACATAGATTTAACCCATTAAAAGGGTAAATCATATATTTTATTGGTTAATAATGTAAAGAATCATATTAAAATCAATTCTAATAGATTAAAATCCCTGTAAATCACCCAAAACAGGGTTAGATCACCTTCTTGGATCCTTCTTGCTGATTCTTGATGGTTCTTGAGGTGAAACCATGGTTGGATCTTCATAAGGAGGGGTGTCCAAGCCTAGATCTAGGTTTAAATCATTAAAAACACTAAATAAAATATTAAAAATTGAAGAAATTATTTACCTTGGAGTTGCAGCAATGTAGGAAGGCTGGAGAGGATAGAGAAGCTCCAAGAATCCAATAGGAGGTGGCTGGAAAATTTGTCCCCCCTATAGCCCCTTTTTATAGAAAATTTTTAGGTTTTTAAAAAAATGGAAATTTTGGAAATTTTGGACTCTAAAGGGGGGGCGATTTTGGGGTGTAGTTACTATCCTACCCCTAGCCTAAATTATCCTATTTAATACCTAATTAACCCCTAGACTCTCCTAAAAAATCCCCAAATGTAATGCCACTTGGCATTTTTAACATTTGAGTTTTAAAACACCTTTTAAAAACCTTTAAAAACACTAGTTTTAAAAACTAACTTTCAAAATGAGTTTTCAAAATAAATTTTAACTCTTCTAAACCTCTAACATTAACCAAGACATCAACTAACCCTAGTCTAGCCCTGGCTGACTCGAATATGGCGCCACCCCAAGTGGGCCCTACTTGAGTTTTTTCAAAAAGCGATTTTAAAACTTGAAATTGAAGGAGTTTTCAAAAGGATTTTCAAAAGCAATCTTAAAATTAGAATTTTTGAAATGGCATAAGGTTCTAACTGAATTAGAATTCCTCTGGATATGGTGCCAACTGAGTGGGCCCACATCGAGTTTTGGAAATTTTGAAATAAACACTGAAAATGGCATTGAAAAAGGGTTAAAATCGACATTTGAAATTCAAGATCTTTGAAAATAGGGTCTCAAGCGAACTGGAACTCCGAGTTAGAGTCCTGAACTCTTAGGACTCTGAGATTTTAAATTTTAGAATTCAAATTTAAATTTTTTTGAAAGATTTTATCAAGAAATGATGAAATAAGTCAGAAAACACAGTCAGGGTTAGACTCCTAACTCGACCGAACTCTAAAATAGAGTCCTGAACTAACTGGACTCTGTAAAATGACCTAAATTTCGAAAACAAACGAAAAAGATTGAAAATGGAAGTAAAACAGACTTCAAAACAGACTTCTGACCGGATTAGGACTCTGAGACAGAGTCCTGATCGGACTGAAACTTTCAAAACTTTGAGAAATTTAATGAATAGAGGAATTCAGAAGCGACACCACCTCAATGGGTCTCATCTGTGAATTGGAATCGATTAAAATTTGAATTTGAAATGAATCCAGATTGTTTCCTTGAGAAAATATTTCGAAATATAAAGTCCTGGGTTTGGAAAATGACAGAGTGTTGAATAAAAACTCAGGTTTTGAAATTGATTTTGAAATAAAAGCTTTAAAATTCAAATCTGGATTGAATGTTTTGAAAACTGGAGTGTTGGATCTCAAGAATGAGATGCAATGTCATGCAATGCTATGCAATGCGATGGAATGATATGCAGAATACACGCAATGATATGCAATGACACATGAAATGGACAAACACTGGATGAGGGTGAAAAGTTGGGGTGTTTACACCTCAATAAGGCAACTCCAAAGGATGACTATCAACTTCCAAGCATTGATCTTCTAGTCGATAGCACGGCAGGACATGCTATGTTCTCTTTTATGGATGGATATTCCGGCTACAATCAGATTAAGTTGGCCGTCCGCGACCACTCAAAAACTTCCTTCACTACGCCTTGGGGCACTTTCTGCTATACAGTTATGCCTTTTGGTCTCAAGAATGCTGGAGCAACATATCAACGAGCAATGGCCGTTATCTTTCACGATCAGATGCGCAAAATCGTGGATGCGTATGTTGACGATATCCTCGTGAAATCTAAAGAGGGAGAAGATCACCTCGAAGCGCTTGATCAAGTCTTTAAGCGACTCATCCTTTATAAGTTAAGGCTTAACCCACAAAAATGTGTCTTTGGAGTCAAATCAGGCAAATTGTTGGGTTTTCTGGTCAGCAAAAAGGGAATTGAAGTCGACCCAGCCAAAGCAAAGGCTATCATTGATATGCCACCCCCGAAGAATCTCAAAGAACTGCGTAGCCTTCAAGGACGTATGCAGTCCATCCGGCGATTTATTTCCAACTTGGCGATGAGATGTGAGCCCTTCAACCACTTACTCAGAAAAGGAGTGAAGTTCGAATGGGGGCCAGAATGCCAACAATCGTTCAATCGAATCAAGAAGTATGTTCTCAATCCTCCCATCCTGAAGCCGCCAGAATTGGGAAAACCTCTTTTGCTATACATCTCAGTCAATCAAGTCGCATGCGGCGGATTCTTGGCGCAATACAAAGAAGGCAGCTTGATAGAGCACGCCATCTATTATGTGAGTAAGACTTTCATAAATTATGAAAAGAAATACTCTCACATAGAGAAGACCTGCCTAGCTCTGGTATGGATGTGTCAGAAGCTAAGACACTACCTGCTAGCATCTGAAGTCAAAATCTTGTATAAACTCAATCCTCTCAGGTACATCTTGGAGCAACCTTTCCTAAGCGAACGGGTCGCAAAATGGCAAGTCTTACTGATGCAGTACGACTTAGAATATGTCTCGCAGCAATCAATCAAAGGCCAAGCAATTGCAGATCAATTGGCGGATTTTTCTCTGGCAGAAGAAGTGAAAGCCGAAGATGACTTCCCTGATGAGCAAATTTGCAATATCCAGCAATTTCCAGTCTGGAATTTATTTTTCGATGGTTCTAAGAACATGGCCGGAATAGGCATCGGAATCCTATTAATCACTCCCGAGAAGGAGATGATTCCATTTTCTCTTAAGTTTGATTTTCAATGTACCCACAATATGGCTGAATATGAAGCCCTGATTCAAGGTCTAAAGATTCTACTAGACTTCAATGTTAAGAGAGTGCATGCCGACGGCGACTCATTACTTGTTGTCAATCAAGTTCGAGCCGAATGGCAAGTCAAAGATCAGAAGCTATTTCCCTATCAGAAAATTGTTTCAGCTCTTGTCAACAAGTTTGAAGAATTTCAGCTCTTCCATATCAAGAGAGATTTCAATCAAGTGGCCGATAGCCTAGCCAGTTTAGGCTCCATTATGGCATTCAAGAATGGAGAATCTTGTCGCTCTTTTGAAATTGGCAGACTTGACCAACCTGCTTTCCTTCCAACAGAACAAGTAAACCAAGCTGAGCAAAGGAAGAAACCTTGGTATTACAATATCAAAACTTTCATAGAAACTGGCGAATTTCCTCCAGAACTCTCAAAGAAAGAGCAACGAGCAATCCAGCGTATGTCTACTCGATGCTTCATTTTGGCCAATGTCCTCTATCGTCGAGGATTCAGTTCAGAGTATTCCAGATGTTTAGACGAAGACGAAACCAAAGAAGTCATGTGAGAAGCACACGAAGGCATTTGTGGTGGCCACGTCGGCTACCAAACCCTTGTCAAACAGATCGTCAGAGCAGGTTACTACTGGAAGACTATGCAACAAGACTGTTATCATTATGTGAAGAAGTGTGTGCAATGCCAGATACACGCACCTTCTATTCATGCTCCGACAACTTATTTGCAATCTGTTGTTTCGCCATGGCCGTTCTCCATGTGGGCCTTCGATGTCGTAGGTCCCATCACTCCTTCAGCTTCAAATGGCCACAAATACTTCCTTGCCGCAACAAAATATTTCACCAAGTGGGTAGAAGCTATCACTCTTCGCACCGTAGAAGGACGACATGTGGTCTCTTTCATTCACAAGAACATCCTTTGCCGTTTCGGCATCCCACATGACATTGTGTCAGACAATGGCAGTCATTTCAAAAATGAAAAGATGAAGACATTCTACTCAAAATTCAAGATCTATCACCATTTTTCCGCTCCATATTATCCTCAAGGGAATGGTCAGGCAGAGGCCACCAATAAGATTTTAATTCGTATCTTACAGCGAACTGTGGAAACAGGTCGTGATTGGCATGAGAAGATCCACGATGCACTATGGGCCTACCGGACCACCATTCGCACTCCAACGAACGCTACTCCATCAGAATTGGTCTATGGAACAGAAGTAGTATTGCCGCTACATGTTCAGAAGTCCGCTTTGTAATTTGCTTCACTTCTGCAATTACCTCTTGATCAATACCAGCAGCAGCGACTAGTGCAGCTAGACTTACTCGACGAGAGAAGGCTAAAAGCAGCAGAGCATGCTCAATCCTATCGCCAGAGAGTAGCCAGGCAATATGCGAAGTCTATCATCGAAAGAAGATTCAAAGTCAATGATTTAGTACTTCGATCCACAGCTTATCTCAAACATCGTCCCGGCGGCAAATGGTCGCCAAATTGGGAAGGTCCCTATGTTGTCAAAGAAGCATTACCCCGCAACTCATATCGGCTCATCAATGCCGATGGGGTAGAATTGCCAGATCCTATTAATGCTCGACACTTGAAAAAGTTTTATACTTGAAACATTTATTCTCCTCTTGTAATCCTTCCTGTTTCCTTCAAATAACGATCCAACTTTTTTTTCCCAGTTACACTAGGGCATTTTAAAATTTTGTTCTGTATGCAGGCAGGATAAACAAATGTCTCATTTCACGCACTTGTGCATTCATATGCATCAATTCATATTCATTTGCATTCAACTGCATTAACAACAATCCGGTCAGTATTGGGATTTCAACAAACAGTCTCATCACAATTCCTAATGATTCAAAATTGAAAGGTCATCACCAATACTGAACCAAAATCCAGCGCTCGAACTGGTATTATTTCAAAATCTAGTATTCAAACTGGTACATTTTCAAAATTCTAATTTTTCGGAAAACCGAGTTCCGACTCGGGTTTTATTCAAATCATTTTCTTCTATTGATCTGGGTTCCGACTCGAGATCTCATCATTCGAACTCTAACTCGAGCTCTTCATTTTTTATTTTTTGATCCGGGTTCCGACTCGAGATCTCTTTACTCATTCGATCTCATATTCGAGCTCTTTTCTTTTGTTGATCCGGGTTCCGACTCGAGATCTCTTTACTCATTCGATCTCAGATTCGAGCTCTTCATTTTCTTTTGTTGATCCGGGTTCCAACTCGAGATCTCTTTATCCTTTCAAGCTCAGATTCGAACTCTTCATTATCTTTTATTGATCCGGGTTCCGACTCGAGATCTCTCTACTCCTTCGAGCTCAGATTCGAGCTCTTCACTTTTCTCTGTTGATTCGGGTTCCGACTCGTGATCTCGTTACATCATTCAAGCTCTGATTAGAGATCTTCATTTTCTTTTGTTGATCCGGGTTCTGACTCGTGATCTCTGTATTTTATTCGAGCTTTGACTCAAACTCATCATTCTCCTTTGATTTAATCAAGCCATTTCGATCATCAGGGTATGTCAATTGCTCAAAATTTGATATTTTGCCCTCCAAATTTCAATTTAAATCTTCAAATCAGGCAATTCTCCAATTCCGACCTCTGGGGTCACCCAAATTCCAATTCTCAATTTCAATTACCAATTGCCAAATTTTTGACCTTCGGGTCAACCAATTTCCAATTTTCGACCCTCGGGTCAATCAATCTCCAAATTTTCGACCTTCGGGTCACCCAATTTCCAAATTTCGACCTTCGGGTCACTCAATTCACAATTCCGACCTTTTGGTCAACCAAATCTCAAATTCGACCGTTAGGTCATCCAATTTCGACCTTCGGGTCATTCAATTTCCAACAACCAATTTTCCAATTTCCAATTTCGACCTTTGGGTCAATCAATCTCAATATCCAATTCCAATCATTTTCTCTTGCGAGAGACCCTTTTTAGGGAGAGTTCGAGGGAGCTCGTTCTTTTCGCATGCTATCCAACTCGTTCACTTAGCCCCTTTTCAGGGAGAGTTTGAAGGGACTCGCGTCTTTGTGAACCGTTTGCAAAACAATTTCCAATTTCACACGAGGAACCCTTTCAAAGGGAGAGGCTCGACGGAGACTCGCTTTTCTTGTGACCCCCCAATTTCATACTAGGCCATTGTCGTCATGAAAGACCCTCTTTGCAGGGAGAGTGTGATGGACTCGTTCCTTTCATGACCCAATTTTCAGACCTCACTATTATCGGCCCCCTTTCCATAAGAGAAGCCTAATATTAGGGAGCTTTGACGAAAGCTCAATTTCTCTTCGAAAGTTCATTTTGCAAACACCTCCTCTTCAGGGAAGAGAGAAGTATTTCTCATTTCCCATTCAGGTAAGGGCTAAGCCTGAGTCTCTCTTTTTGGGGAAAAAGAGAGGAGAATTTTTGTCACGGATGTGTTGAGCCGAACTTCAAATACTCACTTTCACCAAGGATTTCAAGAAAATTTTGTCAATTTGTCAAATTATTTGTTGATTTCAGAATCTTTATTGCACTAATCAGTTTACCTTCAACATTACTTCCAAAAGAGCAAAGCTTTTGCGAAAAGAGATTCAAACTTCAAATTCTTTCTATTGGCCAACCAAAAGAATGAAGGATAAATCCTCGATATGGCCAGAAAAGAAGATTCAATGTTAGTAAAAAGCCATAAATGATTGATATTGATCATAGTGAATGGCACATCTTTAAAGATTATTCTTGTAAAATGAGGCAGTAGAAATATCCTGAGCGCTAGAAAAAGAAAGCATCCATCAAAACCTTGTCTCCTCCAAATCACCTAAGCTGCAATTAAATATCCGCAAAAGGGATCTCTCACCTGTCGTCAAGATGAAGGCGAATTAGGCAAGTAGACCCCCGGGGCCAAAGAAGATTCGAAACATCTCCAAGATGACGGAGTTTGTGACGGATCCTTCCAGGGAAAGTCCAAAGCACTGTCGAGATGAAGGCAGATGCGATGAACCTCTCGACAATCCCTAAAAGATATTTAATTTCAGCTATCATCCAAAGATCTTCAAACCCATCGTCCAAGAAGGATCGAAACATCTCCAAGATGAAGGAGCTTGTGACGTACACTCCCAAAAGAGAGCAAGAGAGGAAAAAGAAAGAGAGAAAAAGTCAGAACATCTCCAAAATGAAGGAGAATGTAGCCAAAACACTAGAGGGTCAAAAGAGTGCAGAAAGATTATCATGAGAGAAGCTCCCAGGATATCAAACTGCCAAATCTATCAAGAATCCTCTTTAAATTTGTGAAATTTTATTATCAATACTCTTTCATCAACGACTTTCATAATATCAAATTCTCTTTCCTGTTCATATCAAGGAAATTGATAGCTTCCTTGAAGAAGGTCAATTGCGAGCAATTTGGATTTCAAGTCTCGATTCTACGAAGTGAACCTTATTTGGAGGTAATACTTCGGGTAGAAGAGAAAGAATATCTTTGCAACAATATGCAACATTTTCAAAAATTTTGAATCAACAGCAAAATTTCTAACATTTTGACAATATTTTCTAGCTATCCTGACGTGAAGTGAGAGCTTGATGTCCGTCTTTGATACATCCAGACCCCAAGTTTAAATCCCTCTTAAGGACTTGATTCCTTCCCTTCTTTGAGAGCATGGACTCTCAGACTTGCACACTTTCCGGTGTCCCCACTGTCCAACCATAGACAGTCCCATTTCGGTTCGAGGTCGAACCACCAATCATTTTCTCGCAAGAGGCAATTTCAAAAGCTGATTTTAGTCTCAGCAATGAGGCGCCCAAAATCAATCCCTTTTCAAGCTTTAGGGACCCCATTTTCCTTCCTTTTGCAAAAACCCTATCGGATTTATTGTGCAAAATCCGAAGGTTCCATCATGGTCTCTTCCTTCGAGGATTCCATCCATTTTCTGCCCGATCAGGATAAGGGTATAAACCTGAGCCTTATTCAAAGAGGTATTCCATTTTCCGCCCGATCAGGATAAGGGTATAAACCTGAGCCTCATTCAAAGAGGTACTCCATTTTCTGCCCGATCAGGATAAGGGTACAAACTTGAGCCTCATTCAAAGAGGTATTTCATTTTCTGCCCGATCAGGATAAGGGTATAAACCTGAGCCTCATTCAAAGAGGTATTCCATTTTCCGCTCGATCAGGATAAGGGTATAAACCTGAGCCTCATCCAAAGAGGTATTTCATTTTCCGCCCGATCAGGATAAGGGTATAAACCTGAGTCTCATTTCGATGAGATATTCCATTCCCCAATCAGGTTAAGGGTCAAACCTGAGCTTCGTTCCATACGAGGTATTTTGTCCCATCCAGGTCAAGGGCATAAACCTGAATTTCACTCTCACAGAGTGAGTCTTTTCTCTTCATTCTTCACTTCATATCTACCATCTTCCTCGGGCTAATTTCTTCACACCCAGTCAGATCCTTCTAACTGGGGCATTTTTTATATATAGCCCAAATTTGGTGTGTTTTTCTTTGCCACTAAGTTCGGCCACGAGCCGGCTTAGTAGCAAAGAGGGGCATCTGTAAACACCCCAAATTTTCACTCACCTCTCCAGCATTTCCACCAAGCATCATCTTTCAGCCTTTGAATTTGCTGGAGGGCAAAATGGTCATTTTCTGAGCCCGAACCTTGCAAAAGTCTAAATTTCATCTGCAACTCTCAAAATTTCTTTATTTTTATCTCAGATGTTCAAAATTTTATTCCTGACAGGAGACAGGCATCTCCAAGTCTTGGTTTAAGATTGCATTTCATAAGACATGGCATTGCATATCATTGCATGAGCATCTCATATCACTGCACTGCACAGCATGTCATTTCGAGGTCCAGAACTCTTGATTTCAAAATTTTCAATCCAAATTAGGATTTTAACTCTTTTCAAAATTGATTTCAAAACCCTGGGTCTTCAAAGTTATCAACTCTTCCCATTTTACCCCCAAGGCTCTGAATTTCAAAATATTTCCTCAGGAAAACAATCTGGATAATTTTCAATAAATTTCAACTCAGATGTTGCCTTTTGTTAGCTATTCAACTATCATTCTTTTACAAAAATCGCCCTACAGGGGCCAACTCTTTCCAAAATTTCTTGTTTTACCAATCAGTCCAGATTTTCTGAAAATTCCAAAAAGAAGTTGTTTTATCCTTATTTCAATAAAGAAACAATGTGGGACCCACACTGAGGTGGTGTCACACAAGCTTTTCTTTTGAAAAATTTGAATTTTGAAAACCCAAAAATATAGAAGCCTTGTCCCCTGGATCGACGCCACTTGTCTTTTCTCTCTCCTCCCATTTCCATGCCAAGTGTCAGTGTGGGGTACCTTAAGAAGCCGCCACATGTCATCCCATTTATCTGCCATATGTTAGTATCCTATCATGCGCCATGTGTCATTTCAAAGAACACCAGAAGATGCCAAGTGTCATAGGTTGTCCTGTCTAGAAAAAGTGGAGGCTTGTCTCCACTGAGGTGGCGCCACTTAAAGTGTGTCTCCTGCAGAGGACACATGTCAACCTCTCCCTCCTTCAGAAAAAGTAGCCTGACACATGTCTCTCCCTACCTTTCTCAGAAAAGTAGGAGACACGTGTCACTCCTAGCTTCCTCCAGAAAAGTAGGCTTGTCTCCTCTGAGGTGGCGCCATTTGGAGTGTGTCTCCTGCAGAGGACACATGTCAATCTCTCATTTCCTCAGAAAAAGTAACTGCCACGTGTCATTCTCTGCTCTTTTTAGAAAAAGCAAATGACACATGTCATTCTCTGCTCTTCTCAGAAAAAGTAGAGGACACATGTCATTTTCTACCTCCTTCAGAAAAAGGAACAATTCAAATATTCAAACTCCAGGCTGAGGTGGCGCAAATCCTGAACTTCACCTTTTCTATTTTGTCTAAGATGGTGCCACGTGTCCCTTTCCCTCTTTTTCCTCCCTCTTGCCACATGGCATTGTAGGAGCCACTCTGAGGAACTGCCACATGTCCATCCTCCATTCCTCCAGAGCCAACCTCCATTTGAAATTCAAATTCTCCTATGAGGTGGCGCCATTTGAGAGAACTCCTCCAGACAGCTGACACTTGCCTCAGAAAAAGTAGAAAACCCCCCCTCTGAGGTGGCGCATTTTGCTTCCTCTATTCCTGTTCTCCTGCCACATGGCATCGTAGGAGCCACTCTGAGGAAATGCCACATGTCAGCCTCTCCTTTCCTGCAGAAAAGTAGAATTTGAATTCCTCTGAGGTGGCACAGTCTGCTTCCTCCACTCTTGTCCTTCTGACACATGTCAAGAGCCTCCAGAGGTGGCGCCACATGGCATTCTCCTATAGTTTCCAGCTTTACACCTCAAATCTCCTTTTGAGGTGGCGCCAATCCAGAGTCTCACTTGGCTTCAAATTTTATTTTTATTTTATTTTTAATAAAAGTAGCCCACCATGAGGTGGCGCCACCTGAGGACTCCCTACAAAAGGCGATTTTGAATTTCAAACTCCAAGAGAGCACCCACTGAGGTGGCGCCATCTGGGAGCTTCCTGCAGAGAAAATCAAGCAAACCAAAATTTGAAAAATTTCAAATCCTGCTGAGGTGTCTCACCCACAAATTTCCTATTTTATTTTCTCAAAAAAATCAAAATAGCACCCCCTGAGATGGCGCCACATGGAGGGCTCAGATTGAGCCTGTTTGAAATTCAAATTTTTTTCAGAAAATCTATAAAAACAAGGCTCCACGCCCAGCATAAGGAGACCATTTTTTTTTTAGCTCTTGTGAACTTGGAAATTCGACCTAGCCTTCCTGAAAATCCGATTTTTGCACTTTGGAATTCACGCCCCCTTTGGCTCAGTGAAGAAGGCATGGTGGATCGATCTTGGTGAATCATTCGAAGCCCGAAGTGAAGAACAAACGAAGCTCGTGATAGCTGTCCCTTTCAAGAGCTTCAACGCTGCCTAACGAAGCAAGGTGCACCTCTTTTCCTCTTGATTTGATTTCATAATTCGATTCGAGAGTCGTTTTAAGAAAGAGCTCATCCGAGAGATGGATTGAGCTATTCTCATGAAACGACATATATAAAAATACATGATTATGCTTTATTGATGATTTTTAGCATTCATGCATTTAGCTAGATTTAATTTGCTATTTATTTCATTAATTTAGCACGTTTCATGAATTAATTAGGATTAATTTAGCATTTATTTCAATTCTGCTCATTTTCAATAGTTCTCTGTTTTTGTCAGTCAGTCCACATATCATTTCATGCATTTATGTTTTACTAAAAATCCCAAAAAAATCACGGAATGCGCCCTTAGGTGTCCCTAAAATTGTACCAAAAATTCGGAAGCATTTGAATTTGTTTACTATGGTAAACATTCAAAATGGCAAATCGGGTTTTGTTACCCGGAATGCGTTTTGAAAATCATTTGCTGACTTGTAAAATCGAGATCTCCCTCATGGGAGATCAGATTTTTGATCCAAAAGATGTTCGGAACTCGGGAGAATGTCTAGTTTTTAACCTGAGTTTCTCCGATTTTTCTGAGTTTTTTCATGTCTGACAAAAATCTGAGAGTTCGGGACACGTGTCAGAGCCTGATTTGGGCCTCTGAGATTTTGGATCGACTTAGGGCTATGGTTTCTCTATATGTGTTGCTCCAAATCCAAAACTGTAAAAAATAAAAGTTATGTCGCAATGTCTTCTGTTTGCATATGGAATATTGTGATTTTTAGAACAGTTGTGATACCTGTTTCGGATTTTTCTTTTCAGTCCTTTGTTTTGCTACATTTGTCTGTTCTGTCAATTTAGGAATGAAAAGTTATATTTTTACCTGTGTCTCTGTTGATCAAATGCCAAAGTCATAAACATGAAAGTTGTTTATGTAGGTGTCGTGAGTATCTCTGATTAATTTCATAAATTTCCATGGCTGTTTTCTATTTTTGTTCGCATTTTACATCAGATTAGGGTGATTTTTACCTCTGTCAGAACTAAATCCCTGTTGTCGAACTCACCATGGCTCAAATCCTGAGGCTGTAAAAACCAAAAATGTTCTATTTCGGGTCCTTTAGCAGTTTGCAAAATATCAAAAGTTTTCATGGTGTAAATCTTGCATTATCATGTTAAGCAGTGCATTTGGTTCGGATCCATAGGCAAAATCCACCATTTTAGGACTTTCTTTAAATTTTAGCATTTAAATCATATTATTTCGTGATTTTTAGCATTCTAGGATGTTTAACAGAGTAAGTAGATGCTTCATACCGAATTTGGTGCAATTTGGAATCCATTTGAGGTTCAGATTAGCCATAATACCAAAACAGGGTCCCGGAGGACCCGGATCCAAGTGAAAAACAAGCGAAATTCATTATTTTGGATAAATTGCAAAATGTAAAATTCTGATTTTACAGTCCTAATGTGTTTAGCATCATGTCATACTGCATTTCATCATCATTTGATTCAATTTGAATTTCAAAATCTCAATTTTACCAAGTTTTCCTTCAAAAAACCCTGATTTTAAAGGTATAACTTTAATATTAGGGGTATTTTGGTCATTTTGACCCCAATTCCGAATTTCAAACTATTTTCTACTAAATTCATTGCATTTTCATCATTTCAAATATCAAGGAAGCATGATAATAGGGTTTATATCCAATTAAGTCCAATAATTTCATAATATTATTGGAAAATCTTGGAAAAACCCACATATTTGAGCTAACCCTATTTCAAGTTTGGCAGGGACATTCAAATGAAGGAGCTAAAGTCTGCAATTTCCATTTATTTCATTTATTTAGTGATGTAATAATGTAAATTTTGGAATAAGATTTTAATTTCCTGCTTAGACTAGGATGCATATCATATAGTTTAAATTTATGCAATATCCTATTTCTATGATTCATGCATTTTATTTCAAAAGCACTATGGATGTTCACGAATGGCACGTGCACCAACTCTTAGAGAGTTGATGAACTCGGTGGAATCCATATTTACGGCCCTAGTCGGAATATGGACGAGACCCAGATCCATCATCTTTCTACTAGTCACATTGAGCCTACACTCTTAGGCTATCTTAAAATGCACATCATATTTCCAATGTTTTCAAAGCATTGTGCATTAAATCAATTAAACTCGGAACATATTCATGGCCACAGTCAGAATATGTGAAGGATTTATTTTGACTTAATACACATTTTTCCAACAAATTTCTTAGAAAATCTTTCGAAGTGCATTCATTCACTCATATCATTTGCATCATGAAATCATTGGTTTTCTCATGATTTTCTCAAAAAGAACTTCACCCTCAAGAAATCGATCTCTCAAGAAACTCTGAGAATTTGTCAACATCGGTTTTGCAAAGTCATGTTTTCACAGTTTTCCATGGAAACCAGTCTCTCAAGAAACTTCTAAATTGGATTTCCAAGATCAAAGTTTCCCTCGATTTTCCCTGGAAAATGTTATTTTCTTAAGAGCTTCAAAAGAGTTTTCCAATCTTTCTCAAAGATCAAAATCGATTTCCAAGTATTTCAAGGGTAAAATTCCCAGGATTTCGATTTCCCAAGTTCAGTTTTCTTCTCCAATGAGTTTTCCTATAAATTTTTCATCATTTTCCTAAGAAAATTCTCAAAGTCCGAGTTTTCCTGAGAAGTGTTTCCCTTTTTCAAATGTTCACCTTTTTTCTCAAGAATCATTTCTATTTTCTCAGGATTTTCAACTCTTCCTGATTTTCCCACATCTTTATGAACTTTCTCATGATTTTAAAACCCCCTTTATCTGAGTTTCTTGAGAAATTGACTTTCATCTTTTTCCTGAGAGATTCTTTTCAACTTCAAATATTTTCTAAGCATACATCATATTTTCCAACTTGCATTTTACAAAACCTCTTTCACATGAGTTTTCCTGAGAAATTGATTTCCATCATTTGCCTTAGAACTATTTCCAACTCCAAAACTTTTTTCTGAGCATACATCATGTCTTTCCAAGTTACATTTTGCCAAATCTCATAGCACATGCCTGAATTCTCTGTGCATTTAGGATAGAACACGATTTCGGTAATTTCACTAAGTCAAGCACAATTTTGGTCCTTGGTTCGATTATCCCTGTTAAAGGCGGTAGGAACGGTCGAACCTCGTACCGACAGGTCGAGCCATATCCCATGGATTTTCCCGCAATTTTCAAAACAGAGGCGAGTATTTCAAAACAAATTTCCAAAATCCGGTCAAGTTTGAATCGCGAAAGCATTTCCCTCTCTCTTCCGCAAGGAAGGGAAGACAGAAAAATTTCGCGACGATAACAATGCTTACCGTGAATTGATTTGAGGAGTGAAAGGGATGTTCCTTCTAAATACTATTATTTCTATTATCCACTTGTATCCTTCCTGAGTGATACTTGATCTTCAAATGAAAATTGCCAGGAAATTGATCGATTATAACCTTGCTGCAATGGTCGGCTTCCTCTGACTGTCGTTTGAATCTCAAAGAAGGAGCACTCCTTTGGCTCCTGATTGTTTCGTGCAAAGGAGATTGGAAGGGGCGAGGCCTCTTCAGTGGCTATCATAGGAGAAGGGAACCAGAGGGGAGGAAGAAAGAAAGAAGAAAGAAGAAAGAAAACAAAAATTGAAGAGAACAGATGATCGTGAAGCGACGAAGGGGTGATAACAGGTCAAGAAGAAGAAGATCGATGGGTAGAAGATAGATGATCTTGGGTTTCCATGTGCGGTTCCTTTTAAAGATGGAGGAGAAGGGTCTGGAAGGGTGGAGCGGTTAGGGATCGACGGGGGGAAAGGGCGCGATGGATGATTGGCAATGGAGGAGAGAGAAAGAGAGAGAGGGGAAAGTGGCGAGAGTGAAAGAGAGGGGGGCGATTAGGGTTTATTTGTAAAAAAAAAATTGTTTATTCCAAAAAGAGGCTCCCTTAAACAAAATTTTTTATAAACATGGTTTAAAAATGAATTTTTTAGCAAAATCGATTTTAAAAAGTTTAAACTCATTCATTTTTCTTGAAATTTTCCATTTTTTTTTGTTTTTGTTTTATTTTTCAATTTTTTTGTTTTTTTTAGAATAAAATCCTAAAGTTTGTGAGAAAACAAAGGTTAAAACTATTTTTTTTGTGTTTTTTGCAAAAGTATTTACAAAAAGGAATTTTTCTGAGAATTTAAAAACTATTTTGAGAAAATTTCTTCAGAAATGGGTTTTGATCCGGATTTTGAGGAAATATGGATTTAAAGTGCTGGATTCGGATCCGGAGTTGATTTTGAATATATCAATATGAATTTTAATTCAGAGAATCTGAAGAAATGACTTGATTTTCTCAGAAAACGGGGTTAGGGGCAAAAGGATCATTTTTACAAAACTTTGAAAAATTTGGGGTGTTCACAATGTTATAATAGAGCATCAACACATCCTTATATAAAGAAAAGAAGGAAAAAAAAAACAGAGATATCACCCCAGAAAATGCAAATCATCTAAATGAACAGTATGCTTGAATCGTAGTTTGCAGAAATACATTCCTAAAAGATACAAATCGCAAAGCACAGAGAAGGGTTTGATCATTTCAACTTCTAGATAATACAAACAATGGTTTCAGGAAAATACGGGTGGTAGATATGAACAGAAACGAAAATGACAGACAAATATATGCTAAAATAAAAAAAAAATGCTGAAGAAAATTCGCAGTTAAGAAAAGGAAATGTCGGAACCTGAAGATTCCCTTGATTTTGCACGAAAGGTGTGTATCGGTATATGCTATATGCAAACCCGACATCACAATAGTGCTCCGATGAAACAGTTAAACAGGAAAACTAAGAAAAGGAGAAAAGAAGAAAAGAAGAAGAAGAAAGAAAAAAAAAACGATAAAATCTGAAATAACAAGGGGAAGTGGGAGGCGGAGGTGCTTACCAAGTTGCCTTTGCTCTGATAGTTCGGTCCAATGAGCGTGGGCAGAGGAGGGGAAGTGGAAGCTCAGTCGATTTGCAGGGGTGCTGACAGGAAAAGCCTGTTTTCGCACTGCTATGGGAAACCTCCGATTGCTGAGGATGAGGAAAAGGAAGGAGATGATTCTTTTCCGAAGAAGAAACCAGCACGCGCCGATGGAAGATGAGATTGATCGATCGAAAGGGGCATGGGGAATATGTGAATCACTGATGCCAGAATGATGGATCGTGGTGTGGTGGAAAAGGATCCGTTGAGGCACGACCGACTGCGGGGATCTCTTCAGAATAATCAAGAAGGATGCAATGACAACCAAGGGATCAACCGATCCACTCCTCCTTCCCCCTTGCGCCCCTTTTAAATAAAAAAGAAGAAGAGGAAGCCTCTAGAAGGGGCTTCCATTTTAGATGGATGGAGGAGAACACGGATGGTAGTTGATGATCGATGGTTGAGGATGGGGGTTTCTCGAAGGGTGATGGAGGGGTCGCACATGGGGGTCTGGCCATGGAGGGGCTCGATGGTGGGGAAGAGGGTGGATCGAAAGTGCAGGCCGAGAGGCTTCGTAACCCTAATACAAAAGGAAATGTTCATTAAAACCCTCCTTTTTGAAGATTTTTTTTTCTTTGCATTTTCCATTTTTTTGGTTTTTTTTTATGTTATTTTTCCATTTTTTTGTATTTTTAGAGTAAAAATCCTAAAGTTTGTGAGAAAGCAAAGATTAAAACTATTTTTTTTTGTTTTTTTGCAAAAATATTTACAAGAGGAAATTCTTCTGAGAATTTTAAGGGCTATTTTGAGAAAATTTCTTCAGAAATGGGTTTGGATCCAAGTTTTGAGGAAATGTTCGAGTTTTTGAGACTCGAATCGAGAAATACAACGTGATGGATCCAAATGGATGTCGAAGAGGCTGTCCGAGCTATTTAAAAACTATTTTTGGTATTTTCTGTAAATTTAATTTAAAAAATTGACAATGAGACTCAGATTCGGATCTGGACAATGGGTCTGGATCCGAAATCAAGTCAGACATATAACATGAATTTAATTTCAGTAAAACTTGAGAAATGAACTAGAATTTAGATTTAAAAATGACTCATTTGCTCAGAAAATGATATCAGGGGCAAAAAGGGGATATTTAAAAGATTTTGAAAAATTTGGGGTGTTCACATATAGAGGCACCAAAGTACTCTTCCTCCACTCATTAGGCATCTTATTTGTCCGCCAAATCTTGTTAAAAAGATTTGTCAACCGCGTGAAGAAATTCGCGGGTATATGCTAGCCGAGGAGATGATTAAACTTTCAAAGATTGTTGATCCTCCTATTGCCATGGGAAAATGGAAGGATCGATTCTGCAAGTACCATCGAGCAATGGGGCATGACTTAGAACATTGTTTCATCTTCAAGAACATTATGCAGGATTGCATCGATGAAGGACTTCTTGCAGGAGATAAGTTAGAGAATCAATCAACTATCCTGCCAACATCTTTTCTGGACGCAAAGAAGAAGGATGGCACCAATGCTCTCTCTCATCTCTTTCATTTTGCTTTCGTCATTTTGAAGGGACGATGTAGTCTCAAATTTTTCCTCGATTTATTGTTCCTCTTTCAATGCAGAAATAAGACATCAATTTTCCTCATAGTTGGCGTCATCTTTTTTATATATTACTCTTTGTCCTTTTATAAAATGTCTTTTATGAGAAGCAACCTCTTTCAGAGTGCCTCTCAAATCAATCAAGAAGTCTGTTGCCTTGTTACCTTCAGAGAGCGTTCGTTAATGTCCTTCTTCTTATTCCCCTCTTACACTGGGGCACTTTTTTTTGAAAAATCGTCTTTACCTCAAAATGTCTTGTATGCAGGCAGGATCAAACAAAATCTCTCACCATTCATTTGCATCCAATTGCATCAAATTCATTACCCATTCAGGATAAGGGATAATCCTGAGACCCTAGTAGATGTCCAAGTCATCGTGAGAGTGAAGACTGGAAATCTTTCATCACAATCATCAAGCACGTTCAAAACACCAGTCTTTTTTAAATTTGACCTTCGAGTTGAGTCTTTTATCGAAATCATTTTGCCTAATTTGCATTCATGTGCGTTGATCAGCCCTCTATTTGCCTGATATGCATTCATTTGCATTGATCAGCCTTTTATTTGCTAATCTACATTCATTCGCATTGATCGACCCTATATTTGCTTGATCTTCATTCATTTGCATTGATTGGCCTTTTATTTACCTGATCTGCATTCATTTGCATTGATCGACCATCTATTTGCCTGATATGTATTCATTTGCATTAATCGACCTTTTATTTGCCTGATTTGCATTCATTTGCATTAATCGACACTAATTTGCCTTGATCTGCGTTCATTTTCATTGATTGACATCCATTTGTAACGAATTGCATACTTTTGCATCGAATCAATTTCCATTCAGGATAAGGGATAAATCCTGAGTCTTCGGCAATCATTTATGATAATTTCTCTTTAGAGTGAAGCTGAAAATTCCCACCACAATCTTTAAATATTTTGAGAGCATCGTCCTTTTTCTAAATCCAGTCTTACACTGGTCAAACCTATTAAACCTGATTTGTATTGGTCAATTTTTTCAAACTCAGTCCACACTGGTCTAGTTTTTCCTTGAAGATTTGAGTTTCGACTCAAACCTTCTTTCAAATCTAATTTCCAAAATGGTTTAGTTTTCCTTTGAAGATTCGAGTTCTGACTTGAATTTTTTTCCAACTTCCACACTGGTCTAGTTTTCCTTTGAAAATTTGAGTTTCAACTCGAATTTTCCAGTTTTCTTTAAAGATTTGAGTTTTGACTTGAATTTTCCATTTTCCTTTGAGGATTTGAGTTTCGACTCGAATTTTCTTTCCTTCAAAATTGAATTGGTCTAGTTTCCTTTGAAGATTCGAGTTCTGACTCAAGTTTTCTTTCTTTCAAAACCGAATTGGTCTTTTGAAGATTCAAGTTCTGACTCAAATTTTTGAGTTTCCTTTGAAGAACTGAGTTCTGAATCAAATTTTTTTTCCTTTAAATCTGAACTGGTCTAGTTTTCTTTTGAAGATTTCACTTTTGACTCAAATTTTTTATTTTCCTTTAAAGATTCGAGTTCTGGCTCAAATTTTCTTTCTTTTAAATCCAAGAATGGGTCTAGTTTTCCTTTGAAGATTCGAGTTCCAAATCGAACTTTTCTTTCAAAATTCAGCCTTCGAGTTGGTCAAACTTCTAGATTCAACTTCATGCTTAGTGCTCGCTTTTATCGATCAGACCTCCAGGTCATTTGAGTTTGTCGAGTAGACCTCCAGGTCACCAGTTACATCAAACAAACCTTCGGGTTACCAAATCTATCAAAGTCAATTATTTTTCGACTCACAGGTCGTATTTCCCAATCATGGTCATCCAAGATTTGACCTTGGTGTCGGACTCGTTCCCAATATCAAATATCAATCATCTTTTTTGCAAGGTACCCTTTTCCAAGGAGAGTTCGAGGGAGCTCGTTCCTTTCACATGTCTTTATTGTTTGTTTGCTGAACCCCTATTTCATTGAGAGTTTGAAGGGACTCATGTCTTCGTGAACGGTTTGCAAAACAAACTTTATTATTACACAAGGAGCCCTTTTGTCAGGGAGGGTTTCGATGGAAGCTTGTTCTCCTTGTGGCCCCTCCAATGTCTTTTGTTAGGCCATATTGTCATCGATGACCCTTTTTAGGGAGAGTATGATGGACTCGTTCCTCTATGACAATTTATCGACCTTATCCAATCGATCACCTTTTCATAAGAGAAGCCTAAAGTTAGGGAGTTTTGATGAAAGCTTAATTTCTCTTCGAAAGTTTATTTTGCAAACACCTCCTCTTCAGGGAAGAGAGAAATAGCTTTTATTACCCGTTTAGGTAAGGGTCAAGCCTGAGTCTCCTTTGGGGAATGGAGCGGAGAATCCAGTCACGGATGTGTCAATTTGATGTTAAGCAATTTCTTTCACCAAGAATTTCAAAAATATTTTGCCAATTTGTTATAAAAAATAGTTGTTGATCTCAAATCTTTATTGCATAAAATTTTACCTAAAATTATCTTCAGTATTCCTTCCAAAAGGGCAAAAACTTTTGCAAAGAAAGAATCGAAATTCAAACATTTTCTGTTGGTCAACCAAAAGGATGAAGAAACATCCTCAATATGATCGGTAAAGTAAAATTCAATGATATTGAAAAGCTATAAGTGAATTGATATTGATCATATCTATGACATATTTTTAAAGATCATTCTTCTGGTAATAAAGCAATGAAAATATACTGAGCGACAAAAAAAAATACACTCAATCTCAATATCTCTTCAATCAATCAAGTTGCCATTAACTACCTGCAAAAGGGATCTCTCAATCATCGTTAAGTTGAAGACTGATGGATGAGTTAGACCCTCGGGGCCAAAGGAGACTCAAATCATCTCTAAGTTGAAGGAGCATGTGACGTACCATTCCAAGGAAAGTTTAAATCATCGCCAAGTTAAAGGTTGATGCGATGAACCTTCCGACAATCCCTAAAAGATATTTGATCAATGCTATCATCAAGAGACCATATTATCAATATAATTCCTGGGATCAAAGGAGACTCGGATCATCTCCAAGTTGAAGGAGCATGTGACATGTCCTTCCAGAGAAAATCAGAACATCACCAAGTTGAAGGTTGATGTGATGAAATTCCCGCCAAATCCCAAGAGAGCTCACTTTTCATGTCTCAAAAGCGTAAAAGAACATCAAGAGATTTCAATCAAAATAGATAACATCATTAATATAATTCTTGAGACTAAAAACGACTCAGATCATCTCCAAGTTGAAGGAGTATGTGATGTGTCTTTCTAGGAAAAATCAGAACGTCACCAAGTTGAAGGCTAATGTGATGAAATTTTTGCCAAACCCCAAGAAAGCTCAATCTCTACATCTCAAAAGAGTGCAAAAAGATCATCATGGGTAAACCCCATATATCAAACTGCCAAGAATCTTTTTTATTTATGTGAAGTTCTTTTACCAATATCCTTCCATAAGTCACTTTTATGATACTAAGAACAAGTTTCTTTTTTCTTCATATCAAGGAGATGGATAGCTTCCTTGAAGAAACCCAACAACAACAAAATTGAAGTTGATTTTGGATTCTACGGAGTTGGCCCCGTTGGAGTTAATACTCTAGGTAGAAAGATGGAATATATTTTGTACACAAAAGTGTTTACATTTCAATCATTTTCAATCATTTTTAATCAACTACAATTTTTATCATTTTGACAATATTTTCAAGCTATCCTGACATGAAGTGAAGAGCTTGATGTCCATTTTGACATATCTTGACATTGTTGTTATCCCTCTTTAGGACTTGATAACAGGAGTTTTCAAGATCCTTTGCTTCTTTTTTTTTAATTTGAGCGCCCAGGCTCTGAGATTCGCATACTTCCCTGTGTTCTCCATTGTCTCGCCATAGACAGTTCATGCTTTTTTTTTCGGTTCGAGGTCAAGCCAACATTTATATTTCTAGCAAAAGGTCATCATCAAAGCTATTCAATCTCAGCAATGAGACGCCCAAGATCAATTCCTTTTCAAAGCTTTAGGGAATTCTCCTTTCATCCTTTTACAAACCCCTCTCGAATTTATTTTGCAAAATCTAAAGGTCCCATCATGGTTTCTTCATTCGAGGATTCCGTTTTCCATGCCCGTTTAGGTTAAGGGTTACACCTGAGTCTCATTTCATGAGGTATTATCCATGCCTGTTCAGGTTAAGCGTTACACCTGAGCCTCATTTCATGAGGTATTTTCCATACCCGTCCAGGATAAGGGTTACACCTGAGCCTCATTTCATGAGGTATCTTCCATACCCATTCAGGTTAAGGGTTACACTTGAGCCTCATTTCATGAGGTATTTTCCATACCCGTTCAGGTTAAGGGTTACACCTGAGCCTCATTTCATGAGGTATTTTCCATACCCATTCAGGTTAAGGGTTACACTTGAGCCTCATTTTATGAGGTATTATTCATGCCCATTCAGGTTAAGGGTTACACTTAAGCCTCATTTCATGAGGTATTTTCCATGCCCATTCAGGTTAAGGGTAACACCTGAGCCTCACTTCGTGCGGTATTTTTCTTTCCGTTCAGGTTAAGGGTCAAGCCTGAACCTTATTCCGATGAGGTGAATCATCTTCTCCGTTCTCCATTCCATGTCTACCATTATCACCAGAGCAAATTCTATCATACCCAGTCATATTTTTTAACTGAGGCATTTTTATAGCTCAAATTTGGTATGTTTTTCTTTACCACTAAGCTCAGCTTTTAACCGGCTTAGCAGCAAAGAGGGGCATCTGTAAACACCCTAAATTTTTCTCGTTCATTTTCAGACACCCCCCTTTCACAAATGCCAACCCTTTAGGTCAGTGTAGGAGTCTAACCCTAGGTTTGTTCTAGTTTAGGTATCATTTTGCCCCCTTTTTGTCAGTAAATTTCCCATTTTATCTTTAGGTCACCCTAGACCCCTGCCAATTAGACTCAACCAATATCATTTTAAAGCTCAAAATAGTTAGAATGTCTGTTATTTCTAGCTTTCATGAGCTCACGATGAGCGAATCTTGTCCATTTCAGCTAAATTTGATTCATTTCCTAAGAAATTAGCTCAATTTCAGCTCAAATTTTAGTCAATTATTCTCGAGTTAGTCAAATGCAGTCAATCTTGTTCCCTTGTGTTTAACTTGAGTTCACCAGGAGTTCAATTGGCTCGGTTCCAGTTCAAATCCATTTTCCGCAGTCTAGGTGTAACGCCCCGGATTTCCAAAACGAAACTAAGTTAAAATTTTCATGAATTTCTTTTTTTTTTTTTTTTCACTGCAGCGGAACTTAGAAAAGCTTTTAGCAGCGGAATCAGACGATAATGAGTCGTCAGTTTTAGAAAACTCTGAGCACGTTGCAGGTATGTGGCCAAGCAACTCATTGACCACCAAAGTGTTCCATTTTATCGAAAACATATGTTTATTATAACACTACTGCTTAGGAAAGCAGTGTAGGTTCAATAAAAAGGAAGCAGTACAACTCTGTCTAGAGAAACCCTGGAACTCGATGCCGCCTTGCTCCGCATATCGCCACGCAGGTCCAACACCTGAAATCCCCATAAAACGGGGTCAGAACCACTGATGGTCTGGTAAGCATGCAATCATGTAACCATTCAACTCAAGTACGATAATGACCACTCAGGGTCGCAATGCGCAATAACGACGCTCAAGCCTCCAAGACTTAGCGTATATCGCAGGAGCCTCCTCAGGGCTATGAGTTGAACATCCGCTCGAGTCTTCATGACTTAGAGCAAGCCTTTTCAGGGTTGTGATTTGAATAGCTGCATAAGTCTCCACGACTTAGCCATGACCTCTTTCGGGTCTCAAAGTGATGTCTAGCTCAAGTTTTCATACTTGGCACATCTGTATCCCACGCATCTAAGGACAACTCCTCGAGTTTCGCTTAGTCGTGCGGATACAACACGGGTCTTCGCCCAGTCGGTCCAGTAGTATACCGAACATGACACCTTCACAAAGGTTATGCAGGACTGACTCAACACGTCATCCACTCATACATTCAAAGCATCGCTGTACCTAGAACTAATGCATTGTTTGATAATTAACCGCTCCCGCCTTTGGTACGCAGGTAGAGCTATTGTCCGGGCATCAACGCGACGTTCTGGGGGTTGATTATTCTATGTATTTTAGATACCCCAGAGGCCTGTTGACCCTATCCATAGTAGGGCAGTGTGTTTCAACTGGGAGAATCCTACTAGGCCCATATTCGGATGCATCCTCTACTTGCAGTAGTTGGGTTCAATCCTTAGATCTTAAGGATAACCACGACCCCAAAACCCATGAGTGACTGAGGCCATCGTGGACTCTATCAGGTCCAAAGTAAAATACATGTCACTCAAGGTTGTACCATCACTGTCATTCCACAGTGAGCATAATTCCTGAAGGGGTCTGCCAGTCTTACAATTACTTGGACAGAATCTGCATGCCATTTAGGCAGCTTGTGCTTTTAGCACTACGGGAGTATGTACCCGACCCCATTCAGTCTGCCCCAACACAGTCATTACTGAGGGGGTACCCCTAACACGATTTTCAACCGCGTGGTATGTGAGACCTTAAGTCTTATTCATATGCATGCAGAACACCGCTCTTGGCACTTCGGCCACCACGAGCATCACACCTCTTTGGGTGGAAACAACACACTCTGGCTCATCAGCCCTTACGAGTCTGGTTGTGTAACCGTTCTCAATGAGCATGCATATGACTCGATCTAAATAGATCGGCTACTCGGCGTATTTTTACGCAACGAGTCCAAACCTAGTCAAGGCACAACCTCTACTCTGGCTCGACGGCCCTTACGAGCAAGGTGCCCTTGCAGGCACAGAGATACGAGCCATTCTGGCATCGTTCCATCAACGGACATCATTATGCCGTTCAACTGGTTCCGGCAGTTCTTCTGCCAACCATTTCGTCAGCACCTCCCCTGCTCTACCGGCAGTGGTGCGACGAACCCTTCTACGTCGTAGAGGGCAAACCATGAACTGGGTAGCACTCTGCTATATGTCAGAGTATCCTGCTACGTTCTTTCTGAGCTATTCTTAGCTTCTTCAGAAATTTCAGCAGCACTCCCTCTCTTTTATGGAGAAAGCGTGTGTTTCTTTTATCCATTTCAGCGGCATCTCCCCTCTTTGGTAAGAAATCGCCATGCTTAATTCGGGAAATGGATGCGCACCGTTGTGCGTACTTTGCATCCATCAAGGTTGCAGGAACCCTTGGCCATAGCCAGGCCATACGTAATTGACTTAGTCTTTACGTAAAGAGCATTTTGCCAAAAAAGCGAAGCCTTTCCAATAGGGGCTTCATTCGTCAAGCAGAGTTTTGAACGAGGAGCGGTCAAGGAATCGCATTGGCGATTTGGAGTTGATCTCCATTTAAATGCTCATTTATGCGCTATATATGTAGTATAAGGAGAAGCCTGTGCTTTATACAGCGGCGGCGTAAAGAAATGCATATACTATTGTTCAGGGTGTGTAACTGAACGAAATATTCTACATATATAACAAAGCAGAAGCCTTGGCATCGTTCGACGCGACGGCGTAAGTAAATGCATAATCGGAAGTGCAGTAATCGGAAGTGCAGAAAACAGGGAGCCTTGGCATCATACGACGCGACGGCAAAGGTAAATTACATAGCCTGTGCGATATAAGACGCGTCGGCAGAATCAGCAGATATACACCTAGATCTGTATCCAACGATAGTTACGAGGCGAGCGAGTGAACACCGAAGTGTCCTAGAGGGCTCAACCAAGAACTAGGGTGAGATACTATTTTTGAAGAACGCATATACTGTGCATTCGAACATATATATCCGACGATAGTTACGAGGCGAGCGCGTGAACACCGAAGCGTCCTAGAGGGCTCAACCAAGAACTAAAGCAAGATACTACTTCAGATAGTATATTCTATATACAAACAATCAAATACTTGAGAGAGATGGATCAACGAAGCGAACTTACTTCAAATCTTGGAAGAAACGGCTCCGGGTTGGTTCTTTGGCTTCGAGCCTTCCTTCGAGAGGTCAGACTAAGTCAGATGAAGCTGACTTAGTTGAGAAAGAGGTAGAGCAGGTCAAGCTACTCAACCTAAGTGGTTTGAACCAAACAGGGTTCGATCGAAGTCAACTGGGTTCAGCAGGTTCGAACTCAGCTCAAGTAGGCTAAGTCTGGGTTCAGAAATCCAAACCGGAATCTGGACCAAAAAGGACTTTGACTTTGACTTTAAACCCAACTAGGTTCAAGTCAAGTCAACTGGGTTTGGACCAGGTCAAGTGGGTTCAGACCCAGGTCAGGTGGGTTAGGACCAGGTCAGGCAGGCTCAGGCTAAGTCAGGCAGGCTCAGACCAGGTCAGGTGGGCTAGGCTAGGTAGGGGAGGTTTAGGAGAGAGAGAGAAGGCAAGAGAGAGAGGGGGGGTCGAAATTATGAGAAGAGAGAGAGTGGGGAGGGCTATTTATAGCCCAAGCCCACCTCCTCTTGGGTTTTTCCATGCCCCTTTTACCCCTTGGCTTCTTTTAAATTCCTGGAGGTTCCTTTTGAGGTGGGGCCCACAAGATATTTCCATAGGATATTTTGTGGGTCCCACAAGATATTTTCAGAGGAATATTTCTGTGGGTCCCACCAATATTTCTGTGGGTCCCGCAAGAATTTCAGGTTTCCGGCGATTTTTTTTCGAAAAATTCTGAGTACGCCATTTTCTTCGTATTGACGTAACTAAGAAAGTTGGCTCGTACGAATTTATTGATTTCGTTTAGTTAGGAAGTTATGGCTTCCAGAGTGTTTGAACATATATTCGCAATTCGACGAATATCCTAAGTATAACTGGCTCGCAGGAATTGATTTGTTTCGCATTCTGAGAAGAAATGCTATTTTTACCGGTAAATGCCTCATGAATTTTATTCAGATATTTTCTGAAAAATTGCGGGTCTTACACTAGGAGTCTATTTTAGCCCATTTCAGCTCATTTCAACTAAAATTGAGCTAAGTTCAGTCGGTCCAACTAGTGTTTGAGCTTCAGATTTAGTTTATCTCAGTATAATTCATCTCCATTCCAGCTCAAACACAGTACATTCCCATCACCCACTTCACTCCAATTCTAATTTCTCACCATTTCTCTGAGAATTAGGTCATTTCTCGATCATCTAGCCTAGGAGTTTAGTCAAGTCAGTGTTCTTTTAGTTCCTCTAAGTTTTGAAACCCTAGAACTCGCTTCAATCCAGTTCAAACCCGTTAAAACCTTATTTTTCAGTGTCATTTTTGCTCTACAGGGGCAAAATCATTTCACGAGCATTTCCCTTCAAAACTTTGGTTCTATCAGTCTTTCAAGCTGGTACAAATATCTATCTGGGCTTGAATCAATTATTTTCTTCAAAATTTTAGTTATATCTAAGGCCCAAATCATATTTGGATCAGATCCAAAGTTGGATCTGATATCCAGTCATCAATTCTCATCCTCAGACAGAATTTTTTGATTTTTGTCTCTGTCAGGGGTTTGGGACTTCAAATCCCTCATCCAGGGTTTGCATTTGGCATATCATTTCATATCGTTCAATATCATTTCATGTCATTTTATTGCATTTCATGTTATTTCATGTCATTTTCGAGATCCAACACTCTCGTTTTCAAAATCTCAAATCCAAATCCAAGTTTAAAAACCTTTATTTTGAAATTAATTTCATAACCTAAGTTTTCAATCGACATTTTCCATTTGGGCAACTCCCCATGGCTTTATATTTCTTTATTTCAAAATATTTTTCTTAGAAAAAGGATATGGATTTGTTTTGAACTTGATTTTTAATCAATTTCCATTTTTTTATCAATTTCTTCAAGTGGGGCCCACCCTACAAGGGTGCCAAACCCTAATTTTTCCATCTTTATTCTATTTTATTTTATTTCATGTTTTATCTATTTCAAAATTACAAAAAAATCATAAATATAGGTGTCTTTTTAAAGTTGTAAGAAAATCTTGTTTTAAACCCCCTTGTTTTCCCCCTTTTTAAAATCGTTTTTGAAAAATCAAATGAGGCCCACACAAGGTGGTGCCACATTTGAAGGTGTTTAGGTTAGTTTAGGTTTAGTTAGAGTTTTAATTAAGTTAGAAGTTTGAAAAGTCAAAGTTCAATCGATTTTAAAAGTCCATCTTTATTTTGATATTTTAACCTTGTTTTAAACCTTTATTTAAAGTTTTAAAAACTAAATGTGGGCCCACATAGGTGGTGCCACATTTGAGAATTTTTAGAGTTTTAATTAGGAGTCAATCAGGTTTAATTAAGATTAATTAGCTAGAGTTTGGATATGTTGAAACTCTCCAAGGAAAATTGCCCTTTTTGTTTTGGATTTTTTTGAAACTCTTTAAAATAAATCCAACTCTTTAATTAAGAGTTTCAAAAATCTATAAATAGTACACCCTAGATTTTGACCCCCACATGTGTTCTCTCCATCTCTCTCAGCCCTCTCTCTTTCCAGCAACCTCCATTGCAGCAACCCCAAGGTGTGTCGACTTTCTATTTTATTTTTTTTGCTTTTGTTTATTTATTTTAGTAAACAAGCCATTGTCGCCCCCCCGCTATGTGTTAGATTTTTTTTTTTAATTCAAGAACCATAAATATGATTCAAGAATATGATCTAATGCCTTCTTAACATGGATTTCACGTTTTTGATCCATTGGAAATGTTTAGATCATGTTTATTTTGACAAATGCCTGAAAAAGATCAAGATTCGACCTTTCTATAGGACGAATCCCTCTTTTAATGGCTAAATCCAATTCAGTCCATGCTCCAATGATTTTTTTTATATTTTTTCATACTATGTTTATGTTATTTTCATCATCTACATGTTCAAGCATGATCAAGAGCCCTTAATATCATATTTTTATGATTTTTTACATGCATAAATCAAAATATATCATGATTAGGGTTTTATAAATTTTCACCATCATTTTTTGTTTTTGTGAACCAGAGACCAGAGTTTGTGTTTCTTGAACCTTCAGTCACAGTTCATAGGCAAGGTCAACTTGTGCGAGTTATATCTCCTTAACCGAAGATCTTTTTCCTGATCTGTAAAAAGCCATGTCTTTATCTGCATGTCTATTATCTTCTGTGAAATTTTCATAATTTTTTATTATGTTTTGCTATCTCTTTTTAAACCTGAAACCTGATCTATCTTTATTGCATCGTTATGCATAGGCCGGAATCAGGTATGTATTGTCGGAGTTGTATCTCCCTAACCAAAGATCGTATTCTTAATTTGTAAAAAGGGTTATCTTTATTAATTTGTCTAGTTTCTCCCTATTAAATTTTATAATTTTTCATTGCAGTTTGATATCTAATTCTTGTCTAACACTGTGATAGATATGAAATTACAGGTAAAATAACATATTTTTCATCTTTTTATTTAATATTTATATCAAAATAATCACAAAAATATATTTTTTGATTGCATCTTATTTTAATAGTTATTAGAAGTGTCCATGTTGATTTTTATAATTTTTGGATTTCATTTGATGTGTTATATAGTTATTTCATAAAAACAAGATGCCCGCTGAGTTCTGATTTAACCGAAACACGGGTAAATTTCATTCTTTTTGCATATTTCACTATTTTTATTAATTATTTTTGTGATTTTATGGTTTTATCATCTTCATAATCATATTAGGGTGCTCTCCACTCGATTTTTCATCATTTTGAATTTGTTTGATCCTCAGATTAAGCGTATTACAAAAATCTTTTCTGAAAAACCTTTTTTTTAACCGTGTTTTGCAATCAATATCAATTTTCAAGGATATTTTGGCTATTTTCCTCCAAATTTCGAATTTCAAACTTGTTTATTTTCATTATTCATTCAGTTATGCATCATCCATTATGTTATTTAGTTGGTTTTATTTTACGAAAGCATAAAAGAAGACATATCTGGATAAATCCCTCAATTTCATATATTGTTGGATAAATCCAGAAAAGCTGACATTTGACCACTTACAAGTTTGGTAATTTTGCAGTGAATCTCAAGATTGTATTTTCTTTATTTTTATTTTTTTAGTTCATTATTGATGCAAATTGTAATATTGTAATAAGAATTTACTTTCCTGCTTAGCTTATGCTGCATTTATATATAGTTTGATTTTAATATTAACTGGTATTATTTGATCATTCATGCACATATTTTAAATTAATAATGGTCAATATGAATGGCATGTGCACCTACTTTTAGGGAGTTGATAAAGTCGGTGGAGTTCGTATTTGTGGCCATAGTCAAAATACAAACGAAACTCAGATTTATCATCTTCTTCTAAGTTATAAACGGTCTACACTCTTAGGCCATCTTAAAAAATTATTGCACATTTTCTAAAGTTTTTCAAGTATTTTTCCTTTTAGAATCAAATGAGATATATTCAATATATATTTGTGGCCATAGTCAGGGATATATAACGAATTTATTTCATCTAAATTCTATAAGGTACACAAAATTCTTTTTACAAATAATTTTCTCAAATTCTTCAAAAAATATTTTCACAAACTGCATTCATGCATTATCTAGGTTAGATTAAATCATGAAAAGAGTTTTAGAGGGCCACAGTGTGAACACCCCAAATTTTTAAAATGATGTAAATATTCCCTTTTTGCCCCTGATGCAATTTTCTGAGTAATTGAGTCAGTTTTAAATCTAAATACCAGTTTATTTCTCAGATTTTACTGAAATTAAATTTATTTTTATATATCTGACTTAGTTTCGGATCCAGATCCAATATCAGAATCCAAATCTGAGCTTTGTCATCCAATTTTTAAACCAAATTCTCAAAATTACCAAAATAACTTTTGAAATGCTCAGACAGTTCGTCCGGTATCCATTTGGATCCATTGCATTATATTCCTCAATTCGAGGTTCAAAACTCCAATCTTTCTTCAAAATCAGGATCTACACCCCTTTTCTAAAGAAATCAAACACGAATTCTCAGAAAACCCTTTTTTGTAAATATTTCCAAATTTTTGCAAAAAAATAGTTTAGAAATCCCATAGTTTTAGAGTCTTATTTTCAAAAAATACAAAAAAAAAATAGAAAATACAAATATATATATATATATATATATATATATATATATATATATATATATATATATATATATATATATACAAAAATACAAAGAAAAGAAAAAAAATAAAAGAGATAGTTTTTTAAAACCTGTGATCATCGCAAAATTTTTCCTCTCGTTCATTTTTTCCTTTCTCTTCGCCTTTCTAACCTCTATTCCCTTTTTTTGAAGGAGAATAAAAAGATAGAAAAGAAGAGAGAATGAGAAAAGGAAGAAGAGAGAGAAACTCTTTTGCGGGGTCTCACTTGACCTTAATTTTGAAAGATGTTTTAAAATCACTCACCTCCGTTTTAAAAATTTATGGAAAAATTGGGAGACGGGGCTCGCTCGTTGGTACGAGGTTCAATCGTTCCTGGCGCCTTTACCAGGGGTAATCAAACCAATGATCGAATTTATGCCTTTTGCTTTGCCTTAATATTACCTAAGGATTTATTTTAAGTCTATAAGAATGCACAAAGAATCATGCTTGTGTAAATGCAAAAATGTATGCTCTTTTGAAAAGAACGCTTTTGGAAATCTGAGATTTTCCAAGTGAAAATGTGATGATGAAAAGGAAGATGTGATTTCTGAATATTTGAATCTGACTTAGCACTTTGAGATAGATCAGAAAAGATGTTTTAAAGTTCTAAGTCTTTAAAATAATCAGAGAATGGTTTAAAACTGAGATAAAAGGAAAATAAACAAAGTTTTAAAGTCAGAATTTGGACTTTGAATTTGGATTTAGGAGAGAAAATGAAATTCGAAATGGAATTGAATTCCTATTTCGAAATTTGAGATCAGGATGGGACTTGAGAAATCTAAATTGAGTTTGAAAAATAGAATTGGATTTAAGAGATCTAGATGGGATATGAAAATGGAATTGGTTTTTGGAATTTGGGAATCAAGATAAACTTGGATTTGGAATCTGGCATCTTAAATGGATTTGGATCCGAAGTTTGGAATTCTAAATGGAATTTGAATCTGAAATCTAAGATCCAAGATGGAATTGGATCCACAATTTGGAATGAAATTTGGATCTGAAGTCTGAGATCCAAGATGGAATTGGATTTTGGATCCTAAATGGGATTGAATCCAAGATCTGGAATCCGAGATGGAATTGGATTCTGGATCCTAAAATGGATTTTGGATCTTGAAGTCTGAGATCAAAGATGGAGTTGGATTTTGGACCCTAAAATGGACTTTGGATCTGAAGTCTGAGATCCAAGATGGAGTTGGATTCTGGATGCTAAAAAGAATTGGATCCAAGATCTGAGATCCAAAAGTGGAGATTTCATTTGGAAATCTGGATCCAAGTTGGGATTGGGTTCTAACTTTGGATTTGGATTTTGAAAGTCCAAATGGGACTTTTGAAGATGGGTCTGGGTTTTGAAAAACCCAGATTGAATTTGAAATTTAGGAAGAGTCAAGTTTTGAGTTTCAAAATTAATCTCAAAAACATTGATTTTGATTTGAGAAGATAAAGAATAATTTTGAATTTGAACTCAGAAGATGAATTAGAAATTTCAAAGTTAAATTGAACTTTGAAATTGGATTTTGAGATGTTGAATTGAATTTGAATTTGAATTTGAATCTTAAAAGTGAATTTGGAGTCTCAAAGTTGATTTGAACTTTGAAACTTATTTTGAATTGGAAGTTGAAGTTTGAAATGAATTTGAAATTTCAAAGCCAAATTGGACTTTGAAATTGAATTTAGAATCTTGAAAATGAGATAGATTTGAATTTGAATTTACACATAAGGATTGATTTGAGAAATAAAGAAGATATTAAAAAAAAATCACTTGGGTTTTTGAAGAAGAGTTTTGGAAATATGATGCAATTTTATCCTAAATGATGAATGAATTTAAAGAATTTGAAAAGCATATTTCATTCTTTAAATGATATAAAATAAGATTGAAGTTATAATACATTCCTGACTATGGTCATTGAATGTATTATAAAATAATCATATTTAAATTCAGGTGAAGAATAAAATACATTTTAGTGCTTTTATAGAGTTTAAAATGAAATTAACACTCAATATATCCTGACTATGACTATTGATATATATTTTGAGTTAATTTTAAGTTAAACTCTGATAAAAGAAGAAAATACTTTTAGAAATATGATGATTTTTGAAGAGGATCCAGTGTGGGTCCAGTGTTATTCTATAAAAGATGAAAATCCTAAGTTTTGTTTACATCCTGACTATGGCTATTGATGTAAATCATCAACTTAGGATTAATCACCTTTTATAAAATGGTGCACGTGCCATTCGTGTTCCCATTTGTGACTTCTTTGAGAAATAAAGGAAAATAATGAAACAGAGGGTATTTACATGCTCATTCATTCTATCTAGTGCAGAAATGTAAATTTTCTCATTATACTCTATCTATTACAATTTGGGAATTGGATTGAAATGATAAAATTCTTAAACTAAGAAAGAGAGCAGTGTTTTCTATATATACCTGCAAAGACATGTTCAGTATGAAACAAAAATACAATAGGCAATATGTAAAAAATTGTCATATTGAAAGCCCAATAGGTATGTAAGAGGTCATACATCAGAATATACATGGGAAATATGTATGATATCCTAAGTTTGGCAGGGAATGAGTGTTAAAACATACATGAGTATCTATAAGAAGGAGAGAGACATGTAATGTATTAAGTAAGAATGTTATGCATATACATTAGAAATGGGCCTTTTATTAGGGAAGTGCTTCAGCAAATGCATGATGGAGCTATGAGAGATGATGAGAATGATGCAAATGAAGGCATGCCACTATGGGAAGGTATTATATATGATGTATAAATATTGTGGTGAATACGAAACAACACAAAAAATGGGTGATATACTGCTGTCACGGCAATGGTAGTGAAGGCAGTGGCATATGATGTTGCAGGAGGTGTGGCTGGGAAGGTGTGTATATCTAATGTTGATGTTGTGAGCTAGAAGGTGCTGAAGCTATATAATGCTGTGAATGGCAGCAAGTGGATCAGATTTTGCCGTAAATGCTATGCGGTGGTGGGCAGCAATTGGGAAGGTTAAAAAGGTTGTACATAGTGTATTGATTAAAACAGAAAAAGGAAAATGAAATGTATGTTATATGTAACAGGAATAATATGAGTGCAGTGGGAATATTACAGATGTGATACAGTAAGTGTTGGAAGTGTATGAGTGAAATGCAGTGAAGTGGGGTAATGTATTATGTATAGGGATGAGCTGGAAGGATATGGTTATGGGTGGAATATGACACAGGATGACATATGCGTAATAGGTAGGATATTACAAAGGGTAGTGTGTGAATGAAATGTTGTGGTGTGTAACCCTAATGCAATTGTGCGTGAAGCACAGGTACTCAAATATGATGATGTAGTGAAGGAGACTATAAGGTGGGTAGTAACAGTGAATGTGCAGAGATACACCAGACTACAATATTCAGTAAGGTACCGAGAATACAATTTTATATGGATAGATTAACACATATTTTCATGGTAGTAACACGAGTTTGATGTAGGATAAGATAGAAAGAGAAGCATAAACAGGCCCCCAATTGCAAAACAGACAAGCCAACTTCTGTCAAATCAAAGTCCCTCATGCAAGAGATTGTCCGAGAGAAATTATTCAAGCAGAGTAATTTGCTGACACAGCCACCTGCTTTGAATGATACAGCAACAAATCATCATCCACTATTTTACATACTCCATATCAAGTTATCTTTTCTTTCTGTTGCAAAATCTGGTTGCTTGGAGCAACTTCCCACAAACACACTATATTCATGTAGTCACAATGATCCCACAACTATTGAGCCCCCTTTTTTTTTATTAGGCAACAAATACTCCCAGCATTTGCTATGCCGTGACAGTAACATGGTTTATTTTTGTGACAACTGGGCCTTTCTTAATCATGGAAGTAGAGAAGTCCCCGAAGCTAATAATCACAAGCAAGGGGAATGAATGGAAACAACAAAACAACTTGATTTATCGGCAATGTCAGATTGCCAATACTAGCCAGAGATGGAATAAATATATCTTCTCAACAACAACTATATTAGCATCGAATATGTTTAAGCACATATATATATACGAATTTAAAAAAAGAAAAACCTGTTGCAGATAATCAAAATTGTGATAATAAAGGCTATAAACAAACCACAATTTAACCTTGCGTTTTGCTGATCGGGAATTTACCTCTCTTTCACCACCCTTGAGGATTTGCAATAATTAGAGCAAACACCAAGTTTACAAGATATTTTGAAATAACTAGAAACTACAGAGAACATCACTTAGAAAAAAAAAAGAACATATGACAATTAAACCAAATGAAAACAAGAGACCTCCTACCCAAGTGTAGATTCGGAAAAAGGTGAAAATTCTTCTGCTAAGCCTGCAATAAATGAAGTGCCTTCTTGGGGATTGCTTATTACAATGGAATCCATTTTCTTGATAAGGTAATCCATATTGAACTGTATACCATCAGAATCCCCACAAATTTTATCAAGTGGGTTCAAGCTGCTCTTATTACCGGTAGAATTCCTTACCGCTGGCACTTCAGCCAGATTTATAAATGTAATTTTACAGAACTCAAAGGCTTTTGGGATGCACAGGGGAAGAGGTCTTTGGATTCAGGCATAGATGAACCTGTCCTCAAGATAACTGCCTTGACTGCGATGAGTTCATGGAGAACAGTCCCAGAACATATGGATGCTCACTCTGAAAAAACCCTTCTCGAGGCGAACACATTTAAGAGATGCCGATATGATGCAAATGGCATACAAAAAAAAAAAAGAAAAGAAAATGTTGAACATGTGTCAAAATGACATCGCACCACTGCAATACACAGACATACTCACGAAGCCTAGATCCAAGATCAACGCAAATGGAAATTAAATGAATGAGGTGCGTCAATCTGAAGCTAGAGTGGCAAAGAATGTAAGTGGGAAGAAGTAATATTAAAGAAAACAAAATAAATCATAAACTGTATAAAACATATATAAAAGAAAGGAACAACAATAAGTTTAAAATTTAAGCATCGACTAGAAGTAAAGGGGCAATTACAATGTTTGATAGTAATCCAGATGCAGGGACCAGTGAAAAGAAAGTCGACTTCCCTAGAATAAAGATGATAATTCAAACAGGCAATCAAAATTTTACGGAAGATAAAGTGGATGCAAAAATTTAGCATCAACGAAAAAATCAGATTAAGACTCGAATGAGCCATATTTAATTTTGCCTCTGATAACCTGAGCAAGAACAGAAATAGAATCTGCAAAGCTTAACAGAACACAAGGAAAAGAAATGTCGGAATAATATATTCCTTTTACTGTAGCACAGGGATGGATTGAGGTTGATACGGGCAACTCAGCACCACCCATCGTGCTTTTAATGGGATAGTAAACAAGAAAAATTCTGAAAATAAGAAAACTTTCAAGAGATGGGGGATGAAGATAAGGGATTGGAAATATGAGCTGCAAATAAAAGAAAATAGATAATGAAAACCAGAAAACGAAATCAAAGGAACTCATAAACGGGAAAAATCGAGAGTGAAAGAAAAGAAAGAGATGCTAAAAATGATCTCAATGAAGGGCGTATCCATTTATTTGGGGCATAAATAAAACAGGGAGACTCGGACAAAGCAAAGAGGGAGGAGGTGAGAAACTTGCCTCTGGCTATCATGGGATTTTCTCCCCTTCGAGCGATTACAGTCTTACTGCTAAGGTGGATCTCCTTCCGCGGATTAATCTAGATTGCTGGAAGATCGATCGACCGTAGCCTTATTTTGCAGAAGAGGACTCAATGTTCAACTGCGTAGTTGATGCTTCGTGATTGAAGCTCTTTCAATCAATGGGGAAGACCAGCAGAGCATAAGAGGATGATGGATCAGAGAGTAAAAATGTTCGAAAAGCCAGGAAGCGTCGAAGTGGAGGGGTGAAAACGGGTGCATGCGTGAAGAGAAGAGGGGTGCGGGGGTGAAGAAGCGGTGAGTTTAGGTTTCCTCTGCGTGCTTCTCTTAAAGGGGGAGAAGGAGGTTTGAGAGGGAGGGGTTCGGTTGAGGATTGAGGGTTGAGGAAGAGGCAATCCCCGATCAAAGGGTGGATTGTGCGAGAGGGGAAGCGATGGAGATTAGGGTTTCAGAAGGTTCGTGAAGGGAAGCCGAGAGAGGGAGAGAGAGAGAGAGCTTGGAAGAAGCTTGCGTGGGAAGCTTTATTTGTGATTTTTTTTTATTTTCCAAAAAGAGGCTCCTTCAAAAAGATTTTTCATGGAATGTTTTTTTTTAAAATGAGGTTTTTAGCAAAACAAGTTTCAAACAGGGTTTTGAACTGCACATTTTCTAATATTTGGATTTTTTTGTTGTTTTCTTTTGGCATTTTCCTATATATATATATATATATATATATATATATATATATATATATATATATATATATATATATATATATATATATATATATATATTGGTGTTTTTAAGATGAATCTCTGAAACTTACGAGAAAACAAAATGATTTTTGAAATATTTTGTAATTTTTGAAAATATTTACAAGAGAAGAGTTTTTCGAGAGTTTTTACGTTGTTCTTTGGAAAAATCCTTCAGAAAATGGGTTAGAAATGAAAATTGGGCCTGGATTCCAACGAATTAGAAATGAATGGAAATTTTATCAAAAAATTGACATGATTATTCAAAAGATGAACCCAGGGGCAAAAGGGGAATTTTTTGGAAAATTTGGGGTGTTCACAGATGCCCCTTTTTGCTGCTAAGTCGGTTGTAAGCCGAGCTTAGCGGCAAAGAAAACACGATAAATTTTCTTAAAATGCCCCAATTAAAAGGTCTGAACTAGGTGTGGAAAAATTGGTTTTGAAAAGCTTTATTTTTTAGGTTTTGTACATTTCCCTGAAAGGTTTTGGCAAGAACGAAATCCTCGAGAATGAAAGTAATTTGGACAGAAGAAAAATGAGGAAATTGTGATGGGATTTTGGGATTATTATCCCGAAATGGTAAAAGGAGAGATTTTTGAAGAAGTTCTCACGGCTGAGACAAAAATAAGAATTTTTTGAAATAGACACAGGTTTAGCCCTTAACCTGGATGGGACAAAGATATTTTGAAAAATCATGATGATACATTTTTTGAAAAATACCTTGTGAGACGAGGTTTAGGTATATTCTTTATTTGAATGGATATATAAAGCATGGATTCCTTGATGGGGAAAACCATGATGGGACTGGGAGAAATATCTCATCAGAATGAGACAATTCTCTTTTAGAAAATATAAACAATGCTAGGTTGCATCAAAATAGATATTGAGCATTTATCTCATTTTTGGATAACCAGAAAATTTTGCCAATAAGATGAAATTGCAATTGATTCAAATGCTTGAAAGTGTGCACGTATGTGCGAAAGATATTCCCTCTTTTTACCCAGAGTATTTCTTCCAATGAGGTTAACTCCCTGGATTTCAGAGTCAGAGTCAAATTTTAAAGTTGTTGAGTTTCTTTAAGGAAGTTATCCATTTCTTTGACATGAATAGAGAAGAAATTTCTTAGTTTCATAAAAGCAAGCAGTGAAAAGACATTAATGAAAGGATTTCGAATAAGAAAAGATGATTTCTGGCAATTTTGGCAGTTTGATATCCTGAGGCTTTTCCTATAATGATCTTTCTGATACTCTTTTTGAGACATTAAGCTTTTTCGGGTTTTTACATCATCCTTCATTTGGATGTGTCCTGACTTTTCTTTTTTTCTTCGGGGAAGGGTACGTCACAAACTCCTTCATCTTGAAGATGCTCCGATCCTTCTTTTTCTCAGGAATTATACTGGTGATATTGGCTCATTGGTAAAAAATCTCTAGATGATAGCAGCAATCAAATATCTTTTAGGGTTTGTCGGGAAGTTCGACGCAGTCGCCTTCATCTTGGCGGTGATCTGAACGTTCCCTGGAAGGATCCATCACAAACTCCTTCATCTCGAAGATGATCTAAATCTTCTTTGTCCCCGGGGGTCGAACTCGCATATTCGTCTTCATCTTGACGACAATTGAGAGATCCTCTTTGCGAATATTTGATTGAAGCTTAAATATACGGATAAGGAGATACGCATTGAGTGGATTCTTTTTATCGCTCAGGGTATTTCTACTACCTGATTGCCAAAAAATCGTCTTTAAACATGCGCCATAGCTATGATCAATATTGATTTACTTCTGGCTTTTCAACATCATTAAATATTTTTTTTCTCTAATCATACCAAGGATATTTCTCATATTCTTGGTTGACCAACATAGAAAAGACTTGAATTTTACTCTTTTTCACAAAAAGTTTCACCCTTTTTGAAAGAATACTAGAGGTAATCTGAGGTGATTCTTTTGTGCAATAAAATATTGGAATCAACACATATTTTAGCCGATTGGCAAAGTTTTCGAGAATCCTTTGTGAAATAACTACTCAATATAGATTTTGATACAACCTTTAGCTAAAATTTTGGAAGAAATAACATGAAAATATTGGTTTTATCACACAACATTGGCTCAACAGGGACTCAACCTAAGAGCCATAAAGAATATTTGGATCCGTAGGGATTCATCCTACAGAATGAATTTTTGAAAAATGAAGTTAATTTAATAGGAATTCAACCTAAGAATTGCAAAAGAATTTTCGACCAGTAAGAATTTATCCTACAGACTGAATTTTCGAAGAATGAATTTGGTTCAATAGGAATTCAACCTAAGAACCGCAAAAGAATATAGATCAGTAGGAATTCCACCTACAGATTGATTTTTTTGAAAAATGAAGTTGGTTCAAATAGGAATCTTGAGGACCACAAAAGAATATAGATCGGTAGGAATTCAACCTACAAACTGAAATTTTGAAAAATGAATTTTGGTTCAATAGGAATTCAACCTAAGAACTGGCAAAGAATATACATCAGTAGGAATTCAATCTACAGATTTACTTTTTAAAAAAATGAATTTGGTTCGATAGGAATTCAACCTAAGAATTGCAAAAGAATTTTTGAGCGAATTTATCCTACAAACTGAATTTTTGAATAATGAATTTGGTTGAATAGGAATTCAACCTAAGAACCACAAAAGAATATAGATCAATAGGAATTCAACCTAAAAATTGGATTTTTGAAGAAATGAATTTGGTTCGATAGGAATTCAACCTAAGAACCGCAAAAGACAGATGGATTGGTAGGAATTCAACCTACAGAGGGAATTTTTGAATTTGGTTCAATAGGAATTCAACCTAAGAACTGCAAAAGAATATTGGATCAGTAGGGATTCATCCTACGGATCAAAATGTTGAAGAATGAATTTGGTTAAATAGGAATTCAACCTAAGAACCACAAAGGAATATTTTGATCAGTAGGAATTCAACCTACAGATCGACTTTGAATAGTCCGAAAGGGGTTCAAAATGAGGACTGTGAATCAGTAGGAGTTCAACCTAAAGATCATTGATCAGTAGGAGTTCAACCTAAAGACCGACTGAAGGAATGGTCCTAAAGGGGTTCAACCTAAGGACTGCGGATCAGTAGGAGTTCAACCTAAAGATCGCGGATCAATAGGGGTTCAACCTAAGGACTGCGAATCAGTAGGAGTTCAACCTAAAGATCGCGGATCAGTAGGGGTTCATCCTAAAGATCAATGGAAGGAAAGGGTCCTAAAGGAGTTCAACCTAAGCACTGCGAATTAGTAGGAGTTCAACCTAAAGATCGCGGATCAGTAGGGGTTCAACCTAAAGATCGACGAAAGGGATGGTCCTAAAAGAGTTCGACCTAAGGACTACGAATCAGTAGGAGTTCAACCTAAAGATTGCGGATCAGTAGGGGTTCAACCCAAAGATCGACGAAAGAAAAGGGTCCTAAAGGAGTTCAACCTAAAGACTGCGAATTAGTAGGATTTCAACCTAAAGATCGCGGATCAGTAGGGGTTCAACCTAAAGATCGACGAAAGGGATTGTCCTAAAGGAGTTCAACCTAAAAACTGCGAATCAGTAGGAGTTCAACCTAAAGATTGTGGATCAGTAGGGGTTCAACCTAAAGATCGACAGAAGGAATGGGTCCTAAAGGAGTTCAACCTAAGGACTGCAAATTAGTAGGAGTTCAACCTAAAGATCGCGAATCAGTAGGGGTTCAACCTAAAGATCGACGGAAGGAATGGGTCCTAAAGGAGTTCAACCTAAGGACTGCGAATCAGTAGGAGTTCAACCTAAAGATCGCGGATCAGTAGGGGTTCAACCTAAAGATTGACAGAAGGAATGGGTCCTAAAGGAATTCAACCTAAGGACTGCAAATCAGTAGGAGTTCAACCTAAAGATCGCGGATCAGTAGGAGTTCAACCAAAAGATCGACAGAAGGAATGGGTCCTAAAGAAGTTCAACCAAAGGACTGCGAATCAGTAGGAGTTCAACCTAAAGATTGCGGATCAGTAGGGCTTCAACCTAAAGATCGACGGAAGGAATGGGTCCTAAAAGAGTTCAACCTAAGGACTGCGAATCAGTAGGAGTTCAACCTAAAGATCGCGGATCAGTAGGGGTTCAACCTAAAGATCAATGGAAGGAAAGGGTCCTAAAGGAGTTCGACCTATGGACTGCAAATTAGTAGGAGTTCAACCTAAAGATCGCAGATCAGTAGGGGTTCAACCTAAGGACTGCGAATCAGTAGGAGTTCAACCTAAAGATCGCGGATCTGTAGGGGTTCAACCTAAAGATCGATGGAAGGAATGGTCCTAAAGGGGTTCAACCTAAGGACTGTGGATCAGTAGGAGTTCAACCTAAAGATCGCGGATCAGTAGGGGTTCAACCTAAAGATCTACTGGGTTTAGGAAGGAATTTTGGTTTAAGAAGGGATTTAACCTATGAACCACAGGGGTTTAACCTACGAGTTATTGATTCTATAGGGGTTCAACTTAAAGATCTCAATTTAAGAAGGAAGGATTCAACTTGCGGATTTAAATAGACCATCATAGTTAGTTGTATGTGGTCCGGTTTTCAGGATTGACCCCTTATCCTGAACGGGGAAAGTAATAAAAAGAATACCTCATTGAAAGGAGGCATCAGGTTTATCCCTTAACCTGAAAGGGTAAATAAGAAGGAAAAAGGAATACCTCATGGGAAAGAGGCATCAGGTTTTATCCCTTAACTTGAAAGGGTAATTGAAATAAGAATTGACAAGAAAAATTAATAAAATCAATGAAGGATCAGTAAAATTGACAAAATTGATAAAGATGAATAAAAAATGATAAGACTGATAAAAATTGACAAATGAAAAGAGTTAAAAAAAGAATTTGTTTGATCCTACCTGCATGTGGGATCTTTAAAATGAGGTGAGAATGTTTATGAAAAAAATCATTTTTGGAAGGAGGATCAACCTTGAGGTTGATTTTGAAGAATGATCAACACGAGGTTTGATTTTTAAGGAAGGATCATCATGAGGGTCGATTCTTTGAAAGCAAATGATTTTAAATCGATTTTTGAAAAGGAAAATCAATGCGCTGGTTGATTTTGAAAAAGATTGGATCAAAATTTTGAACTTTTGGTGATCATGATGAAGATTTTGCAAAAATTTTCCGCTTTTTATGATTTTGAAAAACCCCCATAGGTAATATCATTTCTCTCATGGAGTATTGTCGGGATTGTCCCTTATCCTGAAAAGAATAGGAATCTGATGGGAAAAGAATATTTTGAAGCGTAAATGAAATTTAAAAAGATGCCCCAATATGGTGAAAGAAATAAGAATTGAACCTCAAAGATAGGAAGAAAATTGACATTTCATTTATAAGCAAAACTGATAGCAAAAAAAGAGCTGAAATATTTACAAGTATCTTTGACCACAAGGTCGCAAAAGACTCAGGATGACTTGCCCTTACAGGATGGTTGGTAAAGAAAGTGGAGGATAGCAGAAAAGACTCTAGCATTGTCAGTTTTTTGAATGATAAGGGAAATGCTTGGTCAGGACGGCGGGTTGCTCTTTGTCTTCATCCTCTATCAAAAGATGTTTATCGATGCAGTCCTGGATGATATTTTTCAGAACGAAGCAGTGCTCTGTGTCATGCCCCACTGTTTGGTGAAACTTGCAGAACTGTTCTATGAGTTTGCCCAAGATTACTGGAGGATCGACAGCTTTTGGCAGACGAATCATATTCTTTGTGAGCATATATTCCAGAACCTCCTCGAGTGTCTGCTCCAAAGGCGTGAATTCGCGGTCAGGACTCCAGTCCTTGCGTTTTGGTTTTTCTTGATCCTTTTCCCGCTGCTAAGAATTGGGTTGGAAAGGCTTATTGTTGTTGAAAGACCTCCCTTTTTGACCTCTGAATCCTTCTGAATTGTTGACATGATCATCCTTGTTACCCTTGTTGTCGGATGAGGAACTAGCAAAAAGAGTAAAATGGGCTTTCTTCTTTGCATCTTGATTTCCCCTTGCCAGGGTGATACCGTCATAGACTCTGTTATCTATTCTCATCTCGAGCCATTCAGCTCGTTCAATGAGTTCGATGAACAAGTTTGATGGGAAGGGGGAAATAAGGCTCCTGAGAGGTTGAGAAAAGTTGTTCAGGATAACTTGTAGTGCATGTTCCTCTGAGATGGGGGTTCTCATCTTGTTGCAGGTATCTCTCCACCTTCGGATGAAATCTATGGCCTTTTCCTTGTCATCCTACTTCAGATTGTATAGGTGATTGAGGGTTGGCGGTGCCTCAATGTTGAACATGAATCGTTCCACGAATAGATTAACAACTTTATCAAAATCTTGCAGCTTGACGGGGTTGATATGCTTTGCGTACCATTTTGCTGCTACGCCTTCTAAACTGCGAGGAAAGCACAAGAAGAGGGCCCGATTGTCTTCACTGAATTTGACACATTCTGCGAAAAACATAGCGAGATGGGCCTTTGGGTTGCCGGACCCATCGAACTTAATAAACTTTCGGGGGAGGTCTTCTCAAGCTGTTGTCCCCTTCTAAACCGAAGTAGAAGTCCTGTCTGGTATATATCCTCTTTCCCTTATCTCGAATCTGCAGATCTTTGACCATCTTAGTCAATATTTGAACTGAATCTTCTGCCGGGACCCCATCTATAGGCTTGTTGACTGATTCGGGCTCTTTTATCACCTTCTTGGACTGTCGCAGATGTTTTGGGACGAATACGAACTGCTCTTCTTCGGAATCCTCTCCTGCTAATTCTGAACCCTCTGAGGTGCTGTCCTGTTGATTTTTCTTCTTGTTGATCCTGACATGTTTCTTTACTGGCTTTCTCTTGATTTTGTTTTTAAGGGATGTTTTCTTTGAACCTGCCCCAAGCTTGTTCGGACATCATTTTTGCCATCATCTTTTGAAAGATCCTATACATCGCTGGGTCAACATCATCTTCTTCTGAATCATGTTTTTGGGACACCTGGAAGAGTTCATTTCTTCCACTTCGCTGTCATTGTGCTGCTGAGCTGCCCTTCTTTCTGCTCTCGTTTGAACCATAATGAGATGTTGATGCTTTTTGTAGAATAAAGGAAGGATTAAAACTCGAGGAGTTTTTGGGAAAAAGAGACGATAAAGGAGATATTTAAAAGGTTCTGAGAAGAGATCTCTTTGATAAAAAGGGATCTTTGATGGGAAGATAAAATTTAAAAAGACATTTTTTTGAAAAATGGATGACTAGTCCTGAATATTTTGAAAAATTGCAGGCAGGATCAAAAATTAAATAAATTAGAAGAAAAGAAGAAAATACGCTTGGACTTTTTTTGAAAATATAGGAAAAACTTAAAAGACATGTCCAGGTTTTAAGCAATGAAAGAATAAAGAAATGAGAAATATACAATCCTGGTTTTGAGAAAATAAAAGAATTTTTATGAAATAAATATCCAGGGTTTTGAAAAATAAGAATTTTTAAGATAATATCTACAAAAGAATCAATTTATACAAGCAATAATGCACATAATAGCACTCTCTAGAAGCTGACTCTAAATGCAATATTTGAAATGGCTCGTAGGACCTTAATCCTAACTCTATGGTTCAAATCATCTGATTTCAATCAAGATACGCCGATATACTCAAGCTGAAGCTCGAAGTACGTGGCATAAGAATATTTCTTCGGTTCTAAGGTAATGGCTTCCGAACATCCTTTAGCACCTACCGATGTACCTCGGACTATGGCCCTTAGGTACGTGGTAGGGGGGCACTAACCCAAATAAGTGGTCCAGTTGTGGGGCTCTCTCCCGAACTATGGTTTAGTGAGACAGCCCAACAACGTGAAGACCGAAACAATATAGGTAGGTATGTTTACAAAAATATATTCGACATGCAAGAAATCAGATGGCTCTAATGCAAGTCCTAAAGAGATAGAATTTAAACGAAGAGAAGCATACACTTGCATACATTGTTTGCATTCAATCCTTAGAATTGAGGAGAGTTGTATTTCAGACCTAAGTCTAATGTGAGCATGGAATAATCTCCTCAATATGGTCCTACCAAACCATACTTAAATCCTATATGCAATGATGTCAGCTTAGGACAGAGTCTAGGCTCCTAAGGTTTGCATGGAAATGAAGTTGACATTTGTAGAATAAAGACTTAGATAATATCAAAGCAAAGCAAAGGCATAGATTCAACCGGACGAAGACGAGGTCCCATCACGGTCGCCAAACCTGTGATCATTGCAAAATTTTTCTTCTCGTTTCTCTTTTCCTTTCTCTTCGCCTTTCTAACCTCTATTCCCTTTTTTTGAAGGAGAATAAAAAGATAGAAAAGAAGAGAGAATGAGAAAAGAAAGAAGAGAGAGGAACTCTTTTGCGGGGTCTCACTTGACCTTAATTTTGAAAGATGTTTTAAAATCACTCACCTCCGTTTTAAAAATTTGTGGGAAAATTGGGAGACGGGGCTCGCTCGTCGGTACGAGGTTCAATCGTTCCTGACGCCTTTACCAGGGGTAATCAAACCAATGATCGAATTTATGCCTTTTGCTTTGCCTTAATATTACCTAAGGATTTATTTTAAGTCTATAAGAATGCACAAAGAATCATGCTTGTGTAAATGCAAAAATGTATGCTCTTTTGAAAAGAACGCTTTTGGAAATCTGAGATTTTCCAAGTGAAAATGTGATGATGAAAAGGAAGATGTGATTTCTGAATATTTGAATCTGACTTAGCACTTTGAGATAGATCAGAAAAGATGTTTTAAAGTTCTAAGTCTTTAAAATAATCAGAGAATGGTTTAAAACTGAGACAAAAGGAAAATAAAGAAAGTTTTAAAGTCAGAATTTGGACTTTGAATTTGGATTTAGGAGAGAAAATGAAATTTGAAATGGAATTGAATTCCTATTTCCAAATTTGAGATCAGGATGGGACTTGAGAAATCTAAATTGAGTTTGAAAAATAGAATTGGATTTATAAGATCTAGATGGGATATGAAAATGGAATTGGTTTTTGAAATTTGGGAATCAAGATAAACTTGGATTTGGAATCTGGCATCTTAAATGGATTTGGATCTGAAGTTTGGAATTCTAAATGGAATTTGAATCTGAAATCTAAGATCCAAGATGGAATTGGATCCGAAATTTGGAATGGAATTTGGATCTGAAGTCTAAGATCCAAGATGGAGTTGAATTTTGGATCCTCAAACGGACTTTTGGATCTAAAGTTTGAGATCCAAGATGGAATTGGATTTTGGATCCTGAATGGGATTGGATCCAAGATCTGGAATCCGAGATGGAATTGGATTCTGGATCCTAAAATGGATTTTGGATCTTGAAGTCTGAGATCCAAGATGGAGTTGGATTTTGGACCCTAAAATGGACTTTGGATCTGAAGTCTGAGATCCAAGATGGAGTTGGATTATGGATCCTAAATAGAATTGGATCCAAGATCTGAGGTCCAAAAGTGGAGATTTCATTTGGAAATCTGGATCCAAGTTGGGATTGGGTTCTAACTTTGGATTTGGATTTTGAAAGTCCAAATGGGACTTTTGAAGATGGGTCTGGGTTTTGAAAAACCCAGATTGAATTTGAAATTTAGGAAGAATCAAGTTTTGAGTTTCAAAATTAATCTCAAAACCTTGATTTTGATTTGAGAAGATAAAGAACAATTTTGAATTTGAACTCAGAAGATGAATCAGAAATTTCAAAGTTAAATTGAACTTTAAAATTGGATTTTGAGATGTTGAATTGAATTTGAATTTGAATCTTAAAAAGTGAATTTGGAGTCTCAAAGTTGATTTGAACTTTGAAACTTATTTTGAATTGGAAGTTGAAGTTTGAAATGAATTTGAAATTTCAAAGTCAAATTGGACTTTGAAATTGAATTTTGAATCTTGAAAATGAGTTAGAATTGAATTTGAATTTACACATAAGGATTGATTTTAGAAATGAAGAAGATATTCAAAAAAAATCACTTGGGTTTTTGAAGAAGAGTTTTAGAAATATGATGCAATTCTATCCTAAATGATGAATGAATTTAAAGAATTTGAAATTGGATTTGAAAAGCATATTTCATTCTTTAAATGAATTAAAATAAGATTAAAGATATAATACATCCCTGACTATGGTCATTGAATGTATTATATAATAATCATATTTAAATTCAGGTGAAGAATAAAATACATTTTGGTGCTTTTATAGAGTTTAAAATGAAATTAACTCTCAATATATCCTGACTATGGCCATTGATATATATTTTGAGTTAATTTTAAGTTAAACTCTGATAAAAAAAGAAAATGATTTTAGAAATATGATGATTTTTGAAGAGGATCCAGTGTGGGTCCAGTGTTATTCTATAAAAGATAAAAATCCTAAGTTTTGTTTACATCCTGACTATGGCTATTGATGTAAATCATCAACTTAGGATTAATCACCTTTTATAAAATGGTGCACGTGCCATTCATGTTCCCATTTGTGACTTCTTTGAGAAATAAAGGAAAATAATGAAACAGAGGGTATTTACATGCTCATTCATTCTATCTAGTGCAGAAATATAAATTTTCTCATTATACTCTATCTATTACAATTTGGGAATTAGATTGAAATGATAAAATTCTTAAACTAAGAAAGAGAGCAGTGTTTTCTATATATACCTGCAAAGACATGTTCAGTATGAAACAAAAATACAATAGGCAATATGTAAGAAATTGTCATATTGAAAGCCCAATAGGTATGTAAGAGGTCATACATCATAATATACATGGGAAATATGTATGATATCCTAAGTTTGGTAGGGAATGAGTGTTAAAACATACATGAGTATCTATAAGAAGGAGAGAGACATATAATGTATTAAGTAAGAATGTTATGCATATACATTAGAAATGGGCCTTTTATTAGGGAAGTGCTTCAACAAATGCATGATGGAGCTATGAGAGATGATGAGAATGATGCAAATGAAGGCATGCCACTATGGGAAGGTATTATATATGATGATAGGTGATGTATAAATATTGTGGTGAATACGAAACAACACAAAAAATGGGTGATATACTGCTGTCACTGCAGTGGCAGTGAAGGCAGTGGCATATGATGTTGCAGGAGGTGCGGCTGGGAAGGTGTGTATATCTAATGTTGATGTTGTGAACTAGAAGGTGCTGAAGCTATATAATGCTGTGAATGGCAGTAAGTGGATCAGATTTTGCCGTAAATGCTATGCAGTGGTGGGCAGCAATTGGGAAAGTTAAAAAGGCTGTATATAGTGTATTGATTAATACAGAAAAGGAAAATGAAATGTATGTTATATGTAACAGGAATAATATGAGTGCAGTTGGAATATTACAGATGTGATACGTTTAGTGCTGGAGGTGTATGAGTGAAATGCAGTGAAGTGGGGTAATGTATTATGTATAGGGATGAGCTGGAAGGATATGGTTATGGGTGGAATATGACACAGGATGACATATGCGTAATAGGTAAGATATTACAAAGGGTAGTGTGTGAATGAAATGTTGTGGTGTGTAACCCTAATGCAATTGTGTGTGAAGCACATGTACTCAAATATGATGATGTAGTGAAGGAGACTATAAGGTGGGTAGTAACAGTGAATGTGCAGAGATACACCAGACTACAATATCCAGTAAGCTACCGAGAATACAATTATATATGGAGAGATTAACACATATTTTAATGGTAGTAACACGAGTTTGATGTAGGATAAGATAGAAATAGAAGCATAAACAGGCCCCCAATAGCAAAACAGACAAGCCAACTTCAGTCAAATCAAAGTCCCTTATGCAAGAGATTGCCCGAGAGAAATGATTCAAGCAGAGTAATTTGCTGACACAGCCACCTGCTTTGAATGATACAGCAACAAATCATCATCCACTATTTTACATACTCCATATCGAGTTATCTTTTCTTTCTGTTGCAAAATCTGGTTGCTTGGAGCAACTTCCTACAAGCACACTATATTCATGTAGTCACAATGATCCCACAACTATTGAGCCCCCTTTTTTTTTATTAGGCAACAAATACTCCCAGCATTTGCTATGTCGTGACAGTAACATGGTTTATTTTTGTGAAAACTGGGCCTTTCTTAATCATGGAAGTAGAGAAGTCCCCGAAGCTGATAATCACAAGTAAGTGGAAAGAATGGAAACAACAAAACAACTTGATTTATCAGCAACGTCAGATTGCCAATACTGGCCAGAGATGGAATAAATATATCTTCTCAACAACAGCTATATTAGCATCAAATATATTTAAGCACATATATATATATATACAAATTAAAAAAAAGAAAAGCCTGTTGCAGATAATCAAAATTGTGATAATAAAGGCTATAAACAAACCACAATTTAACCTTGCGTTTTGCTGATCGGGAATTTACCTTTCTTTCACCACCCTTGAGGATTTGCAATAATTAGAGCAAACACCATGTTTACATGATATTTTGAAATAACTAGAAACTACACAGAACATCACTTAGAAAAAAAAAAGAACATATGACAATTAAACCAAATGAAAACAAGAGACCCCCTACCCAAGTGTATATCCGAAAAAAGGTGAAAATTCTTCTGCTAAGCCTGCAATAAATGAAGTGCCTTCTTGGGGATTGCTTCTTACGATGGAATCCATTTTCTTGATAAGGTAATCCATATTGAACTGTATACCATCAGAATCCCCACAAATTTTATCAAGTGGGTTCAAGCTGCTCTTATTACCGGTAGAATTCCATACCGCTGGCACTTCAGCCAGATTTATAAATGTAATTTTATAGAACTCAAAGGCTTTTGGGATACACAGGGGAAGAGGTCTTTGGATTCAGGCATAGATGAACCTGTCCTCAAGATAACTGCCTTGACGGCGATGAGTTCATGGAGAACAGTACCATAACATATGGATGCTCACTTCAGAAAAACCCTTCTCGAGGCGAACACATTTAAGAGATGCCGATATGATGCAAATGGCATACAAAAAAAAAAGAAAAAGAAAATGTTGAACATGCGTCAAAATGACATCGCACCACTGCAATACACAGACATACTCACGAAGCTTAGATCCAAGATCAACGCAAATGGAAATTAAATGAATGAGGTGCGTCAATCTGAAGCTAGAGTGGCAAAGAATGTAAGTGGGAAGAAGTAATATTAAAGAAAACAAAATAAATTGCAAACTGTATGAAACATATATAAAAGAAAGGAACTATAATAAGTTTAAAATTTAAGCATCGACTGGAAGTAAAGGGGCAATTACAATGTTTGATAGTAATCCAGATGCAGGGACCAGTGAAAAGAAAGTCGACTTCCCTAGAATAAAGATGATAATTCAAACCGGCAATCAAAATCTTACGAAAGATAAAGTGGAAGCAAAAATTTAGCATCAGCGGAAAAATCGGATTAAGACTCGAATGAGCCATATTTAATTTTGCCTCTGATAACTTGAGCAAGAATGGAAATAGAATCTGCAAAGCTTAACAGAACACAAGGAAAAGAAATGTCGGAATAATATATTCCTTTTACTGTAGCACAAGGATGGACTAAGGTTGATACGGGCAACTCAGCACCACCCATCGTGCTTTTAATGGGATAGTAAACAAGAAAAATTCTGAAAATAAGAAAACTTCTAAGAGATGGGGGATGAAGATAAGGGATTGGAAATATGAGCTGCAAATAAAAGAAAACAGATAATGAAAACCAGAAAACGAATCAAAGGAACTCATAAACGGGAAAAATCGAGAGTGAAAGAAAAGAAAGAGATGCTAAAAATTATCTCAATGAAGGGCGTATCCGTTTATTTGGGGCATAAATAAAATAGGGAGACTCGGACAAAGCAAAGAGGGAGGAGGTGAGAAACTTGCCTCTGGCTATCGTGGGATTTTCTCCCCTTCGAGCGATTACGGTCTTAGTGCTAAGGTGGATCTCCTTCTGCGGATTAATCTAGATAGTTAGAAGATCGATCGACCGTACCCTTATTTTGCAGAAGAGGACTCAATGTTCAGCTGCGTAGTTGATGCTTCGTGATTGAAGCTCTTTCAATCAATGGGGAAGACCAGCAGAGCATGAGAGGATGATGGATCAGAGGGTAAAAATGATCGAAAAGCCAGGAAGCGTCGAAGTGGAGGGGTGAAAACGGGTGCATGCGTGAAGAGAAGAGGTGTGCGGGGGTGAAGAAGCGGTGATTTTAGGGTTCCTCTGCATGCTTCTCTTAAAGAAGGAGAAGGAGGTTCGAGAGGGAAGGGTTCGGTTGAGGATTGAGGGTTGAGGAAGAGGCAATCCCCGATCGAAGGGTGGATTGTGCGAGAGGAGAAGCGATGGAGATTAGGGTTTCAAAAGGTTCGTGAAAGGAAGCCGAGAGAGGGAGAGAGAGAGAGAGCTTGGAAGAAGCTTGCGTGCGAAGCTTTATTTTTGAAATTTTTTTATTTTCCAAAAAGAGGCTCCTTCAAAAAGATTTTTCATGGAATGTTTTTTTTTAAAATGAGGTTTTTAGCAAAACAAGTTTCAAAAAGGGTTTTCAACTGCACATTTTCTAATTTTTGGATTTTTTTGTTGTTTTCTTTTGGCATTTTCCTATATATATATATATATATATATATATATTTGGTGTTTTTAAGATGAATCTCTGAAACTTACGAGAAAACAAAAGGATTTTTGAAATATTTTGTAAATTTTGAAAATATTTACAAGAGAAGGGTTTTTTGAGAGTTTTAACGTTGTTCTTTGGAAAAATCCTTCAGAAAATGGGTTAGAAATGAAAATTGGGCCTGGATTCCAACGAATTAGAAATGAATGGAAATTTTATCAAAAAATTGACCTGATTATTCAAAAGATGGACCCAAGGGCAAAACGGGAATTTTTTGGAATTTTTTGGAAAATTTGGGGTGTTCACAAAACCTCCTTTTGAAAAACATCTTTTAGCTAAAACCATTTTTTTGAAAAACTTTTAAAGAGGACCACCCTTTTGAAAATCTTTAAAAATGAAGATTCATCCTTTGATAAAAGGCCTTTTTAACGAAAAAATTGAGGATTATAGAGTCTCTCTCTCTCTCTCTCGCACACTCTCGGCCTCCCCTCCCGCGCTACCCTTTGGAAGCATCCATCTGCCGCCAACCATCAGATCAACTCTCCTCCTCTTCTGCCCTTGATCCCCAACAGTTCTGCCCCTCTTGATTCTTCTTCTTCTTTAAAAACGAGCAAAGGGGAAACCCTCATACCACCGCTCTTCACCCCCGCACCCCTCTCTTTCCTTCAAGGATTTCCTTCATCATCTTCACCTCCCCTTTGCATTTTCTACATCCCTCTAGTGTTTCCCCTTTTTCAAGCAAAGACCAAAGGCAATCTCAGGTAAGTACTCGTTGCCCTCTTCTTTGATTCTTTGCATTTTTTTTTCTTTTTTTTTATCTCTTCCTTTTAATCTGTGTTATTTTTCACCTTATTCTCTTAATCACAAGGCAAAAAGAGGGGATCGACCTGTATATAGCAGGACCGATCCCCCTATAGCTATAGCAATGGAACAGCTCTGTTCCAACATGGTTTCTTTTCCTTTTTTTTATCTTATATTTTCGTGCATTTCAATCTATAGTTTATTTTGGTTTATGTTCTTTCCTTTGTTTTATTAACGATTTTCTGTTGGCATCTGAACTTCTGATTCCATTTTCGATAATTGGCTAGCATCTTGATTCAATTTTATGCTGGTTTTCAATCCCCACTTTGCTTATAATTCATTCTCTAGTCTGCAATATGTTGTCTTAATTTCGTTTGCTTATGTGTTTTCCGGCATCAGTACTGCAATTTCATTGTATTCACATATAATTATTTCATTCTCAACTATCATATGCATATATTGTATAATGGGTCAATGCATTCATGCCATTTTGTCGATATTCATAGGTCTCATATTGCTCAGCAGATTTCATTAGCAGTAGTGGTTTCATGTTTAAAACCTGCGAAATTGCATTTCCTGTTTTTCTTTCTTTTTTTTTTCTTTCAAAGTCGTTAGCGTATCTGCTTCAAGAAGGGAGCTCATTCCCCTAATCAGTTTCTTAAGCCTGGCCCCTTTACAACATATCATATCCATCTATGGTTGTATTCATTCATATCCCATTTCCCTGATTCATAAGCATCAAACATACCAGTAAGAGTATTGGTACAGACATAGTAAAAGCCATCCATATATATTGTGTAATGTGCCTCATTTGCTGAAGAAAACGGTTTAACGTCTGTTTTGGGTGAACATTTTTTTGGATCTCTTTATTATTGGGTTATATCTGACTTGATTTTCAATCTATGGTTGAATTGGATGTTGGCTGCTCATATGCCCAGATTTCCAACTTATTTGAGTTCATTCTATAATTGGCTTCTCTGATTGAATAATGGTAGGGGATTGGGTATTTCTGTGCACTGATTGCATGAGAAACTCAATACACTAAATCGGTTTTGTCCTCTATTGTTGACACATGCATGGGTATGCTTGGTTCTAGGCCATGAATATGCTCAATCTCTTAAAAACTAACATATGTAGGATGGGTGACAAACCCAAATGTTTAGAGTAAGGTTCATTGGACATATACTCTGTCCCCTGCAAATTCATTTTGTATTTTTCTCTGCTGGACTCGTTGAGGTATTTTTTTTTTAGCATGATGTGTTGCGCTTTACTATACTCATATTTTTCTGCTGGGAATGGGGACAGCCGATGACCACTGCCCTGGTTCATCCCATGTTCAAATTCTATTTACCTTTGTTATCGAAATAACTTTGTTGGTTCTCCATTTAAACAGGATGTCATGCTGCTCACTTGAATGTATTCAGGTTTTCTGGTATTTGCATTAACCAGGCCGTGTTATCATTCTCCAAACTAAGCTGTCCAAGGCATCAACTGAGTTGATATGCAGTTTCTTAAATAATAGTAATATCTAACGTTTCTGCATCAGGGATTATACTACCAACTCACAGCCTATCACATCTCAGTAAAGGTAGTATTGATGCTTACACGCCTCTTTTCTGCAAATTCCTATTCTAGAGCTTGAGATGACTGGGACAAGTTTGTACTGTTAATGGACAAAGACAAGGGATCTCGTTGGCTCATGCTCTAGCTTCTAATCCAGAATGTTGTGAGGTAAGCTCACTGCTGCAAATGTTTATAATAAGATAGATTGTGATTATTGTGCATGTTTATGACATTGATAATTGGAGCATTTGGATGTAATTTTGCAAGAGTATTGCCTAGAAATTCAGAGCTGAGTCTCAAAGTTTCAATTAGTATTGCAAATCCACCTTCTCTGTTCCTGCAATTGGCTTCATCCTTTTCTATTGTTGGCTGTAATCATCTATACAGGTTGTTAATTCTTTCCAGCATCTCCTTCCTTCGCGCCACAGCATGCATTCCATCTGCTGTAAGCATTATATAACAGTTTGTTTCCTGCCCTTCTCCTCTACACAGATCAATACATATGCTGCCCACAGCAACATTGTTCCCCTCCTCACTCACATAACAAAAACCCTTGTACACAGTATACCATCAGCACCCTCCAACACCTGATGTAGCAACACTGTGCATAAGATCCCAGCAGACTTCCCCCCCCCCCCCTTTAATTTAGTTGCTTGATTTAGCATGTCATTGATTATTACTGTGAAAACAATTGGCTTGATAGCAACATTTTTTGTAGTAAAAAAAAAAATCTATATATATTTGCAATGTTCTGTGCATCGTGTGATCATGACCACCTATGCCATCCTTAAATCTTCTCTTACAAACACAAAAGCAATCCTAATCTAAGAGATAGTTGGAATTATTGGTCTCTCACGTATCTTTATCATTTGGTATTGTTCTTATTCCATGTTTGATGGTTTGTGGTTCAAACTTTGGAGTAATCATTTGTGTACATTGATGCATTTGTATTCAAGCATGAACAAGTAGATCCAACATGTTATTACAAGATACTGTCATAATATTTCATTTACAATTGTTAGATTACAAGATGAAGATGGTGTTATGAAAATTCTATCATGACTAAGCCTGCTGGACTATGTTGCTATGGAGCATCATTTTTCATAAACATGTACCACTAAACAGCCACCCTTCCACTATCACCATCTCCCCTGTAACACTATCTCCATTACCCATTATACAGTAATACCCTGCTGCCATCATCTATCATTGTGCCATTGTACCTACCACTGCATCATTTCCCAGCATCTTTCACCTGTCATTTATCATTGCTGCACAACAACTTCATGCACAACACCCTTCATATCAGCAAAATACACTGTTATGCAGGCACAATTCCACCTATTACCACACCTCACCTATCTCATAAGCTATTGTCCACCTATATGCCATATATATATATACATATATATATATATATACATATATATATATATACATATATATAGATACATATATATACATATATATGCATGTATGTACATAGGTATATATCACTTTTCATATTTCCACACCTTAGATCATAAATATCGTGGCATATGCGCATCTCACCATCTACATCTTTTAAATCAATGTGATATGTGCAACTCTCTTCTATTTTCATTCTAACTCTGTTCTGTAGGAATCTCTGGAAAATGTTGATTTCCCTCTTAGATTAGGATTTTATCATTTCAATTTCAAGGTTGTAATAGTTAGATATTAAAGAGAATTTTATCTTTTCAAGCATAGATTAGAATGTATGAGCATTGTAAATGTCATAAATTGTTTGTTTTCATATTTTTTGCCTTTATTTCCCCAAAATTCACAAATGGGAACACGAACGGCACGAGCACCGTTCTAATAGGAGGTGATTAAATCCTAAGTTGATGATTTGCATCAATGGCCATAGTCAGGATGTGAACAAAACTTAGGATTTTCATCTTTTATTGAATAACACTGGATCTACACTGGATCCCCTTCAAAAATCATCATATTTTCAAAAAAAATCTTCTTTTATTAGAGTTTAATTCAAAATTAGCTCAAAATATATATCAATGGCCATAGTCAGGATATATTGAGAGTTAATTTCACTTTAAACTCTATAAAAGCACCAAAATATATTTTATTCTTCACTTGAATTCAAATATGATTATTATATAATATATTCAATGACCATAGTCAGGAATGTATCATATCTTCAATCTTATTTTAATTCACTTAAAGAATGAAATAAGATTTTAAAATCCAATTTCAAAATTCTTTAAATTCATCCATCATTTAGGATAGAACTGCATCATATTTTCAAAATTCTTTTTCAAAATCCAAGTGATCTTGAATGTCTTCCTTCAAATTCTATTTCAATTCATCAAATTCTATCTCATTTCAAGATTCAAAACTCAATTTCAAAGTCCAATTTGACTTTGAAAATTCAAAATTCATTTTATATTCAAAGTTCCATTTTTAAAATTTAAATCAAATTTCAAAGTTCAAGTTCAACTTTGGAATTTTAGATTCATTTCAAAGATTCAAATTCAAATTCAAATTTAATCCAATATCTCAAATTCAATTCAACTTTGAAATCTCTGATTCATCTTCTGATTTCAAATTCAAAATTATTCTTTACCTTCAAAAGCTCTATCCCAAGATTGAGTCTTGATTCTTAATTCAAAGTTTTGAGAATGATTCTAAAAATTTGATTTTTCCTAAGTCTTAAATTCAATTTGGGTTTTCAAAAACCTAGATCCATCTTTAAAAATCCCATTTTGGACTTTCTAAAATCCAATTCTAGATTTAGAACACAATTCCACTTTGGATCCAGATTTCCAAATCCAATCCCCATTTTGGATTCCAAACTTCGGATCCAAATCCATTTAGGATTTCAGATTTTGGATTCAACTACATTTTGGATTCTAGACTTTGGATCCAAATCCTTTTTGGATTCCAAACTTCAGATCCAAATCCATTTAGGATTCCAGACTTCGGATCCAAATTTATTTAAGATTCCATATTTCAGATCCAAATTCCATTCCCAATTCCAGATTTAAAATCCAAATCCACCTTGATTTCCAGATCTCAAATCCAATTCTATTTTTAGATCCCATCTGGACTTCTTAAATCCATTTCTATTTTTAAATTCTCTTTGGATTTCTCAAATCCAAATTCCATCCTGATTTCAAAACTTCGAACCTGGAATTCAACTCCATTTCTTAATCACATTTACTTCAGAATCACTTAGAAAATCTCTGATTTCCAAAAGTGTTTTCTCAAAAAGCATACATTTTTGCATTTACATCGCACAAGCATGATTCTTTGTGCATTTAGACTCAGGATAAATTCTTAGATGATATTTTAGCAAAGCAAAAAGGCATAAATTCGATCCTTGGTTCGATTAACCCCTGGTAAAGGTGCCAGGAACGGTCGAACCTCGTACCGACGAGCGAATCCCGTCTCCCAATTTTCCCGCAAATATTTTCAAAACGGAGGCGAGTAATTTTTCTAAATATTTTCAAAATTAAGGTCAAGTGAGACCTTCGCAAAAGAGTTCCTCTCTTCTTTCTTTTCTTTCTCTTCTTTTCTGTCTTTTATTTTCCCCTTTCCAAAAAGAAGGAAATAGAGATTAGAAAGGAAAATAGAAGGAAGAGAGAGCAATACCAAGAGAGGAAATTTTTTTGCGATGATCACAGTTTTGGCGACCGAGATGGGACATGTCTCCATCCGGTCGAATTTGTGCCTTTTACTTTGCTTTGATATTATCTAAGACTTTATTCTTCAAATGTCAACTTCATTTCCATGCAAACCTTAGGAGCCTAGATTCTGTCCTAAGCTGACATCATTGCATATAGGATTTAAGTATGGTTTGGTAGGACCATATTGAGGAGATTATTCCATGCTCACATTAGACTTAGGTCTGAAATACAACTCTCCTCAATTCTAGGGATTGAATGTAAACAATGTATGCAAGTGTATGCTTCTATTCATTTAAATTATATCTCTTTAGGACTTGCATTAGAGCTTTCTGGTTTTCTTGCATTTGAATATGTTTTCAAAAACATCCCTACCTATATTGTCCCGGTCTTCACGTTGCTGGGCTGTCTCACTGAACCATAGTTTGGGAGAGAGCCTCACAACTGGGCCACTTATTTGGGTTCGCGCCCCCCTACCACGTACCTAAGGGCCATAGTCCGAGGTATATCGGTAGGTGCTCAAGGATGTTGGGAAGCCATTAAATTAGAACCGGAGAAATATTTTTATGCCACGTACTTCGAGCTTCGGCTTGAGTATATATCTTAATTAGAATCAGATGATCTAAATCTTAGAGTTAGGATTAAGGTCCTATTAGCCATTTCAAATATTGCATATAGAGTCAGCTTTAGGGAGTGTTGTTTGTACATCCTTGCTTGTATAGTTGTGATTCTGTGATATTTATTTTATCCCCTTATATTTTCCAAAACCTTGGGTATATATTATTCAAAATTTCCTCTTTGTTTTTAAAACCTAGGTGTATTTTCTTTTCTTCTGATTCTTTTGATCTTGCCTGCAATTCTTCAAATTTTAAATCTTTACCATCTATTTTAAAATTCTTTTTCCTCCTATCTTTCCAATGTATCTTCTGATTCTATTCCAAGAATTCTTTTTCACAATAAAGTCTCTTTTTGTTGAGAGATATCCTTTTCAAAATAGCATTTGTTCATATTCTAAATTGTTTATTCTTTCTCACAGAGAAACAATGCGATTGTCATAAATTTCTTGTGATAACTCAATCCCTAGCAATGGGATATCTTCTATGAACTTGATTTCTTCTTTTATCAAAATTTCCTCCAAAGATTTTCTAAATATCCATTTTTATCCTACAGAGTGAACATTGACATTTCATCATGGTTCGGACAAGGACTGGAAAGGAGACCGTTCCACAACAAAGCGACAGTGAAGGAGAGGAAATGAACTCCATCAGGTCATCCAAGCAACAGGGCCAAGAAGCAGAAAACAATGTCGATTCAGCTACAAACAAGTTGTTTCAGAGAATGATAGCCAAAATGATATCTGAACAGACTGAGGAAAATCCTGAGAAAATATCTTCTAAAAGCAAAACCAAGGAGAACGTCAGCAAAAAGCAAGTTCAGTACGACCACACTTCAGAGTCAGCAGAGGAAGAGCATCCGACATATTTTCACAACCCCTTGTATCGGCCCAAGAAAATCAATGAGGGGCACGAGTCAGCAAGCAAAGCCAAGTTTCAGATCCCAATAGAAGATCTGATACATGAACAACTGAGAGAAGTAGCTCGTGCAATCAAAGACTTACAAGCCTAGGATAAAGGCAAAAGGACTTACACCGGTGCAGACTTTTATGATGGCTTAGAAAGAGATGACAACTGGGAAGATCTTCCTCGTAAATTCATAAAATTTGATGGGACCGACAACCCCAAGGCTCATCTGGCCACATTTTTCGCAGAATGTAACCGGTTCAGAAAAAACAACAGGGCTTTATTTCTATGTTTTCCATGCAGTCTAGAGGGAATTGCAGCAAGATGGTATGCCAATCACATCAACCCGATTAAACTGTGAGACTTTGACAAAGTCATCAACCTGTTCATCGAAAGGTTCCTTTTCAATACCGAGGCTCCGCCCACCCTCAACCACTTATTCAATCTAAAGCAAAATGACAATGAGAGGGCAAAAGATTTCATTCATAGGTGGAGATCTACCTGCAACAGGATGAAGGATCCGATATCAGAGGGGCATGCACTCTCAATAATTTTGAACAATTTCTCTCAACCTCTGAAGGGTCTGATCTCCACTTCTCCATCCAAATCCTTCATCAAGTTAATAGAGCAAGTCGAATGACTCGAAATGGGATTAGAGAACGGAACCTAAAACGGCATCACCTTGGCAAGAGGCAGTCAGGATATGTAAAAGAAAGCCAACTTCACATTTTCTACCAGTTCCTCCAACAACAACAATGGCAAGAACAAAAGGGGTGGCAGAAAGAACCACACCAGCGTATCAGGCAGAGATGATTGCTCCGGTCAAAAGAATGGGATCAGCAGGCAGAATGACATTCCTCTCTCGAGCATCCAGTTAGAATCAAAGCCCCAAGAGAAACCAAAGCACGACGATTGGGGATACAACCGTAAATTTACCCCCTTAGAGCAATCACTTGAGCAGGTTCTTGAGTATATGATAACAAAGGAGATGGTTAAACTTCCCAAGGTAGCAGATCCTCCTGTGACAATGGGAAGGATTAAGGATCAGTTTTGTAAATTCCATCGGGCAATGGGTCATAACACTGAGCACTGCTTTGTTTTCAAAAACATCATCCAAGACTCCATTGATAAAAAGTTGTTGGTGGAAGATCAAGAAGAATAGCTACCCGTCCGTGCCTAGCTTCCCAGACCATGACAAAGTTTTTTGCTTTCTTTCTTTTTCAGTGACCTTATAGGGGCAAGTCAGTCCCAGTCTTTTGTGACTGTGAACACCCCAAATTTTTCAAAATTTGTAAAAATAACCTTTTTGCCCCTGGTTTCATTTTCTGAGAAAACCAAAGCTAAATTTTGATCATTCTTCAGATTTTCTGAATCAAAATCCATATTGATATATTCAAAATTGACTCCGGATCCGAATCCAGTACTTTAAATCCATATTTCCTCGAAATCCGGATCAAAACCCATTTCTGAAGAAACTTTCTCAAAATAGCTTTTAAATTCTCAGAAAAGTTCCCTCTTGTAAATATTTTTGCAAAAACACAAAAAAAATAGTTTTAATCTTTGGTTTCTCGTAAAACTTTAGGATTTTTCTAAAAATACAAAAAAATAGAAAAATAACATGAAAAACCAAAAATTGGGAAAAACTACCGAGAAAAATGAATGATTTTCAAGCTTTTGAAGCCATTTTGCCAAAAACCTCATTTTTTTAACCATTTTTCAAAAAAAAAAATCTAAAAAGGGAACCACCTTTTTGAAAAAAAAGGAAAGATCCAACAGACTCCTCCCGCGCTCCTCTTTTCTCCTCTCTCTCCATCGCAGATCTCAAACAAATCCTTCGATCTTCACCTTCCATGTTCAACGAATTCTTCACTCGAACCTTCCATCTCTTCTTTAAGAAGAGAACTTCCCCAATGATCGGGGCATTCCTTTTTTTTTATCAACTTTCACGTAGCAACCCTCCTTCGGCATCCGTCTGTTTTCCTCTTCAGATATTCATTTTCACACCGACTATCGGGAAGCATCATCCGCCGATCGACTGAAGTTTTCGCACCCCTTCTGCTAATTCCTGGTTCCTCCTCCTCTGGTGGCTCCCCTCATTTCCTTCAGAAGAAGAGAGTCCCCATCATAGAAGAAGAGACTCCCTCCTCCGCTCTCCAGAATTCTTGCAAAGCCCCCAGTAAGTGATCCCCCTCTGATTCTCCTTCATTCCTCCTTTTATTTTTTGCACGAATTCTCTGGTTTATCCTTCCCTATTTTTTTTTCTTTTTCTTTTCTTTCTTTTTCTTAGCAAGCCTACCGATAGCGCCAATCTGCGTATAGCAGTGTTGGCCTACCTATGGCGATATCATCGGAATATTCCTATTCCAACATTCTGTTAATTTTTTTTTTTTGAAGTTTATTATTGAATTTCCCTTGATTATATATTCTTCTGAATATTTGTTCATGTTTGCTGAAGCTGGTATTCTCCTATTCCTACGTTTTAACTGTAATTGCATTAGATCTTTCTCATTTGCTGTTTTGCGATTCTCTTTTTTTTTTTTCTCTCTTTTTCTCTTTTCATTCGTGTTTCTTTAAATTAACGCACTGTACATCCCATTATTCGTATTGCAGTTACCTCTTACTTTTACTGCATAGGTAGCCTTTGCTTTTACATTCACAACGTTAGTCCTGTGTATAGCACCCATTCGTACATCACGCTCCCTCATCATATGCACAGTATAATGCATCATGTATCTGGTTTACAATTATTTTCCCCATATATGGCCACTTCACTACTAATCCCTACATACCTTTCATATCTCGTATTAATCACCATTAGTTCCATATGAGGTCTGATCAACGATGGTTCATCCAGGTAAGCTTTTGCATCAGTGGATTTTGTTTTCAGCGATTATCTACTCTGTATATCAGTTTGTATGGCATCTGTTCTATGTCTTGGTTCTCCTCTTATTTGTTTCTTCGGAAATTCAGTATTTATATCCGATTCATCCTTGTTTCACCTGCTTCTTCACCACCATTTAGTGTTATGATTTCCTTTTCTCTTTTTTTTTTTTGCTTCTTTTTTTTTCTTCTTCCTTTCTTTTTTTTTTCTTTTTCGTTTCTTTCTTCTTTATTTTTAGTTGGTTTGAGTAATAATCACCTAGATCCATTCTGATCTATCGTGAATAGTATATTGTGAACTTCATTTAAATGCTTATGGGATTATGTTATGAGTTTCTAATAACTGAAGGTAGATCAAAATCGCCACCCAGTATCCTTTGTCATAAAATCATGAAGACTGGAATCGCCAATGAGCCAAGCTGCGGTCGGTGCAATATTGTCAAGATCAAGTATGCAGAGCGCAACATCGTGATCTACTCTCTGTTCATGTCGTTTATTATAGTTTTCGTTTCCACTTTTTTTTTTTTTTTTACATAAACTTCTAGCTTGATGGTGTCATATCAATTTCAATTGACACTCTCTGAATCTGTAATTCCTCTTTTGCTGCATATCAGGATTTGATTAACCGTATCATTGTTCTGTTTTATAGTTGCTGAGGGCAGGCTGTTCAGGTTCCATTCATTTGATTTCTCTAAAATACAGAACACGCATCTTCTACACTTCAAGGTTTTTGGATTGTCTGCGTTTTGGACTCAGGTATGCTGATTTGAAGAATAACACGCTGACTAATTACATATTTAGCTTTAGCGAGATATTTGTATATCTTCTTTATGCACATACTCATATTTGTTCTATTACAAGAAAGTCTGGTAAAAGACATAGAAGAGCTAAAGAGTAAGGGAGGAAAGATCCATATTGGGCATGAAAATGAACGGATCTTAGGCATTCATTTGATCCAATTTTTTTTGAGACAGTTGAGGATGCTCTCATTAGTTTTCTCCCAAACACCTTATGATGGTGGGACCTGAGGAGGAGGTAAGTAGATTATTGTCATGTGAGGCCACTACAGTGGTCATTAGAATATGCTTCCATCTACTTGGGATTATGTTTTTCCACAAAAGCATTTCTTTCAGTTGAATTGCCAGCGCCAATTGTGAATGAATTTTTTTTAGTTAGTCACATTCAGGTAATACGCACTGTCTTTTGAACCTGCGTCTACCCTTTGTTTGATGCACAAAGACATGAGGAAAATATGCTTCAAGAAGTCTAGCGCCCTTATTTTCCTCTACCATCATACCCACCAACTGTTGGATTCAAGGTGCCAACGATGCCCATTTTCTTGGCTGTTAATCCGCTTCCTGCCTTACTTTTCCTGATTTAAAATGGTCAGATGACCCATTGGCAGAGGTCACTTTGGAGTTTTTTTCCTCTATGGCAAAATAAGCGATTCATTCTTCAAATGATTCATGCCAAAAACCTCTAGATAATTGGTGTGTGAAACCAAACTGTAGGGTAAGGAATTTGAGTCTTGTCTGGGTGACTGCGTTCTCTTTCCTCTATTATAATCCAAATTATATCAGGAGTCAGCAAATGTAATATACAGTCCATTCTTTTGTTTTCTCTCTTTTTCTGCTATATTACTGTGCCACTACCAGTCATGCTTATATACACCACTTGCTGTATTTTCCCCACCAAGACACCATCCTGTCTACGGCCACCCTGTGGCTATGTCCCTGCTGCCACCATCATCTGTAACTGCGCCCACCTCACAGTATTTTCCCCACTGTCGAAGCATCTGTTCACTTCATCAATGCCCAGTTACATCATCGCGAACAGCAGCTTCACATCCATTTTTTTTAGCACGTTCATTACCTGCAAGTATCATCTCCCCTGTTCAATACTCGATTCTCATATTGTACCAGCCAAGGAAGCTGATCATTCTCCTACAAATGAATTTCAGCAGTAAGCCTTGTTGTGCCAGAAATGGGTCAACATCAGGTGCAAGTGCCTGTGAAAGAAAGCACCAGTTCCCCAAAGGAAAATATACTGTAGTTTCTCTGCCTTCTCCAATATGGGTATATCAATCTCACCTCATGATGTGGTACAGACCAGCAGCATAACAAGGGCCTCAGTTATTGATCCTCATCCAATTTTCATACCATCTTCCACGCACTCTATGCTTACAGCAGCATATGTATACAACATTTGCACATTATTTTCTTCTCCTTCGGCACTTATATCACACACTTTTACTATGATTCACTTCCAGCACCCTTATCCATCTACACTAAGTATATGTTATATATATATACACGTATATATGTATATATACATATATATATATATATGTATGTGTGTGTACTCATATGTATGTAAGTATGTATAAGCTCTCATATACATATATATATATATATGTATGTATATATATATATATATATATATGTATATAAGTATGCATGTCATTCTTCATCTTTTTCAGCATGTATATCTTGATATATGAACATTTTTACCATTAACATCCATATGATATATGTGGTTTTCCTTCTCTTTTCATTACTAACCAGGTTGTTTTACAGGAAATATGTGGATAAAGTTATCATTTGAAGTTGTAAAATTGATTTTACATGTTGTAATAGCTAGATTTGAATGAAAATTTACATTTCCTGCTTTAGGTAGAATGAATGAGCATGGTAAATGTCATGAATTGCTGGTTTTTCATGCATTTTTGCCTTTATTTCTCAAATTCTCACAATGGTGAAACACGAATGGCACGTGCACCATTTTGTAAGAGGTAATTGATACTAAGTTGATGATCCACATCAATGGCCATAGTCAGGATGTGGACAAAACTTAGCATTTTTATCTTTTACGAAATAACACTGGATCCACACTGGATCCATTTTCGAAATTCATCATATTTTCCATAAATATTTTCTTCTTTTATCAGAATTTAACTTAAAATTAACTCAAAATATATACCAATGGCCATAGTCAGGGTATATTGAGGGTTAATTTCATTTTAAATTATATAAAAGCACTAAAAAGGTATTTTATCCTTCATTTGAATTTAGATATGACTATTATATAATACATTCAATGACCATAGTCAGGAGTGTATTATATCATTAGTCTTATTTAGATTCATTTGAAGAATGAAATATGATTTTCAAATCCAATTTCAAACTTATTCAAATTCATTCATCATATAGGATAGAATTGCATCATATTTTCAAAATTTCCTTTTCAAAATTCCAAGTGATTCTTCTTCTTCATTTCTCAGATCAAATCTTATTCTATCTCATTTCAAGATTCAAAAATTCAATTTCAAAGTCCAATTTGACTTTGAAATTCCAAAATCATTTTATATTCAAATTTTCAACTCAATTCAAAATCCAATTTCAAAGTTCAATTTAACTTTGAAGTTTCTGATTCATCTTCAAATTCAAAAATCAAGTTTATCTTCTTACCTTCAAATTCAAAAATCACAAGTTTGAGATTGATTTTGAATCTTGACTCTTCTTAAATTTTAAATTCAATCTAGGTTTTCAAAACCCAGATCCATCCTCAAAAGTCCCATTTGGACTTTCAAAACCCAAATTCCAATTCTTAGGATCCAGAACCCAATCCTACATTGGATCTCAAACTTAAGATCCAAATCCATTCTAGGATCCAGAACCCAATCTTACATTGGATCTCAGACTTCAGATCCAAATCCATTCTAGGATCCAGAATCCAATTCTACTTTGGATCTCAGACTTCAGATCCAAAACCATTCTAGGATCCAGAACCCAATCCTACTTTGGATCTTAGACTTCAGATCCAATTCCATTTTAGGATCCAAAAATCCAACTTCATCTTGGATCTCAAATTGAAGATCCGAAATCCATTTGGGATCCAGAATCCAACTTTACTTTGGATCTCAGATTTCAGATCCAAAAACCATCTCAGATTCCAAACCTTGAATCCAATTCCATTCAAAATTCCAGATCCAAATTCCACTTTAATTCCAATTCTTAAAACCAATTCCACTTCATTTCCAGATTTCAAATCAAGTTCCCATTTCGGATCCTAAATCCAAAAATTCAACTTTGAACCCTATTTAGAATCCAGATCTTGGATTCAAATTTCATCTTGAAATTCCAACTCTATCTTATTTCTCAAATCTATTTTCCCCATTTTCCTTCTAAAAATTTCAAAGATAGAATTCAATTCCATTCCAAATATTCATCCAAGTTCAAATTTCTAATTCAAAGTCCATTTATGACTTTGAAATTTCCTTTTCTTCTCTTTTCTCTTATCTCAGTTTCAAGCTCATTTTCCAAACCCAGATTTATTTTTCCAAAGCTCCTGATTATTCTAAAAACTTAGAACTTTAAATCTTAAGTTCTAAGTTAGAAATCATTTCTTCACTTTATCAGATTCATCTCAGAAACACTTGGGAATTCTTCAAAACATTTTCAAAAAGAGCATACATCTTTGCATTTGCACAAACATGATTCTTTGTGCATCTAGACTTAGGATAAATTCTTAGATAATTTCTTAGCAAAGCAAAAGGCATTAATTCGACCCTTGGTTCAATTACCCCTGGTAAAGGCGCCAGGAACGGTCGAACCTCGTACCGACGAGCGGATCCCGTCTCCCAGTTTTCCCGCAAATATTTCAAAAACGAAGGCGAGTTATTTCAAATATTTTTAAAATTAAGGTCAAGTGAGACCCCGCAAAAGAATTTATCTTCTTCTTTTCTCTTTTTTTTCTCTTCTCTCTTTCTTTCTGTCTTTTATCTTTCTCCCTTCAAAAAGGAGGAAAATAAGAGGTTAGAAAGGAAAAAAGAAGGAAGAGAGAGAATATTACGAGAGGAAAAATTTTGCGATGATCACAGTGACCTTTGGTCAACAAACTTGTAAATATTTTAGTCATTGTTGTCAATATTGCCTATCAATGAAATGTCAATTTTCTTCATATCTTTGATATCAAATACTTATCATTCTTTGCCACGACGGAGCATTTATTTTTGAAAATTTATATTTTCGTTTTCAGAAAATCCTCGTCGTCATTGGCTTCTATCAAGCCGTATAAAATTCCTATTCTTTTCAAAATAAGGGACAATCCCGACATCATTTATGAGAGAAACGATATTACCTATGAGGGTTTTTCAAAATCATAAAATCATTGAAAATTTCTGCAAAATCTTCGTCATGATCATCAAAAGTTCAATATTTTGGTCCAATCTTTTTCAAAATAAACCATCACGTTGATTTTCTTTTTCCAAAATGGGTTTTAAACCATTGTCTTCAAAGTCAACCCTCATATTGGTTCTCTTTTACAAAATTGGTTTCAAACCATTATCTTCAAAATCAACCCTCATGATGATCTCTCATGTTGATTCCCCTTTTCAAAGATCAGCTCTCGCGCTAATCATTCTTCTCGTGGTTGATTTTCTTCTCAAAATGATTTCTCAATTGTCTTTTAAACATTCTCCTCTCACTTTAAAGATCCCACATGCAGGCAGGATCAAATAAATTCTTTTCTTTTCACAACTTCTATCAATTTTTCATTTAATCTTTTGTCAATCTTATCAAATTTTATCCTTCTTTATTAATTTTATCAAATTTATCTATTTTTCAATTCTTTCAATTTTGACAAATTCTATTCTATTCTTTACCCATTCAGGTTAAGGGATAAACCCGATGCCTCTTTTCTATGAGGTATTCCTTTATTCTTTTTCTCCCTCTAGTTAAGGGATAAACCTGACCCTCGTTTTCCAAGGTGTTCCCATTCAAGATAAGGGATAATCCTGAGACCCCTCATAGGAGCAATAATGCTACCTATGAGAATTCTTTTGCAACACAAGTTTCATCAATCTTTATTTTCTAAATTTATATCAATTTCTCTTTATTAATTCTCCTTAAATTCTATTCATTTCCCCATTCAAGATAAGGGATAATCTTGAGATCCCTCACAGAAGCAACAAGGCTACCTGTGAGAATTTTTTTCAAAAACAAAATTTTCATAAATTTATTCAATTTTCTCCACTTTTATAAATTTTATTCATTTCCCCTTTCAGGTTAAGGGATAAACCAGAACCTCGACATTCGAGGTATTCTTTCTTCCCCTTCAGGATAAAGGATAATTCAGAAAACACCGACAATCATTCTCGCTCAATTCTCAAGTATCTTAGAATGTCGGTCTCCTTTCCAACTCTCGGTCAGAAAGCCCATCGCTCGTATTGGTGCAATTTCAAAATCCAGTGCTTGTGCTGGCCCATTTCAAAAACCAGCGCTCGTACTGGTGCGATTTCAAAATCCAGTGCTCGTACTGGCGCAATTTCAAAACCCAGTGCTCTTACTGGGGCATTTTTTTTGAAAAAACCCCCAGTGCTCGTACTGGTATGCCTAGCGCTCGTGCTAGTGTCTAACTGATTGATCAAGTTAGCCCTCCAGGTTCAGTCTTTGCACTAACATTCATCAAAATTCAAAGTTTCAATTCCAATTTTGACTTTTGAGTCACCCAATTCTCAAATTCAAGCCTTCGGGTTACAATTTCATCAATATCTCTTGTCTTGGAAGCCTTCGGGTTACAATTTCAGCAAAATCTATCATTTCCAAGCCTTTGGGTTACAATCTCATCAATGTCTATCACTGCCAAGCCTTCGGGTTATAATTTCATCAATATCTATCATTGTCAAGTCTTCGGGTTACAATTTCATTAATGTCTATAATTGTCAAGCCTTCGGGTTACAATTTCAGCAAAATCTATCATTTTCAAGCCTTCGGGTTACAATTTCATCAATGTCTAGCATTTTCAAGCCTTTGGGTTACAATTTCATCAATGTCTATCATTTTCAAGCCTTTGAGTTACAACTTCATCAATATTTGTCATTTTCAGCCTTTGGGTCACAACTCTATCAATGTCAATCATTCTTACCATTTCAAATCCTGCTTTCGAGCTGGTCGGTCAATCAAATTCTGCTTTCGAGTTGGTCGAACAATCAAAATTCTGCTTTCGAGTTGGTACTTCCAAAAATCCTGCTTTCGAGCTGGTCGGTCAAACAAATCCTGCTTTCAAGCTAGTTGAATAATCAAAATCCTGCTTTCGAGCTGGTCGAATAATCAAAATTCTGCTTTTGAGCTGGTCGAACAACAAAATCCTGCTTTCGAGCTGGTGCTTCCAAAAAATCCTGCTTTCGAGCTGGTCGAACAAAAAATCCTGCTTTCGAGCTGGTCAAACAATCAAAGTTCTGCTTTCGAGCTAGTCGAACAAAAAATCCTGCTTTCGAGCTGGTTGGTCAATCAAAATCCTGCTTTCGAGCTGGTCGAACAATCAAAATCCTGCTTTCGAGCTGGTCGAACAATCAAAATCCTGCTTTCGAGCTGGTACTTTCAAAAAATCCTGCTTTCGAGCTGGTCGAATAATCAAAATCCTGCTTTCGAGCTAGTACTTCAAAAAAAAATCTGCTTTTTAGCTGGTCGAACAAAAAAAAAATCTTGCTTTCGAGCTGGTCGAACAATCAAAATCTTGCTTTCGAGCTGGTCGGTCAAATAAAATCCTGCTTTCGAGCTGGTATTCCAAAAACAAAATCCAGTTTTTGCTGGTAAAAAAATTACCAAAAACCTCATGTTTATTTCATTTTTTCAAAATTTCAACTCGAGGTCCTATCAAAATTTATATTGAATGATTATTCCACAAAGGATTCTCAAAAACTTTGCCAATTTGCTAAAAGTATTTGTTGATTCTAATATTCTTATTGCACAAAAGAATCACCTCAGATTACCTCTAGTATTCTTTCCAAAAGGGTGAAACTTTTTGCGAAAAAGGGATAAAATTCAAATCTTTTCCCTGTTGATCAACCAAAAGGATGAAAGAAAGGTCTTCGGTATGATTAGCAAAAGAAGTATTCAATGATGTTGAAAAGCCAGAAGTGAATTGATACTGATCATGGCTATAGCGCATGTTTAAAGGCGGCTATCTGGCAATCAGGCAGTGGAAATATCATCAACTATAAAAGAATCCACTCAATCCATATTTCCTCATCCATTTAAAGCCGCAATCAAATATCTGCAAAAGGGATCTCTCAATTGTCGTCAAGATGAAGACAAATATGCGAGTTAGACCCCGAGGGCCAAAGAAGATTTGGATCATCTCTGAGATGAAGGAGTTTGTGACGGATCCTTCTAGGGAAAGTTCAGACCATCGTCGAGATGAAGGCGAATGTGATGAACCTCCCGACAAACCCTAAAAGATATTTGATTTCTGCTATCATCTAGAGATTTTTGACCCTTTGAGCCAATATCATCAATATAATCCCTGAGACAAAAGAAGGATCAAAACATCTCCAAGATAAATGAGTTTGTGACGTACCCTTCCTCAAAAAAGAGACAAAAGTCAGGACACATCCAAATGAAGGATGATGTAAAAAACCCAAGAAAGCTTAATGTCTCAAAGAGAGTGCCAAAAGATCATCATGGGAAAACACCCAGATATCAAACTACCAAAGTTGCCAGAAGTCATCTTTTCTTATGCGAAATTCTTTTATCAATGTCTTTTCATTACTTGCTTTTATGAAATTAAGAATATTTCTTCTCTTCTCATATCAGGGAAATGGATAGCTTCCTTGAAGAAAATCATCAGCGCTGAAATTTTTGAATTTGACTCTTAAGACCGAGGAGTTAACCTCGTTGGAGGAAATACTCTAGGTAAAATAGGGAATGTCTTTTGCGCATAGGTGCACATTTTCAAGCGTTTGAGTCAACTATAATTTTATCTTATTGGAAAAATTTTCTAGCTATTCCAAGAATGAAATAAATAATCAATATCCATTTTGATGCAACCTAGTGTTGTTTATATCTTCCAAAAGAGTTGCCTCATTCAGAAGAGGTATCTCTTTCTGTCCCATCACAGTTTCTTCATTCGAGAAATCTGTATGGTTTTATCCGTTCAGGTTAAGGGTCAAACTTGTACTTTCTGCGAGAGGTCATCAATTTCAAAAGCTGATTTAGTCTCAGCAATGAGGCGTCTAAGATCATTCCTTTTCCAAGCTTTAAGGAACCCCATTTTTTCCTTTCACAAACCCCCTTCGGATTTGTTCATCTAAACTCTGAAGATCCCATCATGGTTTCTTCATTCGAGGATTCCATTTGGTCGTTTCCCTTCAGGTTAAGGGTTAAGCCTAAACCTCGCCCCTCGAGGTATCTTCCTTTTTCAGGTTTAGGTTAAACCTGAGTCTCGTTCCAACGAGATTCCTCGTTTTGACGAGATGCTTTTCTTCCAATCCCATCATGGTTTTCCCCACAAAGAAATCCATGCTTTGTATATTCATCCAGGATAGGATCCTACTTGAGCTTCATCTCATGAGGCATTTCTTTCAAAAATGTCCCATCAAGGTCCTCATATATTCCTTTCCCCATTCAGGTTATCTTGAGATATCTTCGTCCCATCCAGATTAAGGGCTAAACCTGAGTCATTCCAAAAGGATGATCTTATCTTACCCATGAGAACTTGATCAAAATTCTTATCTTTCATTATTTCGGGATCTTCGCCCAAAGTCCCATCACAATTTCCTCATTCCTGTTATTCAGTCATCTCATTTTCAAGGATTTTGGCTCCCCAAAACCATTCAGGATAAGGTATTAAGTCTGAAAAACCATATTTTCAAAATAATTCTTCCACACCCAGCTCAGATCTTCTGACTGGGGCATTTTTCGAAATTTTGAGTGTTTATTTGCCACTAAGCTTGGCTTTCAACCGGCTTAGTAGCAAAGAGAGGCTTCTGTGAACACCCTACATTTTTCAAAATGATGTAAATATTCCCTTTTTGCCCCTGATGCCATTTTCTAAGTAATTGAGTCGGTTTTAAATCTAAATACCAGTTTAATTCTCAGATTTTACTGAAATTAAATTCATTTTTATATATCTGACTCAGTTTCGGATCTGGATCCAATATCAGAATCCAAATCTGAGCTTTGTCATCCAATTTTTAAACCAAATTCTCAAAATTACCAAAATAACTTTTGAAAAGCTCAGACAGTTCGTCCCGTATCCGTTTGGATCCATCGCGTTATATTCCTCAATTTGAGGTTCAAAACTTGAATATTTCTTCAAAATATGGATCTAAACCCGTTTTCTGAAGAAATCAAACCAGAATTCTCAGAAAACCCATCTTTTGTAAATATTTCCAAATTTTTGCAAAAAAATAGTTTAGAAATCCCATAGTTTTAGAGTGTTATTTTCAAAAAAAAAAAATAGAAAATACAAATATATATATATATATATACAAAAATACAAAGAAAAGAAAAAAATAAAAGAGATAGTTTTTGAAAACCTCCTTTTGAAAAACATCTTTTAGCTAAAAACATTTTTTTGAAAAACTTTTAAAGAGGACCGCCCTTGTGAAAATCTTTAAAAACAAAGATTCATCCTTTGATAAAAGGCCTTTTTAACGAAAAAATTTAAGGGTTATAGAGGCTCTCTCTCTCTCTCTCGCACACTCTCGGTCTCCCCTCCCGCGCTACCCTCTGGAAGCATCCATCTGCCACCAACCATCGAATCAACTCTCCTCCTCTTCTGCCCTTGATCCCCAATGGTTCTGCCCCTCTCGATTCTTCTTCTTCTATAAAAACGGGCGAAGGGGTAACCCTCAGACCACCGCTCTTCACCCCCGCACCACTCTCTTTCCTTCAAGGATTTCCTTCATCGCCTTAACCTCCCCTTTGCATTTTCTACATCCCTCTGGTGTTTCCCCTTTTTCAGGCAAAGACCGAAGGCAATCTCAGGTAAGTAATCGTTGCCCTCTTCTTTGATTCTTTGCATTTTTTTTTCTTTTTTTTTATCTCTTCCTATTAATCTGCATTATTTTTCACCTTCTTCTCTTAATCACAAGGCAAAAAGAGGGGATCGACCTGTATATAGCAAGACCGATGCCCCTATAGCTACAACAATGGAACAACTCCGTTCCAACATGGTTTCTTTTCCTTTTTTTTATCTTATATTTTCGTGCATTTCAATCTATAGTTTATTTTGTTTTTTGTTCTTTCCTTTGTTTTATTTACGATTTCCCGTTGGCATCTGAACTTCCGATTCCATTTTCGATAATTGGCTAGCATCTTGATTCAATTTTCTGCTGGTTTTCAATCCCCACTTTGCTTATAATTCATTCTCTGGTCTGCAATATGTTGTCTCAATCTCGTTTGCATATGTGTTTTCCTGCATCGTTACTGCAATTTCATTGTATTCGCATGTAATTCTTTCGTTCTCAACTATCATATGCAAAAATTGTATAATGGGTCAATGCATTTATGCCATTTTGTCGATATTCATAGGTCTCATATTGCTCAGCAGATTTCATTAGCAGTAGTGGTTTCATGTTTAAAACCTGCGAAATTGCATTTCCTGTTTTTCTTTCTTTCAAAGTCGTTAGTGTATCTACTTCAAGAAGTGAGCTCATTCCCCTAATCAGTTTCTTAAGCCTAGCCCCTTTACAGCATATCATATCCATCTATGGTTGTGTTTGTTCATATCCCATTTCCTTGATTCATAAGCATCAAACATACCAGTAAGAGTATTGGTACAGACATAGTAAAAGCCATCCCTATATCTTATGTAATGTGCCTCATTTGCGGAAGAAAATGGTTTAACGTCTGTTTTGGGTGAACATTTTTTTGGATCTCCTTATTATTGGGTTATATCTGACTTGATTTTCAATCTATGGTTGAATTCGATGATGACTGTTCATACTCCTGGATTTCCAACTTATTTGAGTTCATTCTATGCTTGGCTTCTCCGATTGAATAATGGTAGGGGATTGGGTATTTCTGTGCACTGATTGCATGAGAAACTCAATACACTAAATATGTTTTGTCCTCTATTGTTGACACATGCATGGGTATACTTGGTTCTAGGCCATGAATATGCTCTATCTCTTAAAAACTAACATACACAGGACGGGTGACAAACCCAAATGTTTAGAGTAAGGTTCATTGGATAGATACTCTGTCCCCTGCAAATTCATTTTGTATTTTTCTCTGTTGGACTCGTTAAGGTTTTTTTTTTTTAGCATGATGTGCTGCGCTTGACTATACTCAGATTTTTCTACTGGGAATGGGGACAGCTGATGACCACTGCCCTGGTTCATCCCTTGTTCAAATTCTATTTACCTTTGTTATCGAAATAACTTTGTTGGTTCTCCATTTAAACAGGATGTCATGTTGCTCACCTGAATGTATTCAGGTTTCTTGGTATCTGCATTAACCAGGCCGTGTTATCATTCTCTAAACTAAGTTGTCCAAGGCATCAACTGAGTTGATATGCAGTTTCTTAAATAATAGTAATATCTGACGTTTCTGCATCAGGGATTATACTACCAAGTCACAGCCTATCACATCTCAGTAAAGGTAGTATTGATGTTTACACACCTCTTTTCTACAAATTCCTATTCTAGAGCTTGAGATGACTGGGACAAGTTTGTATTGTTAATGGACAAAGAGAAGGGATCTCGTTGGCTCATGCTCTAGCTTCTAATCCAGAATGTTGTGAGGTAAGCCCACTGTTGCAAATGTTTATAATAAGATAGATTGTGATTATTGTGCGTGTTTATGACATTGATAACTGGAGCATTTGGATGTAATTTTGCAAGAGTATTGCCTAGAAATTCAAAGGTGAGTCTCAAAGTTTCAATTAGTATTGCAAATCCACCTTCTCTGTTCCTGCAATTGGCTTCATCCTTTTCTATTGTTGGCTGTAATCATCTATACAAGTCGTTAATTCTTTCCAGCATCTCCTTCCTTCGCGCTACAACATGAATTCCATCTGCTGTAAGCATTATATAACAGTCTGTTTCCTGCCCTTCTCCTCTACACAGATCAATACATATGCTGCCCACAGCAACACTGTTCCCCACCTCACTCACATAACAAACACCCTTGTACACAGCATACCATTAGCACCCTCCAACACCTGATGTAGCAACACTGTGCATATGCTCCCAGCAGACGCCCCCCCCCCCCCTTTAATTTAGTTGCTTGATTTAGCATGTCATTGATTATTACTGTGAAAACAATTGGCTTGATAGCAACATTTTCTGTAAATATATATATATATATATATATATATATATATATATATATATATATATATATATATATATATATATATTTGCAATGTTTTGTGCATCGTGTGATCATGACCACCTATGCCATCCTTAAATCTTCTCTTACAAACACAAAAGCAATCTTTATCAAAGAGATAGTTGGAATTATTGGTCTCTCACGTATCTTTATCATTTGGTATTGTTCTTATTCCATGTTTGATTGTTTGTGGTTCAAACTTTGGAGTAATCATTTGTGTAGATTGATGCATTTGTATTCAAGCATGAACAAGTAGATCCAACATGTTATTACAAGATACTGTCATAATATTTCATTTGCAATTGTTAGATTACAAGATGAAGATGGTGTTATGAAAATTCTATCATGACTAAGCCTGCTGGACTATGTTGCTATGGAGGATCATTTTTCACAAACATGTACCACTAAACAGCCACCCTTCCACCATCACCATCTCCCCTGTAACACTATCTCCATTACCCATTATACAGTAATACTCTGCTGCCATCATCTATCATTGTGCCATTGCCCAGCATCTTTCACCTGTCATTTATCATTGCTACACAACAACTTCACGCACAACACCCTTCATATCAGCAAAATGCACTGTTATGCAGGCACAATTCCACCTATTACCACACCTCGCCTATCTCATAAGCTATTGTCCACCTATATGCCATATATATATATATACATATATATATATATATATACATATATATATATATATAGATACATATATATACATATATATGCATGTATGTACATAGGTATATATCACTTTTCATCTTTCCACACCTTAGATCATAAATATCGTGGCATATGCGCATCTCACCATCTACATCTTTTAAATCAATGTGATATGTGCAACTCTCTTCTATTTTCATTCTAACTCTGTTTTGCAGGAATCTCTAGAAAATGTTGATTTCCCTCTTAGATTCGGATTTTATCATTTCAATTTCAATTTCAATTTCAAGGTTGTAATAGTTAGTTATTAAAGAGAATTTTATCTTTTCAAGCATAGATTAGAATGTATGAGCATTGTAAATGTCATAAATTGTTTGTTTTCATATTTTTTGCCTTTATTTCCCCAAAATTCACAAATGGGAACACGAATGGCACGAGCACCATTCTAATAGGAGGTGATTAAATCCTAAGTTGATGATTTGCATCAATGGCCATAGTCAGGATGTGAACAAAACTTAGGATTTTCATTTTTTATAGAATAACAATGGATCCCCTTCAAAAATCATCATATTTTCAAAAAAAATCTTCTTTTATTAGAGTTTAATTCAAAATTAGCTCAAAATATATATCAATGGCCATAGTCAGGATATATTGAGAGTTAATTTCACTTTAAACTCTATAAAAGCACCAAAATATATTTTATTTTTCAACTGAATTCAAATATGATTATTATATAATACATTCAATGACCATAGTCAGGGATGTATCATATCTTCAATCTTATTTTAATTCACTTAAAGAATGAAATAAGATTTTGAAATCCAATTTCAAAATTCTTTAAATTCATCCATCATTTAGGATAGAACTGCATCATATTTTCAAAATTCTTTTTCAAAATCCAAGTGATCTTGAATGTCTTCCTTCAAATTCTATTTCAATTCATCAAATTCTATCTCATTTCAAGATTCAAAACTCAATTTCAAAGTCCAATTTAACTTTGAAAATTCAAAATTCATTTTATATTCAAAGTTCCATTTTTAAAATTTAAATCAAATTTCAAAGTTCAAGTTCAAGTTCAAGTTCAACTTTTGAATTTTAGATTCATTTCCAAGATTCAAATTCAAATTCAAATTCAAATTTAATCCAATATCTCAAATTCAATTCAACTTTGAAATTTCTGATTCATCTTCTGATTTCAAATTCAAAATTATTCTTTATCTTCAAAAGCTCTATCCCAAGATTGAGTCTTGATTCTCAATTCAAAGTTTTGAGAATGATTCTAAAAATTTGATTTTTCCTAAGTCTTAAATTCAATTTGGGTTTTCAAAAACCCAGATCCATCTTCAAAAATCCCATTTTGGACTTTCTAAAATCCAATTCTAGATTTAGAACCCAATTCCACTTTGGATCCAGATTTCCAAATCCAATCCCCATTTTGGATTCCAAACTTCGGATCCAAAACCATTTAAGATTCAACTACATTTTGGATTCTAGACTTCAGATCCAAATCCTTTTTGGATTCCAAACTTCAGATCCAAATCAATTTAGGATTCCAGATTTCGGATCCAAATTCATTTAAGATTCCAGATTTCAGATCCAAATTTCATTCCCAATTCCAGATTTCAAATCCAAATCCACCTTGATTTCCAGATCTCAAATCCAATTCCATTTTTAGATCCCATCTGGACTTTTTAAATCCATTTCTATTTTTAAATTCTCTTTGGATTTCTCAAATCCAAATTCCATTCTGATTTCAAAACTTCAAATATGGAATTCAACTCCATTTCAAATTTCATCTCCTCTCCTAAATCCAGGTTCAAAATTCAAATTCAAAGTCCATTTCTGACTTTGAAACTTCATTTCTTTTTCCTTTTATCTCAACTTCAAATCATTCTTTTCAAAGTCCAGATTTATCTTCCCAAACTCTGATTATTTCAAAGACTTAGAACTTCAAAATATCTTTCCTGATCTATCTCAAGTTCTAAGTTAGATTCAACTATTTCAAATCATTTCTTCATCACATTTACTTCAGAATCACTTGGAAAATCTCAGATTTCCAAAAGTGTTTTCTCAAAAAGCATACATTTTTGCATTTATATTGCACAAGCATGATTCTTTGTGCATTTAGACTAAGAATAAATTCTTAGATGATATTTTCGCAAAGCAAAAAGGCATAAATTCGATCCTTGGTTCGATTATCCCTAGTAAAGGTGTCAGGAACGATCGAACCTCGTACCGACGAGCGAATCCCGTCTCCCAATTTTCCTGCAAATATTTTCAAAATGGAGGCGAGTAATTTTTCTAAATATTTTCAAAATTAAGGTCAAGTGAGACCTTCGCAAAAAAGTTCCTCTCTTCTTTCTTTTATTTCTCTTCTCTCTTCTTTTGTGTCTTTTATTTTCCTCTTTCCAAAAAGGAGGAAATAGAGGTTATAAAGGAAAAGAGAAGGAAGAGAGAGCAATACCAAGAGAGGAAATTTTTTTGCGATGATCATAGTTTTGGCGACCGAGATGGGACATGTCTCCATCTGGTCGAATTTGTGTCTTTTGCTTTGCTTTGATATTATCTAAGTCTTTATTCTTCAAATGTCAGCTTCATTTCCATGCAAACCTTAGGAGCCTAGATTATGTCCTAAGCTGACATCATTGCATATAGGATTTAAGTATGGTTTGGTAGGACCATATTGATGAGATTATTCCATGCTCACATTAGACTTAGGTCTGAAATACAACTCTCCTCAATTCTAGGGATTGAATGTAAACAATGTATGCAAGTGTATGCTTCTATTCATTTAAGTTATATCTCTTTAGGACTTGCATTAGAGCTTTCTGGTTTTCTTGCATTTGAACATGTTTTCAAAAACATCCCTACCTATATTGTCCCGGTCTTCACGTTGCTGGGCTATCTCACTGAACCATAGTTTGGGAGAGAGCCTCACAACTGGGCCACTTATTTGGGTTCACGCCCCCTACCACGTACCTAAGGGTCATAGTCCGAGGTATATCGGTAGGTGCTCAAGGATGTTGGGAAGCCATTAAATTAGAACTAGAGAAATATTTTTATGCCACGTACTTCAAGCTTCGGCTTGAGTGTATCGACATATCTTGATTGGAATCAGATGATCTAAATCTTAGAGTGAGGATTAAGGTCCTATTCGCCATTTCAAATATTGCATATAGAGTCAGCTTTAGGGAGTGTTGTTTGTACATCGTTGTTTGTATAGCTGTGATTCTGTGATATTTATTTTATCCCATTATATTTTCCAAAACCCTGGGTATATATTATTCAAAATTTCCTCTTTGTTTTTAAAACCCTGGTGTATTTTCTTTTCTTCAGATTCTTTTGATCCTGCCTACAATTCTTCAAATTTTAAATCTTTACCATCTACTTTAAAATTCGTTTTCCTCCTATCTTTCCAATGTATCTTCTGATTCTATTCCAAGAATTGTTTTTCACAATAAAGTCTCTTTTTGTCGAGAGATATCCTTTTCAAAATAGCATTTGTTCATATTCTAAATTGTTTATTCTTTCTCACAGAGAAACAATGCGATTGTCATAAATTTTCTGTGATAACTCAATCCCTAGCAATGGGATATTTTTTATCAACTTGATTTCTTCTTTTATCAAAATTTCCTCCAAAGATTTTCTAAATATCCCATTTTATCCTACAGAGTGAACATTGACATTTCATCATGGTTCAGACAAGGACTGGAAAGGAGACCGTTCCACAGCAAAGCGACAGTGAAGGAGAGAAAATGAACTCCATCAGGTCATCCAAGCAGTAGGGCCAAGAAGCAGAAAACAATGTTGATTCAGCTACATACAAGTTGTTTCAGAGGGTGATGGCCAAAATGATATCTGAACAGGCTGAGGAAAACCTTGAGAAAATATCTTTTTAAAGCAAAACCGAGGGGAAAGTCAGCAAAAAGCAAGTTCAGTACGACAACACTTCAGAGTCAGCAAAGGAAGACTCAGAGGAAGAGCATCCGACATATTTTCACAACCCCTTGTATCGGCCCAAAAAAATCAATGAGGGGCATGAGTCAGCAAGCAAAGCCAAGTTTCAGATCCCAACAGAAGATCCGATACATGAACAACTGAGAGAAGTAGCTCGTGCAATCAAAGACTTACAAGCCCAGGATAAAGGCAAAAGGACTTACACCGGTGCAGACTTTTATGATGGCTTAGAAAGGGATGACAACTGGGAAGATCTTCCTCGTAAATTCATAAAATTTGATGGGACCGGCAACCCCAAGGCTTATCTGGCCACATTTTTTGCAGAATGTAACCGGTTCAGAAAAAACAATAGGGCTTTATTTCTATGTTTTCCACGCAGTCTGGAGGGAGTTACAGCAAAATGGTATGTCGATCACATCAACCCGATTGAACTGCGAGACTTTGACAAAGTCTTCAATTTGTTCATCAAAAGGTTCCTTTTCAATATCGAGGCTCTGCCCACCCTCAACCACTTATTCAATCTAAAACAAAATGACAATGAGAGGGCAAAAGATTTCATTCATAGGTGGAGATCTACCTGCAACAGGATGAAGAATCTGATATCAGAGTGGCATGCACTCTCAATAATTTTGAACAATTTCTCTTAACCTCTGAAGGGGCTGATCTCCACTTCTCCATCCAAATCCTTCATCAAGTTAATAGAGCGAGTCGAATGGCTCGAAATGGGATTAGAGAACGGAACCTAAAACAGCATCACCTTGGCAGGAGGCAGTCAGGATATGAAAAAGAAAGCCAACTTCACCTTTTCTACCAGTTCCTCCAACAACAACAATGGCAAGAACAAAAGGGGTGGCAGAAAGAACCACACCAGCGTATCAGACAGAGATGATTGCTCTGGTCAAAAGAATGGGATCAACAGGAAGAATGACATCCCTCTCTTGAGCATCCAGTTAGAATCAAAGCCCCAAGGAAAACCAAAGCACGACGGTTGGGGATACGACTGTGAATTTACCCCCTTAGAGCAATCACTTGAGCAAGTTCTTGAGTATATGATAACAAAAGAGATGGTTAAACTTCCCAAGGTAGCAGATCCTCCTGTGACAATGGGAAGGTTTAAGGATCAGTTTTGTAAATTCCATCGGGCAATGGGTCATAACACTGAGCACTGCTTTGTTTTCAAAAACATCGTCCAAGACTGCATTGATAAAAAGCTGTTGGTGGAAGATCAAGAAGAAGAGTAGCTACCCGTCCTGGCCTAGCTTCCCAGACCATGACAAAGTTTTCTGCTTTCTTTCTTTTTTAGTGACCTTATAGGGGCAAGTCAGTCCGAGTCTTTTGTGACCTTTAATCAACAAACTTGTAAATATTTTAGTCATTGTTGTCAATATTGCCTATCAATGAAATGTCAATTTTCTTCATATCTTTGATATCAAATACTTATCATCCTTTGCCACGACGGGGCATTTATTTTTGAAAATTTGTATTTTCATTTTCAGAAAATCCACGTCGTCATTGGCTTCTATCAAGCCGTATAAAATTCCTATTCTTTTCAAAATGAGGGACAATCCCGACATCATTCATGAGAGAAATGATATTACCTATGAGGGTTTTTCAAAATCATAAAATCATTGAAAATTTCTGCAAAATCTTCGTCATGATCATCAAACGTTCAATATTTCGGTCCAATTTTTTTCAAAATAAACCATCACGTTAATTTTCTTTTTCCAAAATGGGTTTTAAACAATTGTCTTCAAAGTCAACCCTCGTGTTGGTTCTCTTTTACAAAATTTGTTTCAAACCATTATCTTCAAAATCAACCCTCATGATGATCTCTCATGTTGATTTCCCTTTTCAAAGATCAGCTCTCGCGCTAATCTTTCTTCTCGTGGTTGATTTTCTTCTCAAAATGATTTCTCAATTATCTTTTAAACATTCTCCTCTCACTTTAAAGATCCCACACGCAGGCAGGATCAAATAAATTCGAAGCATACATCATGTTTTCAGTCAAAATTTTCCAAAGTTCATAGCACATGCCTGATTCTTTGTGCATTTAGAAAATAGAACAACAAAGCAAAGCACATGATTGATCCTTGGTTCGATTACCTCTGGTTATGGTGCCAGGAACGGTTGAACCTCATACCGACAAGTGAGTCACAATCTCTCAATTTTCCCATATTTTCAAAATGGAGGTGAGTTATTTTCAAATCTTTTTTAAAGGTCAGTTTGAATTGCAAAAGTAAAATTTTGCAATGATAACATCTTATTCAGATCCATTCATGTTCAACCAGATCTAATATAGTTTTACTAGACTTCACGAGGTCTAAGCCAAGCATCAAATCCAGTAATATTTATTCTAATTCAACTTGGTCCACCATAAAGCTGGGCCAATATAAGGCCATCCCATATCCAAATACTAAGCTTATAAAAGCAATATGAGATACACAAAGCATTTCAGGATCCAATATAGATTCATGCTTGTTTAGATTGCTTAAACAAAACTATGGATTATATGAGATTTGAATATAATCAAAATTTATTAAATTTGTAGATATATCATATTCCACTATATAGACCCATCAATTAAGAGAGGACATTGAATCTATAACATATCCAACTTGATATTCTAGGATTTGATGGTGTTAAAATAGCAAATTTTAAACATTCAAAATAAACCCAATTGCAAGTACAAAGCTTATATTATGAGTCTATTACTTATTTGGATTTGTACAATATTATAGGTTCAAACTGATTATTTATTAAGTTCATTCTCATGTAAAATCATGGGTCACTAGGATTTGACTATAGTCTAAATCCATGCTCTTAGTATTCAAATTCATGCAATGTATAATTAGATCCAAGCATTATGTTATCTAAATCCAAAATTAAAACTTAATCCAATACCAGCACCATACCACAAAGGCATCTAATGGAAACATACATTAAAAAGTTTATAGTCACCCAAACTAAAGAATCTTAAATCCTCATAATGTTAGTTTGGATCCAAACTCAGCCATAACAAGTAGGGATCCAATCAAATCATAATAGGATCCAAGGTATACTTTGAGTTTTTGTCAAAACAATTCTAAAGTTGGACCTCAATATTCAAATTCAATATTGAGTAATCATATCCACTTCAAAATATACTCACAAACTCATAAGCTTACCCATTCAAGTAAGGTATTGACTCTAGATCCAATAAACTAAGAAATAAAGTTTATGGACTGACCTTGATTTGGGAAGTCTATCAGACCCCTTGTGTGTATGCATCGCTTATAGATACAGATATGGTCCACTTTAAATCAATTGGATTCAATCTGTTGACTGAATCCCAACTAATTCAACTATACCCAATCCGATTTTTATGAAAATATGACCCAATCAATCCAGATTATGTTAAATTGAATCCAGCTCGATCCAATCAAATATATATACATACATATATAATCAAATATATATACATACATATATATATATATAGTAATGGGTCCATGTTAAACCAATTTGGTGCTAAACGGCATGCTAAATGGGTTTTTCAAGCTTTTTCATTTTATTTTTAAATTCTGACCATACAAATGTGATCTATTTACTTGATTTTAGAGGGATCAGCTCTTGAAGAATTTGATTCCAACACATTTGTGGGTTTTTATAAAGTTCAAAAAAGCAATGGTCCAAAATCTTTGTAAATTTTGGATGCTCCAAACATCATTTTTTTCATCGAGAACACATGATCTAGGTGTGGATTCTTAGTAAATCAACTATGCCCAATACATTTATGAGGCCAAGACTGTATAAAAAGCACCGGAAAAGCCCAAAAAACCCATTTGCCAAATTGATTTAGCATGGACCATTAGTCTCTCTCTCTCTCTCTCTCTCTCTCTCTCTCTCTATATATATATATATATATATATATATATATATTAACACACAGATGCGTGATTGGTGGCCATTTCCACTTTTCCTTCCCCACCACTAAGTTTTATTTCTAACAGCCAATCACGAGAGACCCCAATCATGGGACATCACAAGTTCAAAACCCACGAGTGGTGTTCCTTGCTGCAAAATCACGACTAGGTGTATGTACTTCTCGGCGGGGAAGGCGACCTCAAGGGTTTTACCGACAAGAGGCCAGTCGATGTATGGACAATGATGGGGTGTTTTTCCCTTGGATTATCTCAAAAAAATCACCATAACAAAAAAGTGGTCAAGCGAGAATTTAAAAAAAAAAGATTAAGAAAAAGAAATCAGTCGTATCTTTATGAAACTTTATTTTCGTCAACCTTTAATGACCTAATTTTACTTTTTATGGGATCATTGTGATACTGTGTTCTAAGAAACAAACAAGGTTTTTACTTCGATGCTACGCCAGAAACATACACATACTACGTCAGGGGCAGAGCCAGAAATCTAAACTAAGGTGGGCACAGATAGGGGTTTTAACTGGTTGAAACTCCATCAAAATGAGTGGGTCCAAAAACCGGTGGTTCGACTATGAGGTGTCAATGCCAGATCTGAATCCGGATCTGATCTAATCTTTCATAAAAAAACATATGCAAGTCGTACAAAAATCACACAAACAAAACTTAGTCCATACCTAGTAAAGTTTTTTTAGTTTTTTACATTAAATATTTATGAATCTGAATCAGAACTTAGAGTTAGATCTGGGTTTGGTATAAAATTTCATAAACCATATCCGTCCCATTTAATAATGGACCTCATGGGTGTGATCAAAATAGTTAATTGGACCCCTTCTTTTGTTACCAAACCTTGATCCTACCAGATCTAGTATGGGTTGGGATCCCACCCATTGACACCATTAGGCACAGACACTACAAATGTATATGGTGCAAGTTCAAGTTAGATATCCGACTAACCTGAACCCGCTAAGTTGGTTTCAGTAAAACAATTAAAATTCGATTAAAAATTGACATATTTCAAACATTTAATCCTAAAGAGGTTTGAACTTGGGACATAAGGTACAAAAGAATGTTTAAGTAGGTTATATAACCACATGCCCATTAACACACTTGTAATGAAGGTATATATATTATTTTCTAATATATAGTGACAATGTAACATGTACATCTTGTATTGGATATTTTTGGGTCAAGCTAGAAACTCCGTCGTTGAACTATCTGGGTTCCACTTGCACCTTCAATTTTTATTTAGGAAAATAGGGTACGAGGACACAACATTTTTTAACTATTTAATTAATAAAAAATAGTTTTTATTATTTAATATTAAAAACTATTTTTATTAAAATAATATGCAAATATAATAAAAATATTAAAATAGTGGCCATGCATGTCAATGTCTGTATGTCTGTACATGTTACTATGGACACAACGAAAATGGCTCCACTCATTAGCATATAGCTTCTATGGCATGACTGGTCCAAAATCATAGGAGTTTAGAAGGTCAGACTAAGATTGAACCTAGTAGCTAGCTCGGGTTTAGCATCTATTCAACCTAGTTCTTTTAACGTGTGTTTGATTGTGCAGCATGCACATCGTGTGGGATGTGGTGGATTCATGGGATGCCATCACAACGACATATTGGATGTGAAGGAACAAGCATCTACCACGTCCCAAGAATGGTGAAACACCATTTTGCACCTTTGAATGGCGAGGATTGGACGAGGTTCATGCATATTAGAAAAAAAACTACTCAGGACAGGGGGTTGATGTGTGGCCAAGTTTGGAATTAGGTTTTAATAGCTTAAGCAGGCTCGGTCAGGTCAAGGATTAGGTGAAGGTCAAATTCGGGTAAACAAGGTTCTATATTTCTGATAGATTTTGGTAGAAAAATTACTATCCCCAAATGATGAAACAAAAAATACTTAAATTTTAAAAAACGTCTCTAAACACTTAGGACTAGCTACTATTAAAATTTCAGGGTTAGATGGTTAATATTTTGTGAGATATGATTAGGATAAATGGCAGTTTTTTTAGGGTTTTTTGTAGGCTGATTGGGTTTTTGTTCTGGTGGACCATAATTATAAATTAAAGATCTCCTCATAAAAATCTTTATAAATTCTAAAATTTGGGTGGATGAAACTAGATATCTTAAGATGTGTTGATTCCAAATTTCAAACTCAAACTCTTTACGTATTGGGCTAGGTGATTTTTTTAATTCTGACAAAAAACAGGGTTCATCAAATTTTTGGTTTTGGGCAGATTTGTGTTTGGGGCTTTCACACTCAGTCTGGGGTTAAGGCAAGGTCTGTGATGACTTACAGAGGTTGGGTTTTGTTACAATCTTGGTTTAGCTGGGAAAGGCCAAGGTTTCACAGTTTGGGCTAAGAAGAGTCGAGACCCCCATTGTTGATGTAGTTGACTGCACTGGTTCAGGTGGGCCTAGGTTTCTGACTTTGTCCACTTGGAAGAACAAACCCACTGGAGATCAACCATCCAAAGAGAGAAGGAAGTAGCCCTTAGGGAGAGTGAGAGAGATGAGTCTAGGGGGTAGGAACTCACAACAGAGAGGAAATTGAGCTAAGAGAGAGAGAGACTCAAGCTAGAGAGAGCGAGTGTGAGAAGATGTTGAGAGAGAGATCAAATTCAAGTTCTTTCATGCCTTCCACACTATAAATGAGGCCCTATATATAGGCCTAGGTAGGGCTCTTAAAGACTACACAAGTTACAAGTCATAGTAAATTAGAAAAACCTAATTCTAGATAAATACCTTGAGAGCTTAGGCTAAATTTGGTTTAGCCTACTTAGACCTACCCTAAAAGTAGTGTCCACCTCCAAAAATTTGTTTATCCCTTCGACTCCCTCTTGTTCATTTTTAGGGAGAGTTTTCAAGAGAGCTACACAAGTTCCTCAGAGTCCAGAAATAGACTGGGGCTCCCAAGGGGTGGGTCCCACTGAGTCTTGACCTTCAAAAATAGGAGGGGGCATCCCACATGTAGGCACCACCTAATCTTCAATGTTGGCCTGATATGGTGTCACCCCTAGGGTTGGTCCAACAAGCTTTAGTGCTTGAAGCTGGGAGCTGAAATTATAGAAAATGGGTCTGCATTAATTATTTGGATCCCTATATTCGGATCTGAGTCTTCCACAACTTAATCAACATCATCCCCTCCCCCATTAGAAAATCTTAGTCCTCTAGGCAAGAAGCCAAGATATTGCCTTTGCAGCTTGTAATCAAACTTCCAAGTTAGAATTTTTTCATCGTCCCATCCTATGGTATTCGTTTTCATTCTACGCTTATGCAACCTTTCTGTATTTAGAATCTGAATTGGCCTCCTAGTTTCTATCATACTGAAAAAAATTGTCAATCCTTTGGGAAGGCCCCCATGGTGTGCCTTAAGTCGAGGCACAAAAAATAATGGATGAATTTGGACAGACGAGGGTAACATGAGTTTTTAAGCGGCTGAATCAATCCACAAAAGAATCTAGTACAACCCATAGTATCGAGAAGTGAGTTTGTGAACGTCCCTCTCTTACTTAGGTATTTTCTTTTTGGATCTTCTTTTGAGCCATACCGAGTTCTCAATTTGAAACTTGCTATACTTCCAATTTTGATTATGGAATTGCTTTATTCTATTTTGAGACTTGGTCGAATTATCTTTTAGGAGATGAATAAGTTCATCTCTGGTCCTCATTTGTCGGTCGACTTTAGGGGACTTGGCACTTCCTTCTTCATAGGTTAAGGTTTTGGGAGGAGGCTGACCATACAGAGCTTTATAAGGGTCATTTAAATTGAGAACTGAAAGGAGGTTTTATAGGATCATTCAATCCAAGAAAGGTAGCTGGTTCATGACTTGGTTTTTCATTGGCAAAACAATGAAGGTAGGTCTCAACAATTCAATTAACTACTTCAGTATGACCGCACTTGATTCCTAAGAGGTTCAAGTATTCATTCCAAAATCAGTTAGTGAATATGGAGTTCCATCACAAACAATGGACTTGGGCATCTCGTAGAGTTTGCCTATATTTTGGTTCACTATGGTTTGACTAAAGTACTTGTAGGGCAGGGCCATGAAATGAGAAAACTTGGTAAACCATATAAATGACTTCTTTTTTGTTGGAGGGAAGAAGAACTTCAATGAAGTCCATAGAGATGTCTGACCAAGTGCAGTCCAGTATGGGCAAGGGGTGGAGGTAGCCGGCGGAATTGATTGCCTCATTTTGTTAGCTTGGCATGTGAGGAACTCTCTAATAAACTTTATTGCATACACTTTCATCTTTGTCTAATACAATTCAACCTTGATTGATTGTTGGGTCTTGAAGACCCCTTCATGACCACACAAGGGGGATGAGTGGTAATGATGGAGGAGGTCGAAGATGATCTTGACACCTTTGAAATGTCAGAACCTTCCCTTGCAGAAAATTGTTTCACCCTTTACTTGGTGGTGTGGGTGGCCACTCGGATCCTCCTATAAGGTCTTTTTCAATTTATGAATTTTCTTGTCATTCTCTTGAATTTGACATGCCTTATTCCATAGCTCACAAGTTACTATGAAGAGCACATTCAATCTTGCTTCCTTGTTGGCATCCTTCTGACCTTTTGTTTGGAATCTGTAGGGGACAACCTCTTGAGTAGCTCTAAATTTTGAGAGAGCATCCTCAAGGCCTACGACATTGCTTCCCTTTAGCCTATGGTCCCTTAGGCATGTTACTTCCTCATCCTTCTCATAGCTTATCGCTATTTTGTCAAAATTCCAATAGACTTTTCCTAGGGATCACAGTCAACTTATCCCTTGCACCATGTCCATACCGAATTTGGATCCTTGAAGATCCAAATCCATGTCAGGGCAGACACTCGTGCACTTAAGGTGATTGTCATCCCCAACCATCATATTAAACATGGGCTGCTAATTGATGGAACACCCAAGGATCAACACAAGATCTTCCTGCACAAAATTATGGGTCGATCAAATGTCGATAAGTACCTCAACTTATAGCTGTTGAATATTTTCTTTGAGACAATTGACTCTCCAAATCAAGAATCGGGATGTCAAAAAAGAGTTTGATTCAAAAGATTTCCTGATTCGAGGAAAGGATGAGCCAATAGAAGCTCCAAAGAAGTTGGCTAAATTCAATCAAACCGAAAACCCTTATATACATATAGAAATATTCAACAGTGACTACTCCAAATATTATGAAAATCATTGACTAATGATTAGATGGTCCCACGAAGTTTAGAAGGTGATGCCTTAGCATGGTTCTCCATAGTGGACCTTTAAAGAATCAAGATTTTTAAAGAACCGATCAATGTATTCCTGGATAGGATATGATGTAATGTATAAGCATTTCCAATAATTAATCATCTACGTGAAACTAGATAAAAGGAAGCAAAATTCTTCAAGTTTCATCATTCAGCAGGGCATGACACAGAGCAAGACACTGAAGAATGTACTACTTGGTCCAAGATAACCTCAAAGAAGGAAAGTTGGTTCTAGCTGTGTGCAACCAATTTTCCACATACCAAGACCTAATTAAAACTCTAGATTCCTTTCTTAGTCATCAAACCAACCTCTTAGAGGTAACTAGACAAACCTCTTGTTGGCCTAATGTTAAGATCCTTCCATCTTTGAGTATTATAAAAATTTATCCAGAGTTTTTTTAAAATAAAATCTTTGCCTGAGCAAAAAATCCTGATTCTTCTTCTGCAAGCCAAAAATAAGATTCTATCTCACCTCCTATACCTGATTTTAGAAATAAAGGTCCTTAGAAATATCAAACCATTCTTTGTAATAAGAAAGAAAAAAAAGTGAAGAGAAATATCTGAAATCAAGAAAAGCAAACTGTTGGGAGGAACCAGAGTTTCTCAAAAACAAGGATCAAGATGGTCCAGATCTTGAAGAATCTTTAATGAGTTCAAGCCAAGAGGTCATTGAATTAGAAAAAGATCATATTTTAAAAAGTTAGAAGAGGGTCTCAACTAGGAAAAAATCTAAAACAAGTGAGGAAGAAGACTTGCAGGTGGCAGTGATAGAAAAAATAAGTAATCTTGATAGTCTTAAGACCTATAAAAAGGAAGATGAAATAGAAAATCTAAGCTCAGTGAAATCATGACCGTGATGCATCAAAGCACCTCCCAAGTTAGGGGCAGAGTGCCTCATGATTATCAGGTTAGTTGCAGAAAAGGAGTTCAAGATGCCAATTCTGGTATGCAAAAGAAAGAAGAAGAAATGCCTCAAGCAAAGCCAAGCAGAAATCGTAACATAATAAAGAAAGGAAATGATGAATTCAGGAAATCAGAGAACTCCTAGGAGGAAAGAGAATATAGATACTTCAAGAATTGGATCCTAAATCCTTGAGCTAGATGGTCCAAGCACATAAGGTAGGCAAGGAAATTACTTTTCCTTCTTTGGGAACAAAAATAGGTAACACTAATAAACGTTGCTTACTTCATGAATGTTGCATATCTGATGATGAATATTGTTTCCTGCAAGGTGATTTTCTGTTTAATAGATACTCCTTGCTTTATGAACCAACTTTTCCTTTTGATCCAGAAGGACCCATCAAAGTCATTACTTGACCCACTTTCCCTAATTGGGGAAAATAACGTAAATATATCAATACCCTAACCCCAAAATTACAAAAAGAAAATAAAAAAATCTCAAAATTTTAAAAAAATCATCAAATTTCCAAAAAAATGGATTTTTTTAAAAATTCTATAAAATATGAAAAAGCCAAAATATTTTGTTTGTAATTTCATCTATCAAAAATCCAAAACAAATGAAAATAAAAAAAAAGGTTTATAAAATCCCATTCATTTCAAAAATTCCTTTTCAAAATGAGAGTGGTTTGGATGTTCTTCTAAAAAGGAATTGGTATCTCTAAATGTTTTCAAAACTTTTTGGTCACCACTTCTATCAGTTTTGGAGTAATTTCTCCCAACCTAGAAAAGAGGAATTTTTGATAAATTATTTTTTAAAATAATCTCAAATTCTCAATAAATATGTGATCTTCTATCATTTCAAGAATAATGATATTCAAAATCCCATTAGTTTTTCCCAAATTTTAGAATAGATGTAATTATGGCGAAAAAAGAAAAATCATAGTTAAATTGAGAATTCAGGTTCATTTGGACCATTGCTAAGTTAAAAGTCAAGGATTAGTGGGTAATTGAATCAAGTTTTTGGATATTGGTAAATGACCACTAAGGAACCATGTTGGTTACCAAATTCTATATACCTAAGAAAATAAAAACAAAAAATCTTTTGAAGCTCCAGTCTTAGAAGACATTTGAGTGTGAGGATAAAGTAAAAAAAATGATGAGAGATGGAAGGAGCAAGTGCAAAAAGAAGAGAAAGAAAAGAAAAAGAAAAGAATGAAAAAAGAGAAAATAGAAAAGAGACAAAACAAAATCATGCATAAAAAGAGAAGAAAACAAATGAAATGCACCAACGCACTTATAATGAATGAGAGGTGCACACAAGGCAAGGCTCAACATAGGTAGGTTCCAAAAAAAAATTGCTTCCATGAGGTAGGGATTGGATTAATACATAAGAATCATAAAATACTGAAAATGACAGAAAGGCATGAGAGGTGCACATAGGCAAGGCCCAGCTCAGGTAAGCTCTATCATGAAGGTAGAGAATGGATCTAAAACCAAGTCTCAACCTGGTTAGGGCACCATGAGGGTAGAGATTTAAATAGAAAAATCATGAGTGAGGCATTTCTCCAAAACTTTGCTTTCATGAGGCCTATGATTGCCCGGTCTCAGTGACAAAGGTGAGGATAAAGCCTTTCAAGACCAAAGCAAATAAAGAAAAATGTTTTTTGTCTCTTATTATAAATAATTTCTTACCCTTAGAATTCAACCTTGGCAACTAGGTGTTTAAAGTTTGATTTGGGGCTACGTTTGTCCAATATTTCAAAACAAGAATTAGAAAGAAAATAAGAATTTGATTATGCTTAACCGGTCCCTTACTCCCCACTGATTTTATGAAAAGTAGATGGAAGTAGTTGAAAAAAAGATAGAATAAACACCTTGAAAGAGGAGGGATACACTCTTGCAATGTTTTCAAGCAAATTAACCATGCCAAACGCATATGCAATGTCAAATTTTCTAAAAACAACCCAAAAACCCTTTGTTCATTTGTGGTAAGCTGCGGTAAGCACAAAACAGAGTAGGCTTGTACTCTATATTCTCTCTCTCTCTCTCTCTCTCTATATATATATATATATATATGGTTTTATATTTGGTACAATTGTTTGTACTTACAATCTAGTATAAATCTTCTAATGCTAGTTGTTTTAACTACACAAAATAAACTTATAGATGTATTCAGCATCCTCGATTTAGTAGGTGCCGACTCTTGGATCATGTTTTTTCAAGAAAAAATATGTTTTTATGAGTCAGGAAAAATTGATGTCTTCATAGCTGTTGATTTTTGGATCGCCAGAAAAACCTGTATACAGGTTGGATTCCGGCGATCTAAAAGCCGGTTCCCATGAAACAAAACCTATAGATCACATCTATGAGGTGTTAGATGTAAGAGAAAAACCAAAACGAGGGGGTTCTAGGTTGTTTTTGTTTGCACCTACAAACAACTATAGTGCAGCAAATCTTGTCCCTGTATGTGTGTGTGGTGGGAGACGATTATTAGCGCAATCTAGGGTCTAATGAACAAAAATAATTGTCCAACGTAGGGTTTATGATCTATCTGATGGACATGAAAACCTGGTCAAAAGTGTATGCAATAAACAAAAAGGTCTGGTAATCTTTGGGAAAATTCACAAGTTTTTCTTTTCAATGACTCCCTTTCGAGCTACCAGCTTTTTAGTTTCTGTACAAATAATTGCGACCTTTTAAACGCACCAAACGATTTTCATGTAAAATAAGGAATCAAAGTCCATAGTTAGGAAAGTAGAGAAAAAAGGGAATACAAGCTCTATAACTTTGACCAGTGGGAATGAAAACCCATTTTGGTCCATAGATCAAATGGCTCACACAAGTGGTGCCATATCAAGCAATTCTAGACCGTCCGGATCAATCTAGTTGGTTAGGGAATCTAGTTTGGTTTTTACGTATTGCCACTAGCTCTACTATAAATTGCGTCGAAACTTACATTGTTAGTGAGTGAAAGAGTAAAAAAAAAGGAGTTGGTGTGTGAAAGAGAGAAAGAATGGCAGGAAAGAAGAGGCAAGTTAGAGAGAGAAATTCATCGTCTTCAATCTGGTCCATGCTGAACATATTCAAGATGCCTGGGCCAAAGCGCTGCAATGCCAAGTATGGGCGTGATGAGGCTCCTCGCAGAGGCCAAGTGAGAGACGAAGATGCCGGCTTCTGGGGTGCAGGTGAGCCTGACATAGACCAGAAAGCTTCTGATTACATAGACAGGTTCTACCAAGACCGTGGTTGATGCCAAAAAGCAAAACCCACCCAGAACAGCACGCAAGTCTCTTAGTGCACTATAATTTTCCACACTAACAAACCCTCTGTAGTTATATCGTCGAAGTTGTAAAAGTTTCATGTGTAATTCAGTTCATATTGATAAATAAAATCTTTGTTCATGCATGCATAAGTTTGAGGCTTGAAACTTAAAACTTTGGATGCTTGTATGGGCACATATATTCATAGGTTTAGATATTTATCTTTGGTTGGGCACGTTTGCTTTGGTCACACTTGGGGCATGTTTGCTATGCCGCGTGAAAGTTTGGTTTTATCGAGTGTCTGTGATTACAAATCACAATCAACTCAAGTTTAGTGAAATATGAGAAAGTGCTAATTGTTTCCTTCAAAACAAAGAAAAAGAAAAAATGCAAGTTGTGATTGTGATTCTCACTTGTGAATGCGCCTACCTTGAAACTTGTGAAAGTTGGCCCCAACACCATTGTGACCAACAGTCAGAGCCTGAACTTTCTCAAGTGGGATGGCTAATCTCACCTCCAACCAGAGTCCTTGGAAGAAAGTTCAAGTGGTAACCGTTGGCTGCAAGGCGAGTGATCTTGTGACAGACTTTCTCGTTTCAAGAGAGGAGCATTTTGAAGCGAAAATCATAATCACAGCTTGTACTTTCTCACGTTTCACAAAACGTGAGAAAGAGGTGCAATTTTGATTTGCAATTACAAAAACTTGTGAAATCCAATTTTCACGGCATTGCAAATGTGACCTATATGTTGAGTTTTTGAAATTTCAAATATGCTTCCTTGCAATTACATGCGTTGATAATAAAGCCATTCACATCCGTCTTCATGCTTATGTACATAGAGTTTTAAAACATCAATGACATTTGATTGATTTATTCAAGTTTGGGGAGCATGGTATTCTTTCCACTAATAATGTTTTTTATCCTTCTTCCTCTCAAAAAAAAATATATATACAAGTTATTTATTTGATTGGCAAACTGGGGCCAGGCACAGCCCAACCAGTTACATATAAAATAGCACATTACATTCATGACGCATTAACTGTGTTTGGAAGCCAATCAGGCGGCTTCTCTTTTTCCAGATCAAATTCTCCTTATACATTTCCACCCGAGATAGACATCTGGGAATATAATTACGTTCTTTACCAACTAGCCAATACTAGAAGCCATCAAAGCTTAGCATGAGATCTGCAGTACGAGCATCCATCGCATTTGATTGTATATACACAATTTACATTGCAATAAAAGAACTATCTTTTCACCAATGGGGGTTCCCCTTGTCTGGTAGGAGCAGCTAGTGCACGTCAACTTGCGTTGGGACGTTGCAAGTTCAAAACCCAATGGTATAGTTGTGTAACTGGTAAGGGGTCTGCCTAACCCCAGCTTGTCTTTCAAAAACCAAAAAAGAAAATATATTTTCCACCTAGTCCTACTGTACTAGAGTGACAAGAACATAAAGGAGAGGGTTGTGTATGTTCGCCCCCGATGATTCACTGAATCCCACGTCTGTGTTCGGGGGATCGAATGAGCGCCACGTATTCATGCACATGGGGCTCGTATTCCCGTGTATGTTGACATAACTTTGCATCGGACTCTGGTGCTGTTGCAAAGACTTAATCACCCTTACTTGCTTTTCTTGCCCTGAAATGACGGTTCGAGGAAATGACAAAAATATCCTCCATTCAAAAGTTGTGAAACGACGGGTGGGGAAAAGGACAAAAAAGTCCTCCTTCCAGAAAGTTTGATGTTAACCATTTAAAGTGGAGACGTTCGCCTGCGCCATCTGCTGTAACAGTGCTCCCATTATCAACGTTCCAGTGTTACAAAACATTCCAGTGTCTTCTCTTCATTACTGCTGTCGTTAGGCATCATGGAAGAAAGCAATGATTCACAAACATTCCAACCAGTGCCATCAAGGCACAGTGAGTAGCTTTTCATCTCATCATGCTATCGATGAAGAAGGCATGTCGTCTTGTGTGCCATTAAGGCATTGTTTGGTTATTGCAGGTAGATCTTGTTATTACGAAGGTTAGAAACTTATCGATATTTGTAAGACGCTGGGACCTGTTGACAAGAACGCTTGTTTGCAGATGCTAGGAAGGGCCTCTACCCCATCAGGTATCCTACAGTCACTCATCATATGCATTGTATCTCAAACCGCTGTATTAGTAACAGACTCTCATTTTTGTGAGATACATTTTTGGTAGTTAATATCGATTTGTTTGCTATTATGTTCAAGTTCTACCTTATCGATTTGTAATTTATTGTGCGATATATTTATTGACCTTTTAGATAGTATGTTTTTGTATCGTCGAGTTATAAGTTATAAAAACTGAACTGCCGTATCGATTTTCAATATCTGACAAATCGCTATACATATCGTTTTGTAAGATATTATATGTTTTGTAATATGTATTTGTAAGATATTTGTACACAGACTTTGAAAACGTTTGGGTGCAGAAACACATCTTGACACGCATGGCGGGGCGATTTTCGCATGCATATCGTTGCTCTCTCAGCGACTTCTATTGAACTCGCTTTAGAGTCTCGTGGATATTATGAGAGCGTTATCGTCAACACACATGTACGACATGTTTATTTTATTGGCATGGTAAGCGACACGTCGATGCTCAGCACAAGCAAACATCAAACCGCACTTGCTTTGATACTTTCATTCATTAAATCGTTGCTTTGACTTGCGTAACCCTAGTGGTATCCGTTCTTATATGCATCCTGATTAAATCGTAGTAAACCTATGCCGCTTGCTAACGGAAATTGATATATTGCTTACAAAACATTCCACTGTCTTCTTTTATTTGTCGTTGTTGTTAGGCATTAAGGAAGAAAGCAATGATGCACAAACATTCCAACCAGTTCCATCAAGACGGCGTGAGTAGCTTCCCAGCATCATGCTATCGATGAAGAAGGCATGTCGTCTTGTGTGTCATTAAGGCTTTGTTTGGTTATTGCAGGTAGATCTTGTTCTTACGAAGGTTGGAAACTTATCGATATTTGTAAGACGCTGGGACCTGTTGACAGGAATGCTTGTTTGCAGACGCTAGGAAGGGCCTCTACCCCATCAGGTATCCTACATTCACTCATCATATGCATTGTATCTCAAACCGTTGTATTAGTAACAGACTCTCGTTTTTGTGAGATAATATCGACTTGTTTGCCATGTTACTGCAAACACAAATTGATATATTGCTTAAAACATTATTGAGCTTATCATCAGGTTGTAATAAAGACGATGTAGCTCAATCAATAGAAAGATCTGGAGAATTGAATATCTATACTTATGACCCAACTGAAGAATTGAACATCTGCACTAACGATGCACATGAAAAGAAGGGTGCAGGCATTAGACCCACTATTGACTTGAATGTTCCAGTGGAAGAAATGCAATTCAATGATGAGGTAGACTACCATGACAGCGCACATAATAAAAGTGTATGCACCGGGAATGTACACGGAAGTACACCTGACTTCAATGTTCCAGGAGAAGAAATGCAATTCAATAATGATCCTGATTTTGATGTCAGTACACTTAATAAAACCGTAGGAACTGGGAATGTACATGGAATTGCACTTGACTATGTTCCTGTAGAAGGAATGCATTTTAATAACAAAGAAGATGCATATAAATTTTACAATGATTATGCCTTAAAAGTTGGCTTCAGTGTGAGAAGGTTTTCTTGGTCAAAAAATGCACAGGGTGTCTTGGTTAGAAAGACATATGTCTGTTCCAAGCAAGGTCGGAAGAAATCAATGGGAAATCCAACTAGGAGCACGCCAAAATCAAGATGTGGATGTCAGGCGAGATTGGTTTTGAGAAGACATCCGAATGGGAAATTTGTCGTGCGTACTTTAATCAGTGATCATAATCATGATTTATCTGCATCATTTATGACTCCTATGCTTAGGTCACATCGTAAAGTAACTGTAGCTCATGCTGCAATGGCTGAAATAGCCGATAGCGCCGGCATTGCACCAAGGAAGACATACAATTTGTTTACCCGCATAGATGGTGGTCGCGAAAATGTGCCATTCACACCTTTGGATCTGAGAAACCACTTGAGCAGGAAGAGGACAGATAACATGAAGAACGGAGAAATATGTTGTTTGGTTCGTTACTTACAGAATAAATCAAGCAATGAACATAGTTTCTTTAGTGCAATGCAAGTGGACGCAGATGGATATGCCGTGAATATGTTTTGGTCAGATTCAAGGTCTAGATTAGATTATGAATGCTTCAATGATGTGCTTGTGTTTGATACTACAGTAAAGATTAACACTGAACAATGGCCATTTGCGCAGTTTGTGGGAGTGAACCATCACGCACAGAGTTGTATATTAGGCGGTGCTTTTATGTATGACCAGACCAAGGAAACCTTTGAGTGGTTGTTCAGAGTATTTACACAGGCAATGAATGGGAAGCATCCTGAAACTGTACTCACAGATGGTGATCACGCAATTGCGGCTGCAGTGCTTCATGTGTGGCCAGATGCACATCATCGCCTGTGTTTGTGGCATATCTTTCAAAATGCAGCAAAGAACATAGGACACATATTTAATCAGAATACAGGGTTTGACAAACATTTTACAAGGTGTGTACTTCGTAGTGTAGACGAGGTCACCTTTAAGTCAGATTGGGACAAAATGATTAAGACATACGACCTTGCTGACTGTCTGTGGGTATCCGTTGGAAAATACACATTGAATAGCCTTTTATTTATAATATATGGATACAACTTTTCACAAGATAACTGACAATAATGATTTCAAAAGGCAAGTGGAGGTGTCGGGAACGCGAAAGATTTGCTGGAGAAGAAGTTCACTGGAGGTGTATGGCGATTTGTGGTTATCGTTGAATAGCGATCTGTGGCATCGCAGCACAGTGATTGACAGTCCTACGCTGCGATGCCACACATCGCAGCACACTTGAACAATCCTTCGCATCACGCTAAGATTGACAGTCCAACAATAATCAACAACGTTCTACGCTGCGATGCCACATATCGCTATCCACGTGTGATTAGACATTCAAACAATACCCAAAAATCACCATGCTGCGATGCCACAGATCGCTCTCCGACTCAAAGCACGAAGCTAATTAATTGATTGCGTTTAAAAAAAATATAAATACGGCTTTTCGCATGCTGCCTTTTTTTTATAACCGCTGCCAAATTAAATGCTTGCGTTCGAAGTATTCAAAAATACGTCTTTCCATGTCGCTTATTAAGTTTTAAATATTCAAAAATACGTTTTCCATGTGTGATTTGACATTCGAACAATACCCACAAATCACTATGCTGCGATGCCACAGATCGCTCTCCAACTCAAAGCACGAAGTATCCAGCGATGGCAACAAATCCTTTCCTTATCTATTGATTATTTGCATCGCTGTAATCAGCGATGGCAAACAATCGCTGTATTTGTCTTCGCCAATACTTTGTGCGCTATTCTTTCGAGGCGAAGACAAATACAACGATTGCGAAGACAAAGATCTCTGTAATAGTAATTTCAATTGTAATCATTGCATTTTTTGAAAAATGAGAAGCTTGACTTTTGAACAAAGATCTACGTTTACAAACAAATCTTTTGAACTTGTGCAATCGGATTTATGCTGCGATGCCACAGATCGCTCTCTGACTCAAAGCACGAAGTATCCAGGGATGGCAACAAATCCTTTCCTTATCTATTGATTATTTGCATCGCTGTAATCAGCGATGGCAAACAATCGCTGTATTTGTCTTCGCCAATACTTTGTGCGTTATTCTTTCGAGGCGAAGACACCCGTAGTATCTAAGGGAGGATTTGCTTACTATGTTATTTTTTTTATGATTATTCAAGATTTTGTTGGATATACTTCCTTAAACATAAGCATGAAGTCTTTGCATCGTTTAAGACATATCATATGATGATTAAAAATCAATTTAATGATAATTTCAAAAATCTTTAGAGTTGATTCCAGAGGAGAGTATCTTTCAAATGATTTTAAAAACTATCTTGAAAACCATAGAATAGTTCATCATAGATCTTGTCCAAAAACACCATAACAAAACAGTCTAGCTGAAAGAAAACATAGGTATATTATTGAAACAACTAGAACAACTAGAAGGAGAGGGAGACTGTAATATATTATCCCTTTTTCACAGGCGGGATTCCTTAACGGGCAAATGGGTGTCGACATTGGTGAGTGGATGTTGCTCTGTGCTGATGATGCTCCGTTACAAAGTAATGGGGTCGATTGTGGCATATTCGTAATGAAGCATATTGAAGCAATATACAATGGAGAACAACCTTGTTTCCACGCTGTATGAGCTTCGTATCCGATGTTATTGGGTATTCCTGTTATATATTGGATTTCACGTCATTTTTTTTTTTGCACCAATGGAGGAGAGGGTACTTAAGTCTTTGCAATCGCATCAAACTCCAACGCTATAGCGATTTGTAGTGTTATTCAGTAAGCAAATCGCTGTACCTAACCGGAGGTCATATTCCAAATCCGTAAAAAGTGATGTCTTCGTTATTGAGTCTAGTTTATTTTTGTAAATTTTCAGCGATTTCTATTGTCATTTCATTCCCCATTTTAACTTCAACGATACATTACAACCACAATCATCAAAAGAAAGATTGCCCAAGCTAAGAGTCTTGAGAGAGTAGAGGAGGGCCTCACCACCCACCGAATAACAAAAAATACAACGACTCAACTTCAAGTGCAGTAAGGACCCAGAGTCGAATAAATTTAGAGGCAGCTCATCAGTAAGGACCCACAACAGTCAATGTGCAGGTCAGTCGGTGCTTGATGGAGCAATGTAGGATCTTCTGATGGATGTGCACAGAAGCAGAAATAGAAGGGAGAGAGAGCGAGAGAGGGTTGATGAGCCCCTGGACCCCCCTCCTGTAAGGGCAAAAGGCCATGAACACGCTGGGAGGAACCCTCAGACCCCCCTTCTGTAAGGGTAAAAGCTCTAAATCAGACTCCATAACTCTTCAAGTTGAATGATGCTACCCACACTGGGAGGAGCTCTCAGACCCCCCTTTCTGTAAGGGTAAAAACTCTAAATCAGACTCCACAACTCTTCAAGTTGAATGATGCTACCGACGATGAGAGGAGCCCCCAAACCCTCCTCCTCTAAGGGTAAAAACTCTGAATCAGGCTTCACAAGAGTCAATGTATAGGTCAGTCGGTGCTTGATGGAGCAATGTATGATATTCTAATGGATGTGCACAAAAGCAGAAATAGAAGGGAGAGAGAGAGAGTGAGAGGGTTGATGTTCATGGCCTCCTCCAGGGGAGATTTCTTTTTTGGATAATCCTCAAGTGCAGAGACTGGGTCTTGAATAATCATCTTCGGGGCACTTAAGTCTTTACAACCACTCATTTTCAAGAACCGTCATTTTTTTTTGCACCAATGGAGGAGAGGGTACTTAAGTCTTTGCAATCGCATCAAACTCCAACGCTAATTAATGCTGACAAACATGGGGATACGAGACGCACATGCTTACATACGTGGTGCTCTTTGGGACCCCCGATCATGAGATGTAGCTAACTGCCCTGTTCGGGGGGGGGGGGGGGGGACATATAACCTGCTTCGCACATAAAGCATCCATATCCGCGCCGTTGATCCAATTAGGATTCTAGTGATATGCCACATGGCTTTCATACTATGGGGTATGCCCAGCATGGAAGTACAAAAGCAAAAAGTTAAAGAAACTAATGGGGTCATGAAACGTGACAATTCACAATCAAACCTTTCATGGTGACAGAAGTGCCTTTGGCTGGAATAATCTTCTTAGTTAAGCATTTGAGGATTCTACTCAATGAGGAGTTACTTTTATTTGGGGCCATATCTTTCCAAGTATAGGCATATTCATTATAATATTCTCTTCACATGACTGCTACTTCTGTGATATTAGGACCATACAACCTTCCCTACAAAAATTCCTACTGTTGCTTTGCTTCTTTTAGGCTTTTACTTTGGCTGCCAAGTCAGAGATGTGGAACTTATACCCAAACAGTTAAACCTGCTAAACACAGGGTTCAAGGTGCCAGACAGATCGAATTGTCTGCTGTAAAAATTCTCAGAGAGCCAATCTTCATCACTTGAAGGTCATTCAACAATGATACTGCCTACCAATGAGTTTCAGAGACTGATAAAACAACTTTGGGGATCATGTCTGTAAAGTCACATCCACAAAACCACTACTGCAATATTGGAAACTCAATGTGGTCATTATTAGACAATAAGGTACTGATCGACAATGCCAAAGATAAGCCTTTATAAGAGAGCTGCAGACTATGAGACTTGCCTCAAATGGTTGGGTCAAGCTCTAATAACAGGGTCCGTTGAACAAGTCGATCTATGAAAACCAAAGGATGATATGCTTTAAATCATGCTTATGGAGATTGATTCCTGGAGAAGTTGGATTGGATGACAACACAAAACTGCAGTGCCATGTAAAAAAATAAAAACGAATAGGTTCAACAGCTACCTTCCTGCCAATATAACACTATTTTCAAGATTTTAGTTTGGTTTGCTGAACCCAACCAAGGAAGAAATCTTCACAATGGTCTTTAGCTTGAGCTCATCCTAGAAAGATAGGAACGATTCTCTTATTGTCATTTCCAAAAGACAACCACCACAAAAAGTCTGCATTAAGAAAGAGGCAAAGGAGATGTAACTAAGAATTTTCTCCAGGCAAGATCAATCGATTGATAGAAAATCCAGAGCCATAGATAAGAAAGAATTCCAATTTGTTACAAAGTTTGGCCCATAAGTTGGTCAATCAACAAAATGTCCCCATCAATCAAAAAACCTGAGGGTGGCCATGCATCCAAGTTGAAAATGTTCTAAAAGCATAGGATACAGGGATACCATAAAGCAGATTCTACAAACCAACAGTATCAAAGACCAAGTCTTGAGATCTGCTGTATCTTGTCTCTGAACCTTCAGATTGCAAAAGATTTCTTCCATGCAATCTGGGGTGCAGATACTCAGATTCCTACAGAATTTGAAGATATTTTGAATCAGCCATCGACAAGCAATTTCTACCGTCCTAGCAGAACAACGACCAACTTTCGTACAAAAAGCGAGCACTCTGACAGCTGTGCTTGACTTGAATTGCACACAAGAGGAGCACTGATGTTTTGCAACTTTCTTGTCTGTACTTGTTCCCATCAAGATCAGCACCGTACTATCAGAGCATGAGTGTACAAACCGTTTGTCAATTAGTTATGACAGTGCATCTCTTTTTCCTATGAATGTTTTGATGGTAAACATTGTCATGGCATATGTCCATACCATTCTCATTCACTAGTAACTCAAATCAATTAGAACATGTAAATAAACACCAAATATACCTTGGGTATCTACCTATAAAGCCAGGAAATATAAATACTAAAAAATTCTAAGTTTTTAAAAGAAAATATTTTCTCGCGAGAAACAAACTGATGTTGGATCTAAAAAGGAACCCTTACCCAAAGGACTTCTCCAAATCTACACACAACACCCAAGCAGACAAGAACAAGAAAGAAAAAATGGGTAATGAAATTGCAGGATTCTAGGATACGAAAGCATAGATACGATCCAAGTCAAGTTTTACTAGATTCTTTTGAAATCCAATATATGTGACAAACCTTGTCACTGATTTTGGACCTCAAAAATGACAAATTTTGGAAAAACTAACGAAAAAAAACAGAAAAATTAGACAGAAATATATTTCCAAGAAACAGGAAAATTAGACAAAACTATCTTTCCAATAACACCTTATTCATTAGAAAACAACCAATGAGTGTTGAGATACAACTCTGCCAACACACCTAAAACAATGCAAAAAAGGTGCTTCAACACCTATTCCAACTGTTCTATGCTATTTTTGGCCACCTTTACCATAAATCCAAAAAATAATAAGAACAAAATAAGAATGAGAATGGGTTATTTTTGGAGACCATAGCTTTGGAATTCAAACTTGTGCCAAAAATGAGAATGGTAAAGATGAATGTCTATTTTTCAATGAGCCCTAAAACGTTGAAAAAGATTACATATATAGAGATATGACTATATTAATAAGACAAGATCAGACAGGACAAAATATAGAAAACTAGATTTTGGATCTATAGGAGATCTAATATCTGAAAATGAAAATCATGGTATTAATCTCATAGCGCTGATTTTTTGAAAATAAAAGTACTAGATGAACTGTCCCATCATAATCACCATTTTGTGATCACAAATTTTTGAAAACAAAAAACTGGTTTTCACAAAAAAAATTTAAAAAAAAGTTCTGAAACTCGGATCAGAATTTGAGAATTATAAGGTTCATTCTGCAAGGTTGTGTGCCTTTCCTCTTCCGTTGAGTAGAGATCATCCACTTTAGGATATCAAAATCTTCACTTGTGGGTCTTCAATTTGAGAGTACATGTACCTTGTACGCAAATCCTAATAATAAAAAAGTGAGTTTGGTGGTGTGAGCCACCAAGACTTAGAAAACAAAGAAATAAACACAAACTGTAAAGGTTAGTCGATTCTAAACTTATAAAATAGTGCAATAAATGAATGGAATGGATAATAAAACACACCAAATCTCACTTCGGGCATAGGCATCCCTTTCTATATTGTTGTCGAACGTGGTCGAACATGGGCAGTAGTCTGGCTAGGCGCAAGATCCAAAAAAGGAATGAGATATGGGATCTAGGTCCTAAGCTAGGCAAGGTGGCTCAACTAGCCTAGGCCGGATAGGTTTAGTTGTGCAAAAATTTCAGTAGTGTAAGGGTATAGTTAGGGCTCGAGCTTTAGTTGCTGGAATAAGGGGGTGCCTTCCTATTTATAGTAACGTTTCTCAAATATTTAGGATCCATCTTTTCAAATCCATCCAAGATTGAGATGGAGGGCTCTTATTAGTTGGTTTTTAAATGGAGGGTTGTGATTGATACAAGGTATGCTACCTTAGATGTAGGCGTGAAATTTTGTGAAGAGATTTGGGACTTAGAAATTTTTGTTTTGAGTTTGGAAGGAGGGTAGGATAAGATCATGGTGGTGATGCAATTTCTAAAACTAGTGAAAAATACTGACGACAAACAATGATTGTCATCACCAAAAAGGACATGATAATATCGAAAGACATGACATAGTAAATACATACTAAGGGTTGGGCAAAAACATAATTTTATTAATTTATTATATATCATCAATCAGTTCACAAGGTTTCAAAATGTGGCTCTCATAACCATCATAGTTACAAAATGAGATGTATATATATATATACATATCAAGACAACAAAAACAAAAACCCCAAAGCAGCTCCAGATCCACCATCTAAAAGTTCGCTGAGCTTAGTGTACCTCACTAATCCGCTTAGACATCTCCTGAAAGAAAAATATTAACATTAAAAGAATGAGACTAGAACACGTCTCAATATGACTCCCAAGAACTCTACTTGATCCTTAATGATACACTTTGCACACAAAACCACCACATGGGTTAACTCTCAAGAAACTTCACAAGGTAGGTGACTTAATGAGGAAAAGACTAATCAGATCCAAAAGTCAACATTAAGTTATTCAAAAATATACATAGCAAGGGTCCACCCTCCTGACTCTGGAAAAACTAGCAATATTGGAAAGTCGATCCATCTGGTCACTCTACAAGGAAATACAACTCCAATGCGTGAGTGTTTTATTAGATCTTCTACTTAGTTGTTGTTGCTTAAATGAAATGTAATCACACATCTTTAGTTCCTCTATCAATTACTCACCAGAAGAGGCACCAACCCTATGGGTAACTATGAGCACATTGGGCCACTCAAGGGGATTTTATTCACTTACTAATTTATTTATTTTTTTACCCTAGGATGGACACTGAGAGCCAGCACTAGAGTTTGAGACCGTTTGTCAAGGCATCCCTCTTTCTAAAAGATTGTAGTGCACTACCAAAGCTAATGGCCACAACTGTAGTCCCTTAAGCCACTATGGTTGGAGACTGAGTCTCAAACTCAAGAAGCAGCACAAATCCACAGGGTGATTCCCTAACACTCATGGTTTGGGATGGAGTCCTTTACCCAAAAGTAAAGAACAGATGCATGAGATGGTTTCCTCTCCTCCATGGTAGGGGACCAGTTCAACATCTGAACCAAATTTATGTGACTGCTTCCACAAGCAAGTCAACCACCCTCGGATCCCATAGAGTTGCCTCTAATGTATGTCGTTAGGGACAAGGTCTTACAAAGACATCTTTTGAAACTATTTTCATCAATAGATCAACTGTCATGTTCGACAAAATAAATAATAAATTAAGAGTTTACCTTTCTTAGTATATATAGCTAAAAATCAACCAAATAAAACTTGCATATTTTCAAAAGTTATATCATAATTTAATTATGAGATTTTTCATGCATGTTATGGATTATTTATTACATAATCATATGGACTATTCTATCATATCAGGAACCATCATTCCATGCATGAAACAAAATAGTCATATCATGATAATATATTTATCAAGTTACCATGCATATATAATGTGACCATAAGACTTTTTCATATATTTTATGCTTTATTTATGACATCAATAGGCATTTTGCGTGCATTCCTCCACATGAGTTATGTCACAAAACTATTTTGCATGGCCATATGAATTATTCATCATGTGAAGATTTCAATCATAACTCTTAATGTGGATTTTTATGTGCATACTTTCATTTATATCTACTACAACAATTATGCAGTCTTTAGCTCTAGAGCAAACAAATACATACCACCATGGTGAATTATTTTGCACATATATTGATTAAGTTGTTTTACTTACAACTAATCATAACATATAGGTCTCATCTTCTTAGTGAATCATGGGGTTTTTATGGCTCTTTTATTACCATTTTATAGGACATCATCATGTCCACATGCACACTAGTGGATTACTATGAATTTTATTAATTCATGGATTATTCATGATAAAGTATGATTTGCTAAATACAACAAATACTTTTACTTTTTAAACTTTCACCATAATACATACTCACACTATCCATCTGCATTATTACATGCAACATGCTTAAATTCTTATCAGGCTAACTACCACTTGATCATCTTGGATCAATATATCCAGATCCAAATATGATTAACACCATGTTGCATACCATGCATAAGCTTCTAAAGCATGAAATTATCCCTTCATGCATTCATACCATAAAATCCATGGCTTATGGTGATTATTTATCATCATATAAATATACTCACTTGCATGTGTAAAATTATATAGTTAATTTAGCTCTCACTTGTCTCATGCATTATTTTAAGTCATATTTGCTCAATAGAAGCAATATGTATTCAGACTAAAGCTTAAGTCCTTAGATTCATTAGATTCATATCCAATGACATTTATCTTTTCTTTCTCATTGTCATTTGGATAAACTCATTTATAAGTAGTCAAACTATAAGCCGGTGTACATATGTGTTTAGATATATCATTGGATCCAATCAAAAGACTATATTCAAATCCTACTTGAGATGATATCTATCAAGTCCAACATGATCCATATTAACAAATGAATCTACATGCAAGCTTAAGCAAAATCATGAATCATATAGGATTCATCCATAGTCCAAATGTAAATTTTTATGTTTTAAATTCATACATCTAGCATTGTACTTTTCTAAATCTATTTAGGTGAAACTAGGAACCATAAATAGTATATTATTAGGTCTAAATATTTGTCTTTATACTATTTGGATACATCAGTAAAACCTGAATCAAATCTAGATCTAGATCTTATATCCGGACATCATACTATCCACATCTGACACTAGATCCATTCAATAAGAAGAACCAATTAAGGAACTATCCAAATAAGTATAAATATGAACCATAATTGGTTTCATATTATACTACGAGTTTTGAAAAAACTAGATCTCCATGCTTGATCGAGTTATATTGTCACAACTCATACAAGTATGATAACTGGGCAAACATATCTAATAGGTTCGACCATGATATTTTATGGATCTAAAAACATTCAACTGGATCTAATGTAAACACCCCAAATTTTTCTCGTTCATTTTCAGACACCCCCCTTTCACAGATGCCAACCCTGTAGGTTGGTGTAGGAGTCTAACCCTAGGCCTGTTCTAGTTTAGGTATCATTTCACCCCTTTTTGTCAATAAAATTCTCATTTTAACCTTGGGTCACCCTAGACCCTTGTCAATTAGACTCAACCAAGCTCATTTTAAAGCTCAGAACAGTTAGAATGTTCGTCATTTCTAGCTTATCTGAGCTCATGATGAGCGAATCCTGTTAATTTCGGTCCATTTCAGCCAAAATTGGTTTATTTCCTGAGAAATGAGCTCAATTCTAGCTTGAATTTTAGTCAATTATTCTTGAGTCAGTTAAATCTAGTCAATCATGTTTCCTTGTGTTTAACTTGAGCTCACCAGGACTTTAATTGACTTGGTTCTAGTTCAAATTCATTTCTCACACTCTAGGAGTCCATTTTAGCCCATTTCAGCTCATTTCAGCTGAAATTGAGCTAAGTTTAGTCAGTCCAGCTAGTGTTTGAGCATCAAATTTAGTTTATCTTAGTATAACTAATCTCTATTCCAGCTCAAACACAATACATTTTTGTCACCCACTTCACTCCAGTTCTCATTTCTCACCATTTATCTGAGAATTGGGTCATTTCTCGATCATCCAGCCTAGGAGTTTAGTTGAGTCAGTGTCCCTTTAGTTCCTATGAGTTTAGAAACCCTAGAAACTGGTTCAATCTTGTTCAAACCTATTAAAACCTCATTTTTTAATGTCATTTTTGCCCTACAGGGACAAAATCATTTCAGAAGCATTTCCCTTCAAAACTGTTTCTGAACTGGGAAAACATTGTGTAAATCTAGGGTCATCTTGTCGAAAGCATATCTCCCCAACTAAAGATTGTTTTTCCAATCTATAAAACGTAGCATCCTCGTATGCATGTTTAGTTTATCCTGTAAAAATTTCATAAATTTCTATGATCGATTTCTGCTTTTCTTTAGCCCGAAATCAAACTCTATGTTTCTTAAATCGCCAGGCCAGTTCGAATCTTGTTTTGTCTTGCTGGAGCAATATCTTCCCAACCAGAGATGATCTCTCTGATCCGTAAATAAGGTTGTTTCTGTCTATGTCTATTTTTCATGGTGTAATTTTCATAAATTTTTATTAATGTTTTTTATTTTCTTGAAACCCGAGACCAGAGTCTATGTTTCTTGAACCTTCAGTCGTAGTTCATAGACAAGGTCAACTTGCATGGGTTATATCTGCTTAACTAGAGATCTTTTTCCCAATCCGTAAAAAGCCATGTCTTTATCTGCATATCTATTATCTTCTGTGAAATTTTCATAATTTTGTATTCTATTTTCTACCTTTTTTTAAACTCAAAACCGGATTTGTCTTTATTACATCATTACGCATAGGTTGGAATCAAGTATGTATTGCCAGAGTTGTATCACCTTAACCGGAGATTGTATGCCCAATCTGTAAAAAAGCTTATCTTTATTAATCCATCTAGTTTCTTTCTATTAAATTTCATAAATTTTTATTGTTTTTTAATATCTGATTCTGGTCTGACAATATGACAGGTATGGAACCACAAGTAAAATAACATATTTTTTATCTTTTTATTTAATATTTATATCAAAATAATCCAAAAAACATATTTTTAGATTGCATCTTATTTTTAGGGTTATTAAAAGTGTCCATGTCAATTTTTATTATTTTTGAAATTCATTTGATGTGTTATTTAGTTATTTTATAAAAACAGGATGCCCACGGAGTTCTGATTTAATCGAAACACGGCAAATTTCATTTTTTTTGCATATTTAACTATTTTCATCCATTATTTTTGTGATTTTAGGGTTTTATCATTTTTTTAATCATATTAGGGTGCTCTCTACCTGATGTTGCTTTGTTTTGAATCTGTTTGATCTCCAGATTAAGCGTATTACAAAAATCTTTTCTGAAAAACCATTTTTTAACCCTATTTTATAATAAATATCAATTTTTAAGGGTATTTTGGCTATTTTTCTCCAAATTTCAAATTCAAAACTTCAAAACTTGTTTATTTTCATTATTTATTCAGTTATGCATCATCCATTAAGTTATTTAGTTGGTTTTATTTTACGAAAGCATGAAAAAAGGCTTATATCTGGATAAATCCCTCAATTTCATATATTGTTGGATAAATCCAGAAAAGCAGACATTTGTCTGTTAACAAGTTTGCTAATTTTGCAAGAAAGCTCAAGATTGTATTTTCCTTATTTCCTTTTTTTCTTTCTTTAGTTCATTATTGATGTAAAATATAATATTTGAATAAGAATTTACTTTCCTACTTAGCTTGGGATGCAATTGCATATAGTTTGATTTTAATATTATCTGCTATTGTTTGATCATTCATGCATATATTTCAAATTTACAATGGTCAACATGAATGGCATGTGCACCTGCTTCTAGGGAGTTGATAAACTGGATGGAGTTCGTATTTGTGGCCATAGTCAGAATATGAACGAAACCCAAATTTATCATCTTCTTCTAAGTTACAAACGGCCTACACTCTTAGGCCATCTTAAAAAATTATTGCATATTTTCTAAAGTTTTTCAAGTATTTTTCCTTTTAGAATCAAATGAGATATATTCAATATATATTCGTGGCCATAGTCAGGGATATATAGCAAATTTATTTCATCTAAATTCTATAAGGCACACAAAATTCTTTTTACAAATAATTTTCTCAAATTCTCCAAAACATATTTTCACAAACTGCATTCATGCATTATCTAGGTTAGATTAAATCATGAAAAGAGTTTTAGAGGGCCACACGCCCATCCCTTTTCAATTCCATCTCAGAAAAATTGATTTTCTCTATATCTTTTTCCTCAAAATTGATTTTCTCAAAAAAATCCTTAGTTTCTCAAGAAATTTCCAATTATTTTTCTAAGTCCAGTTCACGATTTTCCAAGCTTTTTTTTCTTCAAAAATATTTCCCAAGTGTGAAAAACGATTTTCAAAGTGTCCCCTTTTTCAAGTATTTCCTAAATATTCGAAGCATACATCATGTTTTTAGTCAAATTTTTTTAAAGTTCATAGCACATGCCTGATTTTTTGTGCATTTAGGAAATAGAACAACGATTTAGATAGTTGAGAAAAGCAAAACACATGATTGAGCCTTGGTTTGATTACCCTTGATTATGGCACCAAGAACGGTTGAACCTCGTACCGACAGGCGAGTCTCAATCTCTCAATTTTCCCATATTTTCAAAACGGTGGTGAGCTATTTTCAAATCTTTTTTAAAGGTCAGTTTGACTTGCAAAAGTAAAATTTTGTAATGATAACAGGTTTGGCGACCGTGATGGGACATGTCTTCGCCTGATCAATCTAGTGCTTTGCTCTATTCAACTTGTCAAAATTGTGTTCTAATCCTTGTTAGCTTTATTTCATGTGAACCTAGGAGTCTAGATTCAAACCCAACTGACATGGAAGCATGTAGACTTAGGCATAGTTTGGTAGGACCGATTGAGGAGACATTATTCATGCTCACATAGACTTAGGTCTCACACAATCCTCCTCAATCTAGGATCAGATTGAAAACATTGTTTGCTTCTTATAATTTTTCAAAAATCTACTTCTTTAGGTCATTAGAGCCTTTTGATTTCTGTGATGTTGATCATTTTTAAAAAACAACCCCACCTATTTTTACCTGGACACCACATTGCTGGGCTTTCTTCCAGAACCATAGTTTAGGACAAAGTCTCATAACTGGGTCACTATTTGGGTTGACCCTACTCTGCCACGTACCGAGGGTCATAGTCCAAAGTATATCGGTAGGCGCTCAAGGATGTTGGAAAATATGAGCCTAGAACCGGAGAAATTATTTTTATGTCACGTACATCGAGCCTCAGCTTGAGTATATCGGCATAGCACGATTGGACATAAATGATTTGAGCCTTAGAGTTAGGATTAGGGTCCTACAGTTATTTCAAACTTGTGCATTTAGAATCAGCCTTTTAGGCAATGCTGTATGCGCATACTTATTTATGCAGGATGTGATGTGAATATATTTTAGATATTTTTTAATTATTTTTCCTTTATTTTCCTCATATTCACCAATGATTTTATCAAAACCCTTGATGAGTTTTCAAAAATCTTCTATTATTTCTTCAAAACTCTAGGTGATTTTCTTTTCCTTCCTCTAGATCTCGAATTTCCAGCCTTGTTTTGATCATGTCTGCAATTTTTCAAAAAATCGTGTATATTCCTCAAGTCTCGCCCTTATTTTTTTTACTATGGGCAGAGCGGCGGAATCTGTGCACTTATACCTTTTGGTTCCCATGGGGAGAGATGACTCTACTAGTGGATGAATTTTCAGAGATTATGGGTTTACATGAGTCAGCTGGTCAACCAGAAGATCCATTAGAGCAACAGTTTTTTATCAACGTCAAGAGACTCGACCCCTGAGATGATTTAGACCAGATAATAGGATGCAGATCTCGGCCACTGATAGAAGCATATGAGAGTCAGTGTGTCGACTTGTTTGAATTATACCGACATTATGGGACATTTAAAAAAGTCAATTTCTTATCTTGAGCAGTGCGAGAAAGGATTCAACATGCAATGGTTTTGTGCAGAGTAGGACTAGCCTTCTTCCAGGATGGACAAAACTATGTAGCTTTTGCGAAGATGGGAAAGTCGGCAGACCAACCGTCTCTCGATCGCCATGGCGGCACTTGCCTTCTTGTACCATAAATTGACCCGCTTCACGCTCAAAGATTCAATCTTAGTGGAAGGGTGTATCTACGCATTGCAGTCTTGGTTCTTTCAACATGTGCCAACTCGAGCGAGTTCATTCAGATATAACAGCAATGAGCCACTACCTATTCCTCGGTACCGATTTTTTATCGAGAATCTCCATGAAGAAGAAATCGTGTGGGACTACTTCAACCGTCGAGAGTCGCCCCCTCGATACACTTATGCACATGGCAAGCGACTCAAGTTACTCATAACATTCTTCTTTATCTATTACCAGCCAGAGCGATGCGTCATGCTATTCTTGCAGAGGTAGAAGCATATTGATAATCGAATGTTATCAGGCAATGTGCTAGAATTCGATCTAAAGTCTGCTCAGTGGTCCGAAACATACCACTCTGCTAAATATAGCTAGAGTTCTTTTGTTGTTCTTACTATTTTTTTGGGTCCTCGAGTGTCCTCTGATTATCTTGAATGGTGGCAGATTGTTTGTCCACCCCCTCTTTGTCGAGTTTATTATCAATAAAATCTTTTCCTTTCAACAATTCTTATCTTATCATGTCTTGATGACCTCGCCTAGGTAACAAGGCACATCTTAGTTCCTTACTTCTTTCATCAAGAGTGGCAATGCAATTATTGCAATTCCAACGATGACCCAATCCCCGGTAATGAGATATCCTTCAAATTGTCGACCTGATTCTCACCAAATATTTTCCCTCTATTCATTTCCATCCAAAATCGTCATCCTCAAATTCTAACCGTCCACCTCATTCTACAAAAAGCATCGATATTCTTGAGTGATTCTGACAAGATCTGGCTAGAAGAGTGCATCATTTCAGCGTGTTAGTTAGAGCAGTAGTAGCGAGCAAGAGATGGATTCTCCAAGATCTGCTAGAGGACAGGGTCAAACAGACAGGGATGACATCAATCCCGCCGCATATTAGTTGTTCATGAAAATAATGATTAAAATGATGTCTGAGCAAGCTGAAGCCAGTTACAGAAAGGTTCCTGTCAAAAAGAAGGCACCTGTCACCCTTTCCATAAACATCACTCGCAACAACAACGGCAGCAACATGAGAGGTTCTAAGTCCGACAGAAGCAATGTTGAAAGCAAAAGGAGAAACACCTTCAAGCAAGACAACAAGCTTTTTCAGTCGAGCTCTCGCCAGAAATCGAGCACTCAAGAGAAAGCGAAGCATGACAATTGGAGTTTCACTCATGATTTCACTCCTCTAGATCAACCAACAACAACAACAACAACAACTACGCCTTCATCCCAAAACAATTGGGGTCGGCGATATGAACCAACAAAAAAAATCATTCTGGGTCTTCCACATGAATCCTTCTCCTCCATTCATTTCTATCCAATGCCATGTCCTCGGTGACGTTCAAAGCATTCATATCCTTTCCTATCACCTCCATCCATGTCTTCCTAGGCCTACCCCGACCTCTTTTAACTAATATATTTTCCCATTTCTCCATCCTTCTAACTAGAGCATCATTAGGCCTTCGTCGAATATGTCCAAACCACCATAAACGATTCTCTCTCATCTTATTTTCAATGGGTGCAACACCTACCTTCTTAAGTATCTCCTCGTTCCAAATCTTATCTTTTATTGTATTTCCACACATCCATCTCAGCATACGCATCTCAGCTACACTCATTTTTTGATAATGATGTCTCTTGGTAGCCCAACATTCCGTACCATATAGTAAAGCGGGCCTAATAGTCGTCCTATAAAACTTTCCCTTCAACCGCAATGGCATTCTACGATCGCACAACACTCCAGTTGCACTCTTCCATTTCATCCACCCAACCTTTATCCTATGATTTACATCTCCATCAATTTCTCCATACTTTTGAATGATAGATCCCAAATATTTGAAAGAATCATCCACCAGTATTTTTTGCTCACCAAGCTTCACTACACTCCCATCTCTATTTTGTTGCTTACTAAATCGACATCCCATGTATTCTCTCTTACTCTTACTCAACTTAAAACCTCTTGCTTCCAATGTCTGTCTCCATAATTCTAACTTAGCATTAACCCCAGCTCTAGACTCATCAATCAAAACAATATCATCAGCAAACAACATACACCACGGCACATTTTCTTGAATTGATCTCGTAAGCTCATCCATCATTATATCAAATAGGAAAGGGCTTAAAGCAGATCCTTGATGTAACCCAACCGTTATAGGAAAATTGGTTGTCACCCCTCCACAAGTGCGGACATTGGTTACTACTCCTTCATACATATCTTTAATTATACTAATGTACTTGAGAGAAACACCTTTCTTCATCATTGTTCACCAGAGAACGTCCCTAGGTACTCTATCGTAAGCCTTCTCCAAATCAATAAAAACCATATGCAAATCTTTGTTCCTCTCTCTATTTCTCTCAATAAGTTGTCTAAGAAGATGTATAGCTTCCATAGTAGATCTTCCAGGCATAAAACCAAATTGATTCTCCAATATCATGACAACCTTCCTCAACCTAGACTCAATCACCCTCTCACAAAGTTTCATAGTATGACTCATGAGTTTTATACCACGATAGTTTGTGCAATCTTGTATATCACCCTTATTCTTATATAGTGTGATCATCGCAAAAATTTTCCTCTCTGGTGGTTTCTCTCTCTTCCTTCTCTTTGCCTTTTCTAACCTCCATTTTCCTCCTTTTTGAAGGGAGAAAAATAAAAGACAGAAAAGAAAGAGAGAAGAGAAAAGAAAGAAAGAAAGAGAGAAAATGAACTATTTTGCGCAGTCTCACTTGACCTTAATTTGAAAATATTTAAAAAAATCAACTCGCCTCCGTTTTTAAAAATTTGCGGGAAAAATGGAGAGACGGGATTCGCTCGTCGGTACGAGGTTCGACCGTTCCTGGCGCCTTTATGTGATCATCGCAAAATTTTTCCTCTCATAATATTCTTTCCCTTCCTTCTCTTTTCCTTTCCAACCTCTATTTCCTCCTTTTTGAATGGAGAAAATAAAAGACGGAAAGAAGGAGAGAAGAGAAAAGAAAAGAAAAGAAGAGAAGAGGAACTCTTTTGTGGGGTCTCACTTGACCTTAATTTTGAAAATATTTGAGAAAATAATTCACCTCCGTTTTGAAATATTTGCGGAAAAACTGGGAGACGGGATTCGCTCGTCGGTACGAGGTTCGATCATTCCTGGCGCCTTTACCAAGGGTAATCGAACCAAGGATCGAATTTATGCCTTTTTGTTTTGCTAAAATATTATCTAAGAATTTATCCTAAGTCTAAATGCACAAAGAATCATGCTTGTGCAAATGCAAAGATGTATGCTCTTTTTGAAAATGTTTTGAAATTTTCCAAGTGTTTCTGAGATGAATCTGATGATAGAATGAAAAATGATTTTTAACTTAGATCTTTAAGATTTAAAGTTCTAAGTTTTTGGAATAATCAGAGGTTGGAAAAATAGATCTGGATTTTTAAGAGAAATGATTTTGAAGCTGAGATAAAGGAGAATGAAGGAAACTTCAAAGTCATAAATGGACTTTGAATTAGAATAAAGATGAAGTGGAATTGAATTCTAACTTTTGAAGTTTGAAATCAGAATGAAATGTGGGAAATCTAAATAGAATTTGAGAAATAGAATTTGATTTTTAAAGTTGGAATTGAAAGATGAAATTTGAATCTAAAGTCTGGATTCTAAATAAAGTTCAAAATTGAATTCTGGATTTAAAATCTGAAAATAGAAATTGGATCTGGAATGAAAATGGAATTGGATTTGAATTTTTGGAATGAAATGGAATTGATTTTAAGAGTTGGAATTAGAAGTTGATTTGAAATATGGAATTCAAGAAGGAATTTGAATCCAAAGTTTTGGATTCTAAAATAGAGTTGAGATTTAAAATCGAATCCTAGATTTAGAATCCGAAGTGGGAGTTGAATCTGAAATTTAAGATAAAAATGGAATTGGATTTAAGAATTGGAATCAAGATGGAATTTGAATGTGAAATTTTGAATGGAATTGGATTCAAGATTTGGAATCCAAGATGATATTGAGATCTGAAGTCTGAGATCCAAAGTAAAGTTGGGTTCTGGATCCTAAATGGAATTCAGATCTACAATTTGAGATCCAAGATGAAGTTGGATTATGGATCATAGAATGGAATTGGATCTGAAGTCTGAGATCCAAAGTGGAAATGGGTTTTGGATCCTAAAATGGAATTGGATCTGAAGTCTGAGATCCAAAGTAGAATTGGACTTTGGATCCTAGAATGGATTTGGATTTGAAATCTGAGATCCAAAGTAGAATTGGAATCAGGATCCTAGAATGGATTTTGGATCTGAAATCTGAGATCCAAAGTAGAATTGGAATCTGGATCCTAGAATGGATTTTGCAATCTGAGATCCAATGTAGAATTGGGATCTAGATCCTAAATGGAATCTGGATTTTAAGCCTGAGATCCAAAGTAGAGATTGATACTTGGAAATCTGGATCCAAGTTGAGATTAGGATCTAACTTTTGGATTTTGGAATTTCAAAATTGATTTTGAGAATGAATTTCAAAGTCAAATTTGACTTTGAACTTGCATTTGGAACTTATAAAATGAATCAAGTTGAATTTTAAACTTTGAATTTGATTTCAAAGTTTTGGAAATGAGATAGAATTGAAATAGGAATTTGAAGAAGAGATATTCACAATCACTTGGATTTTTAAAAGGAATTTTTGAAAAGTATGATGCAATTCTATCCTAAATGATGAAATGAATTCAAAGAATTTGAATTTGAAATTTGAAAAGTTATTCCATTCTTTAAATGAATTAAGAATGAGATTGAAGATATAATATATCCCTGACTATGGTCATTGGATATATTATATAATAACCACATTTAAATTCAAGTAAAGAATAAAATATATTTTTAGTGCTTTTATAGAATTTAAAATGAAATTAACTCTCAATATACCCTGACTATGGCCATTGATATATATATTGAATTAATTTGAGATTAAATTCTGATAAAAGAGAAAAATATTTAAAGAAAATATGATGGTTTTGAAAAGAGGGATCCAGTGTGGATCCAGTGTTATTTCATGAAAGATAAAAATACTAAGTCTTGTTTACATCCCGACTATGGCCGTTGATGTAAATCATCAACTTAGAATTAATTTACCTCTTACGAAATGGTGCACGTGCCATTCGTGTTTCACCATTTTGAGAATTTGAGAAATAAAGGCAAAAATGCATGAAAACAAGCAATTCATGACATTTACCATGCTCATTCATTCTACCTAAAGCAGGAAATGTAAATTCTCATTCAAATCTAGCTATTACAACTTGGAGTTTGAATTGAAATTACAATTTCTAAAAAAAATGACACTTTTCATATATTTTCCTGCAAAAGGGGTTAGCATAATAGGCAAAATACAGAAAGGGATGAAAAATATCACATGGTATCAAGAAGGTAAATAACAAAATGAATTTAAATGTACATGAGATACATATGTTCATGATGCATGGTAGAATGTGTATATGATATGCTACTTTAATGAGGAAGTGCCTATTATAATACACACATGATATATGAGAAAGTCTTGTTGGACTATGTATATGATGCACATCCTATCTGTGAGGAAGGAAGAAAGGTGCATGGTGAGTGAATCATTTTAACAAGGTGCTCACGTAAATACAGTGAATAAGGTGTTATAACTGCTAATGTATGCGGAATTGCAGCAGAGTGGAGTTAAAGCCTTAGTTTGCTGGGACTATGTGATGGCTGTGGAGGTGGAATGAATGCAACAATGAAGTGATATAGGTGTTGGGAAGGCTGTATGTGACAGCAGGTAGGGTAGGTGTAGCAGCTATAGGGGCTGCTACGTGGGTTGATAGTGCTGTAATAGGCTGTGAAATGATGCAATTGTGTGGATTAGATGGCTGCAGTGGTTGCAGCAAAATGGAGGGATAATGTCATTTGTAGGTAGTGTGTATGGATGGTAAGTGACTACATAAAAATTACAAGTGGTGATATATGTTGGTTGTGCTGCAGTGAGGTTATAGCAACCGGCACACTGCAGGTAAGGGTAATAAAGAGGAGTTGCAATGTGGTGTATGTGCTGGATGTGCAATGCATGGTGAGTATTGTATACGTGAAGGAGTGTGGGTGATTGCAGAGGTGTATGGTGGCATTTGTGCACAGTGAGGGCTTCAACAATATTAAACATCACTAAAACATTGCCAAAGGTGTAAAATGGAGGCTGGAGCAGTGATTGTTACTGCTATGAATGCTGAAAAAGCCACAACAAGCACTATCATACCCTAGGCAGTTGTGCACAGTGAGGGCTACAACAGAGTTTATTAATCTTATGAATGCTGAAAGGGGAGAAAGAGAAAATGAAGTTATGAGTGATGATTACACGAAGGGAGTATGCTACAAATGATGGCAGAGGATATAGCAGGGTCTGTCGACCTGCAGTATAGGTTGCACATATATAGTTTGTGAAAGAATGTAGTGCGATGAAGTAGATGACAGTGACTGCGAAAGGGTGTGTGTTGACAGTGAAATGATGCAATGGAAGTATGCAAATGGTATGTGTTGGATGAGAATATTGTAGGGAGATGTAAAGAAATACCTGTAGTAAATGGGACACAATACAGGAAGTGAGTATTTAATGAAACAAAGTACTGATCAATACCTAAAATACACAAGTTGTTTGCAAATTGACTCCAGCACACATCTAAAACCTGATGTTTACCTAACAAACTAAAAAAAAATAGGATGGATATGCATGTTGATGTCATGAAATGCAATGAACTGGCATCAAGGATGATGTTGTTGGTATGCAATGAGGCCGACATAAAGAAATTGTTTGTATACCTGAAGCTACAAGAAAAAGGATGAAGGTAACTTGATGAAATGTGGTATATATATCAGCATAATCAGATGATAGTAGGCCGAAAACAAAATGGTTTAGTGAGGTCAGATCAGATATTCCATCTTCTTCAATATACGGCCTAAGTAGTGAAAAGAAAATAATATGATTCCAAATAACATCTAAACTTGAGAATCACCCTAAACTATTTATTCCATGGCCCAATATGTGGCAATTCATCTTTTCAACCAAGTCCAGTCTGATCCATGTGAATTTGAAATTAATAACAGTGAGACTCACACTGATGGCCTGAGAGAGAGAAAATGCTAGCCGATACCTGAGGTTAGAATGTATTCCAATCCATATACTGAACATTTTCATAACAGGAAAGCAAAACAAAAACCTGGACTCCCAGTTTATTCTCCTGATCATAGCCTGTAGTTAATTCAACAATCTTCTGGGGAAGCTGTAATGGAAACACTCATTTAAAAGGTAATGTAGCTTAAAGAGTGAACCACGGAGTATATGCTATTTATTGTCAAGACAAATGTACAGGGATTTGCTAACTCGACCCATGCTTGAACTAGGTTCTTCAACTGTCCAAACCGATTCTTGTTCATTTCCATCATCTGCTGAGAGGGATATGGACTATCAAGAGCATGTCCGACTGGTCTCCACTTTATAATAGCCATTTACGGAGGATATACAAATAAATGAATGTAACAAAAGAGCAATGAATCAAATATATGGTAGAGTGGATATGCTATGAGTGCACACAAGCTACAGCAAATCATGGAAGAACTAATCATTGTGGGATGTTATGAATGAGGCTTGCATAAGATATACAGTGAATGGCATGAATAGCTGCTACACCCATTAAATCAAATAAACTAAAATATGCAATAACATAAAATCTGAAGGAAGGGCTGTTGAGATATAACAGGGAGTATATTTCAATATCATGATGCTTATGATACAGGAATCAATTGAGAAGAGAAGGGTAAACGATGCATCTAAAGCTATATTTACAGCAACCTAACCCAAAGAAAGAAAGAAAAGCATACGATGACTTTGGTTAACAAAGTCGATGAATGTGGTTTCCAGAAATCCAGATGCGGCAGAAACAATTTGCATAGATGTGCCACAAATCAAATAGACAACTATCTAAACTCAGAGAAATTAAGAGAAAGTTAAAAATTATAAATACTGAATACTTGGATATGCAGATTACTTTTGATGTGATGTACGTGAATCACTGTTGGCTATATGCCATGTTGATGTCACTGTATCACTCCAAGAGTATTCAAAAGGGAATTGGAAATAGCAAAAAAAAAAAAAAAAAGAAGATAAAGGGAAGCGTTAAACTGAAATGATGATATGTGGAGTGATCAGGATGTTTAACATCAAGAAAACTCAAATCAGATTAAAAATGCCTTAAATCAAATATAAATGGGAAATCATGATGAAAGGAAATTAAAGATGAAAGCAGAATATGTGCATGTGCTACAGCAAAGTGTAGACGCATGCCTACATAGAGATTCCCATGAACAGAGGTACATGTTAGCTTCCTGTACAGGGGAGCAATCGAAAGCAATAATCGTGAAGCTCGATGTGGTAGGCATTTATGATTTAGATAGAGGGGTAAAATCAAGATTGAAATCGGAAACCTGAATGAGCAAATGAAATCTGAAGACAAGAAGATATAAACCAGAAGAAATCCTAGAAAATCAAGACAAATGATAAAGAAGAAGAGGAGAAAGAAGAAAAAAAAAGTGAAAATGAGAGGTCAAACGACAGAGATTAAGATATAAACATAAAAGGGATGATTAAGCTACCGAAAGATCAAGAGAAAATTTAAACTAAAAAAAAATGAATGGAGATTCCCAGCTAAACAGAAATCAAGTAGGCACGAAAATGGAATTAGAGAAAGATGGGAATTGAAATCAAACAGAAATCGCAATCAGATTGAAATAAGGGAGAGGCAGGAACAAAAATTGAACTTTAAAGGAAAACAAACTAAAATGTTATGATCATTTGATGCTGAAATCTAAATAGAAGGTAATTATATGAACCAGACATTAATGTGTTGGGATATTGTGATCTCGTTCATTTGGCAAGTGAGAGGTCGGTGTTGCTACAAGCAAACCGAAGCACACAATGTTGCCTCAATGGGGTGAAATCCGAAGTAAAAGAGAAAAAAAAAACGAATGGACGATGCTGTGAAATAAAAAAAGGAAAAGAAAATAAAACACAACAAGGTAAAGAATATTAGCAGAGAATTGGGAATGAGCAAAGGCACTTACCGGTTTCTTGCAGAGGAGAGGTTATTTTTCGGCGGCTCGCAAAAAGAGCTTAGGAAGGAAGGGAGAAGGAGGAAGTCAGAGTGATAGTGGGAAGACTCGATATCCTCCAATTCGGTCGATGGATATTAGCAAGGAAAAAGATCGATCCCCTACAGAAGATCGGGGTCTCTTCTTAAGGAGGGCCTGGTAGGCTCGAGAGAGGAGGCCGTTAAGGATTGAAGGTTGAGGGGAGGGGAGGCTGTTGGAAGATCAACAATCGTGAATCAAGAGAGAGGATGCGCGGGAGGATTCCGTTGTAAGGTTTTCCCTATTTCAAAAAGGTGGTTCCCTTTTTAAAAAAAAATTTAAAAAATGGTTTAAATGTGAGGTTTTCAGAAAAATTATTTTAAAAGGTTTCAAAAGTTTGAAAATCATTCATTTTTCTTGTAGCTTTTCTTTTTTTTTTTGGGCTTTTTATGTTATTTTTCACTTTTTTTGTATTTTTAGAATAAAATCCTAAAGTTTTACGAGAAATCAAAGGTTAAAACTAATTTTTTTGGTGTTTTTGTAAAATATTTACAAAAGGGAGTTTTTTTGAGAATTAAAAGCTATTTTTGGGGAAATTTCTTCAGAAAAAATGCGTTTGGATCCGGATTTTGAAGAAATATGGTTTTAAAGCACTGGATTCGGATCCGGAATTGATTTTGAATATATCAATGTGAAATTTAATCCAGAAAATCTGAAGAATGACTGAAATTTAGCTTTGAAATCACTTTGATTTTCTCCGGAGATGGAGTCAGGGGCAAAAGGGTCATTTTTACAAATTTTTGAAAAATTTGGGGTTTTCATAGATGCCCCTCTTTGCTACTAAGCCGGTTGAAAGCCGAGCTTTGTGGCAAAGATAACACTCCAAATTTTGAAAATGCCCCAGTCAGCAGATCTGAACTGGGTGTGAAAGAATTATGTTGAAAATATGACTTTTCAGGCTTGAAACTTTATCCTGAATGGTTTTGGGGAGACGAAATCCTCGAAGATGATGTGATCAAATGATAGAAATGAGGAAATCGTGATGGGACTTTGAGTGAATATCCTGAAATGGTGGAATAAGAATTTTGATCAAGATACACTTTTTGGAATGATTCAAGTTTAGCCCTTAACCTGGATGGGACAAAAATATATCAAGATGAATTTGAAATGAGGAAAGGAATACATGAGGACCTTGATGGGACATTTTTGGAAAATGCCTCGTGAAATGAAGCTCAAGTAGGATCCTATCTTGGATGGATATACAAAGCATGGGTTCCTCGATGGGAAGAGCCATGATGGGACTGGAAGAAAACATCTTGTCCAAACGAGGAATCTCATTAGAACGAGACTCAGGTTTAACCTAAACCTGCAAGGAAGATACCTCGCGAAGCAAGGTTCCGGGTTAACTCTTAACCTGGATAAAAAATCTACCATACGGGTTTCTCAAAATGAGAAACCATAATGGGACCTTTGGAACTTGGACGAAGAAATCTGAAAGGGGTTTTACGAGAGTAGGAAAATATAGGGTTCCCTAAAGCTTTGAAAAGGGGAAGAAATTGGGCGTCTCATTGTTGAGACTGAAATAGCTTTTGAAATCTGTGACCTCTCGCAGGGGGTTCAGGTTTGACCCTTAACCTGAGTGGGGACACCATACGGAATCCTTGACTGAAGAAACCGCGATGGGACAGGAAGAGATACTTCAATTGAATGAGGCAACTCTTCTGGAAGATATAAACAACGCTAGGTTGCATCAGAATGGATATTGAATGTTTATTTCATTCTTGGAATAGCTAGAAAATTTTGCCAATAAAATAAAATTATAGCTGATTCAAACGCTTGGAAATGTGCACGTATGTGCCAAGATATTCCCTCTTTTACCTAGAGTATTTCCTCCAATGAAGTTAACTTCTCAGTTTTAAGAGTCAAATTCAAAAATTTAGCGTTGATGATTTTCTTCAAGGAAGCTATTCATTTCCCTAATATGAGAATAGAAGAAATATTCTTAATTTCGTAAAAGCAAGTAATGAAAAGATATTGATAAAAGAATTTTGCATGAGAAAAGATGACTTCTAGCAACTTTGGCAGTTTGATATCTGGGTGTTTTCCCATGATGATTTTTTTTTTTCACTCTTTTTGAGTCATTGGGCTTTCTCGGGCTTTTACATCATCCTTCATTTGGAGATGTCCTCACTTTTCTCTCTTTTTCAGGGAAGGGTACGTCACAAACTCCTTCATCTTGGAGATGTTCTGATCCTCCTTTTATCTCAGGGATTCTATTGATGTCACTGGCTCAAAAGGTCTTTAGATGATAGCAGAAATCAAATATCGTTTAGGGTTTGTCGGTAGGTTCATCGCACTCGCCTTCATCTTGACGGTGATATGAACTTTCCCTGGAAAGATTCTTCACAAACTCCTTCATCTCGGAGATGATTCAAATCTTCTTTAGCCCCGGAGGTCTGCTCGCCTATTCGTCTTCATCTTGACGACAATTGAGAGATCCCTTTTGCAGATATTTGATTGCAACTTTAAACGAATGAGAAGATATGGGTCGAGTGGATTCTTTCTATAGCTCGAGATATTTCCACTGCCTGATTGCCAGAAGGTCATTTTAAAATATGTGCCATAGCCAAGATCAATATCAATACGCTTCTGGATTTTCAACATCATTGAATATTTCTTTCACTGATCATATCGAGGACATTTCTTACATCCTTTTGGTTGATCAACAGGAAAAGATTTGAATTTTACCTTTTTTTTGCAAAAGGTTTCACCTTTTTAGAAAGAAATACTAGAGGTGATCTGAAGAAATTCTTGTTGTGTAGTCAGACTTTAAGAATCAACTAATGCTTTTTGCAAATTGGCAAAGTTTTCACGAATTTCTTGTGAAATAATCACTCAATATAGATTTTGATGAGACATTTAGCTGTAATTTAAAGAAATGGTGTAAGGATCAGACTTTAGAAAACTCGACTGATGAAATACATTAGGTTTTGAAAATCCTTGACCAGTTATGAGGAACTAGATTTTGATAATCCCGACCAGTTATAGAAACTGGATTTGAAAATCCCGACCAGTTATAGAAACTGAATTTGAAAATCCCGACCAGTTATAGAAACTGGATTTGAAAATCCCGACTAGTTATAGAAACTGGATTTGAAAATCCCGACCAGTTATAGAAACTGAATTTAAAAATCCCGACCAGTTATAGAAACTGGATTTGAAAATCCCGACCAGTTATGAAACTGGATTTGAAAATCCCGACCAGTTATAGAAACTGAATTTCAAAATCCCGACTAGTTATAAAAACTGGATTTGAAAATCCCGACCAGTTATGAAAACTGGATTTGAAAATCCCGACCAGTTATAGAAACTGGATTTGAAAATCCCGACCAGTTATGAAAACTGGATTTTAAAAAAGGTTTTATCTGAAGGCTTGAGAGTGATGGAATTTTGGGAGATTATAACCCGAGGGTTGAGAAAATGATGAGATGTTGAAGATATTGCAACCAAAGGTTGGGAAATTGATAGAGTTTGAGAGATTGAAGATCTTGAAGGTTTGGAAATGATAGAATTGAGGAGTCGCACACTAAGGGTTTGATTCTTTTGGAAAGCACGACCAGTGGGAGCTGGATCTTTTGGAAATACATGACCAACGAGTGTTGAATCTTTTGGAAATACATGACTAGCGAGATGCTGGATCTTTTGGAAATACATGACCAGCGAGACGCTGGATCCTTTGGAAATACATGAACAACGAGTGTTGGATCCTTTTGGAATTGCATGACCAACGAGTGTTGGATCCTTTAGAAATACATGACCAACGAGTGTTGGATCTTTTTGGAAATACATGACCAGCGAGATGCTGGATCCTTTGGAAATACATGACCAACGAGTGTTGGATCCTTTGAAAATACATGACCAACGAGTGTTGGATCTTTTTGGAAATACATGACCAGCAAGATGCTGGATCCTTTGGAAATACATGACCAACGAGTGTTGGATCCTTTGGAAATACATGACCAACGAGTATTGGATCTTTTGGAAATACATGACCGGCAAAAACTGGATCTTTTGAAAATACGTGAAGTTTTGGAAGATTTAAGTTAGAATTTAGAAGGAAAAAGGTCTTTGGTCAGAAGACTGATTTTAGAAGGTTACCGGTGTGAGAACCGGATTTTCCAAATGAGCTCAATATACGATTAAAAAGTTTGAGAAATAACCAGTGCGAGAACTAGGTTTTGAAGATGAGCTAGATTTTCAAAATGAGTTTTTCGAAGATAATTCAGGATTTTTCCCCTTATCCTGAACGGGGAAAAATAGTAAAAGAATACCTCATTGAGAGGAGGCATCAGGTTTATCCCTTATCCTGAAAGGGTGATCTTTAAAGATAAAAGTAGATGAGATTTTAATAAGATTGAAAAATTTGTTAAAACTTGACATAAATGAGCATTAGCTTGATGTAAAATTGATCAAACAAAAAGTGAATCGAATGAAATGAAAAATAAAGACCACAAGATTAATTAACAAAATTTGAGGAAAAGAGCTTTCGTCTAATCCTGCCTGCATATGACGGAAGAAGACGATTATAGATCAAAATAAAATGCCCAGTATCATGGAGAAGAATGTAAGAATTGATAGAAGATCATTGTTTTATTGAAATGACTCTTTGAATAGTACAAAAGGCTTTAGAATGAAAATTCTAAGTATAAAATTTCTTCAAATATAGAGCATTTATGGGATCTGGCATTTCCACTCCATCTGTGTTGATTAGACGATATGAATTGCGAGAAAGTGCTTCCTTAACCACATAAGGGCCTTCCCAATTTGGTGACCACTTGCCCCGTGGTCGGTGCTTGAGATGAGCTATCGATCTGAGCACCAAATCGTTAACTCAAAATTTTCTCTCAATGACGGACTTGGCATAGTGTCGAGCTATTCTCTGTCGATAAGCTTGAGCATGTTATGCTGCCTTGAGCCTTTTTTCATCTAGTAGATCCAGCTGCACCAATCTCTGCTGCTGATACTGATCAAGTGGCAATTCTATAAGTGAAGCAAATTTGAGAGCGGGCTTTTGGATGTGGAGAGGTAACACCACTTCAGTTCCGTAAACAAGTTCCGAAGGAGTGTCATTAGTTGGAGTTCGAATGGTGGTCCGGTATGCCCAAAGCGCGTCATTAATCTTCTCATGCCAGTCTCGACCTGTTTTCACAGTCCTTTCCAAAATACGGATCAAGATTTTATTGGTAACCTCTGCTTGGCCATTCCCTTGAGGATAATAAGAAGCTGAGAAATGATGGAAAATTCTGAATTTAGAACAGAAGGTTTTCATCCTCTCATTTTTAAAATGGGTTCCATTGTCTGAGACAATATCATGTGGTATGCCAAAGTGGCAGAGAATGTTCTTGTGAATAAAAGAAACCACATGGCGGCCTTCTACTGTGCGTAGAGTAACAACTTCAACCCATTTTGTGAAATACTCGGTCGTAGCCAGAAAGTATTTGTGGCCGTTGGAAGCAGAAGGGGTGATTGGGCCTACGACGTCGAAAGCCCACATAGAAAATGGCCAAGGAGAAACAACTGATTGTAAATATGTGGTCGGTGCATGAATGTAAGGCGCGTGCAATTGGCACTTGACGCACTTCTTCACAAATCTATGACAGTCCTGCTGCATGGTATTCCAGTAGTAACCTGCTCGGGCGATCTGCTTGACTAGAGTCTGATAGCCAACATGGCCACCACAAATCCCTTCATGTGCTTCTTGGATAATTTCCATAGCTTTTTTTTTGTCTAAGCATCTTGAATACTCAGAACTGAAACCACGACAGTAAAGGACATTGGCGAGAATGAAATAACAGGTAGACATACGTTGAATTGCACGTTGCTCCCTTTTTGGCATTTCTGGTGAAAATTCACCAGTCTCAAAGAAATTTTTGATATTTTGATACCAAGGCTTCTCCTTCTAATCGACCTGGTTTACTTGCATAGTTGAAGTGAAAGCAGGTTGCTCAAGTCTGTCAACTTCGAAAGAACGACATGATTCACTGCCTTTGAAGGATAAAATGGAGCCCAGACTGGCTAAACCATCAGTTGTTTGATTATGCTCTCTTCTGATATGACTGAGCTGAAATTCTTCGAAGCTGTCCACAAGAGCTAGGACGATCTTCTGATACGGGATCAGTTTGAAATCTTTCACTTGCCATTCAGTGTTAACTTGACTGACAACAAGTAGTGAATCACCAAAAGCATGCACTCGCTTGCCATTGAAACTTTGCAGAATTTTGAGGCCTTGTATTAGAGCTTCATACTCGGCCATGTTATGAGTGCATTGGAAACCAAGTTTGAGAGAATAAGGGATCATTTCTTTTTCTGGAGTGATCAGCAAGACTCTGATCCCTATGCCAGACATGTTTTTAGAGCCATCGAAGAAAAGGTTCCAAACTGGGGGCTGCTGGACATTGCAGATGTGCTCATCAGGAAAATCATCCTCTGCTTTAATCTCTTCTGTCAAGGGGAAATCCGCCAACTGATCTGCGATCGCTTGGCCTTTAATTGACTTTTGAGAAACATACTCTAAGTCATATTGTATTAGGAGGACCTGCCACTTTGCAATCCGTCCAGTGAGAAATGGTTGTTCCAAAATGTATCTGAGAGGATTAAGTTTCGATAAAAATTTAATTTCAGAAGCCAACAAGTAATGTCTTAACTTCTGGCACATCCAAACCAGAGCTAGACAAGTTTTCTCCATCTGAGAATACTTCTTTTCATAATCAATGAAAGTTTTGCTAACATAGTAGATGGCGTGCTCTATTAGGCTACCTTCTTCATATTGTGCGAGGAATCCACCACAGGCATTCTGATTGACAAAAATGTATAGTAAGAGAGGTTTCCCCAACTTTGGCGGCTTCAAAACTGGTGGATTAAGAAGATACTGCTTGATGCGCTCAAATGAGAGCTGACATTCTGATCCCCATTCAAATTTAACTCCTTTTCTAAGCAAATGATTGAAAGGTTCACATCTCATAGCCAAATTAGAGATGAATCTGCGAATATACTGAATACGCCCTTGAAGGCTTCGCAGTTCTTTGAGATTAGTTGGAAGCGGCATATCAATAATGGCTTCTGCCTTGGCCGGATCCACCTCGATTCCTTTCTTGCTGATAATGAAGCCGAGTAATTTGCCAGACTCCACTCCAAAAACACATTTCTGAAGATTAAGTCTTAACTTATAGAGAATAAGTCTTTCAAAAACATGACTAAGAGCATCAAGGTGATCCTCTTCTTCTTTAGACTTAACCAAAATGTCATCCACATATGCATCCATATTCTTGTGCATTTGATCATGGAAAATGATGGCCATTTCCCTTTGATAAGTTGCTCCGGCATTTTTGAGCTCGAATGGCATGACTGTATAGCAAAACGTACCCCATGGGGTAGTAAACAAAGTTTTCGACTAATCACGAACGACCAACTTGATCTGATTATAACTTGAATATCCATCCATGAAAGAAAACATGGCATGACCTGCTGTGCTATCGATCAACAGGTCAATATTAGGAAGTGGATAATCATTTTTCGGGGTGGCCTTATTGAGATCCCTGAAATCAATGCAAATCCAGATTTTTCCATTCTTTTTAGGGACTACTACGATATTTGCCAACCAATATGGATAATCAATGGCCCGGATGAAGCTTGCTTTTAATAAATCTTCAAGTCCTTCCTTGACTTGTTGCTCAATTCGAGGGTCTAACTTCCTTAGTTTCTGTTTGATTGGTCTGGCCTCTGGTTTCAACTTGAGTCGATGCTCAACCAGCTTGGTATCCAATCCTGGCATATCTTCATAAGTCCAGGTAAATACTTCCTGATGCTTTTCAAGGAATTGGATGAGTCTTGCTTTTTCAACTTCGCTTAGACTCGACCCGATTTTGAGAATTTTCGGATCATCTTCCGACCCAATGTTGATATCCTCAGTTGGATCTTGAACCAAAGATGAGGGTTCATCCTGCTTCTGAATGTGAGCAAATTCTGGCAATTCCTGAATGGTGGAATCAAATTCGGCTGGCTCTTCGGTCTGCTCTGCTGCCTGACTGACCTCTGCTCTGTCTTTCATCTCAGGAAACCTTGCCAATTTTAGATATTTGGGATTGATAACGAATTTTGTCATTGATTCAGGAGTTAATGGTCCTGAAAATGCCAAGAAAAGGTTTTTAAGGGAAAGTACAAGTCAAAAACAAGTTTTGTACAAAGTAAAGAAAATGACATAGACAAAATATAAGAGAGAAATGATGGATACTCAAGTATGTAGAGAAAATTGATCTTTCATTGATTGGAAGTGAAATATTTACAAGATTGACAAAAGATGGGTCTGTGTCATCCCTACAAGACTCAATAGAAAAGAAAAGACAGAAATCAGGAAAAACTAAGGCATCATCTTCTTCATTGACTTTCTCTGACAAAAATGGTCTTTTTGCTAGAATCCTGGCCGGTGAACCCCAACCCTGCATTGTCTGCATGCTGAACTGGAATGATAGGCTCTATCATGCCGTTCTCATTTTTCCCCATGCCTTGGAATGGCTGATATCCATGTTTGATCAACAGATCGAATCCCTTTTTTGCTTTAGAAAATTGTGGAAATAAAGGATGATCTTTGAAGGAGGTGTAATTGATGCATCCTCCTAACTTGAAGAAACAAGGTCCCTGCCATTGAACTGTGGCTGCGACATTCTCTTCTTCCATGACATCTTTCAATTTTAGCATCTCTAGGCTTTCACTGAGATCGATTTCATCCGCCTCCCGGATGCTGGGAATATCTGCTGTAAATGTCAGACGAGGAATCATAGGTTGTGGCAGCCTCTCTTCAGGGTCTTCGCCCAGAATAGTAGTAATCATTCCGCCCTTGGACCACTTAACACATTGGTGGAGGGTTGATGGAACGGCATTGGCGTTATGGATCCATGTTCGTCCCAACAGAAGATTGTAAGTTGGCGGCACATTGACGACGTGGAATAGAACCGTGTGCACTGAGTAGTTGATGAAAATTTCTAGGAAGACCTTGCCCTTTGCAGTCTGCCCGTGATTATCGAAGTCGTAGATGGTAATGGGATCAAGTACGTACTCTTCTTCTTTTAATCCCAGGGCCTTCGCTGTCATTTCTGGGCAAATGTTTAAATTGCTGCCCCCATCGACAAGTACGTGTGGGACAGTCATGCCCCTGGTCCTGACCACAATATACAATGCATTGTTGTGAAATGAATGAGGCTTTGGCAGGTCCTCATCTGAAAAAGTAATAGGCGCATTAGTCATCGCCTGATTTACTATTTGTGCCATGTCTTCGGGTGTGGTGCCCGACTTTACCTTGATCTTTCTCAGTAGATCATCTAGTTTTTCCCGATGCTGGGGAGAATCGTGAGTTAACTCAAAAATGGAAATGTTAGAGAGCGCGGTAATTGGCTTCTAAAGGCTTTTGGCCCGCTCTTCTGCTGCCTCAGAGGTTTCTGCTTCTTCTATGGAGGCTTCCTTCTTCAAAAATCTCTTTGGAAAAACTTGGGTTTTCCCGCTCTCAACTGACATGTTTCTTATGTTCAGAAATGAAAGGATATCCCCTCTCTGAGATGCAGGCTGATCCTGATGTAGAACCATCACCTGATGCTGCAAACTTATTTCTTCGCTGGAACATGGATGTATGTGACTCTGCGGAAGGAAAGAATGTTTGGAAATGGTTGATGTTGAATGTTTCGGAAATGGAGCGAACATGATGTCCATTTTGCCTTCTTTTTCATCCTCGATAAGGATGTTTTTATCAATGCAGTCCTGGATCAGATGTTTCAGGATGAAGCAATATTCAGTATCATGTCCCATTGCTCTGTGGAATTTGCAATATTGTTCCTTGAATCTTCCCATGATCACTGGCGGATCTGCAACTTTGGGAAGTTTCACCATTCCGTGGGATAGCAAATATTCCGGAATTTTTTCCAAAGGCTTGTCAAGGGAAGTGAATTTCCGATCCCTGCTCCAGTTTATATTCTTGAGTTTTTCTTGAAGGTCCCCTTTTTGTTGAGGACCGGTCGGGAGGGGCTTGTTATTATTTTTGAAGAACTTTCCCTTTCTTCCTCTGTTCTGCTCGGGCTTTGTGCCACTACCGCTGCCATGCTTGCTGCTACTGCCCTGATTATCTTCGGGAACATCAGCGGAGTAAGTAAAATGAACTTTCTTCTTTGGGTCCGAGATATTCTTGGCCAAAGCAACACCTTCGTACATTCCATTTTCCACCCCCATCTCGAGCCATTCTGCTCGCTCCGTCAGTTCAATAAATGATTTGGAGGGATATGGGAAGAGGAGGCTTTTTAGGGGCTGGGAGAAGTTATTGAGGATGAACTGAAGGGCACGTTCCTCAGAAATAGGGTTCCTCATTTTGTTGCAAAGGCTCCTCCACTTGTGAATGAAATCCATGGCCTTCTCATTAGGCTCTTGCTTCAGGTTGCACAAGTGGTTCAGGGTAGGTAGGGCTTCCGTGTTGAATAGAAAGCGCTCAACAAACATGTTGACAACTTTATCAAAATCCCTCAATTCGATGGGATTGACATGCTCAGCGTACCATTTGGCAGCTATCCCCTCCAGACTGCGGGGAAAACAGAGAAATAGGGCATGGTTGTCTTCACTAAATCGGGCACATTCGGCGAAAAACATTGCCAAATGGGCCTTGGGATCTCTGGATCCATCAAATTTAATGAATTTTTGGGGGAGGTTCTCCAGATTGATGTCCCCTTCCAAGCCGAGGTAGAAGTGTTGCCTGGTGTATGACCTCTTTCCTTTGTCACGGATTTGTTGGTCTTTGACTATTTTGGTCAGTGCCTGGATTGAATCCTCTGCGGGGCCCCATACTTGGGCTTGTTCACTGACAATGGTTCTTCCACTGGCCTCTTGGACTGCCGCAGATGCTTCGGGATGTAGATCAGAGCTGCTCTTCTTCAGAATTCTCTTCTGCTGACTCAGAATCTTCAGAAGTATTGTCACGCTGTACTTTCTGCTTGCTGATTTTGACCGGCTTCTTTATGGGCTTCTTCTTAGCTTTGCTCTTGGAAGCTGCCTTCTTGGGAACAACCCTAGCCTGCTCGGCCATCATCTTGGTCATCATTTTTTGAAAGACCCGGTACATGGCCGGATCAACGTCGCTCTCATCCCCTGAGTCATGTTTTTTAGATACTCTAGGAGAATTCATCTCCTCTGGTTCGCTGTCACTGTGCCGTTGAGCAGCCTGCTTACCAGCCCTTGTTTAAACCATTTTCAGATGCCAAAGTTCTTTTGTAGAAATATGGGAATAGTTAGAGTATGGAGAAGCCTTTGAAAACCAAAAATTTTAAGGAAAAAGGAATGAAGGATTTTGGCAGACAATTTCAAGAGATTATCCCATTACCCGGGATCGGGTCATCACAAGATTTGTGATAATTGTGTTACCATTTGATGATAACATAAAAATGTGCCTTGTTACCTAAGCGAGGTTGTCAACCATGATGAAATATATTAAAGAAAATGTGGAAGGAATGTCCCATTTACCTAGAACGAGGTCGTCACCAAAATTGTGACTATTTGTGCTATAAACAAAATACAAGAAATAAAATTTTGGTCAAAAGTAATTTTTATTGATATTTAACATTCAAAGACAAAGAGAGAGTGGGCAGACAATTTGCCACCACTCTTGATACTCAGTTGATACATTTGGCCCAAGAAATACAGACAGAGAAACAAAGGAGTCCCAGGTATATTTAGTGACATGGTATGCCCCAGACCACTGATCCGACTGCAAGTTAAATTTTGGCATGTTGCCTGTCGGGAAGCGGGTGTTGGCATGAACCTACCGCTGTGAAAACTGTCTGAGACATCATTTTGGCCGATAATCAACACAAAAGAAAGGGCCAAGCAATCTGTAGTGTTTGTCGCGAGCATAGGTGTATCGAGGAACGGTCTCTCTTCTGTCAAAGAAGTCCCAAACAATCTCCTCCTGATGCAGTTTCTCGATCAAAGCTCGGCACTGAATGGCTGACTTTGGCTGCTTACTGTTGAATCTGAAAGAACTGGCCTTCGAGGGAACGTGTCGTAGGCACCACGACTGCAGGGCGTAGGTGCATCCTTCTACCAGAATGGTCTCCCCAAGAGCAAATCGAGCCAAGCCTCTGTAAAGGAAAGCTAAGGCTGTCATAGAAACTGATAGCTGACGGGTCTGCTTGCTTTCTCATCTTCGAAAGAGTTGTGCAACTCTGATATCTATGAAATTCTGGCCATCTTGGAAGAAAGCTAATCCCACTGTGCACAGGATTATGGCATGCTGAATCCTGTCTTTTGCTGCTCGAGACAAAGTGTCAACTTCCTCGTAGGCCCCGTACTTGTGATATAGTCCGAACAGGTTGATGAATTGATTCCCACCAATCTCAATGAGAGGCTAGAATCTGCTTTCGGTTGCTTTGGCCAAAGCTTCTCGAACATCTATACCTTTGATGTTGATAAAAAACTGCTGCCCGACAGGATCATCTGGCTGACCAGCTGGTTCGGGCAATCCCATAATAATATCATTGAACTCATCCATTAGTAGAGTCATCTCTCCTCAAGGAAACCAGAATGTGCAGGTACGTGGATTTCATCGTTCTGCCATAGCTTGAATCAGAGCTCCATTGATGGTTCGCTTGCCTACTGCCGATGCCATCTCCAACCCACAGTCATCCAAGTGATCTGGGAACATACGTGAGAAGGTGGCGAACCAAGAATAATACCACCGAGGGAAGAAAGGACGAGACTGGATGACCCGTTGATCCGGGGATCCATCTTGAATCTGATAGAAGACATGATCTCGGGGAAAGACCGCATTGAGAGAATCGGACGCCATCGAAATGATACTGGGGTAAAGAAGAAATGAGGAGAATCAGATAGAATGCAGGACTTATGGATAGACTCTTTGAAGATCCAAACCTGGAAATTTTGAAAGATCGAGAAAAATTTTAAAGGAATTTTCCAAGGTTTTTGAAGAAAATTTGATCTAAAAGAGAAAATAAATGTAGGTAGAGAAAAATATACACCTGGAGTTTTTGAAAATAAGGGTAAGTTTTGAATAATACACCCAGGGTTTTGAAAGGGGCTTGATATATATATATATATATGAAAGAATAAGAGAATTATCATACAACTAAAGCTGCATAAACAAGGATGCGCACACAGCACTCCTTAAAAGGCTGACTCTAAATGCAATATTTGAAATGGCTTGTAGGACCTTAATCCTAACTCTAGGGTTCAGATCATCTGATTCCAATCAAGATATGCCAATATACTCAAGCCGAGGCTCGAAATACGTGGCATAGAAATATTTTTCTGTTTCTAAGGCAATGGCTTCCCAACATCCTTGAGCACCTACCGATATACCTCGGACTATGGCCCTTAGGTACGTGGTAGGGGGGCGCGAACCCAAATAAGTGGTCCAGTTGTGAGGCTCTCTCCCAAACTATGGTTCAGTGAGACAGCCCAGCAACGTGAAGACCGGGACAATATAGGTAAGGGATGTTTTTGAAAACATGTTCAATATGCAAAATAAATCAGATGGCTCTAATGCAAGTCCTAAAGAGATAGATTAAAATGAAGAGAAGCATACACTTGCATACATTGTTTTGCATTCAATCCCTGAAATTGAGGAGAGTTGTATTTCAGACCTAAGTCTAATGTGAACATGAAATAATCTCCTCAATATGGTCCTACCAAACCATACTTAAATCCTATATGCACTGATGTCAGCTTAGGATAGAGTCTAGGCTCCTAAGGGTTGCATGAAAATGAAGCTGACATTTGAAGAATAAAGACTTAGATAATATCAAAGCAAAAGAAAAGGCATAATTCGACCGGACGAAGACGAGTATCATCTCGGTCGCCAAAACTGTGATCATTGCAAAATTTTTCCTCTCGTAATATTCTTTCCCTTCCTTCTCTTTTCCTTTCCAACCTCTATTTCCTCCTTTTTGAAGAGAGAAAATAAAAGACAGAAAGAAGGAGAGAAGAGAAAAGAAAAGAAAAGAAGAGAAGAGAAGAGGAACTCTTTTGCGTGGTCTCACTTGACCATAATTTTGAAAATATTTGAGAAAATAACTCGCCTCCGTTTTGAAATATTTGCGGGAAAACTGGGAGACGGGATTCGCTCGTCGGTACGAGGTTCGATCGTTCCTAGCGCCTTTACCAGGGGTAATCGAACCAAGGATCGAATTTATGCCTTTTTGCTTTGCTAAAATATTATCTAAGAATTTATCCTAAGTCTAAATGCACAAAGAATCATGCTTGCGCAAATGCAAAGATGTATGCTCTTTTTGAAAATGTTTTGAAATTTTCCAAGTGTTTCTGAGATGAATCTGATGATAGAATGAAAAATGATTTTTAACTTAGTTCTTTAAGATTTAAAGTTCTATGTTTTTGGAATAATCAGAGCTTGGAAAAATAGATCTGGATTTTTAAGAGAAATGATTTTGAAGCTGAGATAAAGGAGAATGAAGGAAACTTCAAAGTCATAAATGGACTTTGAATTAGAATAAAGATGAAGTGGAATTGAATTCTAACTTTTGAAGTTTGAAATGAGAATGAAATGTGGGAAATCTAAATAGAATTTGAGAAATAGAATTTGATTTTTAAAGTTGGAATTGAAAGATGAAATTTGAATCTAAAGTCTGGATTCTAAATAAAGTTCAAAATTGAATTCTGGATTTAAAATCTGAAAATAGAAATTGGATCTGGAATGAAAATGGAATTGGATTTGAATTTTTGGAATGAAATGGAATTGGTTTTAAGAGTTGGAATTAGAAGTTGATTTGAAATATGGAATTCAAGATGGAATTTGAATCCAAAGTTTTGGATTCTAAAATAGAGTTGAGATTTAAAATCGAATCCTGGATTTAGAATCCGAAGTGGGAGTTGAATCTGAAATTTGAGATAAAAATAGAATTGGATTTAAGAATTGGAATCAAGATGGAATTTGAATCTGAAATTTTGAATGGAATTGGATTCAAGATTTGGAATCCAAGATGATATTGGGATCTTAAGTCTGAGATCCAAAGTAAAGTTGGGTTCTGGATCCTAAATGGAATTCGGATCTGCAATTTGAGATCCAAGATGAAGTTGGATTATGGATCATAGAATGGAATTGGATCTGAAGTCTGAGATCCAAAGTGGAACTCGGTTCTGGATCCTAAAATGGAATTGGATCTGAAGTCTGAGATCCAAAGTAGAATTGGACTCTAGATCCTAGAATGGATTTGGATCTAAAATCTGAGATCCAAAGTAGAATTGGAATCTGGATCCTAGAATGGATTTTGGATCTGAAATCTGAGATCCAAAGTAGAATTGGAATATGGATCCTAGAATGGATTTTGCAATCTGAGATCCAATATAGAATTGGGATCTAGATCCTAAATGGAATTTGGATCTTAAGCCTGAGATCCAAAGTAGAGATTGATACTTGGAAATCTAGATCCAAGTTGAGATTAGGATCTAACTTTTGGATTTTGGAATTTCAAAATTGATTTTGAGAATGAATTTCAAAGTCAAATTGGACTTTGAACTTGCATTTGGAACTTATAAAATGAATCAAGTTGAATTTTAAACTTTGAATTTGATTTCAAAGTTTTGGAAATGAGATAGAATTGAAATAGGAATTTGAAGAAGAGATATTCACAATCACTTGGATTTTTAAAAGGAATTTTTGAAAAGTATGATGCAATTCTATCCTAAATGATGAAATGAATTCAAAGAATTTGAATTTGAAATTTGAAAAGTTATTCCATTCTTTAAATGAATTTAGAATGAGATTGAAGATATAATATATCCCTGACTATGGTCATTCGATATATTATATAATAACCACATTTAAATTCAAGTAAAGAATAAAATACATTTTTAGTGCTTTTATAGAATTTAAAATGAAATTAACTCTCAATATACCTTGACTATGGCCATTGATATATATATTGAATTAATTTTAGATTAAATTCTGATAAAAGAGAAAAATATTTAAAGAAAATATGATGGTTTTGAAAAGAGGGATCCAGTGTGGATCCAGTGTTATTTCATGAAAGATAAAAATACTAAGTCTTGTTTACATCCCGACTATGGCCGTTGATGTAAATCATCAACTTAGAATTAATTTACCTCTTACGAAATGGTGCACGTGCCATTCGTGTTTCACCATTTTGAGAATTTGAGAAATAAAGGCAAAAATGCATGAAAACCAGCAATTCATGACATTTACCATGCTCATTCATTCTACCTAAAGCAGGAAATGTAAATTCTCATTCAAATCTAGCTATTACAACTTGGAGTTTGAATTGAAATTACAATTTCTAAAAAAAATGACACTTTTCATATATTTTCCTGCAAAAGGGGTTAGCATAATAGGCAAAATATAGAGAGGGATGAAAATTATCACATGGGATCAAGAAGGTAAATAACAAAATGAATTTAAATGTACATGAGATACATATGTTCATGATGCATGGTAGAATGTGTATATGATATGCTACTTTAATGAGGAAGTGCCTATTATAATACACACATGATATATAAGAAAGTCTTGTTGGACTATGTATATGACGCACATCCTATCTGTGAGGAAGGAAGGAAGGTGCATGGTGAGTGAATCATTTTAACAGGGTGCTCACGTAAATAGAGTGAATAAGGTGTTATAACTGCTAATGTATGCGGAATTGCAGCAGAGTGGAGTTAAAGCCTTAGTGTGCTGGGACTATGTGATGGCTGTGGAGGTGGAATGAATGCAACAATGAAGTGATATAGGTGTTGGGAAGGCTGTATGTGACAGCAGGTAGGGTAGGTGTAGCAGCTATAGGGGCTGCTACGTGGGTTGATAGTGCTGTAATAGGCTGTGAAATGATGCAGTTGTGTGGATTAGATGGCTGCAGTGGTTGCAGCAAAATGAAGGGATAATGTCATTTGTAGGTAGTGTGTATGGATGGTAAGTGACTACATAAAAATTACAAGTGGTGATATATGTTGGTTGTGCTGCAGTGAGGTTGTAGCAACCGGCACACTGCAGGTAAGGGTAATAAAGAGGAGTTGCAATGTGGTGTATGTGCTGGATGTGCAATGCATGGTGAGTATTGTATACGTGAAGGAGTGTGGGTGATTGCAGAGGTGTATGGTGGCATTTGTGCACAGTGAGGGCTTCAACAATATTAAACATCACTAAAACATTGCCAAAGGTGTAAAATGGAGGCCGGAGCAGTGATTGTTGCTGCTATGAATGCTGAAAAAGCCACAGCAAGCACTATCATAGCCTAGGCAGTTGTGCACAGTGAGGGCTACAACAGAGTTTATTAATCTTATGAATGATGAAAGGGGAGAAAGAGAAAATGAAGTTATGAGTGATGATTACACGAAGGGAGTATGCTACAAATGATGGCAGAGGATATAGCAGGGTCTGTCGGCCTGCAGTATAGGTTGCACATATATAGTTTGTGAAAGAATGTAGTGCGATGAAGTAGATGACAGTGACTGCGAAAGGGTGTGTGTTGACAGTGAAATGATGCAATGGAAGTATGCAAATGGTATGTGCTGGATGAGAATATTGTAGGGAGATGTAAAGAAATACCTATAGTAAATGGGAGACAATACAGGAAGTGAGTATTTAATGAAACAAAGTATTGATCAATACCTAAAATACACAAGTTGTTTGCAAATTGACTCCAGCACACATCTAAAACCTGATGTTTACCTAACAAACTAAAAAAAAATAGGATGGATATGCATGTTGATGTCATGAAATGCAGTGAATTGGCATCAGGGATGATGTTGTTGGTATGCAATGAGGCCGACATAAAGAAATTGTTTGTATACCTGAAGCTACAAGAAAAAGGATGAAGGTAACTTGATGAAATGTGGTATATATATCAGCATAATCAGATGATAGTAGGCCGGAAACAAAATGGTTTAGTGAGGTCAGATCAGATATTCCATCTTCTTCAATATACGGCCTAAGTAGTGAAAAGAAAATAATATGATTCCAAATGACATCTAAACTTGAGAATCACCCTAAACTATTTATTCCATGGCCCAATATGTGGCAATTCATCTTTTCAACCAAGTCCAGTCTGATCCATGTGAATTTGAAATTAATAACAGTGAGACTCACACTGATGGCCTGAGAGAGAGAAAATGCTAGCCGATACCTGAGGTTAGAATGTATTCCAATCCATATACTGAACATTTTCATAACAGAAAAGCAAAACAAAAACCTGGACTCCCAGTTTATTCTCCTGATCATAGCCTGTAGTTAATTCAACAATCTTCTGGGGAAGCCGTAAGGGAAACACTCATTTGAAAGGTAATATAGCTTTCAGAGTGAACCAAGGAGTATATGCTATTTATTGTCAAGACAAATGTACAGGGATTTGCTAACTCGACACATGCTTGAACTAGGTTCTTCAACTGTCCAAACCGATTCTTGTTCATTTCCATCATCTCTTGAGAGGGATATGGACTAGCAAGAGCATGTTCGGCTGGTCTCCACTTTATAATAGCCATTTACGGAGGATATATAAATAAATGAATGTGACAAAAGAGCAATGAATCAAATATATGGTAGAGTGGATATGCTATGAGTGCACACAAGCTACAGCAAATCATGGAAGAACTAATCATTGTGGGATGTTATGAATGAGGCTTGCATAAGATATACAGTGAATAGCATGAATAGCTGCTACACCCATTAAATCAAATAAACTAAAATATGCAATAACATAAAATCTGAAGGAAGGGCTGTAGAGATATAACAGGGAGTATATTTCAATATCATGATGCTTATGATACAGGAATCAATTGAGAAGAGAAGGGTAAACGATGCATCTAAAGCTCTATTTACAACAACCTAACCCAAAGAAAGGAAGAAAAGCATACGATGACTTTGGTTAACAAAGTCGATGAATGTGGTTTTCAGAAATCCAGATGCGGCAGAAACAATTTGCATAGATGTGCCACAAATCAAATAGACAACTATCTAAACTAAGAGAAATTAAGAGAAAGTTAAAAATTATAAATACTGAATACTGGGATATGCAGATTACTTTTGATGTGATGTGCGTAAATCACTGTTGGCTATATGCCATGTTGATGTCACTGTATCACTCCAAGAGTATTCAAAAGGGAATCGGAAATAGCAAACAAAAAAAAAATGAAAGAAGATAAAGGGAAGCGGTAAACTGAAATGATGATATGTGGAGTGATCAGGATGTTTAACATCAAGAAAACTCAAATCGGATTAAAAATGCCTTAAATCAAATATAAATGGGAAATCATGATGAAAGGAAATTAAAGATGAAACCAGAATATGTGCATGTGCTACAACAAAGTGTAGACGCATGCCTACATAGAGATTCCCACGAATAGAGGTACATGTTAGCTTCCTGTACAGGGGAGCAATCAAAAGCAATAATCGTGAAGCTCGATGTGGTAGGCATTTATGATTTAGATAGAGGGGTAAAATCACGATTGAAATCGGAAACCTGAATGAGCAAACAAAATCTGAAGACAAGAAGATATAAACCAGAAGAAATCCTAGAAAATCAAGACAAATGATAAAGAAGAAGAGGAGAAAGAAGAAAAAAAAAGTGAAAATGAGAGGTCAAACGACAGAGATTAAGATATAAACATAAAAGGGATGATTAAGCTACCAAAAGATCAAAAGAAAATTTAAACTAAAAAAAAATGAATGGAGATTCCCAGCTAAACAGAAATCAAGTAGGCACGAAAATGAAATTAGAGACAGATGGGAATTGAAATCAAACAGAAATCGCAATCAGATTGAAATAAGGGAGAGGCAAGAACAAAAATTGAACTTTAAAGGAAAACAAACTAAAAATTTATGATCATTTGATGCTGAAATCTAAATAGAAGGTAATTATATGAACCAAACATTAATGTGTTGGGATATTGTGATCCCATTCATTTGGCAAGTGAGAGGTCGGTGTTGCTACAAGCAAACCGAAGCACACAATGTTGCCTCAATGGGGTGAAATCCGAAGTAAAATAGAAAAAAAAAAAAAAACGAATGGACGATGCTGTGAAATAAAAAAAAGAAAAGAAAATAAAACACAACAAGGTAAAAAATATTAGCAGAGAATTGGGAATGAACAAAGGCACTTACGGGTTTCTTGCAGAGGAGAGGTTATTCTTCGGCGGCTCGCAAAAAGAGCTCAGGAAGGAAGGGAGAAGGAGGAAGTCAGAGTGATAGTGGGAAGACTCGATATCCTCTAATTCGGTCGATGGATATTAGTAAGGAAAAAGATCGATCCCCTACAGAAGATCGGAGTCTCTTCTTAAGGAGGGCCTGGAAGGCTCGAGAGAGGAGGCCATTAAGGATTGAAGGTTGAGGTGAGAGGAGGCTGTTGGAAGATCAACGATGGTGAATCAAGAGAGAGGATGCGCGGGAGGATTCCGTTGTAAGGTTTTCCCTATTTCAAAAAAGGTGGTTCCCTTTTAAAAAAAAAATTAAAAAATGGTTTAAATGTGAGGTTTTCAGAAAAATTATGTTAAAAGGTTTCAAAAGTTCGAAAATCATTCATTTTTCTTGTAGCTTTTCTCAAATTTTTTTGTTTTTTATGTTATTTTTCAATTTTTTTTGTATTTTTAGAATAAAATCCTAAAGTTTTACGAGAAATCAAAGGTTAAAACCATTTTTTTTGGTGTTTTTGTAAAATATTTAGAAAAGGGAGTTTTTCTGAGAATTAAAAGCTATTTTTTGGGAAATTTCTTCAGAAAAAATGCGTTTGGATCCGAATTTTGAAGAAATATGGTTTTAAAGCACTGGATTCGGATCCGGAATTGATTTTGAATATATCAATGTGAAATTTAATCCAGAAAATCTGAAGAATGACTGAAATTTAGCTTTGAAATCACTTTGATTTTCTCAGGAGATGGAGTCAAGGGCAAAAAGGGTCATTTTTACAAATTTTTGAAAAATTTGGGGTGTTCACACTTTACCAGGGGTAATCGAACCAAGGATCGAATTTATGCCTTTTGCTTTGCTAAAATATTATCTAAAAATTTATTCTAAGTCTAAAAGATGCACAAAGAATCATGCTTGTGCAATGCAAGGGTGTATGCTCTTTTTAAAAGATATTTTAGCAAATTTCCAAGTATTTCTGAGATGATCTTGATAATGGAGTGAAGAAATAATTGAATCTAACTTAGAACTTGAGATAGATCAGAGAAGTTCTAAGTCTTTGAAATAATCAAAGTTTAGGAAAATAAATCTTTGAATTCGGAGAGAATAATTTGAAAATGATAACAAAGGAAATGAGGCTTCAAAGTCAGAAATGGACTTTGAAGTTGAACTTGAATTTAGAAAAGGAAATGAATACTTGAGATGGAATTGAATTTAAATTTTGAAATTTGAATTTAGAATGAACCTGAGAAATCCAAATGGTAAAAATATAGAGGGGAATTTAAGAAATTCAGATGTGATCTGAAAATGGAATTAGATTTGAAATATGGGAATCAAAGTAGTTTTGGACTTGAGATCTGAATCCTAAATGGATTTTGGATCTCAAAACGGATTTTAGGATCCGAAATCTGAGACCCAAGATAAAGTTGGACTTTGGACCCTAAGATGAATTTTGGATCTGAAGTCTGAGATCCAATATAGAATTGGGTTCTGGATCCTAAAATGGATTTGGGTCTGAAGTCTGAGATCCAAAGTAGAATTGGATTCTAGATCCTAAAGGGGAATTGGATCTGAAGTCTGAAATCCAAGATGAGATTGGATTCTGGATCCTAAAATGGAATTGGATTTGAAGTCTGAGATCCAAAGTGGCATTGGATTCTGGATCCTAAAATGGATTTGGATCTGAAGTCTAAGATCCAAGATGGAATTGGGTTCTGGATCCTAGAATGGATTTTGGATCTGGAGTCTAAGATCCAAAGTGGCATTGGATTCTGGATCCTAAAATGGATTTGGATCCAAAGTCTAAGATCCAAGATGGAATTGGATTCTGGATCCTAAATGAAGCTTTGGATCTAAAGTCTTAGATCCAAAGAGTGGAGATTTATACTTGGAAATCTGAATCCAAGTTGAGATTAGGATCTAACTTTGGATTTTGGAATTTCAAAGTCAAATTGAACTTTGAAATTTGATTTGAATTGGAGTCTTTGAATATAAAATGAACTTGAAATCTCAAAGTTAAATTGAACTTTTGAGATTGAAAAATGAAATAGAATTGAAAATGAAAAGATGAATTGGTTTTTACAAGAATTGAAGATTGAAGAGGATATTAACATCACTTGGAGTTTTTTTGAAAAAAGGAAATTTGAAAATATGATGCAGTTCTATCCTAAATGATGAATGAATTTGAAGAATTTTGAAATTGGATTTTGAAAAGCTATTCCATTCTTTGGATGAATTAAAATAAGATTGAAGATATAATACATCATTGACTATGGTCATTGAATGTATTATATAATAATCAATATTTGGATTCAAGAGAAGAATGAAATACATTTGGTGCTTTTATAGAATTTAAAATGAAATGAACTCTCAATATACCCTGACTATGGCCATTGGTATATATTTTGAGTTAATTTTAAGTTAAATTCTGATAAAAGGAGAAAATATATAAGGAAAATATGACGAATTTTGAAAACGGATCCTGTGTGGGTCCAGTGTTATTTTATAAAAAATAAAAATGCTAAGTCTTGTTTACATCCCGACTATGGCCGTTGATGTAAATCATCAACTTAGGATTAATTTACCTCTTACGAAATGGTGCATGTGCCATTCGTGCTCCTATTTGTGAGATTTTTTTGGAAAATAAAGGTAAAAAGCATGAAAATAAGCAATTTACAATGCTCATTCATTCTATCTAAAACTGGAAATATAAATTCTCATTCAAAATCTAACTATTACAACATATAGAATCAAATTTACAACTCCAAGTAATGATATTTTCCATATATTCCTTGCAAAATAATTGGGTTAATATGAAAAATGGAAGAAAAGTGCACATATTACATAGATGTCAAAAAAAAGTGCTCACATGCCAAGGTATTTAAGGTTCAAATTTGTGGAAAAGATGAAGTTGATATGTATTTGTATATATATATATATATATATATATATATATATATATATATATATATATATATATATATATATATATATATATATATAGATGAAATTGTGAATGTGAGGATCGGTTATAACATGTGACGGATATAGGCCAATCATCTTCAATGCAACTGCTACTGATTGAACCAGCTACTGAATTCTATAATGAAATGGTTATTGGAAAACTAAAAGAAAAACAAAGGCCAAAATTGTTCATCATGGAGATGGTCCAAGCTAGCCAGGCAATACTTATGTTCATTCTGCAGTATTTCCAATCCATGCATGAGTTTGAGACCTGTGGGCACTGAGATTATTTGCGATTTAGAAAAGGCAGATGTGATGCCCCAGTGGATGAAACCACAGATGATCTTGGCTGAGCTTGTTGGGCATGCTGCTAAGTCAAATATTGGCTTTGAACATGTTACTGGGTTATAGCAGGAGGTGCTGAATATGATGATCGATGGTATGGCAGGGCTGTAAGGTGCCTCAGTATAAATAGCAATTGTGCTGGGCATGCTACAGTGAAGTGCATGATGGTAATTAACAGAAATTACAAATGTAACAAGGAGAATCATACATAGGTACCACCAGCGTATGTGCAGGTGTTGCTGATGAAGAACTATGCAAATGAAAATATGAATAGGTAAAAAAAAAAATGCTGAATAAAGGAATGTAACATACATGAGATATGCTGTGCAAAGGCTACAGTGGCAGATAATGTGGTTGTTATACTACTGTGCATAAGAATGTAGCACATGGTTAGCATATGGTAGGTGTCTATATATTATTTACATAAAGAGCAGAGATAAAGAAGAAGAATAAAAAAAGCAAAAAAAAACCTGGTGACAGCTGAGAAATGCTAGCTCTCGCTTATGTTAACCAACTGAATGCTTCTTGGTGACAGCTAAGAAATGCCGGCTCTCGCTTATAGTAACTAACCGAATGCTTCCTGAAATGTAAGAAATGACAGTATTAACAAAAGGATCATAAGCTTGTTCTGCAAGGTGTGCCCGTGTTCCAGAATCAGTTATGGTTCCGCTATTACTTGCTGTAACAAAAAAAGAAAAAAACTAGAAATATCATACAGATATAATTCATCCATATGATCCAAATAGCACTTTTGCTGATAAACTCGAAGTGAGAACACATGCCACTGCCGTGTCAATGGCCAAAACATCCGACACCTAATAACCAGTTGTCATATTGCCATTTCCATATGGAAACACGAGACCACAACCATAAGTGTCATACTCTGCCTCTGGAGCCTCTAGAGCCGGAGCACAACCTATATCTAATCAATGATAGTGTAGGTGAGGTTGGTGATTTTTGGTGAATCACACCACCCAAGCATCATCAGGTAACTGCAGTGAGGAGATCCTCTCGCCTGGGAGATTCAACGACCTTAACATTTGCATATTCTTCAAGCCTTCTAACAAGAGGCCATTCAATTAATATCCTTTGCACAGAATCAATCTTCACGCCCAACTTTGATAAATTTCATAGGCTCCTCTTTACCATAAGATTTTACAACAAGGAAAAAAAAACTTTAAAGATACAGGAAGATCAGATCGTACCTCCTGGATGGCCCATCATGCTTGAATTTAATGCCGAACCGATCGTGATAAAACATGAGATATTTAAGCAGGATATACAAACTTGGTGATAACGTCATATGTGAAAGAACTAAGATCTTGCCTCTGAGAAATGAATCAGCATTTGATCCATTTTTTTTAGCAACAGAGAACACATCATGATAGATATCGAAATTTCAACACAGCGTTGATGATGCTGCATTATAACCAAAATGAAACGACAACAAGCTCATACTAAACAAAAATAAAATCAGCATAGAGATAGAAGAGAATAATGGCAAATGAAATCAACCACATAAAGGAACACTAAACTGAAAGGTTAGTGCCCAGATACCTACTAAGCTCCCCCTTTTTTTTTAATAAAAGGTTAGCACGACACTTTATCGGAAAAAGAGACATGATTCTTTTCCTGTAGCTTTACACAGAACCTTTGTTATTGCATTATTTTGGTCTCATCCATAATGATGAGTCTCCTATTTGGTTGTCCCTTTTCGGTTTACTCATTTAGGACATATTCATTGATGAGATCTCAAAATACATTGTTAAATATCAATACTCAGATTCCTTTATTAACCTTGAGCCCAGGCACAAATGTTCAATCATCCTGATGACCAATGCCATATTTAAAACTTGAACCAGCAAGATTCGAATTCCCAGCAGGTGGCGACACCAGTGTGATTCCAAGATACAAGCGGAGAAGCGTTGATTTCTCAGGCATGGTTGTATTATTTGGGTGCAGACCTCTTGGGGGATGGGAGAATGCACATGCCATAGAGCAAATGAAATATACTAGAAAAAAATTATAGATGAAAACGGACTACTGAATGGTAAATGATGCTAACTTGGGTATGATTTCAAAACTCATACCTGAGTCTCCTCAATCACCCATTACGACCTAGTGCTAGTAAAGAGAGTTGCCCAAAGTGAACGCCATCAAAAAGAGGGAAAGCGTGTATTCATGTTATAATAGAGCATCAACACATCCTTATATAAAGAAAAGAAGGGAAAAAAAAAACAGAGATATCACCCCAGAAAATGCAAATCATCTAAATGAACAGTATGCTTGAATCGTAGTTTGCAGAAATACATTCCTAAAAGATACAAATCGCAAAGCACAGAGAAGGGTTTGATCATTTCAACTTCTAGATAATACAAACAATGGTTTCAGGAAAATACGGGTGGTAGATATGAACAGAAATGAAAATGACAAACAAATATATGCTAAAATAAAAAAAAATGCTGAAGAAAATTCGTAGTTAAGAAAAGGAAATGTCGGAACCTGAAGATTCCCTTGATTTTGCACAAAAGGTGTGTATTGGTATATGCTATATGCAAACCTGACATCACAATAGTGCTCTGATGAAACAGTTAAACTGGAAAACTAAGAAAAGGAGAAAAGAAGAAGAAGAAAGAAAAAAAAAATGATAAAATCCGAAATAACAAGGGGAAGTGGGAGGCGGAGGCGCTTACCAAGTTGCCTTTGCTCTGATAGTTCGGTCCAATGAGCGTGGGCAGAGGAGGGGAAGTGGAAGCTCAGTCGATTTGCAGGGGTGCTGACAGGAAAAGCATGTTTTCGCACTGCTATGGGAAACCTCCGATTGCTGAGGATGAGGAACGGGAAGGAGATGATTCTTTTCCGAAGAAGAAACCAGCACGCGCCGATGGAAGATGAGATTGATCGATCGAAAGGGGCATGGGGAATATGTGAATCACTGATGCCAGAATGATGGATCGTGGTGTAGTGGAAAAGGATCCGGTGAGGCACGACCGGCTGCGGGGATCTCTTCAGAATAATCAAGAAGGATGCAATGACAACCAAGGGATCAACCGATCCCCTCCTCCTTCCCCCTTGCGGCCCTTTTAAAGAAACAGGAAGAAGAGGAAGCATCTAGAAGAGGCTTCCATTTTAGATGGATGGAGGAGAACATGGATGGTAGTTGATGATCGATGGTTGAGGATGGGGATTTCTCGAAGGGTGATGGAGGGGTCGCACATGGGGGTCTGGCCATGGAGGGGCTCGATGGTGGGGAAGAGGGTGGATCGAAAGTGCAGGCCGAGAGGCTTCGTAACCCTAATACAAAAGGAAATGTTCATTAAAACCCTCCTTTTTGAAGATTTTTTTTTCTTTGCATTTTCCATTTTTTTGGTTTTTTTTTTTATGTTATTTTTCCATTTTTTTTGTATTTTTAGAGTAAAAATCCTAAAGTTTGTGAGAAAGCAAAGATTAAAACTATTTTTTTGTGTTTTTGCAAAAATATTTACAAGAGGAAATTCTTCTGAGAATTTTAAAGGCTATTTTGAGAAAATTTCTTCAGAAATGGGTTTGGATCCAAGTTTTGAGGAAATATTCAAGTTTTTGAGACTCGAATCAAGAAATACAACGTGATGGATCCAAATGGATGTCGGAGGGGCTGTCCGAGCTATTTAAAAACTATTTTTGGTATTTTCTGTAAATTTAATTTAAAAATTGGACAATGAGACTCAGATTCAGATCTGGACAATGGGTCCGGATCCGAAATCAAGTCAGACATATAACATGAATTTAATTTCAGTAAAACTTGAGAAATGAACTAGAATTTAGATTTAAAAATGACTCATTTGCTCAGAAAATGATATCAGGGGCAAAAAGGGGATATTTAAAAGATTTTGAAAAATTTGGGGTGTTCACATATAGAGGCACCAAAGTACTCTTCCTCCACTCATTAGGCATCTTATTTGTCCGCCAAATCTTGTTAAAAAGATTTGTCAACCGCGTGAAGAAATTCTCGGGTATATGCTAGCCGAGGAGATTATTAAACTTTCAAAGATTGTTGATCCTCCTATTGCCATGGGAAAATGGAAGGATCAATTCTGCAAGTACCATCGAGCAATGGGGCATGACTTAGAACATTGTTTCATCTTCAAGAACATTATGTAGGATTGCATCGATGAAGGACTTCTTGCAGGAGATAAGTTAGAGAATCAATCAGCTATCCTGCCAACATCTTTTCTGGACGCGAAGAAGAAGGATGACACCAATGCTCTCTCTCATCTCTTTCATTTTGCTTCCGTCATTTTGAAGGGATAATGTAGTCTCAATTTTTTCCTCGATTTATTGTTCCTCTTCCAATGCAGAAATAAGACATCAATTTTCCTCATAGTTGGCATCATCTTTTTTATATATTACTCTTTGTCCTTTTACAAAATGTCTTTTATGAGAAGCAACCTCTTTCAGAGTGCCTCTCAAATCAATCAAGAAGTCCGTTGCCTTGTTACCTTCAGAGAGCGTTCGTTAATGTCCTTCTTATTCCCCTCTTACACTGGGGCACTTTTTTTTAAAAAATCGTCTTTACCTCAAAATGTCTTGTATGCAGGCAGGATCAAACAAAATCTCTCACCATTCATTTGCATTTATTTGCATCCAATTGCATCAAATTCATTACCCATTCAGGATAAGGGATAATCCTGAGACCCTAGTAGTTATCCAAGTCATCGTGAGAGTGAAGACTGGAAATCTTTCATCACAATCATCAAGCACGTTCAAAACACCAGTCTTCTTTAAATTTGACCTTCAAGTTGAGTCTTTTATCGAAGTCATTTTGCCTAATTTGCATTCATGTGCATTGATCTGCCCTCTATTTGCCTGATCTGCATTCATTTGCATTGATCAGCCTTTTATTTGTCTAATCTACATTCATTCGCATTGATCGACCCTATATTTGCCTGATCTTCATTCATTCGCATTGATTGGCCTTTTATTTGCTTGATCTGCATTCATTCGCATTGATCGACCGTCTATTTGCCTGATATGTATTCATTTGCATTAATCGACCTTTTATTTGCCTGATTTGCATTCATTTGCATTAATCGACACTAATTTGCCTTGATTTGCGTTCATTTGCATTGATTGACATCCATTTGTAACGAATTGCATACTTTTGCATCGAATCAATTTCCATTCAGAATAAGGGATAAATCCTGAGTCTTCGGCAATCATTTATGATAATTTCTCTTTAGAGTGAAGCTGAAAATTCCCACCACAGTCTTTAAATATTTTTAGAGCATCGTCCTTTTTCTAAATCCAGTCTTACACTGGTCAAACCTATTAAACCTGATTTGTATTGGTCAATGTTTTCAAACTCAGTCCACACTGGTCTAGTTTTTCCTTGAAGATTTGAGTTTCGACTCAAACCTTCTTTCAAATCTAATTTCCAAAATGGTTTAGTTTTCCTTTGAAGATTCGAGTTCTGACTTGAATTTTTTTCCAACTTCCACACTGGTCTAGTTTTCCTTTGAAAATTTGAGTTTCGACTCGAATTTTTCAGTTTTCTTTAAAGATTTGAGTTTTGACTTGAATTTTCCATTTTCCTTTGAGGATTTGAGTTTCGACTCGAATTTTTTTTCCTTCAAAATTGAATTGGTCTAGTTTCCTTTGAAGAGTCGAGTTCTGACTCAAGTTTTCTTTCTTTCAAAACCGAATTGGTCTTTTGAAGATTCGAGTTCTGACTCGAGCTTTCTTTCTTTCAAAACTAAATTTTCCAGCTTCCTTTAAAGATTTGAGTTCTGACTCAAATTTTCCAGTTTCCTTTGAAGATTTGAGTTTTGACTCAAATTTTTGAGTTTCCTTTGAAGAACTGAGTTCTGACTCAAATTTTTTTTCTTTTAAATCTGAATTGGTCTAGTTTTCTTTTGAAGATTTCAGTTTCGACTAGAATTTTTTATTTTCCTTTAAAGATTCGAGTTCTGGCTCAAATTTTCTTTTTTTTAAATCCAAGAATGGGTCTAGTTTTCCTTTGAAGATTCGAGTTCCAAATCAAACTTTTCTTTCAAAATTCAGCCTTCGAGTTGGTCAAACTTCTAGATTCAACTTCATGCTTAGTGCTCGCTTTTATCGACCAGACCTCCGGGTCATTTGAGTTTGTCGAGTAGACCTCCAGGTCACCAGTTACATCAAACAAACCTTTGGGTTACCAAATCTATCAAAGTCAATTATTTTTCGACTCACAGGTCGTATTTCCCAATCATGGTCATCCAAGATTTGACCTTGGTGTCGGACTCGTTCCCAATATCAAATATCAATCATCTTTTTTGCAAGGTACCCTTTTCCAAGGAGAGTTCGAGGGAGCTCGTTCCTTTCACATGTCTTTATTGCTTGTTCGCTGAACCCCTATTTCAGGGAGAGTTTGAAGGGACTCATGTCTTCATGAACGGTTTGCAAAACAAACTTTATTATTACACAAGGAGCCCTTTTGTCAGGGAGGGTTTCGATGGAAGCTTGTTCTCCTTGTGGCCCCTCCAATGTCTTTTGTTAGGCCATATTGTCATCGAGGACCCTTTTTAGGGAGAGTATGATGGACTCGTTCCTCTATGACAATTTATCGACCTTATCCAATCGATCACCTTTTCATAAGAGAAGCCTAAAGTTAAGGAGTTTTGATGAAAGCTTAATTTCTCTTCGAAAGTTTATTTTGCAAACACCTCATCTTCAGGGAAGAGAGAAATAGCTTTTATTACCCGTTTAGGTAAGGGTCAAGCCTGAGTCTCCTTTGGGGAATGGAGAGGAGAATCCAGTCACGGATGTGTCAATTTGATGTTAAGCAATTTCTTTCACCAAGAATTTCAAAAATATTTTGCCAATTTGTTATAAAAAACAGTTGTTGATCTCAAATCTTTATTGCATAAAATTTTACCTAAAATTATCTTCAGTATTCCTTCCAAAAGGGCAAAAACTTTTGCAAAGAAAGACTCGAAATTCAAACCTTTTCTGTTGGTCAACCAAAAGGATGAAGAAACATCCTCAATATGATCGGTAAAGTAAAATTCAATGATATTGAAAAGCTATAAGTGAATTGATATTGATCATATCTATGACACATTTTTAAAGATCATTCTTCTGGTAATAAAGCAATGAAAATATACTGAGCGACAAAAAAAAAATACACTCAATCTCAATATCTCTTCAATCAATCAAGTTGCCATTAACTACCTCCAAAAGGGATATCTCAATCATCGTTAAGTTGAAGACTGATGGATGAGTTAGACCCTCGGGGCCAAAGGAGACTCAAATCATCTCTAAGTTGAAGGAGCATGTGACGTATCATTCCAGGGAAAGTTTAAATCATCGCCAAGTTAAAGGTTGATGCGATGAACCTTCCGACAATCCCTAAAAGATATTTGATCAATGCTATCATCAAGAGACCATATTATCAATATAATTCCTGGGATCAAAGGAGACTCGGATCATCTCCAAGTTGAAAGAGCATGTGACATGTCCTTCCAGAGAAAATCAGAACATCACCAAGTTTAAGGTTGATGTGATGAAATTCCCGCCAAATCCCAAGAGAGCTCACTTTCAATGTCTCAAAAGCGTAAAAGAACATCAAGAGAATTCAATCAAAATAGATAACATCATTAATATAATTCTTGAGACCAAAAACGACTCAGATCATCTCCAAGTTGAAGGAGTATGTGATGTGTCTTTCTAGGAAAAATCAGAACGTCACCAAGTTGAAGGCTAATGTGATGAAATTTTTGCCAAACCCCAAGAAAGCTCAATCTCTATATCTCAAAAGAGTGCAAAAAGATCATCATGGGTAAACCCCAGATATCAAACTGCCAAGAATCGTTTTTATTTATGTGAAGTTATTTTACCAATATCCTTCCATAAGTCACTTTTATGATACTAAGAGCAAGTTTCCTTTTTCTTCATATCAAGGAGATGGATAGCTTCCTTGAAGAAACCCAACAACAACAAAATTGAAGTTGATTTTGGATTCTACGGAGTTAGCCCCGTTGGAGTTAATACTCTAGGTAAAAAGATGGAATATATTTTATACACAAAAGTGTTTACATTTCAATCATTTTTAATCAACTACAATTTTTATCATTTTGACAATATTTTCAAGCTATCTTGACATGAAGTGAAAAGCTTGATGTCCATTTTGACATATCTTGACATTGTTGTTATCCCTCTTTAGGACTTGATAACAGGAATTTTCAAGATCCTTTGCTTCTTTTTTTTTAATCTGAGCGCCCAGGCTCTGAGATTCGCATACTTCCTTGTGTTCTCCACTGTCTCGCCATAGACAGTTCATGCTTTATTTTTCGGTTCAAGGTCAAGCCAACATTTATATTTCTAGCAAAAGGTCATCATCAAAGCTATTCAATCTCAGCAATGAGACGCCCAAGATCAATTCCTTTTCAAAGCTTTAGGGAATTCTCCTTTCATCCTTTTGCAAACCCCTCTCGAATTTATTTTGCAAAATCTAAAGGTCCCATCATGGTTTCTTCATTCGAGGATTCCGTTTTCTATGCCCGTTCAGGTTAAGGGTTACACCTGAGTCTCATTTCATGAGGTATTATCTATGCCTGTTCAGGTTAAGCATTACACCTGAGCCTCATTTCATGAGGTATTTTCCATGCCCGTCCAAGATAAGGGTTACACCTGAGCCTCATTTCATGAGGTATCTTCCATACCCGTTCAGGTTAAGGGTTACACTTGAGCCTCATTTCATGAGGTATTTTTCATACCCGTTCAGGTTAAGGGTTACACCTCAACCTCATTTCATGAGGTATTTTCCATACCCATTCAGGTTAAGGGTTACACTTGAGCCTCATTTTATGAGGTATTATTCCTGCCCATTCAGGTTAAGGGTTACACTTAAGCCTCATTTCATGAGGTATTTTCCATGCCCATTCAGGTTAAGGGTAACACCTGAGCCTCACTTCGTGCGGTATTTTTCTTTCCGTTCAGGTTAAGGGTCAAGCCTGAACCTTATTCCGATGAGGTGAATCATCTTCTCCGTTCTCCATTCCATGTCTACCATTATCACCAGAGCAAATTCTATCATACCCAGTCATATTTTTTAACTGAGGCATTTTTATAGCCCAAATTTGGTATGTTTTTCTTTACCACTAAGCTCAGCTTTTAACCGGCTTAGCAGCAAAGAGGGGCATCTGTAAACACCCTAAATTTTTCTCGTTTATTTTCAAACACCCCCCTTTCACAAATGCCAACCCTTTAGGTCAGTGTACAAGTCTAACCCTAGGTCTGTTCTAGTTTAGGTATCATTTTGCCCCCTTTCTGTTAGTAAATTTCCCATTTTATCCTTAGGTCACCCTAGACCCCTGCCAATTAGACTCAACCAATCTCATTTTAAAGCTCAAAATAGTAAGAATGTCTGTTATTTCTAGCTTTCATGAGTTCACGATGAGCGAATCTTGTCCATTTCAGCTAAATTTGATTCATTTCCTAAGAAATTAGCTCATTTCTAGCTCAAATTTTAGTCAATTGTTCTCGAGTTAGTCAAATGCAGTCAATCTTGTTCCCTTGTGTTTAACTTGAGTTCACTAGGAGTTCAATTGGCTCGGTTCCAGTTCAAATTCATTTTCCGCAGTCTAGGAGTCTATTTTAGCCCATTTCAGCTCATTTCAACTAAAATTGAGCTAAGTTCAGTCAGTCCAACTAGTGTTTGAGCTTCAGATTTAGTTTATCTCAGTATAATTCATCTCCATTCCAGCTCAAACACAGTACATTCCCATCACCCACTTCACTCCAGTTCTAATTTCTCACCATTTCTCTGAGAATTAGGTCATTTCTCGATCATCTAGCCTAGGAGTTTAGTCAAGTCAGTGTTCTTTTAGTTCCTCTAAGTTTAGAAACCCTAGAACTCGCTTCAATCCAGTTCAAACCCGTTAAAACCTTATTTTTCAGTGTCATTTTTGCTCTACAGGGGCAAAATCATTTCACGAGCATTTCCCTTCAAAACTTTGGTTCTATCAGTCTTTCAAGCTGGTACAAATATCTATCTGGGCTTGAATCAATTATTTTCCTCAAAATTTTAGTTATATCTAAGGCCCAAATCATATTTGGATCAGATCCAAAGTTGGATCTGATATCCAGTCATCAATTCTCATCCTCAGACAGAATTTTTTGATTTTTGTCTCTGTCAGGGGTTTGGGACTTCAAATCCCTCATCCAGGGTTTGCATTTGGCATATCATTTCATGTCGTTCAATATCATTTCATGTCATTTTATTGCATTTCATGTTATTTCATGTCATTTTCGAGATCCAACACTCTCGTTTTCAAAATCTCAAATCCAAATCCAAGTTTAAAAACATTTATTTTGAAATTAATTTCATAAACCTAAGTTTTCAATCGACATTTTCCATTTGGTCAACTCCCCATGGCTTTATATTTCTTTATTTCAAAATATTTTCCTTAGAAAAAGGATATGGATTTGTTTTGAACTTGATTTTTAATCAATTTCCATTTTTTTATCAATTTCTTTAAGTGGGGCCCACCCTACAGGAGTGCCAAACCCTAATTTTTCCATCTTTATTCTATTTTATTTTATTTCATGTTTTATCTATTTCAAAATTACAAAAAAATCATAAATATAGGTGTCTTTTTAAAGTTGTAAGAAAATCTTGTTTTAAACCCCCTTGTTTTCCCCCTTTTTAAAATCGTTTTTGAAAAATCAAATGAGGCCCACACAAGGTGGTGCCACATTTGAAGGTGTTTAGGTTAGTTTAGGTTTAGTTAGAGTTTTAATTAAGTTAGAAGTTTGAAAAGTCAAAGTTCAATCGATTTTAAAAGTCAATCTTTATTTTGATATTTTAACCTTGTTTTAAAACTTTATTTAAAGTTTTAAAAACTAAATGTGGGCCCACATAGGTGGTGCCACATTTGAGAATTTTTAGAGTTTTAATTAGGAGTCAATCAGGTTTAATTAAGATTAATTAGCTAGAGTTTGGATATGTTGAAACTCTCCAAGGAAAATTGCCCTTTTTGTTTTGGATTTTTTTGCAACTCTTTAAAATAAATCCAACTCTTTAATTAAGAGTTTCAAAAATCTATAAATAGTACACCCTAGATTTCGACCCCCACATGTGTTCTCTCCATCTCTCTCAGCCCTCTCTCTTTCCAGCAACCTCCATTGCAGCAACCCCAAGGTGTGTCGCCTTTCTATTTTATTTTTTTTGCTTTTGTTTATTTATTTTAGTAAACAAGCCATTGTCGCCCCCCCCCGCTATGTGTTAGATTTTTTTTTTTAATTCAAGAACCATAAATATGATTCAAGAATATGATCTAATGCCTTCTTAACATGCTTTTCACGTTTTTGATCCATTGGAAATATTTAGATCATGTTTATTTTGATAAATGCCTGAAAAAGATCAAGATTCGACCTTTCTATAGGACGAATCCCTCTTTTAATGGCTAAATCCAATTCAGTCCATGCTCCAATGATTTTTTTTATATTTTTTCATACTATGTTTATGTTATTTTCATCATCTACATGTTCAAGCATGATCAAGAGCCCTTAATATCATATTTTTATGATTTTTTACATGCATAAATAAAAATATATCATGATTAGGGTTTTATAAATTTTCACCATCATTTTTTGTTTTTGTGAACCAGAGACCAGAGTTTGTGTTTCTTGAACCTTCAGTCGCAGTTCATAGGCAAGGTCAACTTGTGCGAGTTATATCTCCTTAACCGAAGATCTTTTTCCTGATCTGTAAAAACCCATGTCTTTATCTGCATGTCTATTATCTTCTGTGAAATTTTCATAATTTTTATTCTGTTTTGCTATCTCTTTTTAAACCTGAAACCTGATCTTTCTTTATTGCATCGTTATGCATAGGCCAAAATCAGGTATGTATTGTCGGTGTTGTATCTCCCTAACCGAAGATTGTATTCCCAATTTGTAAAAAGGGTTATCTTTATTAATCTGTCTAGTTTCTCCCTATTAAATTTTATAATTTTTCATTGCAGTTTGATATCTAATTCTTGTCTAACACTGTGATAGATATGAAATTATAGGTAAAATAACATATTTTTCATCTTTTTATTTAATATTTATATCAAAATAATCACAAAAATATATTTTTTGATTGCATCTTATTTTAATGGTTATTAGAAGTGTCCATGTTGATTTTTATAATTTTTGGATTTCATTTGATGTGTTATATAGTTATTTCATAAAAACAAGATGCCCGCTGAGTTCTGATTTAACCGAAACTCGGGTAAATTTCATTCTTTTTGCATATTTCACTATTTTTATTAATTATTTTTGTGATTTTAGGGTTTTATCATCTTCATAATCATATTAGGGTGCTCTCCACTCGATTTTTCATCATTTTGAATCTGTTTGATCCTCAGATTAAGCGTATTACAAAAATCTTTTCTGAAAAACCTTTTTTTTAATCCTGTTTTGCAATCAATATCAATTTTCATGGATATTTTGGCTATTTTCCTCCAAATTTCGAATTTCAAACTTGTTTATTTTCATTATTCATTCAGTTATGCAGCATCCATTATGTTATTTAATTGGTTTTATTTTACGAAAGCATGAAAAAAGACATATCTGGATAAATCCCTCAATTTCATATATTGTTGGATAAATCCAGAAAAGCTGACATTTGACCACTTACAAGTTTAGTAATTTTGCAGTGAAGCTCAAGATTGTATTTTCTTTATTTTTAGTTTTTTAGTTCATTATTGATGCAAATTGTAATATTGGAATAAGAATTTACTTTCCTGCTTAGCTTATGCTGCATTTACATATAGTTTGATTTTAATATTAACTGGTATTATTTGATCATTCATGCACATATTTTAAATTAATAATGGTCAATATGAATGGCACGTGCACCTACTTCTAGGGAGTTGATAAAGTCGGTGGAGTTCGTATTTGTGGCCATAGTCAAAATATGAACGAAACCCAGATTTATCATCTTCTTCTAAGTTACAAACGGCCTACACTCTTAGGCCATCTTAAAAAATTATTGCACATTTTCTAAAGTTTTTCAAGTATTTTTCCTTTTAGAATCAAATGAGATATATTCAATATATATTTGTGGCCATAGTCAAGGATATATAATGAATTTATTTCATCTAAATTCTATAAGGCACACAAAATTCTTTTTACAAATAATTTTCTCAAATTCTTCAAAAAATATTTTCACAAATTGCATTCATGCATTATCTAGGTTAGATTAAATCATGAATAGAGTTTTAGAGGGCCACAGTGTGAACACCCCAAATTTTTTAAAATGATGTAAATATTCCCTTTTTGCCCCTGATGCAATTTTCTGAGTAATTGAGTCAGTTTTAAATCTAAATACCAGTTTATTTCTCAGATTTTAGTGAAATTAATTTTTTTTTTATATATCTGACTCAGTTTCGGATCCAGATCCAATATCAGAATCCAAATCTCAGCTTTGTCATCCAATTTTTAAACCAAATTCTCAAAATTACCAAAATAACTTTTGAAATGCTTAGACAGTTCGTCCGGTATCCATTTGGATCCATCGCGTTATATTCCTCAATTCGAGGTTCAAAACTCCAATCTTTCTTCAAAATCAGGATCTACACCCCTTTTCTGAAGAAATCAAACCCGAATTCTCAGAAAACCCTTTTTTGTAAATATTTCCAAATTTTTGCAAAAAAATAGTTTAGAAATCCCATAGTTTTAGAGTGTTATTTTCAAAAAATACAAAAAAATTAGAAAATACAAATATATATATATATATATATATATATATATATATATATATATATATATATATATATATATATATATATATATATATATATATATACAAAAATACAAAGAAAAGAAAAAAAATAAAAGAGATAGTTTTTGAAAACCTGTGATCATCGCAAAATTTTTCCTCTCGTTCCTTTTTTCCTTTCTCTTTGCCTTTCTAACCTCTATTCCCTTTTTTTGAAGGAGAATAAAAAGATAGAAAAGAAGAGAGAGAAACTCTTTTGCGGGGTCTCACTTGAACTTAATTTTGAAAGATGTTTTAAAATCACTCGCCTCCGTTTTAAAAATTTGTGGGAAAATTGGGAGACGGGGCTCGCTCGTCGGTACGAGGTTCAATCGTTCCTGGCGCCTTTACTAGGGGTAATCAAACCAATGATCGAATTTATGCCTTTTGCTTTGCCTTAATATTACCTAAGGATTTATTCTAAGTCTATAAGAATGCACAAAGATCATGCTTGTGTAAATGCAAAAATGTATGCTCTTTTGAAAAGAACGCTTTTGGAAATCTGAGATTTTCCAAGTGAAAATGTTATGATGAAAAGGAAGATGTGATTTCTGAATATTTGAATCTGACTTAGCACTTTGAGATAGATCAGAAAAGATGTTTTGAAGTTCTAAGTCTTTAAAATAATCAGAGAATTATTTGAAACTGAGATAAAAGGAAAATAAAGAAAGTTTTAAAGTCAGAATTTGGACTTTGAATTTGGATTTAGGAGAGAAAATGAAATTCGAAATGGAATTGAATTCCTATTTCGAAATTTGAGATCAGGATGGGACTTGAGAAATCTAAATTGAGTTTGAAAAATAGAATTGGATTTAAGAGATCTAGATGGGATATGAAAATGGAATTGGTTTTTGGAATTTGGGAATCAAGATAAACTTGGATTTGGAATCTGGCATCTTAAATGGATTTGGATCCGAAGTTTGGAATTCTAAATGGAATTTGAATCTGAAATCTAAGATCCAAGATCGAATTGGATCCAAAATTTGGAATGGAATTTGGATCTGAAGTCTGAGATCCAAGATGGAATTGGATTTTGAATCCTAAATGGGATTGAATCCAAGATCTGGAATCCAAGATGGAATTGGATTCTGGATCCTAAAATGGATTTTGGATCTTAAAGTCTGAGATCCAAGATGGAGTTGGATTTTGGACCCTAAAATGGACTTTGGATCTGAAGTCTGAGATCCAAGATGGAGTTGGATTCTGGATCCTAAAAAGAATTGGATCCAAGATCTGAGATCCAAAAGTGGAGATTTCATTTGGAAATCTGGATCCAAGTTAGGATTGGGTTCTAACTTTGGATTTGGATTTTGAAAGTCCAAATGGGACTTTTGAAGATGGGTCTGGGTTTTGAAAAACCCAGATTGAATTTGAAATTTAGGAAGAGTCAAGTTTTGAGTTTCAAAATTAATCTCAAAAACCTTGATTTTGATTTGAGAAGATAAAGAATAATTTTGAATTTGAACTCAGAAGATGAATTAGAAATTTCAAAGTTAAATTGAACTTTGAAATTGGATTTTGAGATGTTGAATTGAATTTGAATCTTAAAAGTGAATTTGGAGTCTCAAAGTTGATTTGAACTTTGAAACTTATTTTGAATTGGAAGTTGAAGTTTGAAATGAATTTGAAATTTCAAAGTCAAATTGGACTTTGAAATTGAATTTTGAATCTTAAAAATAAGATAGATTTGAATTTGAATTTACACATAAGGATTGATTTGAGAAATGAAGAAGATATTAAAAAAAAATCACTTGGGTTTTTGAAGAAGAGTTTTGGAAATATGATGCAATTCTATCCTAAATGATGAATGAATTTAAAGAATTTGAAAAGCATATTTCATTCTTAACATGAATTAAAATAAGATTGAAGTTATAATACATTCCTGACTATGGTCATTGAATGTATTATATAATAATCATATTTAAATTCAGGTGAAGAATAAAATACATTTTAGTGCTTTTATAGAGTTTAAAATGAAATTAACTCTCAATATATCCTGACTATGGCTATTGATATATATTTTGAGTTAATTTTAAGTTAAACTCTGATAAAAGAAGAAAATACTTTTAGAAATATGATGATTTTGAAGAGGATCCAGTGTGGGTCCAGTGTTATTCTATAAAAGATGAAAATCCTAAGTTTTGTTTATATCCTGACTATGGCTATTGATGTAAATCATCAACATATGATTAATCACCTTTTATAAAATGGTGCACATGCCATTCGTGTTCCCATTTGTGACCTCTTTGAGAAATAAAGGAAAATAATGAAACAGAGGGTATTTACATGCTCATTCATTCTATCTAGTGCAGAAATGTAAATTTTCTCATTATACTCTATCTATTACAATTTGGGAATTCGATTGAAATGATAAAATTCTTAAACTAAGAAAGAGAGCAGTGTTTTCTATATATACTTGCAAAGACATGGTCAGTATGAAACAAAATTACAATAGGCAGTATGTAAGAAATTGTCATATTGAAAGCCCAATAGGTATGTAAGAGTTCATACATCAGAATATACATGGGAAATATGTATGATATCCTAAGTTTGGCAGGGAATGAGTGTTAAAACATACATGAGTATCTAGAAGAAGGAGAGAGACATGTAATGTATTAAGTAAGAATGTTATGCATATACATTAGAAATGGGCCTTTTATTAGGGAAGTGCTTCAGCAAATGCATGATGGAGCTATGAGAGATGATGAGGATGATGCAAATGAAGGCATGCCACTATGGGAAGGTATTATATATGATGTATAAATATTGTGGTGAATACGAAACAACACAAAAAATGGGAGATATACTGTTGTCACTGCAGTGGCAGTGAAGGCAGTGGCATATGATGTTGCAAGAGGTGCAGCTGGGAAGGTGTGTATATCTAATGTTGATGTTGTGAGCTAGAAGGTGTTGAAGCTATATAATGCTGTGAATGGCAGCAAGTGGATCAGATTTTGCCGTAAATGCTATGCGGTGGTGGGCAGCAATTGGGAAGGTTAAAAAGGCTGTACATAGTGTATTGATTAAAACAGAAAAAGGAAAATGAAATGTATGTTATATGTAACAGGAATAATATGAATGCAGTGGGAATATTACAGATGTGATACAGTAAGTGTTGGATGTGTATGAGTGAAATGCAGTGAAGTGGGGTAATGTATTATGTATAGGGATGAGCTGGAAGGATATGGTTATGGGTGGAATATGACACAGGATGACATATGCGTAATAGGTAGGATATTACAAAGGGTAGTGTGTGAATGAAATGTTGTGGTGTGTAACCCTAATGCAATTGTGCGTGAAGCACAGGTACTCAAAAATGATGATGTAGTTAAGGAGACTATAAGGTGGGTAGTAACAGTGAATGTGCAGAGATACACCAGACTACAATATTCAGTAAGGTACCGAGAATACAATTTTATATGGATAGATTAACACATATTTTCATGGTAGTAACACGAGTTTGATGTAGGATAAGATAGAAAGAGAAGCATAAACAGGCCCCCAATTGCAAAACAGACAAGCCAACTTCAGTCAAATCAAAGTCCCTCATGTAAGAGATTGTCCGAGAGAAATTATTCAAGCAGAGTAATTTGCTGACACAATCACCTGCTTTGAATGATACAGCAACAAATCATCATCCGCTATTTTACATACTCCATATCGAGTTATCTTTTCTTTCTGTTGCAAAATCTGGTTGCTTGGAGCAACTTCCCACAAACACACTATATTCATGTAGTCACAATGATCCCACAACTATTGAGCCCCCTTTTTTTTTATTAGGCAACAAATACTCCCAGCATTTGCTACGCCGTGACAGTAACATGGTTTATTTTTGTGAAAACTGGGCCTTTCTTAATCATGGAAGTAGAGAAGTCCCCGAAGCTGATAATCACAAGTAAGGGGAATGAATGGAAACAGCAAAACAACTTGATTTATCAGCAACGTCAGATTGCCAATACTGGCCAGAGATGGAATAAATATATCTTCTCAACAACAGCTATATTAGCATCAAATATATTTAAGCACACATATATATATATACAAATTAAAAAAAAGAAAAACATGTTGCAGATAATCAAAATTGTGATAATAAAGGCTATAAACAAACCACAATTTAACCTTGCGTTTTGTTGATCGGGAATTTACCTTTCTTTCACCACCCTTGAGGATTTGCAATAATTAGAGCAAACACCAAGTTTACAAGATATTTTGAAATAACTAGAAACTACAGAGAACATCACTTAGAAAAAAAAAAGAACATATGACAATTAAACCAAATGAAAACAAGAGACCTCCTACCCAAGTGTATATCCGGAAAAAGGTGAAAATTCTTCTACTAAGCCTGCAATAAATGAAGTGCCTTCTTGGGGATTGCTTATTACGATGGAATCCATTTTCTTGATAAGGTAATCCATATTGAACTGTATACCATCAGAATCCCCACAAATTTTATCAAGTGGGTTCAAGCTGCTCTTATTACCGGTAGAATTCCATACCGTTTGCACTTCAGCCAGATTTATAAATGTAATTTTAGAGAACTCAAAGGCTTTTGGGATGCACAGGGGAAGAGGTCTTTGGATTCAGGCATAGATGAACCTGTCCTCAAGATAACTGCCTTGACTGCGATGAGTTCATAGAGAACAGTACCAGAACATATGGCTGCTCACTTCAGAAAAACCCTTCTCGAGGCGAACACATTTAAGAGATGCCGATATGATGCAAATGGCATACAAAAAAAAAAGAAAAAAGAAAATGTTGAAGAAGTAATATGAAGCTAGAGTGGCAAATGGAAATTAAATGAATGAGGTGCGTCAATCTGAAGCTAGAGTGGCAAAGAATGTAAGTGGGAAGAAGTAATATTAAAGAAAACAAAATAAATTGCAAACTGTATGAAACATATATAAAAGAAAGGAACTACAATAAGTTTAAAATTTAAGCATCGACTGGAAGTAAATGGGCAATTACAATGTTTGATAGTAATCCAGATGCAGGGACCAGTGAAAAGAAAGTCGACTTCCCTAGAATAAAGATGATAATTCAAACAGGCAATCAAAATTTTACGGAAGATAAAGTGGATGCAAAAATTTAGCATCAACGAAAAAATCAGATTAAGACTCGAATGAGCCATATTTAATTTTGCCTTTGATAACCTGAGCAAGAACGGAAATAGAATCTGCAAAGCTTAACAGAACACAAGGAAAAGAAATGTCGGAATAATATATTCCTTTTACTGTAGCACAGGGATGGACTGAGGTTGATACGGGCAACTCAGCACCACCCATCGTGCTTTTAATGGGATAGTAAACAAGAAAAATTCTGAAAATAAGAAAACTTTCAAGAGATGGGGGATGAAGATAAGGGATTTGAAATATGAGCTGCAAATAAAAGAAAACAGATAATGAAAACCAGAAAACGAAATCAAAGGAACTCATAAACGGGAAAAATCGAGAGTGAAAGAAAAGAAAGAGATGCTAAAAATGATCTCAATGAAGGGCGTATCCGTTTATTTGGGGCATAAATAAAACAGGAAGACTCGGACAAAGCAAACAGGGAGGAGGTGAGAAACTTGCCTCTGTCTATCATGGGATTTTCTCCCCTTCGAGCGATTATGGTCTTACTGCTAAGGTGGATCTCCTTACGCGGATTAATCTAGATAGCTGGAAGATCGATCGACCGTAGCCTTATTTTGCAGAAGAGGACTCAATGTTCAGCTGCGTAGTTGATGCTTCGTGATTGAAGCTCTTTCAATCAATGGGGAAGACCAGCAGAGCATAAGAGGATGATAGATCAGAGAGTAAAACTGATCGAAAAGCCAGGAAGCGTCGAAGTGGAGGGGTGAAAACGGGTGCATGCGTGAAGAGAAGAGGGGTGCGGGGATGAAGAAGCGGTGAGTTTAGGGTTCCTCTGCGTGCTTCTCTTAAAGGGGGAGAAGGAGGTTTGAGAGGGAGGGGTTCGGTTGAGGATTGAGGGTTGAGGAAGAGGCAATCCCCGATCGAAGAGTGGATTGTGCGAGACGGGAAGCGATGGAGATTAGGGTTTCAGAAGGTTCGTGAAGGGAAGCCGAGAGAGGGAGAGAGAGAGAGAGCTTGGAAGAAGCTTGCGTGCGAAGCTTTATTTGTGATTTTTTTTATTTTCCAAAAAGAGGCTCCTTCAAAAAGATTTTTCATGGAATGTTTTTTTTAAAATGAGGTTTTTAGCAAAACAAGTTTCAAACAGGGTTTTGAACTGCACATTTTCTAATTTTTGGATTTTTTTGTTGTTTTCTTTTGGCATTTTTCTATATATATATATATATATATATATATATATATATATATATATATATATATATATATATATATATATATATATATATATATATATATATATTGGTGTTTTTAAGATGAATCTCTGAAACTTACGAGAAAACAAAAGGATTTTTGAAATATTTTGTAATTTTTGAAAATATTTACAAGAGAAGGGTTTTTCAAGAGTTTTAACGTTGTTCTTTGGAAAAATCCTTCAAAAAATGGGTTAGAAATGAAAATTGGGCCTGGATTCCAACGAATTAGAAATGAATGGAAATTTTATCAAAAAATTGACCTGATTATTCAAAAGATGAACCCAGAGGCAAAAGGGGAATTTTTTGGAAAATTTGGGGTGTTCACAGATGCCCCTCTTTGCTGCTAAGTCGGTTGTAAGTCGAGCTTAGCGGCAAAGAAAACATGATAAATTTTCTTTAAATGCCCCAGTTAGAAGGTCTGAACTAGGTGTGGAAAAATTGGTTTTGAAAAGCTTTATTTATTAGGTTTTGTACATTACCCTGAAAGGTTTTGGCAAGAACGAAATCCTCGAGAATGAAAGTAATTTGGATAGAAGAAAAATGAGGAAATTGTGATGGGATTTTTGGATGATTATCCTGAAATGGTAAAAGGAGAGATTTTTGAAGAAGTTCTCACGACTGAGACAAAGATAAGAATTTTTTGAAATAGACACAGGTTTAGCCCTTAACCTAGATGGGACAAAGATATTTTGAAAAATCATGATGACACATTTTTTGAAAAATACCTTGTGAGACGAGGTTTAGGTATATTCTTTATTTGAATGGATATATAAAGCATGGATTCCTTGATGGGGAAAACCATGATGGGACTGGGAGAAATATCTCACCAGAATGAGACAATTCTCTTTTAGAAAATATAAACAATGCTAGGTTGCATCAAAATAGATATTGAGCATTTATCTCATTTTTGGATAACCATAAAATTTTGCCAATAAGATGAAATTGCAATTGATTCAAATGCTTGAAAGTGTGCACGTATGTGCGAAAGATATTCCCTCTTTTTACCTAGAGTATTTCTTCCAATGAGGCTAACTCCCTGGATTTCAGAGTCAGAGTCAAATTTTAAAGTTGTTGAGTTTCTTTAAGGAAGTTATTCATTTCTTTGACATGAATAGAGAAGAAATTTCTTAGTTTCATAAAAGGAAGCAGTGAAAAGACATTAATGAAAGGATTTCGAATAAGAAAAGATGATTTATGGCAATTTTGGCAGTTTGATATCCTGAGGCTTTTCCTATAATGATCTTTCTGACACTCTTTTTGAGACATTAAGCTTTTTTGGGTTTTTACATCATCCTTCATTTGGATGTGTCCTGACTTTTCTTTTTTTCTTCGGGGAAGGGTACGTCACAAACTCCTTCATCTTGGAGATGCTCCGATCCTTCTTTTTCTCAGGAATTATACTGGTGATATTGGCTCATTGGTTAAAAATCTCTAGATGATAGCAGCAATCAAATATCTTTTAGGGTTTGTCGGGAAGTTCGGCGCAGTCGCCTTCATCTTGGCGGTGATCTGAACGTTCTCTGGAAGGATCCATCACAAACTCCTTCATCTCAGAGATGATCCAAATCTTCTTTGTCCCCGGGGGTCGAACTCGCATATTCGTCTTCATCTTGACGACAATTGAGAGATCCTCTTTGCGGATATTTGATTGAAGCTTAAATATATGGATAAGGAGATACGCATTGAGTGGATTTTTTTTATCTATCAGGGTATTTCTACTTCCTGATTGCCAAAGAATCGTCTTTAAACATGCGCCATAGCTATGATCAATATTGATTTGCTTCTGGTTTTTCAACATCATTGAATATTTTTTTTCTCTAATCATACCAAGGATATTTCTCACATCCTCTTGGTTGACCAACATAGAAAAGACTTGAATTTTACTCTTTTTCACAAAAAGTTTCACCCTTTTGAAAAGAATACTAGAGGTAATCTGAGGTGATTCTTTTGTGCAATAAAATATTGGAATCAACACATATTTTAGCCGATTGGCAAAGTTTTCGAGAATCCTTTGTGAAATAACTACTCAATATAGATTTTGATACAACCTTAAGCTAAAATTTTGGAAGAAATAACATGAAAATATTGGTTTTATCACACAACATTGACTCAACAGGGACTCAACCTAAGAGTCGTAAAGAATATTTGGATCCGTAGGGATTCATCCTACAGAATGAATTTTTGAAAAATGAAGTTAATTTATTAGGAATTCAACCTAAGAATTGCAAAAGAATTTTTGACCAGTAAGAATTTATCCTACAGACTGAATTTTCGAAAAATGAATTTGGTTCAATAGGAATTCAACCTAAGAACCGCAAAAGAATATAGATCAGTAGGAATTCCACCTACAGATTGATTTTTTTGAAAAATGAAGTTGGTTCAAATAGGAATCTTGAGGACCACAAAAGAATATAGATCGGTAGGAATTCAACCAACAGACTAAAATTTTGAAAAATGAATTTTGGTTCAATAGGAATTCAACCGAAGAACTGGCAAAGAATATACATCAGTAGGAATTCAACCTACAGATTTACTTTTTGAAAAAATGAATTTGGTTCGATAGGAATTCAACCTAAGAATTTTTGAGCGAATTTGTCCTACAAACTGAATTTTCGAATAATGAATTTGGTTGAATAGGAATTCAAACTAAGAACCACAAAAGAATATAGATCAGTAGGAATTCAACCTAAAAATTGGATTTTTGAAGAAATGAATTTGGTTCGATAGGAATTCAACCTAAGAACCGCAAAAGACAGATGGATTGGTAGGAATTCAACCTACAGAGGGAATTTTTGAATTTGGTTCAATAGGAATTCAACCTAAGAACTGCAAAAGAATATTGGATCAGTAGGGATTCATCCTACGGATCAAAATGTTGAAGAATGAATTTGGTTAAATAGGAATTCAACCTAAAAACCACAAAAGAATATTTTGATCAGTAGGAATTCAACCTACAGATCGACTTTGAATGGTCCGAAAGGGGTTCAAAATGAGGACTGTGAATCAGTAGGAGTTCAACCTAAAGATCATTGATCAGTAGGAGTTCAACCTAAAGACCGACTGAAAGAATGGTCCTAAAGGGGTTCAACCTAAGGACTGCAGATCAGTAGGAGTTCAACCTAAAGATCGCGGATCAATAGGGGTTCAATCTAAGGACTGCAAATCAGTAGGAGTTCAACCTAAAGATCGCGGATCAGTAGGGGTTCATCCTAAAGATCAATGGAAGGAAAGGGTCCTAAAGGAGTTCAACCTAAGCACTGCGAATTAGTAGGAGTTCAACCTAAAGATCGCGGATCAATAGGGGTTCAACCTAAAGATCGACGAAAGGGATGATCCTAAAGGAGTTCGACATAAGGACTACGAATCAGTAGGAGTTCAACCTAAAGATCGCGGATCAGTAGGGGTTCAACCTAAAAATTGACGGAAGGAATGGGTCCTAAAGGAGTTCACACTAAGGACTGCGAATCAGTAGGAGTTCAACCTAAAGATCGCGGATCAGTAGGGGTTCAACCTAAAGATCGACAGAAGGAATGGGTCCTAAAGGAGTTCAACCTAAGGACTGCAAATCAGTAGAAGTTCAACTTAAAGATCGCGGATCAGTAGGGGTTCATCCTAAAGATCGACGGAAGGAATGGGTCCTAAAGAAGTTCAACCTAAGGACTGCGAATCAGTAGGAGTTCAACCTAAAGATTGCGGATCAATAGGGCTTCAACCTAAAGATCGACGGAAGGAATGGGTCCTAAAAGAGTTCAACCTAAGGACTGCGAATCAGTAGGAGTTCAACCTAAAGATCGCGGATCAGTAGGGGTTCAACCTAAAAGATCAATGGAAGGAAAGGGTCCTAAAGGAGTTCAACCTAAGGACTGCAAATTAGTAGGAGTTCAACCTAAAGATCACGGATCAGTAGGGGTTCAACCTAAGGACTGCGAATCAGTAGGAGTTCAACCTAAAGATCGCGGATCTGTAGGGGTTCAACCTAAAGATCGATGGAAGGAATGGTCCTAAAGGGGTTCAACCTAAGGACTGTGGATCAGTAGGAGTTCAACCTAAAGATCGCGGATCAGTAGGGGTTCAACCTAAAGATCTACTGGGTTTAAGAAGGAATTTTGGTTCAAGAAGGGATTTAACCTATGAACCACAGGGGTTTAACCTACGAGTTATTGATTCTATAGGGGTTCAACTTAAAGATCTCAATTTAAGATAGAAGGATTCAACTTGCGGATTGAAATAGGCCATCATAGTTAGTTGTATGTGGTCCGGTTTTCAGGATTGACCCCTTATCCTGAACGGGGAAAGTAATAAAAAGAATACCTCATTGAAAGGAGGCATCAGGTTTATCCCTTAACCTGAAAGGGTAAATAAGAAGGAAAAAGGAATACCTCATGGGAAAGAGGCATCAGGTTTTATCCCTTAACTTGAAAGGGTAATTGAAATAAGAATTGACAAGAAAAATTAATAAAATCAATGAAGGATCAATAAAATTGACAAAATTGATAAAGATGAATAAAAAATGATTAGACTGATAAAAATTGACAAATGAAAAGAGTTAAAAAAAGAATTTGTTTGATTCTGCCTGCATGTGGGATCTTTAAAATGAGGTGAGAATGTTTATGAAAAAAATCATTTTTGGAAGGAGGATCAACCTTGAGGTTGATTTTGAAGAATGATCAACACGAGAGTTGATCTGTGAAGAAGAATCAACACGAGGTTTGATTTTTAAGGAAGGATCATCATGAGGGTCGATTCTTTGAAAACAAATGATTTTAAATCGATTTTTGAAAAGGAAAATCAACGCGCTGGTTGATTTTGAAAAAGATTAGATCAAAATTTTAAACTTTTGGTGATCATGATGAAGATTTTGCAAAATTTTTCCGCTTTTTAAGATTTTGAAAAACCCCCATAGGTAATATCATTTCTCTCATGGAGTATTGTCGGGATTGTCTGTGAACACCCCAAATTTTTCAAAGTTTTGTAAAAATGCCCCTTTTGCCCCTAACCCTAATTTCTGAGAAAATCAAGTCATTTCTTCAGATTTTCTGAATTAAAAACCCATATTGACATATTCAAAATCAACTCCGGATCCGAATCCAATATTTTAAATCCATATTTCCTCAAAATCCTGATCCAAACCCATTTTCTAAAGAAATTTTCTTAAAATAGTTTTTAATTCTCAGGAAATTCCTCTCTTTATAAATATTTTTGCAAAAAAAACAAAAAAATTAGTTTAATCTTTGGTTTCTCGTAAAACTTTAGGATTTTATTCTAAAAATACAAAAAAATAAAAAGATAACACCAAAAACCAAAAAAAAAAAAATTGGAAAAATTTTGAGAAAAAAAAATGAATTAGTTTGAACTTTAAAAGTCAAAATTTTTGCTAAAAAGCCCTGAGAGCCTCTTTTTGTAAAAACTCAAAAATTAGAGGGGGTCTTATGCGAAATACTCTTTTAGGGTTTTGAAAACCCTTCGTGAATGAGAAAAGGGGAAAGAGAGCCGCCTCCCTCACTCGGGTATCTCCCCTCTCTCTCCATCGAAACCCTAAAAAGCCCTCTTCATCGCCCTTCTCTTTCTCTCTCCTCCATGGTCGATCGCTCGGACCCCCCTCTTCATCACCCTTCATCCTCAACTACCTACCCTTCCCGAACCTTCCCTTTCTTTTCTCTTTAAAAGGAGCCTGCAGGAAGCTCCATTCCGGGACCGCGTTTCACCCCAGCACCTCTCCACCTTCTTCTCCTTCACGATCGTCTTCACCCCTCTTCTTCCAACTACCTCAACCGAAGGAGTTCAATCGGCTTCAGTCCTCCTGAGTTGAAGTTACAGCAATAAAGGTGTGATCCGACCCCTATTGGCCTCTTCTCTCCGTTCAAACTTAGGAGCTCTGCAACAACCGGCAGGATCTACTGAGAAGAGCCTACCCCATCAGAGCGACGGTAAGTGTTTTTTTTTATTTTCTCTAAGTTATTTTCGATTTTCCTGGTTTTTCTTATTGACGCGCCATGGGAAGTGTTCGAGTTGCCTATAACAACCTCGACACATCCCTGCGCAAAAGTGATGGGATGGCATTAGCCCAACATTATTTTAGATTTTACATTTTCTTTCATTTTGCTGATACGCCTTGCATTTGTTTTTGATTATATACGTCGTCTCCTACCATTCGTAATATCTCCATGGGCTCAATCCCCCTTTTCTTTCGTCAACATCCATCATTTGGGGCACTAAATGATAAAATCGTGTAATGTTGATAATTGATGCTTGTTTCCATACAACTGCATCAATGATAACTTCATTCAACACTTTTGGAGCTAGTGGAATATTGCAGACTCAGAACAGGTGGTTACAAAATCCAGCATCCACGCTGAATCTGGAGGAAAACCACCATGGGACCCTTCAGACGGCATCTATTCCTATGTTCCATTCAATGATTTGGGAATTGGACTGAGTATTCATCATGCTCTCAGCATAATGACGTCCAACAACCCCAGGATATTTTATATTGTTATGATTGAGGTTCTCTTCAGTAGGCTCTAATAATATGCCCCATCCTACGATGGTAAGTCATTTCTCTAGGACACATATTGCATGCTTTTTCTTTCTTTTTCTTTTTTTTTTCTTCTTACCACAATATACCAGTTGCACTTGTACACTTGCGTATACTCTGTGCACATTCTCCCTCATCACATTGCATGTTATCATCTGCAACATCGCACCTCCACTGCACTTTGACTGGTAGCCTCATCACAGTTCACAACATCATTACCATAACACCATCATTAAAGACCATATCAGGTCATATTGCATGCTGGTCTTTGTTAATATCATAAGACATTATCATGGAAATGCATTCCTCCTGTTAGAAGTTATGTGCAGTGCATGTCCATCAATTGCCAAACCAGTTTGTCGATCTGGTTTGATTGCATTGTGTGGATCTATCACTATTTGTTTAGTTCAGCAGATTCATAAGCTGTTGAATTTTTTTTTTTCTGTACAGGGACATGGGTGCGTGTATTTGAAGAAGAACGGATGCTCATAGTTAGAATTCCACTATCTCTTAAATGCCATTTCTTACAAGGCAATGTGTTTTCATTCTGCAGATACCCATTCCTTGCCACTGCTCACAGGGCAATGTGCTTTCATGAACTACTTTTATTTTGCTTACATTCTGCAGATGTCCATTAATCGCCATTGCTTACAGGGCAATGTGTTTTCGTGAACTACTTTTATTTGCTTACATTCTGCAGATGTCCATTGATTGCCATTGCTTACAGGGCAATGTGTTTTCATAAATTACTTTTACTTTCTTACATTCTGCCGATGTCCATTAATTGCCATCGCTTACAGGGCAATGTATTTTCATGAATTACTTTTTTATTTACTTACACTCTGCAGATGTCCATTGATGTCCTTGATAATGTGAGGAATCTGAAATCTCTGTTTTGTTATTCCCCTTTCTTGATTATTTGGTTCCTTGGTTATTATTATTATTTTTTTTTTCTTTTCTGTTCTTCTTTACTTTGCCACATTCAGCACGTTCATGTGGATTTTACCAATATATATATATATATATGGCCAATTCTTTTCCTTATTTTGTTTTATGAATGGCATCCACGGCACAATCCTCATATTAGCCTAGCAAAATTCAGTTATGCAGCATCTTACAGACCTCCCACATGGGTTACAGGTAGTTGGTTTCTGTCTGTCTATTTTGTTCTTTGTTAGGGCATGACCAGCGCATGCGTGGGAACTGATTTTCCCTTGCCATCATATGTGTCGATTGTTGAGTGCCAAAGACAACCATTTTCCTTGGCTGTTGGGCTAAATTTGTCTCTGTCTTGCACTCCAGCACTTACCATCCATTCATCATCGTTGTTATCATGTGGCAACATTTCCCATTTCCGGCCTCACAACATGCAGGGCCTTCATAGCAGTTTGCAGAATTTTCTGCAAAAGGCACTATGCATTGTTCCCCTTTCCATACCCCCTGCCATGAGTGTCTCAAACGACACTCTGCTGTTACCAGCCCAATAACATCCCTTGCGCAATGCTTTTGTGTTCCCATGTAGATATAGCTCACTACTAGTATCGCTGCACTTGTATAGTTCCTTCTTATTTGCCATTTCACCTATGTACACGTGCGTATATATATGTATGTACATTCATATATGTATATCTGTACGCATATAAATATACATATAAATATACATATAAATATATATATACATATATATATATATATAAATGTATGTATATAAGTGTATATCATTTTCATCTTTCTACACTTTAGGTCTTAAATATCTTTGCTTATGATCAATTTTACCATTGGCATCTTTTGAGATATATGTGACATGTACAACATCTCCTCTAAATTTTAATACTAACCAAGCGTCTTTTTGTAGGGAATACATGAAGAATATCACTACTTGGAATGATGAATTCAAAAAATGTTGTAATAGTTAGATTTTAAATGAGAATTTACATTTCTTGTTTTAGATAGAATGTATGAGCATGCATATATATTAGAAATTGCTTGTTTTCATATCATTTTTCTCCTTTATTGCAAAATTTCACAATGGTGAAACACGAATGGCACGTGCACCATTTCATAAGAAGTAAATTAATCCTAAGTTGATGATTTACATCAACGACCATAGTCGGGCTGTAAACAAGACTTAGGATTTTTATCTTTTACGAAATAACATTGGATCCACACTGGATCCATTTTCAAAATTCATCATATTTCCTTAAATATTTTCTTCTTCTATCAGAATTTAACTTAAAATTAATTCAAAATATATACCAATGGCCATAGTCAGGGTATATTGAGAGTTAATTTCATTTTAAATTCTATAAAAGCACCAAATGTGTTTCATTCTTCACCTGAGCTTAAATATAGATTATTATATAATACATTCAATGACCATAGTCAAGGATGTATTGTATCTTCAATCTTATTTTAACTCATTTAAAGAATGGAATAGCTTTTCATAATCCAATTTCAAAATTCTTTAAATTCATTCATCATTTAGGATAGAACTGCATCATATTTTCAAAATTATTTTTTTGAAACTCCAAGTGATGTAAATACTTTCTTCAATCAATCTTCAATCATATTCATCTTTTTCAATTCTATTTCATTTTCCATCTCAGAGTCCAATTTAAGTTTGAGATTTCAATTTCATTTCATGTTCAAAAATCCCAATTCATTTTCAAAGTTCAATTTTACTTTGAAAATTCAAATTCATTTTCAAAAGCTCCAATCAAACTCAAGGTTCAATTTTAACTTTGAGATTCTTGATTCATTTCAAGCTTCAAATCCCAGGACTAAATTGACTTAGGATTCATCTGTATATTCAACATTCAATTTCTAAAATTCCTTTTCCCAAATTCAAATCAGACTTGGAAATTCTTGATTCCTCTTCTGAAATTAACTCCAAGTCTATTTTAAGATCCAAAATTCAACACTCATATTGAATCTCAGACTTCAGATCCAATTTTTCTTTAGGATCCAAAATTCAACACTCATATTGGATCTCAGACTTCAGATCCAATTCCTCTTTAGGATCCAGGATTCAACTCTCATATTGGATCTCGGACTTCAGATCCAATTCCTCTTTAGGATCCAGAGTCCAATTCCACTTTTTGGATCTCAGACTTCAGATCCAATTCCTCTTTAGGATCCAAACTCCAATTCCACTCTTGGATCTCAGACTTCAGATCCAGAGTCCAACTCTACACTGGATCTCAGACTTCAGATCCAAATCCATTTAGGATCCAGAACCAAATTCTACTTTTGATTTTAGACTTCAGATCCAATTTCATCTTAGGATCCAGACTCCAATCTCACTTTGGATCTCAGACTTCAGATCCAAATCCATTTAGGATCTAGAACCAAATTCTACTTTGGATCTTAGACTTCAGGTCCAAATCCATCTTAGGATCCAGAACCCAATTCTACATCGGATCTCGGATCCCAGATCTTAAGTCCATTTTAAGATCCAATTCCTAAATTCTAGATTTCAAATCCAATTCATTTTCAGATCTCGTCTGAATCCATTTCTACTTTCTATATCATTTGGATCTCTCAAGCCTGTCCTGATTTCAAAATCTTAAGATTACATTTTTCATCTTCTTCTCTTAAATCCATGATTAAATTCAAAGTCCATTTCTGACTTTGAAATTCCATTTTATTTCATTTTAAGACTTCAAATCTTTCTCTTCAAAATATATATTTATTTCCCAAAAATTCTGAAAACTTAGAACTTCTCTGATCTATCTCAAGTTCTAAAGTTAAATTCAAACATTTCTTCACTCCTTTACCAAGTTCATCTCAGAATACTTGGAAATTTCTAAATCAATTTTCAAAAGAGCATACATCCTTGCATTGCACAAGTATGATTCTTTGTGCATTTAGATCTTTAGGATAAATTCTTAGATTATATTTAGGCAAAGCAAAAGGCATAGATTCGATCCTTGGTTCGATTACCCCTGGTAAAGGCGCCAGGAACGGTCGAACCTCGTACCGACGAGCGAATCCCGTCTCTCTATTTTCCCGCAATATTTTCAAAACGGAGGCGAGTTAAATTTCTAAATTCTTTTCAAATCAAGGTAAAGTGAAAACCCGCAAAATAGTTCATCTTCTCTCTTTCTTTCTTTCTTTTCTCTTCTCTCTTTCTTTTCTTTCTTTTATCCTTCTCCCTTCAAAAAGGAGGAGAATAGAGGTTAGAAAAGGAAAAGAGAAGGAAGAGAGAGAAACCAACAAGAGAATAGGAAAAAATTTGTGATGATCACAGATTTGGCGACCGAGATGGAACTTGTCTTCGTCCGGTTGAATTTATGCCTTTGCTTTGCCTTTATATAAATCTAAGTCTTTATTCTAACATATGTCAGCTACATTTTCATGCAAACCTTAGGAAGCCTAGATTTTGTCCTAAGCTGACATCATTATATATAGGATCTAAGTATGGTTTGGTAGGAGCATATTGAGGAGATTATCCATGTTCACATTAGACTTAGGTCTTAAATACAACTCTCCTCAATTTTAGGGATTGAATGCAAACAATGTATGCAAGTGTATGCTTCTCTTTTTAAATCTATCTCTTTAGTACTTGCATTAGAGCCTTCTGATTTTATTGCATGTTGATCATATTTTGAAAACATCCCTACCTATATTGTCCCGGTCTTCACGTTGCTGGGCTGTCTCACTGAACCATAGTTCGGGAGAGAGCCTCACAACTAGACCACTTATTTGGGTTCGCGCCCCCCTACCACGTACCTAAGGGCCATAGTCCGAGGTATATCGGTAGGTGCTCAAGGATGTTGGGAAGCCTTTACCTTAGAACCGAAGAAATATCTTATATGCCACGTACTTCGAGCTTCGGTTTGAGTATATCGGCATACCTTGATTGGAATCAGATGATATAAATCTTAGAGTTAGGATTAAGGTCCTATCAGCCATTTCAAATATTGCATATAGAGTCAGCTTTAGGGAATGCTGTTTGTATATCCTTGCTTGTATATCTGTGATTGTGTGATATTTTATATCTTCCTTATATTTTCCAAAACCCTGGGTATATGTTTCAAAATGTCCTCTTTATTTTTAAAACCCAGGTGTATTTTTCTTTATCCTTTTCTTCTTCTTCTTCTAAAATTTCTTCCAAATTCTTCTGATCCTGCCTGCAAGTTCTTCAAAATTTTAAATCCTTACCATTTATTCTCAAAATTCCATTTTTCCTTTTATTTTTCTTCTGTTTTTATATTCTTGTTTATATTTTCATAAAAATCTCTTTCCATCAAGAGATATCCTTTTCAAAATAATATTTTCTTTTCATATTTTCAGTTGGTTACTCTCCCTCGTAGAGTAAACAACGCAATTGTCACAAATTTGGTGGCGACTCAATCCCTAGTAATGGGATACAATTAAATTTTTAACCTAAATCCTTCCTCTTTGTCAAAATATCTCCAAAAATTTCTTTGGTCTAAAAATCTCCACTTTTCCTCCAGAGAGAGTTCTGATATTTAAAAAATGGTCACTACAAGAGGGGGAAAAGAAACAGATCCTCAACTCAGCGACAGTGAGGCGGAAGAGATGAGCTCTCCTAAATCAGTCAGGGGACAGGGTCAGAACAAGAAAGATGATATCGACCCCGCTATGTATGACATGTTCCAAAAGATGATGGCAAGGATGATGTCGGAGCAAGCTGAGGCCAAGCTGAAAGAGGCAGCTCCTAAAAGCAAGCTGAAGAAGAAGCCTGTGAAAAAGACAATCAGAATCATCAAAAAGAAGGTGCAGCCAGACACTACTTCCGATGAATCAGAGTCAGTCGAGGAAGAATCGGAAGAGGAAGAGCAGATTGTCTACAAGTAGAATCCTCCGAGACAGTCTGTAAAGATAGTTGCGGAAGAGCCCGAATCTGTCAACAAGCCCAAGTCTGGGGCTCCAGCAGAAGACTTGATGAGCAAGCAGATGAAGGAAATGAGTCGAGCAATCAAGGACATTCAAGCCAAGGGTAAGGGCAAGCAGACCTACACCGGCGAAGATTTTTATGATGGTCTAGATGGGGATGATAATCTAGAGAATCTTCCCCGCAAGTTTCTCAAATTTGACGGGACTGGCAACCCTAAAGCCCACTTAGCCACATTTTATGCAGAGTGCAGCCGTTTCAGAAAAGACAACAGGGCTCTGTTCATTTGCTTTCCCCGCAGTCTGGAGGGTATAGCAGCCAGGTGGTATGCGGACCACATCAATCCTATTGAACTACGAGAGTTCGATAAAGTAGTCAATTTGTTCGTTTTTTATTCAACACTGAGGTTTCCCCTACGCTCAATCACCTTTACAACCTAAAGCAGAATGAGACAGAAAGAGCAGGAGAGTTCATCCACAGGTGGAGAAGTACCTGCAACAAGATGAAAGTTCCCATTCCAGAGGAGCATGCATTGCAAATAATCCTCAGCAATTTCTCTCAGCCCCTGAGAAGCCTCATTGCCACTTCTCCAGCAAAATCCTTTTTCAAGTTGATTGAACGAGCCGAATGGCTCGAGGCAGGAATAGAGAGTGGGCTTTACGAGGGCATGCCTCTTGCCAAAAATATCCAAGATCAGAAAAAGAAAGCGCAGTTCACTCATGCAGCTGATACCTCTGGCAATGATCATGACAGTAGCAGAAGAAACAAAAATGACAGCAAGGTTGGCCAGAACCACGGCGCAGCTCAAAGGGAGAAGTCTTCCAAGCAGAATAACAAGCCGTCTCAGTCTAACTTTCTGCAAAAGGAGAAGATAAAGCGCGAAGGTTGGAGTAATGACCGTGAGTTCACTCCTCTAAAGCAAACGCTCGAAGAAGCCCTTGAATTCATGTTGGCCAAAGGATTGGTTAAACTTCCAAAAGTCGCGGATCCTCCCACGGTCATGGGAAGGTTCACAAATCAGTTTTGCAAGTTTCATCGAGCAGTGGGGCATGACACCGATCACTGCTTCGTCTTCAAAAATATTGTTCAGGATTGCGTCGACAAGAATCTCTTTGCTGAAGATGAAGAGGAAGATGACCTAGCCGTCATGACCAAGTCTCTCCCCGGCTACTCAGAAGACTGAAGATGTTAGAATTCTCCTACCTTTTCCCTTTTTGCCAAGTCATCTTGTAGGGGGCTAGTCAGCCCAGTCCTTTTGTGACCTTTTGGTCAAAGTGTTTGTAAATATTTCAGTTCTTTGTTATCAGTTTTGCTCGTCAATGAAATGTCAATTTTCCTTTATATCTCTAAATATCCCAATACTTTCTTCCTCTGCCACATAGGGGCATTTGCTTTTGAAAATCTATATTTCAAAAATCTCTTCATCAGCTTCTGTTAAAATTACATTTAAATTCCTGTTCTTTTCAGAATGCGGGACCAATCCTGACATCATTCATGAGAGAAATGATATTACCTATGAGGGCTTTTCCAAAAATCATGAAATTTTAAAAATCTTCGTTATGACCAAGGAATTCAAATATTCCTTGGTCTAACCTTTGACAAAAAAAAAATCAACCCTCGTGTTGATCATATCTTCAAAATAAGTCTTTCAAACCATTATATTGAAAGATCAACCCTTGTGTTGGTCTTATCTTCCAAAATGAATTTTAAAACCTTTATGTTCAAAGATAAACCCTTGTGTTGGTCTTATCTTTCAAAATGGATTTCAAATCTTTATAGATCAACCCTTATCTTTCAAAGTGGATTTCAAAACCTTTATATTCAAAGATCAATCTTTGTATTGATCTTATCTTCCAAGATGGATTTCAAATCTTTTTATTCAAAAGATCAACCCTTTGCGTTGGTCTTATCCTCCAAAATTGATCTCAAAACTTTTCAAAGATCAACCCCTGTGTTGGTCTTATCTTCCAGGATTGGGTTTTAAATCATTATATTTAAAGATCAACCCCTGCGATTGATCTTATCTTCCAAGGTCGATTTTTAAACATTATCTTCAAAAGATCAACTCTTGTATTGATCTTATTATCAATTTCGAACTGTTATTTTTAGAAATCAGATCTACTGTTGATCTTCTGCTTCAAAATTAGATTTCAAAACCGTTGCCTTCGAAAATTAACCCTCATGATGATCTCTCATGTTTGATTTAAAGGATCAGATCTTGCGCTGATCATTCTTCTTGTGGTGGATTTTCTTCCCCTAAAATGATTTCTCATTTATCCCTTAAATGAACATTTTCCTTTCAAGATCCCATATGCAGGCAGGATCAGAAAAACTCCTTTTTCTCGAATCTTATAAATTTTCAGTTAAATTTGATATTTTTATCTGTTTCATTCATTTTATTCATATCTTATCAAGTTTACATCAATTTTATCAAGTTTACATCAATTTTATCAAGTTTTATCAAGTTTATCAAATATTTCTTTAAATTTCCAGTAAATTTTATCAATCTTCTTACCCTTTCAGGTTAAGGGATAAACCTGATGCCTCTTTCCCATGAGGTATTTCCTTTATTCTTATATTTCCCGCTCAGGTTAAGGGATAAACCTGACCCTCGTTGTCCGAGGTGTTCCCATTCAGGATAAGGGACAATCCTGAAACCCCTCGTAGGAGCCACAATGCTACCTATGAGGATTCTTTCGTAAATACAAGTTTGGCCAATCTTTATTGATTCTCTAGATTTATATCAATTTTCCTTCATTTTACTTTTCTTAAAATCAGGATAAAAGGATAATCCTGAAACCCCTCATAGGAGCAACAATGTTACCTGTGAGAATTCCTTTCCAAAATAAATTTTCAAAATTTCTTTCCTTTCTTCTTCTCCATTTTTATAAATTTTATTTTCTCCCCTTTCCGGTTAAGGGGTAAAACTGAATCATTCCTTTCTAAATTCTCATCAAATGTCTATTCCATTTCCCCTTCAGGATAAGGGAAAATCCTGAAAACGCCGACAATCATTCTTGCTCAAATCACAAGTATCTTAAAGAATGTCGGTGTCCCCTTTTTTCTTCAAATCTCCATCAGAAAACCCAGTACTTACACTGGGGCATTTTTGAAGAATTCAGTACTCATACAGGTAAGCCTAGCACTCATGCTAGTGCCTGGTTGACCGATCAGTTAGCCTCTCAGGATCAGTCTTTTGCACTGACCCTTCATCAAAAATCAGAGCTCTAAATCCAATGTCGATCTTCGGGTCATTCAAGTCTCAAATTCAAGCCTTCATGTTACAATCTTTCCTCGATTTTCCTTAAATTCTGCCAGTCTTCTATCCATTCTCATCAACTCTCCTTTGAAGATTCGAGTTTTCGACTCGAACTTCCAACTCTTTCCTTTGAGATTCGAGCCTTGACTCGAATTTTTCAATTCTCCTTCGAAGGTTTGGGTTTTTACTCAAGTCTTCTGTTCCTTCACAAATCTGAACCTTTCCAGTTTTCCCCTGAAATTCAGGCCCTGGCCCGAACTTTCCAACTTTCCTTCAAAAATTTGAGTTTTAAATTTTCTGGCCTTTAGTAAATAAACCTTCAAAATTTTGATTCAAGCCCTGACTCGAACCTTCCTGCTTCCCTTCGAAAATTTGAGTTTTGTCTCAAGTTTTCTTGCCTTCAATAAATGAACTTTCAAGTTTTCCTTTGAGATTTGAGCCCTGACTCAAACCTTCCTGCTGTCCTTCGAAAATTTGAGTTTTATCTCGAGTTCTCTTGCCTTCGATAAATGAACTTTCAAGTTTTCCTTTGAGATTCGAGCCCTGACTCGAACCTCCCAGTTTTCCTTTGAAAATTCGAGTTTTACTCGAATTTCCCTGTTTTCCTTGTAGAATCCGAGTCCTGATACTCTTTTCAAAGGATTACCTTCAAAATCCAGTTTTATATCAAGCTTACCTTCAGAACTTTAAATTCACATTTACCTTCAGAATTCAACCTCATGTTGGATTCTTCTCCAGAATCCCACTGATATGTCAAAATTCGATGTTAAGCAAAGTTTTTCGTCATCAAGGATTTCAGGAATATCTTGCCAAATTGCCATAAAATAGTTGTTGATCTCAAACTCTTGTTACATAAAGAATTTCCTCCAATCTCCTTTAGTATTCCTTCCAAAAGGGTGAAGCTTTTGTGAAGAAAGGCTCAAAACTTCAAATTTTCTGTTGGTCAACCAAGAGGATGAAGAAAAATCTTCGACATGACCGGCGAAAGAAATATTCGATGATGCTGAAAAGTCATAAATGAGCTGATATTGATCGTAGCTATGGCACATTCTTAAAGATTACTCTTTGGCAATAAGACAGTGGAAATATCCTGAGCAGTCAAAAAAGGACCTACCCAATCCATATATATATATATCCTCAGTCCTTCAAAGTTGCAAATCAAATATCCGTAAAAGGGATCTCTCAATTGTCGTCAAGATGAAGGCGAATTAAGCGAGTAGACCCCCGGGGCTAAAGAAGATTTGAAACATCTCCAAGATGACGGAGTTTATGACGGATCCTTCCAGGGAAAGTTCGGATCACCGTCGAGATGAAGGCGGATGTGATGGACCTACCGACAAACCATAAAAGATATTTGATTCCAGCTATCATCTAAGTACCTTTGAGCCAATACCATCATATGTAATCCCTGAGATAAATGAAGGATCGAAACATCTCCAAGATGAAGGAGTTTGTGACGTACCCTTCCCTGAAAAAGAGAGAAAAGTCAGGACATCTCTAAAATGAAGGATGATGTAAAAGCCCAAGAAAGCCCCATGACTCAAAAGAGTGCAAAAAGATCATCATGGGAAAGTGCCCAGGATATCAAACTGCAAAGAATCTTCTTTATCTATGTGAAATTCTTCTATCAATATCTTTTCATTCAAGTACTTTTATGAAGCTAAGAATATTTCCTTTCCTTTTATGTCAAGGAAATTGATAGCATCCTTGAAGAAAAATCAACAACAAAATTTGACTTTGTTCCTGGATTCTATAGAGTTAACCTAGTTGGGGGTAATACTCTAGGTGGAAGAGGGAACGTCTTTCAAAAAGTGCTTACCTTCAATTACCTTGTCATTTTGGCAAAATTTTCCAGCTTTCCTGATGAGAAATAAAAGAACTTGACATCTGTTTGGATATATTGGTGTTGCCTTTTCCTCCCTTCGCGTAGTCGAAAGAGTTGCCTTCCCCGTCTTTCGCTTTGTCGAGAGACTTGCCTTCTCCTTGATGAAAGGATTGCCTTCTCCGTCTTTCGCTTTGTCGAAAGACTCGCCTTCTCCTTGATGAAAGGATTGCCTTCTCCGTCTTTCGCTTTGTCGAGAGACTTGCCTTCTCCTGGATGAAAGGATTGCATTCTCCGTCTTTCGCTTTGTCGAGAGACTTGCCTTCTCCTTGATAAAAGGATTGCCTTCTCCGTCTTTCGCTTTGTCGAAAGACTCGCCTTCTCCTTGATGAAAGGATTGCCTTCTCCGTCTTTCGCTTTGTCGAGAGACTCGCCTTCTCCTTGATAAAAGGATTGCCTTCTCCGTCTTTTGCTTTGTCGAAAGACTCGCCTTCTCCTTGATAAAAGGATTGCCTTCTCCGTCTTTCGCTTTGTCGAGAGACTTGCCTTCTCCTTGATAAAAGGATTGCCTTCTCCGTCTTTCGCTCTATCGAGAGACTCGCCCTCTCCTTGATTAAATGATCGCCTTCCTCGTCTTTCGCTTTGTCGAGAGACTTGCCTTCTCCTTGTTAAAAGGATTGCCTTCTTCATATTTCACATCTTACATTCTCCTTACCTAAAGGATTGCCTTCTTCATATCTTACATTTTACATTCTCCTTGTTAAAAGGATTGCCTTCTTCATATTTCACATCTTACATTTTCCTTACCTAAAGAATTGCCTTCTTCATATCTTACATTTTACATTCTCCTTGTTAAAAGGATTGCCTTCATCATATTTCACATCTTACATTCTCCTTACCTAAAGGATTGCCTTCTTCATATCTTACATTTTACATTCTCCTTGTTAAAAGGACTTCCTTCTTCATATTTTGCTTTTACCTTCTCCTGTCCAAAAGATTTGCCCTCTTCCATCTTTTGTCTTGTCAATAGATTTGTCTCCTTGATAAAGGGTTCGCCTTATTCATCTTTCATTCCATCGAAAGATTCATCTCCTGTCACCTTATTCATCGATTTGTCTCACATATCCTTATTTCCATCTCTTACATTTCCCATAAAAGTTGTCTCATCTCTCTTGTCCCATCACGGTTTTCAAGAAATCCGTATGGTTGTTCCACTCAGGTTAAGGGTCAAAACCTGTACTCCCTGCGAGAGGTCATTAAATTCAAAAGTTGATTTAGTCTCAGCAATGAGACGTCCAAGTTCATCCTTTTTTTTAAAGCTTTAGGGAGCCCCATTTTCTTCCTCCTTTCGCAAAAACCCCTTTCGGATTTGTTCGCCCAAACTCCGAAGGTCCCATCATGGTTTCTTCATTCGAGGATTCCATTTTGGTCGTCCCCTTCAAGTTAAGGGTTAAGCCTGAACCTCGCCCCTCGAGGTATTTTTCCTTTTTCAGGTTTGGGTTAAACCTGAGTCTCGTTTCGACGAGGTGTTTTCCTCCAGTCCCATCATGGTTCTTCCCATCGAAGAATCCATGCTTCATATATCTATCCAAGAACAAGATCCTATTTTGAGCTTTATCTCGCGAGGCATTTCTCTCAAAATGTCCCATCGAGGTCTGCTTATATTCCTTTCCCCGTCCAAATTATCTTGATATATCTTTGTCCCATCCAGGTTAAGGGTTAGACCTGAGTCATTTCAAAAGTTGATCTTGTCTCACCCACGAGACTTGATCTAAATTCTTACCTTTCATCATTTTGGGATCATCGCCCAAAGTCCCATCACGATTTCCTCATTTCTATTACTTGATCACATCATCTTCGAGGATTGCGTCTCCCCAAAACCATTTAGGACAAGGTTCTAAGCGTGAGAAGCCATATTTTCAAAATAATTCTTCCATACCAAGTTCAGATCTGCTGACTGGGGCATTTTCAAAATTTGGAGTGTTTTCTTTGCCACTAAGCTCGGCTCTCAACCGGCTTAGTAGCAAAGAGGGGCATCTGTGAACACCCCAAATTTTTCAAAGTTTTGTAAAAATGCCCCTTTTGCCCCTAACCCTGTTTTATGAGAAAATCAAGTCATTTCTTCAGATTTTCTGAATTAAAAACCCATATTGACATATTCAAAATCAACTCCGGATCCGAATCCAATATTTTAAATCCATATTTCCTCAAAATCCGGATCCAAACCCATTTTCTGAAGAAATTTTCTCAAAATAGTTTTTAATTCTCAGGAAATTCCTCTCTTTATAAATATTTTTGCAAAAAAAACAAAAAAATTAGTTTAATCTTTGGTTTCTCGTAAAACTTTAGGATTTTATTCTAAAAATACAAAAAAATAAAAAGATAACACCAAAAACCAAAAAAAAAAAAAAGTGGAAAAATTTTGAGAAAAAAAAATGAATTAGTTTGAACTTTAAAAGTCAAAATTTTTGCTAAAAAGCTCTGAGAGCCTCTTTTTGTAAAAACTCAAAAATTAGAGGGGGTCTTATGCGAAATACTCTTTTAGGGTTTTGAAAACCCTTCGTGAATGAGAAAAGGGGAAAGAGAGCCGCCTCCCTCACTCGGGTATCTCCCCTCTCTCTCCACCGAAACCCTAAAAAGCCCTCTTCATCGCCCTTCTCTTTCTCTCTCCTCCATGGTCGATCGCTCGGACCCCCCTCTTCATCACCCTTCATCCTCAACTACCTACCCTTCCCGAACCTTCCCTTTCTTTTCTCTTTAAAAGGAGCCTGCAGGAAGCTCCATTCCGGGACCGCGTTTCACCCCAGCACCTCTCCACCTTCTTCTCCTTCACGATCGTCTTCACCCCTCTTCTTCCAACTACCTCAACCGAAGGAGTTCAATCGGCTTCAGTCCTCCTGAGTTGAAGTTACAGCAATAAAGGTGTGATCCGACCCCTATTGGCCTCTTCTCTCCGTTCAAACTTAGGAGCTCTGCAACAACCGGCAGGATCTACTGAGAAGAGCCTACCCCATCAGAGCGACGGTAAGTGTTTTTTTTTTTATTTTCTCTAAGTTATTTTCGATTTTCCTGGTTTTTCTTATTGACGCGCCATGGGAAGTGTTCGAGTTGCCTATAACAACCTCAACACATCCCTGCGCAAAAGTGATGGGATGGCATTAGCCCAACATTATTTTAGATTTTACATTTTCTTTCATTTTGCTGATACGCCTTGCATTTGTTTTTGATTATATACGTCGTCTCCTACCATTCGTAATATCTCCATGGGCTCAATCCCCCTTTTCTTTCGTCAACATCCATCATTTGGGGCACTAAATGATAAAATCGTGTAATGTTGATAATTGATGCTTGTTTCCATACAACTGCATCAATGATAACTTCATTCAACACTTTTGGAGCTAGTGGAATATTGCAGACTCAGAACAGGTGGTTACAAAATCCAGCATCCACGCTGAATCTGGAGGAAAACCACCATGGGACCCTTCAGACGGCATCTATTCCTATGTTCCATTCAATGATTTGGGAATTGGACTGAGTATTCATCATGCTCTCAGCATAATGACGTCCAACAACCCCAGGATATTTTATATTGTTATGATTGAGGTTCTCTTCAGTAGGCTCTAATAATATGCCCCATCCTACGATGGTAAGTCATTTCTCTAGGACACATATTGCATGCTTTTTCTTTCTTTTTCTTTTTTTTTTCTTCTTACCACAATATACCAGTTGCACTTGTACACTTGCGTATACTCTGTGCACATTCTCCCTCATCACATTGCATGTTATCATCTGCAACATCGCACCTCCACTGCACTTTGACTGGTAGCCTCATCACAGTTCACAACATCATTACCATAACACCATCATTAAAGACCATATCAGGTCATATTGCATGCTGGTCTTTGTTAATATCATAAGACATTATCATGGAAATGCATTCATCCTGTTAGAAGTTATGTGCAGTGCATGTCCATCAATTGCCAAACCAGTTTGTCGATCTGGTTTGATTGCATTGTGTGGATCTATCACTATTTGTTTAGTTCAGCGGATTCATAAGCTGTTGAAATTTTTTTTTTCTGTACAGAGACATGGGTGCGTGTATTTGAAGAAGAACGGATGCTCATAGTTAGAATTCCACTATCTCTTAAATGCCATTTCTTACAAGGCAATGTGTTTTCATTCTGCAGATACCCATTCCTTGCCACTGCTCACAGGGCAATGTGCTTTCATGAACTACTTTTATTTTGCTTACATTCTGCAGATGTCCATTAATCGCCATTGCTTACAGGGCAATGTGTTTTCGTGAACTACTTTTATTTGCTTACATTCTGCAGATGTCCATTGATTGCCATTGCTTACAGGGCAATGTGTTTTCATAAATTACTTTTACTTGCTTACATTCTGCCGATGTCCATTAATTGCCATAGCTTACAGGGCAATGTATTTTCATGAATTACTTTTTTATTTACTTACACTCTGCAGATGTCCATTGATGTCCTTGATAATGTGAGGAATCTGAAATCTCTGTTTTGTTATTCCCCTTTCTTGATTATTCGGTTCCTTGCTTATTATTATTATTTTTTTTTTTTCTGTTCTTCTTTACTTTGCCACATTCAGCACGTTCATGTGGATTTTACCAATATATATATATATATATATGGCCAATTCTTTTCCTTATTTTGTTTTATGAATGGCATCCACAACACAATCCTCATATTAGCCTAGCAAAATTCAGTTATGCAGCATCTTACAGACCTCCCACATGGGTTACAGGTAGTTGGTTTCTGTCTGTCTATTTTGTTCTTTGTTAGGGCATGACCAGCGCATGCGTGGGAACTGATTTTCCCTTGCCATCATATGTGTCAATTGTTGAGTGCCAAAGACAACCATTTTCCTTGGCTGTTGGGCTAAATTTGTCTCTGTCTTGCACTCCAGCACTTACCATCCATTCATCACCGTTGTTATCATGTGGCAACATTTCCCATTTCCGGCCTCACAACATGCAGGGCCTTCATAGTAGTTTGCAGAATTTTCTGCAAAAGGCACTATGCATTGTTCCCCTTTCCATACCCCCTGCCATGAGTGTCTCAAACGACACTCTGTTGTTACCAGCCCGATAACATCCCTTGCGCAATGCTTTTGTGTTCCCATGTAGATATAGCTCATTACTAGTATCGCTGCACTTGTATAGTTCCTTCTTATTTGCCATTTCACCTATGTACACATGCGTATATATATGTATGTACATTCATATATGTATATCTTTACGCATATAAATATACATATAAATATATATATATACATATATATAAATGTATGTATATAAGTGTATATCATTTTCATCTTTCTACACTTTAGGTCTTAAATATCTTTGCTTATGATCAATTTTAGCATTGGCATCTTTTGAGATATATGTGACATGTACAAAATCTCCTCTAAATTTTCATACTAACCAAGCGTCTTTTTGTAGGGAATACATGAAGAATATCACTACTTGGAATGGTGAATTCAAAATATGTTGTAATAGTTAGATTTTAAATGAGAATTTACATTTCTTGTTTTAGATAGAATGTATGAGCATGCATATATATTAGAAATTGCTTGTTTTCATATCATTTTTCTCCTTTATTGCAAAATTTCACAATGGTGAAACACGAATGGCACGTGCACCATTTCATAAGAGGTAAATTAATCCTAAGTTGATGATTTACATCAACGACCATAGTCGGGATGTAAACACGACTTAGGATTTTTATCTTTTACGAAATAACATTGGATCCACACTGGATCCATTTTCAAAATTCATCATATTTCCTTAAATATTTTCTTTTTTTATCAGAATTTAACTTAAAATTAATTCAAAATATATACCAATGGCCATAGTCAGGGTATATTGAGAGTTAATTTCATTTTAAATTCTATAAAAGCACCAAATGTGTTTCATTCTTCACCTGAGCTTAAATATAGATTATTATATAATACATTCAATGACCATAGTCAAGGATGTATTGTATCTTCAATCTTATTTTAACTCATTTAAAGAATGGAATAGCTTTTCATAATCCAATTTCAAAATTCTTTAAATTCATTCATCATTTAGGATAGAACTGCATCATATTTTCAAAATTACTTTTTCGAAACTCCAAGTGATGTAAATACTTTCTTCAATCAATCTTCAATCCTATTCATCTTTTTCAATTCTATTTCATTTTCCATCTCAGAGTCCAATTTAACTTTGAGATTTCAATTTCATTTCATGTTCAAAAATCCCAATTCATTTTCAAAGTTCAATTTTACTTTGAAAATTCAAATTCATTTTCAAAAGCTCCAATCAAACTCAAGGTTCAATTTTAACTTTGAGATTCTTGATTCATTTCAAGCTTCAAATCCCAGGACTAAATTGACTTAGGATTCATCTGTATATTCAACATTCAATTTCTAAAATTCCTTTTCCCAAATTCAAATCAGACTTAGAAATTCTTGATTCCTCTTCTGAAATTAACTCCAAGTCTATTTTAAGATCCAAAATTCAACACTCATATTGGATCTCAGACTTCAGATCCAATTTCTCTTTAGGATCCAAAATTCAACACTCATATTGGATCTCAGACTTCAGATCCAATTCCTCTTTAGGATCCAGGATTCAACTCTCATATTGCATCTCGGATTTCAGATCCAATTCCTCTTTAGGATCCAGAGTCCAATTCCACTTTTTTGGATCTCAGACTTCAGATCCAATTCCTCTTTAGGATCCAAACTCCAATTCCACTCTTGGATCTCAGACTTCAGATCCAGAGTCCAACTCTACACTGGATCTCAGACTTCAGATTCAAATCCATTTAGGATCCAGAACCAAATTCTACTTTGGATCTTAGACTTCAGATCCAATTTCATCTTAGGATCCAGACTCCAATCTCACTTTGGATCTCAGACTTCAGATCCAAATCCATTTAGGATCCAGAACCAAATTCTACTTTGGATCTTAGACTTCAGGTCCAAATCCATCTTAGGATCCAGAACCCAATTCTACACCGGATCTCGGATCCCAGATCTTAAGTCCATTTTAAGATCCAATTCCTAAATTCTAGATTTCAAATCCAATTCATTTTCAGATCTCGTCTGAATCCATTTCTACTTTCTATATCATTTGGATCTCTCAAGCCTGTCCTGATTTCAAAATCTTAAGATTACATTTTTCATCTTCTTCTCCTAAATCCATGATTAAATTCAAAGTCCATTTCTGACTTTGAAATTCCATTTTATTTCATTTTAAGACTTCAAATCTTTCTCTTCAAAATATATATTTATTTCCCAAAAATTCTGAAAACTTAGAACTTCTCTGATCTATCTCAAGTTCTAAAGTTAAATTCAAACATTTCTTCACTCCTTTACCAAGTTCATCTCAGAATACTTGGAAATTTCTAAATCAATTTTCAAAAGAGCATACATCCTTGCATTGCACAAGTATGATTCTTTGTGCATTTAGATCTTTAGGATAAATTCTTAGATTATATTTAGGCAAAGCAAAAGGCATAGATTCGATCCTTGGTTCGATTACCCCTGGTAAAGGCGCCAGGAACGGTCGAACCTCGTACCGACGAGCGAATCCCGTCTCTCCATTTTCCCACAATATTTTCAAAACAGAGGCGAGTTAAATTTCTAAATTCTTTTCAAATCAAGGTCAAGTGAAAACCCGCAAAATAGTTCCTCTTCTCTTTTTCTTTCTTTCTTTTCTCTTCTCTCTTTCTTTTCTTTCTTTTATCCTTCTCCCTTCAAAAAGGAGGAGAATAGAGGTTAGAAAAGGAAAAGAGAAGGAAGAGAGAGAAACCAACAAGAGAATACGAAAAATTTTGCGATGATCACATTGTCCCTCATCCTGAAAAGAATAGGAATCTGATGGGAAAAGAATATTTTGAAGCGTAAATGAAATTTAAAAAGATGCCCCAATATGGTGAAAGAAATAAGAATTGAACCTCAAAGATAGGAAGGAAATTGACATTTCATTTATAAGCAAAACTGATAGCAAAAAAAGAGCTGAAATATTTACAAGTATCTTTGACCACAAGGTCGCAAAAGACTCAGAATGACTTGCCCTTACAGGATGGTTGGTAAAGAAAGTGGAGGATAGCAGAAAAGACTCTAGCATTGTCAGTTTTTTGAATGATCAGGGAAAGGCTTGGTCAGGATGGCGGGTTGCTCTTTGTCTTCATCCTCTATCAAAAGATGTTTATCGATGCAGTTCTGGATGATATTTTTCAGAACGAAGCAGTGCTCTGTGTCATGACCCACTGTTTGGTGAAACTTGCAGAACTGTTTTATGAATTTGCCCAAGATTACTGGAGGATCGACAGCTTTTGGAAGACGAATCATATTCTTTGTGAGCATATATTCCAGAACCTCCTCGAGTGTCTGCTCCAAAGGCGTGAATTCGCGGTTAGGACTCCAGTCCTTGCGTTTTGGTTTTTCTTGATCCTTTTCCCGCTGCTGAGAATTGGGTTGGGAAGGCTTATTGTTGTTGAAAGACCTCCCTTTTTGACCTCTGAATCCTTCTGAATTGTTGACATGATCATCCTTGTTACCCTTGTTGTCGGATGAGGAACTAGCAGAAAGAGTAAAATGGGCTTTCTTCTTTGCATCTTGATTTCCCCTTGCTAGGGTGATACCGTCATAGACTCCGTTATCTATTCTCATCTCGAGCCATTCAGCTCGTTCAATGAGTTCGATGAACGATTTTGATGGGAAGGGGGAAATAAGGCTCCTGAGAGGTTGAGAAAAGTTGTTCAGGATAACTTGTAGTGCATGTTCCTCTGAGATGGGGGTTCTCATCTTGTTGCAGGTATCTCTCCACCTTCGGATGAAATCTATGGCCTTTTCCTTGTCATCCTACTTCAGATTGTATAGGTGATTGAGGGTTGGCGGTGCCTCAATGTTGAACATGAATCGTTCCACGAATAGATTAACAACTTTATCAAAATCTAGCAGCTTGACGGGGTTGATATGCTTTGCGTACCATTTTGCTGCTACGCCTTCTAAACTGCGAGGAAAGCACAGGAAGATGGCCCGATTGTCTTCACTGAATTTGACACATTCTGCGAAAAACATAGCGAGATGGGCCTTTGGGTTACCGGACCCATCGAACTTAATAAACTTTCGGGGGAGGTCTTCTCAAGCTGTTGTCCCCTTCTAAACCGAGGTAGAAGTCCTGTCTGGTATATATCCTATTTCCCTTATCTCGAATCTGCAGATCTTTGACCATCTTAGTCAATATTTGAACTGAATCTTTTGCCGGGACCCCATCTATAGGCTTGTTGACTGATTCGGGCTCTTCTATCACCTTCTTAGACTGTCGCAGATGTTTTGGGACGAATACGAACTGCTCTTCTTCGGAATCCTCTCCTGCTAATTCTGAACCCTCTGAGGTGCTGTCTTGTTGATTTTTCTTCTTGTTGATCCTTACATGTTTCTTTACTGGCTTTCTCTTGATTTTGTTTTTAGAGGATGTTTTCTTTGAACCTGTCCCAGCTTGTTCGGACATCATTTTTGCCATCATCTTTTGAAAGATCCTATACATCGCTAGGTCAACATCATCTTTCTCTGAATCATGTTTTTGGGACACCTGGAAGAGTTCATTTCTTCCACTTCGCTGTCATTGTGCTGCTGAGCTGCCCTTCTTTCTGCTCTCGTTTGAACCATAATGAGATGTTGATGCTTTCTGTAGAATAAAAGAAGGATTAAAACTCGAGGAGTTTTTGGGAAAAAGAGACGATAAACGAGATATTTAAAAGGTTCTGAGAAGAGATCTCTTTGATAAAAAGGGATCTTTGATGGGAAGATAAAATTTAAAAAGACATTTTTTTGAAAAATGGATGACTAGTCCTGAATATTTTGAAAAATTGCAGGCAGAATCAAAAATTAAATAAATCAGAAGAAAATACGCCTGGACTTTTTTTGAAAATGTAGGAAAAACTTAAAAGACATGTCCAGGTTTTAAGCAATGAAAGAATAAAAAAATGAGAAATATACAATCCTGGTTTTGAGAAAATAAAAGAATTTTTATGAAATAAATATCCAGGGTTTTGAAAACTAAGAATTTTTAAGATAATATCTACAAAAGAATCAATTTATACAAGCAATAATGCACATAATAGCACTCCCTAGAAGCTGACTCTAAATGCAATATTTGAAATGGCTCATAGGACCTTAATCCTAACCATATGGTTCAGATCATCTGATTTCAATCAAGATATGCCGATATACTCAAGCTGAAGCTCGAAGTATGTGGCATAAGAATATTTTTTCGGTTCTAAGGTAATGGCTTCCGAACATCCTTGAGCACCTACCGATGTACCTCGGACTATGGCCCTTAGGTACGTGGTAGGGGGGCACTAACCCAAATAAGTGGTCCAGTTGTGGGGCTCTCTCCCAAACTATGGTTTAGTGAGAAAGCCTAGCAACGTGAAGACCAGAACAATATAGGTAGGTATGTTTTAAAAAATATGTTCGACATGCAAGAAATCAGATGGCTCTAATACAAGTCCTAAAGAGATAGAATTTAAACGAAGAGAAGCATACACTTGCATACATTGTTTGCATTCAATCCTTAGAATTGAGGAGAGTTGTATTTCAGACCTAAGTCTAATGTGAGCATGGAATAATCTCCTCAATATGGTCCTACCAAACCATACTTAAATCCTATATGCAATGATGTTAGCTTAGGACAGAGTCTAGGCTCCTAAGGTTTGCATGGAAATGAAGCTGACATTTGTAGAATAAAGACTTAGATAATATCAAAGCAAAGCAAAGGCATAGATTCAACCGGACGAAGACGAGGTCCCATCACGGTCGCCAAACCTGTGATCATCGCAAAATTTTTCCTCTCGTTCCTCTTTTCCTTTCTCTTCGCCTTTCTAACCTCTATTCCCTTTTTTTGAAGGAGAATAAAAAGATAGAAAAAAAGAGAGAATGAGAAAAGAAAGAAGAGAGAGGAACTCTTTTGCGGGGTCTCACTTGACCTTAATTTTGAAAGATGTTTTAAAATCACTCACCTCCGTTTTGAAAATTTGTGGAAAAATTGGAAGACGGGGCTCGCTCGTCGGTACGAGGTTCGACCGTTCCTGGCACCTTTACCAGAGGTAATCAAACCAAGGATCAAATTTATGCCTTTTGCTTTGCCTTAATATTACCTAAGGATTTATTCTAAGTCTATAAGAATGCACAAAGAATCATGCTTGCATAAATGCAAAAATGTATGCTCTTTTGCAAAGAACGCTTTTGGAAATCTGAGATTTTCCAAGTGAAAATGTGACGATGAAAAAGAAGATGTGATTTCTGAATATTTGAATCTGACTTAACACTTTGAGATAGATTAGGAAAGATGTTTTGAACTTCTAAGTCTTTGAAATAATCAAAGAATGATTTGAAACTGAGATAAAAGGAAAAGAAAGGAAGTTTTAAAGTCAGAATTTGGACTTTGAATCTGGATTTAGGAGAGAAAATGAAATTTGAAATGGAATTGAATTCCTATTTCGAAATTTGAGATCAGGATGGGACTTGAGAAATCTAAATTGAGTTTGAAAAATAGAATTGGATTTAAGAGATCTAGATGGGATATGAAAATGAAATTGGTTTTTGAAATTTGGGAATCAAGATAAACTTGGATTTGGAATCTGGCATCTTAAATGGATTTGGATCTGAAGTTTGGAATTCTAAATGGAATTTGAATTTGAAATCTAAGATCCAAGATGGAATTGGATCCGAAATTTGGAATGGAATTTGGATCTGAAGTCTGAGATCCAAGATGGAGTTGGATTTTGGATCCTCAAACGGACTTTTGGATCTAAAGTCTAAGATCCAAGATGGAATTGGATTTTGGATCATGAATGGGATTGGATCCAAGATCTGGAATCCGAGATGAAATTGGATTCTGGATCCTAAAATGGATTTTGGATCTTGAAGTCTGATATCCAAGATGGAGTTGGATTTTGGACCCTAAAATGGACTTTGGATCTGAAGTCTGAGATCCAAGATGGAGTTGGATTCTGGATCCTAAATAAAATTGGATCCAAGATCTGAGATCCAAAAGTGGAGATTTCATTTGGAAATCTGGATCCAAGTTGGGATTGGGTTCTAACTTTGGATTTGGATTTTGAAAGTCCAAATGGGACTTTTGAAGATGGGTCTGGGTTTTGAAAAACGCAGATTGAATTTGAAATTTAGGAAGAGTCAAGTTTTGAGTTTCAAAATTAATCTCAAAACCTTGATTTTGATTTGAGAAGATAAAGAATAATTTTGAATTTGAACTCAGAAGATGAATCAGAAATTTCAAAGTTAAATTGAACTTGAAAATTGGATTTTGAGATGTTGAATTGAATTTGAATTTGAATCTTAAAAAGTGAATTTGGAGTCTCAAAGTTGATTTGAACTTTGAAACTTACTTTGAATTGGAAGTTGAAGTTTGAAATGAATTTGAAATTTCAAAGTCAAATTGGACTTTGAAATAGAATTTTGAATCTTGAAAATGAGATAGAATTGAATTTGAATTTACACATAAGGATTGATTTGAGAAATGAAGAAGATATTCAAAAAAAATCACTTGGGTTTTTGAAGAAGAGTTTTGGAAATATGATGCAATTCTATCATAAATGATAAATGAATTTAAAGAATTTGAAATTGGATTTGAAAAGCATATTTCATTCTTTAAATGAATTAAAATAAGATTAAAGATACAATACATCCCTGACTATGGTCATTGAATGTATTATATAATAATCATATTTAAATTCAGGTGAAGAATAAAATACATTTTGGTGCTTTTATAGAGTTTAAAATGAAATTAACTCTCAATATATCCTGACTATGGCCATTTATATATATTTTGAGTTAATTTTAAGTTAAACTCTGATAAAAGAAGAAAATACTTTTAGAAATATGATGATTTTTAAAGAGGATCCAGTGTGGGTCCAGTGTTATTCTATAAAAGATAAAAATCCTAAGTTTTGTTTACATCCTGACTATGGCTATTGATGTAAATCATCAACTTAGGATTAATCACCTTTTATAAAATGGTGCACGTGCCATTCATGTTCCCATTTGTGACTTCTTTGAGAAATAAAGGAAAATAATGAAACAGAGGGTATTTACATGCTCATTCATTCTATCTAGTGCAGAAATGTAAATTTTCTCATTATACTCTATCTATTACAATTTGGGAATTCGATTGAAATGATAAAATTCTTAAACTAAGAAAGAGAGCAGTGTTTTCTATATATACCTGCAAAGACATGGTCAGTATGAAACAAAATTACAATAGGCAGTATGTAAGAAATTGTCATATTGAAAGCCCAATAGGTATGTAAGAGGTCATACATCAGAATATACATGGGAAATATGTATGATATCCTAAGTTTGGCAGGGAATGAGTGTTAAAACATACATGAGTATCTATAAGAAGGAGAGAGACATGTAATGTATTAAGTAAGAATGTTATGCATATACATTAGAAATGGGCCTTTTATTAGGGAAGTGCTTCAGCAAATGCATGATGGAGCTATGAGAGATGATGAGAATGATGCAAATGAAGGCATGCCACTATGGGAAGGTATTATATATGATGATAGGTGATGTATAAATATTGTGGTGAATACGAAACAACACAAAAAATGGGTGATATACTGCTGTCACTGCAGTGGCAGTGAAGGCAGCGACATATGATGTTGCAGGAGGTGCATTGGGAAGGTGTGTATATCTAATGTTGATGTTGTGAACTAGAAGGTGCTGAAGCTATATAATGCTGTGAATGGCAGCAAGTGGATGAGATTTTGCCGTAAATGCTATGCGGTGGTGGGCAGCAATTGGGAAGGTTAAAAAGGCTGTACATAGTGTATTGATTAATACAGAAAAAGAAAAATGAATTGTATGTTATATGTAACAGGAATAATATGAGTGCAGTGGGAATATTACAGATGTGATACAGTAAGTGCTGGAGTTGTATGAGTGAAATGCATTGAAGTGGGGTAATGTATTATGTATAGGGATGAGCTGGAAGGATATGGTTATGGGTGGAATATGACACAGGATGACATATGCGTAATAGGTAGGATATTACAAAGGGTAGTGTGTGAATGAAATGTTGTGGTGTGTAACCCTAATGCAATTGTGTATGAAGCACAGGTACTCAAATATGATGATGTAGTGAAGGAGACTATAAGGTGGGTAGTAACAGTGAATGTGCAGAGATACACCATACTATAATATCCAGTAAGCTACCGAGAATACAATTATATATGGACAGATTAACACATATTTCATGGTAGTAACACGAGTTTGATGTAGGATAAGATAGAAATAGAAGCATAAACAGGCCCCCAATTGCAAAACAGACAAGCCAACTTCAGTCAAATCAAAGTCCCTCATGCAAGAGATTGCCCGAGAGAAATGATTCAAGCAGAGTAATTTGCTAACACAGCCACCTGCTTTGAATGATACAACAACAAATCATCATCCACTATTTTACATACTCCATATCGAGTTATCTTTTTTTTCTGTTGCAAAATCTAGTTGCTTGGAGCAACTTCCTACAAGCACACTATATTCATGTAGTCACAATGATCCCACAACTATTGAGCCCCCTTTTTTTTTATTAGGCAACAAATACTCCCAACATTTGCTTTGCCGTGACAGTAACATGGTTTATTTTTGTGAAAACTGGGCCTTTCTTAATCATGGAAGTAGAGAAGTCCCCGAAGCTGATAATCACAAGTAAGGGGAATGAATGGAAACAGCAAAACAACTTGATTTATCAGCAACGTCAGATTGCCAATACTGGCTAGAGATGGAATAAATATATCTTCTCAACAACAGCTATATTAGCATCAAATATATTTAAGCACATATATATATATATATATATATATATACAAATTTTAAAAAAGAAAAACCTGTTGCAGATAATCAAAATTGTGATAATAAAGGCTATAAACAAACCACAATTTAACCTTGCGTTTTGCTGATCGAGAATTTACCTTTCTTTCACCACCCTTGAGGATTTGCAATAATTAGAGCAAACACCAAGTTTACATGATATTTTGAAATAACTAGAAACTACACATAACATCATTTAGAAATAAAAAAAGAACATATGACAATTAAACCAAATGAAAACAAGAGACCTCCTACCCAAGTGTATATCCGAAAAAAGGTGAAAATTCTTCTGCTAAGCCTGCAATAAATGAAGTGCCTTCTTAGGGATTGCTTCTTACGATGGAATCCATTTTCTTGATAAAGTAATCCATATTGAACTGTATACCATCAGAATCCCCACAAATTTTATCAAGTGGGTTCAAGTTGCTCTTATTATCGGTAGAATTCCATACCGCTGGCACTTCAGCCAGATTTATAAATGTAATTTTACAGAACTCAAAGGCTTTTGGGATACACAGGGGAAGAGGTCTTTGGATTCAGGCATAGATAAACATGTTCTCAAGATAACTGCCTTGACTGCGATGAGTTCATGGAGAAGAGTACCAGAACATATGGATGCTCACTTCAGAAAAACCCTTCTCGAGGCGAACACATTTAAGAGATGTCGATGTGATGCAAATGGCATACAAAAAAAAGAAAAAGAAAATGTTGAACATGCGTCAAAATGACATCGCACCACTGCAATACACAGACATACTCACGAAGCCTAGATCCAAGATCAACGCAAATGGAAATTAAATGAATGAGGTGCGTCAATCTGAAGCTAGAGTGGCAAAGAATGTAAGTGGGAAGAAGTAATATTAAAGAAAACAAAATAAATTGCAAACTGTATGAAACATATATAAAAGAAAGGAACTACAATAAGTTTAAAATTTAAGCATCGACTGGAAGTAAAGGGGCAATTACAATGTTTGATAGTAATCCAGATGCAAGGACCAATGAAAAGAAAGTCGACTTCCCTAGAATAAAGATGATAATTCAAACCGGCAATCAAAATCTTACGGAAGATAAAGTGGAAGAAAAAATTTAGCATCAGCGGAAAAATCGGATTAAGACTCGAATGAGCCATATTTAATTTTGCCTCTGATAACTTGAGCAAGAATGGAAATAGAATCTGCAAAGCTTAACAGAACACAAGGAAAAGAAATGTCGGAATAATATATTCCTTTTATTGTAGCACAGGGATGGACTGAGGTTGATACGGGCAACTCAGCACCACCCATCGTGCTTTTAATGGGATAGTAAACAAGAAAAATTCTGAAAATAAGAAAACTTCTAAGAGATGGGGGATGAAGATAAGGGATTGGAAATATGAGCTGCAAATAAAAGAAAACAGATAATGAAAACCAGAAAACGAAATCAAAGGAACTCATAAACGGGAAAAATCGAGAGTGAAAGAAAAGAAAGAGATGCTAAAAATGATCTCAATGAAGGGCGTATCCGTTTATTTGGGGCATAAATAAAACAGGGAGACTCGGACAAAGCAAAGAGGGAGGAGGTGAGAAACTTGCCTCTGGCTATCGTGGGATTTTCTCCCCTTCAAGCGATTACAGTCTTACTGCTAAGGTGGATCTCCTTCTGCGGATTAATCTAGACAGTTAGAAGATCGATCGACCGTAGCCTTATTTTGCAGAAGAGGACTCAATGTTCAGTTGCGTAGTTGATGCTTCGTGATTGAAGCTCTTTCAATCAATGGGGAAGACCAGCAGAGCATAAGAGGATGATGGATCAGAGGGTAAAAATGATCGAAAAGCCAGGAAGCGTCGAAGTGGAGGGGTGAAAACGGGTGCATGTGTGAAGAGAAGAGGTGTGCAGGGGTGAAGAAGCGGTGAGTTTAGGGTTCCCCTGCATGCTTCTCTTAAAGAGGGAGAAGGAGGTTCGAGAGGGAGGGGTTCGGTTGAGGATTGAGGGTTTAGGAAGAGGCAATCCCCGATCGAAGGGTGGATTGTGCGAGAGGAGAAGCGATGGAGATTAGGGTTTCAGAAGGTTCGTGAAGGGAAGCCGAGAGAGGGAGAGAGAGAGAGAGCTTGGAAGAAGCTTGCATGCGAAGCTTTATTTTTGAATTTTTTTTATTTTTCAAAAAGAGGCTCCTTCAAAAAGATTTTTCATGGAATGTTTTTTTTAAAATGAGGTTTTTAGCAAAACAAGTTTCAAAAAGGGTTTTGAACTGCACATTTTCTAATTTTTGTATTTTTTTGTTGTTTTCTTTTGGCATTTTCCTATATATACCCCGCACCCCTCTCTTTCCTTCAAGGATTTCCTTCATCGTCTTCACCACCCCTTTGCATTTTCTACATCCCTCTAGTGTTTCCCCTTTTTCAAGCAAAGACCAAAGGCAATCTCAGGTAAGTACTCGTTGCCCTCTTCTTTGATTCTTTGCATTTTTTTTTCTTTTTTTTTATCTCTTCCTTTTAATCTGCGTTATTTTTCACCTTATTCTCTTAATCACAAGGCAAAAAGAGGGGATCGACCTGTATATAGCAGGACCGATCCCCCTATAGCTACAACAATGGAACAACTCTGTTCCAACATGGTTTCTTTTCCTTTTTTTTATCTTATATTTTCGTGCATTTCAATCTATAGTTTATTTTGGTTTATGTTCTTTCCTTTGTTTTATTTATGATTTCCTGTTGGCATCTGAACTTCTAATTCCATTTTCGATAAGTGGCTAGCATCTTGATTCAATTTTATGCTGGTTTTCAATCCCCACTTTGCTTATAATTCATTCTCTAGTCTGCAATATGTTGTCTTAATCTCGTTTGCTTATGTGTTTTCCTGCATCGGTACTGCAATTTCATTGTATTCGCATATAATTATTTCATTCTCAACTATCATATGCATATATTGTATAATGGGTCAATGCATTCATGCCATTTTGTCGATATTCATAGGTCTCATATTGCTCAGCAGATTTCATTAGCAGTAGTGGTTTCATGTTTAAAACCTGCGAAATTGCATTTCCTGTTTTTCTATCTTTTTTTTTTCTTTCAAAGTCGTTAGCGTATCTGCTTCAAGAAGGGAGCTCATTCCCCTAATCAGTTTCTTAAGCCTGGCCCCTTTACAACATATCATATCCATCTATGGTTGTATTCGTTCATATCCCATTTCCCTGATTCATAAGCATCAAACATACCAGTAAGAGTATTGGTACAGACATAGTAAAAGCCATCCATATATCTTGTGTAATGTGCCTCATTTGCTGAAGAAAATGGTTTAACGTCTGTTTTGGGTGAACATTTTTTTGGATCTCTTTATTATTGGGTTATATCTGACTTGATTTTCAATCTATGGTTGAATTGGATGTTGACTGCTCATATGCCCGAATTTCCAACTTATTTGAGTTCATTCTATCCTTGGCTTCTCTGATTGAATAATGGTAGGGGATTGGGTATTTCTGTGCACTGATTGCATGAGAAACTCAATACACTAAATCTGTTTTGTCCTCTATTGTTGACACATGCATGGGTATGCTTGGTTCTAGGCCACGAATATGCTCAATCTCTTAAAAACTAACATATGTAGGATGGGTGACAAACCCAAATGTTTAGAGTAAGGTTCATTGGACATATACTCTGTCCCCTGCAAATTCATTTTGTATTTTTCTCTGCTGGACTCGTTGAGGTATTTTTTTTTTAGCATGATGTGTTGCACATGACTATACTCATATTTTTCTGTTGGGAATGGGGACAGCCGATGACCACTGCCCTGGGTCATCCCATGTTCAAATTCTATTTACCTTTGTTATCAAAATAACTTTGTTGGTTCTCCATTTAAACAGGATGTCATGCTACTCACTTAAATGTATTCAGGTTTTCTGGTATCTGCATTAACCAGGCCGTGTTATCATTCTCTAAACTAAGCTGTCCAAGGCATCAACTGAGTTGATATGCAGTTTCTTAAATAATAGTAATATCTGATGTTTCTGCATCAGGGATTATACTACCAACTCACAGCCTATCACATCTCAGTAAAGGTAGTATTGATGCTTACACGCCTCTTTTCTGCAAATTCCTATTCTAGAGCTTGAGATGACTGGGACAAGTTTGTATTGTTAATGGACAAAGAGAAGAGATCTCATTGGCTTATGCCCTAGCTTCTAATCCAGAATGTTGTGAGGTAAGCTCACTGCTGCAAATGTTTATAATAAGATAGATTGTGATTATTGTGCGTGTTTATGACATTGATAACTAGAGCATTTGGATGTAATTTTGCAAGAGTATTGCCTAGAAATTCAGAGCTGAGTCTCAAAGTTTCGATTAGTATTGCAAATCCACCTTCTCTGTTACTGGAATTGGCTTCATCCTTTTCTATTGTTGGCTGTAATCATCTATACAGGTCGTTAATTCTTTCCAGCATCTCTTTCCTTCGCGCCACAGCATGCATTCCATCTGCTGTAAGCATTATATAACAGTTTGTTTCCTGCCCTTCTCCTCTACACAGATCAATACATATGCTGCCCACAGCAACACTGTTCCCTACCTCACTCACATAACAAACACCCTTGTACACAGCATACCATCAGCACCCTCCAACACCTGATGTAGCAACACTGTGCATAAGATCCCAGCAGACTTCCCCCCCCCCCTTTAATTTAGTTGCTTGATTTAGCATGTCATTGATTATTACTGTGAAAACAATTGGCTTGATAGCTGCATTTTTGTAGTAAAAAAAAATATCTATATATATTTGCAATGTTCTGTGCATCGTGTGATCATGACCACCTATGCCATCCTTAAATCTTCTCTTACAAACACAAAAGCAATCCTAATCTAAGAGATAGTTGGAATTATTGGTCTCTCACGTATCTTTATCATTTGGTATTGTTCTTATTCCATGTTTGATTGTTTGTGGTTCAAACTTTGGAGTAATCATTTGTGTACATTGATGCATTTGTATTCAAGCATGAACAAGTAGATCCAACATGTTATTACAAGATACTGTCATAATATTTCATTTGCAATTGTTAGATTACAAGATGAAGATGGTGTTATGAAAATTCTATCATGACTAAGCCTGCTGGACTATGTTGCTATGGAGCATCATTTTTCACAAACATGTACCACTAAACAGCCACCCTTCCACTATCACCATCTCCCCTGTAACACTATCTCCATTACCCATTATACAGTAATACCCTGCTGCCATCATCTATCATTGTGCCATTGTACCTACCACTGCATCATTTGCCAGCATCTTTCACCTATCATTTATCATTGCTGCACAACAACTTCATGCACAACACCCTTCATATCAGCAAAATACACTGTTATGCAGGCACAATTCCACCTATTACTACACCTCGCCTATCTCATAAGCTATTGTCCACCTATATGCCATATATATATATATACATATATATATATACATATATATATATATACATATATATACATATATATGCATGTATGTACATAGGTATATATCACTTTTCATCTTTCCACACCTTAGATCATAAATATCGTGGCATATGCGCATCTCACCATCTACATCTTTTAAATCAATGTGATATGTGCAACTCTCTTCTATTTTCATTCTAACTCTGTTTTGTAGGAATCTCTGGAAAATGTTGATTTCCCTCTTAGATTAGGATTTTATCATTTCAATTTCAAGGTTGTAATAGTTAGATATTAAAGAGAATTTTATCTTTTCAAGCATAGATTAGAATGTATGAGCATTGTAAATGTCATAAATAGTTTGTTTTCATATTTTTTGCCTTTATTTCCCCAAAATTCACAAATGGGAACACGAATGGCACGAGCACCGTTCTAATAGGAGGTGATTAAATCCTAAGTTGATGATTTGCATCAATGGCCATAGTCAGGATGTCAACAAAACTTAGGATTTTCATCTTTTATGGAATAACACTGGATCTACACTGGATCCCCTTCAAAAATCATCATATTTTAAAAAAAAATCTTCTTTTATTAGAGTTTAATTCAAAATTAGCTCAAAATATATATCAATGGCCATAGTCAGGATATATTGAGAGTTAATTTCACTTTAAACTCTATAAAAGCACCAAAATATATTTTATTCTTCACTTGAATTCAAATATGATTATTATATAATACATTCAATGACCATAGTCAGGGATGTATCATATCTTCAATCTTATTTTAATTCACTTAAAGAATGAAATAAAATTTTGAAATCCAATTTCAAAATTCTTTAAATTCATCCATCATTTAGGATAGAACTGCATCATATTTTCAAAATTCTTTTTCAAAATCCAAGTGATCTTGAATGTCTTCCTTCAATATCTATTTCAATTCATCAAATTCTATCTCATTTCAAGATTCAAAACTCAATTTCAAAGTCCAATTTGACTTTGAAAATTCAAAATTCATTATATATTCAAAGTTCCATTTTTAAAATTTAAATCAAATTTCAAAGTTGAAGTTCAACTTTGGAATTTTATATTCATTTCCAAGATTCAAATTCAAATTCAAATTCAAATTTAATCCAATATCTCAAATTCAATTCAACTTTAAAATCTCTGATTCATCTTCTGATTTCAAATTCAAAATTATTTTTTACCTTCAAAAGCTCTATCCCAAGATTGAGTCTTGATTCTCAATTCAAAGTTTTGAGAATGATTCTAAAAATTTGATTTTTCCTAAGTCTTAAATTCAATTTGGGTTTTCAAAAACCCAGATCCATCTTCAAAAATCCCATTTTGGACTTTCTAAAATCCAATTCTAGATTTAGAACCCAATTCCACTTTGGATCCAGATTTCCAAATCCAATCCCCATTTTGGATTCCAAACTTTGGATCCAAATCCATTTAGGACTTCATATTTTGGATTCAACTACATTTTGGATTCTAGACTTTGGATCCAAATCCTTTTTGGATTCTAAACTTCAGATCCAAATCCATTTAGGATTCCAGACTTCGGATCCAAATTCATTTAAGATTTCAGATCCAAATTCCATTCCCAATTCCAGATTTCAAATCCAAATCCACCTTGATTTCCAGATCTCAAATCCAATTCTATTTTTAGATCCCATCTGGACTTCTTAAATCCATTTCTATTTTTAAATTCTCTTTGGATTTCTCAAATCCGAATTCCATCCTGATTTCAAAACTTTGAATCTGGAATTCAACTCCATTTCTTAATCACATTTACTTCAGAATCACTTGGAAAATCTCAAATTTCCAAAAGTGTTTTCTCAAAAAACATACATTTTTGCATTTACATCGCACAAGCATGATTCTTTGTGCATTTAGACTCAGGATAAATTCTTAGATGATATTTTAGCAAAGCAAAAAGGCATAAATTTGATCCTTGGTTTGATTACCCTTGGTAAAGGTGCCAGGAACGGTCGAACCTCGTACCGACAAGCGAATCCCGTCTCCCAATTTTCCCGCAAATATTTTCAAAACGGAGGTGAGTAATTTTTCTAAATATTTTCAAAATTAAGGTCAAGTGATACATTCGCAAAAGAGTTCCTCTCTTCTTTCTTTTCTTTCTCTTCTCTCTTCTTTTCTGTCTTTTATTTTCCCCTTTCCAAAAAGAAGGAAATAGAGATTAGAAAGGAAAATAGAAGGAAGAGAGAGCAATACCAAGAGAGGAAAATTTTTTGCGATGATCACAGTTTTGGCGACCGAGATGGGACATGTCTCCATCCGGTCAAATTTGTGCCTTTTACTTTGCTTTGATATTATCTAAGACTTTATTCTTCAAATGTCAACTTCATTTCCATGCAAACCTTAGGAGCCTAGATTCTGTCCTAAGCTGACATCATTGCATATAGGATTTAAGTATGGTTTGGTAGGACCATATTGAGGAGATTATTCCATGCTCACATTAGACTTAGGTCTGAAATACAACTCTCCTCAATTCTAGGGATTGAATGTAAACAATGTATGCAAGTGTATGCTTCTATTCATTTAAATCAAGTGAGACCTTCGCAAAAGAGTTCCTCTCTTCTTTCTGGTTTTCTTGCATTTGAATATGTTTTAAAAAACATCCCTACCTATATTGTTCTGGTCTTCACGTTGCTGGGCTGTCTCACTGAACCATAGTTTGGGAGAGAGCCTCACAACTGGGCCACTTATTTGGGTTCGCCCCCCCCTACCAGGTACCTAAGGACCATAGTCCGAGGTATATCGGTAGGTGCTCAAGGATGTTGGGAAGCCATTAAATTAGAACCGGAGAAATAATTTTATGCCACGTACTCCGAGCTTCGTCTTGAGTATATATCTTAATTAGAATCAGATGATCTAAATCTTAGAGTTAGGATTAAGGTCCTATTAACCATTTCAAATATTACATATAGAGTCAGCTTTAGGGAGTGTTGTTTGTACATCCTTGCTTGTATAGTTGTGATTCTGTGATATTTATTTTATCCCCTTATATTTTCCAAAACCCTGGGTATATATTATTCAAAATTTCCTCTTTGTTTTTAAAACCCAGGTGTATTTTCTTTTCTTCTGATTCTTTTTATCCTGCTTGCAATTCTTCAAATTTTAAATCTTTACCATCTATTTTAAAATTCTTTTTCCTCCTATCTTTCCAATGTATCTTCCGATTCTATTCCAAGAATTCTTTTTCACAATAAAGTCTCTTTTTGTTGAGAGATATCCTTTTCAAAATAGCATTTGTTCATATTCTAAATTGTTTATTCTTTCTCACAGAGAAACAATGCGATTGTCATAAATTTCTTGTGATAACTCAATCCCTAGCAATGAGATATCTTATATCAACTTGATTTCTTCTTTTATCAAAATTTCCTCCAAAGATTTTCTAAATATCCCATTTTATCCTACAGAGTGAACATTGACATTTCATCATGGTTCAGACAAGGACTGGAAAGGAGACCGTTCCACAGCAAAGCGACAGTGAAGGAGAGGAAATGAACTCCTTCAGGTCATCCAAGCAACAGGGCCAAGAAGCAAAAAACAATGTCGATTCAGCTACATACAAGTTGTTTCAGAGAATGATAGCCAAAATGATATCTGAACAGACTAAGGAAAACCCTGAGAAAATATCTTCTAAAAGCAAAACCAAGGAGAAAGTCAGCAAAAAGCAAGTTCAGTACGACCACACTTCAGAGTCAGCAGAGGAAGACTCAGAGGAAGAGCATCCGGCATATTTTCACAACCCCTTGTATCGGCCCAAGAAAATCAATGAGGGGCACGAGTCAGCAAGCAAAGCCAAGTTTCAGATCCCAACAGAAGATCCAATACATGAACAACTGAGAGAAGTAGCTCGTGCAATCAAAGACTTACAAGCCCAGGATAAAGGCAAAAGGACTTACACCGGTGCAGACTTTTATGATGGCTTAGAAAGGGATGACAACTGGGAAGATCTTCCTCGTAAATTCATAAAATTTGATGGGACCGACAACCCCAAGGCTCTTCTGGCCACATTTTTCGCAGAATGTAACCGGTTCAGAAAAAACAACAGGGCTTTATTTCTATGTTTTCCATGCAGTCTGGAGGGAATTGCAGCAAGATGGTATGCCGATCACATCAACCCGATTAAACTGCGAGACTTTGACAAAGTCATCAACCTGTTCATCGAAAGGTTCCTTTTCAATACCGAGGCTCCGCCCACCCTCAACCACTTATTCAATCTAAAGCAAAATGACAATGAGAGGGCAAAAGATTTCATTCATAGGTGGAGATCTACCAGCAACAGGATGAAGGATCCGATATCAGAGGGGCATGCACTCTCAATAATTTTGAACAATTTCTCTCAACCTCTAAAGGGTCTGATCTCCACTTCTCCATCCAAATCCTTCATCAAGTTAATAGAGCGAGTCAAATGACTCGAAATGGGATTAGAGAATGAAACCTAAAACGGCATCACCTTGGCAAGAGGCAGTCAGGATATGTAAAAGAAAGCCAACTTCACATTTTCTACCAGTTCCTCCAACAACAACAATTGCAAGAACAAAAGGGGTGGCATAAAGAACCACACCAGCGTATCAGGCAGAGATGATTGCATCGGTCAAAAGAATGGGATCAGCAGGCAGAATGACATTCCTCTCTCGAGCATCCAGTTAGAATCAAAGCCCCAAGAGAAACCAAAGCACGACGATTGGGGATACAACCGTAAATTTACCCCCTTAGAGCAATCACTTGAGCAGGTTCTTGAGTATATGATAACAAAGGAGATGGTTAAACTTCCCAAGGTAGCAGATCCTCCTGTGACAATGGGAAGGATTAAGGATCAGTTTTGTAAATTTCATCGGGCAATGGGTCATAACACTGAGCACTGCTTTGTTTTCAAAAACATCATCCAAGACTGCATTGATAAAAAGCTGTTGGTGGAAGATCAAGAAGAAGAGTAGCTACCCGTCCTGGCCTAGCTTCCCAGACCATGACAAAGTTTTTTGCTTTCTTTCTTTTTTAGTGACCTTATAGGGGCAAGTCAGTCCGAGTCTTTTGTGACCTTTGGTCAAAAAACTTGTAAATATTTTAGTCATTGTTGTCAATATTGCCTATCAATGAAATGTCAATTTTCTTCATATCTTTGATATCAAATACTTATCATTCTTTGCCACGATGGGGCATTTATTTTTGAAAATTTGTATTTTCATTTTCAGAAAATCCTCGTCGTCATTGGCTTCTATCAAGCCGTATAAAATTCCTATTCTTTTCAAAATAAGGGACAATCCCGACATCATTTATGAGAGAAATGATATTACCTCTGAGGGTTTTTCAAAATCATAAAATCATTGAAAATTTCTGCAAAATCTTCGTCATGATCATCAAAAGTTCAATATTTTGGTCCAATCTTTTTCAAAATAAACCATCACGTTGATTTTCTTTTTCCAAAATGGGTTTTAAACCATTGTCTTCAAAGTCAACCCTCATGTTGGTTCTCTTTTACAAAATTGGTTTCAAACCATTATCTTCAAAATCAACCCTCATGATGATCTCTCATGTTGATTCCCCTTTTCAAAGATCAGCTCTCGCGCTAATCATTCTTCTCGTGGTTGATTTTCTTCTCAAAATGATTTCTCAATTGTCTTTTAAACATTCTCCTCTCACTTTAAAGATCCCACATGCAAGCAGGATCAAATAAATTCTTTTCTTTTCACAACTTCTATCAATTTTTCATTTAATCTTTTGTTAATCTTATCAAATTTTATCCTTCTTTATTAATTTTATCAAATTTATCTATTTTTCAATTCTTTCGATTTTGACAAATTTTATTCTATTCTTTACCCATTCAGGTTAAGGGATAAACCCGATGCCTCTTTTCCATGAGGTATTCCTTTATTCTTTTTCCCCCTCTGGTTAAGGGATAAACCTGACCCTCGTTTTCCAAGGTGTTCCCATTCAAGATAAGGGATAATCCTAAGACCCCTCATAGGAGCAATAATGCTACCTATGAGAATTCTTTTGCAACACAAGTTTCATCAATCTTTATTTTCTAAATTTATATCAATTTCTCTTTATTAATTCTCCTTAAATTCTATTCATTTCCCCATTCAAGATAAGGGATAATCCTGAGATCCCTCACAGAAGCAACAAGGCTATCTGTGAGAATTTTTTTCAAAAACAAAATTTTCATAAATTTATTCAATTTTCTCCACTCTTATAAATTTTATTCATTTCCCCTTTCAGGTTAAGGGATAAACCTGAACCTCGACATTCGAGGTATTCTTTCTTTCCCTTCAAGATAAAGGATAATTCTGAAAACACCGACAATCATTCTCGCTCAATTCTCAAGTATCTTAGAATGTCGGTCTCCTTTCCAACTCTCGGTCAGAAAGCCCATCACTCGTACTGGTGCAATTTCAAAATCCAGTGCTTGTGCTGGCCCATTTTAAAAACCAGCGCTCGTACTGGTGCGATTTCAAAATCCAGTGCTCGTACTGGCGCAATTTCAAAACCCAGTGCTCTTATTGGGGCATTTTTTTTGAAAAAAACCCCAGTGCTCGTACTGGTATGCATAGCGCTCGTGCTAGTGTCTGGCTGATTGATCAAGTTAGCCCTCCAGGTTCAGTCTTTGCACTAACATTCATCAAAATTCAAAGTTTCAATTCCAATTTTGACTTTTGAGTCACCCAATTCTCAAATTCAAGCCTTCGGGTTACAATTTCATCAATATCTCTTGTCTTGCAAGCCTTCGGGTTACAAGTTCAACAAAATCTATCATTTCCAAGCCTTCGGGTTACAATCTCATCAATGTCTATCACTGCCAAGCCTTCGGGTTATAATTTCATCAATATCTATCATTGTCAAGTCTTCGGGTTACAATTTCATTAATGTCTATAATTGTCAAGTCTTCGGGTTACAATTTCAGCAAAATCTATCATTTTCAAGCCTTCGGGTTATAATTTCATCAATGTCTAGCATTTTCAAGCCTTTGGGTTACAATTTCATTAATGTCTATCATTTTCAAGCCTTCGGGTTACAACTTCATCAATATTTGTTATTTTCAGCCTTCGGGTCACAACTCTATCAGTGTCAATCGTTCTTACCGTTTCAAATCCTGCTTTCGAGTTGGTCGGTCAATCAAATTCTGCTTTCAAGTTAGTCGAACAATCAAAGTTCTGCTTTCGAGCTGGTACTTCCAAAAATCCTACTTTCGAGCTGGTTGGTCACACAAATCCTGCTTTCAAGCTGGTTGAACAATCAAAATCTTGCTTTTGAGCTGGTCGAATAATCAAAATTCTGCTTTTGAGCTGGTCGAACAACAAAATCCTGCTTTCGAGCTGGTGCTTCCAAAAAATCTTGCTTTCGAGCTGGTCGAACAAAAAATCCTGCTTTCGAGCTGGTCAAACAATCAAAGTTCTGCTTTCGAGCTGGTCGAACAAAAAATCCTGCTTTCGAGCTGGTTGGTCAATCAAAATCCTGCTTTCGAGCTGGTCGAACAATCAAAATCCTGCTTTCGAGCTGGTCGAACAATCAAAATCATGCTTTCGAGCTGGTACTTTCAAAAAATCCTGCTTTCGAGCTGGTCGAATAATCAAAATCCTGCTTTCGAGCTGGTACTTCCAAAAAAATCCTGCTTTTTAGCTGGTCGAACAAAAAAAAAATCTTGCTTTCGAGCTGGTCGAACAATCAAAATCTTGCTTTCGAGCTGGTCGGTCAAATAAAATCCTGCTTTTGAGCTGGTATTCCAAAAATAAAATCCAGTTTTTGCTGGTAAAAAAATTACCAAAAACCTCATGTTCATTTCATTTTTTCAAAATTTCAACTCGAGGTCCTATCAAAATTTATATTGAATCATTATTCCACAAAGGATTCTCAAAAACTTTGCCAATTTGCTAAAAGTATTTGTTGATTCTAATATTCTTATTGCACAAAAGAATCACCTCAGATTACCTCTAGTATTCTTTCCAAAAGGGTGAAACTTTTTGCAAAAAAGGGATAAAATTCAAATCTTTTCCCTATTGATCAACCAAAAGGATGAAAGAAAGGTCCTCTGTATGATTAGCAAAAAAAATATTCAATGATGTTGAAAAGCCAGAAGTGAATTGATACTGATCATGGCTATAGCGCATGTTTAAAGGCGGCTATCTGGCAATCAGGCAATGGAAATATCCTCAACTATAAAAGAATCCACTCAATCCATATTTCCTCATCCATTTAAAGCCACAATCAAATATCTGCAAAATGGATCTCTCAATTGTCGTCAAGATGAAGACAAATATGCGAGTTAGACCCCCGGGGCCAAAGAAGATTTGGATCATCTCCGAGATGAAGGAGTTTGTGACGGATCCTTCTAGGGAAAGTTCAGATCATCGTCGAGATGAAGGCGAATGTGATGAACCTCCTGACAAACCCTAAAAAATATTTGATTTCTGCTATCATCTAGAGATTTTTGACCCTTTGAGCCAATATCATCAATATAATCCCTGAGACAAAAGAAGGATCAAAACATCTCCAAGATAAAAGAGTTTGTGACGTACCCTTCTTCAAAAAAGAGAGAAAAGTCAGGACACATCCAAATGAAGGATGATGTAAAACCCCAAGAAAGCTCAATGTCTCAAAGAGAGTGCCAAAAGATCATCATGGGAAAACACCTAGATATCAAACTACCAAAGTTGCCAGAAGTCATCTTTTCTTATGCAAAATTCTTTTATCAATGTCTTTTCATTATTTGCTTTTATGAAATTAAGAATATTTCTTCTCTTCTCATATCAGGGAAATGGATAGCTTCCTTGAAGAAAATCATCAGCGCTGAAATTTTTGAATTTGACTCTTAAGACCGAGGAGTTAACCTCGTTGGAGGAAATACTCTAGGTAAAATAGGGAATGTCTTTTGCGCATAGGTGCACATTTTCAAGCGTTTGAGTCAACTATAATTTTATCTTATTGGTAAAATTTTCTAGCTATTCCAAGAATGAAATAAATAATCAATATCCATTATGATGCAACCTAGTGTTGTTTATATCTTCCAAAAGAGTTGCCTTATTCAGGAGAGGTATCTCTTTTTGTCCCATCACGGTTTCTTCATTCGAGAAATCTGTATGGTTTTATCCGTTCTGGTTAAGGGTCAAACCTGTACTTTCTGTGAGAGGTCATCAATTTCAAAAGCTGATTTAGTCTCAGCAATGAGGCGTCCAAGATCATCCCTTTTCCAAGCTTTAAGGAACCCCATTTTTTCCTTTCACAAACCCCCTTCAGATTTGTTCATCTAAGCTTCGAAGGTCCCATCATGGTTTCTTCATTCGAGGATTCCATTTGGTTGTTTCCCTTCAGGTTAAGGGTTAAGCCTGAACCTCTCCCCTTGAGGTATCTTCCTTTTTCAGGTTTAGGTTAAACTTGAGTCTCGTTCCAGCGAGATTCCTCGTTTTGACGAGATGCTTTTCTTCCAATCCCATCATGGTTTTCCCCACAAAGAAATCCATGCTTTGTATATTCATCCAGGATAGGATCCTACTTGAGCTTCATCTCATGAGGCATTTCTTTCAAAAATGTCCCATCAGGGTCCTCATATATTCCTTTTCCCATTCAGGTTATCTTGAGATATCTTCGTCCCATCCAGATTAAGGGCTAAACCTGAGTCATTCCAAAAGGATGATCTTATCTTACCCATGAGAACTTGATCAAAATTCTTATCTTTCATCATTTCGGGATCTTCGCCCAAAGTCCCATCACAATTTCCTCATTCCTGTTATTCAGTCATATCATTTTCGAGGATTTCGTCTCCCTAAAACCATTCAGGATAAGGTATTAAGTCTGAAAAACCATATTTTCAAAATAATTCTTCCACACCCAGCTCAAATCTTCTGACTGGGGCATTTTTCGAAATTTTGAGTGTTTATTTGCCACTAAGCTTGGCTTTCAACCGACTTAGTAGCAAAGAGAGGCTTCTGTGAACACCCTAATTTTTTCAAAATGATGTAAATATTCCATTTTTGCCCCTGATGCCATTTTCTAAGTAATTGAGTCAGTTTTAAATCTAAATACCAGTTTATTTCTCAGATTTTACTGAAATTAAATTCATTTTTATATATCTGACTCAGTTTTGGATCTGAATCCAATATCAGAATCCAAATCTGAGCTTTGTCATCCAATTTTTAAACCAAATTCTCAAAATTACCAAAATAACTTTTGAAAAGCTCAGACAGTTTGTCCCGTATCCGTTTGGATCCATCGCGTTATATTCCTCAATTTGAGGTTCAAAACTTGAATATTTCTTCAAAATATCGATCTAAACCCGTTTTCTGAAGAAATCAAACCAGAATTCTCAGAAAACCCATCTTTTGTAAATATTTCCAAATTTTTGCAAAAAAATAGTTTAGAAATCCCATAGTCTTAGAGTGTTATTTTAAAAAAAAAAGAAAGAAAAGAAAATACAAATATATATATATATATATACAAAAATACAAAGAAAAGAAAAAAATAAAAGAGATAGTTTTTGAAAACCTCCTTTTGAAAAACATCTTTTAGCTAAAAACATTTTTTTGAAAAACTTTTAAAGAGGACCGCCCTTTTGAAAATCTTTAAAAACAAAGATTCATCCTTTGATAAAAGGCCTTTTTAACGAAAAAATTTAAGGGTTATAGAGGCTCTCTCTCTCTCTCTCGCACACTCTCGGTCTCCCCTCCCGCGCTACCCTCTGGAAGCATCCATCTGCCACCAACCATCGAATCAACTCTCCTCCTCTTCTGCCCTTGATCCCCAATGGTTCTGCCCCTCTCGATTCTTCTTCTTCTTTAAAAATGGGCGAAGAGGAAACCCTCAGACCACCGCTCTTCACCCCCGCACCACTCTCTTTCCTTCAAGGATTTCCTTCATCGCCTTAACCTCCCCTTTGCATTTTCTACATCCCTCTGGTGTTTCCCCTTTTTCAGGCAAAGACCGGAGGCAATCTCAGGTAAGTAATCGTTGCCCTCTTCTTTGATTCTTTGCATTTTTTTTTCTTTTTTTTTATCTCTTCCTTTTAATCTGCGTTATTTTTCACCTTCTTCTCTTAATCACAAGGCAAAAAGAGGGGATCGACTTGTATATAGCAGGACCAATGTCCCTATAGCTACAACAATGGAACAACTCTGTTCCAACATGGTTTCTTTTCCTTTTTTTTATCTTATATTTTCGTGTATTTCAATCTATAGTTTATTTTGGTTTTTGTTCTTTCCTTTGTTTTATTTACGATTTCCTGTTGGCATCTGAACTTCCGATTCCATTTTCGATAATTGGCTAGCATCTTGATTCAATTTTCTGCTGGTTTTCAATCCCCACTTTGCTTATAATTCATTCTCTGGTCTGCAATATGTTGTCTCAATCTCATTTGCATATGTGTTTTCATGCATCGTTACTGCAATTTCATTATATTCGCATATAATTCTTTCGTTCTCAACTATCATATGCATAAATTGTATAATGGGTCAATGCACTCATGCCATTTTGTCGATATTCATAGGTCTCATATTGCTCAGCAGATTTCATTAGCAGTAGTGGTTTCATGTTTAAAACCTGCGAAATTGCATTTCCTGTTTTTCTTTCTTTCAAAGTCATTAGCGTATCTACTTCAAGAAGGGAGCTCATTTCCCTAATCAGTTTCTTAAGCCTAGCCCCTTTACAGCATATCATATCCATCTATGGTTGTATTCGTTCATATCCCATTTCCCTGATTCATAAGCATCAAACATACCAGTAAGAGTATTGGTACAGACATAGTAAAAGCCATCCATATATCTTATGTAATGTGCCTCATTTGCGGAAGAAAATGGTTTAACGTCTGTTTTGGGTGAACATTTTTTTGGATCTCCTTATTATTGGGTTATATCTTACTTGATTTTCAATCTATGGTTGAATTGGATGATGACTGTTCATACTCTCGGATTTCCAACTTATTTGAGTTCATTCTATGCTTGGCTTCTCTGATTGAATAATGGTAGGGAATTGGGTATTTTTGTGCACTGATTGCATGAGAAACTCAATACACTAAATATGTTTTGTCCTCTATTGTTGACACATGCATGGGTATACTTGGTTCTAGGCCATGAATATGCTCTATCTCTTAAAAACTAACATATGTAGGATGGGTGACAAACCCAAATGTTTAGAGTAAGGTTCATTGGACAGATACTTTGTCCTCTGCAAATTCATTTTGTATTTTTCTCTACTGGACTCGTTAAGGTTTTTTTTTTTTAGCATGATGTTCTGCGCTTGACTATACTCAGATTTTTCTGCTGGAAATGGGGACAGTCGATGACCACTTCCCTGGTTCATCCCATGTTCAAATTCTATTTACCTTTGTTATCGAAATAACTTTGTTGGTTCTCCATTTAAACAGGATGTCATGTTGCTCACCTGAATGTATTCAGGTTTCTTGGTATTTGCATTAACCAGGCCGTGTTATCATTCTCTAAACTAAGCTGTCCAAGGCATCAACTGAGTTGATATGCAGTTTCTTAAATAAAAGTAATATCTGACGTTTCTGCATCAGGGATTATACTACCAACTCACAGCCTATCACATCTCAGTAAAGGTAGTATTGATGCTTACACACCTCTTTTCTGCAAATTCCTATTCTAGAGCTTGAGATGACTGGGACAAGTTTGTATTGTTAATGGACAAAGAGAAGGGATCTCGTTGGCTCATGCTTTGGCTTCTAATCCAGAATGTTGTGAGGTAAGCCCACTGCTGCAAATGTTTATAATAAGATAGATTGTGATTATTGTGCGTGTTTATGACATTGATAACTGGAGCATTTGGATGTAATTTTGCAAGAGTATTGCCTAGAAATTCAAAGGTGAGTCTCAAAGTTTCGATTAGTATTGCAAATCCACCTTCTCTGTTCCTGCAATTGGCTTCATCCTTTTCTATTGTTGGCTGTAATCATCTATACAAGTCGTTAATTCTTTCCAGCATCTCCTTCTTTCGCGCTACAGCATGAATTCCATCTGTTGTAAGCATTATATAACAGTATGTTTCCTGCCCTTCTCCTCTACACAGATCAATACATACGCTGCCCACAGCAACACTGTTCCCCACCTCACTCACATAACAAACACCCTTGTACACAGCATACCATTATCACCCTCCAACACCTGATGTAGCAACACTGTGCATATGCTCCCAGCAGACCCCCCCCCCCTTTAATTTAGTTGCTTGATCTAGCATGTCATTGATTATTACTGTGAAAACAATTGGCTTGATAGCAACATTTTTTGTAAATATATATATATATATATATATATATATATATATATATATATATATATATATATATATATATATATATATATATATATATATATATATATATATATATTTGCAATGTTCTGTGCATCGTGTGATCATGACCACCTATGCCATCCTTAAATCTTCTCTTTCAAACACAAAAGCAATCTTTATCAAAGAGATAGTTGGTATTATTGGTCTCTCACGTATCTTTATCATTTGGTATTGTTCTTATTCCATGTTTGATTGTTTGTGGTTCAAACTTTGGAGTAATCATTTGTGTACATTGATGCATTTGTATTCAAGCATGAACAAGTAGATCCAACATGTTATTACAAGATACTGTCATAATATTTCATTTGCAATTGTTAGATTACAAGATGAAGATGGTGTTATGAAAATTCTATCATGACTAAGCCTGCTGGACTATGTTGCTATGGAGGATCATTTTTCACAAACATGTACCACTAAACAGCCACCCTTCCACCATCACCATCTCCCCTGTAACACTATCTCCATTACCCATTATACAGTAATACCCTGCTGCCATCATCTATCATTGTGCCATTGCACCTACCACTGCATCATTTCCCAGCATCTTTCACCTGTCATTTATCATTGCTACACAACAACTTCACGCACAACACCCTTCATATCAGCAAAATGCACAGTTATGCAGGCACAATTCCACCTATTACCACACCTCGCCTATCTTATAAGCTATTGTCCACCTATATGCCATATATATATACATATATATATACATATATATATATATATATATAGATACATATATATACATATATATGCATGTATGTACATAGGTATATATCACTTTTCATCTTTCCACACCTTAGATCATAAATATCGTGGCATATGCGCATCTCACCATCTACATCTTTTAAATCAATGTGATATGTGCAGCTCTCTTCTATTTTCATTCTAACTCTGTTTTGCAGGAATCTCTGGAAAATGTTGATTTCCCTCTTAGATTAGGATTTTATCATTTCAATTTCAATTTCAATTTCAAGGTTGTAATAGTTAGATATTAAAGAGAATTTTATCTTTTCATGCATAGATTAGAATGTATGAGCATTGTAAATGTCATAAATTGTTTGTTTTCATATGTTTTGCCTTTATTTCCCCAAAAATCACAAATGGGAACACAAATGGCACGAGCACCATTCTAATAGGAGGTGATTAAATCCTAAGTTGATGATTTGCATCAATGGATATAGTCAGGATGTGAACAAAACTTAGGATTTTCATCTTTTATAGAATAACACTGGATCCCCTTCAAAAATCATCATATTTTCAAAAAATTTCTTCTTTTATTAGAGTTTAATTCAAAATTAGCTCAAAATATATATCAATGGCCATAGTCAGGATATATTGAGAATTAATTTCACTTTAAACTCTATAAAAGCACCAAAATATATTTTATTTTTCACCTGAATTCAAATATGATTATTATATAATACATTCAATGACCATAGTCAGGGATGTATCATATCTTCAATCTTATTTTAATTCACTTAAAGAATGAAATAAGATTTTGAAATCCAATTTCAAAATTCTTTAAATTCATCCATCAATTAGGATAGAACTGCATCATATTTTCAAAATTCTTTTTCAAAATCCAAGTGATCTTGAATGTTTTCCTTCAAATTCTATTTCAATTCATCAAATTCTATCTCATTTCAAGATTCAAAACTCAATTTCAAAGTCCAATTTGACTTTGAAAATTCAAAATTCATTTCATATTCAAAGTTCCATTTTTAAAATTTAAATCAAATTTCAAAGTTCAAGTTCAACTTTGGAATTTTAGATTCATTTCCAAGATTCAAATTCAAATTCAAATTTAATCCAATATCTCAAATTCAATTCAACTTTGAAATCTCTGATTCATCTTCTGATTTCAAATTCAAAATTATTCTTTATCTTCAAAAGCTCTATCCCAATATTGAGTCTTGATTCTCAATTCAAAGTTTTGAGAATGATTCTAAAAATTTGATTTTTCCTAAGTCTTAAATTCAATTTGGGTTTTCAAAAACCCAGATCCATCTTCAAAAATCTCATTTTGGACTTTCTAAAATCCAATTCTAGATTTAGAACCCAATTCCACTTTGGATCCAGATTTCCAAATCCAATCCCCATTTTGGATTCCAAACTTCGGATCCAAAACCATTTAGGATTCAACTACATTTTGGATTCTAGACTTCAGATCCAAATCCTTTTTGGATTCCAAACTTCAGATCCAAATCAATTTAGGATTCCAGACTTCGGATCCAAATTCATTTAAGATTCCAGATTTCAGATCCAAATTCCATTCCCAATTCCATATTTCAAATCCAAATCCACCTTGATTTCCAGATCTCAAATCCAATTCCATTTTTAGATCCCATCTGGACTTCTTAAATCCATTTCTATTTTTAAATTCCCTTTGGATTTCTCAAATCCAAATTCCATTCTGATTTCAAAACTTCAAATCTGAAATTCAACTCCATTTCAAATTTCATCTCCTCTCCTAAATCCAGGTTCAAAATTCAAATTCAAAGTCCATTTCTGACTTTGAAACTTCATTTCTTTTTTCTTTTATCTCAGCTTCAAATCATTCTTTTCAAAGTCCAGATTTATCTTCCCAAACTCTGATTATTTCAAAGACTTAGAACTTCAAAATATCTTTCCTGATCTATCTCAAGTTCTAAGTTAGATTCGACTATTTCAAATCATTTCTTCATCACATTTACTTCAGAATCACTTGGAAAATCTCAGATTTTCAAAAGTGTTTTCTCAAAAAGCATACATTTTTGCATTTACATTACACAAGCATGATTCTTTGTGCATTTAGACTCAGGATAAATTCTTAGATGATATTTTAGCAAAGCAAAAAGGCATAAATTCGATCCTTTGTTCGATTATCCCTAGTAAAGGTGCCAGGAACGATCGAACCTCGTACCGACGAGCGAATCCCGTCTCCCAATTTTCCCGCAAATATTTTCAAAATGGAGGCGAGTAATTTTTCTAAATATTTTCAAAATTAAGGTCAAGTGAGACCTTCGCAAAAAAGTTCCTCTCTTCTTTCTTTTCTTTCTCTTCTCTCTTCTTTTGTGTCTTTTATTTTTTCCTTTTCAAAAAGGAGGAAATAGAGGTTATAAAGGAAAAGAGAAGGAAGAGAGAGCAATACCAAGAGAGGAATTTTTTTTGCGATGATCACAGTTTTGGCGACCGAGATGGGACATGTCTCCATCTGGTCGAATTTGTGCCTTTTGCTTTGCTTTGATATTATCTAAGTCTTTATTCTTCAAATGTCAGCTTCATTTCCATGCAAACCTTAGGAGCCTAGATTATGTCCTAAGCTGACATCATTGCATATAGGATTTAAGTATGGTTTGGTAGGACCATATTGAGGAGATTAATCCATGCTCACATTAGACTTAGGTCTGAAATACAACTCTCCTCAATTCTAGGGATTGAATGTAAACAATGTATGCAAGTGTATGCTTCTATTCATTTAAATTATATCTCTTTAGGACTTGCATTAGAGCTTTCTGGTTTTCTTGCATTTGAACATGTTTTCAAAAACATCCCTACCTATATTGTCCCGGTCTTCACGTTGCTGGGCTATCTCACTGAACCATAGTTCGGGAGAGAGCCTCACAACTGGGCCACTTATTTGGGTTCACGCCCCCTACCACGTACCTAAGGGTCATAGTCCGAGGTATATTGGTAGGTGCTCAAGGATGTTGGGAAGCCATTAAATTAGAACCAGAGAAATATTTTTATGCCACGTACTTCGAGCTTCGGCTTGAGTGTATCAACATATCTTGATTGGAATCAGATGATCTAAATCTTAGAGTGAGGATTAAGGTCCTATTCGCCATTTCAAATATTGCATATAGAGTCAGCTTTAGGGAGTGTTGTTTGTACATCGTTGTTTGTATAGCTGTGATTCTGTGATATTTATTTTATCCCATTATATTTTCCAAAACCCTGGGTATATATTATTCAAAATTTCCTCTTTGTTTTTAAAACCCTGGTGTATTTTCTTTTCTTCAGATTCTTTTGATCCTGCCTGCAATTCTTCAAATTTTAAATCTTTACCATCTATTTTAAAATTCGTTTTCCTCCTATCTTTCCAATGTATCTTCTGATTCTATTCCAAGAATTGTTTTTCACAATAAAGTCTCTTTTTGTCGAGAGATATCCTTTTCAAAATAGCATTTGTTCATATTCTAAATTGTTTATTCTTTCTCACAGAGAAACAATGCGATTGTCATAAATTTTCTGTGATAACTCAATCCCTAGCAATGGGATATCTTTTATCAACTTGATTTCTTCTTTTATCAAAATTTCCTCCAAAGATTTTCTAAATATCCCATTTGATCCTACAGAGTGAACATTGACATTTCATCATGGTTCAGACAAGGACTGGAAAGGAGACCGTTCCACAGCAAAGCAACAGTGAAGGAGAGAAAATGAACTCCATCAGGTCATCCAAGCAGTAGGGCCAAGAAGCAGAAAACAATGTTGATTCACCTACATACAAGTTGTTTCAGAGGGTGATGGCAAAAATGATATCTGAACAGGCTGAGGAAAACCTTGAGAAAATATCTTTTAAAAGCAAAACCGAGGGGAAAGTCAGCAAAAAGCAAGTTCAGTACGACAGCACTTCAGAGTCATCAAAGGAAGACTCAGAGGAAGAGCATCCGGCATATTTTCACAACCCCTTGTATCGGCCCAAGAAAATCAATGAGGGGCATGAGTCAGCAAGCAAAGCCAAGTTTCAGATCTCAACAGAAGATCCGATACATGAACAACTGAGAGAAGTAGCTCGTGTAATCAAAGACTTACAAGCCCAAGATAAAGGCAAAAGGACTTACACTGGTGCAGACTTTTATGATGGCTTAGAAGGGGATGACAACTGGGAAGATCTTCCTCGTAAATTCATAAAATTTGATGGGACCAGCAACCCCAAGGCTCATCTGGCCACATTTTTCGCAGAATGTAACTGGTTCAGAAAAAACAACAGGGCTTTATTTCTATGTTTTCCACGCAGTCTGGAGGGAATTGCAGCAAAATGGTATGTCGATCACATCAACCCGATTGAACTACGAGACTTTGACAAAGTCTTCAACCTGTTCATCAAAAGGTTCCTTTTCAATATCGAGGCTCCGCCCACCCTCAACCACTTATTCAATCTAAAACAAAATGACAATGAGAGGGCAAAAGATTTCATTCATAGGTGGAGATCTACCTGCAACAGGATGAAGAATCCGATATCAGAGGGGCATGCACTCTCAATAATTTTGAACAATTTCTCTTAACCTCTGAAGGGGCTGATCTCCACTTCTCCATCCAAATCCTTCATCAAGTTAATAGAGCGAGTCAAATGGCTCGAAATGGGATTAGAGAATGAAACCTAAAACAGCATCACCTTGGCAGGAGGCAGTCAGGATATGAAAAAGAAAGCCAACTTCACCTTTTCTACCAGTTCCTCCAACAACAACAATGGCAAGAACAAAAGGGGTGGCAGAAAGAACCACACCAGCGTATCAGGCAAAGATGATTGCTCCGGTCAAAAGAATGGGATCATTAGGAAGAATGACATCCCTCTCTTGAGCATCCAGTTAGAATCAAAGCCCCAAGGGAAACCAAAGCACGATGGTTGGGGATACGACCGTGACTTTACCCCCTTAGAGCAATCACTTGAGCAAGTTCTTGAGTATATGATAACAAAGGAGATGGTTAAACTTCCCAAGGTAGCAGATCCTCCTGTGACAATGGGAAGGTTTAAGGATCAGTTTTGTAAATTCCATCGGGCAATGGGTCATAACACTGAGCACTGCTTTGTTTTCAAAAACATCGTCCAAGACTGCATTGATAAAAAGTTGTTGGTGGAAGATCAAGAAGAAGAGTAGCTACCCGTCCTGGCCTAGCTTCTCAGACCATGACAAAGTTTTCTGCTTTCTTTCTTTTTCAGTGACCTTATAGGGGCAAGTCAGTCCCAGTCTTTTGTGACCTTTAATCAACAAACTTGTAAATATTTTAGTCATTGTTGTCAATATTGCCTATCAATGAAATTTCAATTTTCTTCATATATTTGATATCAAATACTCATCATCCTTTGCCACGATGGGGCATTTATTTTTGAAAATTTGTATTTTCATTTTCTAAAAATCCTCGTCGTCATTGGCTTCTATCAAGCCGTATAAAATTCCTATTCTTTTCAAAATGAGGGACAATCCCGACATCATTCATGAGAGAAATGATATTACCTATGAGGGTTTTTCAAAATCATAAAATCATTGAAAATTTCTGCAAAATCTTCGTCATGATCATCAAAAGTTCAATATTTTGGTCCAATTTTTTTCAAAATAAACCATCACTTTGATTTTCTTTTTCCAAAATGGGTTTTAAATCATTGTCTTCAAAGTCAACCCTCGTGTTGGTTCTCTTTTACAAAATTGGTTTCAAACCATTATCTTCAAAATCAACCCTCATGATGATCTCTCATGTTGATTCCCCTTTTCAAAGATCAGCTCTCACGCTAATCATTCTTCTCGTGGTTGATTTTCTTCTCAAAATGATTTCTTAATTGTCTTTTAAACATTCTCCTCTCACTTTAAAGATCCCACATGCAGGCAGGATCAAATAAATTCGAAGCATACATCATGTTTTTAGTCAAAATTTTCCAAAGTTCATAGCACATGCCTGATTCTTTGTGCATTTAGAAAATAGAACAACAAAACAAAGCACATGATTGATCCTTGGTTCGATTACCTCTGGTTATGGTGACAGGAACGGTTGAACCTCATACCGACAAGTGAGTCACAATCTCTCAATTTTCCCATATTTTTAAAATGGAGGCGAGTTATTTTCAAATCTTTTTTAAAGGTCAGTTTGAATTGCAAAAGTAAAATTTTGCAATGCTAACATCTTATTCAGATCCATTCATGTTCAACCAGATCTAATATAGTTTTACTAGACTTCACGAGGTCTAAGCCAAGCATCAAATCCAATAATATTTATTCTAATTCAACTTGGTCCACCATAAAGCTGGGCCAATATAAGGCCATCCCATATCCAAATACTAAGCTTATAAAAGCAATATGAGATACACAAAACATTTCAGGATCCAATATAGATTCATGCTTGTTTAGATTGCTTAAACAAAACTATGGATTATATGAGATTTGAATATAATCAAAATTTATTAAATTTGTAGATATATCATATTCCACTATATAGACCCATCAATTAAGAGAGGACATTGAATCTATAACATATCCAACTTGATATTCTAGGATTTTATGGTGTTAAAATAGTAAATTTTAAACATTCAAAATAAACCCAATTGCAAGTACAAAGCTTATATTATGAGTCTATTACTTATTTGGATTTGTACAATATTATAGGTTCAAACTGATTATTTATTAAGTTCATTCTCATGTAAAATCATGGGTCACTAGGATTTGACTATAGTCTAAATCCATGCTCTTAGTATTCAAATTCATGCAATGTATAATTAGATCCAAGCATTATGTTATCTAAATCCAAAATTAAAACTTAATCCAATACCAGCACCATACCACAAAGGCATCTAATGGAAACATACATTAAAAAGTTTATAGTCACCCAAACTAAAGAATCTTAAATCCTCATAATGTTAGTTTGGATCCAAACTCAGCCATAACAAGTAGGGATCCAATCAAATCATAATAGGATCCAAGGTATACTTTGAGTTTTTGTCAAAACAATTCTAAAGTTGGACCTCAATATTCAAATTCAATATTGAGTAATCATATCCACTTCAAAATATACTCACAAACTCATAAGCTTACCCATTCAAGTAAGGTATTGACTCTAGATCCAATAAACTAAGAAATAAAGTTTATGGACTGACCTTGATTTGGGAAGTCTATCAGACCCCTTGTGTGTATGCATCGCTTATAGATACAGATATGGTCCACTTTAAATCAATTGGATTCAATCTATTGACTGAATCCCAACTAATTCAACTATACCCAATCCGATTTTTATGAAAATATGACCCAATCAAGCCAGATTATGTTAAATTTAATCCAGCTGGATCCAATCAAATATATATACATACATATATAATCAAATATATATACATACATATATATATATATAGTAATGGGTCCATGTTAAACCAATTTGGTGCTAAACGACATGCTAAATGGGTCTTTTAAGCTTTTTTATTTTATTTTTAAATTCTGACCATACAAATGTGATCTATTTACTTGATTTTAGAGGGATCAGCTCTTGAAGAATTTGATTCCAACACATTTGTGGGTTTTTATAAAGTTCAAAAAAGCAATGGTCCAAAATCTTTGTAAATTTTGGATGCTCCAAACATCATTTTTTTCATCGAGAACACATGATCTAGATGTGGATTCTTAGTAAATCAACTATGCCCAATACATTTATGAGGCCAAGACTGTATAAAAAGCACCGGAAAAGCCCAAAAAACCCATTTGCCAAATTGATTTAGCATGGACCATTACTCTCTCTCTCTCTCTCTCTCTCTCTCTCTATATATATATATATATATATATATACTAACACACAGATGCATGATTGGTGGCCATTTCCACTTTTCCTTCCCCACCACTAAGTTTCATTTCTAACAGCCAATCACGAGAGACCCCAATCATGGGACATCACAAGTTCAAAACCCACGAGTGGTGTTCCTTACTGCAAAATCACGACTGGGTGTATGTACTCCTTGGGTTTAAGGCAAGGTCTGTGATGACTTACAGAGGTTGGGTTTTGTTACAATCTTGGTTTAGCTGGGAAAGGCCAAGGTTTCACAGTTTGGGCTAAGAAGAGTCGAGACCCCCATTGTTGATGTAGTTGACTGCACTGGTTCGGGTGGTTCTAGGTTTCTGACTTTGTCCACTTGGAAGAACAAACCCACTGGAGATCAACCATCCAAAGAGAGAAGGAAGTATCCCTTAGGGAGAGTGAGAGAGATGAGTCTAGGGGGTAGGAACTCACAACAGAGAGGAAATTGAGCTAAGAGAGAGAGAGACTCAAGCTAGAGAGAGCGAGTGTGAGAAGATGTTGAGAGAGAGATCAAATTCAAGTTCTTTCATGCCTTCCACACTATAAATGAGGCCCTATATATAGGCCTAGGTAGGGCTCTTAAAGACTACACAAGTTACAAGTCATAGTAAATTGGAAAAACCTAATTCTAGATAATACCTTGAGAGCTTAGGCTAAATTTGGTTAAGCCTACTTAGACCTACCCTAAAAGTAGTGTCCACCTCCAAAAATTTGTTTATCCCTTCGACTCCCTCTTGTTCATTTTTAGGGAGAGTTTTCCAGAGAGCTACACAAGTTCCTCAGAGTCCAGAAATAGACTGGGGCTCCCAAGGGGTGGGTCCCACTGAGTCTTGACCTTCAAATATAGGAGGGGGCATCCCACATGTAGGCACCACCTAATCTTCAATGTTGGCCTGATATGGTGTCACCCCTAGTGTTGGTCCAACAAGCTTTAGTGCTTGAAGCTGAGAGCTGAAATTATAGAAAATGGGTCTGCATTAATTATTTGGATCCCTATATTCGGATTTGAGTCTTCCACAACTTAATCAGCATCATCCCCTCCCCCATAAGAAAATCTTAGTCCTCTAGGCAAGAAGCCAAGATATTGCCTTTGCAGCTTGTAATCAAACTTCCAAGTTAGAATTTTTTCATCGTCCCATCCTATGGTATTCCTTTTCATTCGACGCTTATGCAACCCTTCTGTATTTAGAATCTGAATTGGCCTCCTAGTTTCTATCATACTGAAAAAAATTGTCAATCCTTTGGGAAGGCCCCCATGGTGTGCCTTAAGTCGAGACACAAAAAATACTGGATGAATTTGGACAGACGAGGGTAACATGAGTTTTTAAGCGGCTGAATCAATCCACAAAAGAATCTAGTACAACCCATAGTATCGAGAAGTGAGTTTGTGAACGTCCCTCTCTTACTTAGGTATTTTCTTTTTGGATCTTCTTTTGAGCCATACCGAGTTCTCAATTTGAAACTTGCTATCCTTCCAATTTTGATTATGGAATTGCTTTATTCTATTTTGAGACTTGGTCGAATTATCTTTTAGGAGATGAATAAGTTCATCTCTGGTCCTCATTTGTCGGTCGACTTTAGGGGACTTGGCACTTCCTTCTTCATAGGTTAAGGTTTTGGGAGGAGGCTGACCATACAGAGCTTTATAAGGGTCATTTAAATTGAGAACTAAAAGGAGGTTTTATAGGATCATTCAGTCCAAGAAAGGTAGCTGGTTCATGACTTGGTTTTTCACTGGCAAAACAATAAAGATAGGTCTCAACAATTCAATTAACTACTTCAGTATGACTGCACTTGATTCCTAAGAGGTTGAAGTATTCATTCCAAAATCAGTTAGTGAATATGGAGTTCTATCACAAACAATGGACTTGGGTATCTCGTAGAGTTTGCCTATATTTTGGTTCACTATGGTTTGACTAAAGTACTTGTAGGGCAGCGCCGTTGATCCAATTAGGATTCTAGTGATATGCCACATGACATTCATACTATGGGGTATGCCCAGCACGGAAGTACAAAAGCAAAAAGTTAAAGAAACTAATGGGGTCATGAAACGTGACAATTCACAATCAAACCTTTCATGGTGACAGAAGTGCCTTTGGCTGGAATAATCTTCTTAGTTAAGCATTTGAGGATTCTACTCAATGAGGAGTTACTTTTATTTGGGGCCATATCTTTCCAAGTATAGGCATATTCATTATAATATTCTCTTCACATGACTGCTACTTCTGTGATATTAGGACCATACAACCTTCCCTACAAAAATTCCTACTGTTGCTTTGCTTCTTTTAGGCTTTTACTTTGGCTGCCAAGTCAGAGATGTGGAACTTATACCCAAACAGTTAAACCTGCTAAACACAGGGTTCAAGGTGCCAGACAGATCGAATTGTCTGCTGTAAAAATTCTCAGAGAGCCAATCTTCATCACTTGAAGGTCATTCAACAATGATACTGCCTACCAATGAGTTCCGGAGACTGATAAAACAACTTTGGGGATCATGTCTGTAAGGTCACATCCACAAAACCACTACTGCAATATTCGAAACTCAATGTGGTCATTATTAGACAATAAGGTACTGATCGACAATGCCAAAGATAAGCCCTTATAAGAGAGCTGCAGACTATGAGACTTGCCTCAAATGGTTGGGTCAAGCTCTAATAAGGGGGTCCGTTGAACAAGTCGATCTATGAAAACCAAAGGATGATATGCTTTAAATCATGCTTATGGAGATTGATTCCTGGAGAAGTTGGATTGGATGACAACACAAAACTGCAGTGCCATGTAAAAAAATAAAAACGAATAGGTTCAACAGCTACCTTCCTGCCAATATAACACTATTTTCAAGATTTTAGTTTGGTTTGCTGAACCCAACCAAGGAAGAAATCTTCACAATGGTCTTTAGCTTGAGCTCATCCTAGAAAGATAGGAACGATTCTCTTATTGTCATTTCCAAAAGACAACCACCACAAAAAGTCTGCATTAAGAAAGAGGCGAAGGAGATGTAACTAAGAATTTTCTCCAGGCAAGATCAATCGATTGATAGAAAATCCAGAGCCATAGATAAGAAAGAATTCCAATTTGTTAAAAAGTTTGGCCCATAAGTTGGTCAATCAACAAAATGTCCCCATCAATCAAAAAACCTGAGGGTGGCCATGCATCCAAGTTGAAAATGTTCTAAAAGCATAGGATACAGGGATACCATAAGGCAGATTCTACAAACCAACAGTATCAAAGACCAAGTCTTGAGATCTGTTGTATCTTGTCTCTGAACCTTCAGATTGCAAAAGATTTCTTCCATGCAATCTGGGGTGCAGATACTCAGATTCCTACAGAATTTGAAGATATTTTGAATCAGCCATCGACAAGCAATTTCTACCGTCCTAGCAGAACAGCGACCAACTTTCGTACAAAAAGCGAGCACTCTGACAGCTGTGCTTGACTTGAATTGCACACAAGAGGAGCACTGATGTTTTGCAACTTTCTTGTCTGTACTTGTTCCCATCAAGATCAGCACCGTACTATCAGAGCATGAGTGTACAAACCGTTTGTCAATTAGTTATGACAGTGCATCTCTTTTTCCTATGAATGTTTTGATGGTAAACATTGTCATGGCATCTGTCCATACCATTCTCATTCACTAGTAACTCAAATCAATTAGAACATGTAAATAAACACCAAGTATACCTTGGGTATCTACCTATAAAGCCAGGAAATATAAATACTAAAAAATTCTAAGTTTTTAAAAGAAAATATTTTCTCGCGAGAAACGAACTGATGTTGGATCTGAAAGGAACCCTTACCCAAAGGACTTCTCCAAATCTACACACAACACCCAAGCAGACAAGAACAAGAAAGAAAAAATGGGTAATGGAATTGTAGGATTCTAGGATACGAAAGCATAGATACAATCCAAGTCAAGTTTTACTAGATTCTTTTGAAATCCAATATATGTGACAAACCTTGTCACTGATTTTGGACCTCAAAAATGACAAATTTTGGAAAAACTAAAGAAAAAAAACAGAAAAATTAGACAGAAATATATTTCCAAGAAACAGGAAAATTAGACAAAACTATCTTTCCAATAACACCTTATTCATTAGAAAACAACCAATGAGTGTTGAGATACAACTCTGCCAACACACCTAAAAGAAGGCAAAAAAGGTGCTTCAACACCTATTCCAACTGTTCTATGCTATTTTTGGCCACCTTACCGTAAATCCAAAAAATAATAAGAACAAAATAAGAATGAGAATGGGTTATTTTTGGAGACCATAGCTTTGGAATTCAAACTTGTGCCAAAAATGAGAATGGTAAAGATGAATGTCTATTTTTCAATGAGCCCTAAAACGTTGAAAAAGATTACATATATAGAGATATGACTATATTAATAAGACAAGATCAGACAGGACAAAATATAGAAAACTAGTTTTTGGATCTATAGGAGATCTAATATCCGAAAATGAAAATCAAGGTACTAATCTCATAGCGCTGATTTTTTGAAAATAAAAGTACTAGATGAACTGTCCCATCATAATCACCATTTTGTGGATCACAAATTTTTGAAAACAAAAAAATGGTTTTCACAAAAAAAAATTTAAAAAAAGTTCTGAAAATCGGATCAGAATTTGAGAATTATAAGGTTCATTCTGCAAGGTTGTGTGCCTTTCCTCTTCCGTTGAGTAGAGATCATCCACTTTAGGATATCAAAATCTTCACTTGTGGGTCTTCAATTTGAGAGTACATGTACCTTGTATGCAAATCCTAATAATAAAAAAGTGAGTTTGGTGGTGTGAGCCACCAAGACTTAGAAAACAAAGAAATAAACACAAACTGTGAAGGTTAGTGGATTCTAAACTTATAAAATAATGCAATAAATGAATGGAATGGATAATAAAACACACCAAATCTCACTTCGGGCATAGGCATCCCTTTCTATATTGTTGTCGAACGTGGTCAAACATGGGCAGTAGTCTGGCTAGGCGCAAGATCCAAAAAAGGAATGAGATATGGGATCTAGGTCCTAAGTTAGGCAAGGTGGCTCAACTAGCCTAGGCCGGCTAGGTTTAGTTGTGCAAAAATTTCAGTAGTGTAAGGGTATAGTTAGGGCTCGAGCTTTAGTTGCTGGAATAAGGGGGTGCCTCCCTATTTATAGTTACGTTTCTCGAATATTTAGGATCCATCTTTTCAAATCCATCCAAGATTGAGATGGAGGGCTCTTATTAGTTGGTTTTTAAATGGAGGGTTGTGATTGATACAAGGTATGCTACCTTAGATGTAGGCGTGAAATTTTGTGAAGAGATTTGGGACTTAGAAATTTTTGTTTTGAGTTTGGAAGGAGGGTAGGATAAGATCATGGTGGTGATGCAATTTCTAAAACTAGTGAAAAATACTGACGACAAACAATGATTGTCATCACCAAAAAGGACATGATAATATCGAAAGACATGACATAGTAAATACATACTAAGGGTTGGGCAAAAACATAATTATATTAATTTATTATATATCATCAATCAGTTCACAAGGTTTCAAAATGTGGCTCTCATAACCATCATAGTTACAAAATGACATGTATATATATATATACATATCAAGACAACAAAAACAAAAACCCCAAAGCAGCTCCAGATCCACCATCTAAAAGTTCGATGAGCTTAGTGTACCTCACTAATCCGCTTAGACATCTCCTGAAAGAAAAATATTAACATTAAAAGAATGAGACTAGAACACGTCTCAATATGACTCCCAAGAACTCTACTTGATCCTTAATGATACACTTTGCACACAAAACCACCACATGGGTTAACTCTCAAGAAACTTCACAAGGTAGGTGACTTAATGAGGAAAAGACTAATCAGATCCAAAAGTCAACATTAAGTTATTCAAAAATATACATAGCAAGGGTCCACCCTCCTGACTCTGGAAAAACTAGCAATATTGGAAAATCGATCCATCTGGTCACTCTACAAGGAAATACAACTCCAATGTGTGAGTGTTTTATTAGATCTTCTACTTAGTTGTTGTTGCTTAAATGAAATGTAATCACACATATTTAGTTCCTCTATCAATTACTCACCACAAGAGGCACCAACCCTATGAGTAACTATGAGCACATTGGGCCACTCAAGGGGATTTTATTCACTTACTAATTTATTTATTTTTTTACCCTAGGATGGACACTGAGAGCCAGCACTAGAGTTTGAGACCGTTTGTCAAGGCATCCCTCTTTCTAAAAGATTGTAGTGCACTACCAAAGCTAATGGCCACAACTATAGTCCCTTAAGCCACTATGGTTGGAGACTGAGTCTCAAACTCAAGAAGCAGCACAAATCCACAGGGTGATTCCCTAATACTCATGGTCGGGGATGGAGCCCTTGACCCAAAAGTAAAGAACAGATGCATGAGATGGTTTCCTCTCCTCCATGGTAGGGGACCAGTTCAACATCTGAACCAAACTTATGTGACTGCTTCCACAAGCAAGTCAACCACCCTCAGATCCCATAGAGTTCCCCCTAATGTATGTCGTTAGGGACAAGGTCTTACAAAGACATCTTTTGAAACTATTTTCATCAATAGATCAACTGTCATGTTCGACAAAATAAATAATAAATTAAGAGTTTACCTTTCTTAGTATATATAGCTAAAAATCAACCAAATAAAACTTGCATATTTTCAAAAGTTCTATCATAATTTAATTATGAGATTTTTCATGCATGTTATGGATTATTTATTACATAATCATATGGACTATTCTATCATATCAGGAACCATCATTCCATGCATGAAACAAAATAGTCATATCATGATAATATATTTATCAAGTTACCATGCATATATAATGTGACCATAAGACTTATTCATATATTTTATGCTTTATTTATGACATCAATAGGCATTTTGCGTGCATTCCTCCACATGAGTTATGTCACAAAACTATTTTGCATGGCCATATGAATTATTCATCATGTGAAGATTTCAATCATAACTCTTAATGTGGATTTTTATGTGCATACTTTCATTTATATCTACTACAACAATTATGCAGTCTTTAGCTCTAGAGCAAACAAATACATACCATCATGGTGAATTATTTTGCACATATATTGATTAAGTTGTTTTACTTACAACTAATCATAACATATAGGTCTCATCTTCTTAGTGAGTCATGGGGTTTTTATGGCTCTTTTATTACCATTTTATAGGACATCATCATGTCCACATGCACACTAGTGGATTACTATGAATTTTATTAATTCATGGATTATTCATGATAAAGTATGATTTGCTAAATACAGCAAATACTTTTACTTTTTAAACTTTCACCATAATACATACTCACACTATCCATGTGCATTATTACATGCAACATGCTTAAATTCTTATCAGGCTAACTACCACTTGATCATCTTGGATCAATATATCCAGATCCAAATATGATTAACACCATGTTGCATACCATGCATAAGCTTCTAAAGCATGAAATTATCCCTTCATGCATTCATACCATAAAATCCATGGCTTATGGTGATTATTTATCATCATATAAATATACTCACTTGCATGTGTAAAATTATATAGTTAATTTAGCTCTCACTTTTCTCATGCATTATTTTAAGTCATATTTGCTCAATAGAAGCAATATGTATTCAGACTAAAGCTTAAGTCCTTAAATTCATTAGATTCATATCCAATGACATTTATCTTTTCTTTCTCATTGTCATTTGGATAAACTCATTTATAAGTAGTCAAACTACAAGCCGGTGTACATATGTGTTTAGATATATCATTGGATCCAATTAAAAGACTATATTCAAATCCTACTTGAGATGATATCTATCAAGTCCAACATGATCCATATTAACAAATGAATCTACATGCAAGCTTAAGCAAAATCATGAATCATATAGGATTCATCCATAGTCCAAATGTAAATTTTTATGTTTTAAATTCATACATCTAGCATTGTACTTTTCTAAATCTATTTAGGTGAAACTAGGAACCATAAATAGTATATTATTAGGTCTAAATATTTGTCTTTATACTATTTGGATACATCAGTAAAACCTGAATCAAATCTAGATCTAGATCTTATATCCGGGCATCATACTATACACATCTGACACTAGATCCATTCAATAAGAAGAACCAATTAAGGAACTATCCAAATAAGTATAAATATGAACCATAATTGGTTTCATATTATACTACGAGTTTTGAAAAAACTAGATCTCCATGCTTGATTGAGTTATATTGTCACAACTCATACAAGTATGATAACTGGGCAAACATATCTAATAGGTTCGACCATGATATTTTATGGATCTAAAAACATTCAACTGGATCTAATGTAAACACCCCAAATTTTTCTTGTTCATTTTCAGACACCCCCCTTTCACAGATGCCAACCCTGTAGGTTGGTGTAGGAGTCTAACCCTAGGCCTGTTCTAGTTTAGGTATCATTTCGCCCCTTTTTGTCAATAAAATTCTCATTTTAACCTTGGGTCACCCTAGACCCTTGTCAATTAGACTCAACCAAGCTCATTTTAAAGCTCAGAACAATTAGAATGTTCGTCATTTCTAGCTTATCTGAGCTCATGATGAGCGAATCCTGTTCATTTCGGTCCATTTCAGCCAAAATTGGTTTATTTCCTGAGAAATGAGCTCAATTCTAGCTTGAATTTTAGTCAATTATTCTTGAGTCAGTTAAATCTAGTCAATCATGTTTCCTTGTGTTTAACGTGAGCTCACCAGGACTTTAATTGGCTTGGTTCTAGTTCAAATTCATTTCTCACACTCTAGGAGTCCATTTTAGCCCATTTCAGCTCATTTCAGCTGAAATTGAGCTAAGTTTAGTCAGTCCAGCTAGTGTTTGAGCATCAAATTTAGTTTATCTTAGTATAACTAATCTCTATTCCAGCTCAAACACAATACATTTCTGTCACCCACTTCACTCCAGTTCTCATTTCTCACCATTTATCTGAGAATTGGGTCATTTCTCGATCATCCATCCTAGGAGTTTAGTTGAGTCAGTGTCCTTTTAGTTCCTCTGAGTTTAGAAACCCTAGAAACCGGTTCAATCCTATTCAAACCTATTAAAACCTCATTTTTTAGTGTCATTTTTGCCCTACAGGGACAAAATCATTTCAGAAGCATTTCCCTTCAAAACTGTTTCTGAACTGGGAAAACATTGTGTAAATCTAGGGTCATCTTGTCGAAAGCATATCTCCCCAACTGAAGATTGCTTTTCCAATCTATAAAACGTAGCATCCTCGTATGCATGTTTAGTTTATCCTGTAAAAAATTCATAAATTTCTATGATCGATTTCTGCTTTTCTTTAGCCCGAAATCAAACTCTATGTTTCTTGAATCGCCAGGCCAGTTCGAATCTTGTTTTGTCTTGCTGGAGCAATATCTCCCCAACCAGAGATGATCTCTCTGATCCGTAAGAAAGGTTGTTTCTGTCTATGTCTATTTTTCATGGTGTAATTTTCATAAATTTTTATTAACGTTTTTTATTTTCTTGAAACCCGAGACCAGAGTCTATGTTTCTTGAACCTTCAGTCGTAGTTCATAGACAAGGTCAACTTGCACGGGTTATATCTGCTTAACTAGAGATCTTTTTCCCAATCCGTAAAAAGCCATGTCTTTATCTGCATATCTATTATCTTCTGTGAAATTTTCATAATTTTATATTCTATTTTCTACCTTTTTTTAAACTCAAAACTGGATTTGTCTTTATTACATCATTACGCATAGGTCGGAATCAAGTATGTATTGCCAGAGTTGTATCACCTTAACCGGAGATTGTATGCCCAATCTGTAAAAAGGCTTATCTTTATTAATCTATCTAGTTTCTTTCTATTAAATTTCATAAATTTTTATTGTTGTTTAATATCTGATTCTGGTCTAACAATATGACAGGTATGGAACCACAAGTAAAATAACATATTTTTTATCTTTTTATTTAATATTTATATCAAAATAATCCAAAAAACATATTTTTAGATTGCATCTTATTTTTAGGGTTATTAAAAGTGTCCATGTCAATTTTTATTATTTTTGAAATTCATTTGATGTGTAATTTAGTTATTTTATAAAAACAGGATGCCCGCGGAGTTCTGATTTAATCGAAACACGACAAATTTCATTTTTTTTTGCATATTTAACTATTTTCATCCATTATTTTTGTGATTTTAGGGTTTTATCATTTTTATAATCATATTAGGGTGCTCTCCACCTGATGTTGCTTCGTTTTGAATCCGTTTGATCCCCAGATTAAGAGTATTACAAAAATCTTTTCTGAAAAATCATTTTTAACCCTATTTTATAATAAATATCAATTTTTAAGGGTATTTTGGCTATTTTTCTCCAAATTTCAAATTCCAAACTTGTTTATTTTCATTATTTATTCAGTTATGCATCATCCATTATGTTATTTAGTTGGTTTTATTTTACGGAAGCATGAAAAAAGGCTTATATCTGGATAAATCCCTCAATTTCATATATTGTTGGATAAATCCAGAAAAGCGGACATTTGTCTGTTAACAAGTTTGCTAATTTTGCAAGAAAGCTCAAGATTGTATTTTCCTTATTTCCTTTTTTTCTTTCTTTAGTTCATTATTTATGTAAAATATAATATTTGAATAAGAATTTACTTTCCTACTTAGCTTGGGCTGCATTTGCATATAGTTTGATTTTAATATTATCTGCTATTGTTTGATCATTCATGCATATATTTCAAATTTACAATGGTCAACATGAATGGCATGTGCACCTGCTTCTAGGGAGTTGATAAACTGGATGGAGTTCGTATTTGTGGCCATAGTCAGAATACGAACGAAACCCAAATTTATCATCTTCTTCTAAGTTACAAACGGCCTACACTCTTAGGCCATCTTAAAAAATTATTGCATATTTTCTAAAGTTTTTCAAGTATTTTTCCTTTTAGAATCAAATGAGATATATTCAATATATATTCGTGGCCATAGTCAGGGATATATAGCAAATTTATTTCATCTAAATTCTATAAGGCACACAAAATTCTTTTTACAAATAATTTTCTCAAATTCTCCAAAACATATTTTCACAAACTGCATTCATGCATTATCTAGGTTAGATTAAATCATGAAAAGAGTTTTAGAGGGCCACACGCCCATCCCTTTTCAATTCCATCTCAGAAAAATTGATTTTCTCTAAGTCTTTTTCCTCAAAATTGATTTTCTCAAAAAAATCCTTAGTTTCTCAAGAAATTTCCAATTATTTTTCTAAGTCCAGTTCACGATTTTCCAAGCTTTTTTTTCTTCAAAAATATTTCCCAAGTGTGAAAAACGATTTTCAAAGTGTCCCCTTTTTCAAGTATTTCCTAAATATTCGAAGCATACATCATGTTTTCAGTCAAATTTTCTTAAAGTTCATAGCACATGCCTGATTTTTTGTGCATTTAGGAAATAGAACAACGATTTAGACAGTTGAGAAAAGCAAAACACATGATTGATCCTTGGTTTGATTACCCTTAATTATGGCACCAAGAACAGTTGAACCTCGTACCGACAGGCGAGTCTCAATCTCTCAATTTTCCCATATTTTCAAAACGGTGGTGAGCTATTTTCAAATCTTTTTTAAAGATCAGTTTGACTTGCAAAAGTAAAATTTTGTAATGATAACAGGTTTGGCGACCGTGATGGGACATGTCTTCGCCTGATCAATCTAGTGCTTTGCTCTATTCAACTTGTCAAAATTGTGTTCTAATCCTTGTTAGCTTTATTTCATGTGAACCTAGGAGTCTAGAGTCAAACCCAACTGACATGGAAGCATGTAGACTTAGGCATAGTTTGGTAGGACCGATTGAGGAGACATTATTCATGCTCACATAGACTTAGGTCTCACACAATCCTCCTCAATCTAGGATCAGATTGAAAACATTGTTTGCTTCTTATAATTTTTCAAAAATCTACTTCTTTAGGTCATTAGAGCCTTTTGATTTCTGTGATGTTGATCATTTTTAAAAAACAACCCCACCTATTTTTACCTGGCCACCACATTGCTGGGCTTTCTTCCAGAACCATAGTTTAGGACAAAGTCTCATAATTGGGTCACTATTTGGGTTGACCCTACTCTGCCACGTACCGAGGGTCATAGTCCAAAGTATATCGGTAGGCACTCAAGGATGTTGGAAAATATGAGCCTAGAACCAGAGAAATTATTTTTATGTCACGTACATCGAGCCTCAGCTTGAGTATATCGGCATAGCACGATTGGACATAAATGATTTGAGCCTTAGAGTTAGGATTAGGATCCTACAGTTATTTCAAACTTGTGCATTTAGAATCAGCCTTTTAGGCAATGCTGTATGTGCATACTTATTTATGCAGGATGTGATGTGAATATATTTTAGATATTTTCTAATTATTTTTCCTTTATTTTTCTCATATTCACCAATGATTTTATCAAAACCCTTGATGATTTTTCAAAAATCTTCTATTATTTCTTCAAAACTCTAGGTGATTTTCTTTTCCTTCCTCTAGATCTCGAATTTCCAGCCTTGTTTTGATCATGTCTGCAATTTTTCAAAAAATCGTGTATATTCCTCAAGTCTTGCCCTTATTTTTTTCACTGTGGGCAGAGCGGTGGAATCTGTGCACTTATACCTTCTGGTTCCCATGGGGAGAGATGACTCTACTACTGGATGAATTTTCAGAGATTATGGGTTTACATGAGCCAACTGGTCAACCAGAAGATTCATTAGAGCAACAGTTTTTTATCAACGTCAAGAGACTCGACCCCTGAGATGCTTTAGACCAGATAACAGGATGCAGATCTCGGCCACTGATAGAAGCATATGAGAGTCAGTGTGTCGACTTGTTTGAATTATACCGACATTATGGGACATTTAAAAAAGTCGATTTCTTATCTTGAGCAGTGCGAGAAAGGATTCAACATGCAATGGTTTTGTGCAGAGTAGGACTAGCCTTCTTCCAGAATGGATAAAACTATGTAGCTTTTGCGAAGATGGGAAAGTCGGCAAACCAACCGTCTCTCGATCGCCATGGCAGCACTTGCCTTCTTGTACCATAGATTGACCCGCTTCACGCTCAAAGATTCAATCTTAGTGGAAGGGTGTATCTACGCATTGCAGTCTTGGTTCTTTCAACATGTGCCAACTCGAGCGAGTTCATTCAGATATAACAGCAATGAGCCACTACCTATTCCTCGGTACCGATTTTTTATCGAGAATCTCCATGAAGAAGAAATCGTGTGGGACTACTTCAACCGTCGAGAGTCGCCCCCTCGATACACTTATGCACATGGCAAGCGACTCAAGTTACTCATAACATTCTTCTTCATCTATTACCAGCCAGAGCGATGCATCATGCTATTCTTGCAGAGGTAGAAGCATATTGATGATCGAATGTTATCAGGCAATGTGCTAGAATTCGATCTAAAGTCTGCTCAGTGGTCCGAAACATACCACTCTGCTAAATATAGCTGGAGTTCTTTTGTTGTTCTTACTATTTTTTTGGGTCCTCGAGTGTCCTCTGATTATCTTGAATGGTGGCAGATTGTTTGTCCACCCCCTCTTTGTCGAGTTTATTATTAATAAAATCATTTCCTTTCAACAATTCTTATCTTATCATGTCTTGATGACCTCGCCTAGATAACAAGGCACATCTTAGTTCCTTACTTCTTTCATCAAGAGTGGCAATGCAATTATTGCAATTCCAACGATGACCCAATCCCCGGTAATGAGATATCCTTCAAATTGTCGACCTGATTCTCACCAAATATTTTCCCTCTATTCATTTCCATCCAAAATCGTCATCCTCAAATTCTAACCGTCCACCTCATTCTACAAAAAGCATCGATATTCTTGAGTGATTCTGACAAGATCTGGCTAGAAGACTGCATCATTTCAGCGTGTTAGTTAGAGCAGCAGTAGCGAGCAAGAGATGGATTCTCCAAGATCTGCTAGAGGACAGGGTCAAACAGACAGGGATGACATCAATCCCGCCGCATATTAGTTGTTCATGAAAATAATGATTAAAATGATGTCTGAGCAAGCTGAAGCCAGTTACAGAAAGGTTCCTATAAAAAAAAAGGCACCTGTCACCCTTTCCATAAACATCACTCGCAACAACAACGGCAGCAACATGAGAGGTTCTAAGTTCGACAGAAGCAATGTTGAAAGCAAAAGGAGAAACACCTTCAAGCAAGACAACGAGCTTTTTCAGTCGAGCTCTCGCCAGAAATCGAGCACTCAAGAGAAAGCGAAGCATGACAATTGGAGTTTCACTCATGATTTCACTCCTCTAGATCAACCAACAACAACAACAACTACGCCTTCATCCCAAAACAATTGGGGTTGGCGATATGAACCAACAAAAAAAATCATTCTGGGTCTTCCACATGAATCCTTCTCCTCCATTCATTTTTATCCAATGCCATGTCCTCGGTGAGGTTCAAAGCATTCATATCCTTTCCTATCACCTCCATCCATGTCTTCCTAGGCCTACCCCGACCTCTTTTAACTAATATATTTTCCCATTTCTCCATCCTTCTAACTGGAGCATCATTAGGCATTCATCGAATATGTCCCGTTTGGACGATTCTCTCTCATCTTATTTTCAATGGGTGCAACGCCTACCTTCTTAAGTATCTCCTCGTTCCGAATCTTATCTTTTATTGTATTTCCACACATCCATCTCAGCATACGCATCTCAGCTACACTCATTTTTTGAATATGATTTCTCTTGGCAGCCCAACATTCCGTACCATATAGTAAAGCGGGCCTAATAGTCGTCCTATAAAACTTTCCCTTCAACCGCAATGGCATTCTACGATCGCACAACACTCCAGTTGCACTCTTCCATTTCATCCACCCAACCTTTATCCTATGATTTACATCTCCATCAATTTCTCCATACTTTTGAATGATAGATCCCAAATATTTGAAAGAATCATCCACCAGTATTTTTTGCTCACCAAGCTTCACTACACTCTCATCTCTATTTTGTTGCTTACTAAATCGACATTCCATGTATTCTGTCTTACTCTTACTCAACTTAAAACCTCTTGCTTCCAATGTCTGTCTCCATAATTCTAACTTAGCATTAACCCCAGCTCTAAACTCATCAATCAAAACAATATCATCAGCAAACAACATACACCACGACACATTTTCTTGAATTGATCTCGTAAGCTCATCCATCATTATATCAAATAGGAAAGGGCTTAAAGCAGATCCTTGATGTAACCCAACCGTTATAGAAAAATTGGTTGTCACCCCTCCACAAGTGCGGACATTAGTTACTACTCCTTCATACATATCTTTAATTATACTAATGTACTTGAGAGAAACACCTTTCTTCATCATTGTCCACCAGAGAACGTCCCTAGGTACTCTATCGTAAGCCTTCTCCAAATCAATAAAAACCATATGCAAATCTTTGTTCCTCTCTCTATTTCTCTCAATAAGTTGTCTAAGAAGATGTATAGCTTCCATAGTAGATCTTCCAGGCATAAAACCAAATTGATTCTCCAATATCATGACAACCTTCCTCAACCTAGACTCAATCACCCTCTCCCAAAGTTTCATAGTATGACTCATGAGTTTTATACCACGATAGTTTGTGCAATCTTGTATATCACCCTTATTCTTATATAGTGTGATCATTGCAAAATTTTTCCTCTCCGGTGGTTTCTCTCTCTTCCTTCTCTTTTCTTTTTCTTACCTCCATTTTCCTCCTTTTTGAAGTGAGAAAAATAAAAGACAGAAAAGAAAGAGAGAAGAGAAGAAAGAAAGAAAGAGAGAAAAGGAACTATTTTGCGCGGTCTCACTTGACCTTAATTTGAAAATATTTAAAAAAATCAACTCGCCTCCGTTTTTGAAAATTTGCGGAAAAAATGGAGAGACGGTATTCGCTCGTCGGTACGAGGTTCGACCGTTCCTGGCGCCTTTATGTGATCATCGCAAAATTTTTCCTCTCATAATATTCTTTCGCTTCCTTCTCTTTTCCTTTCCAACCTCTATTTTCTCCTTTTTGAAGGGAGAAAATAAAAGACGGAAAGAAGGAAAGAAGAGAAAAGAAAAGAAAAGAAGAGAAGAGGAACTCTTTTGCGGGGTCTCACTTGACCTTAATTTTGAAAATATTTGAGAAAATAACTCACCTCCGTTTTGAAATATTTGCGGGAAAACTGGGAGATGGGATTCGCTCGTCGGTACGAGGTTCGATCGTTCCTGGCGCCTTTACAAGGGGTAATCGAACCAAGGATCGAATTTATGCCTTTTTGCTTTGCTAAAATATTATCTAAGAATTTATCCTAAGTCTAAATGCACAAAGAATCATGCTTGTGCAAATGCAAAGATGTATGCTCTTTTTGAAAATGTTTTGAAATTTTCCAAGTGTTTCTGAGATGAATCTGATGATAAAATGAAAAATGATTTTTAACTTAGATCTTTAAGATTTAAAGTTCTAAGTTTTTGGAATAATCAGAGCTTGGAAAAATAGATCTGAATTTTTAAGAGAAATGATTTTGAAGCTGAGATAAAAGAGAATGAAGGAAACTTCAAAGTCATAAATGGACTTTGAATTAGAATAAAGATGAAGTGGAATTGAATTCTAACTTTTGAAGTTTGAAATCAGAATGAAATGTGGGAAATCTAAATAGAATTTGAGAAATAGAATTTGATTTTTAAAGTTGGAATTGAAAGATGAAATCTGAATCTAAAGTCTGGATTCTAAATAAAGTTCAAAATTGAATTCTGGATTTAAAATCTGAAAATAGAAATTGGATCTGGAATGAAAATGGAATTGGATTTGAATTTTTGGAATGAAATGGAATTGGTTTTAAGAGTTGGAATTAGAAGTTGATTTGAAATTTGGAATTCAAGATGGAATTTGAATCCAAAGTTTTGGATTCTAAAATAGAGTTGAGATTTAAAATCGAATCCTGGATTTAGAATCCGAAGTGGGAGTTGAATATGAAATTTAAGATAAAAATGGAATTGGATTTAAGAATTGGAATCAAGATGGAATTTGAATATGAAATTTTGAATGGAATTGGATTCAAGATTTGGAATCCAAGATGATATTGGGATCTGAAGTCTGAGATCCAAAGTAAAGTTGGGTTCTGGATCCTAAATGAAATTCAGATCTGCAATTTGAGATCCAAGATGAAGTTGGATTATGGATCATAGAATGGAATTGGATCTGAAGTCTGAGATCCAAAGTGGAAATGGGTTCTGGATCCTAAAATGGAATTCGATTTGAAGTCTGAGATCCAAAGTAGAATTGGACTCTGGATCCTAGAATGGATTTGGATATGAAATCTGAGATCCAAAGTAGAATTGGAATCTGGATCCTAGAATGGATTTTGGATCTGAAATCTGAGATCCAAAGTAGAATTGGAATCTGGAACATAGAATGGATTTTGCAATCTGAGATCCAATGTAGAATTGGGATCTAGATCCTAAATGGAATTTGGATCTTAAGCCTGAGATCCAAAGTAGAGATTGATACTTGAAAATCTGGATCCAAGTTGAGATTAGGATCTAACTTTTGGATTTTGGAATTTCAAAATTGATTTTGAGAATAAATTTCAAAGTCAAATTGGACTTTGAACTTGCATTTGGAGCTTATAAAATGAATCAAGTTGAATTTTAAACTTTGAATTTGATTTCAAAGTTTTGGAAATGAGATAGAATTGAAATAGGAATTTGAAGAAGAGATATTCACAATCACTTGGATTTTTAAAAGGATTTTTTGAAAAGTATGATGCAATTCTATCATAAATGATGAAATGAATTCAAAGAATTTGAATTTGAAATTTGAAAAGTTATTCCATTCTTTAAATGAATTAAGAATGAGATTGAAGATATAATATATCCCTGACTATGGTCATTGGATATATTATATAATAACCACATTTAAATTCAAGTGAAGAATAAAATACAGTTTTAGTGCTTTTATAGAATTTAAAATGAAATTCTCTCAATATACCCTGACTATGGCCATTGATATATATATTGAATTAATTTTAGATTAAATTCTGATAAAAGAGAAAAATATTTAAAGAAAATATGATGGTTTTGAAAAGAGGGATCCAGTGTGGATCCAGTGTTATTTCATGAAAGATAAAAATACTAAGTCTTGTTTACATCCCGACTATGGCCGTTGATGTAAATCATCAACTTAAGATTAATTTACCTCTTACGAAATGGTGCACGTGTCATTCGTGTTTCACCATTGTGAGAATTTGAGAAATAAAGGCAAAAATGCATGAAAACAAGCAATTCATGACATTTACCATGCTCATTCATTCTACCTAAAGCAGGAAATGTAAATTCTCATTCAAATCTAGCTATTACAACTTGGAGTTTGAATTGAAATTACAATTTCTAAAAAAAATGACACTTTTCATATATTTTCCTGCAAAAGGGGTTAGCATAATAGGCAAAATACAAAGAGGGATGAAAAATATCACATGGGATCAAGAAGGTAAATAACAAAATGAATTTAAATGTACATGAGATACATATGTTCATGATGCATGGTAGAATGTGTATATGATATGCTACTTTAATGAGGAAGTGCCTATTATAATACACAAATGATATATGAGAAAGTCTTGTTGGACTATGTATATGATGCACATCCTATCTGTGAGGAAGGAAGGAAGGTGCATGGTGAGTGAATCATTTTAACAGGGTGCTCACGTAAATACAATGAATAAGGTGTTGTAACTGCTAATGTATGCGGAATCGCAGCAGAGTGGAGTTAAAGCCTTAGTGTGCTGGGACTATGTGATGGTTGTGGAGGTGGAATGAATGCAACAATGAAGTGATATAGGTGTTGGGAAGGCTGTATGTGACAGCAGGTAGGGTAGGTGTAGCAGCTATAGGGGCTGCTACGTGGGTTGATAGTGCTGTAATAGGCTGTGAAATGATGCAATTGTGTGGATTAGATGGCTGCAGTGGTTGCAGCAAAATGAAGGGATAATGTCATTTGTAGGTAGTGTGTATGGATGGTAAGTGATTACATAAAAATTACAAGTGGTGATATATGTTGGTTGTGCTGCAGTGAGGTTGTAGCAACCGGCACACAGCATGTAAGGTTAATAAAGAGGAGTTGCAATGTGGTGTATGTGCAATGCATGGTGAGTAGTGTATACGTGAAGGAGTGTGGGTGATTGCAGAGGTGTATGGTGGCATTTGTGCACAGTGAGGGATTCAACAATATTAAACATCACTAAAACATTGCCAAAGGTGTAAAATGGAGGCCGGAGCAGTGATTGTTACTGCTATGAATGCTGAAAAAGCCACAGCAAGCACTATCATAGCCTAGGCAGTTGTGCACAGTGAGGGCTACAACAGAGTTTATTAATCTTATGAATGCTGAAAGGGGAGAAAGAGAAAATGAAGTTATGAGTGATGATTACACGAAGGGAGTATGCTACAAATGATGGCAGAGGATATAGTAGGGTCTGTCAACCTGCAGTATAGGTTGCACATATATAGTTTGTGAAAGAATGTAGTGCGATGAAGTAGATGACAGTGACTGCGAAAGGGTGTGTGTTGACAGTGAAATGATGCAATGAAAGTATGCAAATGGTATGTGCTGGATGAGAATATTGTAAGGAGATGTAAAGAAATACCTATAGTAAATGGGAGACAATACAGAAAGTGAGTATTTAATGAAACAAAGTACTGATCAATACCTAAAATACACAAGTTGTTTGCAAATTGACTCCAGCACACATCTAAAACCTGATGTTTACCTAACAAACTAAAAAAAAAAAGGATGGATATGCATGTTGATGTCATGAAATGCAGTGAACTGGCATCAGGGATGATGTTGTTGGTATGCAATGAGGCCGACATAAAGAAATTGTTTGTATACCTGAAGCTACAAGAAAAAGGATGAAGGTAACTTGATGAAATGTGGTATATATATCAACATAATCGGATGATAGTAGGCCGGAAACAAAATGGTTTAGTGAGGTCAGATCAGATATTCCATATTCTTCAATATACGGCCTAAGTAGTGAAAAGAAAATAATATGATTCCAAATGACATCTAAACTAGAGAATCACCCTAAACTATTTATTCCATGGCCCAATATGTGGCAATTCATCTTTTCAACCAAGTCCAGGATCCATGCGAATTTGAAATTAATAACAGTGAGACTCACACTGATGGCCTGAGAGAGAGAAAATGCTAGCCGATACCTGAGGTTAGAACGTATTCCAATCCATATACTGAACATTTTCATAACAGGAAAGCAAAACAAAAACCTGGACTCCCAGTTTATTCTCCTGATCATAGCCTGTAGTTAATTCAACAATCTTCTGGGGAAGCCGTAAGGAAAACACTCATTTAAAAGGTAATGTAGCTTTCAGAGTGAACCAAGGAGTATATGCTATTTATTGTCAAGACAAATGTACAGGGATTTGCTAACTCGACCCATGCTTGAACTAGGTTCTTCAACTGTCCAAACCGATTCTTGTTCATTTCCATCATCTGCTGAGAGGGATATGGACTAGCAAGAGCATGTCCGGCTGGTCTCCATTTTATAATAGCCATTTACGGAGGATATACAAATAAATGAATGTAACAAAAGAGCAATGAATCAAATATATGGTAGAGTGGATATGCTATGAGTGCACACAAGCTACAACAAATCATGGAAGAACTAATCATTGTGGGATGTTATGAATGAGGCTTGCATAAGATATACAGTGAATGACATGAATAGCTGCTACACCCATTAAATCAAATAAACTAAAATATGCAATAACATAAAATATGAAGGAAGGGCTGTAGAGATATAACAGGGAGTACATTTCAATATCATGATGCTTATGATACAGTAATCAATTGAGAAGAGAAGGGTAAATGATGCATCTAAAGCTCTATTTACAACAACCTAACCCAAAGAAAGGAAGAAAAGCATACGATGACTTTGGTTAACAAAGTCGATGAATGTGGTTTTCAGAAATCCAGATGCGGCAGAAACAATTTGCATAGATGTGCCACAAATCAAATAGACAACTATCTAAACTAAGAGAAATTAAGAGAAAGTTAAAAATTATAAATACTGAATACTGGGATATGCAGATTACTTTTGATGTGATGTGCGTGAATCACTGTTGGCTATATGCCATGTTGATGTCACCGTATCACTCCAAGAGTATTCAAAAGGGAATTGGAAATAGCAAACAAAAAAAAAATGAAACAAGATAAAGGGAAGCGGTAAACTGAAATGATGATATGTGGAGTGATCAGGATGTTTAACATCAAGAAAACTCAAATCGGATTAAAAATGCCTTAAATCAAATATAAATGGGAAATCATGATGAAAGGAAATTAAAGATGAAACCAGAATCTGTGCATGTGCTATAGCAAAGTGTAGACGCATGCCTACATAGAGATTCCCACGAACAGAGGTACATGTTAGCTTCCTGTACAGAGGAGCAATCGAAAGCAATAATCGTGAAGCTCGATGTGGTAGGCATTTATGATTTAGATAGAGGGGTAAAATCAAGATTGAAATCGGAAACCTGAATGAGCAAACGAAATCTGAAGACAAGAAGATATAAACCAGAAGAAATCCTAGAAAATCAAGACAAATGATAAAGAAGAAGAGGAGAAAGAAGGAAAAAAAAAGTGAAAATGAGAGGTCAAACGACAAAGATTAAGATATAAACATAAAAGGGATGATTAAGCTACCAAAAGATCAAAAGAAAATTTAAACTAAAAAAAATAAATGGAGATTCCAAGCTAAACAGAAATCAAGTAGGCATGAAAATGGAATTAGAGACAGATGGGAATTAAAATCAAACAGAAATCGCAATCAGATTGAAATAAGGGAGAGGCAGGAACAAAAATTGAACTTTAAAGGAAAACAAACTAAAAATTTATGATCATTTGATGCCGAAATCTAAATAGAAGGTAATTATATGAACCAGACATTAATGTGTTGGGATATTGTGATCCCGTTCATTTGGCAAGTGAGAGGTCGGTGTTGCTACAAGCAAACCGAAGCACACAATGTTGCCTCAATGGGGTGAAATCCGAAGTAAAAGAGAAAAAAAAAACGAATGGACGATGCTGTGAAATAAAAAAAAGAAAAGAAAATAAAACACAACAATGTAAAGAATATTAGCAGAGAATTGGGAATGAGCAAAGGTGCTTACCGGTTTCTTGCAGAGGAGAGGTTATTTTTCGGCGGCTCGCAAAAAGAGCTCAGGAAGGAAGGGAGAAGGAGGAAGTCGGAGTGATAGTGGGAAGACTCGATATCCTCCAATTCGGTCGATGGATATTAGCAAGGAAAAAGATTGATCCCCTACAGAAGATCGGGGTCTCTTCTTAAGGAGGGCCTGGAAGGCTCGAGAGAGGAGGTCGTTAAGGATTGAAGGTTGAGGGGAGGGGAGGCTGTTGGAAGATCAACGATCGTGAATCAAGAGAGAGGATGCGCGGGAGGATTCCGTTGTAAGGTTTTCCCTATTTCAAAAAGGTGGTTCCCTTTTTAAAAAAAAATTAAAAAATGGTTTAAATGTGAGGTTTTCAGAAAAATTATTTCAAAAGTTCGAAAATCATTCATTTTTCTTGTAGCTTTTCTCATTTTTTTTTGGTTTTTTATGTTATTTTTCATTTTTTTTGTATTTATAGAATAAAATCCTAAAGTTTTACAAGAAATCAATGGTTAAAACTAATTTTTTGGGGGGTTTTTGTAAAATATTTACAAAAGGGAGTTTTTCTGAGAAATAAAAGCTATTTTTGGGAAAATTTCTTCAAAAAAAATGCGTTTGGATCCGGATTTTGAAGAAATATGGTTTTAAAGCACTGGATTCGGATCCGGAATTGATTTTGAATATATCAATGTGAAATTTAATCCAGAAAATCTGAAGAATGACTGAAATTTAGCTTTGAAATCACTTTGATTTTCTCAGGAGATGGAGTCAGGGGCAAAAAAGGTCATTTTTACAAATTTTTGAAAAATTTGGGGTGTTCACAGATGCCCCTCTTTGCTACTAAGCCGGTTGAAAGCCGAGCTTTGTGGCAAAGATAACACTCCAAATTTTGAAAATGCCCCAGTCAGCAGATCTGAACTGGGTGTGGAAGAATTATTTTGAAAATATGACTTTTCAGGCTTGAAACCTTATCCTGAATGGTTTTGGGGAGACGAAATCCTCGAAGATGATGTGATCAAATGATAGAAATGAGGAAATCGTGATGGAACTTTGAGTGAATATCCCGAAATGGTGGAATAAGAATTTTGATCAAGTAAGATACACTTTTTGGAATGATTCAGGTTTAGCCCTTAACCTGGATGGGACGAAAATATATCAAGATGAATTTGAAATGAGGAAAGGAATACATGAGGACCTTGATGGGACATTTTTAGAAAATGCCTCGTGAAATGAAGCACAAGTAGGATCCTATCCTGGATGGATATACAAAGCATGGGTTCCTCGATGGGAAGAGCCATGATGGGACTAGAAGAAAATATCTCGTCCAAACGAGGAATCTCGTTGGAATGAGACTCAGGTTTAACCCAAATTTGCAAGGAAGATACCTCGCGAAGCAAGGTTCCGGGTTAACTCTTAACCTGGATAAAAAATCTACCATACGGGTTTCTCAAAATGAGAAACCATAATGAGACCTTTGGAACTTGGATGAAGAAATCTGAAAGGGGTTTTACGAGAGTAGGAAAATATAGGGTTCCCTAAAGCTTTGAAAAGGGGAAGAAATTGGGCGTCTCATTGTTGAGACTGAAATAGCTTTTGAAATCTGTGACCTCTCGCAGGGGGTTCAGGTTTGACCCTTAACCTGAGTGGAGACACCATACGGAATCCTTGACTGAAGAAACCGCGATGGGACAGGAAGAGATACTTTAATTGAATGAGGCAACTCTTCTGAAAGATATAAACAACGCTAGGTTGCATCAGAATGGATATTGAATGTTTATTTCATTTTTGGAATAGCTAGAAAATTTTGCCAATAAAATAAAATTATAGCTGATTCAAACGCTTGAAAATGTGTACGTATGTGCCAAGATATTCCCTCTTTTACCTAGAGTATTTCCTCCAATGAGGTTAACTCCTCAGTTTTAAGAGTCAAATTCAAAAATTTAGCACTGATGATTTTCTTTAAGGAAGCTATTCATTTCCCTAATATGAGAATAGAAGAAATATTCTTAATTTCGTAAAAGCAAGTAATGAAAAGATATTGATAAAAGAATTTTGCATAAGAAAAGAGGACTTCTGGCAACTTTGGCAGTTTGATATCTGGGAGTTTTCCCACGATGATCTTTTTTTTTTGCACTCTTTTTGAGTCATTGGGCTTTCTCGGGCTTTTACATCATCCTTCATTTGGAGATGTCCTGACTTTTCTCTCTTTTTCAGGGAAGGGTACGTCACAAACTCCTTCATCTCGGAGATGTTCTGATCCTCCTTTTATCTCAGGGATTCTATTGATGTCACTGGCTCAAAAGGTCTTTAGATGATAGCAGAAATTAAATATCGTTTAGGGTTTGTCGGTAGGTTCATCGCACTCGCCTTCATCTTGACGGTGATCTGAACTTTCTCTGGAAGGATTCTTCATAAACTCCTTCATCTCGGAGATGATTCAAATCTTCTTTAGCCCCGGAGGTCTGCTCGCCTATTCGTCTTCATCTTGACGATAATTGAGAGATCTCTTTTGCAGATATTTGATTGCAACTTTAAATGAATGAGAAGATATGGGTCGAGTAGATTCTTTCTATAGCTCGAGATATTTCCACTGCCTGATTGCCAGAAGGTCATTTTAAACATGTGCCATAGCCAAGATCAATATCAATTCGCTTCTGGCTTTTCAACATCATTGAATATTTCTTCCACTGATCATATCGAGGACATTTCTTACATCCTTTTGGTTGATCAACAGGAAAAGATTTGAATTTTACCTCTTTTTTGCAAAAGGTTTCACCTTTTCGGAAAGAAATACTAGAGGTGATCTGAGGAAATTCTTGTTGTGTAGTCAGACTTTAAGAATCAACTAATGCTTTTTGCAAATTGGCAAAGTTTTCATGAATTTCTTGTGAAATAATCACTCAATTTAGATTTTGATGAGACATTTAGTTGTAATTTAAAGAAATGGTGTAAGGATCAGACTTTAGAAAACTGGACTGATGAAATACATTAGGTTTTGAAAATCCCTGACCAGTTATGAGGAACTAGATTTTGATAATCTCGACCAGTGAAAAACACTGGATTTCAAATCCCGACCAATTATAGAAACTGAATTTGAAAATCCTGACCAGTTATAGAAACTGGATTTGAAAATCCCGACCAGTTATAGAAACTGGATTTGAAAATCCCGACCAGTTATAGAAACTGGATTTGAAAATCCTGACCAGTTATAGAAACTGGATTTGAAAATTCCGACCAGTTATAGAAACTTGATTTGAAAATCCCGACCAGTTATAGAAACTGGATTTGAAAATCCCGACCAGTTATAGAAACTGGATTTGAAAATCCCGACCAGTTATAGAAACTGGATTTGAAAATCCCGACCAGTTATAGAAACTGGATTTGAAAATCCAGACCAGTTATAGAAACTAGATTTGAAAATCCCGACCAGTTATAGAAACTGGATTTGAAAATCCAGACCAGTTATGAAACTGGATTTGAAAATCCCGACTAGTTATAGAAACTGGATTTGAAAATCCCGACCAATTATAAAAACTGGATTTGAAAATCCCGACCAGTTATGAAAACTGGATTTGAAAATCCCGACCAGTTATAGAAACTGGATTTGAAAATCCCGACCAGTTATGAAAACTGGATTTTGAAAAAGGTTTTATCTGAAGGCTTTGAGAGTGATGGAATTTTGGGAGATTATAACCCGAGGGTTGAGAAAATGATGAGATGTTGAAGATATTACAACCAAAGGTTGGGAAATTGATAGAGTTTGAGAGATTGAAGATCTTGAAGGTTTGGAAATGATAGAATTGAGGAGTCGCACCCTAAGGGTTTGATTCTTTTGGAAAGCACGACCAGTGGGAGCTGGGTCTTTTGGAAATACATGACCAACGAGTGTTGGATCTTTTGGAAATACATGACCAGCGAGATGCTGGATCTTTTGGAAATACATGACCAGCGAGACGCTGGATCCTTTGGAAATACATGAACAACGAGTGTTGGGTCCTTTTGGAATTGCATGACCAACGAGTGTTGGATCCTTTAGAAATACATGACCAACGAGTGTTGGATCTTTTTGGAAATACATGACCAGCGAGATGCTGGATCCTTTGGAAATACATGACCAACGAGTGTTGGATCCTTTGGAAATACATGACCAACGAGTGTTGGATCTTTTTGGAAATACATGACCAGCGAGATGCTGGATCCTTTGGAAATACATGACCAACGAGTGTTGGATCCTTTGGAAATACATGACCAACGAGTGTTGGATCTTTTGGAAATACATAACCGGCAAAAACTGGATCTTTTGAAAATATGTGAAGTTTTGGAAGATTTAAGTCAGAATTTAGGAGAAAGGTCTTTGGTCAGAAGACTGATTTTAGAAGGTTATCGGTGTGAGAACCGGATTTTCCAAATGAGCTCAATATATGATTAAAAAGTTTGAGAAATAACCAGTGCAAGAACTGGGTTTTGAAGATGAGCTAAATTTTCAAAATGAGTTTTTCGAAGATAATTCAGGATTTTTCCCCTTATCGTGAATGGGGAAAAATAGTAAAAGAATACCTCATTGAGAGGAGGCATCAGGTTTATCCCTTATCCTGAAAGGGTGATCTTTAAAGATAAAAGTAGATGAGATTTTAATAAGATTGAAAAATTTGTTAAAACTTGACATAAATGAGCATTAGCTTGATGTAAATTTGATCAAACCAAAAGTGAATCAAATGAAATGAAAAATAAAAACCACAAGATTAATTAACAAAATTTGAGGAAAAGAGCTTTTGTCTAATCCTGCCGGCATATGACGGAAGAAGACGATTATAGATCAAAATAAAATGCCCCAGTATCATGGAGAAGAATGTAAGAATTGATAGAAGATCATTGTTTTATTGAAATGACTCTTTGAATAGTACAAAAGGCTTTAGAATGAAAATTCTAAGTATAAAATTTCTTCAAATACAGAGCATTTATGGGATCTGGCATTTCCACTCCATCTGTGTTGATTAGACGATATGAATTGCGAGGAAGTGCTTCCTTAACCATATAAGGGCCTTCCCAATTGGGTGACCACTTGCCCCATGGTCGGTGCTTGAGATGAGTTGTCGATCTGAGCACCAAATCGTTAACTCGAAATTTTCTCTCAATGACGGACTTGGCATAGTGTCGAGCTATCCTCTGTCGATAAGCTTGAGCATGTTCTGCTGCCTTGAGCCTTTTTTCATCTAGTAGATCCAGCTGCACCAATCTCTACTGCTGATACTGATGAAGTGACAATTCTATAAGTGAAGCAAATTTGAGAGCGGGCTTTTGGATGTGGAGAGGTAACACCACTTCAGTTTCGTAAACAAGTTTCGAAGGAGTGGCATTAGTCGGAGTCCGAATGGTGGTCCGGTATGCCCAAAGCGCGTCATTAATCTTCTCATGCCAGTCTCGACCTGTTTTCACAGTCCTTTCCAAAATACGGATCAAGATTTTATTGGTAACCTCTGCTTGGCCATTCCCTTGAGGATAATAAGGAGCTGAGAAATGATGGAAAATTCTGAATTTAGAATGGAAGGTTTTCATCCTCTCATTTTTGAAATGGGTTCCATTGTCTGAGACAATATCATGTGGTATGCCAAAGCGGCAGAGAATGTTCTTGTGAATAAAAGAAACCACATGGCAGCCTTCTACTGTGCGTAGAGTAACAGCTTCAACCCATTTTGTGAAATACTCGGTCGTAGCCAGAAAATATTTGTGGTCGTTAGAAGCAGAAGGGGTGATTGAGCCTACGACGTCGAAAGCCCACATAGAAAATGGCCAAGGAGAAACAACTGATTGTAAATATGTGGTCGGTGCATGAATGTAAGGCGCGTGCAATTGGCACTTGACGCACTTCTTCACAAATCTATGATAGTCCTGCTGCATGGTATTTCAGTAGTAACATGCTCGGGCGATCTGCTTGACTAGAGTCTGATAGCCAACATGGCCACCACAAATCCCTTCATGTGCTTCTTGGATAATTTTCATAGCTTCTTCTTTGTCTAAGCATCTTGAATACTCAGAACTGAAACCACGACGGTAAAGGACATTGGCGAGAATGAAATAACGGGTAGACATACGTTGAATCGCACGTTGCTCCCTTTTTGGCATTTCTGGTGAAAATTCACCAGTCTCAATGAAATTTTTGATATTTTGATACCAAGGCTTCTCCTTCTGATCGACCTGGTTTACTTGCATAGTTGAAGTGAAAGCAGGTTGCTCAAGTCTGCCAACTTCGAGAGAACGACATGATTCACTGCCTTTGAAGGATAAAATGGAGCCCAGACTGGCTAAACCATCAGCTATTTGATTATGCTCTCTTCTGATATGACTGAGCTGAAATTCTTCGAAGCTGTCCACAAGAGCTAGGACGATCTTCTGATACAGGATCAGTTTGAAATCTTTCACTTGCCATTCAGTGTTAACTTGACTGACAACAAGTAGTGAATCACCAAAAGCATGCACTCTCTTGCCATTGAAACTTTGCAGAATTTTGAGGCCTTGTATTAGAGCTTCATACTCGGCCATGTTATGAGTGCATTGGAAACCAAGTTTGAGAGAATAAGGGATCATTTTGTTTTCTGGAGTGATCAGCAAGACTCTGATCCCTATGCCAGACATGTTTTTAGAGCCATCGAAGAAAAGGTTCCAAACTGGGGGCTGTTGGACATTGCAGATGTGCTCATCAGGAAAATCATCCTCTGCTTTAATCTCTTCTGTCAATGAGAAATCCGCCAACTGATCTGCAATCGCTTGGCCTTTAATTGACTTTTGAGAAACATACTCTAAGTCATATTGCATTAGGAGGACCTGCCACTTTGCAATCCGTCCAGTGAGAAATGGTTGTTCCAAAATGTATCTGAGAGGATTAAGTTTCGATAAAAATTTAATTTCAGAAGCCAACAAGTAATGTCTTAACTTCTGACACATCCAAAACAGAGCTAGACAAGTTTTCTCTATCTGAGAATACTTCTTTTCATAATCAATGAAAGTTTTGCTAACATAGTAGATGGCGTGCTCTATCAGGCTGCCTTCTTCATACTGCGCGAGGAATCCACCACAGGCATTCTGATTGACAGAAATGTATAGTAAGAGAGGTTTCCCTAACTTTGGCGGCTTCAAAACTGGTGGATTAAGGAGATACTGCTTGATGCGCTCAAATGAGAGCTGACATTCTGATCCCCATTCAAATTTAACTCCTTTTCTAAGCAAATGATTGAAAGGTTCACATCTCATAGCCAAATTAGAGATGAATCTACGAATAGACTGAATACGCCCTTGAAGGCTTCGCAGTTCTCTGAGATTAGTTGGAGGCGACATATCAATAATGACTTCTGCCTTGGCCGGATCCACCTCGATTCCTTTCTTGCTGATAATGAAGCCGAGTAAATTTGCCAGACTCCACTCCAAAACACATTTCTGAGGATTAAGTCTTAACTTATAGAGAATAAGTCTTTCAAAAACTTCACTAAGAGCATCAAGGTGATCCTCTTCTTCTTTAGACTTAACCAAAATGTCATCCACATATGCATCCATATTCTTGTGCATTTGATCGTGGAAAATGACGGCCATTTCCCTTTGATAAGTTGCTCCGGCATTTTTGAGCCCGAATGGCATGACTGTATAGCAAAAGGTATCCCATGGGGTAGTAAACGAAGTTTTCGACTGATCACGAATGACCAACTTGATCTGATTATAACCTGAATATCCATCCATGAAAGAAAACATGGCATGACCTGTTGTGCTATCGATCAATAGGTCAATATTAGGAAGTGGATAATCATCTTTCGGGGTGGCCTTATTGAGATCCCTGAAATCAATGCAAATCCGGATTTTTCCGTTCTTTTTAGGGACTGCTACGATATTTGCCAACCAATCTGGGTAATCAATGGCCTGGATGAAGCTTGCTTTCAATAAATCTTCAAGTCCTTCCTTGACTTATTGCTCAATTTGAGGGTCTAACTTCCTTAGTTTCTGTTTGATTGGTCTGGCCTCTGGTTTCAACTTGAGTCGATGCTCAACCAGCTTGGTATCCAATCCTGACATATCTTCATAAGTCCAGGCAAATACTTCCTGATGCTTTTCAAGGAATTGGATGAGTCTTGCTTTTTCAACTTCGCTTAGACTCGACCCGATTTTGAGAATTTTCGGATCATCTTCCGACCCAATGTTGATATCCTTAGTTGGATCTTGAACCAAAAATGAGGGTTCATCCTGCTTCTGAATGTGAGCAAATTCTGGCAATTCCTGAATGGTGGAATCAAATTCGGCTGGCTCTTCGGTCTGCTCTGCTGCCTGCCTGACCTCTGCTCTGTCTTTCATCTCAGGAAACCTTGCCAATTTTAGATATTTGGGATTGATAACGAATTTTGTCATTGATTCAGGAGTTAATGGTCCTAAAAATGCCAAGAAAAGGTTTTTAAGGGAAAGTACAAGTCAAAAACAAGTTTTGTATAAAGTAAAGAAAATGACATAGACAAAATAAAAGAGAGAAATGATGGATACTCAAGTATGTAGAGAAAATTGATCTTTCATTGATTGAAAGTGAAATATTTACAAGATTGACAAAAGATGGGACTGTGTCATCCCTACAAGACTCAATAGAAAAGAAAAGACAGAAATTAGGAAAAACTAAGGCATCATCTTCTTCATTGGCTTTCTCTGACAAAAATGGTCTTTTTGCTGGAATCCTGGCCGGTGAACCCCAACCCTGCATTGTCTACATGCTGAACTGGAATGATAGGCTCTATCATGCCGTTCTCATTTTTCCCCATGCCTTGGAATGGCTGATATCCATATTTGATCAACAGATCGAATCCCTTTTTTGCTTTAGAAAATTGTGGAAATAAAGGATGATCTTTAAAGGAGGTGTAATTGATGCATCCTCCTAACTTGAAGAAACAAGGTCCCTGCCATTGAACTGTGGCTGCGACATTCTCTTCTTCCATGACATCTTTCAATTTTAGCATCTCTAGGCTTTCACTAAGATCAATTTCATCCGCCTCCCGGATGCTGGGAATATCTGTTGTAAATGTCGGACGAGGAATCATAGGTTGTGGCAGCCTCTCTTCAGGGTCTTCGCCCAAAATAGTAGTAATCATTCCGCCCTTGGACCACTTAACGCATTGGTGGAGGGTTGATGGAACGGCATTGGCATTATGGATCCATGTTCGTCCCAACAGAAGATTGTAAGTTGGCGTCACATTGACGACGTGGAATAGAACCGTGTGCACTGAGTAGTTGATGAAAATTTCCAGGAAGACCTTGCCCTTTGCAGTCTGCCCGTGATTATCGAAGTCGTAGATGGTAATGGGATCAAGTACGTACTCTTCTTCTTTTAATCCCAGGGCCTTCGCTGTCATTTCTGGGCAAATGTTTAAATTGTTGCCCCCATCGACAAGTACGTGTGGGACAGTCATGCCCCTGGTCCTGGCCACAATATACAATGTGTTGTTGTGAAATGAATGAGGCTTTGGCAGGTCCTTATCTGAAAAAGTAATAGGCGCATTAGTCATCGCCTGATTTACTATTTGTGTCATGTCTTCGGGTGTGGTGCTGTTATCATCGCAAAATTTTTAACTTTTGCAAATCAAACTGACCTTTGAAATAGTTTTTGAAAATAACTCGCCTCCGTTTTAAAATGCGGGAAAATTCCGTAGAATGGGACTCGCCTGTCGGTACGAGGTTCAACCGTTCCTGCCACCTTTAACAGGGGTAATTGAACCAAGGATCAATCTTATGCTATACTCTATTCAACTTGTCTAAATCATATTCTAATTTCTAAATGCACATAGAATCAGGCATGTGCTATGAATTTTCAGAAAATGCACATTTGAAAACATGATGTTTGCTTTGAATGATTGAAATATTTAGAAAATGTAAATCTTGGAAAATCGTGAATTGGGATTTGAAATGTACTTTTGAGAGAAATAAAAATCGATTTTGAGGAATCCTTGACATTTGGTGAAAATTGATTCTGAGAAACTTGGTTTCTCTGAATTCAAACTTTGAAATTGAAATTCTAACTTAGAAAATTTGAATTTTGAACTTGGGAAATATTTGAAATATCATTGGCAAATCCATATTCTTTTGAATAAGACTTAGAAAAATTCTAACTTCAAACTTTGAAATTGACTGCATAACTTTGGAAAATTGAGTTTATGAACTTGAAAAACACTTGAAATATTCTTTGAAATTCAATGCTTTTGGGAAAATCAATTTTGCTATAAGACTTAGGAGATTTTGAGAAAATGAACTTCTTTGAATTGAGATTGGAATTGGCAAATGCATGAAATGAATGAATATGGATTTGAGGAATTGAGATTGGAATTGGCAAATGCATGAAATGAATGAATATGGATTTGAGGAATTGAGAAATACTTTTTGTATTTTTGAGAAATGCAGTGCATTTTTTTAAGTTAGCCTAAGAGTCTAGGCTGAATGTGGCTAATGTGAAGATCATAAATCTAAGTATCATTCGTATTATGACTATGGCCATAAATACAAATTCCACCAAGTTTATAAACTTCATAGAAGCTAGTGCATATGCCATTCGTGTAGACCATGGTGAATTTGTAAAAATATGCATGAATCATCATCCATCATACATTATTAAAAAAAATAAACTATATGCAATGCTGCCTAAGCTAAGCAGGAAATGTAAATTTTTATTCCAAAGTTTAATTACAAATTACATCACTATTGAAATTTAAATACATGAAAAATAAAGTCTTCAATGTACCTGCAAAACTAGAAAACTTTGTTAGTGATGATATGTTGGCTTTTCTAGATTTATCCAGCAATATCAGGAAATTGCTGGATTTTGCTAGATATAAGCCTTTTTGCCATGATTCCTTTAAATCAAAATGATAAAGTATGAAATAAAATTGAATAAATATGAAAACGAAGATATGAAATTTTGAAATTGGGGTCAAAATGACCAAAATACCCCTAATAAAAATTAGAGTTTTTAGAAAGATATTTTGATAAAATGCAAGTTTTGAAATTTGAATGCAAATAAATTAGGCTAAAATATGATATGACATACTTAAACACATGAAAATTAAGGTTAGGGATTTCGAAATTTAGGTCAAATGACTAAATTGCCCCTGATAGCAAGACTATGGCCTTGAAATCAGGGTTTTTAGAAATAGATTTTTGGTAAAAACTTAGGTTTTATGCACTAAATGAAATCAAATGAGCACAAAATTAAACCTAAAGCATCCTAATATGATTATGAACATGATTAAATCCTAAAAATATATGCTCATGCACGAAAATCCAATAATATCACAAAAACTGTGATTTTAGCAGTGTTTTTGGATCTTTCAGGAACCCGGTTTTGCAATTTTATTAATTCAGAGATAAAATGGATTCCAAAATCCATAAAAATTGGTACCTGCACTTGTTATAACCCTAATGTCGAATTGGAATTATAAAAATAATTTTTTTGACATTGAATTAATCCGAAAATTGCATTAAACCCTAAAAATATGCTATTTTTGACCTAATTCACCAACCAGTTTCAATCCAAGACCTGAACCAGGGGTCAAATCTCCATGGAAATTTATGAAATTTTACAGAGACTAACTAAGAATAAAAACAGAGATTTCCCAATTTACAGATTGAAAAAATCATCTTCGGTTACGGAGAAACCCTTCCGGCAATCTGAGCTAAAATATATCACTTTTAACAGGGATTAAAGCGGCTACTTCACATTGAAAATACAGACATAAATAGCAATCCTAAACAAAAATCTCTGAAATTTTAGTGGTGAATAGTAGACAAAAAAATAACAATACTCACTTTTTACAGATTATGAATCGAATCTGTGGTTTGGGATTTATGACTAACACAAGTCTGATTAGGGTTTTGGTAAACCCTAATGAGTTTTAAATTTAAAAACAGATTCCCTGAAAGGGGAAAAATACTAAACAGTAACCAAAAAATCCGAACATTTCACAGCAGACAGATCTACTTAATGTGAATCCATAGCAATTTAAAGATCTAAAATCGGATATAAAATGAGAGAAATATCATAACAGCAAGTTACCTTCTTGATTTTAACCACGATTTTAAAGCTTTAAAAACCCGATTTGATGTCTGATTTTTTTTGACAAGGTTCTCGAGATCCAAAACCTCTGATTTTTCTACAGTAACTCAATAGCTCATGCATGCATCACATATAAAAAAATCAGAAATAAACAATGAGTACTTCAATCCGAAATAACATTATCTTTACTGTTCTAAACCTAAAACACACAGAAATTTAAGAAACTTGGAAAACCATGCATTAACTAATGTAAATCAATAAAATAAACCATAAAACAGTAAATAAAAATTATTTCTATGCTGTAGAACGTAAAACAAACATGAATAAACCATGAAAATAAAATAAAAACAGGGAATCAATGGCTGAAATTTGATATCACCTTTAAAACATAGATTTAACCCATTAAAAGGGGTAAATCATATATTTTATTGGTTAATAATGTAAAGAATCATATTAAAATTAATTCTAATGGATTAAAATCCCTGTAAATCAATAAAAACAGGGTTAGATCACCTTCTTGGATTGTTCTTGCTGATTCTTGATGGTTCTTGAGGTGAAACCATGGTTGAATCCATGAAATAGGAGGTATTAATGGCTAAAATTGATTTAAAAATATTAAAAACATGAAATAAAAGCTAAAAATTAAACAAAATAATTACCTTGAGGTGGCTGCAATGGAGGAAGGGCTGGAGAGGAGAGAGAAGCTCCAAGAATCCCAAGGAGAGCAAGTTGGAAAAATCGACCCCCCTATGGAGACTATTTATAGAAATTTTTTAGGTTTAAAATTGGGAATTTTGAATTTTTTGGACTCTAACAAGGGGGGGCGATTTTTGGATGGAAAGACCTAACTACCCCTAGCCTAAATTATCTAAACTAATGCCTAACTAACCCCTAGACTTTCCTATAAAATCCCCAAATGTAATGCCACTTGGCATTTTCTACATTTGGCTTTTTAAAACACCTTTAAAAACCTTTAAAAACACTAGTTTTAAAAACTAACTTTCAAAATGAGTTTTTTTCAAAATGGTTTTGACTCTTCTAAACCTCTAACATTAACCAAGACATCAACTAACCCTAGTCTAGCCCTGACTGACTCGAATATGGCGGCACCCCGAGTGGGCCCTACTTGAGTTTTTTCAAAAAGCGATTTTAAGACTTGAAATTGAAGGAGTTTTCAAAAGGATTTTCAAAGACAAACTTCAAAGTTATAATTTTTGAAATGGAATAGGGTCCTAACTAGGTTAGAACTCCTCTGGATATGGTGCCAACTGAGTGGGCCCACATCGAGTTTTGGAAATTTTGAAACAAACACTGAAAATGGCTTTGAAAAAGGGTTAAAATTGATATTTGAAATTCAAGATCTTTGAAAATAGGGTCTCAAGCGAACTGGAACTCCGAGTTAGAGTCCTGAACTCTTAAGACTCTGAGATTTTAAATTTTTAGAATTCAAATGAAAGAATTTTCGAAAGATTTTAACAAGAAATGATGAAATAAGTCAGAAAACACAGTCAGGGTTAAACTCCTAACTCGACCGAACTCTAAAATAGAGTTTTGAACTAACTAGACTCTGTAAAATGACCTAAATTTTGACAATAATCGAAAAAGACTGAAAATGGAAGTAAAACAGATTTCAAAACAGACTCCTGACCGGATTAGGACTCTTACATAGAGTCTTGATCGGACTGAAACTTTCAAAACTTTGAGAAATTTAATGAATAGAGGAATTCAGAAGCGACACCACCTCAATGGGTCTCATCTGTGAATTGAAATCGATTAAAATTTGAATTTGAAATGAATCCAGATTGTTTCCTTGAGAAAATATTTCGAAATATTAAGTCCTGGGGTTGGAAAATGATAGAGTATTAAATAAAAACCCAGGTTTTGAAATTGATTTTGAAATAAAAGCTTTAAAATTCAAATCTGGATTGAATGTTTTGAAAGCTGGAGTGCTGGATCTCAAGAATGAGATGCAATGTCATGCAATGAAATGGTATGTCGAATTCATGCAGTGATATGCAATGACATATGAAATGGACAAACACTGAATGAGGGTGAAAATTTGGGGTGTTTACAGATGCCCCTCTTTGCTACTAAGCCGGTTGTGAGCTGAGCGTAGTGGCAAAGAAAACATACCAAATTTGAACCATAAAAATGCCCCAGTTAGATAAATCTGACTGGGTATGAAAGAATTAATTCAAATGATGATGGTAGATATGAAATGGAGAATAAGGAGAAAATTTTATTTCAAAAGAAGTGAGATTCAGGTTTTGCCCTTAACCTAGATGGGACGGGAAATACCTCGTATGGAACGAAGCTCAGGCTTAACCTTTAACTTGATTGGGAAATGAAATACCTCATCATGTGAGGCTCAGGTTTGTACCCTTGACCTGATTGGGCAGAAAATGGACGGAATTCTCGAAAGAAGAGACCGTGACGGAACCTTCGGATTTCCGCACAATGAATCCGATAGGAGTTTTGCAAAAGGAAGTAAATTGGGGCCCCTAAAGTTTAAAAAGGGATTGATTTTGGGCGTCTCATTGCTGAGACTAATTAACTTTTGAAATTGCCTTTTGCTGGAATTGGTGGCTTAACCTCAAGCCGAAATTGGACTGTCTATGGTGGGACAGTGGGGACACAGGGAAGTGTGCGAATCTGAGAGCCCGTGCGCTAAGATTATACCAAAGAAGGGAAGGAATCTTGAAAACTCCCGTAATAAAGTCCTAAAAAAGGGATGGTGTCAGGATGCGCCAAAGATGAACCTCAAGCTCTCGCTTTATGCTAGGATAGCTAGAAAATATTGTCAAAATGTTGAAAATTATTGTTGATTCAAAATAATTGAAAGTGATGCACATTGTTTTGAAAGTATTCCGTCTTTTCTACCTGAAGTATTACCTCCAACTGGGCTTAACTCTGTAGAATCAAGATTCGAATTCAAATTGCTTGCGATTGACTTTCTTTCTGTTGAAAAACTCGTTTTTGATGTCACATAATATGATACACTGTCTTATTTGATTTTGTATGATATGATAATATGTTCTCTTGAAATAATGTTATATTATAACTGAATATGTTTTGCCTTAAATCTAACGAGTATTTGATGCAAGGATATCTCACCCAATAAGGATGGAGACTTCCTGTTCAAGTACAACTTTGTGCAATCATACTCCTTGAAGAAAAAGCTTGATGAGCCATGCTTTCCTAAAGTTCAAATGAAGATATCGGCTACCTCAAGATGAAGATTTTTTTCTTCTTTAGAGTCATATGTAACAGAACCTTCAGGATCTTGCATTTTGCATATTACATACTCATTCATACATACTATATCATAAAAGTATACGATAGTTTCAAAAAGCTTCTTTTTTGAAAACCAATAAGTGTACCTTCTTACAACCTTTTATGAAAAAGACATTTTGTCATATAATAATTGTACCTTCTTACAACCTTTTATGAAAAAGACTTTTTATCATTGTACCTTACACTATATACAAAACAACATGAAAAAAGGAATGTAGGAAAAAGACAAAAACATAAAATCGACTACATAAGAAAAACAAATAAAATATGTTTTTGAAAAGACTTTAGTTATCTTCTCTAATGAAATGTTTCTTAAATACAAGAAGAAGACAAAAACATAAATCGACTACACATAAGAAAAACAAATAAAATATGGTTTTAAAAGGACTCTAGTTACCTTTTTTTTCATAACCATAGAATGTCGACTTACTTGAAGTCATCATTCTCTCTACAAATCATTAAATGACTTCTGTAACAAATCCTTTCTAAATATCCTTCCCAAAGAATGTCGACCTCCTTTTTCTTCTCATTCTCTCTGGAGACTTTGAAATACACTACATAAAGAATACACTTGACATGACTATGTACAAATAAATATCTCAAAGCACTCATAGTACTTACACTCATTTAAAGTAAAGAAGTACTAATGTACCTCAAATCATTAATTAGAATAAAGACAAAACTACAACCCAACGTTCAAATGTACTACTGTAAGAAATAGACTTTTTACATAAAATATGTATTACCTGAAAATATTACAACGACTAGTGTACCCTCTATTTCACCTTTATGGAAAAAGGCATTCTCGAACTTCTCTAAAAGATGTTTTTGAAATGACCTAACATTTCACATTTCAAAAAGTTACAATTCCAAAATGTAACGACTACTTTTTATAAGCTATATAAACACACACACATAAACTATTCAGACAAGAGGAATGAAATAAGACGTGTGAGCTTACAAAGAGAAAAATTTTCTATTCGTGATTTGAAAAGAGAGCCTTGAAAAAAAAAAGGAGAAAAAGAAAAAGAAAGAAAAGAGAAAAAGTCAAGTCCAGCTCTTTGACAAAGAGTATCCTCTGAGTGACAAACAGAACATTCTTAGAATCCGTCATTCGTGCATTCATATCATTCTGAAGGTTCTATAGGAAGTATTGTAACTCTGTTTATTCACTGTATTCCTTCTTTGTTTAAAGAAGTAGACCTCTGTGAAAGAGGGTGTTGCCCTTCTCTGTTGAGAGAAGAAGATCTCTTGGGAAGAGGATGTGCCCCTTCTCTGTTGAGAGAAGAAGACCTCTTGGGAAGAGGGTGTTGTACTATTTATCCGGTAACTCGGATGTTATAGTGGAATCTCAAGTGGTTTGCTTGGGGACTGGATGTAGGTCTGGATATTGACCGAACCAGTATAACTTCTGTGTTTTATGTGTTGTGCCTTATTGCTTAATTATTTTATTTTATCGATCATAATCATATTTCACTATTCACCCCTCCTCTAGTGGAATTTCATTTGGTATCAGAGCAGGTTTGCTGGTTTCGACGTAACAAGTCTTCCAGCATAAATGACATCTACCTCTTATGCTCGTGATATTGAAGGTCAACACGCATCTTGTCCTCCCTTCTTCAATGGCTCCAACTATGGATATTGGAAGTGCAGAATGGCTATCTTTCTCAAATCCATAGACTTTGCTGTATGGAAAATTGTTGAGCATCCATACACATCTCCATCCGCAGACTATAACTTATGGTCTGATGAAGAAAAGAAAATGGCAAACCTAAATGCAAAGGCTATGAATGCCTTATATTGTGCCATTGATCAGAATGAATTCAACAGAATATCTATATGTGAATCTGCATATGACATTTGGCATTCTTTGGAGATTATTCATGAAGGAACCAACAAAGTTAAAGAAGCCAAAATATCATCTCTTGTTAGAAAATATGAGTTGTTCAAAATGAACAAAGATGAACCCATCACAGAGATGTTTACCAGATTCACCAACATCACCAATGATCTGAAATCTCTGGGTGTAACATATTCCCAGACTGAAAAGGTGAAGAAAATCTTGAGATCTCTCACAACTGATTGGGAGAAAAAGACCACTGCTATTGAAGAAGCTCAAGATTTATCTAAGCTTACATTGGACGACTTAATAGGCAATCTTATGGCCTATGAAGTCCATATGAAAGAAAGAAGGGAAGAAGAGCAACCAGTAAAGAAAACTCTAGCTTTCCCAGCCCTATCTGAGAATGAAGACTCAGATAAAGAATCATAAATTGCGCTACTTACCAGAAAATTCCAGCGCTTCATGAGAAGAAACCGGTTTCCAAACAGGCACAAGGAAAGAAAAGATCTTAAAGAAGATCCCATGTGCTTTTAGTGTAATAAGCCAGGCCACTTAAAACGTGACTGTCCCCTTCTCAAAAGAAAGTCCAAGACTGAAGAACCAAAGAAGAGGTTCTTCAAGAAAAAGGCTCTGCATGCTCAATGGGATGATTCAGAACCATCCACTAGTGAAGAGTCAAGTGATGATGAAGCCGAAACTGCAAACATGTTGTTCATGGCAAACGAAATTTCGGTAAGTGAAATCTCTGATTTTTCCTTTGAAGAACTTCTAGATGCTTTTCAAGAACTATTTGAAGAATCTAGAAAATTGAGTTTCAAAAATAAAGTTTTAAAATCTGAAAATTTAGAGCTTTCTCAAGAGAATGAAAAACTCAGCAGTAAAAATTCTGAGTTGAAAAAGAAAAATCTTTTGCTTATATCTGAAATTTCTTCTACTAGCTCCAAAACTAAAAATATGCAAGTAGAAATTTCAGAGCTAAAAAGTAAAACTGAGAACCTCATGAAAACGGTTTTCAAGTTTACTAAAGGTAAAGAGAACTTGGATAAACTCTTATCTTCTCAGAAGGTCTCCTTTTACAAGAATGGGATTGGCTATTCTCATTTCAAAAAACCTTCTTGTATAAATCAAAAGACCACGTTTGTGAAAAGTTCATCTGAACCAAATAAGGAGTATTATATTGATAATCTTTTTAACTCCTCTAAAGAGATAGACAAACCCAAATCCAAATGGATATGGGTTCCAAAGGCTAACAAAAAAAGGACCCGATTGGGTACCAAAAAGAAGATTTACTTAATGTTTTGCAGGCTCCAAAGAAGAAGAACAGATGGATACTAGATAGTGGATGTTCAAAGCACATGACAGGACATCCAGACCTTTTTGCTGTTCTTCATCATAAAGAAGGAGGAACCGTCACCTTTGGAGATAACAACAAAGGTTTGATAATTGGTATTGGAAATATTGGTGACATAGACAAACCTCTTATCAAAGACGTTCTCCTTGTTAAAGGCTTAAAACATAACCTACTAAGTATCAGTCAAATGTGTGACACAGGTTATAATGTTAGCTTTAATCATGATGCATGCCTCATAGCTGACACAAATGAAAACATCATCTTAAAAGGTATAAGAAAGAATAATATATATGAACTATACCTAGAAAACATCACAGAACATTGCCTCATAGCTAATAATGGCACTCAACATCTATGGCACATGAGAATGGGCCATGTCAATTCTAAATACATGTCTAAACTAGCTAAAGATAAGTTAGTACGTGGGTTACCCAACATATCTTTTAAAAAGGATTATTTTTGTGATGCATGTCAATTAGAAAAATTATCAAAATCTTCTTTCAAATCAAAGAATGTCATTTCAAGTAAAAGACCTTTAGAGCTTCTCCACCTGGACCTTTTTGGTCCTTCTAGGGTAGCTAGCTTTAATCATAATAGATATGCTTTTGTCATTGTAGATGATTACTCAAGATTTACTTGGGTAATATTTTTGAAAAACAAAAGTGACACGTTTTGTCAGTTTGAAATCTTATGTAAAAAATTACAAAACGAAAAATCATGTTCTATTGTTAAAATCCGTAGTGACCATGGAGGAGAATTTGAAAATGAACTCTTTGAAAATTTTTGTAACTTGCATGGTATTTCTCATAACTTTGCCTTTCCTAGAGCTGCACCTCAAAATGGTGTAGTAGAAAGAAAGAATAGAACCCTTCAGGAATCTGCCAGGACTATGCTCCAACACAATAATCTTGCAAAATCTTTTTGGGCAGAAGCTGTTAATACTGCATGCTACATAACAAATAGAGTTCTCATTAGACCCTTATTAAATAAAACTCCCTATGAACTATTCTATGACAGAACTCCAAGAATAGACTATTTCAAAGTCTTTGGATGTAAATGCTTTATCCTAAACACAAAAGATAGCCTGGATAAGTTTGATGCTAAATCTGTTGAAGGCATATTCTTAGGATATTCAAGTCATAGTAAAGCATACAGAGTTTTCAATAAGAGTCATAATACTATTGAAGAATCTATGCATGTTAGTTTTTGTGAATCTATTGATCAATCTGTTCATATACAAACTAATGATGATGATGTTGAAAGTACAGATTTATTTTTAGATAACACAGCTAAGTCTAATGAAGATGATCACCAAAGAACCTTTGTCGATATCAAAGATCATCCTCAAAAGCAGATTTTGGGAGAACTAACAAAGGGGGTTCAAACTAGAGCTCAGCTAGAACGGATTGCAAACATGGCATTCATTTCTCAACTTGAACCAAAGAAGATTGATGAAGCCATCATTGATGAGTTCTGGATGCTAGCCATGACTGAAGAACTGAATCGATTCCAAAGAAATGACGTTTGGGATCTTGTACCTAGACCAAAGGATCATCCAATCATTGGGACAAGATGGATCTTCAGAAACAAGCTAGACGAAATAGGTAATGTTATAAGAAACAAGGCCAGACTAGTAGCTCAAGGATACAACCAGGAGGAAGGTATTGACTTTGATGAAACATTTGCTCATGTTGCTAGACTTGAATCTATTAGAATGCTCTTAGCATATGCAAGCTATATGGATTTCAAATTATTTCAAATGGATGTTAAAAGTGCTTTCTTAAATGGTTTTATAAATGAAGAAGTCTATGTAAAACAACCTCCAGGATTTGAAAATGAACAATACCCAGATCATGTTTTTAAACTCAAACGTGCTTTGTATGGTTTAAAACAAGCACCTCGTGCTTGGTACGAAAGACTTAAAACCTTTTTATTAAAAACTGGTTTTTCTGTTGGCAAAGCAGATTCTACACTATTTGTCAAAGTAGTGAATAATCATACCCTAATTGTTCAAATCTATGTCGACGACATCATCTTTGGATCTTCTAACAGCACTCTCTGTGAAGATTTTTCTAAGTCCATGCAGAAGGAATTCGAAATGAGTATGATGGGAGAACTCACCTACTTTCTTGGACTGCATATTAAGCAAACCAAGGATGGAGTTTTCATCAATCAATCTAAGTATGCTCGTGAACTTCTGAAGAGGTTCAACATGAACTCAACTGCTTCAAAAACTACTCCTATGAGCACTACTACTGTGTTGGACAAAGATGAAGATGGTAAGACTGTTGATACAAAGGTATACCGAGGTATGATAGGATCACTTCTTTATTTAACTGCTAGCCGTCCAGATATAATGTTTAGTGTTTGCTTGTGTGCTAGATTTCAGTCAGATCCAAAAGAATCACATCTTAAAGCTGTAAAAAGAATAATGAGATATTTAAAAGACACAGTTGATTTTGGATTATTCTATTCAAAATCCTCTACATTTGATCTAATCTCATACAGTGATGCTGACTTTGCTGGAAGTAAATCTGACAGAAAAAGCACAAGTGGAACATGTCACATGCTAGGGCACTCACTAGTATCATGGTTCAGTAAGAAACAAAATTGTGTATCATTATCAACTACTGAAGCCGAATACATTGCTGCTAGCCTAGCTTGTACTCAAGTCATCTGGATGAAACAGACTTTAAAAGATTTTGGTTTAAATTTTGAAAATACAACTATTTTCTGTGATAATACGAGTGCTATAAACCTATCTAAGAATCCTATTTTACACTCACGAACTAAGCACATTCAAATAAGACACCACTTCTTAAGAGAACAAGTCTTAAACAACATAATTAAACTAGAATTCATACCCACTAATCAACAGTTAGCAGACATATTCACTAAACCATTAAAACATGAAGACTTCACACGAATTAGAAGAGAACTAGGAATATGCAAACTAAGTGACTTATAAATTAATTACACTTAATATAATACTTCTTATAAGTCTTGTTTAAATCGTATTTGAAATTGCTTTCCTTATTATCGATTTTAGTTAGTCAAACTAAGTTTCCATATTCACGTATTCTTATAAGACACATTCTTTATGTCATTCAACTTGTCATCTTTCAAGTACACATCCATTATAACTCCTTGTCCTATCTCCTTTCTCTCATATCCATAAAAATAATTGTATTAAAAGCCATCATAACAATGTTCACATCACTCAACTCCTTTAATTTTTTTTCCTTTATGAAAACTTGTCTTACGATAAAATTGTTTCACCTCTCTACTTAGTTTATGAGAACTCATACTCTTCATGAGTTAAAATCGAATGACTAGTTGATCTCTTTAAAAGATCTAGTTGCTATATTCACACGTAAATTTTTTTTACTATATCATCTATCATATCATAGCCCAACAAACTATCTATTATCATCTCTTTTGTATACAAATTAAGCCTCCATTTTTGTCTACTCTTGTTTAAAACTTAACCTTGTCGAGTTTCTTTAAATAAATCATATCAATCATAACTTTATTTATTTTTACTTCTTTATCCTTCACAAAAATTCATATATGTCATCTCACTTCTCTCACTCTTCATTCATAAATATTTTTGTCTCCTCATTTCATCTCTCGAATACATTTTTTTATATACATTTTTGAATCCGACTCCTCCATGTCTATTCGTATTTCAATTCTTATATATTTTTTTAACTCTTTCTCCTTTTTGTCTCATCATCTCTCTCACCACTAGTCTAAGTCAAAATATGTCCTTCCCATATCCACGTATACTCTTAAAAAAAAAAAAAATTACAAATATTAATCATGAAACATTTTTTTTGGCACTCTTTTCTTTAAAATGTCATATCTTTCAAAGTACACATCACATGATCACCCTATGACCTTTCTTTCCATCCGTGACCTTGTCTCTCTCCTATTGTATATCTCTCTAAAATCGAGAACCTTTAAAGTCTTGCCTCCAAGCAAACCTTTATTTATTCTATCTCTACTTTATGTCATATCTAAATCAAGTAAATGTTGTCCTTCATCATCTTTCTCTCATCTCTAGATATCCACATCATCTTTTTATCTCCATTCACGAATTTAGAATCCCTCCACATAGAGTAACAAGTTGTTTGTTTTATTAGGCCATTATTTTTAAGATCAATCATTTTTTTTATTCAACATGACACCCATACTCTATTAATGTTTTCTCTCACTAGTCGATAAACTCACCCATAGTAAAATCTTTATATTTCAATACTATGTCCTCCTCAATCTAATATAATACACTATCCTCAAACATTGATTTGATTTGTCATTCACAAGTCTCTTAACTTACTCCTCACGGATTTCCTTATTTGACTAAAATCTAAAAATTACTCACTTCCAATGTCATTCATTTCATATCAACAATTATTTTCTTCCTTCTATTTAATCAATTGGTTCATCTCTCACCATTCCATTCGATCTTTTCTATTCTTATACAAACTTTCTCTCGGTTCTAGCTTCTTTCTCTCCTAGTGCTTTATTTTCAAGACACTCGAAAAATGGCTTCCACCTCTACCAATGCGATCACTTCCGCAGATCTAAGATACCCCGACCTTATTCACCACTTTCAGTACATTAGCACCTTGCCAATTCAAACTGGCAAACTAGTAAACTTCGACGCCTTCACATCCTTTGACCTCCATACCTCTCTTCAAGATTTTGTTCCCATCTTAGGAACGACTAACTCCATGACCTACTATCCTCATCTCATCAAAATTTTCTATACCAACCTCTCTGTAGACCGTGACCACACCACCATTACATCCATGGTACATGGAAAACTCATCTCCTTCAATATTTCTCAACTAGGCTGCATTCTAAACCTTTCCTCCTATGGCATTGAGCTTCCTAACATAGTTCCGATAGATCGAACTGTGTTTAAGAAAATCCTTCTCTCCACTCGCTGCACCCATTTCCCATGGCATACGAGCAATCTCAAACCTCATGCTCTAATACTCTCACACATCCTCTCATCCAATGTCTTTCCAAAGCTTCCTTCCAAGGGTTTCGTGGCAAACAAAATCTCCCTTCTCCTGTATGCAATCTTCTGCACCTTTCCCATCAACTGGTCCAGTATCATTTTCAATAACATGATCAATTTTCGGGCCTTCCACTCTCTTCCTTTCGGGTACTTCATAACCCATATCCTTCAGCACTTCCAGGTGCCTCTCCACCAAGACATCATTCACCGGTCTGATCATGCTTTCGATGACTCATACCTCCCTGAGGAAGGGTCCCCTCGAGATCACTCTGATGATGAAAGCACCAGTGAAGCTGATCCTCCCGCAAGCTCTGACCCCGACATCCAAAATACCCAGGCTCTACTTCTCAGGAATCAAGCCTCTCTGCAACAGGCCTTTGACTCCTTGACAATGGGCCACGATTCACGTCACCGTCGCCGCAAGCTCAATACCACTGACTCTGACTAAGACTCATTTTTATTTTGTCTGTAATAACTTTTAAATTACTTTATGGTCTGTAATAACCTTCTTACTCTGATCCCTCCTTTTTGTCCATGACAAAGGGGGAGAAAACCTGTCTCCATTATTGGAGAAATATTCTCTCTTTAAACATTATTTCACCTTTTTTATCATATTATTATTTCTATGCATAATGTCTTTTTGACAGGGGGAGCATATTTTGTCATCATCAAAAAGCGGGAGAATGTTGAGAAACTCGTTTTTGATGTCACATAATATGATACACTGTCTTATTTGATTTTGTATGATATGATAATATGTTCTCTTGAAATAATGTTATATTATGACTGAATATGTTTTGCCTTAAATCTAACGAGTATTTGATGCAAGGATATCTCACCCAATAAGGATGGAGACTTCCTGTTCAAGTACAACTTTGTGCAATCATACTCCTTGAAGAAAAAGCTTGATGAGCCATGCTTTCCTAAAGTTCAAATGAAGATATCGGCTACCTCAAGATGAAGATTTTTTTCTTCTTTAGAGTCATATGTAACAGAACCTTCAGGATCTTACATTTTGCATATTACATACTCATTCATACATACTATATCATAAAAGTATACGATAGTTTCAAAAAGCTTCTTTTTTGAAAACCAATAAGTGTACCTTCTTACAACCTTTTATGAAAAAGACATTTTGTCATATAATAATTGTACCTTCTTACAACCTTTTATGAAAAAGACTTTTTATCATTGTACCTTACACTATATACAAAACAACATGAAAAAAGGAATGTAGGAAAAAGACAAAAACATAAAATCGACTACATAAGAAAAACAAATAAAATATGTTTTTGAAAAGACTTTAGTTATCTTCTCTAATGAAATGTTTCTTAAATACAAGAAGAAGACAAAAACATAAATCGACTACACATAAGAAAAACAAATAAAATATGGTTTTAAAAGGACTCTAGTTACCTTTTTTTTCATAACCATAGAATGTCGACTTACTTGAAGTCATCATTCTCTCTACAAATCATTAAATGACTTCTGTAACAAATCCTTTCTAAATATCCTTCCCAAAGAATGTCGACCTCCTTTTTCTTCTCATTCTCTCTAGAGACTTTGAAATACACTACATAAAGAATACACTTGACATGACTATGTACAAATAAATATCTCAAAGCACTCATAGTACTTACACTCATTTAAAGTAAAGAAGTACTAATGTACCTCAAATCATTAATTAGAATAAAGACAAAACTACAACCCAACGTTCAAATGTACTACTGTAAGAAATAGACTTTTTACATAAAATATGTATTACCTGAAAATATTACAACGACTAGTGTACCCTCTATTTCACCTTTATGGAAAAAGGCATTCTCGAACTTCTCTAAAAGATGTTTTTGAAATGACCTAACATTTCACATTTCAAAAAGTTACAATTCCAAAATGTAACGACTACTTTTTATAAGCTATATAAACACACACACATAAACTATTCAGACAAGAGGAATGAAATAAGACGTGTGAGCTTACAAAGAGAAAAATTTTCTATTCGTGATTTGAAAAGAGAGCCTTGAAAAAAAAAAGGAGAAAAAGAAAAAGAAAGAAAAGAGAAAAAGTCAAGTCCAGCTCTTTGACAAAGAGTATCCTCTGAGTGACAAACAGAACATTCTTAGAATCCTTCATTCGTGCATTCATATCATTCTGAAGGTTCTATAGGAAGTATTGTAACTCTGTTTATTCACTGTATTCCTTCTTTGTTTAAAGAAGTAGACCTCTGTGAAAGAGGGTGTTGCCCTTCTCTGTTGAGAGAAGAAGACCTCTTGGGAAGAGGATGTGCCCCTTCTCTGTTGAGAGAAGAAGACCTCTTGGGAAGAGGGTGTTGTACTATTTATCCGGTAACTCGGATGTTATAGTGGAATCTCAAGTGGTTTGCTTGGGGACTGGATGTAGGTCTGGATATTGACCGAACCAGTATTACTTCTGTGTTTTATGTGTTGTGCCTTATTGCTTAATTATTTTATTTTATCGATCATAATCATATTTCACTATTCACCCCCCCTCTAGTGGAATTTCACTTTCAAGGAAGCTATCAATTTCCTTGATATGGACGGGAAAGAAAATATTCTTGATATTGCGAGAGCTATTGGTGAAAGAATATTGATAAAAGAATTTCACAAAATTAAAGAAAATTCTTGATAAATTTGGCAGTCGTTTATCCTGGGATTCTTTTCTCATGATGATCTTTCTGCACTCTTTTTTTTTTTAGCAGATTGGAGCTCTCTTGGATTTTTCGGGAATTACATCATCCTTCATTTTGGAGATGTCCTAACTTGTCTCTCTCTTTTTTTTTTTTTTTGGGAAGGGTACGTCACAAACTCCTTCATCTCAGAGATGTTCCGATCCTTCTTTTCTCTAAGGGATTATCATGATGATTATTGGCTCTTTGGTAGGAAATCTCTTGATGATAGCTGGAATTAAATATCTTTTAGGGTTTGTCGGTAGGCTCATCACACTCGCCTTCATCTTGACGGTGATCTGAACTTTCCCTGGAAGGATCCGTCACAAACTCCGTCATCTTGGAGATGATCCAAATCTTCTTTGGCCTCGGGGGTCGACTCGCTTAATTCGCCTTCATCTTGACGACAATTGAGAGATCCCTTTTGCAGATATTTAATTGCAACTTGGGTGTTTGAGGAGATATGGAGATTGAGTGGATTTTTTCTGTATCACCCAGGATATTTCGACTGCTTTATTTTTCAAAAATGATCCTTAAAACCGTGCCATTGACTGCGATCAATATCAATCACTCATGGCTTTGCAACAATATTGAATTCTCTTTGCTGGCCATATCGCAGATTTATTCTTCATCCTTTTGGTTGGCCAATAAAAAGATTTTGAACTTTGAATCTTTTTTCGTGAAAGCCTTGTCCTTTCGGAAGTAATACTGAAGGTATTTTGAGATAATAATTTTGTGCAATAAAGATCTTTGAAATCAACAAATATTCGACGACAAATTGGCAAGATTTTCTTGAAATCCTTTGTGAAAGCGAGCATTTGAAGCACAACGCAACACATCCATGACAAAAATTCTCTTCTCCTTTCCCCAAAGGAGAAGATTCAGAAATTAGAATTGGGAATTACTCCTCTCTTCCCTGAAGCGGAGGTGTTTGCAAAACGAACTTTCGAAGAGAAATTAAGCTTTCGTCAAAACTTCCTAACATTAGGCTTCTCTTATGGAAAGAGGGCCGGAATTGGTGAGGTTGATAAATTGGTCATGAAGGAACGAGTTCATTACACTCTCCCTGAAAAGAGGGTCCTTCATGATGAAATGGCCTAGTCTGAAATTATGGGGCCTCAAGGAAAGCAAGTCTCCGTCGAGTCTTTCCCTATAAAAAGGGTTCCTTGTGTAAAATTTGGAATTTTGTTTTGCAAACGGTTCACAAAGACACGAGTCCCTTCAAACTCTCCCTTAAAAGGGGCTAAGTGAACGAATTGGATAGCATGCAAAAAGAGTGAGCTCCCTCGAACTCTCCCTATAAAAAGGGTCTCTCGCAAGAGAATTTTTTTTTTTTTTTTTGAATTCGGTATTGGGTGACCAAAAGGTCGAAATTTGGAATTTTGAATTTTGAATTTTTGAAATTGGAATTTTGCTATTTGAAATTAGAAATTGGAAGTTTGGAATTTGATATTCGGAAATTAGAGATTAGAAATTGGGAATTTTGGAATTTGGAAATTGATATTTGGAAATTGGAAATTAGAAATTTTGGAATTTGGAAATTGATATTTAGAAATTGGAAATTAGAAATTTGGAATTTTGGAATTTGGAAATTGATATTTGGAAATTGAAAATTAGAAATTTGGAATTTTGGAATTTGGAAATTGATATTTGGAAATTGGAAATTAGAAATTTTGGAATTTGGAAATTGATATTTAGAAATTGGAAATTAGAAATTTGGAATTTGGAAATTGATATTTGGAAATTGGAAATTAGAAATTTGGAATTTTGGAATTTGGAAATTGATATTTGGAAATTGGAAATTAGAAATTTGGAATTTTGGAATTTGGAAATTGGATGAGTGATCAGCACGAAGACTGAACTCAAGAGGTCGACTGACATGACCATTCAGTGGAACACTAACACGAGTGCTCGATTTTGAAAGGACACCGGTATGCATACCGGTTTAAAAATGTACCAGTTTGGATACTGGATTTTGGTTTAGTTCTGGTGATTGTCTTTCAATCTTGAATCGTTAGGAATTGTGATGGGATTGATAGTTGAAATCTCGATATTGACCAGATCGTTATTAATGCGATTGAACGCAAATGAATGCAAATTGATGCATATGAATGCACAAGTGCGTGAAATGAGAGATTTGTTTATCCTGCCTGCATACAGGACATTTGTAGATAAAAACAAAATTTTAAAATGCCCCAGTGTAACTGGGAAAAAGAATTTTGATCATTATTGAAGAAAATTTGGAAGAATTACAAAGAATAGGAAATTGTTCAAGTATAGAATTTTTTCAAATGTCGAGCATTGATGGGATCTGGTAATTCTATTCCATCAGCATTGATGAGCCAATATGAATTGCGAGGTAGTGCCTCTTTGACAACATAAGGACCTTCCCAATTTGGCGACCATTTGCCACCCGGGCGATGCCTGAGATAAGCTGTTGATCTGAGCACTAGATCATTGACCCGAAATTTTCTCTCAATGACAGATTTTGCATATTGTCGGGCTATCCTCTGGAGATAGGATTGAGCATGCTCTGCTGCTCTGAGCCTTGTTTCATCGAGCAAATCAAGTTGTACCAGTCGCTGTTGCTGATACTGATCAAGAGGTAATTCTAGAAGTGATGCAAATTTCAGAGCAGGTTTCTGAACATGTAGAGGCAGTACTACTTCAGTTCCGTAGACAAGTTCTGACGGAGTAGCATTCGTTGGAGTTCGAATGGTGGTTCTGTATGCCCATAATGCATCATGAATCTTTTCATGCCAGTCACGGCCTGTTTCTAAAGTTCGTTCAAGGATTCGAATCAGAATCTTGTTGGTGGCCTCTGCCTGACCATTCCCTTGAGGATAATAAGGAGCGGAAAAAGGATGATGAATTTTGAACTTTGAGCAGAATGTCCTCATTCTCTCACTCTTGAAATGACTGCCATTATCTGACACAATATCATGCGGTATACCGAAATGGCAAAGGATATTCTTATGGATGAAAGAAACCACGTGTCGACCTTCTACTGTGCGTAGAGTGACTGCTTAAACCCACTTAGTAAAATATTCTGTTGCGGCAAGAAAATATTTATGACCATTGGAGGCTGAAGGAGTGATGGGGCCTACAACATCGAAAGCCCACATGGAAAATGGCCATGGCGAGATGACAGATTGCAAGTATGTCGCTGGCGCATGAATGGAAGGCGCATGCATCTGACATTGAACGCACTTCTTTACAAAACGATAGCAATCTTGTTGCATAGTTTTCCAATAATATCCTGCTCGGATGATTTGTTTGACGAGAGTCTGATAGCCAACATGACCACCGCAAATGCCTTCATGTGCTTCTTGCACAACTTCTTTGGCTTCTTCTTCGTCCAAACATCTGGAATACTCAGAACTGAATCCACGACGATAAAGGATGTTGGCAAGAATAAAATATCGAGCAGACATGCGTTGAATTGCTCGTTGCTCTCTCTTTGATAATTTTGGAGGAAATTCGCCAGTTTTAATAAAATTCTTGATATCATGATACCAAGGCTTCTTCTTCTGCTCAGCCTGGTTTATCTGCTCTACTGGGACGAAAGCGGGTTGATCAAGTCTGCCAATTTCAAATGAGCGACAAGGTTCTCCACCCTTGAAAGACATGATGGATCCCAGATTGGCTAAGCTGTCTGCAACTTGATTGAAATCTCTCTTGATATGGAAAAGTTGGAATTCTTCGAATTTGTTGGCAAGAGCTGAGACAATCTTCTGGTAAGAAAGTAATTTCTGATCTTTTACTTGCCATTCGACTAGGACTTGATTGACGACGAGTAAAGAATCGCCATAAGCATGCACTCTTCTGACATTGAAGTCCTGTAGAATTTTCAGACCTTGTATCAAAGCTTCATACTCGGGCATATTGTGAGTGCATTGAAAATCCAGTTTAAGAGAAAAGGGAATCATCTCTTTCTCTGGTGTGATTAGCAGAATTCTGATTCCTATGCCTGCCATATTCTTGGAACCGTCGAAGAATAAATTCCAAATTGGGGATTGTTGAATATTGCAGATCCGCTCATCGGGGAAATCATCCTCAGCTTTAACATCCTCTGCTAGAGGAAAATCTGCTAATTGGTCTGCAATTGCTTGTCCTTTGATAGATCGCTGAGAGACATATTCCAAGTCGTATTGCATTAATAGAACTTGCCATTTGGCGATTCATCCGCTGAGAAATGGTTGTTCAAGAACGTACTTGAGAGGATTTAATTTAGATAGAATCTTGACTTCAGACACCAATAGATAATGTCGCAATTTCTGACACATCCATACCAGAGCTAGGCATGTTTTCTCTATCTGAGAGTATTTCTTCTTGTAATCAATAAAGGTCTTGCTCACATAGTAAATGGCATGTTCTATCAAGCTGCCTTCTTCGTATTGCGCCAAGAATCCGCCACAAGCAACTTGATTAACTGAAATATATAGCAATAGGGGTGTCCCTAATTCTGACGGCTTTAAAACAGGAGGATTGAGAAGATATTTCTTGATGCGTTCGAATGACTGCTGACACTCTGGTCCCCATTCGAACCTCACTCCTTTTCTGAGCAAATGATTGAAAGGCTCACATCTCATGGCCAAATTAGAAATGAATCGCCGAATTGATTGCATGCGTCCTTAAAGGCTACGCAATTCTTTGAGATTAGTCGGGGGCGGCATGCCAATGATAGCTTTGGCCTTAGCAGGATCCATTTCTATCCCCTTCTTGCTGACCAAGAAGCCTAGCAACTTGCCTGATTCGACTCCAAAGACACATTTTTGTGGATTGAGTCTTAGCTTGTAAAGAATGAGTCGCTTGAAAACTTGATTAAGAGCTTCGATGTGATCTTCCTCTTCTTTGGATTTCACTAGAATATCATCGACATATGCATCCATAGTCTTGTGCATCTGATCATGGAATATAATGGCCATAGCGCGCTGATAAGTGGCTCCAGCATTCTTGAGCCCAAAAGGCATGACTGTATAACAGAAAGTGCCCCATGGCGTGGTGAAGGATGTTTTGGATTGGTCACGAGCGGCCAACTTGATTTGATTATATCCGGAGTATCCGTCCATAAAGGAAAACATAGCATGCCCGGCTGTGCTATCGACTAGGAGATCAATGTTTGGGAGCGGATAGTCATCTTTCGGAGTGGCTTTATTGAGATCACGGAAGTCGATACAGATTCGCACTTTCCCATTCTTCTTAGGAACTGCTACGATATTCGCCAACCAATCCTGGTAATCAATTGCTCGAATGAATCCTGCTTTAAGCAGATCCTCAAGTCCTTCCTTGACCTGTTGCTCGATTCGAGGATCCATTTTTCTCAACTTCTGCTTGACTGGTTTCGCCTCAGGCTTAAAAACGAGGCGATGTTCCACCAATTTCGGATCTAAACCTGGCATATCCTCATAGGTCCATGCGAATATTTCTTCATGCTGCTTGAGGAAATTAGTGAGCCTTTCTTTCTCTCCTGGACTCAAACCACTGCCAATCTTGAGAATCCTAGGATCGTCTTCTGATCCGATATTGATATCCTCAGTCGGATCTTGAGCTAAGGATGATGGCTCATCTTGCTTCTGAATCGATGCAAATTCTGGTAATTCTTGAAGAGCTGAATCAGACTCTGTGGATTCTTCTAACTGCTTTGTAGTCTGACTACATTCTGTTCTTATTCAGACTTGATGAATTATTGCTGATTTCGAACAGGCTTTTGGATTAAAGACGAGCTTCTTGATAGATCGGGAAGACATTCTGAAAATTAGAGGATAAATTGATTTAGGGAAATTGCTCATCATGAAATAAATTGCTTTTATTGAAAATAATTGGAAAGATAAAAGAGCAAAATGATTTCAATTTTGTGAAGATTTAATATTGAGGAGTAAAGAGACAAATGGCACCAAGATAGACAAAGGAAACTGGCAACTTTATTGGAAGATAGAATTAATCAAAATGACAATGATGAAAATGAAATGGGATATCATCCCGACTGTGGAAATAAAAGAATGGAAATGAAAAGACAAGCAAATGCCCTTAGTGCATTCCTTCAGAGATGACTGCTGTATTCTAAGGGGGAAATGGTTATTTCAGAATTTCTATATTCTCATCTTCGGCACCATCTACCAGAAGATTTTTATCAATAAGGTCCTGAACAATGTTCTTCAGAACAAAGCAATTCTCAGTATTGTGCCCCACTGTTCGATGAAATTTGCAGAATTGGTCTTTGAATTTTCCCATAGGAGCGGAAGGATCGACCAGCCTGGGCAATTTGACCATCTCCTTGGTCAACAGGTACTCGAGCACAGTCTCGAGTGATTGATCTAATGGAGTGAACTTCCTCTCATAGCTCCATCCTTCATGCTTCACTTTCTCTCGGGGTTTTGGTCCCTGCTCTAGTTGAAGCGACTTGCTGAATTGCGGGATCGGCTTCCTTTTCTGATAATTCCTGTTTGAACCTCCTGCCCCATAACAGAAGTCTATATTTTGTCCCTTGCGATGATTTCATTTATTATTACTGACAGAATTAGTGAAATGAGTCTTCTTTTTCGACTTATTCTGACTGCTGTTCTTGGTGAAAGTGAAACCTTCGTAGAAACCATTCTCCATACTCAATTCGAGCCATTCGGCTCGTTCTGTTAACTCTATAAAGGTTCTGGATGGTGCGGTGGAGATGAGGCCTTTTAGAGGCTGGGAGAAATTGCTTAGAATCAAGGACAAAGCATGCCCTTCTGATATGGGGTCTCTCATCTTATTGCAAGCTGACCTCCAGCGGTGGATAAAATCTTGGGCCTTTTCATTTTCTCTTTGTTTCAGGCCACAGAGGTGGCTGAGGGTCGGGAGCGCCTCAGCATTGAACAGAAAGCGCTCAATGAACATATTCACCACCTTATCAAATTCTTTCAGCTCTATGGGGTTGATGTGCTCCGAATACCATTTAGCTGCCATTCCCTCCAGACTGCGAGAGAAGCAAAGGAAGAGTGCCCGATTGTCACGCTTGAATCGTGAACATTCAGCGAAAAACATGGCGAGATGAGCCTTAGGGTCGCCAAAACCATCAAACTTGATAAATTTTCTGGGGAGATTATCCAGATTGTCGTCCCCATCCAAGCCATCATAGAAGTCTTCGCTGGTGAAGACTTTCTTACCCTTGTCGCGGGCCTGCAGATCTTTAACCATTTTCATCATATCTTTTAGTTGCGACTGAGTAGGGTCGTCAACAGACTGATTTTTGGATTTGTAAGCCGACCCCTGGCCCTGAGTCGACCTTTTGAATTCATGTTTGTTTTCACATTCCTTGTCAGCATCGTCAGCTGATTCTGATTCATCAGATACTTCCTCATGACGACTCTGCTTTTTGCTGATCTTCACATTCTTGACGGCATGACCCTTATCCTTCTGCTCAGTGCTGGCTTCAGCTTGCTCTGCCAGCATCCTGGTCATCATTTTCTTGAACATAACATACATTTGAGGATCAATGTCATCCTCAACCTGCTGTCCTTGATTTTTAGCTGATCGGGGGGAATCCATCTCTTCTTCCGAAGCGGCTGAGTATGCGACACCTTCAACTGATAGGGTTTTCTTTCCGGACCTTGTATGAACCATCGAGTATCACGAGTGTTCTTTTTGAATGTTGTTGATGCTCTTCTGCAAGGTAGAACTGATGGTTAGGCTTCTGAAGGAAATTTGGTTGGAGGAAAATATTTGTTGAGAATTTTGGTAGACAATTGAAATAATATCCCATTACTAGGGATTGAGTCATCGCTGGGATTACGACAATTGCGTTGCTATTCTTTGCAAGATAAACAACTGGAAATATGCCTTGTTACCTAGGCGAGGTCGTCAAACCAAAGTGAAATGTAAAATAAAGGAATTTTATTAAGGGGAAAAACATGATTTCATCAATAATACACTTGACAGAGGGGAGGGGGATGGACAATTTTCCACCACTCCGGATAATCGGAAGATACACGAGGACCAGGAAAAATAGTAAGACTGACAAAGGAATCCTAGCCATGTCTGGCAGAATGGTATGCTCCGGACCACTGATCTGATGCGAGGTCGAATTCTGGCAGAACTCCTGCTAGTGGACGAATCTCTACGCGTTTTTGCCTCTAAGAGAACTGCCTGTATGCGCAGAAGAACGGGCCAAGTAGTCTGAATTGCTTGCCGTATGCATAAGTGTATCTGGGAGGTGATTCCTGACGATCAAAGTAGTCCCATACGACTTCTTCCTCCTGAAGGTTGTCGATCAAGAACCGGTATCGCGCAACTGGAAGAAGCTTTTCACCATTGTATCTGAATGAACTGGCTCGGGCGGGCACATGCCGGAGGAACCAAGACTGCAAGGCATAGGTGCACCCTTCGACTAGGATCGACTCTCCGAGTGTGAAACGGGTCAACCCTCGGTATAGAAAGGCGAGTGCGGCCATGGCTATCGAGAGGCGGCTGGTCTGTCGACTTCCCCATCTCCTTAGAAGCTGAACTATTCTGATATCCATGTAATTCTGTCCATCTGGAAAGAAAGCTAATCCTACCGTGCACAGAACCATCGCGTGCTGAATTCTCTCTCTAGCTGTCCTGGACAACGAGCTGACTTCCACAAATATCCCATGTTGTCTGTAGATTTCGAGCAGGTCCACATATTCATTTTCATCTTCTTCAATCAGAGGCCAAGACTTGCGTCCCGTCATGCGAGCTAAGGCATCTTTTGGGTCCAGACCCTTAACATTAATCAGAAACTGTTTCTACAATGGATCTCCAGGCTGACCGGCTGGCTCGGGCAATCCCATAATCTCTGAAAATTCATCCATCAGTATTGTCATCTCGCCCCACGGAAACCAGAAGGTAGAAGTGCTCGGATTCCACCGCTCTGCTAGTGCATGGATCAAGTTGTCGTTGACTGTCTGCTTTCCCACTGCTGACGCCAGTTCCAATCCACACTCGTCCAGATGGTCCGAAAACATACGAGAGAAGTTCTTGAACCATGAATAGTACCACCGGGGAAAGAAGGATCCAGTGCTGAGGACTCAATGTTCGGGAAGACTTTGTCGCACCTCGTAGGAGATGTGACCCTCAGGGAAGACTGAATCAAGCTGACTGGATGCCATTGGACTGGAAGACATGGAAATTGGAATAAGACTTGGAAAATACAGGAATTCTGAGGAAAATGCAGGCAGGATAAAAATAAAGCAAGAAATTCGAGATCTAGAAGACAGGAAAGATGGGAAATCACCTGGAGTTTTGAAGGAAATTAAGGGAAATTTGAAAAATCGTCCAGGGTTTGATAAAATATGAAGAAATAAATGGAAAATGAAGTATTTGGAAAATAATTCAAGGTTTAAAACATGGACAGTACATGGACATAGATTGAGGAATTTTGAGAAAATCGTCTAGTATTTTGGAAAATTGGGGAAAATATGGAAAATAAAAAGGAAATAACGCATTCAATCAAATTCTGCATAAAAAAGTATGCACAAACAGCATTCCCTAAAAGCTGACTCTAGATGCACAAATTTTGAAATGGTTGTGGGACCTTAATCCTAACTCTAAGGCTCAGATCATCTGTATCCAATCCAGTTATGCCTATATACTCAAGCCAAGGCTCAATGTACGTGGCATAAAATCAATTTCTCTGGTTCTAGGTTCAAGTTTTCCAACATCCTTGAGCACCTGCCGATATACGTTGGACTATGGCCCTTGGTACGTGGCAGGGGGGTTTTCACCCATATAAGTGGCCCAGTTGTGAGGCTCTGTCCCAAACTATGGTTCTGGAAGAGAGCCCAGCAACGTGAAGACCGGGACAATATAGGTGGGGGTGGTTTTTTGAAAACATGAGCACATGCAAGCAAATAGAAGGCTCTAAGTCCTAAAGAGATAGATTTTTGAAATATTTGAAGAAGCAAGCATTGTTTTCATACAATTCCTAAATTGAGGAGTGTTGTATTAGACCTAAGTCTATGTGAGCATGAATAATTCTCCTCAATATGGTCCTACCAAACCATACCTAGTCTATATGCATTCCATGTCAGCTGGGTTCAAGTCTAGGCTCCTAGGTTCACATGATAGCATAAATTAAAAGCTGACATTCCATGGAAATCGATTTTGACAATTTGAACTAAGTAGAGCATTAAATTGATCACGCGAAGACAGGTCCCATCACGGTCGCCAAACCTGTTATCATCGCAAAATTTTTAACTTTTGCAAATCAAACTGACCTTTGAAATAGTTTTTGAAAATAACTCGCTTCCGTTTTAAAATGCGGGAAAATTCCGTAGAATGGGACTCGCCTGTCGGTACGAGGTTCAACCGTTCCTGCCACCTTTAACAGGGGTAATTGAACCAAGGATCAATCTTATGCTATACTCTATTCAACTTGTCTAAATCATATTCTAATTTCTAAATGCACATAGAATCAGGCATGTGCTATGAATTTTCAGAAAATGCACATTTAAAAACATGATGTTTGCTTTGAATGATTGAAATATTTAGAAAATGTAAATCTTGGAAAATCGTGAATTGGGATTTGAAATGTACTTCTGAGAGAAATAAAAATCGATTTTGAGGAATCCTTGACATTTGGTGAAAATCGATTCTGAGAAACTTGGTTTCTCTGAATTCAAACTTTGAAATTGAAATTCTAACTTAGAAAATTTGAATTTGGAACTTGGGAAATATTTGAAATATCATTGGCAAATCCATATTCTTTTGAATAAGACTTAGAAAAATTCTAACTTCAAACTTTGAAATTGACTGCATAACTTTGGAAAATTGAGTTTATGAACTTGAAAAACACTTGAAATATTCTTTGAAATTCAATGCCTTTGGAAAAATCAATTTTGCTATAAGACTTAGGAGATTTTGAGAAAATGAACTTCTTTGAATTGAGATTGGAATTGGCAAATGCATGAAATGAATGAATATGGATTTGAGGAATTGAGATTGGAATTGGCAAATGCATGAAATGAATGAATATGGATTTGAGGAATTGAGAAATGCTTTTTGTATTTTTGAGAAATGCAGTGCATTTTTTTAAGTTAGCCTAAGAGTGTAGGCTGAATGTGGCTAATGTGAAGATCATAAATCTAAGTATCATTCGTATTATGACTATGGCCATAAATACAAATTCCACCAAGTTTATAAACTTCATAGAAGCTAGTGCATATGTCATTCGTGTAGACCATGGTGAATTTGTAAAAATATGCATGAATCATCATCCATCACACATTATTAAAAAAAATAAACTATATGCAATGTTGCCTAAGCTAAGCAGGAAATGTAAATTCTTATTCCGAAGTTTAATTACAAATTACATCACTATTGAAATTTAAATACATGAAAAATAAAGTCTTCAATGTACCTGCAAAACTAGAAAACTTTGTTAGTGATGATATGTTGGCTTTTCTAGATTTATCCAGCAATATCAGGAAATTGCTGGATTTTGCTAGATATAAGCCTTTTTGCCATGATTCTCTTAAATCAAAATGATAAAGTATGAAATAAAATTGAATAAATATGAAAGAGAAGATATGAAATTTTGAAATTGGGGTCAAAATGACCAAAATACCCCTAATAAAAATTAGAGTTTTTAGAAAGATATTTTGATAAAATGCAAGTTTTGAAATTTGAATGCAAATAAATTAGGCTAAAATATGATATGACATACTTAAACACATAAAAATTAAGGTTAGGGATTTCGAAATTTAGGTCAAATGACTAAATTGCCCCTGATAGCAAGACTATGGCCTTGAAATCAGGGTTTTTAGAAATAGATTTTTGGTAAAAACTTAGGTTTTATGCACTAAATGAAATCAAATGAGCACAAAATTAAACCTAAAGCATCCTAATATGATTATGAACATGATTAAATCCTAAAAATATATGCTCATGCACGAAAATCCAATAATATCACAAAAACTGTGATTTTAGCAGTGTTTTTGGATCTTTCAGGAACCCGGTTTTGCAATTTTATTAATTCAGAGATCAAATGGATTCAAAAATCCATAAAAATTGGTACCTGCAGTTGTTATAACCCTAATGTCGAATTGGAATTATAAAAATAATTTTTTTGACATTTAATTAATCTGAAAATTGCATTAAACCCTAAAAATATGCTATTGTTGACCTAATTCACCAACCAGTTTCAATCCAAGACCTGAACCAGGGGTCAAATCTCCATGGAAATTTATGAAATTTTACAGAGACTAACTAAGAATAAAAACAGAGATTTCCCAATTTACAGATTGAAAAAATCATCTTCGGTTACGGAGAAACCCTTCCGGCAATCTGAGCTAAAATATATCACTTTTAACAGGGATTAAAGCGGCTACTTCAGATTGAAAATACAGACATAAATAGCAATCCTAAACAAAAATCTCTGAAATTTTAGTGGTGAATAGTAGACAAAAAAATAACAATACTCACTTTTTACAGATTATGAATCGAATCTGTGGTTTGGGATTTATGACTAACACAAGTCTGATTAGGGTTTTGGTAAACCCTAATGAGTTTTAAATTTAAAAACAGATTCCCTGAAAGGGGAAAAATACTAAACAGTAACCAAAAAATCCGAACATTTCACAGCAGACAGATCTACTTAATGTGAATCCATAGCAATTTAAAGATCTAAAATCGGATATAAAATGAGAGAAATATCATAACAGCAAGTTACCTTCTTGATTTTAACCACGATTTTAAAGCTTTAAAAACCCGATTTGATGTCTGATTTTTTTTGACAAGGTTCCCGAGATCCAAAACCTCTGATTTTTCTACAGTAACTCAATAGCTCATGCATGCATCACATATAAAAAAATCAGAAATAAACAATGAGTACTTCAATCCGAAATAACATTATCTTTACTGTTCTAAACCTAAAACACATAGAAATTTAAGAAACTTGGAAAACCATGCATTAACTAATGTAAATCAATAAAATAAACCATAAAACAGTAAATAAAAATTATTTCTATGCTGTAGAACGTAAAACAAACATGAATAAACCATGAAAATAAAATAAAAACAGGGAATCAATGGCTGAAATTTGATATCACCTTTAAAACATAGATTTAACCCATTAAAAGGGGTAAATCATATATTTTATTGGTTAATAATGTAAATAATCATATTAAAATTAATTCTAATGGATTAAAATCCCTTTAAATCAATAAAAACAGGGTTAGATCACCTTCTTGGATTGTTCTTGCTGATTCTTGATGGTTCTTGAGGTGAAACCATGGTTGAATCCATGAAATAGGAGGTATTAATGGCTAAAATTGATTTAAAACTATTAAAAACATGAAATAAAAGCTAAAAATTAAACAAAATAATTACCTTGAGGTGGCTGCAATGGAGGAAGGGCTGGAGAGGAGAGAGAAGCTCCAAGAATCCCAAGGAGAGCAAGTTGGAAAAATCGACCCCCCTATGGAGACTATTTATAGAAATTTTTTAGGTTTAAAATTGGGAATTTTGAATTTTTTGGACTCTAACAAGGGGGGGCGATTTTTGGATGGAAAGACCTAACTACCCCTAGCCTAAATTATCTAAACTAATGCCTAACTAACCCCTAGACTTTCCTATAAAATCCCCAAATGTAATGCCACTTGGCATTTTCTACATTTGGCTTTTTAAAACACCTTTAAAAACCTTTAAAAACACTAGTTTTAAAAACTAACTTTCAAAATGAGTTTTTTTCAAAATGGTTTTGACTCTTCTAAACCTCTAACATTAACCAAGACATCAACTAACCCTAGTCTAGCCCTGACTGACTCGAATATGGCGGCACCCCGAGTGGGCCCTACTTGAGTTTTTTCAAAAAGCGATTTTAAGACTTGAAATTGAAGGAGTTTTCAAAAGGATTTTCAAAGACAAACTTCAAAGTTATAATTTTTGAAATGGAATAGGGTCCTAACTAGGTTAGAACTCCTCTGGATATGGTGCCAACTGAGTGGGCCCACATCGAGTTTTGGAAATTTTGAAACAAACACTGAAAATGGCTTTGAAAAAGGGTTAAAATTGATATTTGAAATTCAAGATCTTTGAAAATAGGGTCTCAAGCGAACTGGAACTCCGAGTTAGAGTCCTGAACTCTTAAGACTCTGAGATTTTAAATTTTTAGAATTCAAATGAAAGAATTTTCGAAAGATTTTAACAAGAAATGATGAAATAAGTCAGAAAACACAGTCAGGGTTAAACTCCTAACTCGACCGAACTCTAAAATAGAGTTTTGAACTAACTAGACTCTGTAAAATGACCTAAATTTTGACAATAATCGAAAAAGACTGAAAATGGAAGTAAAACAGATTTCAAAACAGACTCCTGACCGGATTAGGACTCTTACACAGAGTCTTGATCGAACTGAAACTTTCAAAACTTTGAGAAATTTAATGAATAGAGGAATTCAGAAGCGACACCACCTCAATGGGTCTCATCTGTGAATTGAAATCGATTAAAATTTGAATTTGAAATGAATCCAGATTGTTTCCTTAAAAATGATAGAGTATTAACTAAAAACCCAGGTTTTGAAATTGATTTTGAAATAAAAGCTTTAAAATTCAAATCTGGATTAAATGTTTTGAAAGCTGGAGTGCTGGATCTCAAGAATGAGATGCAATGTCATGCAATGAAATGGTATGTCGAATTCATGCAGTGATATGCAATGACATATGAAATGGACAAACACTGAATGAGGGTGAAAATTTGGGGTGTTTACAGGTGCCCGGTTTTACCTTGATCTTTCTCAGTAGATCATCTGTTTTTCCAGATGCTGGGGAGAATCGTGAGTTAACTCAAAAATGGAAATGTTAGAGAGCGCTGTAATTGGCTTCTAAAGGCTTTTGGCCTGCTCTTCTGCTGCCTCAGAGGTTTCTGCTTCTTCTGTGGAGGCTTCCTTCTTCAAAAATCTCTTTGGAAAAACTTGGGTTTTCCCGCTCTCAACTGACATGTTTTTTATGTTCAGAAATGAGAGGATATCCCCTCTCTGAGATGCAGGCTGATCCTGATGTAGAACCATCACCTGATGCTGCAAACTTATTTCTTCGCTGGAACATGGATGTATGTGACTCTGCGGAAGGAAAGAATGTTTGGAAATGGTTGATGTTGAATGTTTCGGAAATGGAGCAGACAGGATGTCCATTTTTTCTTCTTCTTCATCCTCGATAAGGATGCTTTTATCAATGCAGTCCTGGATCAGATGTTTCAGGATGAAGTAGTATTCAGTATCATGTCTCATTGCTCTATGGAATTTGCAATATTGTTCCTTGAATCTTCCCATGATCACTGGCGGATCTGCAACTTTGGGAAGTTTCACCATTCCGTGGGATAGCAAATATTCCAGAATCTTTTCCAAAGGCTTGTCAAGGGAAGTGAATTTCCGATCCCTGCTCCAGTTTATATGCTTGGGTTTTTCTTGAAGGTCCCCTTTTTGTTGAGCACCGGTCGGGAGGGGCTTGTCATTGTTTTTGAAGAACTTTCCCTTTCTTCCTCTGTTCTGCTCGGGCTTTGTGCCACTGCCGCTACCATGCTTGCTGCTACTGCCTTGATTATCTTCGGGAACATCAGCGGAGTAAGTAAAATGGACTTTCTTCTTTGGGTCCGAGATATTCTTGGCCAAAGCAACACCTTCGTACATTCCATTTTCCACCCCGATCTCGAGCCATTCTGCTCGCTCCGTCAGTTCAATAAATGATTTGGAGGGATATGGGAAGAGGAGGCTTTTTAGGGGCTGGGAGAAGTTATTGAGGATGACCTGGAGGGCATGTTCTTCATAAATAGGGTTCCTCATTTTGTTGCAAAGGCTCCTCCACTTGTGAATGAAATCCTTGGCCTTCTCATTAGGCTCTTGCTTCAGGTTGCACAAGTGGTTCAAGGTAAGTAGGGCTTCCGTGTTGAACAGAAAGCGCTCAACAAACATGTTGACAACTTTATCAAAATCCCTCAATTCGATGGGATTGACATGCTCAGCGTACCATTTGGCAGCTATCCCCTCCAGACTGCAGGGAAAACAGAGAAATAGGGCACGGTTGTCTTCACTGAATCGGGCACATTCGGCGAAAAACATTGCGAAATGGGCCTTGGGATCTCTGGATCCATCAAATTTAATGAATTTCCGGGGGAGGTTCTCCAGATTGATGTCCCCTTCCAAGCTGAGGTAGAAGTGTTGCCTGGTGTATTACCTCTTTCCATTGTCACGGATTTGTAGGTCTTTGACTATTTTGGTCAGTGCCTGGATTGAATCCTCTGCGGGGACCCCATACTTGGGCTTGTTGACTGACAATGGTTCTTCCACTGGCCTCTTGGACTGCCGCAGATGCTTCGGGATGTAGATCAGCTGCTCTTCTTCAGAATTCTCTTATGCTGACTCGAAATCTTCAGAAGTATTGTCACGCTGTACTTTCTGCTTGCTGATTTTGACCGGCTTCTTTATGGGCTTCTTCTTAGCTTTGCTCTTGGAAGCTGCCTTCTTGGGAATAGCCTTAGCCTGCTCGGCCATCATCTTGGTCATCATTTTTTGAAAGACCCGGTACATGGCCGGATCAACGTCGCTCTCATCCCCTGAGTCATGTTTTTTGGATACTCTAGGAGAATTCATCTCCTCTGGTTCGCTGTCACTATGCCGTTAAGCAGCCTGCTTACCAGCCCTTGTTTGAACCATTTTCAGATGCCAAAGTTCTTCTGTAGAAATATGGGAATAGTTAGAGTATGGAGAAGCCTTTGAAAACCAAAATTTTTGAGGAAAAAGCAATGAAGGATTTCGGCAGACAATTTCAAGAGATTATCCCATTACCCGGGATCGGGTCATCACAAGATTTGTGATAATTGTGTTACCATTTGATGATAACAGAAAAATGTGCCTTGTTACCTAGGCGAGGTCGTCAACCATGATGAAATATATTAAAGAAAATGTGGGAGGAATGTCCCATTTACCTGGGACGAGGTCGTCACCAAAATTGTGACTATTTGTGCTATAAACAAAATACAAGAAATAAAATTTTGGCCAAAAGTAATTTTTATTGATATTTAACATTCAAAGACAAAGAGAGAGTGGGCAGACAATTTGCCACCACTCTTGATACTCAGATGATACATTTGGCCCAGGAAATACAGACAGAGAAACAAAGGAGTCCCAGGTATATTTAGTGACATGGTATGCCCCAGACCACTGATCCGACTGCAAGTTAAATTCTGGCATGTTGCCTGTCGGGAAGCGGGTGTTGGCACGAACCTGCCGCTGTGAAAACTGCCTGAGACATCATTTTGGCTGATAATCAACACAAAAGAAAGGGCCAAGCAATCTGTAGCGTTTGTCGCGAGCATAGGTGTATCGAGGAACAATCTCTCTTCTGTCAAAGAAGTCCCAAACAATCTCCTCCTGATGCAGTTTCTCGATCAAAGCTCGGCACTGAATGGCTGACTTCGGCTGCTTACTGTTGAATCTGAAAGAACTGGCCTTCGAGGGAACGTGTCGCAGAAACCACAACTGCAGGGCGTAGGTGCATCCTTCTATCAGAATGGTCTCCCCAAGAGCAAATCGAGCCAAGCCTCTGTAAAGGAAAACTAAGGCTGCCATAGAAACTGATAGCTGACGGGTCTGCTTGCTTCCCCATCTTCTAAAGAGTTGTGCAACTCTGATATCTATGAAATTCTGGCCATCTTGGAAGAAAGCTAATCCCACTGTGCACAGGATCATGGCATGTTGAATCCTGTCTTTTGCTGCTTGAGACAAAGTGTCAACTTCCTCGTAGGCCCCGTACTTGTGATATAGTCCAAACAGGTCGATGAATTGATTCCCACCAATCTCAATGAGAGGCCAGGATCTGCTTCCGGTTGCTCTGGCCAAAGCTTCTCGAACATCTACACCTTTGATGTTGATCAAAAACTGCTGCCCGACAGGATCATATGGCTGACCAGCTGGTTCGGGCAATCCCATAATATCATTGAACTCATCCATCAATAGAGTCATCTCTCCCAAGGAAACCAGAATGTGCAGGTACGTGGATTCCATCGTTCTGCCATAGCTTGAATCAGAGCTCCATTGATGGTTTGCTTGCCTACTGCCGATGCCATCTCCAACCCACAGTCATCCAAGTGATCTGAGAACATACGTGAGAAGGTGGCGAACCAAGAATAATACCACCGAGGGAAGAAAGGACGAGACTGGATGACCCGTTGATCCGGGGATCCATCTTGAATCTGATAGAAGACATGATCTCGAGGAAAGACCGCATTGAGAGAATCGGACGCCATCGAAATGATACTGGGGTAAAGAAGAAATGAGGAGAATCAGATAGAATGCAGGACTTATGGATAGACTCTTTGAAGATCCAAACCTGGAAATTTTGAAAGATCGAGAAAATTTTTAAAGGAATTTTTCAGGGTTTTTAAAGAAAATTTGATCTAAAAGAGAAAAGAAATGTAGGTAGAGAAAAATATACACCTGGGGTTTTTGAAAATAAGGGTAAGTTTTGAATAATACACCCAGGGTTTTGAAAGGGGTTTGATATATATATATATGAAAGAATAAGAGAATTATCATACAACTAAAGCTGCATAAACAAGGATGCGCACACAGCACTCCTTAAAAGGCTGACTCTAAATGCAATATTTGAAATGGCTTGTAGGATCTTAATCCTAACTCTAGGGTTCAAATCATCTGATTCCAATCAAGATATGTCGATATACTCAAGCCGAGGCTCGAAATACGTGGCATAGAAATATTTCTCCGGTTCTAAGGTAATGGCTTCCCAACATCCTTGAGCACCTACCGATATACCTCAGACTATGGCCCTTAGGTACGTGGTAGGGGGGCGCGAACCCAACTAAGTGGTCCAGTTGTGAGGCTCTCTCCCAAACTATGGTTCAGTGAGACAGCCCAGCAACGTGAAGACCGGGACAATATAGGTAAGGGATGTTTTTGAAAACATGTTCAATATGCAAAATAAATCAGATGGCTCTAATGCAAGTCCTAAAGAGATAGATTAAAATGAAGAGAAGCATACACTTGCATACATTGTTTTGCATTCAATCCCTGAAATTGAGAAAAGTTGTATTTCAGACCTAAGTCTAATGTGAACATGGAATAATCTCTTCAATATGGTCCTACCAAACCATACTTAAATCCTATATGCACTGATGTCAGCTTAGGATAGAGTCTAGGCTCCTAAGGGTTGCATGAAAATGAAGCTGACATTTGAAGAATAAAGACTTAGATAATATCAAAGCAAAAGAAAAGGCATAATTCGACCGGACGAAGACGAGTCCCATCTCGGTCGCCAAAACTGTGATCATCGCAAAATTTTTCCTCTCATAAAATTCTTTCCCTTCCTTCTCTTTTCCTTTCCAACCTCTATTTCCTCCTTTTTGAAGGGAGAAAATAAAAGACAGAAAGAAGGAGAGAAGAGAAAAGAAAAAAAAAGAAAAGAAGAGAAGAGGAACTCTTTTGCGTGGTCTCACTTGACCTTAATTTTGAAAATATTTGAGAAAATAAATCACCTCCGTTTTGAAATATTTGCGGGAAACTGGGAGACGGGATTCGCTCGTCGGTACGAGGTTCGATCGTTCCTGGCGCCTTTACCAGGAGTAATCGAACCAAGGATCGAATTTATGCCTTTTTGCTTTGCTAATATATTATCTAAGAATTTGTCCTAAATCTAAATGCACAAAGAATCATGCTTGTGCAAATGCAAAGATGTATGCTCTTTTTGAAAATGTTTTGAAATTTTCCAAGTGTTTCTGAGATGAATCTGATGATAAAATGAAAAATGATTTTTAACTTAGATCTTTAAGATTTAAAGTTCTATGTTTTTGGAATAATCAGAGCTTGGAAAAATAGATCTGGATTTTTAAGAGAAATGATTTTGAAGCTGAGATAAAGGAGAATGAAGGAAACTTCAAAGTCATAAATGGACTTTGAATTAGAATAAAGATGAAGTGGAATTGAATTCTAACTTTTGAAGTTTGAAATCAGAATGAAATGTGGGAAATCTAAATAGAATTTGAGAAATAGAATTTGATTTTTAAAGTTGGAATTGAAAGATGAAATCTGAATCTAAAGTCTGGATTCTAAATAAAGTTCAAAATTGAATTCTGGATTTAAAATCTGAAAATAGAAATTGGATCTGGAATGAAAATGGAATTGGATTTGAATTTTTGGAATGAAATGGAATTAGTTTTAAGAGTTGGAAATAGAAGTTGATTTGAAATCTGGAATTCAAGATGGAATTTGAATCCAAAGTTTTGGATTCTAAAATAGAGTTGAGATTTAAAATCGAATCCTGGATTTAGAATCTGAAGTGGGAGTTGAATCTGAAATTTGAGATAAAAATGGAATTGGATTTAAGAATTGGAATCAAGATGGAATTTGAATCTGAAATTTTGAATGGAATTGGATTCAAGATTTGGAATCCAAGATGATATTGGGATCTAAAGTCTGAGATCCAAAGTAAAGTTGGGTTCTGGATCCTAAATGGAATTCGGATCTGCAATTTGAGATCCAAGATGAAGTTGGATTATGGATCATATAATGGAATTGGATCTGAAGTCTGAGATCCAAAGTGGAATCCGGTTCTGGATCCTAAAATGGAATTGGATCTGAAGTCTGAGATCCAAAGTAGAATTGGACTCTAGATCTTAGAATGGATTTGGATCTGAAATCTAAGATCCAAAGTAGAATTGGAATCTGGATCTTAGAATGGATTTTGGATCTGAAATTTGAGATCCAAAGTAGAATTGGAATCTGGATCCTAGAATGGATTTTGCAATCTGAGATCCAATGTAGAATTGGGATCTAGATCCTAAATGGAATTTGGATCTAGATCCTAAATGGAATTTGGATCTTAAGCCTGAGATCCAAATTAGAGATTGATACTTGAAAATCTGGATCCAAGTTGAGATTAGGATCTAACTTTTGGATTTTGGAATTTCAAAATTGATTTTGAGAATGAATTTCAAAGTCAAATTGGACTTTGAACTTGCATTTGGAGCTTATAAAATGAATCAAGTTGAATTTTAAACTTTGAATTTGATTTCAAAGTTTTGGAAATGAGATAGAATTGAAATAGGAATTTGAATTTGAAATTTGAAAAGCTATTCCATTCTTTAAATGAATTAAGAATGAGATTGAAGATATAATATATCCCTGACTATGGTCATTGGATATATTATATAATAACCACATTTAAATTCAAGTGAAGAATAAAATACATTTTTAGTGCTTTTATAGAATTTAAAATGAAATTAACTCTCAATATACCCTGACTATGGCCATTGATATATATATTGAATTAATTTTAGATTAAATTCTAATAAAAGAGAAAAATATTTAAAGAAAATATGATGGTTTTGAAAAGAGGGATCCAGTGTGGATCCAGTGTTATTTCATGAAAGATAAAAATACTAAGTCTTGTTTACATCCCGACTATGGCCGTTGATGTAAATCATCAACTTAGGATTAATTTACCTCTTACGAAATGGTGCACGTGCCATTCATGTTTCACCATTGTGAGAATTTGAGAAATAAAGGCAAAAATGCATGAAAACAAGCAATTCATGACATTTACCATGCTCATTCATTCTACCTAAAGCAGGAAATGTAAATTCTCATTCAAATCTAGCTATTACAACTTGGAGTTTGAATTGAAATTACAATTTCTAAAAAAAATGACACTTTTCATATATTTTCCTGCAAAAGGGGTTAGCATAATAGGCAAAATACAGAGAGGGATGAAAAATATCACATAGGATCAAGAAGGTAAATAACAAAATGAATTTATATGTACCTGAGATACATATGTTCATGATGCATGGTAGAATGTGTATATGATATGCTACTTTAATGAGGAAGCGCCTATTATAATACACACATGATATATGAGAAAGTCTTGTTGGACTATGTATATGATGCACATCCTATCTGTGAGGAAGGAAGGAAGGTGCATGGTGAGTGAATCATTTTAACAGGGTGCTCACGTAAATACAGTGAATAAGGTGTTATAACTGCTAATGTATGCAGAATTGCAGCAGAGTGGAGTTAAAGCCTTAGTGTGCTGGGACTATGTGATGGCTGTGGAGGTGGAATGAATGCAACAATGAAGTGATATAGGTGTTGGGAAGGCTGTATGTGACAGCAGGTAGGGTAGGTGTAGCAGCTATAGGGGCTGCTACGTGGGTTGATAGTGCTGTAATAGGCTGTGAAATGATGCAATTGTGTGGATTAGATGGCTGCAGTGGTTGCAGCAAAATGGAGGGATAATGTCATTTGTAGGTAGTGTGTATGGATGGTAAGTGACTACATAAAAATTACAAGTGGTGATATATGTTGGTTGTGCTGCAGTGAGGTTGTAGCAACCGGCACACTGCAGGTAAGGGTAATAAAGAGGAGTTGCAATGTGGTGTATGTGCTGGATGTGCAATGCATGGTGAGTAGTGTATACGTGAAGGAGTGTGGGTGATTGCAGAGGTGTATGGTGGCATTTGTGCACAGTGAGGGCTTCAACAATATTAAACATCACTAAAACATTGCCAAAGGTGTAAAATGGAGGCCGGAGCAGTGATTGTTACTGCTATGAATGCTGAAAAAGCCACAACAAGCACTATCATAGCCTAGGCAGTTGTGCACAGTGAGGGCTACAACAAAGTTTATTAATCTTATGAATGCTGAAAGGGGAGAAAGAGAAAATGAAGTTATGAGTGATGATTACACGAAGGGAGTATGCTACAAATGATGGCAGAGGATATAGCAGGGTCTGTCGACCTGCAGTATAGGTTGCATATATATAGTTTGTGAAAGAATGTAGTGCGATGAAGTAGATGACAGTGACTGCGAAAGGGTGTGTGTTGACAGTGAAATGATGCAATGGAAGTATGCAAATGGTATGTGTTGGATGAGAATATTGTAGGGAGATGTAAAGAAATACCTATAGTAAATGGGAGACAATACAGGAAGTGAGTATTTAATGAAACAAAGTATTGATCAATACCTAAAATACACAAGTTGTTTGCAAATTGACTCCAGCACACATCTAAAACCTGATGTTTACCTAACAAACTAAAAAAAAAAAGGATGGATATGCACGTTGATGTCATGAAATGCAGTGAACTGGCATCAGGGATGATGTTGTTGGTATGCAATGAGGCCGACATAAAGAAATTGTTTGTATACCTGAATCTACAAGAAAAAGGATGAAGGTAACTTGATGAAATGTGGTATATATATCAGCATAATCAGATGATAGTAGGCCGAAAACAAAATGGTTTAGTGAGGTCAGATCAGATATTCCATCTTCTTCAATATACAACCTAAGTAGTGAAAAGAAAATAATATGATTCCAAATGACATCTAAACTTGAGAATCACCCTAAACTATTTATTCCATGGCCCAATATGTGGCAATTCATCTTTTCAACCAGTCCAGTCTGATCCATGTGAATTTGAAATTAATAACAGTGAGACTCACACTGATGGCCTGAGAGAGAGAAAATGCTAGCCGATACTTGAGGTTAGAATGTATTCCAATCCATATACTGAACATTTTCATAACAAGAAAGCAAAACAAAAACCTGGACTCCCAGTTTATTCTCCTGATCATAGCCTATAGTTAATTCAACAATCTTCTGGGGAAGCCGTAAGGGAAACACTCATTTGAAAGGTAATGTAGCTTTCAGAGTGAACCAAGGAGTATATGCTATTTATTGTCAAGACAAATGTACAGGGATTTGCTAACTCGACCCATGCTTAAACTAGGTTCTTCAACTGTCCAAACCGATTCTTGTTCATTTCCATCATCTGCTGAGAGGGATATGGACTAGCAAGAGCATGTCCGGCTAGTCTCCACTTTATAATAGCCATTTACGGAGGATATACAAATAAATGAATGTGACAAAAGAGCAATGAATCAAATATATGGTAGAGTGGATATGCTATGAGTGCACACAAGCTACAACAAATCATGGAAGAACTAATCATTGTGGGATGTTATGAATGAGGCTTGCATAAGATATACAGTGAATGACATGAATAGCTGCTACACCCATTAAATCAAATAAACTAAAATATGCAATAACATAAAATATGAAGGAAGGGCTGTAGAGATATAACAGGGAGTACATTTCAATATCATGATGCTTATGATACAGTAATCAATTGAGAAGAGAAGGGTAAACGATGCATCTAAAGCTCTATTTACAACAACCTAACCCAAAGAAAGGAAGAAAAGCATACGATGACTTTGGTTAACAAAGTCGATGAATGTGGTTTTCAGAAATCCAGATGCGGCAGAAACAATTTGCATAGATGTGCCACAAATCAAATAGACAACTATCTAAACTAAGAGAAATTAAGAGAAAGTTAAAAATTATAAATACTGAATACTGGGATATGCAGATTACTTTTGATGTGATGTGCGTGAATCACTGTTGGCTATATGCCATGTTGATGTCACCGTATCACTCCAAGAGTATTCAAAAGGGAATTGGAAATAGCAAACAAAAAAAAATGAAACAAGATAAAGGGAAGAAGTAAACTGAAATGATGATATGTGGAGTGATCAGGATGTTTAACATCAAGAAAACTCAAATCGGATTAAAAATGCCTTAAATCAAATATAAATGGGAAATCATGATGAAAGGAAATTGAAGATGAAACCAGAATCTGTGCATGTGCTACAGCAAAGTGTAGACGCATGCCTACATAGAGATTCCCACGAACAGAGGTGCATGTTAGCTTCCTGTACAGGGGAGCAATCGAAAGCAATAATCGTGAAGCTCGATGTGGTAGGCATTTATGATTTAGATAGAGGGGTAAAATCAAGATTGAAATCGGAAACCTGAATAAGCAAACAAAATCTGAAGACAAGAAGATATAAACCAGAAGAAATCCTAGAAAATCAAGACAAATGATAAAGAAGAAGAGGAGAAAGAAGAAAAAAAAAAGTGAAAATGAGAGGTCAAACGACAGAGATTAAGATATAAACATAAAAGGGATGATTAAGCTACCAAAAGATCAAAAGAAAATTTAAACTAAAAAAAAAATGAATGGAGATTCCCAGCTAAACAGAAATCAAGTAGGCACGAAAATGGAATTAGAGACAGATGGGAATTGAAATCAAACAGAAATCGCAATCAGATTGAAATAAGGGAGAGGCAGGAACAAAAATTGAACTTTAAAGGAAAACAAACTAAAAATTGATGATCATTTGATGCTGAAATCTAAATAGAAGGTAATTATATGAACCAAACATTAATGTGTTGGGATATTGTGATCCCATTCATTTGGCAAGTGAGAGGTCGGTGTTGCTACAAGCAAACCGAAGCACACAATGTTGCCTCAATGGGGTGAAATCCGAAGTAAAAGAGAAAAAAAAAATGAATGGACGATGCTATGAAATAAAAAAAAGAAAAGAAAATAAAACACAACAAGGTAAAGAATATTAGCAGAGAATTGGGAATGAGCAAAGGCACTTACCGGTTTCTTGCAGAGGAGAGGTTATTCTTTGGCGGCTCACAAAAAGAGCTCAGGAAGGAAGGGAGAAGGAGGAAGACTGAGTGATAGTGGGAAGACTCGATATCCTCCAATTCGGTCGATGGATATTAGTAAGGAAAAAGATCGATCCCCTACAGAAGATCGGGGTCTCTTCTTAAGGAGGGCCCGGAAGGCTCGAGAGAGGAGGCCATTAAGGATTGAAGGTTGAGGGGAGAGGAGGCTGTTGGAAGATCAACGATCGTGAATCAAGAGAGAGGATGCGCGAGAGGATTCCGTTGTAAGGTTTTCCCTATTTCAAAAAAGGTGGTTCCCTTTTAAAAAAAAAATTAAAAAATGGTTTAAATGTGAGGTTTTCAGAAAAATTATGTTAAAAGGTTTCAAAAGTTTGAAAATCATTCGTTTTTCTTGTAGCTTTTCTCAATTTTTTTTGGTTTTTATGTTATTTTTCAATTTTTTTGTATTTTTAGAATAAAATCCTAAAGTTTTACGAGAAATCAAAGGTTAAAACCAATTTTTTTGGTGTTTTTGTAAAATATTTACAAAAGGGAGTTTTTCTGAGAATTAAAAGCTATTTTTTGGGAAATTTCTTCAGAAAAAATGCGTTTGGATCCGGATTTTGAAGAAATATGGTTTTAAAGCACTGGATTCGGATCCGGAATTGATTTTGAATATATCAATGTGAAATTTAATCCAGAAAATCTGAAGAATGACTGAAATTTAGCTTTGAAATCACTTTGATTTTCTCAGGAGATGGAGTCAGGGGCAAAAAGGGTCATTTTTATAAATTTTTGGAAAATTTGGGGTGTTCACACTTTACCAGGGGTAATCGAACCAAGGATCGAATTTATGCCTTTTGCTTTGCTAAAATATTATCTAAAAATTTATTCTAAGTCTAAAAGATGCACAAAGAATCATGCTTGTGCAATGCAAGGGTGTATGCTCTTTTTAAAAGATATTTTAGCAAATTTCCAAGTATTTCTGAGATGATCTTGATAATGGAGTGAAGAAATAATTGAATCTAACTTAGAACTTGAGATAGATCAGAGAAGTTCTAAGTCTTTGAAATAATCAAAGTTTAGGAAAATAAATCTTTGAATTCGGAGAGAATAATTTGAAAATGATAACAAAGGAAATGAGGCTTCAAAGTCAGAAATGGACTTTGAAGTTGAACTTGAATTTAGAAAAGGAAATGAATACTTGAGATGGAATTGAATTTAAATTTTGAAATTTGAATTTAGAATGAACCTGAGAAATCCAAATGGTAAAAATATAGAGGGGAATTTAAGAAATTCAGATGTGATCTGAAAATAAAATTAGATTTGAAATATGGGAATCAAAGTAGATTTGGACTTGAGATCTGAATCCTAAATGAATTTTGGATCTCAAAATGGATTTTAGGATCCGAAATCTGAGACCCAAGATAAAGTTGGACTCTGGACCCTAAGATGAATTTTGGATCTGAAGTCTGAGATCCAATATAGAATTGGGTTCTGGATCCTAAAATGGATTTGGGTCTGAAGTCTGAGATCCAAAGTAGAATTGGATTCTAGATCCTAAAGGGGAATTGGATCTGAAGTCTGAAATCCAAGATGAGATTGGATTTTGGATCCTAAAATGGAATTGGATTTGAAGTCTGAGATCCAAAGTGGCATTGGATTCTGGATCCTAAAATGGATTTGGATCCGAAGTCTAAGATCCAAGATGGAATTGGGTTCTGGATCCTAGAATGGATTTTGGATCTGGAGTCTGAGATCCAAAGTGACATTGGATTCTGGATCCTAAAATGGATTTTGATCCAAAGTCTAAGATCCAAGATGGAATTGGATTCTGGATCCTAAATGAAGCTTTGGATCTAAAGTCTGAGATCCAAAGAGTGGAGATTTATACTTGGAAATCTGAATCCAAGTTGAGATTAGGATCTAACTTTGGATTTTGGAATTTCAAAGTCAAATTGAACTTTGAAATTTGATTTGAATTGGAGTCTTTGAATATAAAATGAACTTGAAATCTCAAAGTTAAATTGAACTTTTGAGATTGAAAAATGAAATAGAATTGAAAATGAAAAGATGAATTGGTTTTTACAAGAATTGAAGATTGAAGAGGATATTAACATCTGTTATCGTCGCAAAATTTTTCCCCAGTCTTCCCTTCCTTGCGGAATAGAAAGAGGGAATGCTTTCGCGCTTCAAACTTGACCGGATTTTGGAAAATGTTTTGAAATACTCGCCTCCGTTTTGAAAATTGCGGGAAAATCCATGGGATGGGGCTCGACCTGTCGGTACGAGGTTCGACCGTTCCTGCCGCCTTTAACAGGGGTAATCGAACCAAGGACCAAAATTGTGCTTGACTTAATTAAATCATCGAAATTATGTTCTATCCTATATGCACAGAGAATTCAGGCATGTGCTATGAGATTTTGGAAAATGCAGCTTGGGAAAACATGATGTATGCTTAGAAAATATTTGGAGTTGAAAAGAATTTCTCAGGAAAAAGGTGAAAGTCAATTTCTCAGGAAACTCATATGAAAGAGATTTTGAAATCACGAGAAAATTTATGAAGATTTGGGAAAATCATGAATAGTTGAAAATCCTGAGAAAATAGAAGTGATTCTTGAGAAAAAGGTGAACATTTGAAAAAAGGGAAACACTTCTCACGAAAACTCTGACTTTGAGGATTTTCTTAGGAAAATGATGGAAAAATTATAGGAAAACTCATTGGAGAAGGAAGTTCAAAACTTGGGAAATTGAAATCCTGGGAATCTTACCCTTGAAAATTGATTTTTGATTCTTGAGAAAGGTTGGAAGAATCCTTTTGAAAATCTTAAGAAAATAACATTTTCCAAGGAAAATCGAGGGAAAACTTTGATTTTGGAAATCCAACTTAGAAGTTTCTTGAGAGACTAGTTTCCATGGAGAACTGTGAACACTTGACTTGGGAAAACCGATTTTGGAAAATACTCATAGTTTCTTGAGAAATCGATTTCTTTGAGAATGAAGTTTTCTTAAGAAAATCATGGGAAAACCAAGGATTTCATGATGCAAATGATATGAGTGAATGGATGCATTTTGGAAGATTTTCTAAGAAATTTGTTGGAAAAATGTGTATTAAGTCAAAATAAATCCTTCACATATTCTGACTGTGGCCATGAATATGTTCAGAGTTTAGTTGATTTAATGCACAATACTTTTAAGACATTGGAAATATGATGTGCATTTTAAGATAGCCTAAGAGTGTAGGCTCAATGTGACTAGTGGAAAGATGATGGATCTGGGTCTCGTCCATATTCCGACTAGGGCCGTAAATATGGATTCCACCGAGTTCATCAACTCCCTAAGAGTTGGTGCATGTGCCATTCGTGAACATCCATAGTGCCTTTGAAATAAAATGCATGAATCACATAAACATGATATTACAGGAATTTAAACTATATGATATGCATCCTAGTCTAAGCAGGAAATTAAATATCTTATTCCAAAATTTACATTATTACATCACTAAATAAATGAAATAAAACAACTTGAAGACTTCATCTCCTTCTTTTGAATGTCCCTGCCAAACTTGAAATAAGGTTAGCTCAAATATGTGGGTTTTTCCAAGATTTTCCAATAATATTATGAAATTATTGGATTTAATTGGATATAAACCCTATTCTCATTCTTCCTTGATATTTGAAATGATGTAAATGCAATAAATTTAGTGGAAAATAGTTTGAAATTCGGAATTGGGGTCAAAATGACCAAAATACCCCTAAAATTAAAGTTATACCTTTAAAATCAGGGTTTTTGAAGGAAAACTTGGTAAAATTGAGATTTCGAAATTCAAATTGAATCCAATGATGATGAAATGCAGTATGAGGCATGATGACATGCTGCTAAACACATTAGAACTGTAAAATCAGAATTTGACATTTTGCAATTTATCCCAAAATAACGAATTTCGCTTGTTTTTCACTTGGATCCGGGTTCCTGCGGGACCCTGTTTTGGTATTATGGCTAATCCGAACCTCAAATGGATTCTAAATTGCACCAAATTCGGTATGAAGTATCTACTTACTCTGATAAACAGCCTAGAGTGCTAAAAATCATGACATGATATGATTTAAATGCTAAAATTTAAAGAAAGTTCTAAAATGGTGTATTTTGCCTATGGATCCGAACCAAATGCAATGCTTAGTATGATAATGCAAGATTTACACAATGAAAACTTCTGATATTTTTCAGACTGCTAAAAGACCCGAAATGGAACATTTTTGGTTTTTACAGACTCGGGATTTGAGCCATGGTGAGTTCAGTAACAGAGATTTAGTTCTGACAGAGGTAAAAATCACCCTAATCTGATGTAAAATGCTAAACAAATATAAAAAAGCCATGGAAATTTATCAAATTAATCAGAGCTACTCACGACATCTACCTGAACAACTTTCATGTTCATGACGTTGGCATTTGATCAACAGAAACATAGATAAAAATATAACTTTGTGTTCCTAAGTTGACAGAACAGACCAATATGACCAAACAAGGGACTGACAAGAAAAATCCGAAGCAGTTATTAACACTGTTATAAAAATCACAGGCTTTCAGATGCAAACAGAGGACACCTCGGACATAACTTTCATTTTTTACAGTTTTGTATTTGGAGCAACACACAAAGATAAATCATAGCTCTAAGTCGATCCAAGATCTCAGAGGCCCAAATCAGGCTCTGACACATGTCCCGAACTCTCAGATTTTTGTCAGACATTAAAAAAAATCATACAAATCTGAGAACATCATATTAAAAACTAGACATTCTCTTGAGTTCAGAACATTTTTCGGATCGAAAATCGGATCTCCCATGAGGGATATCTCGATTTTACAATTCGGCAAATGATTTTCAAAACGCATCCCGGGTAACAAAACTCGACTTGCCATTTTGAATGTTTACCGCAGTAAACAAATTCAAATACCTCCGAATTTTTGGCACAATTTTAGGGACACTTAAGGGCGCATTCCGTGATTTTTTTGGGATTTTTAATAAAAAATAAATGCATGAAATGACGTGTGGACTGACTGACAAAAAAGAGACCTACTGAAAATGAGCAGAATTGAAATAAATGCTAAATTAATCCTAATTAATTCATGAAACGTGCTAAATTAATGAAATAAAATGCAAATTAAACCTAGCTAAATGAATGAATGCTAAAAATCATCAAGGAATCATAATCATGTATTTTTATATATGTCGTTTTATGAGAATAGCTCAATCCATCTCTTGGATGAGCTCTTTCTTCAAACGACTCCCAAATCGAATTATGAGATCAAATGAAGAGAAAAAGAGGTGCACCTTGCTTCGTTAGGCAGCGTTGAAGCTCTTGAAAGGGACAGCTATCACGAGCTTCGTTCGTCCTTCACTTCGGGCTTCGAATGATTCACCAAGATCGATCCACCATACCTTCTTCACTAAGACAAAGGGGCGTGAATTCCAAAGTGCAAAAATCGGATTTTCAGGAAGGCTAGGTCGAATTTCCAAGTTCACAAGAGCTAAAAAAATGGTCTCTCTAGGCTGGGAGTGGAGCCTTGTTTTTATAGATTTTTCTGAAAAATTTGAATTTCAAACAGGCTCAATCTGAGCCCTCCATGTGGCGCCATCTCAGGGGGTGCTATCTGGGGGTTTGAAATTCGAATTTGGCTTTTGCAGGGAGCCCTCAGGTGGCGCCACCTCAGGGGGCTATTTTTATTAAAAAAATATATTAAATAAAAGAGAGGAACCCAAGTGGGACTCTGGATTGGCGCCACCTCAAAAGGTGATTTGAGGTGTAAGGCTGGAAACAATAGGAGCATGCCATGTGGCGCCATCTCTGGAGGTGATTGACATGTGTCAGAGGGATAGGAGTGGAGGAAGCAGACTGTGCCACCTCAGAAGAATTCAAATTCTACTTTTCTGCAGGAAAGGAGAGACTGACATGTGGCATTTCCTCAGAGTGGTTCCAACGATGCCATGTGGCAGGAGAACATGAAGGGAGGAAGCAAAATGTGCCACCTCATAGGGGGGGTTTTCTACTTTTTCTGATGCAGGGAGGTCTGGACATGTGGCGGACAAGTGTCAGCTGTCTGGAGAGGCCTGCTCAAATGGCGCCACCTCAGAGGAGAATTTGAATTTCAAATGGAGGTTGGCCCTGGAGGAATGAAGGATGGACATGTGGCGCCACCTCAGGGTGGCTCCTACAATGCCATGTGGCAAGAGGGAGGAAAAGGAGGGAAAGGGACACGTGGCACCATCTCAAACAAAATAGAAAAGGTGAAGTTCAGGATTTGCGCCACCTTAGCCTGGAGTTTGAACATTTGAATTCTAGCTTTCTCTGAAGGAGGCAGAAAGTGACATGTGTCACTTGCTTTTTCTAAAGAAAGCAGAGTGAGACACGTGTCCCTTGCTTTTTCTGAGAAGAGCAGAGGGTGACATGTGTCACTTGCTTTTTCTGAGAAAAGCAGGGAGTGACATGTGTCTTCTACTTTTTCTAAAGGAAGCTGGAGATGACATGTGTCATTTACTTTTCTGAGAAAAATAGGAGGGAGACATGTGTCCTCTGCTTTTTCTGAAAGGAGCAGAGATTGACACGTGTCGCTTGCTTTTCTTGAGGAAAGGAGAGAGTGACATATGTCACTTGCAGGAGACATAATTCAAATGGTGCCACCTCAGGAGAGACAAGTTCTACTTTTTCTGAACAGGACAACACATGACACGTGGCATCTCATGGTGACCTTGGAATGACACATGGCACAGGGTGAAGATGGTAGACATTGACATGTGGCATAAAATGAAGAGGATGACTAATGACATTTGGCGGCATCTTAAGGTGGCCCCACACTGACACGTTTCAAATGATGGCAGAAGAGAGAAGGTGACATGTGGTGCCAACTCTAGGTGAACCCTATGCTGACACATGGCAGGTAAATGGGATGAGAGAGAAAGGACAAGTGGCGCCAATCCAGAGGACAAGGCTCCTATATTTTTGGGTTTTTCAAAAATTCAAAATTTCAAAAGAAAAGCTTGTGTGACACCACCTCAGTGTGGGTCCCACATTGCTTCTTTATTGAAATAAAGACAAGACAATAAGCCTCTTTTTGGAATTTTCATAACATCTGGACTAATTGGTAAAACAGGAAATTTTGGAAAGAGTTGGCCCCTGTAGGGTGATTTTGTAAAAGGATGATGGTTGAAAAAGCTGACAAAAGGGCAAAATTTGAGATAAGGTGGCTGAAATCCATATTGAAAACTATCCAGATCGTTTTCTTGAGGAAATATTTTGAAATTCGGAGTTTGGGGGTAAAATGGGAAGAATTGATAATTTTGAAGACCCAGGGTTTTGAAATCAATTTTGAAAATAGTTAAAATTCGAATCTGGATTGAAATTTTTGAAGTCGAGAGTTCTGGACCTCGAAATGACATGCTGTGCAGTGCAGTGATATGAAATGTTTATGCAATGATATGCAATGCCATGTTTTATAAAATGCAATCTTGAACCAAGACTTGGAGATGTCTGTCTCCTGTCAGGAGTAAAATTTTGAACATCTGAGCTGAAAATAGAGAAATTTTGAGAGTTGCAGATGAAATTTTGACTTTTGTAAGGTCCGGGCTCAGAAAATGACCATTTTGCCCTCTGGCGATTTCAAAGGCTGAATGATGATGTTTAGTGAAAATGTTGGGGAGGTGAGTGAAAATTTGGGGTGTTTACAGATGCCCCTCTTTGCTACTAAGTCGGCTTGTGGCCGAGCTTAGTGGCAAAGAAAAACACACCAAATTTGGGCTATATAAAAAAAAATGCCCCAGTTAGAAGGATCGGACTGGGTGTAGTGGAATTAGCCCGAGGAAGATGGTAGATATGAAATGGAGAATGAAGAGGAAAGATTTGCTCTATGAGAGTGAAATTCAGGTTTTTGCCCTTAACCTGGATGGGACAGAAATACCTCGCATGGAACGAAGCTCAGGTTTGAACCGTTGACCTGATTGGGGAATGAAATATCTCATTGAAATGAGATTCAGGTTTGTACCCTTAACCTGATCGGGCCGAAAAATGAAATACCTCTTTGGATGAGGCTCAGGTTTGTACCCTTATCTTGATCGGGTGGAAAATGGAATACCTCTTTGATCGAGGCTCAGGTTTGTACCCTTATCCTGATCGGGCGAAAAATACCTCTTTGAATGAGGCTCAGGTTTGTACCCTTATCCTGATCGGGCGGAAGATGAAATACCTCTTTGAATGAGGCTCAGGTTTATACCCTTATCCTGATCGGGTGGAAAATGAAATACCTCTTTGAATGAGGCTCAGGTTTATACCCTTATCCTGATCGGGTGGAAAATGAAATACCTCCTTGAGTGAGGCTCACGTTTATACCCTTATCCTGATCGGGTGGAAAATGAATGAAATCCTCGAAGGAAGAGACCATGATGGGACCTTCGGATTTTGCACAATAAATCCGACAGGGCTTCTGCAAAATGAATGAGAATGAGGTCCCTAAAGCTTTGAAAAGGGATTGATTTTGGGCGCCTCATTGCTGAGACTAAAATTAGCTTTTGAAATTGCCTTTTGCGGGAAATGATCGGTGGTTCGACCTCGAACCGAAATGGGACTGTCTATGGTGGGACAGTGGGGACACCGGGAAATGTGCAAATCTGAGAGTTCATGCTCTCAAAGAAGGGAAGGAATCAAGTCCTTAGGAGGGATTTAAAATTGGTGTCAGGATGTATCAAAAACGGACATCAAGCTCTCACTTCACGTCAGGATAGCTAGAAAATATTATCAAAATGTTGTTGATTCAAAGTTTTTGAAAATGTTGCACATTATTGTAAAGATATTCTTTCTTTTCCACCTAAAGCATTACCTCCAAACAAGGTTCACTTCGTATAATCGAGATTGGAAATCCAAATTGCTTGCGATTGACCTTCTTCAAGGAAGTTATCAATTTCCTTGATATGAGCAGGAAAGAGAATTTGATATTATGAAAGCAGTTGATGAAAGAGTATTGATAATAGAATTTTACAAATTTAAAGAGGATTCTTGATAGATCTGGCAGTTTGATATCCTGAGAGCTTCTCTCCTGATACTCTTTCGGCTCTCTGGTGTTTTGGTTATATTCTCCTTCATTTTGGAGATGTTCTGATTTTTTTCTCTCTTTCTTCTTCCTCTCTTTCTCTCTTTTGGAAGGGTACGTCACAAACTCCTTCAACTTGGAGATGTTTCGATCCTTCTTGGACGATGTTGGCTCATGGGTTAGAAATCTTTGGAAGATAGCTGAAATTAAATATCTTTTAGGGATTGTCGAGAGGTTCATTGCATCTGCCTTCATCTCGACAGTGCTTTGGACTTTCTCTGGAAGGATCCGTCACAAACTCCGTCATCTTGGAGATGTTTCAAATCTTCTTTGGCCCCGGGGATCTACTCGCTTAATTCGCCTTCATCTTGACGACAAGTGAGAGATCCCTTTTGCGGATATTTAATTGCAGCTTAGGTGGTTTTGAGGAGACAGGGCTTGGATAAATGCTCTCTTTTCTAGCACTCAGGATATTTCCACTGCCTCATTTTACAAGAATAGCCTTTAAAAATGTGCCATTGACTACGATCAATATCGGTCATCTACAACTTTTCAATAACATTGAATCTTCTTTTCTGGCCATATCGAGGATTTATCCTTCATCCTTTTGGTTGGCCAATAGAAAGAATTTGAAGTTTGAATCTCTTTTCGCAAAAGCTTCACTCTTTTGGAAGTAATGCTGAAGGTAAACTGAGGTAAAGATTTATGCAATAAAATTTTGAAATCAACAATTAATTGATTGACAAATTGATAAATTTTTCTTGAAATCCTTGGTGAAAGAGAGCATTTAACATCCGGCTTAACACATTCGTGACGAAAATTGAGTCCTGAAAAGACTCAGTAAAAGATCAATTCGACAGTTGAGTTTTGTTTTGACTTACCAGCTCGAAAGCAGGATTTTATCGATGTACCAGCTCGAAAGCAGGATTTTATTTGTTTGACCAGCTCGAAAACAGGATTTTTGGAAGTACCAGCTTGAAAGCAGGATTTTTGGGGATACCAACTCGAAAGCAGGATTTTGATTGTTTGACCAGCTCGAAAGCAGGATATGTTGACCGACCAGCTCGAAAGCAGGATTTCTGGGAATACCAGCTCGAAAGCAGGATTTGGATTGAAGGACCGGCTCGAAAGCAGGATTTGGATTGTTCGACCAGCTCGATAGCAGGATTTGTTGACCGACCAGCTCGAAAGAAGGATTTGGGTTGACCGACCAGCTCGAAAGCAAGATTTGTTGATCGACCAGCTAGAAAGCAGGATTTGTTGACTGACCAGCTCGAAAGCAGGATTTGGGTTGACCGACCAGCTCGAAAGCAGGATTTGTTGACCGACCAGCTAGAAAGCAGGATTTGTTGACCGACCAGCTCGAAAGCAGGATTTGGTTTGACCGACCAGCTCGAAAGCAGGATTTGGGTTGTTCGACCAGCTCTAAAGAAGGATTTTGATTGTTCGACCAGCTCGAAAGCAGGATTTGGGTTGTTCGACCAGCTCGAAAGCAGGATTTTGATTGAAGTACCAGCTCGAAAGCAGGATTTTTGGGAATACCAGCTCGAAAGCAGGATTTGGATTGTTCGACCAGCTCGAAAGCAGGATTTGATGACCGACCAACTCGAAAGCGGGATTTTGATTGTTCGACCAGCTCGAAAGCAGGATTTTATCGAAAATGATTGTCATAGATAGAGATGTGACCCGAAGGTTTGAAAATGATAGAATTTGTAATCCGAAGGCCTGGAAAGTTGGAACCTGCAGGCTGGAAAATGACTGATGTTGGCAAGATTGTAACCCGAAGGCTTGAATTGAGAATCTGATAAAGTGGGTGGTCCAAAGGTTGAAATTGGAAATTGAGTGACCCGAAGGTCGAATAGAGAATTGGGTAACCCAAAGGTCAAAATTAGAAATTTAGAATTGGAAATTATAAATTGAAAATTGAAAATTGAAAATTGAAAATTGAAAATTGAAAATTGAAAATTGAAAATTGAAAATTGAAAATTGAAAATTGAAAATTGAAAATTGAAAATTGAAAATTGAAAATTAAAAATTGAAAATTGAAAATTGAAAATTGAAAATTGAAAATTGAAAATTGGCTGTTAGAAATTTGGAAATTGGGAATTCGGAAATTGAAAATTGGATGTTGGAAATTGGATGTTGAAAATTGGGTGCAGAATAAATGCAAATGGAATGCAAATGCACATGACAATGCAAATGAAGTGCAAATGAGCGCAAATGGGTGCAAATTGAGAGATTGGTTTATCCTGCCTGCATACAGAATGTTTTGAAGCAAAAATAAATTTTCACAAAAAAATGTCCCAGTGTAACTAGGGAGGAAAATTTTGAATAAAAGAAGGATAATTGGTGAATAACGCAACAAGCTCCTTGACCGATAGGCATCCTCAAGATCATTCCTCACAAGAGAGACATTGTGAAAAGGAAGGATAAGCAAATAAGATGGTGCCAAGCTATTGAAAAAAATTCGATGACTTTATTGATGCTTAAAAATCAAGGAAAGAAAATGGGATTACATTATTTTTTTGAAAAGCAAGAGGAGAAATGGGAAAGTGTCGGCATGGTAATCTTCTGGAATGATTGTAAAAAAAAATCTTAGTCGGGATGACTAGTCCTCCTTTTTGTCTTCAACGAGGAGGTTCTTGTCAATGCAGTCTTGAATGATATTCTTAAGGATGAAACAATGCTCGGTATCATGACCCATTGTCCGATGAAACTTGCAGAACTGATCTTTAAACCTTCCCATGGTCACAGAAGGATCTGCTATCTTGGGGAGTCTAACCATCCCTTTGGCGATCATATATTCCAGAACTTGCTCGAGCGGTTGTTCTAAGGGAGTAAAATTGCGGTCGTATCCCCAACCATCATGCTTTGGCCTCCCCTGGGGCCTTAATTCTAGTTGGATGCTTGCGGGAGAGTTGTCATTCTGCTTGTTGATTCTGTTTTCTTGTCCTGTATGATCATCTTTGCTGAAATTTAGACTCCCTGACCCGCCGGTGTGGTTCTTTCTGCCACCCCTTTTGCTTTTGCCATTGTTGTTGCCAGGGGCATTCACGGAGAAAGTGAAGTTTGACTTCTTCTTGATATCTGAATTGCTCTTTGAGAGTGTGAGGCTCTCATATACTCCATTTTCTATTCCCATCTCGAGCCATTTAGCTCGTTCTATCAATTCAATGAAAGATCGTGCTGGGGAGGTAGAGATCAGGCCTCTCAAAGGTTGGGAGAAATTATTCAGGATGACCGACAACACGTGTCCTTCTGATATTGGGTCCTTCATTTTGTTGCAGGTCTCTCTCCATCTGCGAATGAAGTCTCTGGCTTTTTCACTATCTCCTTGCTTCAGATTACAGAGGTGATTTAACGTTGGTAGCGCTTCAGTATTGAACAAAAATCGCTCGATGAATAGATTGACCACCTTATCGAATTCTCGCAGCTCGATTGGATTGATATGCTCGGAGTACCACTTGGCGGCAGTGCCTTCTAAGCTACGAGGAAAACAGAGAAATAGGGCCCTATTGTCTCTCTTGAATTTGGAGCATTCGGCGAAGAACATGGCGAGATGGCCTTTGGGATCACCAGAACCATCGAATTTGATGAACTTGCGGGGCAGATTTTCCAGTTCTTCGTCTCCTTCTAATCCATCATAAAAATCCTCGCTAGTGAAGACTTTCTTGCCCTTGTCGCGAGCTTGCAGGTCTTTAACAACTTTGGCCATTTCTTTGAACTGTGACTACAGGGGCTCTTCTGCAACTTGATTCTTTGATTTGCGACTCCTCCTTTGTTCTCGGCCATGTTTCTGAAATGCCGGAGGCACCTCATATTCTTCATCGGTGTCTTCCTCTGATTCTGATTCATCTGAAATTTCCTCTGGCTGAACTTGCTTCTTGGAAGTCTTCTTATCCTTGTGCCAGTGGAACTTCTCTCTGAATGGATTCTTCTCTGCACTGGTCCCAGCCTGTTCACTCATCATTTTGGTCATCATTTTCTGGAACATGGCATACATCTGTGGGTCTATGCAATCCTCCCCTTGCTGCTGCTCCGGACTCCTCTCGGATCGCGGGGAGTCCATCTCTTCTTCTGAGGCTGAGGAGTACTGTGGTGATGTGGTTCTTTTTCCTGACCTTGTTCGAACCATCAAATGTTGTGGATGCTCTCTGCAGGATGAAGTCTTGATTAGACTCTGAGGAAATTTTGGATTGGGAAAAAAAAATGATTATTGATGATGTGGTAGACAATTGGAAGAATATCCCATTACTAGGGATGGAGTCGCCGTTGAAATCACAACAATTGTGTTGCCATTCTTTGTAAGAGAAATAACAACGAAAAATGTGCCTTGTTACCTAGGCGAGGTCGTCAACCACGAGGAAAATACCATTTTTGAAGGAAAGAGATATCTCTTAAAAAAACAATCCGCAAATGAATTTAGAATAAGGAGAAGGCGGGTGGGTAAACAATTTTCACCGCAATAAATCAAGGTATTCAAGAAGAAAATAAGATGGAGAATTTGGCAAATAGACAAAATGATTGAAATCCAAGGAAAGAAAACATATGATTTTGAAAAATTGCAGGCAGGATATAAATGCAGCTGGAAATTTGAGATCCAGTAGAACGGAAGAGTGAAAAATCACCTGGAGTTTTGAAAGAAATTGGATATTTGGGAAAATCTTCCAGGGTTTGAGAAAATAAAGGGAAAGGATGAAAATATGGGTATTTGAAAATATTTTAGGAAAAATAGAGGTAATATAAGAACAATCACATCCTGCACAAACATTTATGCACATACAACACTCCCTAAAAGGCTGACTCTAGATGCATCATTTTGAAAACAGTTGTAGGACCTTAATCCTAACTCTAGGTTCAGATCATCTTTGTCCAATCTAGTTATGCCGATATACCCGAATCGAAATCCGAGGTACGTGGCATATAATTTCAACTCCGGTTCTAAGGAAAGCTTTTCCAACATCCTTGAGCGCCTACCGATATACTTCGGACTATGGCCCGCGGTACGTGGTAGGGGGGTGTTAACCCAAATAGTTGGCCCAGTTGTGAGGCTCTGTCCCGAACTAGGGTTCTGGAAGAGAGCCCAGCAACGTGAAGACCGGGTAATGATAGGTAAGGGAGTTTTGAAAAAATGATCACATGAAAGAAATAGAGGGCTCTAAGTCCTAGAGAGATAGACTTTTGAAAATCTTTGAAGAAGCATACATTGTTTGCATTTAGATCCCAAATTGAGGAGAGTTGTATTTAGACCTAAGTCTATGTGAGCATGAAAATTTCTCCTCAATCTAGTCCTACCAAACCATGCCTAAGCTACATGCAGTCAATGTCAGCTAGGTCAGAATCTAGGCTCCTAGGTTCGCATGATATCAAAAGTAAAAGAGTTGACATTTTGTGAACATAATTTTGATGATTAAACTAAGTCAAGCACAATTTAGGTCAGACAAGGACAGGTCCCATCTTGGTCGCCAAACCTGTTATCGTCGCGAAATTTTTCCCCCGTCTTCCCTTCCTTGCGGAAGAGAAAGAGGGAATGCTTTCGCGCTTCAAACTTCACCGGATTTTGGAAAATGTTTTGAAATACTCGCCTCCGTTTTGAAAATTGCGGGAAAATCCATGGGATGGGGCTCGACCTGTCGGTACGAGGTTCGACCGTTCCTGCCGCCTTTAACAGGGGTAATCGAACCAAGGACCAAGATTGTGCTTGACTTAATTAAATCATCGAAATTATGTTCTATCCTATATGCACAGAGAATTCAGGCATGTGCTATGAGATTTTGGAAAATGCAGCTTGGTAAAACATGATGTATGCTTGGAAAATATTTGGAGTTGAAAAGAATTTCTCAGGAAAAAGGTGAAAGTCAATTTCTCAAGAAACTCATGTGAAAGAGATTTTGAAATCACGAGAAAATTTATGAAGATTTGGGAAAATCATGAATAGTTGAAAATCCTGAGAAAATAGAAGTGATTCTTGAGAAAAAGGTGAACATTTGAAAAAAGGGAAACACTTCTCACGAAAACTCTGACTTTGAGGATTTTCTTAGGAAAATGATGGAAAATTTATAGGAAAACTCATTGGAGAAGGAAGTTCAAAACTTGGGAAATTGAAATCCTGGGAATCTTACCCTTGAAAATTGATTTTTGATTCTTGAGAAAGGTTGGAAGACTCCTTTTGAAAATCTTAAGAAAATAACATTTTCCAAGGAAAATCGAGGGAAAACTTTGATTTTGGTAATCCAACTTAGAAGTTTCTTGAGAGACTAGTTTCCATGGAAAACTGTGAACACTTGACTTGGGAAAACCGATTTTGGAAAATACTCATAGTTTCTTGAGAAATCAATTTCTTTGAGAATGAAGTTTTCTTAAGAAAATCATGGGAAAACCAAGGATTTCATGATGCAAATGATATGAGTGAATGAATGCATTTTGGAAGATTTTCTAAGAAATTTGTTGGAAAAATGTGTATTAAGTCAAAATAAATCCTTCACATATTCTGACTGTGGCCATGAATATGTTCAGAGTTTAGTTGATTTAATGCACAATACTTTTAAGACATTGGAAAAATGATGTGCATTTTAAGATAGCCTAAGAGTGTAGGCTCAATGTGACTAGTAGAAAGATGATGGATCTGGGTCTCGTCCATATTCCGACTAGGGCCGTAAATATGGATTCCACCGAGTTCATCAACTCCCTAAGAGTTGGTGCACGTGCCATTCGTGAACATCCATAGTGCCTTTGAAATAAAATGCATGAATCACATAAACATGATATTGCAGGAATTTAAACTATATGATATGCATCCTAGTCTAAGCAGGAAATTAAATATCTTATTCCAAAATTTACATTATTACATCACTAAATAAATGAAATAAAACAACTTGAAGACTTCAGCTCCTTCTTTTGAATGTCCCTGCCAAACTTGAAATAAGGTTAGCTCAAATATGTGGGTTTTTCCAAGATTTTCCAATAATATTATGAAATTATTGGATTTAATTGGATATAAACCCTATTCTCATGCTTCCTTGATATTTGAAATGATGTAAATGCAAGAAATTCAGTGGAAAATAGTTTGAAATTCGGAATTGGGGTCAAAATGACCAAAATACCCCTAAAATTAAATTTATACCTTTAAAATCAGGGTTTTTGAAGGAAAACTTGGTAAAATTGAGATTTCGAAATTCAAATTGAATTCAATGATGATGAAATGCAGTATGAGGCATGATGACATGCTGCTAAACACATTAGGACTGTAAAATTAGAATTTGACATTTTGCAATTTATCCCAAAATAACGAATTTCGCTTGTTTTTCACTTGGATCCGGGTCCTGCGGGACCCTGTTTTGGTATTATGGCTAATCTGAACCTCAAATGGATTTTAAATTGCACCAAATTCGGTATGAAGTATCTACTTACTCTGATAAACAGCCTAGAGTGCTAAAAATCATGACATGATATGATTTAAATGCTAAAATTTAAAGAAAGTTCTAAAATGGTGGATTTTGCCTATGGATCCGAACCAAATGCAATGCTTAATATGATAATGCAAGATTTACACCATGAAAACTTCTGATATTTTTCAGACTGCTAAAAGACCCGAAATGGAACATTTTTGGTTTTTACAGACTCGGGATTTGAGCCATGGTGAGTTCAGTAACAGAGATTTAGTTCTGACAGAGGTAAAAATCACCCTAATCTGATGTAAAATGCAAAAAAAATATAAAACAGCTATGGAAATTTATCAAATTAATCAGAGCTACTCATGACAGCTACCTGAACAACTTTCATGTTCATGACGTTGGCATTTGATCAATAGAAACATGGATAAAAATATAACTTTGTGTTCCTAAGTTGACAGAACAGACCAATGTGACCAAACAGGGGACTGACAAGAAAAATCCGAAGCAGGTATCAACACTATTATAAAAATCACAGGCTTTCAGATGCAAACAGAGGACACCTCGGACATAACTTTCACTTTTTACAGTTTTAGATTTGGAGCAACACACAAAGATAAATCATAGCCCTAAGTCGATCCAAGATCTCAGAGGCCCAAATCAGCCTCTGACACGTGTCCCAAACTCTCGGATTTTTGTCAGACATTAAAAAAAATAATAAAAATCTGAAAAAATCATATTACAAACTAGACATTTTCCAGAGTTCAGAACATTTTTTGGATTGAAAATCGGATCTCCCATGAGGGATATCTTGATTTTACAAGTCGTCAAATGATTTTCATAACACATCCCGGGTAACAAAACCCGACTTGCCATTTTGAATGTTTACCACAGTAAACAAATTCAAATACCTCCTAATTTTTGGCACAATTTTAGAGACACCTAAGGGCGCATTCCGTGATTTTGTTGGGATGTTTAATAAAAAATAAATGCATGAAATGATGTGTGGACTGACTGACAAAAACAGAGACCTACTGAAAATGAGCAGAATTGAAATAAATGCTAAATTAATCCTAATTAATTCATGAAACGTGCTAAATTAATGAAATAAAATGCAAATTAAACCTAGCTAAATGCATGAATGCTACAAATCATCAAGGAATCATAATCATGTATTTTTATATATGTCGTTTTATGAGAATAGCTCAATCCATCTCTCGGATGAGCTCTTTCTTCAAACGACTCCCGAATCGAATTATGAGAACAAATGAAGAGAAAAAGAGGTGCACCTTGATTCGTTAGGCAGCGTTGAAGCTCTTGAAAGGGACAGCTATCACGAGCTTCGTTCGTCCTTCACTTCGGGCTTCGAATGATTCACCAAGATCGATCCACCATGCCTTCTTCACTGAGCCAAAGGGGCATGAATTCCAAAGTGCAAAAATCGGATTTTCAGGAAGGCTAGGTCGAATTTCCAAGTTCACAAGAGCTAAAAAAAATGGTCTCTCTAGGCTGGGAGTGGAGCCTTGTTTTTATAGATTTTTCTGAAAAATTTGAATTTCAAACAGGCTCAATCTGAGCCCTCCATGTGGCGCCATCTCAGAGGGTGCTATTTGAGGGTTTGAAATTCGAATTTGGCTTTTGCAGGGAGCCCTCAAGTGGCGCTACCTCAGGGGGCTATTTTTATTAAAAAAATATATTAAATAAAAGAGAGGAAGCCAAGTGGGACTCTGGATTGGCGCCACCTCAAAAGGTGATTTGAGGTGTAAGGCTGGAAACAATAGGAGCATGCCATGTGGCACCATCTCTAGAGGTGCTTGACATGTGTCAGAGGGATAGGAGTGGAGGAAGCAGACTGTGCCACCTCAGAAGAATTCAAATTCTACTTTTCTGCAGGAAAGGAGAGACTGACATGTGGCATTTCCTCAGAGTGGTTCCTACGATGCCATGTGGCAGGAGAACATGAAGGGAGGAAGCAAAATGTGCCACCTCATAGGGGGGGTTTTTCTACTTTTTCTGATGCAGGGAGGTCTGGACATGTGGCGGACAAGTGTCAGCTGTCTGGAGAGGCCTGCTCAAATGGCGCCACCTCAGAGGAGAATTTGAATTTCAAATGGAGGTTGGCCCTGGAGGAATGGAGGATGGACATGTGGCGCCACCTCAGGGTGGCTCCTACAATGCCATGTGGCAAGAGGGAGGGAAAGGGACACGTGGCACCATCTCACACAAAATAGAAAAGGTGAAGTTCAGGATTTGCGCCACCTCAGCCTGGAGTTTGAACATTTGAATTCTAGCTTTCTCTGAAGGAGGCAGAAAGTGACATGTGTCACTTGCTTTTTCTAAAGAAAGCAGAGAGAGACACGTGTCCCTTGCTTTTTATGAGAAGAGCAGAGGGTGACATGTGTCACTTGCTTTTTCTGAGAAAAGCAGGGAGTGACATGTGTCTTCTACTTTTTCTAAAGGAAGCTGGAGATGACATGTGTCATCTACTTTTCTGAGAAAAATAGGAGGGAGACATGTGTCCTCTGCTTTTTCTGAAAGGAGCAGAGATTGACACGTGTCGCTTGCTTTTCCTGAGGAAATGAGAGAGTGACATGTGTCACTTGCAGGAGACATAATTCAAATGGTCCCACCTCAGGGGAGACAAGTTCTACTTTTTCTGAACAGGACAACACATGACACGTGGCATCTCATGGTGACCTTGGAATGACACATGGCACAGGGTGAATATGGTAGACATTGACACGTGGCATAAAATAAAGAGGATGACTAATGACATGTGGCGGCATCTTAAGGTGGCCCCACACTGACACATGTCAAAGGATGGCAGAAGAGAGAAGGTGACATGTGGTGCCAACTCTAGGTGAACCCTATGCTGACACATGGCAGGTAAATGGGAGGAGAGAGAAAGGACAAGTGGCGCCAATCCAGGGGACAAGGCTCCTATATTTTTGGGTTTTTCAAAAATTCAAATTTTCAAAAGAAAAGCTTGTGTGACACCACCTCAGTGTGGGTCCCACATTGCTTCTTTATTGAAATAAAGACTAGACAATAAGCCTCTTTTTGGAATTTTCATAACATCTGGACTAATTGGTAAAACAGGAAATTTTGGAAAGAGTTGGCCCCTTAGGGTGATTTTGTAAAAGGATGATGGTTGAAAAAGCTAACAAAAGGGCAAAATTTGAGATAAGGTGGCTGAAATCCATATTGAAAACTATTCAGATTGTTTTCTTGAGGAAATATTTTGAAATTCGGAGTTTTGGGGGTAAAATGGGAAGAATTGATAATTTTGAAGACCCAGGGTTTTGAAATCAATTTTGAAAATAGTTAAAATTCGAATCTGGATTGAAAATTTTGAAGTCGAGAGTTCTGGACCTTGAAATGACATGCTATGCAGTGCAGTGATATGAAATGTTTATGCAATGATATGCAATGCCATGTTTTATGAAATGCAATCTTGAACCAAGACTTGGAGATGTCTGTCTCCTGTCAGGAGTAAAATTTTGAACATCTGAGCTGAAAATAGAGAAATTTTGAGAGTTGCAGATGAAATTTTGACTTTTGTAAGGTCCGGGCTCAGAAAATGACCATTTTGCCCTCCGGCGATTTCAAAGGCTGAATGATGATGTTTAGTGAAAATGTTGGGGAGGTGAGTGAAAATTTGGGGTGTTTACAACATCACTTGGAGTTTTTTTAAAAAAAGGAATTTTGAAAATATGATGCAGTTCTATCCTAAATGATGAATGAATTTGAAGAATTTTGAAATTGGATTTTGAAAAGCTATTCCATTCTTTGGATGAATTAAAATAAGATTGAAGATATAATACATCCTTGACTATGGTCATTGAATGTATTATATAATAATCTATATTTAGATTCAAGAGAAGAATGAAATACATTTGGTGCTTTTATAGAATTTAAAATAAAATGAACTCTCAATATACCCTGACTATGGCCATTGGTATATATTTTGAGTTAATTTTAAGTTAAATTCTGATAAAAGGAGAAAATATATAAGGAAAATATGACAAATTTTGAAAACGGATCCCGTGTGGGTCCAGTGTTATTTTATAAAAGATAAAAATGCTAAGTCTTGTTTACATCCCGACTATGGCCGTTGATGTAAATCATCAACTTAGGATTAATTTACCTCTTACGAAATGGTGCAAGTGTCATTCGTGCTCCTATTTGTGAGATTTTTTTGGAAAATAAAGGTAAAAAGCATGAAAATAAGCAATTTACAATGCTCATTCATTCTATCTAAACTGGAAATATAAATTCTCATTCAAAATCTAACTATTACAACATATAGAATCGAATTTACAACTCCAAGTAATGATATTTTCCATATATTCCCTGCAAAACAACTGGGTTAATATGAAAAATGGAAAAAAAGTGCACATATTACATAGATGTCAAAAAAAAGTGCTCACATGCCAAGGTATTTAAGGTTCAAATTTGTGGAAAAGATGAAGTTGATATGTATTTGTATATATATGAACATGCATATATATATACATATATGTATATCTACACACATATAGGTATATATATATATATATATATATATATATATATATATATATATATATATATATATATATATATATATGAAATGGTGAATGTGAGGATCAGTTATAACATGTGACGGATATAGGCCAATCATCTTCAATGCAACTGCTACTGATTGAACCAGCTACTGAATTCTATAATGAAATGGTTACTGGAAAACTAAAAGAAAAACAAAGGCCAAAATTGTTCATCATAGAGATGGTCCAAGCTAGCCAGGCAATACTTATGTTCATTCTGCAGTATTTCCAATCCATGCATGAGTTTGAGACTTGTGGGCACTGAGATTATTTGCGATTTAGAAAAGGCAGATGTGATGCCCTAGTGGATGAAACCACAGATGATCTTGGCTGAGCTTGTTGGGCATGCTGCTAAGTCAAATATTGGCTTTGAACATGTTACTGGGTTATAGCAGGAGGTGCTGAATATGATGATCGATGGTATGGCAGGGCTGTAAGGTGCCTCAGTATAAATAGCAATTGTGCTGGGCATGCTACAGTGAAGTGCGGGATGGTAATTAACAGAAATTACAAATGTAACTAGGAGAATCATACATAGGTACCACCAGCGTATGTGCAGGTGTTGCTGATGAAGAACTATGCAAATGAAAATATGAATAGGTAAAAAAAAATGCTGAATAAAGGAATGTAACATACAGGAGATATGTTGTGCAAAGGCTACAGTGGCAGATAATGTGGTTGTTATACTACTGTGCATAAGAATGTAGCACATGGTTAGCATATGGTAGGTGTCTATATATTATTTACATAAAGAGCAGGGATAAAGAAGAATAATAAAAAAACACAAAAAAAAACCTGGTGACAGCTGAGAAATGCTAGCTCTCGCTTATGTTAACCAACTGAATGCTTCTTGGTGACAGCTAAGAAATGCCGTCTCTCGCTTATAGTAACTAACTGAATGCTTCATGAAATGTAAGAAATGACAGTATTAACAAAAGGATCATAAGCTTGTTCTGCAAGGTGTGCCCGTGTTCCAGAATCAGTTATGGTTCCGCTATTACTTGCTGTAACAAAAAAAGAAAAAAACTAGAAATATCATACAGATATAATTCATCCATATGATCCAAATAGCACTTTTGCTGATAAACTCGAAGTGAGAACACATGCCACTGCCGTGTCAATGGACAAAACATCCGACACCTAATAACCAGTTGTCATATTGCCATTTCCATATGGAAACACGAGACCACAGCCATAAGTGTCATACTCTGCCTCTGGAGCCGGAGCACAACCTATATCTAATCAATGACAGTGTAGGTGAGGTTGGTGATTTTTGGTGAATCACACCACCCAAGCATCATCAGGTAACTGCAGTGAGGAGATCCTCTCGCCTGGGAGATTCAACGACATTAACATTTGCATATTCTTCAAGCCTTCTAACAAGAGGTCATTCAATTAATATCCTTTGCACAGAATCAATCTTCACGCCCAACTTTGATAAATTTCATAGGCTCCTCTTTACCATAAGATTTTACAACAGGAAAAAAAAAACTTTGAAGATATAGGAAGATCAGATCTTACCTCCTGGATGGCCCATCATGCTTGAATTTAATGCCGAACCGATCGTGATAAAACATGAGATATTTAAGCAGGATATACAAACTTGGTGATAACGTCATATGTGAAAGAACTAAGATCTTGCCTCTGAGAAATGAATCAGCATTTGATCCATTTTTTTTTTAGCAACAGAGAACACATCATGATAGATATCGAAATTTCAGCACTGCGTTGATGATGCTGCATTATAACCAAAATGAAACGACAACAAGCTCATACTAAACAAAAATAAAATCAGCATAGGGATAGAAGAGAATAATGGCAAATGAAATCAACCACATAAAGGAACACTAAACTGAAAGGTTAGTGCCCAGATACCTACTAAGCTCCCCTTTTTTTTTTAATAAAAGGTTAGCACGACACTTTATTGGAAAAAGAGACATGATTCTTTTCCTGTAGCTTTACACAGAACCTTTGTTATTGCATTATTTTGGTCTCATCCATAATGATGAGTCTCCTATTTGGTTGTCCCTTTTGGGTTTACTCATTTAGGACATATTCATTGATGAGATCTCAAAATACATTGTTAAATATCAATACTCAGATTCCTTTATTAAACTTGCGCCCAGGCACAAATGTTCAATCGTCCTGATGACCAATGCCATATTTAAAACTTGAACCAGCAAGATTCGAATTCCCAGCAAGTGGCGACACCAGTGTGATTCCAAGATACAAGCGGAGAAGCGCTGATTTCTCAGGCATGGTTGTATTATTTGGGTGTGGACCTCTTGGGGGACGGGAGAATGCACATGCCATAGAGCAAATGAAATATACTAGAAAAAAATTACAGATAAAAAGCGACTACTGAATGGTAAATGATGCTAACTTGGGTATGATTTCAAAACTCATACCTGAGTCTCCTCAATCACCCATTACGACCTAGTGCTAGTAAAGAGAGTTGCCCAAAGTGAACGCCATCAAAAAGAGGGAAAGCGTGTATTCATGTTATAATAGAGCATCAACACATCCTTATATAAAGAAAAGAAGGAAAAAAAAAACAGAGATATCACCCCCAAAAATGCAAATCATCTAAATGAACAGTATGCTTGAATCGTAGTTTGCAGAAATACATTCCTAAAAGATACAAATCGCAAAGCACAGAGAAGGGTTTGATCATTTCAACTTCTAGATAATACAAACAATGGTTTCAGGAAAATACGGGTGGTAGATATGAACAGAAACGAAAATGACAGACAAATATATGCTAAAATAAAAAAAAAAATGCTGAAGAAAATTCGCAGTTAAGAAAAGGAAATGTCGAAACCTGAAGATTCCCTTGATTTTGCACGAAAGGTGTGTATCGGTATATGCTATATGCAAACCCGACATCACAATAGTGCTCCGATGAAACAGTTAAACAGGAAAACTAAGAAAAGGAGAAAAGAAGAAGAAGAAAGGAAAAAAAAATGATAAAATCCGAAATAACAAGGGGAAGTGGGAGGCAGAGGCGCTTACCAAGTTGCCTTTGCTCTGATAGTTCGGTCCAATGAGCGTGGGCAGAGGAGGGGAAGTGGAAGCTCAGTCGATTTGCAGGGGTGCTGACAGGAAAAGCATGTTTTTGCACTGCTATGGGAAACCTCTGATTGCTGAGGATGAGGAAGGGGAAGGAGATGATTCTTTTCCGAAGAAGAAACCAGCACGCGCCGATGGAAGATGAGATTGATCGATCGAAAGGGGCATGGGGAATATGTGAATCACTGATGCCAGAATGATGGATCGTGGTGTGGTGGAAAAGGATCCGGTGAGGCACGACCGACTGCAGGGATCTCTTCAGAATAATCAAGAAGGATGCAATGACAACCAAGGGATCAACCGATCCCCTCCTCCTTCCCCCTTGCGCCCCTTTTAAAGAAAAAGGAAGAAGAGGAAGCCTCTAGAAGGGGCTTCCATTTTAGATGGATGGAGGAGAACACGGATGGTAGTTGATGATCGATGGTTGAGGATGGGGGTTTCTCGAAGGGTGATGGAGGGGTCGCACATGGGGGTCTGGCCATGGAGGGGGTCGATGGTGGGGAAGAGGGTGGATCGAAAGTGCAGGCCGAGAGGCTTCGTAACCCTAATACAAAAGGAAATGTTCATTAAAACCCTCCTTTTTGAAGATTTTTTTTTCTTTGCATTTTCCATTTTTTTGGTTTTTTTTATGTTATTTTTCCATTTTTTTGTATTTTTAGAGTAAAAATCCTAAAGTTTGTGAGAAAGCAAAGATTAAAACTATTTTTATTTGTGTTTTTGCAAAAATATTTACAAGAGGAAATTCTTCTGAGAATTTTAACTGCTATTTTGAGAAATATTCTTCAGAAATGGGTTTGGATCCAAGTTTTGAGGAAATGTTCGAGTTTTTGAGACTCGAATCGAGAAATACAACGTGATGGATCCAAATGGATGTCGGAGGGGCTGTCCGAGCTATTTAAAAACTATTTTTGGTATTTTCTGTAAATTTAATTTAAAAATTGGACATTGAGACTCAGATTCGGATCTGGACAATAGGTCCGGATCCGAAATCAAGTCAGACATATAACATGAATTTAATTTCAGTAAAACTTGAGAAATGAACTAGAATTTAGATTTAAAAATGACTCATTTGCTCAGAAAATGATATCAGGGGCAAAAATGGGATATTTAAAAGATTTTGAAAAATTTGGGGTGTTCACATATAGAGGCACCAAAGTACTCTTCCTCCACTCATTAGGCATCTTATTTGTCCGCCAAATCTTGTTAAAAAGATTTGTCAACCGCGTGAAGAAATTCTCGGGTATATGCTAGCCGAGGAGATGATTAAACTTTCAAAGATTGTTGATCCTCCTATTGCCATGGGAAAATGGAAGGATCGATTCTGCAAGTACCATCGAGCAATGGGGCATGACTTAGAACATTGTTTCATCTTCAAGAACATTATGCAGGATTGCATCGATGAAGGACTTCTTGCAAGAGATAAGTTAGAGAATCAATCAGCTATCCTGCCAACATCTTTTCTGGACGCGAAGAAGAAGGATGACACCAATGCTCTCTCTCATCTCTTTCATTTTGCTTTCGTCATTTTGAAGGGACGATGTAGTCTCAATTTTTTCCTCGATTTATTGTTCCTCTTCCAATGCAGAAATAAGACATTAATTTTCCTCATAGTTGGCGTCATCTTTTTTATATATTACTTTGTCCTTTTACAAAATGTCTTTTATGAGAAGCAACCTCTTTCAGAGTGCCTCTCAAATCAATCAAGAAGTCCGTTGCCTTGTTACCTTCAGAGAGCGTTCGTTAATGTCCTTCTTCTTATTCCCCTCTTACACTGGGGCACTTTTTTTTGAAAAATCGTCTTTACCTCAAAATGTCTTGTATGCAAGCAGGATCAAACAAAATCTCTCACCATTCATTTGCATTTATTTGCATTCATTTGCATCCAATTGCATCAAATTCATTACCCATTCAGGATAAGGGATAATCCTGAGACCCTAGTAGTTGTCCAAGTCATCGTGAGAGTGAAGACTGAAAATCTTTCATCACAATCATCAAGCACGTTCAAAACACCAGTCTTCTTTAAATTTGACCTTCGAGTTGAGTCTTTTATCGAAGTCATTTTGCCTAATTTGCATTCATGTGCATTGATCAGCCCTCTATTTGCCTGATCTGCATTCATTTGCATTGATCAGCCTTTTATTTGTCTAATCTACATTCATTCACATTGATCGACCCTATATTTGCCTGATCTTCATTTATTTGCATTGATTGGCCTTTTATTTGCCTGATCTGCATTCATTCGCATTGATCGACCGTCTATTTGCCTGATATGTATTCATTTGCATTAATCGACCTTTTATTTGCCTGATTTGCATTCATTTGCATTAATCGACACTAATTTGCCTTGATCTGCGTTCATTTGCATTGATTGACATCCATTTGTAACGAATTGCATACTTTTGCATCAAATCAATTTCCATTCAGGATAAGGGATAAATCCTGAGTCTTCGGCAATCATTTATGATAATTTCTCTTTAGAGTGAAGCTGAAAATTCCCACCACAATCTTTAAATATTTTTAGAGCGTTGTCCTTTTTCTAAATCCAGTCTTACACTGGTCAAACCTATTAAGCCTGATTTTTATTGGTCAATGTTTTTAAACTCAGTCCACACTGGTCTGGTTTTTCCTTGAAGATTTGAGTTTCGACTCAAACCTTCTTTCAAATCTAATTTCCAAAATGGTTTAGTTTTCCTTTGATGATTCGAGTTCTGACTTGAATTTTTTTCCAACTTCCACACTGGTCTAGTTTTCCTTTGAAAATTTGAGTTTCAACTCGAATTTTCCAGTTTTCTTTAAAGATTTGAGTTTTGACTTGAATTTTCCATTTTCCTTTGAGGATTTGAGTTTCGACTCGAATTTTCTTTCCTTCAAAATTGAATTGGTCTAGTTTCCTTTGAAGATTCGAGTTCTGACTCAAGTTTTCTTTCTTTCAAAACTGAATTGGTCTTTTGAAGATTCGAGTTCTGACTCGAGCTTTCTTTCTTTCAAAACTAAATTTTCCAGCTTCCTTTGAAGATTTGAGTTCTGACTCAAATTTTCCAGTTTCCTTTGAAGATTTGAGTTTTGACTCAAATTTTCTTTCCTTTAAATATGAATTGGTCTAGTTTTTCTTTGAAGATTTGAGTTCTGACTCAAATTTTTGAGTTTCCTTTGAAGAACTGAGTTCTGACTCAATTTTTTTTTCCTTTAAATCTGAACTGGTCGAGTTTTCTTTTGAAGATTTCAGTTTCGACTCGAATTTTTTATTTTCCTTTAAAGATTCGAGTTCTGGCTCAAATTTTCTTTCTTTTAAATCCAAGAATGGGTCTAGTTTTCCTTTGAAGATTCGAGTTCCAAATTGAACTTTTCTTTCAAAATTCAGCCTTCGAGTTGGTCAAACTTCTAGATTCAACTTCATGCTTAGTGCTCGCTTTTATCGATCAGACCTCCGGGTCATTTGAGTTTGCCGAGTAGACCTCCAGGTCACCAGTTACATCAAACAAACCTTCGGGTTACCAAATCTATCAAAGTCAATTATTTTTCGACTCACAGGTTGTATTTCCCAATCATGGTCATCCAAGATTTGACCTTGGTGTCGGACTCGTTCCCAATATCAAATATCAATCATCTTTTTTGCAAGGTACCCTTTTCCAAGGAGAGTTCGAGGGAGCTCGTTCCTTTCACATGTCTTTATTGTTTGTTCGCTGAACCCCTATTTCAGGGAGAGTTTGAAGGGACTCATGTCTTCGTGAACGGTTTGCAAAACAAACTTTATTATTACACAAGGAGCCCTTTTGTCAGGGAGGGTTTCGATGGAAGCTTGTTCTCCTTGTGGCCCCTCCAATGTCTTTTGTTAGGCCATATTGTCATCGAGGACCCTTTTTAGGGAGAGTATGATGGACTCGTTCCTCTATGACAATTTATCGACCTTATCCAATCGATCACCTTTCCATAAGAGAAGCCTAAAGTTAGGGAGTTTTGATGAAAGCTTAATTTCTCTTCGAAAGTTTATTTTGCAAACACCTCCTCTTCAGGGAAGAGAGAAATAACTTTTATTACCCGTTTAGGTAAGGGTCAAGCCTGAGTCTCCTTTGGGGAATGAAGAGGAGAATCCAGTCACGGATGTGTCAATTTGATGTTAAGCAATTTCTTTCACCAAGAATTTCAAAAATATTTTGCCAATTTGTTATAAAAAACAGTTGTTGATCTCAAATCTTTATTGCATAAAATTTTACCTAAAATTATCTTCAGTATTCCTTCTAAAAGGGCAAAAACGTTTACAAAGAAAGACTCAAAATTCAAACCTTTTCTGTTGGTCAACCAAAAGGATGAAGAAACATCCTCAATATGATCGGTAAAGTAAAATTCAATGATATTTAAAAGCTATAAGTGAATTGATATTGATCATATCTATGACACATTTTTAAAGATCATTCTTCTGGTAATAAAGCAATGAAAATATACTGAGCGACAAAAAAAAAAATACACTCAATCTCAATATCTCTTCAATCAATCAAGTTGCCATTAACTACCTGCAAAAGGGATCTCTCAATCATCGTTAAGTTGAAGACTGATGGATGAGTTAGACCCTCGGGGCCAAAGGAGACTCAAATCATCTCTAAGTTGAAGGAGCATGTGACGTATCATTCCAGGGAAAATTTAAATCATCGCCAAGTTAAAGGTTGATGCGATGAACCTTCAGACAATCCCTAAAAGATATTTGATCAATGCTATCATCAAGAGACCATATTATCAATATAATTCCTGGGATCAAAGGAGACTCGGATCATCTCCAAGTTGAAGGAGCATGTGACATGTCCTTCCAGAGAAAATCATAACATCACCAAGTTGAAGGTTGATGTGATGAAATTCTCGCCAAATCCCAAGAGAGCTCACTTTTCATGTCTCAAAAGCGTAAAAGAACATCAAGAGATTTCAATCAAAATAGATAACATCATTAATATAATTCTTGAGACCAAAAACGACTCAGATCATCTCCAAGTTGAAGGAGTATGTGATGTGTCTTTCTAGGAAAAATCAGAACGTCACCAAGTTGAAGGCTAATGTGATGAAAGTTTTGCCAAACCCCAAGAAAGCTCAATCTCTATATCTCAAAAGAGTACAAAAAGATCATCATGGGTAAACCCCAAATATCAAACTGCCAAGAATCTTTTTTATTTATGTGAAGTTCTTTTACCAATATCCTTCCATAAGTCACTTTTATGATACTAAGAACAAGTTTCCTTTTTCTTCATATCAAGGAGATGGATAGCTTCCTTGAAGAAACCCAACAACAACAAAATTGAAGTTGATTTTGGATTCTACAGAGTTAGCCCCGTTGGAGTTAATACTCTAGGTAGAAAGATGGAATATATTTTGTACACAAAAGTGTTTACATTTCAATCATTTTTAATCAACTACAATTTTTATCATTTTGACAATATTTTCAAGCTATCCTGACATGAAGTGAAGAGCTTGATGTCCATTTTGACATATCTTGACATTGTTGTTATCCCTCTTTAGGACTTAATAACAGGAGTTTTCAAGATCCTTTGCTTCTTTTTTTTTAATCTGAGCGCCGAGGCTCTGAGATTCACATACTTCCCTGTGTTCTCCACTGTCTTGCCATAAACAGTTCATGCTTTTTTTTTTCGGTTCGAGGTCAAGCCAACATTTATATTTCTAGCAAAAGGTCATCATCAAAGCTATCCAATCTCAACAATGATACGCCCAAGATCAATTCCTTTTCAAAGCTTTAGGGAATTCTCCTTTCATCCTTTTGCAAACCCCTCTCGAATTTATTTTGCAAAATCTAAAGGTCCCATCATGGTTTCTTCATTCGAGGATTCCATTTTTTATGCCCGTTCAGGTTAAGGGTTACACCTGAGTCTCATTTCATGAGGTATTTGATCATGCATATAATTCAGGGTTTATTAACATTTAAATATGCATGATTTTATAAAATAATGTTTCAAAAACCCAATTTTATGTTAGTTTTCGAGTAAATGTGCTAAAATGATTTAAAAATAGAAAATGCATGAAAAATAGTTTTATTTTACATTTTTATACATATTTTAGTTTTTGTTATATTCATAGTAGTTTAGTTTTAGTTTTCAATTAAAAATAAAAAACAAAAAATAGAGAAAATAGTTTTTAAAATCATTTTAAATGTTTGTTTTTTTTAGAAAAGAAGAAAAAATTAGTAGAATAATTTTTATTTTCCTTATAAATGAAATAAAGTTTTGTTTATAACTTTTTGAATTTTTTTTTTTTCTAATAAACCAGTTTACACGGTTTGGTTTTTGAATTTTAAAAACTAAAAAAAAAAAAATAATAGCAAACCGGCTGAAACCGGTTTGCGTTTTTTTTAAAACTGAAAAAATCGGTTTCAAACCGGTTCCAGCAGGTTTGGGGTTTTAAAACCCACGAAGGAAAAAAAATTCATTTGTCTCCCATTTTACGCCAAACCCTCTCTTTCCCCCTCTGGTTCTTCTCTTTTCCCATTTCTCCATTGCCGGATTCCCCATTACCCCTTCTTCTTCCTCTATTTCTTCTTCCTCCTTATCTTCTTCTTCAATCCGGCGGTGGAGATACTCAGTCCGGTGGCGGCGTGAGTGGTGGAGGCCACTTCTTCCCTAATCCTTCCTCTGTTCACGGTAAGTCATCCGTTCTTCTTCTTCTTCCCCTAATCTGTATCTTCTTCTTCTTCTTCTTCTTCTTCTTTTTCTTCAGCCGATCTGTTTTTTTTTTCTGATTTCATCTTCTTCCAATTCTTCATCTTCTTCTTCTTCTTATTATTCCTCTTCTTCTTCCTCCGATTCTTCTTCTTCGTCTTCTTCTTTTTCCATTAATCTTGTGTAAAAACAAAAAGAAAAGAAAAAACAAAAACGAGAAAAAAAAAACAGAAAAGCATTAGAGTAAATTCTGTAGATTTAGTATCGGATTCCTATTTTCAACAAATTTAAAATTAGAGATTAGTCTTATAAGTCTGATCGTGCATTATATTTTTTTCATTCTATGAATTTCTATTTTTACATCAGTCGAATGTTCCTTTGATTTTACAATTTTCTGTATTGATCTTCATTTGCTGTTTTGTTAATTCATCATTTGATTTTATTTTTTTTTATAGTTTTTTTTTTCTGTTAATTCATTGCATTATATGTTTTGTGTGCATTTCATTAGTTTTCGTGAATTGTCTTCTTTCATTAAGTTTTTAATTTTGCAATTTCCTGTTTGTTTTTTTTTCTAAAATCAGTTTTACTATTTGCTGCACCTTCCGATTTCTTCATGTTTTCAATATTGTAATTTCATGTTTTTACATAATTCGGTTTAATCATTTCCTGTTTTGTTTAAATTTCTAATTCCCTGTTTAGCATTTGCATCTTTCCTATTTTTCCATTCTTTGATTTTTGTGTTTCTTCACTATATGAATTCTTTGTGTTCATTTTTTAAATTTTTGTTTGTTTAATCTTTGTTTTCCCTATTTTTACATGCTAAGTTCTCTGTTTTACATTACAGCTAATCTTAGTTTTTCCTGTGTGTTTATGTACTGAATTTCTTGTCTTTCTCATTCATTGATTCCTTGTTTTGAGTTCATATACTTTCATAAGTAGTCAGTTAGATTTAATTAGAATTTATGTTCATTTGAAATTGTCATTTAGAATTCTTGTCTAATTTCCTTTGTATTTCTAGCATTTAGTCAGTTTAGTATAGTTTTTCTTCTATCTCTGGTACTGCTCGTGTTCATTTGAATTGTGCAGGATAGCACAGGACTGGAGCGGAAGCGATTACGTGACACGACGTACGAAGAATAAAGCTTCTTTTTGCTTTTATTTTTTAGAATTAGGAATTTTAATTGGGGTTGTAAATATTGCACTTTACGCCCTCTGCGAAGGGTATTCATTTGTTGTAATAGTTAGTTGTTTTTACCTTTTCTGAACATTTTACATTTCAATAATTCGGCAATAAAGGTTAGTTTAGATTTGTGTACTTGAATACAAAATATTCCCGTTCCCTGAGTTCGACCCGGTCTCATCCACTAGTGAGAACCGGTTTTTATTATTTAATGTCTGGTTTTCACATGTTTTTCATTTAAAAATCTTTTCAAAATTACAACGATTTAAAAGAAGACATCAAATTTTTGGCGTCGTTGCCGGGGAACGGCGTAATATTAGTATTCGCTTTATTGCCTAGTGTTTGTGTGCATTTAGGTTTAGAACCACGTATGTGCATTTCTTAGAGACGAGCTTACTTTTCTGCACAGCCCACCTATTAGGATCCCCTTAGAGGTGACTGTGTACGATTGGTACCGTACACATAGATTTCGTATTTTTAATGCATAATCTCTGTTATGTGTAACTGCGTGGTGTTTGTGTAGTCTTTGTTGTTTTTAGTTAACTCGCTTTGTGGTTTGCGTGGTTTGGCCGCTTAGTGCGTTAGTTAGGTAGAAAACCCAAAGTTAGGACGTGTGCTACACCGGTCTACTCTAAGGTGTACGCAATGGATGACGATCATCATTTGATCCGTCCTTTGAGGGAGTACTTCATGCCAAATACGTATACTCCCGCCTCCTGCATCACGAGACCTGATGTAGGAGCGAGCCATTTTGAGATTAAGGCCAGTGTGATTCAAATGTTACCTTCGTTTTATGGCCTTAGCAATGAGGACCCATATCGTCATCTCGACGAATTCCTTGAGATTTGCTCGACTGTGCGAATCAATAATTTTGGAAACGACGCTATGAGGTTAACTTTGTTTCCGTTCTCTCTCAAAGATAAAGCCAAGCACTGGTTAAAATCTCTTGAGACGGTTCGTATTACTACTTGGGAAGGAATGCAAAAAGAATTTTTAAAAAAATATTTCCCAATTAGTAAAACGAATCAGTTTCGTAAAGCTATAACTAGTTTTTCTCAAATTGAGGGAGAACAATTTCACGAGTCTTGGGAGAGATTGAAAGATCTTCTCCGCAAGTGTCCCCATCACCAGGTGCCTCGTTGGCAGTTGGTGCAGTATTTTTATGACGGGCTTACTGAAAAGCATCATCAAATGGTTGATTCGTCTTGTGGGGGCACTTTTATGCTCAAAAGTGAGGACGAGGCATGGTCTCTATTCGAGACCTTGAGTGAAAACACGATGCATCATAACTTGTCTTCACGGCTCGATAGGACTACATCTCTGTCTAGTGGTCCTAGGAAGGTTGAGATTTCTGAAGTTGGGTCCGAATTAGAATTGCGTACCAAGGTTGACCAGCTGACTAGGAAGTTAGATCAATTCCTAGCCAATTCTTCGAGAAATCCAATAGGAAGAGTGTGCGAGATATGTGCTAGCCCTGCACACTGTGTTTCAGATTGTCCGGCAGTGCCATTATATCCTGAATTCGTTCAGGAGCAGGTGAATGCTGCCCAAGGTTTCGCTAGACCCATGCCTGATTCGTTTACATCATCATATACCCCAGGTTGGCGAAACCAATCCATTCCCCCAGCCCATCAGCCCTCCCAGACACATTATAGACCCAGTAACCCTTCACAAGGTTACTCGCATCCTATATTTCCACAGGTTCATCCTCAGTATTGTCAACCCCATCCTCAGGAGCCCATTCCAAGTTCATCATTTCAAGAGAAGATGTTAGAAGCCTTTTCTGATATCAAGGCCACTCTTTGTTCCCATACGCAGTCAATAGCCAAGCTAGAGACTCAAATGGGACAGTTAGCTCAGACATTGAGTAGACAAAGTCAGGGGAACCTTCATAGTCAGTATGTTGTCTCAAAGGGAGAGGATTCAATGTCATTTGACTTGCAACCCACTGATTCACATCATGAGCAAGTCAAATCTATTACATCCCTTCAGTATGGGAAGGCGTGTCACTCCACTCAGGAATCGACTCATGAGCCCCATATTACTTCTACTGACGAGTCAATTTCCATATTACCTCAGCAGAAGAGGCTTTACTCACAACATACATTTTCATCATATAAAGCCCCATTTCCTCAGCCTTTAGGATCACCAATCATTTTGAGTAAGCAAGAGGTGCAGATGCAGAAGGTGCTTGACCAAGTCAAGCCAGATCATATTCACCACTTGTCTGAAGTTGCATTCATTGATAGTCGGTCGATCCTAGACTCTCATTTCCTGACCAGTCTCTCAGATGAGACTAATGTTCGTTCTTCATGTCAAGAGAGTCATGATACTACATTTGGAGGTAGAAGGGATGGAAACACAATGCGTAGTGTCACAGATGACACTCTTTTCTTCATAGAGCTCGGTTGAGCCTGACTTCATGTCCATTGATCTCATGGACGATGAAGGATTTTTCCAGGGATCCGTCTGGCTGGGGACGTGAAACTTAGCGCTTTATGGGAGGCAACCCATATCTTGTACATTATTAGGTGTACTTAGAATTTATAGATTTTATTTTGTTTTTACTTTTTAGTTTTCTTCATGAGTTTTTCATATTCTTTTTGTTTCATTCATGGTTTCATGTTTTGTCATGTGTACATTGCATTCATTACATTCATAGAACGTGCATTTTTAATTCATGTCAGGTCATTCTACTCTTTTCCCTCATTTATTTCTCTCATGTGCATTCACTTAGTTTCATTCAAGCATGGGGGAGGGTGTAGTTTGCACACCTTGATATTTCTGTTTACGTTCTTGCACATGTTTACATATCTCTCATGAAAAGTAGATTTTTAAAGAAAGAGTTTAAACTTATATGAATGTTATTTCAAATCTGATGTTTTTAGAGGATTTTTAAGCCCCACAAAATTTTTTTCTGACATAGATCTAAAAATTATGGTTGTTTATGCGGATTTCAAAGAAATGATGATAGATACATGTTAGAATTTATTTTGAATCATAAATATGAATATGCACAGTGCTATTTTTGAAAAACTAAGCAAATGAACAAAAGCGTAAAAATGAGCTCAAAAGAAAAAAATATAGCATGTGTTAGGTTGTTTGGATAATTCCACAATCCTTAGTAGATGGAACTTAGATGTAAGTTGAAACTTTTAATTCCATTTTCGAAAAGGAGAGTGGAAAACTTTGTGATCCTAAGTAACTGAGAACAGATACAAGTTGAAATGTTTGACTCTCATGTTATAAGGGTGAATGAAGGAAGTCACTTTTATGTCTTAGTTGATATCTTGTGATATGTATTGAAAAAGTATAGAAGATATTGACATTGCACAAGGCATAAAAGCAGACCACACGCAAGCTATAAGAGAAGAATGAATACACAAAAAGAAAAAGCGTGAAAAAAATGAAAAAAATTGAGAAAAGAGCTGAAAAAGAAAGAAAAGTTCAGTGCTTAGAAGTATGATTGAGAAAACCTGTGCAGAAAACATATGAGTGAGGATAAGTAAATAATAATATGTTTTTATTGGATTTTCTAAGAATAAAACATAAATAATTGTGATTTTTAGAAAAGTGAAAGAAATTCTTTTTCTGTGGTGGTATATAAAAGATTCTAATTATATTATGATTTAAAAATAACAGGAAATATTTGTGAAAATAAAGTCTTTGATTATCTACTGATTGTGAGGATGTGTAATATTATGCATATATGACAGAGATGTTTGTGGGTAGCATCACTGCAAACCCTCACGAGACCTTACTCGTCCACTGGGGTAACCCAGGGGTTGAAAGGGCTTGTTGCATGAGCTAAATGCAACCGTGATTCCTACGAAAGTGAGTTAGGTGATAGTTTGATTTCTTGCATTTTTCTAGTTTGCTCGAGGACTAGCAAAACATAAGCATGGGGGTATTTGATCATGCATATAATTCAGGGTTTATTAACATTTAAATATGCATGATTTTATAAAATAATGTTTCAAAAACCCAATTTTATGTTAGTTTTCGAGTAAATGTGCTAAAATGATTTAAAAATAGAAAATGCATGAAAAATAGTTTTATTTTACATTTTTATACATATTTTAGTTTTTGTTATATTCATAGTAGTTTAGTTTTAGTTTTCAATTAAAAATAAAAAATAAAAAATAAAAAATAAAAAATAGAGAAAATAGTTTTTAAAATCATTTTAAATGTTTGTTTTTTTTAGAAAAGAAGAAAAAATTAGTAGAATAATTTTTATTTTCCTTATAAACGAAATAAAGTTTTGTTTATAACTTTTTGAATTTTCTTTTCTTTTTTTTCTAATAAACCGGTTTACACGGTTTGGTTTTTGAATTTTAAAAACTAAAAAAAAAAAATAATAGCAAACCGGCTGGAACCGATTTGCGTTTTTTTTAAAACTGAAAAAATCGGTTTCAAACCGGTTCCAGCCGGTTTGGGGTTTTAAAACCCACGAAGGAAAAAAAATTCATTTGTCTCCCATTTTACGCCAAACCCTCTCTTTCCCCCTCTGGTTCTTCTCTTTTCCCATTTCTCCATTGCCGGATTCCCCATTACCCCTTCTTCTTCCTCTATTTCTTCTTCCTCCTTATCTTCTTCTTCAATCCGGCGGTGGAGATACTCAGTCCGGTGGCGGCGTGAGTGGTGGAGGCCACTTCTTCTCTAATCCTTCCTCTGTTCACGGTAAGTCATCCGTTCTTCTTCTTCTTCCCCTAATCTGTATCTTCTTCTTCTTCTTCTTCTTTTTCTTCAGCCGATCTGTTTTTTTTTTCTGATTTCATCTTCTTCCAATTCTTCATCTTCTTCTTCTTCTTATTATTCCTCTTCTTCTTCGTCCGATTCTTCTTCTTCGTCTTCTTCTTTTTCCATTAATCCTGTGTAAAAACAAAAAGAAAAGAAAAAACAAAAACGAGAAAAAAAAACAGAAAAGCATTAGAGTAAATTCTGTAGATTTAGTATCGGATTCCTATTTTCAACAAATTTAAAATTAGAGATTAGTCTTATAAGTCTGATCGTGCATTATATTTTTTTCATTCTATGAATTTCTATTTTTACATCAGTCGAATGTTCCTTTGATTTTACAATTTTCTGTATTGATCTTCATTTGTTGTTTTGTTCATTCATCATTTGATTTTATTTTTTTTTATAGTTTTTTTTTTCTGTTAATTCATTGCATTATATGTTTTGTGTGCATTTCATTAGTTTTCGTGAATTGTCTTCTTTCATTAAGTTTTTAATTTTGCAATTTCCTGTTTGTTTTTTTTTCTACAATCAGTTTTACTATTTGCTGCACCTTCCGATTTCTTCATGTTTTCAATATTGTAATTTCATGTTTTTACATAATTCAGTTTAATCATTTCCTGTTTTGTTTAAATTTCTAATTCCCTGTTTAGCATTTGCATCTTTCCTATTTTTCCATTCTTTGATTTTTGTGTTTCTTCACTATATGAATTCTTTGTGTTCATTTTTTAAATTTTTGTTTGTTTAATCTTTGTTTTCCCTATTTTTACATGCTAAGTTCTCTGTTTTACATTACAGCTAATCTTAGTTTTTCCTGTGTGTTTATGTACTGAATTTCTTGTCTTTCTCATTCATTGATTCCTTGTTTTGAGTTCATATACTTTCATAAGTAGTCAGTTAGATTTAATTAGAATTTATGTTCATTTGAAATTGTCATTTAGAATTCTTGTCTAATTTCCTTTGTATTTCTAGCATTTAGTCAGTTTAGTATAGTTTTTCTTCTATCTCTGGTACTGCTCGTGTTCATTTGAATTGTGCAGGATAGCACAGGACTGGAGCGGAAGCGATTACGTGACACGACGTACGAAGAATAAAGCTTCTTTTTGCTTTTATTTTTTAGAATTAGGAATTTTAATTGGGGTTGTAAATATTGCACTTTACGCCCTCTGCGAAGGGTATTCATTTGTTGTAATAGTTAGTTGTTTTTACCTTTTCTGAACATTTTACATTTCAATAATTCGGCAATAAAGGTTAGTTTAGATTTGTGTACTTGAATACAAAATATTCCCGTTCCCTGAGTTCGACCCGGTCTCATCCACTAGTGAGAACCGGTTTTTATTATTTGATGTCTGGTTTTCACATGTTTTTCATTTAAAAATCTTTTCAAAATTACAACGATTTAAAAGAAGACATCAGTATTATCCATAACTGTTCAGGTTAAGCGTTACACCTGAGCCTCATTTTATGAGGTATTTTCCATGCCCGTCTAGGATAAGGGTTACACCTGAGCCTCATTTCATGAGGTATCTTCTATACCCGTTCAGGTTAACGGTTACACTTGAGCCTCATTTCATGAGGTATTTTCCATACCCGTTCAGGTTAAGGGTTACACCTGAGCCTCATTTCATGAGGTATTTTCCATACCCATTCAGGTTAAGGGTTACACTTGAGCCTCATTTTATGAGGTATTATTCATACCCATTCAGGTTAAGGGTTACACTTAAGCCTCATTTCATGAGGTATTTTCCATGCCCATTCAGGTTAAGGGTAACACCTGAGCCTCACTTCGTGCGGTATTTTTCTTTCCGTTCAGGTTAAGGGTCAAGCCTGAACCTTATTCCGATGAGGTGAATCATCTTCTCTGTTCTCCATTCCATGTCTACCATTATCACCAGAGCAAATTCTATCATACCCAGTCATATTTTTTAACTGAGGCATTTTTATAGCCCAAATTTGGTATGTTTTTCTTTACCACTAAGCTCAGCTTTTAACCGGCTTAGCAGCAAAGAGGGGCATCTGTAAACACCCTAAATTTTTCTCGTTCATTTTCAGACACCCCCCTTTCACAAATGCCAACCCTTTAGGTCAGTGTAGGAGTCTAACCCTAGGTCTGTTCTAGTTTAGGTATCATTTGGCCCCCTTTCTGTCAGTAAATTTCCCATTTTATCCTTAGGTCACCCTAGACCCCTGCCAATTAGACTCAACCAATCTCATTTTAAAGCTCAAAATAGTTAGAATGTCTGTTATTTCTAGCTTTCATGAGTTCACGATGAGCGAATCTTGTCCATTTCAGCTAAATTTGATTCATTTCCTAAGAAATAAGCTCAATTCTAGCTCAAATTTTAGTCAATTGTTCTCGAGTTAGTCAAATGCAGTCAATCTTGTTCCCTTGTGTTTAACTTGAGTTCATCAGGAGTTCAATTGGATCGGTTCTAGTTCAAATCCATTTTCTGCAGTCTAGGAGTCTATTTTAGCCCATTTTAGCTCATTTCAACTAAAATTGAGCTAAGTTCAGTCAGTCCAACTAGTGTTTGAGCTTCAGATTTAGTTTATCTCAGTATAATTCATCTCCATTCCAGCTCAAACACAGTACATTCCCATCACCCACTTCACTCCAGTTATAATTTCTCACCATTTCTCTGAGAATTAGGTCATTTCTCGATCATCTAGCCTAGGAGTTTAGTCAAGTCAGTGTTCTTTTAGTTCCTCTAAGTTTAGAAACCCTAGAACTCGCTTCAATCCAGTTCAAACCCGTTAAAACCTTATTTTTCAGTGTCATTTTTGCTCTACAGGGGCAAAATCATTTCACGAGCATTTCCCTTCAAAACTTTGGTTCTATCAGTCTTTCAAGCTGGTACAAATATCTATCTGGGCTTGAATCAATTTTTTTCCTCAAAATTTTAGTTATATCTAAGGCCCAAATCATATTTGGATCAGATCCAAAGTTGGATCTGATATCCAGTCATCAATTCTCATCCTCAGACAGAATTTTTTGATTTTTGTCTTTGTCAGGGGTTTGGGACTTCAAATTCCTCATCTAGGGTTTGCATTTGGCATATCATTTCATGTCGTTCAATATCATTTCATGTCATTTTATTGCATTTTATGTTATTTCATGTCATTTTCGAGATCCAACACTCTCGTTTTCAAAATCTCAAATCCAAATCCGAGTTTAAAAACCTTTATTTTGAAATTAATTTCATAAACCTAAGTTTTCAATCGACATTTTCCATTTGGTCAACTCCCCATGGCTTTATATTTCTTTATTTCAAAATATTTTCCTTAGAAAAAGGATATGGATTTGTTTTAAACTTGATTTTTAATCAATTTCCATTTTTTTATCAATTTCTTCAAGTGGGGCCCACCCTACAGGGGTGCCAAACCCTAATTTTTCCATCTTTATTCTATTTTATTTTATTTCATGTTTTATCTATTTCAAAATTACAAAAAAATCATAAATATAGGTGTCTTTTTAAAGTTGTAAGAAAATCTTTTTTTAAACCCCCTTGTTTTCCCCCTTTTTAAAATCGTTTTTGAAAAATCAAATGAGGCCCACACAAGGTGGTGCCACATTTGAAGGTGTTTAGGTTAGTTTAGGTTTAGTTAGAGTTTTAATTAAGTTAGAAGTTTGAAAAGTCAAAGTTCAATCGATTTTAAAAATTCATCTTTATTTTGATATTTTAACCTTGTTTTAAACCTTTATTTAAAGTTTTAAAAACTAAATGTGGGCCCACATAGGTGGTGCCACATTTGAGAATTTTTAGAGTTTTAATTAGGAGTCAATCAGGTTTAATTAAGATTAATTAGCTAGAGTTTGGATATGTTGAAACTCTCCAAGGAAAATTGCCCTTTTTGTTTTGGATTTTTTTGAAACTCTTTAAAATAAATCCAACTCTTTAATTAAGAGTTTCAAAAATCTATAAATAGTACACCCTAGATTTCGACCCCCACATGTGTTCTCTCCATCTCTCTCAGTCCTCTCTCTTTCCAGCAACCTCCATTGCAGCAACCCCAAGGTGTGTCGCCTTTCTATTTTATTTTTTTTGCTTTTGTTTATTTATTTTAGTAAACAAGCCATTGTCGCCCCCCCCCCCCCCGCTATGTGTTAGATTTTTTTTTTTGATTCAAGAACCATAAATATGATTCAAGAATATGATCTAATGCCTTCTTAACATGCTTTTCACGTTTTTGATCCATTGGAAATGTTTAGATCATGTTTATTTTGATAAATGCATGAAAAAGATCAAGATTCGACCTTTCTATAGGACGAATCCCTCTTTTAATAGCTAAATTCAATTCAGTCCATGCTCCAATGATTTTTTTTATATTTTTTCATACTATGTTTATGTTATTTTCATCATCTACATGTTCAAGCATGATCAAGAGCCCTTAATATCATATTTTTATGATTTTTTACACGCATAAATCAAAATATATCATGATTAGGGTTTTATAAATTTTCACCATCATTTTTTGTTTTTGTGAACCAGAGACCAGAGTTTGTGTTTCTTGAACCTTCAGTCGCAGTTCATAGGCAAGGTCAACTTGTGCGAGTTATATCTCCTTAACCGAAGATCTTTTTCCTGATCTGTAAAAAGCCATGTCTTTATCTGCATGTCTATTATCTTCTGTGAAATTTTCATAATTTTTTATTCTATTTTGCTATCTCTTTTTAAACCTGAAACCTGATCTATCTTTATTGCATCGTTATGCATAGGCCGAAATCAGGTATGTATTGTCGGAGTTGTATCTCCCTAACCGAAGATCGTATTCCCAATTTGTAAAAAAGGGTTATCTTTATTAATCTGTCTAGTTTTTCTCTATTAAATTTTATAATTTTTCATTGCAGTTTGATATCTAATTCTTGTCTAACACTGTGATAGATATGAAATTACAGGTAAAATAACATATTTTTCATCTTTTTATTTAATATTTATATCAAAATAATCACAAAAATATATTTTTTGATTGCATCTTATTTTAATGGTTATTAGAAGTGTCCATGTTGATTTTTATAATTTTTGGATTTCATTTGATGTGTTATATAGTTATTTCATAAAAACAAGATGCCCGCTGAGTTTTGATTTAACCGAAACACGGGTAAATTTCATTCTTTTTGCATATTTCACTAATTTTATTAATTATTTTTGTGATTTTAGGGTTTTATCATCTTCATAATCATATTAGGGTGCTCTCCACTCGATTTTTCATCATTTTGAATTTGTTTGATCCTCAGATTAAGCGTATTACAAAAATCTTTTCTGAAAAACCTTTTTTTTAACCCTGTTTTGCAATCAATATCAATTTTCAAGGATATTTTGGCTATTTTCCTCCAAATTTCGAATTTCAAACTTGTTTATTTCCATTATTCATTCAGTTATGCATCATCCATTATGTTATTTAGTTGGTTTTATTTTACGAAAGCATGAAAAAAGACATATCTGGATAAATCCCTCAATTTCATATATTGTTGGATAAATCCAGAAAAGTTGACATTTGACCAGTTACAAGTTTGGTAATTTTGCAGTGAAGTTCAAGATTGTATTTTCTTTATTTTTATTTTTTTAGTTCATTATTGATGCAAATTGTAATATTGGAATAAGAATTTACTTTCCTGCTTAGCTTATGCTGCATTTACATATAGTTTGATTTTAATATTAACTGGTATTATTTGATCATTCATGCACATATTTTAAATTAATAATGGTAAATATGAATGGCACGTGCACCTACTTCTAGGGAGTTGATAAAGTCGGTGGAGTTCGTATTTGTGGTCATAGTCAGAATACGAACGAAACCCAGATTTATCATCTTCTTCTAAGTTACAAACGTCCTACACTCTTAGGCCATCTTAAAAAATTATTGCACATTTTCTAAAGTTTTTCAAGTATTTTTCCTTTTAGAATCAAATGAGATATATTCAATATATATTTGTGGCCATAGTCAGGGATATATAACGAATTTATTTCATCTAAATTCTATAAGGCACACAAAATTCTTTTTACAAATAATTTTCTCAAATTCTTCAAAAAATATTTTCACAAACTGCATTCATGCATTATCTAGGTTAGATTAAATCATGAAAAGAGTTTTAGAGGGCCACAGTGTGAACACCCCAAATTTTTTAAAATGATGTAAATATTCCCTTTTTGCCCCTGATGCAATTTTCTGAGTAATTGAGTCAGTTTTAAATCTAAATACCAGTTTATTTCTCAGATTTTACTGAAATAAAATTTATTTTTATATATCTGACTCAGTTTTGGATCCAGATCCAATATCAGAATCCAAATCTGAGCTTTGTCATCCAATTTTTAAACCAAATTCTCAAAATTACCAAAATAACTTTTGAAATGCTCAGACAGTTCGTCCGGTATCCATTTGGATCCATCGCGTTATATTCCTCAATTCGAGGTTCAAAACTCCAATATTTCTTCAAAATCAGGATCTACACCCCTTTTTTGAAGAAATCAAACCCGAATTCTCATAAAACCCTTTTTTGTAAATATTTCCAAATTTTTGCAAAAATATAGTTTAGAAATCCCATAGTTTTAGAGTGTTATTTTCAAAAAATACAAAAAAATTAGAAAATACAAATATATATATATATATATATATATATATACAAAAATACAAAGAAAAGAAAAAAAATAAAAGAGATAGTTTTTGAAAACCTGTGATCATCGCAAAATTTTTCCTCTCGTTCCTTTTTTCCTTTCTCTTCGCCTTTCTAACCTCTATTCCCTTTTTTTGAAGGAGAATAAAAAGATAGAAAAGAAGAGATAATGAGAAAAGGAAGAAGAGAGAGAAACTCTTTTGCGGGGTCTCACTTGACCTTAATTTTGAAAGATGTTTTAAAATCACTCGCCTCCGTTTTAAAAATTTGTGGGAAAATTGGGAGACGGGGCTTGCTCGTCGGTACGAGGTTCAATCATTCCTGGCGCCTTTACCAGGGGTAATCAAACCAATGATCGAATTTATGCCTTTTGCTTTGCCTTAATATTACCTAAGGATTTATTCTAAGTCTATAAGAATGCACAAAGAATCATGCTTGTGTAAATGCAAAAATGTATGCTCTTTTGAAAAGAACGCTTTTGGAAATCTGAGATTTTCCAAGTGAAAATGTGATGATGAAAAGGAAGATGTGATTTCTGAATATTTGAATCTGACTTAGCACTTTGAGATAGATATGAAAAGATGTTTTGAAGTTCTAAGTCTTTAAAATAATCAGGGAATGATTTGAAACTGAGATAAAAGGAAAATAAAGAAAGTTTTAAAGTCAGAATTTGGGCTTTGAATTTGGATTTAGGAGAGAAAATGAAATTTGAAATGGAATTGAATTCCTATTTCGAAATTTGAGATCAGGATGGGACTTGAGAAATCTAAATTGAGTTTGAAAAATAGAATTGGATTTAAGAGATCTAGATGGGATATGAAAATGGAGTGGGTTTTTGCAATTTGGGAATCAAGATAAACTTGGATTTGGAATCTGGCATCTTAAATGGATTTGGATCCAAAGTTTGGAATTCTAAATGGAATTTGAATCTGAAATCTAAGATCCAAGATGGAATTGGATCCAAAATTTGGAATGGAATTTGGATCTGAAGTCTGAGATCCAAGATGGAATTAGATTTTGGATCCTGAATGGGATTGAATCCAAGATCTGGAATCCGAGATGGAATTAGATTTTGGATCCTAAAATGGATTTTGGATCTTGAAGTCTGAGATCCAAGATGGAGTTGGATTTTGGACCCTAAAATGGACTTTGGATCTGAAGTCTGAGATCCAAGATGGAGTTGGATTCTAGATCCTAAAAAGAATTGGATCCAAGATCTGAGATCCAAAAGTGGAGATTTCATTTGGAAATCTGGATCCAAGTTGGGATTGGGTTCTAACTTTGGATTTGGATTTTGAAACTCCAAATGGGACTTTTGAAGATGGGTCTGGGTTTTGAAAAACCTTGATTGAATTTGAAATTTAGGAAGAGTCAAGTTTTGAGTTTCAAAATTAATCTCAAAACCTTGATTTTGATTTGAGAAGATAAAGAATAATTTTGAATTTGAACTCAGAAGATGAATCAGAAATTTCAAAGTTAAATTGAACTTTAAAATTGGATTTTGAGATGTTGAATTGAATTTGAATTTGAATCTTAAAAAGTGAATTTGGAGTCTCAAAGTTGATTGGAACTTTGAAACTTATTTTGAATTGGAAGTTGAAGTTTGAAATGAATTTGAAATTTCAAAGTCAAATTGGACTTTGAAATTGAATTTTGAATCTTGAAAATGAGATAGATTTGAATTTGAATTTACACATAAGGATTGATTTGAGAAATGAAGAAGATATTAAAAAAAAATTACTTGGGTTTTTGAAAAAGAGTTTTGGAAATATGATGTAATTCTATCCTAAATGATGAATGAATTTAAAGAATTTGAAAAGCATATTTCATTCTTTAAATGAATTAAAATAAGATTGAGGTTATAATACATTCCTGACTATGGTCATTGAATGTATTATATAATAATCATATTTAAATTCAGGTGAAGAATAAAAAATATTTTAGTGCTTTTATAGAGTTTAAAATGAAATTAACTCTCAATATATCCTCACTATGGCTATTGATATATATTTTGAGTTAATTTTAAGTTAAACTCTGATAAAAGAAGAAAATACTTTTAGAAATATGATAATTTTTGAAGAGGATCAAGTGTGGGTCCAGTGTTATTCTATAAAAGATGGAAATCCTAAGTTTTGTTTACATCCTAACTATGGCTATTGATGTAAATCATCAACTTAGGATTAATCACCTTTTATAAAATGGTGCACGTGCCATTCATGTTCCCATTTGTGACTTCTTTGAGAAATAAAGGAAAATAATGAAACAGAGGGTATTTACATGCTCATTCATTCTATCTAGTGCAAAAATGTAAATTTTCTCATTATACTCTATCTATTATAATTTGGGAATTCGATTGAAATGATAAAATTCTTAAACTAAGAAAGAGAGCAGTGTTTTCTATATATACCTGCAAAGACATGGTCAGTATGAAACAAAATTACAATAGGCAGTATGTAAGAAATTGTCATATTGAAAGCCCAATAGGTATGTAAGAGGTCATACATCAGAATATACATGGGAAATATGTATGATATCCTAAGTTTGGCAGGGAATGAGTGTTAAAACATACATGAGTATCTATAAGAAGGAGAGAGACATGTAATGTATTAAGTAAGAATGTTATGCATATACATTAGAAATGGGCCTTTTATTAGGGAAGTGCTTCAGCAAATGCATGATGGAGCTATGAGAGATGATGAGAATGATGCAAATGAAGGCATGCCACTATGGGAAGGTATTATATATGATGTATAAATATTGCGGTGAATACGAAACAACACAAAAAATGGGTGATATACTGCTGTCACTGCAGTGGCAGTGAAGGCAGTGGCATATGATGTTGCAGAAGGTGCGGCTGGGAAGGTGTGTATATCTAATGTTGATGTTGTGAGCTAGAAGGTGCTGAAGCTATATAATGGTGTGAATGGCAGCAAGTGGATCAGATTTTGCAGTAAATGCTATGCGGTGGTGGGCAGCAATTGGGAAGGTTAAAAAGGCTGTACATAGTGTATTGATTAAAACAGAAAAAGGAAAATGAAATGTATGTTATATGTAACAGGAATAATATGAGTGTAGTGGGAATATTACAGATGTGATACAGTAAGTGTTGGAGGTGTATGAGTGAAATGCAGTGAAGTGGGGTAATGTATTATGTATAGGGATGAGCTGGAAGGATATGGTTATGGGTGGAATATGACACAGGATGACATATGCGTAATAGGTAGGATATTACAAAGGGTAGTGTGTGAATGAAATGTTGTGGTGTGTAACCCTAATGCAATTGTGCGTGAAGCACAGGTACTCAAAAATGATGATGTAGTTAAGGAGACTATAAGGTGGGTAGTAACAGTGAATGTGCAGAGATACACCAGACTACAATATTCAGTAAGGTACCGAGAATACAATTTTATATGGATAGATTAACACATATTTTCATGGTAGTAACACGAGTTTGATGTAGGATAAGATAGAAAGAGAAGCATAAACAGGCCCCCAGTTGCAAAACAGACAAGCCAACTTCAGTCAAATCAAAGTCCCTCATGCAAGAGATTGTCCGAGAGAAATTATTCAAGCAGAGTAATTTGCTGACACAACCACCTGCTTTGAATGATACAGCAACAAATCATCATCCACTATTTTATATACTCCATATCGAGTTATCTTTTCTTTCTGTTGCAAAATCTGGTTGCTTGGAGCAACTTCCCACAAACACACTATATTCATGTAGTCACAATGATCCCACAACTATTGAGCCCCCTTTTTTTTTATTAGGCAACAAATACTCCCAGCATTTGCTATGCCGTGACAGTAACATGGTTTATTTTTGTGAAAACTGGGCCTTTCTTAATCATGGAAGTAGAGAAGTCCCCGAAGCTGATAATCACAAGCAAGGGGAATGAATGGAAACAACAAAACAACTTGATTTATCGGCAATGTCAGATTGCCAATACTGGCCACAGATGGAATAAATATATCTTCTCAACAACAGCTATATTAGCATCGAATATGTTTAAGCACATATATATATACAAATTTAAAAAAAGAAAAACCTGTTGCAGATAATCAAAATTGTGATAATAAAGGCTATAAACAAACCACAATTTAACCTTGCGTTTTGCTGATCGGGAATTTACCTTTCTTTCACCACCCTTGAGAATTTGCAATAATTAGATCAAACACCAAGTTTACAAGATATTTTGAAATAACTAGAAACTACAGAGAACATCACTTAGAAAAAAAAAAGAACATATGACAATTAAACCAAATGAAAACAAGAGACCTCCTACCCAAGTGTATATCCGGAAAAAGGTGAAAATTCTTCTGCTAAGCCTGCAATAAATGAAGTGCCTTCTTGGGGATTGCTTATTACGATGGAATCCATTTTTTTGATAAGGTAATCCATATTGAATTGTATACCATCAGAATCCCCACAAATTTTATCAAGTGGGTTCAAGCTGCTCTTATTACAGGTAGAATTCCATACCGCTGGCACTTCAGCCAGATTTATAAATGTAATTTTACAGAACTCAAAGGCTTTTGGGATGCACAGGGGAAGAGGTCTTTGGATTCAGGCATAGATGAACCTGTCCTCAAGATAACTGCTTTGACTGCGATGAGTTCATGGAGAACAGTCCCAGAACATATGGATGCTCACTCTGGAAAAACCCTTCTCGAGGCGAACACATTTAAGAGATGCCGATATGATGCAAATGGCATACAAAACAAAAAAGAAAAAAGAAAATGTTGGACATGTGTCAAAATGACATCGCACCACTGCAATACACAGACATACTCACGAAGCCTAGATCCAAGATCAACGCAAATGGAAATTAAATGAATGAGGTGCGTCAATCTGAAGCTAGAGTGGCAAAGAATGTAAGTGGGAAGAAGTAATATTAAAGAAAACAAAATAAATCGCAAACTGTATAAAACATATATAAAAGAAAGGAACAACAATAAGTTTAAAATTTAAGCATCGACTAGAAGTAAAGGGGCAATTACAATGTTTGATAGTAATCCAGATGCAGGGACCAGTGAAAAGAAAGTCGACTTCCCTAGAATAAAGATGATAATTCAAACAGGCAATCAAAATTTTGCGGAAGATAAAGTGGATGCAAAAATTTAGCATCAACGGAAAAATCAGATTAAGACTCGAATGAGCCATATTTAATTTTGCCTTTGATAACCTGAGCAAGAACGGAAATAGAATCTGCAAAGCTTAACAGAACACAAGGAAAAGAAATGTCGGAATAATATATTCCTTTTACTGTAGCACAAGGATGGATTGAGGTTGATATGGGCAACTCAGCACCACCCATCGTGCTTTTAATGGGATAGTAAACTAGAAAAATTCTGAAAATAAGAAAACTTTCAAGAGATGGGGGATGAAGATAAGGGATTGGAAATATGAGCTGCAAATAAAAGAAAACAGATAATGAAAACCAGAAAACGAAATCAAAGGAACTCATAAACGGGAAAAATCGAGAGTGAAAGAAAAGAAAGAGATGCTAAAAATGATCTCAATGATGGGCGTATCCGTTTATTTGGGGCATAAATAAAACAGGGAGACTCGGACAAAGCAAAGAGGGAGGAGGTGAAAAACTTGCCTCTGGCTATCATGGGATTTTCTCCCCTTCGAGCGATTATGGTCTTACTGCTAAGGTGGATCTCCTTCCGCGGATTAATCTAGATAGCTGGAAGATCGATCGATCGTAGCCTTATTTTGCAGAAGAGGACTTAATGTTCAACTGCGTAGTTGATGCTTCGTGATTGAATCTCTTTCAATCAATGGGGAAGACCAGCAGAGCATAAGAAGATGATGGATCAAAGAGTAAAAATGATCAAAAAGCCAGGAAGCGTCGAAGTGGAGGGGTGAAAATGGGTGCATGCGTGAAAAGAAGAGGGGTGCGGGGGTGAAGAAGCGGTGAGTTTAGGGTTCCTCTGCGTGCTTCTCTTAAAGGGGGAGAAGGAGGTTTGAGAGGGAGGGGTTCGATTGAGGATTGAGGGTTGAGGAAGAGGCAATCCCCGATCGAAGGGTGGATTGTGCGAGAGGGGAAGCGATGGAGATTAGGGTTTCAAAAGGTTCGTGAAGGGAAGCCGAGAGAGGGAGAGAGAGAGAGAGAGCTTGGAAGAAGCTTGCGTGCGAAGCTTTATTTGTGAAATTTTTTTATTTTCCAAAAAGAGGCTCCTTCAAAAAGATTTTTCATGGAATGTTTTTTTTAAAATGAGGTTTTTAGCAAAACAAGTTTCAAACAGGGTTTTGAACTGCACATTTTCTAATTTTTGGATTTTTTTGTTGTTTTCTTTTGGCATTTTCCTATATATATATATATATATATATATATTGGTGTTTTTAAGATGAATCTCTGAAACTTACGAGAAAACAAAAGGATTTTTGAAATATTTACAAGAGAAGGGTTTTTCGAGAGTTTTAACGTTGTTCTTTGGAAAAATCCTTCAGAAAATGGGATAGAAATGAAAATTGGGCCTGGATTCCAACGAATTAGAAATGAATGAAAATTTTATCAAAAAAATGACCTGATTATTCAAAAGATGAACCCAGGGGCAAAAGGGGAATTTTTTGGAAAATTTGGGGTGTTCACAGATGCCCCTCTTTGCTGCTAAGTCGGTTGTAAGACGAGCTTAGCGGCAAAGAAAACACGATAAATTTTCTTAAAATGCCCCAGTTAGAAGGTCTGAACTAGGTGTGGAAAAATTGGTTTTGAAAAGCTTTATTTTTTAGGTTTTGTACATTTCCCTGAAAGGTTTTGGCAAGAACGAAATCCTCGAGAATGAAAGTAATTTGGACAGAAGAAAAATGAGGAAATTGTGATGGGATTTTGGGATGATTATCCCGAAATGGTAAAAGGAGAGATTTTTGAAGAAGTTCTCACGGCTGAGACAAAGATAAGAATTTTTTGAAATAGACACAGGTTTAGCCCTTAACCTCGATGGGACAAAGATATTTTGAAAAATCATGATGACACATTTTTTGAAAAATACCTCATGAGACGAGGTTTAGGTATATTCTTTATTTGAATGGATATATAAAGCATGGATTTCCTTGATGGGGAAAACCATGATGGGACTGGGAGAAATATCTCACCAGAATGAGACAATTCTCTTTTAGAAAATATAAACAATGCTAGGTTGCATCAAAATAGATATTAAGCATTTATCTCATTTTTGGATAACCAGAAAATTTTGCCAATAAGATGAAATTGCAATTGATTCAAATGCTTGAAAGTGTGCACGTATGTGCGAAAGATATTCCCTCTTTTTACCCAGAGTATTTCTTCCAATGAGGTTAACTCCCTGGATTTCAGAGTCAGAGTCAAATTTTAAAGTTGTTGAGTTTCTTTAAGGAAGTTACCATTTCTTTGACATGAATAGAGAAGAAATTTCTTAGTTTCATAAAAGCAAGCAGTGAAAAGACATTAATGAAAAGATTTCGAATAAGAAAAGATGATTTCTGGCAATTTTGGCAGTTTGATATCCTGAGGCTTTTCCTATAATGATCTTTCTGACACTCTTTTTGAGACATTAAGCTTTTTCGGGTTTTTACATCATCCTTCATTTGGATGTGTCCTGACTTTTCTTTTTTTCTTCGGGGAAGGGTACGTCACAAACTCCTTCATCTTGGAGATGATCCGATCCTTCTTTTTCTTAGGAATTATACTGGTGATATTGGCTCATTGGTTAAAAATCTCTAGATGATAGCAGCAATCAAATATCTTTTAGGGTTTGTCGGGAAGTTCGGCGCAGTCGCCTTCATCTTGGCGGTGATCTGAACGTTCCCTGGAAGGATCCATCACAAACTCCTTCATCTCGGAGATGATCCAAATCTTCTTTGTCCCCGGGGGTCGAACTCGCATATTCGTCTTCATCTTGACGACAATTGAGAGATCCTCTTTGCGGATATTTGATTGAAGCTTAAATATATGGATAAGGAGATACGCATTGAGTGGATTCTTTTTATCGCTCAGGGTATTTCTACTGCCTGATTGCCAAAAAATCATCTTTAAACATGCGCCATAGCTATGATCAATATTGATTTGCTTCTGGCTTTTCAACATCATTGAATATTTTTTTTCTCTAATCATACCAAGGATATTTATCACATCCTCTTGGTTGACCAACATAGAAAAGACTTGAATTTTACTCTTTTTCACAAAAAGTTTCACACTTTTGAAAAGAATACTAGAGGTAATCTGAGGTGATTCTTTTGTGCAATAAAATATTGGAATCAACACATATTTTAGTCGATTGGAAAAGTTTTCGAGAATCCTTTGTGAAATAACTACTCAATATAGATTTTGATACAACCTTTAACTAAAATTTTGGAAGAAATAACATGAAAAGATTGGTTTTATCACACAACATTGGCTTAACAGGGACTCAACCAAAGAGTCGTAAAGAATATTTGGATCCGTAGGGATTCATCCTACAGAATGAATTTTTAAAAAATGAAGTTAATTTAATAGGAATTCAACCTAAGAATTGCAAAAGAATTTTTGACCAGTAAGAATTTATCCTACAGACTGAATTTTCGAAGAATGAATTTGGTTCAATAGGAATTCAACCTAAGAACCGCAAAAGAATATAGATCAGTAGGAATTCCACCTACAAATTGATTTTTTTGAAAAATGAAGTGGGTTCAAATAGGAATCTTGAGGACCACAAAAGAATATAAATCGGTAGGAATTCAACCTACAGACTAAAATTTTGAAAAATGAATTTTGGTTCAATAGGAATTCAACCTAAGAACTGGCAAAGAATATACATCAGTAGGAATTCAACCTACAGATTTACTTTTTGAAAAAATGAATTTGGTTCGATAGGAATTCAACCTAAGAATTGCAAAAGAATTTTTGAGCGAATTTATCCTACAAACTCAATTTTCGAATAATGAATTTGGTTGAATAGGAATTCAACCTAAGAACCACAAAAGAATATAGATCAGTAGGAATTCAACCTAAAAATTGGATTTTTGAAGAAATTAATTTGGTTCGATAGGAATTCAACCTAAGAACCGCAAAAGACAGATGGATTGGTAGGAATTCAACCTACAGAGGGAATTTTTGAATTTGGTTCTATAGGAATTCAACCTAAGAACTGCAAAAGAATATTGGATCAGTAGGGATTCATCCTACGGATCAAAATGTTGAAGAATGAATTTGGTTAAATAGGAATTCAACCTAAGAACCACAAAAGAATATTTTGATCAGTAGGAATTCAACCTACAGATCGACTTTGAATGGTCCGAAAGGGGTTCAAAATGAGGACTGTGAATCAGTAGGAGTTCAACCTAAAGATCATTGATCAGTAGGAGTTCAACCTAAAGACCAACTGAAGGAATGGTCCTAAAGGGGTTCAACCTAAGGACTGCGGATCAGTAGGAGTTCAACCTAAAGATCGCGGATCAATAGGGGTTCAATCTAAGGACTGCGAATCAGTAGGAGTTCAACCTAAAGATCGCGGATCAGTAGGGGTTCATCTTAAAGATCAATGGAAGGAAAGGGTCCTAAAGGAGTTCAACCTAAGCACTGCGAATTAGTAGGAGTTCAACCTAAAGATCGCGGATCAGTAGGGGTTCAACCTAAAGATCGACAGAAGGGATGGTCCTAAAGGAGTTCGACCTAAGGACTACGAATCAGTAGGAGTTCAACCTAAAGATTGCGGATCAGTAGGGGTTCAAACTAAAGATCGACGAAAGAAAAGGGTCCTAAAGGAGTTCATCCAAAAGACTGCGAATTAGTAGGAGTTCAACCTAAAGATCGCGGATCAGTAGGGGTTCAACCTAAAGATCAACGAAAGGGATGGTCCTAAAGGAGTTCAACCTAAAAACTGCGAATCAGTAGGAGTTCAACCTAAAGATCGCGGATCAGTAGGGGTTCAACCTAAAGATCGACAGAAGGAATGGGTCCTAAAGGAGTTCAACCTAAGGACTGCAAATCAGTAGGAGTTCAACCTAAAGATCGCGGATCAGTAGGGGTTCAACCTAAAGATCGACAGAAGGAATGGGTCCTAAAGGAGTTCAACCTAAGGACTGCGAATCAGTAGGAGTTCAACCTAAAGATCGCGGATCAGTAGGGGTTCAACCTAAAGATCGACAGAAGGAATGGGTCCTAAAGGAGTTCAACCTAAGGATTGCAAATCAGTAGGAGTTCAACCTAAAGATCGCGGATCAGTAGGGGTTCAACCTAAAGATCGACGGAAGGAATGGGTCCTAAAGAAGTTCAACCTAAGGACTGCGAATCAGTAGGAGTTCAACCTAAAGATTGCGGATCAGTAGGGATTCAACCTAAAGATTGACGGAAGGAATGGGTCCTAAAAGAGTTCAACCTAAGGACTGCGAATCAGTAGGAGTTCAACCTAAAGATCGCGGATCAGTTAGGGTTCAACCTAAAGATCAATGGAAGGAAAGGGTCCTAAAGGAGTTCAACCTAAGGACTGCAAATTAGTAGGAGTTCAACCTAAAGATCACAGATCAGTAGGGGTTCAACCTAAGGACTGCGAATCAGTAGGAGTTCAACCTAAAGATCGCGGATCTGTAGGGGTTCAACCTAAAGATCGATGGAAGGAATGGTCCTAAAGGGGTTTAACCTAAGGACTGTGGATCAGTAGGAGTTCAACCTAAAGATCGCGGATCAGTAGGGGTTCAACCTAAAGATCTACTGGGTTTAAGAAGGAATTTTGGTTCAAGAAGGGATTTAACCTATGAACCACAGGGGTTTAACCTACGAGTTATTGATTCTATAGGGGTTCAACTTAAAGATCTCAATTTAGGAAGGAAGGATTCAAGTTGCGGATTGAAATAGACCATCATAGTTAGTTGTATGTGGTCTGGTTTTCAGGATTGACCCCTTATCCTGAACGGGAAAAGTAATAAAAAGAATACCTCATTGAAAGGAGACATCAGGTTTATCCCTTAACCTGAAAGGGTAAATAAGAAGGAAAAAGGAATACCTCATGGGAAAGAGGCATCAGGTTTTATCCCTTAACTTGAAAGGGTAATTGAAATAAGAATTGACAAGAAAAATTAATAAAATCAATGAAGGATCAATAAAATTGACAAAATTGATAAAGATGAATAAAAAATGATAAGACTGATAAAAATTGACAAATGAAAAGAGTTAAAAAAAGAATTTGTTTGATTCTGCCTGCATGTGGGATCTATAAAATGAGGTGAGAATGTTTATGAAAAAATTCATTTTTGGAAGGAGGATCAACCTTGAGGTTGATTCTGAAGAATGATCAACACGAGAGTTGATCTGTGAAGAAGAATCAACACGAGGTTTGATTTTTAAGGAAGGATCATCATGAGGGTCGATTCTTTGAAAACAAATGATTTTAAATCGATTTTTGAAAAGGAAAATCAACGCGCTGGTTGATTTTGAAAAAGATTGGATCAAAATTTTGAACTTTTGGTGATCATGATGAAGATTTTGCAAAAATTTTCCGCTTTTTATGATTTTGAAAAACCCCCATAGGTAATATCATTTCTCTCATTGAGTATTGCCGGGATTGTCCCTCATTCTGAAAAGAATAGGAATCTGATGGGAAAAGAATATTTTGAAGTGTAAATGAAATTTATAAAGATGCCCCAATATGGTGAAAGAAATAAGAATTGAACCTTAAAGATAAGAAGGAAATTGGCATTTCATTTATAAGCAAAAAAAGAGCTGAAATATTTACAAGTATTTTTGACCACAAGGTCGCAAAAGACTCAGGATGACTTGCCCTTACAGGATGGTTGGTAAAGAAAGTGGAGGATAGCAGAAAAGACTCTAGCATTGTCAGTTTTTTGAATGATCAGGGAAAGGCTTGGTCAGGACGGCGGGTTGCTCTTTGTCTTCATCCTCTATCAAAAGATGTTTATCGATGCAGTCCTGGATGATATTTTTCAGAACGAAGCAGTGCTCTGTGTCATGCCCCACTATTTGGTGAAACTTGCAGAACTGTTCTATGAATTTGCCCAAGATTACTAGAGGATCAACAGCTTTTGGCAGACGAATCATATTCTTTGTGAGCATATATTCCAGAACCTCCTCGAGTGTCTGCTCCAAAGGCGTGAATTCGCGGTCAGGACTCCAGTCCTTGCGTTTTGGTTTTTCTTGATCCTTTTCCCACTGCTGAGAATTGGGTTGGGAAGGCTTATTGTTGTTGAAAGACCTCCCTTTTTGACCTCTGAATCCTTCTGAATTGTTGACATGATCATCCTTGTTACCCTTGTCGTCGGATGAGGAACTAGCAGAAAGAGTAAAATGGGCTTTCTTCTTTGCATCTTGATTTCCCCTTGCCAGGGTGATACCGTCATAGACTCCATTATCTATTCTCATCTCGAGTGTGATCATCGCAAAAAATTTTCCTCTCGTAACATTCTCTCTCTTCCTTCTCTTTTCCTTTCCTATGTCTTATTTTCCTCCTTTTTGAAGAGAGAAAAGATGAAAGAACAGAAAGAAAGAGAGAAGAGAAAAGAAAGAAGAGAAGAGAAGAGGAACTTTTTTGCGGGTCTCACTTGACCTTGATTTAAAAAAATATATATATATTTGAAATAACTCACCTCCGTTTTTGAAATATTTGCGAGAAAACTGGGAGACGGGATCCGCTCGTCGGTACGAGGTTCGACTGTTCCTGGCGCCTTTACCAGGGGTAATCGAACCAAGGGTCGAATTAATGCCTTTTGCTTTGCTAAGAAATTATCTAAGTATTTATCCTAAGTCTAAAATGCACAATGAATCATGCTTGTGCAAATGCAAAGATGTATGCTCTTTTTAAAAATATTTTGAAGAATTTCCAAGTGAATCAGATAAAGTGAAGAAATGTTCTCTAACTTAGAACTTAAGATTAAAGTTCTAAGTTTTTAGAATAATCAAGAGCTCGGGAAAATAAATCTGGATTTTGGAAAGTGATTTTGAAGTTTTGAGATAAAAGGAATGTTTCAAAGTCATAAATGGAATTTGAAAAAAAAAGGAAGGATAAAATTTTGGGAAATTTGGATAAAATTGTAAAATGGAATTGATTTAAAAGTTAGAACTTCAAGATGAAGTCCGAATCCACGATCTGGATTCTGAATAAGGTTCAAAGTTTGAATTTTTGAATCTAGGATCTGAAATGAGAGTTTGATTTGAAATCTGGAATGAAATGGAATTGGTGTTGGAATTAAAGTGGGATTTGGATTTTTGAAGGGAAATGGATTCAAGATTTGGAATCCAAAATGGTATTTGGATCTGAAATCTGAGACCCAAGATAGGGTTGGACTCTGGATCCTAAGATGGAATTGGACCTGAAGCCTGAGATCCAAAGTAGAATTGGATTCTGGATCCTAGAATAGAATTTGGATCTGTAATCTAAGATCCAAAGTGGAATGAGGATCTGGATCCTAAATGGAACTTGGATTCGAATCTGAGATCCAATGGTAGAATGAGGATCTGGATCCTAAGAGAAATTTGGATCTATGATTGAAGATCTAAAGTGGAATGAGGATCTGGATCCTAAATGGAACTTGGATCCGAATCTGAGATCCAATGGTAGAATGAGGATCTGGATCCTAAGAGAAATTTGGATCTATGATTGAAGATCCAAAAGTGGAATAAGGATTTGGATCCTAAGAGAAATTTGGATCTATGATTGGAGATCCAAAGTGGAATAAGGATTTGGATCCTAAATGGAATTTGGATCTGTAATCTGAGATCCAAAGTAGAGTGGAATTCTGGATCCTAGAATGGATTGGATCCAAGACTTGGAATCCAAGATGAAAGGTGGATCTGAAGTCTAAGATCCGAAGTGGAATTGAATTTATATTTGGAAATCTGGATCCAAGTTGAGATTTAACTTTGGATTTAGGCTTTTGAAAGTCCAACTGGGACTTTTGAATTATGGATCTGGGTTTTGAAAAACCCAGATTAATTTTAAGAAAGGTCAAACTTTTGAGAATCAATCTCAAACTGTGGTTTTGAATAGATAAGAAGATGCACTTTTGAGAAATGAGTTAAGAACTTCAAAGTTTAAATGGAACTTTGAAATTGAGTTTTTGAATTGAATTGGATTCTTGAAATTTCAAAATTGATTTTGAGAATTTAAACTATAAATGAATTTCAAAGTCAAATTTGGACTTTGAATTTGAAGCTTTGAATTTGGAATGAATCAAGAATATAAAGATTGAATTTTGAATTTTCAAAGTCAAATTGGACTTTGAACTTAGAATTTAAATCTTTGAAGTAAGATAGAAGAATGAATTAAACTATAGATTGAAGAAAGATATTTGAGATCACTTGGATTTTTGAGAGAAAATTTTGAAAATATGATGCAATTCTACCCTATATGATGAATGAATTTGAATAAGTTTGAATTTGGAACTTGAAAAACTATTTCATTCTTTAAATGAATTAAAATAAGATTGAAAATATAATACATCCTTGACTATGGTCATTGAATGTATTATATGATAATATGTATTTAAATTCAAAAGAAGAATAAAATACATTTTAGTGCTTTTAAAGAATTTAAAATGAAATTAACTCTCAATATACCCTGACTATGGCCATTGGTATATGTTTTGAGTTAATCCTAAGTTAAATTCTGATAAAAGAAAGAAAATATTTTGAGAAAATATGATGAATTTTGAAAGTGGATCCAGTGTGGATCCAGTGTTATTTTGTAAAAGATGAGAATTCTAAGTTTTGTTCACACCCCGACTATGGCCGTTGGTGTAAATCGTCAACTTAGAATTAACTTACCTCTTACGAAATGATGCACGTGCCATTCGTGTTTCACCATTGTGGGGATTTTGAGAAATAAAGGAAAAATGCATGGAATAAACAATTCATGGTATTCTATAATGCTCATTCATTCTACCTAAAGCAAGGAATGTAAACTCTCATTAAAGTCTAGCTATTACAACTCATAGAATCAATTTTACAACTCCAAATGACAATTTTATCCACCTATTTCCTGCAAAGCAAATAGGTTAGTAAAAGAGAAGAAAGATCACATCAAATGATGAAAAGATATGTATGAAAAAAAAAAAAAAGGATTGAAAAAGATATCTATATACTTACGTACATGTATATACATACATGTATAGGTATATTCACGTAAATGTATATGTCTATGTATAGGCATATATACATATATATAGGGATATATTCAATGGGGAGATGTGCTGAGGTGTGGGGGAAGTGATATTACTGAGGCTGCAACAGGATTTGGGTACTGCTACAAAGTTGTTTGCAGCAGGATTACCTAATTTGGGTAATGGTGTGGTAGATAGCCACAAGGTGGCTATGGACAAGATGGTGCTGATGACAGATTTTCTGCCAAACAATGGCAGCAAGGTAGGTACTGTGGTGAATAGATATGATGGACATTTTCTGTTGTAGATTTATACAACAGACTGCTCAAAATGCGAAGGTAAAGAGAGGAAGGGCCATAGCAGTGATTGTCACTACCATGAGTGTTAAAACGAAAATCACTGTCAACACTGTTTATAGCCTATGGAGGATTTGGTGTTATGGATTTTGAAAGTTAAAAGAAAAGGTTGAACCCCAAGTGTAGGTGACTGGTGCTAATATGCTGCTACAGATGCACGAATAATAGATGAAAGAGGTGTATTTACAGGGGGGGTAAAGAGAAAGGGGAGTGGATGCTGAATATGGTAATGAAGTCACTGTATTTGGGTGACCTTAAAGGTAATAAGTAAATGGGTTGGGATGCTGGAGATATGACATGTAAAGAAGTTGGAATGTACAAACCTCCTAAATTAATAACAAAAAAAATGTCAAAATTCAGTGGAAGGGAAATGAAGCCTGATGAGCTCCTAAAAAGATATTGTATCATGGCGCTAACCATTGGCATAAAGTATTTACTTCAGGCTGTGCAAAACGCAACTGAGGCTAACTTCATTGCCACCATGTTGTAATATTTCAGACCAATTCATACGTATGCAATAGCCACATTTGATTTTCTACTTCATAAACACCCTTGTTATCCTGGCATTACAATGGGATTCTTGTTTTACAGGCAGCAGTAAACATGGATTACTTGTAAGATCAACTAATGGCACTACGTTGTCTTATGATCGAAGGACCCATTCTCTGAATTAGATGATTTTAACCAGAATTTTAATAAACCTATGGACGACCTCTTGAAACACTTACTTTTGACCTCCACAAAAGGCTTGATCATCAAAGAAAACCCAAACATACCCAGCATCGTTACCATTACAGGTAATCCTATGATTGCTACAGTGATTGCCGACCATATTGGATTTCACATTGTTAAAGGAATACTGGAATCCACCTATGCGACCGCCCCAAAAGCCTTCAGCATTAACTCAGATAATCAATATGACACGAGTGTCTCGACACTCTTCTTCCCAACAGACTCGGCATCTCACCCAGAATCTATTTTAACCATCTCAATTTGATTCAAGGAAAATTTAACAGAGATTTTAAATTTGTTTGACACCCTATAAACATCCTCTCCACGAATCAAAAGTTTACACAGAGAAATGACCGGATATACAAAACCACGAATTCAATATATACATCATACACATGTAACAAGACACATGGAACGACATACATAACTGCCATATCCATCGAATCAAGTAAACTAAAATGTGCAATAACATAACATTTGAAGAAAGAGTTGTAGAGATATAACAGGGTGTACATCATGATGCTTATGATACATGAATCAATTGAGAAGAAGAGGGTAAACGATGCATCTAAATTTCTACTTGCAATAATCTAACCCAAAGAAAGAAAGAAGAGCACATGATGATCTTGGTTAGCAAAGGAGGTAAGTATGATTTCCAGAAACCCAGGTGCAGAAGAAACAATTTGTATAGATGCGCCTTAACTCAAATAAATAACTCTCTAAAGTGAGAGAACTTAAGAGAAGATTAAAAATTATACATACTGGGAACCGGGATATGCAGATTATTTTTGATATGATGCGCGTGAATCACTGTTGGCTATATGCCATATTGATGTCACGGTATCACTCTAATGGGGTCATGACCAAGAGATTTTAAGAGAAAATTAGAAACAGCAGAGGAGAGGGAAAGTAAGAGAAGGTAAGGAGAAACGATAAACAAAAAAAAAAGAAGAAGCTTAAATCGAGTTGAAATATGTGAATGACAAATCGTGCTAAAAGGAAATCAGAAGTGAAAATGGAAGATGTGTATATGCTACAGCGAACCAGAATCCCCAACGAACAGAGGTACATATTTACAACTCTGTACAAGGAAGCCAGCAAAAAGCTTAATCGTGAAGCTTAATGTAATATGCATTCATGACAAAAACAAAAAAAGAAGGATAAAATCCAGATCAAAATCAGAAACCTGGATGAGAAAACAAAAAAAGAAACTGAAGAAAAAAAGATATGACCCAGAAGAAATCCTCAACAGAAGAGAAAAAAAAAATCGAGATAAACAATAACGAAAGAGAAGAAAAAGAAAATAAACAAAAAAATGAGAAATCAAGCCTTACGATAAAGGTTAGGATATAAACATAATTAAAAGGGGGAATTAAACTATGAACAAATCATAAGGAAAATTGAATTAAAAAGGGGGGAGTAATCCAAATATGAGCCATAACCCAGACAAAATAAAAAAAAATGGAGAAAAGCAGATGTGGGATCGTGATCATCTCGTTTCGCTATTGCACAGGGAAATAGATTGGTTTATTAGAGACCAATCGATATTTCTATGGTGCTCACCATGGGGAAAATATATATAATATGGACGTCTAAAGAGAATCAAAAAAAAAAAGAGAGAGAAGAGGTGAGATTCTTACCTTCTTACTGCAGAGGAGAAGAGCTTCAGAAAAGGGAAGGGCAAGCGAGAAGGGGGATGGATGATCCGAATAACGGAGGATGGATCCTTCAGAAGAACAATCGATCAATCGATTTTCAGAGAAGCTTCGACGATGATGGGTTTAATGGATGCCAGAGAAGGAAAAACGGATCTTCAATGCCTTGTTACTTCAAAGGAGATGGATGGAAAAGGGAACCCGATGATTGATGAAGTTGCCGCCCTGAAGAAGATGGGGTGCCTCTTCTTAAAGAGGGCCCAGTTGATTCGAGAGTGAAGACTGTTTCGGATTGAAGGTTGAGAAGAGAGGAGGCTGTTGGAAGATCAACGGTGGTAAATTAGGAGAGAGCATGCGCGGGAGGATTCCATTGTAGATTTCCTCATTTTCCAATAAGAGGACTCCTTTTAAGAGATTTTTGTAAAAAAATGTTTGGGGAATGAGTTTTTTGGCAAAAAGGCTTAAGAATCCTTCGTTTTTCTTGTAATTTTTCCCAGTTTTTTTGGTCTTTGGTTTATTTTTCAATTTTTTGTATTTTTATAATAAAATCCTAAAGCTTTGTGAGAAAACGAAGGTTAAAACTAATTTAATTTTTTTGTGTTTTTGCAAAAATATTTACCAAAGGGAATTTTTTCTGAGAAAAAGCTTATTTTGAGAAAATTTCTTCAGAAAATGGGTTTGTGTCCGAATTTTTGAGAAATATTCGAGGTTTACAACTTCGAACTGAGAAATATAGGGCCAAGGATCCAACAGAGTGTCGGATGAGCCGCCCGAGCCTTTCAAAATTCATTTTTTTTTTGTATTTTGTGATTTTGTTTTGGAAATCGGATGGTGGGGCTCATATTTGGATTTAAAATACTGAGTTCAGGCCCGAAGTTGAATTTGAAATGTGGAATTTAATCCAGAGATCTGAAGAAAGACTGAAATTTAGCTTTGGTTTTCTCAGAAAATGGAGTCAGGGGCAAAAAGGGTCATTTTTGCAAATCTTTGAAAAATTTGGGGTGTTCACAGATGCCCCTCTTTGCTACTAAGCCGGTTGAGAGCCGAGCTTAGTGGCAAAGACAACACTCCAAATTTTGAAAATGCCCCAGTCAGCAGGTCTGAACTGGGTGTGGAAGAATTATTTTGAAAATATGGTTTTTCAGGCTTGAAACCTTACCCTGAATGGTTTTGGGGGAGACAAAATCCTCGAAGATGATATGATTGAGTAGAAAATGAGGAAATCGTGATGGGACTTTAGATGGAAATTCTGAAATGGTGGGAAAATGAAAATTTTGATCAGGTCTCATGGATGAGACAAGATATTCTTTTTGGAATGATTCAGGTTTAGCCCTTAACCTGGATGGGACGAAGATATATCAAAAATGAATTTAGAAATGAGGAAAGGAATATATGAGGACCTTGATGGGACATTTTGGAAAATGTCTTGTGAAATGAAGCTCAAGTAGGATCATATCCTGGGTGGATGTACAAAGCATGGATTCCTAGATGGGAAGAGCCATGATGGGATTGGAAGAAATCATCTCGTTAAAACGAGGAATTCTGCAGGAACAAGACTCAGGTTTAACCCAAACCTGTAAGGAAGATACCTCGCAAAGCGAGGTTCCGGTTTAATTTTAACTTGGATAGGAAATCTACCATACGGGTTTCTCAAAAATGGAGAAAGCACTATGGGACCTTCGGAATTTGGACGAACAAATCCGAGAGGGGTTTTGGCGAAAGGAGGAAATATAGAGCCCCTAAAGCTTTGAAAAAGGAATGATTCTGGGTGTCTCATTTGCTGAGACTGAAATAGCTTTTTGAAATCAAATGGCCTCTCACAGAAAATTCAGGTTTTGACCCTTAACCTGAGTGGGAACACCATACGGAATCCTTGACTGAAGAAACCGTGATGGGACAGGAAGAGATACTTCAACTGGATGAGGCAACTCTTCTGGAAGATATAGACAACGCTAGGTTGCATCAAAATGGATATTGAATGTTTATTTTATTTTTGGAATAGCTAGAAAATTTTGCCAATAGGATAAAATTATAGCTGATTCAAATGCTTGGAAATGTGCATGTATGTGCGAAGATATTTCCTCTTTTACCTAGAGTATTTCCTTCAATGAGGTTAACTCTTCATTTGTAAGAGTCAAATTCAAATTTTAGCATTGATGATTTTCTTCAAGGAAGCTGTCCATTTCCCTGATATGAGAATAAAAGAAATATTCTTAATTTCATAAAAGCAGAAAATGAAGAAATATTGATAAAAGAATTTTGCATGAGAAAAGATGACTTCCGACAACTTTGGCAGTTTGATATCCGGGTGTTTTCCCACGATGATCTTTTGCACTCTTTTTGAGTCACTGGGCTTTCTCGGTTTTTCACATCATCCTTCATTTGGATGGGTCCTGACTCTTCTCTCTTTTTCAGGGAAGGGTACGTCACAAACTCCTTCATCTTGGAGATGTTCCGATCCTTCTTTTCTCTCAGGGATTCTATATGATATTAGCTCAAAAAGCTCTGAAATCAAATATCTTTTAGGGTTTGTCGGTAGGTTCATCGCATCTGCCTTCATCTCGACAGTGATCCGAACTTTCCCTGGAAGGATCCGTCACAAACTCCGTCATCTTGGAGATGTTTCAAATCTTCTTTGGCCCCGGGGATCTACTCGCTTAATTCGCCTTCATCTTGACGACAATTGAGAGGTCCCTTTTGCGGATATTTGATTGCAACTTTTTAAACGAAAATGAGAAGATATGGGTTTGAGTGGATTCTTTTTATGGCTCGGGATATTTCCACTGCCTGATTGCCAAAAAGTCATTTTTTTTAAAACATGCGTCATAACCAAGATCAATATCAATTCGCTTCTGGCTTTTCAATATCATTGAAGATTTCTTTCATTGATCATATCGAGGACATTTCTTACATCCTTTTGGTTGATCAACAAGAAAAGATTTTGAATTTTTACCTCTTTTTCGCAAAAAAGTTTCAACTTTTCGGAAGGAAATACTGGAGGTAATCTGAGGAAATTCTCTTTGTACAGTAAGAACATTTAGAATCAACAAATGTTTTTAGCAAATTGGCAAAGTTTTCACGAATTCTTTGTGAAATAATTACTCAATATAGATTTTGATGAGACCTTGAGTTGCAATCTCTTGATTTTGGAAATACATGACCAGCAAAAGCTGGAACCTTTGAAATACATGACTAGCAGAAGCTGGAACGTTTGAAATACATGACCAGCCGAAAGCTGAAACCTTTTGAAATACATGACAAATAGACGTTGAGATCTTTTGAAATACCTGTCCAGCGAAAGCGGGAACCTTTGAAATACGTGACCAGCGAGGAGCTGGAACCTTTTGAAATACGTGACCAACGAGGAGCTGAAACCTTTTGAAATACGTGACCAACGAGGAGCTGGAACCTTTTGAAATACGTGACCAGCGAGGAGCTGGAACCTTTTGAAATACTTGACCAGCGAGGAGCTGGAACCTTTTGAAATACTTGACCAGCGAGGAGCTGGAACGTTTTTAAATACTTGACCAGCGAGGAGCTGAAACCTTTTGAAATACTTGACCAGTAAGACCGGAACGTTTAAAATACATGACCAGCAATAATGCTGGAACATTTTGGAAATACGTGACCAACGAGTGTTGGATCTTTTGGGAAATACACGAATGGTTATGAAAAACTGGGTTTTAATAAAAAGGATTGAGAATGATCGAAATTGGGAGATTATAACCCAAGGGTTGAGAAAATAGTGAATTTTTGAAAAATAGAGGTTGGAGAATTGATAATCTAGAGAGATTTGAAGATTAGGAATGACATATTTGAGAGATTTAAACCCGAAGGTTTTGGAGATGATAGAATGGAGGAATCGCACCCTGAGGGTTTGTTTTATGGAAAAGAGGTTGATTTGGGAGCTCAAAAATTGTGAGCTGGGACTTTTTGAAATATATGACCAGCGAGAGCTGGGTCTTTTGAAAATACACGACCAAAAGCTGAGTTCTTTTTTTGGGAATACATGACCAGCAAAGCTGGAACGTTTGAAATGCGTGACCAGCGAAAAGCTAGGACGTTTGAAATACCTGACCAGCAAAAAACTGGAACGTTTGAAATACATGACCAACGAGTGTTGGATCTTTTTTGGAAATTACTTGACTAGCAAGAGCTGGAACGTTTGAAATACATGACCAGCGGCAAGCTGGAACGTTTGAAATACATGCCCAACGAGTGTTGGATCTTTTTGAAATACCTGACCAGCAAAAGCTGGGACGTTTGAAATACCCGACCAGCGAGAAGCTGGAACTTTTGAAATACATAACCAACGAGTGTTGGGTCTGACCAGCAAAAAGCTGGAACGATTGAAATACCTGACCAGCAAGAAGCTGGAACGTTTGAAATACATGCCCAACGAGTGTTGGATCTTTTGAAATACATGACCAGCAAAAGTTGGGACGTTTGAAATACCTGACCAACGAGAAGCTGGAACGTTTGAAATACATGACCGACGAGTGTTGGATCCTTTGGAAATACCTGACCAGCAAAAGCTGGAACGTTTGAAATACCTGACCAGCGAGAAGCTGGAACGTTTGAAATACATGCCCAACGAGTGTTGGATCTTTTGAAATACCTGACCAGCAATGGCTGGGACGTTTGAAATACCCGACCAGCAAGAAGCTGAAATGTTTGAAATACATGCCCAACGAGTGTTGGATCTTTTGAAATACCTGACCAGCAATGGCTGGGACGTTTGAAATACCCGACCAGCGAGAAGCTGGAACGTTTGAAATATATGACCAACAGGTGTTGGATCTTTTTGGAAAATACCTGACCAGTAAAAACCGGGACGTTTGAAATACCTGACCAGTAGAACTGGGACGTTTGAAATACATCAGCTTTTGGGAGTTTTTAAATCAGAAATTGAATTTTGTAGAAGAAAAGGATTTTGATCAAAAGATTAAATGTAGAAAGTTATTGGTGCGAGGATTGGATACTCCAAATGAGCCCAATATATGATTGGATATTTTGGAAAATACCCTAGTGCGAGGACCGAGTTGTAAAGATGAGCTAAACAAAGTGAATTTTTGAGAAAATAAAGATTTCTTTGGTAAGAATTAATGGACCATCATAGTTTATTTATATGTGGCCGACTTTCAGGATTTTGTCCCCTTGTCCAGAACGGGGGAAATAATAAAAAGAATACCTCATTGAAAGGAGGCATCAGGTTTATCCCTTATCCTTAAGGGGTAAATTTTAAAGATAAGGGTATATGAAAAATTTAGTAAGATTGACGAAAAATTTGTTTAAGACTTGACATAAGTGATCAATAGCTTGAAGAACATTTGCTCAAATCAAAAAGTAAATCAAATGAAATAAAGATTATAAGATCAAAATGGGAATTAACAAAATTCGAGAAAAAGAGCTTTTGTCTAATCCTGCCTGCATATGATGAAAGAAGATGATTATAGATTAAAATAAAATGCCCCAGTATCATGGAGAAGAATGTAAGAATCGATAGAAGATCTTTATTTTATTGAAATGGCTCTTTTGAAGAGTACAAAGGCTTTAAAATGAACATTTCAGGTGTAAAACTTCTTCAGATGCAGAGCATTGATGGGATCTGGCATTTTCACTCCATCTGCGTTGATTAGACGATACGAATTGCGAGGAAGTGCTTCCTTAACCACATAAGGGCCTTCCCAATTGGGTGACCACTTGCCCCGTGGTCGATGCTTGAGATGAGTTGTCGATCTGAGCACCAAATCGTTAACTCGAAATTTTCTCTCAATGACAGACTTGGCAAAATGTCGAGCTATCCTCTGCCGATAAGCTTGAGCGTGCTCTGCTGCTCTGAGCCTCTTTTCATCCAGTAAATCTAGCTGCACCAATCTCTGTTGTCGATACTGATCAAGTGGCAATTCTATGAGAGAAGCGAATTTGAGAGCGGGCTTTTGGACATGGAGAGGCAATACTACTTCAGTTCCGTAAACAAGTTCTGAAGGAGTGGCATTAGTCGGAGTCCGAATGGTGGTCCGATATGCCCAAAGCGCGTCATGAATCTTTTCATGCCAATCTCGACCTGTCTTCACAGTCCTTTCCAAAATACGAATCAAGATCTTATTGGTAGCCTCTGCTTGGCCGTTCCCTTGAGGATAATAGGGAGCTGAGAAATGATGGGAAACTCTGAATTTAGAACAGAAGGTTTTCATCCTCTCATTTTTAAAGTGAGTTCCATTGTCTGAAACAATGTCATGTGGTATGCCGAAGCGGCAAAGAATGTTCTTGTGAATGAAAGAAACCACATGGCGGCCTTCTACTGTGCGTAGAGTAACAACTTCAACCCATTTTGTGAAGTACTCTGTCGCAGCAAGAAAGTATTTGTGGCCGTTGGAAGCAGAAGGGGTAATTGGGCCGACGACGTCAAAAGCCCACATAGAAAATGGCCAAGGAGAAACAACTGATTGTAGATATATGGCCGGAGCATGAATGTAAGGCGCGTGCAATTGGCACTTGATGCACTTTCGCACAAATCGATGGCAGTCCTGCTGCATGGTGTTCCAATAGTACCCTGCTCGAACGATCTGTTTGACGAGAGTTTGATAGCCGACATGACCACCACAAATCCCTTCATGTGCCTCTTGGATGACTTCCATAGCTTCTTCTTTGTCTAAGCACCTGGCATATTCAGAACTGAACCCACAACGGTAAAGGACATTGGCAAGAATGAAATAACGGGTAGACATACGCTGAATCGCGCGTTGCTCCCTTTTTGGCATCTCTGGTGGAAATTCACCAGTCTCAATAAAATTTTTGATGCTTTGGTACCAAGGCTTCTCCTTCTGATTGACCTGGTTTACTTGCACATTTGAATCGAACGCGGGGTGTTCAAGTCTGCCAACTTTTTAAAGAACGACATGATTCACCACTTTTGAAGGATAGAATGGATCCCAAGCTGGCTAAGCCATCAGCTATTTGATTATGCTCTCTTCTGATATGACTGAGCTGAAATTCTTCGAAGCTGTCCACAAGAGCGAGGACAATCTTCTGATACGGAATCAATTTGGAATCTTTCACTTGCCATTCAGTGTTAACTTGACTGACAACAAGTAGGGAATCACCAAAGGCATGTACTCTTTTGACATTGAAACTTTGCAGAATTTTGAGGCCTTGTATTAAAGCTTCATACTCGGCCATATTATGAGTGCATTGGAAACCAAGCTTGAGGGAAAAAGGGATCATTTCTTTTTCTGGAGTGATTAGCAAGACTCCAATCCCGATGCCAGACATATTTTTAGAGCCATCGAAGAACATATTCCAAACTGGGGGTTGTTGGATATTATAGATGTGCTCATCAGGAAAATCATCCTCTGCTTTAATTTCGTCAGTCAGGGGGAAATCCGCCAACTGATCCGCGATCGCTTGTCCTTTAATCGACTTTTGAGAGACATACTCTAAGTCATATTGCATTAGAAGGACTTGCCACTTTGCAATCCGTCCAGTGAGAAATGGTTGTTCCAAAATGTATCTGAGAGGATTAAGCTTTGATAAGAACTTAATTTCAAAAGCCAACAAGTAATGTCTTAACTTTTGGCACATCCAAACTAGAGCCAGACAAGTTTTCTCCATCTGAGAATACTTCTTTTCATAATCAATGAATGTTTTGCTCACGTAGTAGATGGCGTGCTCTATCAGGCTGCCTTCTTCATACTGAGCGAGGAATCCACCACAGGCATTCTGATTGACTGAAATATATAGCAAGAGAGGCTTTCCCAGCTTAGGCGGCTTCAAAACTGGTGGATTAAGGAGATACTGCTTGATGCGCTCAAACGAGAGCTGACATTCCGATCCCCATTCAAATTTAACTCATTTTCTCAGCAAATGGTTGAAAGGCTCGCATCTCATGGACAAATTGGAGATGAATCTGCGAATAGACTGAATACGCCCTTGAAGGCTTCGCAGTTCCCTGAGATTAGTTGGAGGCGGCATATCAATAATGGCTTTTGCCTTAGCCGGATCCACTTCGATTCCTTTCTTGCTGATGATGAATCCAAGTAATTTGCCAGACTCAACTCCAAAAACACATTTTTGAGGGTTAAGTCTCAACTTGTAAAGAATAAGTCTTTCAAAACTTGACTAAGAGCATCGAGGTGATCCTCTTCTTCTTTAGACTTAACCAAAATGTCATCCACATACGCATCCATATTCTTGTGCATTTGATCGTGGAAAATAACAGTCATCGCCCTTTGATAAGTTGCCCCAGCATTTTTGAGCCCAAATGGCATGACTGTATAGCAGAAGGTTCCCCAAGGGGTAGTAAATGAGGTCTTCGACTGATCACGAACGGCCAACTTGATCTGATTATAACCTGAATATCCGTCCATGAAAGAAAACATGGCATGACCTGCTGTGCTATCGATCAACAGGTCAATATTGGGAAGCGGATAATCATCTTTCGGAGTAGCCTTATTGAGATCCCTGAAATCAATGCAAATCCGAACTTTTCCGTTCTTTTTAGGGACTGCTACGATATTTGTCAACCAATCTGGGTAATCAATGGCTCGGATAAAGCCTGCTTTTAGCAAATCTTCAAGTCCTTCCTTGACTTGCTGCTCAATTCGAGGGTCTAGTTTCCTCAGTTTCTGCTTGATTGGTCTGGCTTCTGGTTTCAACTTGAGTCGATGCTCAACCAGCTTGATATCCAATCCTAGCATATCTTCGTAAGTCCAGGCGAATACTTCCTGATGCTTTTTGAGGAATTAGATGAGTCTAGCTTTTTCAATTTCGCTTAGACTCGACCCGATTTTGAGAATTTTCGGATCATCTTCTGACCCAATGTTGATATCCTCCGTTGGATCTTGAACCAAGGCTGAGGGTTCATCCTGCTTCTGAATGTGAGCAAATTCTGGCAGATCCTGAATAGTGGAATCAAATTCAGCTGGCTCTTCAGTCTGCTTTGTTGCCTGACTGACCTCTGCTCTGTCTTTCATCTCAGAGAACCTTGCCAATTTCAGATATTTGGGATTGATAACGAATCTTGTCATTGATTCAGGAGTTAATGGTCCTGAAAATGCAAGAAAGGTTTTATTTAAGAGAAAGTACGAACCAAATCAATTTTTTTTTTGTATAAGTAAAGAACAATGACATAGACAAAATATAAGAAGAAATGATAGATGCTCAAAATGTGAAAAGAAAATTGATCTTTCATTGATTGGAAATGAAGTATTTACAAGACATTGACAAAAGATGGGATCGTGTTGTCCCTACAAGTTGCAACAAAAGATAAGAAAAGAAAGCATGAAAACTAAGGCATCATCTCTTTATTGGCTTCCTCTGACAAAAATGGTCTTCTTGCTGGAATCCTGGTCGGTGAACCCCAACCCTGAACTGTCTGCATGCCGAACTGGAATGATGGGCTCTATCATGCCGTCTTCATCTTTCCCCATGCCTCGGAATGGCTGGTATCCATGTTTTATCAGCAAATCAAATCCCTTTCTGGCTTTGGAGAACTGAGGAAATAAGGGATGATCTTTGAAGGAAGTGTAATTGATGCATCCTCCTAGCTTGAAAAAACAAGGTCCTTGCCATTGGACCGTGGCTGCAACGTTTTCCTCTTCCATGACATCTTTTAACTTTAGCATCTCCAGGCTATCACTAAGATTGATCTCATCTGCCTCTCGGATGCTGGGGATATCTGCCGTAAATGTTGGACGAGGGATCATAGGTTGTGGCAGCTTTTTTTCGGGATCTTCGCCCAAGACAGTGGTAATCATTCCGCCCTTAGACCATTTTATGCATTGGTGGAGGGTCGATGGGACTGCATTGGCGTTGTGGATCCATGTTCGTCCTATTAACAAATTGTAAGTTGGCGGCACATTGACGACATGAAATAACACTGTATGCACTGAGTAGTTAATAAAAATTTCCAGGAAGATCTTGCCCTTGGCAGTCTGCCCGTGATTGTCAAAACCGTAAATGGTGATGGGGTCTGGCACGTACTCTTCTTCTTTTAATCCCAGGGCCTTTGCTGTCATTTCTAGGCAAATGTTCAAACTGCTGCCCCCATCAACAAGAACATGTGGGACAGTCATGCCCCTGGTTCTGACCACGATATAAAGCGCATTGTTGTGGAATGAATGAGGCTTAGGCAAATCCTCATCAGAGAAGGTGATAGGCGCATTAGTCATTGCTTGATTTACTATTTGCGCCATATCTTCGGGCGTGGTGCCTGGCTTCACCTTGATCTTTCATAACAGATCATCCAACTTTTCCTGATGCTTGGGAGAATCATGAGTTAATTCAAAGATGGAAATGTTGGAGAGTGCCGTAATGGGCTTCTGGAAATCATCAGCCTGTTCCTCTGCTGATTTAGAGGTTTCTGCCTTTTCTGCGCAGGCTTCTTTCTTAAGAAAGCTCTTGGGGAAGATTTGGATCCTTTCATTCTTGACTGGCACACTAGCTTGGTCAAGAAGCGAGAAGATATCTATTTTCTGATACACAGGCTGATCCTGATGTAGAACCATTACCTGATGCTGGAGTTTTAGCTCTTCACTAGAGCATGGGTGGATATGAGTCTGGGGAAGGAAAGGGTGTTCGGAGATGGTTGATGCTGAGTGCTTCGGGAATGGAGCAGACAATATTTCCATTTTGCCTTCCTCTTCATCTTCTACGAGGATGCTTTTGTCGATACAGTCTTGGACCAAATGCTTCAAGACAAAGCAGTGTTCTGTATCATGCCCCATAGCTCTATGGAATTTGCAATATTGCTCTCTGTACTTCCCCATGAATACCGGAGGATCTGCAATTTTGGGTAATTTCACCATCCCGTGGGACAACAGGTATTCCAGCATTTTCTCCAGAGGCTGGTCCAAAGGAGTGAATTTCCTATCCTTACTCCAATTGATGTGTTTTGGTTTTTCTTGAAAGTCCCCTTTTTGTTGAGGACCGGTTGGGAGAGATTTGTCATTGCTTTTGAAGAATTTGCCCTTTCTTCCCCTGTTCTGCTCAGGTTTCGACCCGCTGCCACTGTCATTCCTGCTGCTGCTGCCCTGATGGTCTTCGGGGATATCAGCTGAGTAGGTAAAATGGGCCTTCTTCTTCGGGTCCAAGATGTTCTTTGCTGAAGAGACACCTTCGTACATCCCATTTTCTACCCCCATTTCGAGCCAGTCTGCTCGCTCGGTTAATTCGATGAAGGATTTGGAGGGATATGGGAAGAGGAGGCTTTTCAGGGGTTGACAGAAATTGTTGAGGATGACCTGGAGGGCATGCTCCTCAGAAATGGGATTTCTCATTTTATTGCAAATGCTCCTCCACTTATGGATAAAATCCCTGGCCTTTTCATGGGGCTCTTGCTTGAGGTTGTACAAGTGGTTTAGGGTAGGTAGGGCTTCCATGTTGAACAGAAAGCGCTCAACAAACATATTAACAACTTTATCAAAATCCCTCAATTCGATGGGATTAACATGTTCGGCGTACCACTTGGCCGCTATCCCGTCCAAGCTGCGGGGAAAACAGAGAAAAAGGGTGCGGTTATCCTCACTGAACCGGGCACATTCTACGAAGAACATTGCCAAATAGGCTTTTGGATCGCCGGTTCCGTCGAACTTAATGAACTTCCGGGGGAGGTTCTCCAGATCCTTGTCCCCTTCTAAACCGAGATAGAAATCCTGCCTGGTGTATGACCTCTTTCCTTTGTCACGGATTTGCAGGTCTTTGACTATCTTGGTCAGTGCCTGGATCGAGTCCTCTGCAGGGGCCCCATATTTGGGCTTGTTCACTGACACTGGCTCTTCCACTGGCCTCTTGGACTGCCGCAGGTGTTTTGGGATGTAGATTAACTGCTCTTCTTCTTCAGAGACTTCTCCTGTTGACCCGGAATCCTCGGAAGTACTGTCACGCTGCTTTTTCTGCTTGCTGATCTTGACTGCCTTTTTTATGGGCTTTTTCTTAGCTTTGCTCTTAGAAGCTGCCTTCTTGGGAGCAGCTTTGGCCTGCTCAGCCATCATCTTAGTCATCATTTTTTGAAAGATCCGATACATGGCCGGATCAACGTCGCTTTCATCTCCGGAGTTATTTTTCTTAGATAATCTAGGAGAATTCATCTCCTCTGACTCGCTGTCGCTGTGCTATTGAGCAGCCCTTTTGTCAGCCCTTGTCTGGACCATTTTTCAGATGCCTAAGCTTCCTGCAGAATATGAGAATGATTAGAGTATGGAGAAGCCCTTTTGAAAATCACAATTTTTTTGAGAAAAAGCAAGAAATGAGGGGATTTGGTAGACAATTTCAAGAGATTATCCCATTACCCGGGATTGGGTCATCACACGATTTGTGATAATTGTGTTACCATTTGATGATAACAGAGAAATGTGCCTTGTTACCTAGGCGAGGTCGTCAACCATGATAAGATATATTGAAGAAATGTGGAAGGAATATCCCTTTTACCCGGGATTAGGTCGTCATCCAAAATTTGTGACTTTTATTTGTGCTAGAAAACAACATTTTGGCCAAAAAGTAAAATTTTATTGATATTTTTAACATTCAAAGACAAAGAGAGGGTGGACAGACAGTTTGCCACCACTCTTGATATTCAGATGATACATTTGGTCCAGGAAATATGGACAGAGAAATAAAGGAGTTCCAGGTATATTTAGCGACATGATATGCTCCGGACCACTGATCCGACTGCAGGTTGAATTCTGACACGTTGCCTGTCGGAAAACGGGTGTTGGCACGGACCTGCCGCTGTGAAAACTGCCTCAGACATCGTTCCGGCTGATAATCAATACAAAAGAAAGGGCCCATCAACTTGTAGCGCTTGTCACGGGCATAAGTGTATCGAGGAATAGTCTCTCTTCTGTCAAAGAAATCCCAGGTGATCTCCTCCTGATGCAGCTTCTCGATCAGAGCTCGGCATTGGATGACTGTCTTTGGCTGCTTACTATTGAACTTGAAAGAACTGGCCTTCGAAGGAACATGTCGTAGGAACCACGACTGCAAGGCGTAAGCGCATCCTTCTACCAGAATGGTCTCCCCAAGAGCAAATCGAGCCAAACCTCTGTAAAGGAAGGCTAATGCAGCCATGGAGACTGAAAGTTGACGGGTCTGCTTGCTTCCCCATCTCCGAAAGAGCTGAGCAACTCTGATGTCTATAAAATTCTGACCATCTTGGAAGAAGGCTAACCCCACTGTGCACAGGATCATGGCGTGCTGAATTCTGTCCTTCGCTGCACGGGACAAAGTGTCAACCTCTTTGTAGGCTCCGTACTTTTGATATAGTTCAAATAGGTCGATGAACTGATTTCCACCGATCTCAGTGAGAGGCCAAGATCTGCTCCCTGTTGCTCTTGCTAAGGCTTCTCGAACATCTACCCCTTTGATGTTGATCAAAAACTGCTGCTCGACAGGATCATCTGGCTGACCAGCTGGTTCGGGCAACCCCATAATGTCATTGAACTCATCCATCAGTAGAGTCATTTCTCCCCAGGGAAACCAGAATGTGCAGGTACGTGGATTCCACCGTTCTGCCATGGCTTGAATCAGAGCTCCGTTGATGGTTTGCTTGCCTACCGCTGATGCCATCTTCAACCCACAGTCATCCAAGTGGTCTGGAAACATACGTGAGAAGGTGGCGAACCAAGAATAATACCACCGAGGGAAGAAAGGACGAGACTGGATGACCCGCAGATCCGGGGGTCCATCCCGAATCTGATAGAAGACATGATCTCGGGGAAAGACAGCATCGAGGGATTTTGACGCCATTGAGATGATACTGGGGAAAAGAAGAAAATAAGGAGGATTAGATAGAATACAGGACTTACAGATAGACTCTTTAAAGAATCAAACCTGGAAATTTTGAAAGATTGAGGAGATTTTAAAAGAATTTTCCAGGGTTTTGAAGAAAAAAATTGATCTAAAAGAGAAAAAGAAAATGTAGGTAGAGAGAAATATACACCTGGGGTTTTTGGAAATAAGGGTAAGTTTTGAATAATACACCCAGGATTTTTGAAAAGGGTTTAATACATATATGAGAGAAAGAGAATTATCATACAACCAAAGCTGCACAAACAAGGATGCGCATACAGCACTCCCTAAAGGATGACTCTAAATGCAATATTTTGAAATGGCTTATAGGACCTTAATCCTAACTCTAAGGTTCAAATTATCTGATTCCAATCAAGATATGCCGATATACCCAAGCCGAAGCTCGAAGTACGTGGCATAGAAATATTTTTCCAGTTCTAAGGTAATGGCTTCCCAACATCCTTGAGAACCTACCGATATACCTTGGACTATGGCCCTTAGGTACGTGGTAGGGGGGCGCGAACCCAAATCAGTGGTCCAGTTATGAGGCTCTCTCCCGAACTATGGTTCAGTGAGACAGCCCAGCAACGTGAAGACCGGGACCAAAATAGGTAAGGGATGTTTTTGAAAACATGTTCAACATGCAAAAATCAGATGGCTCTAATGCAAGTCCTAAAGAGATAGATTTAAATAAAAGGAAGCATACACTTGCATACATTGTTTACATTCAATCCCTAAAATTGAAAAGAGTTGTATTAAAAACCTAAGTCTAATGTGAGCATGGAATAATCTCCTCAATATGGTCCTACCAAGCCATACTTAAGTCCTATATGCAATGATATCAGCTTAGGACAAGATCTAGGCTCCTAAGGTTTGCATGGAAATGAAGCTGACATATGAAGAATAAAGACTTAGATAATGTCAAAGCAAAAGAAAAGGCATTAAATTTGACCGGACGAAGACGAGTCCCATCACGGTCGCCAAACCTGTGATCATCGCAAAAAATTTTCCTCTCGTAACATTCTCTCTCTTCCTTCTCTTTTCCTTTCCTACCTCTTATTTTCCTCCTTTTTGAAGGGAGAAAAGATGAAAGAACGGAAAGAAAGAGAGAAGAGAAAAGAAAGAAGAGAAGAGAAGAGGAACTTTTTTGCGGGTCTCACTTGACCTTGATTTAAAAAAAAAAAAAATATTTGAAATAACTCGCCTCCGTTTTTGAAATATTTGCGGGAAAACTGGGAGACGGGATCCGCTCGTCGGTACGAGGTTCGACCGTTCCTGGCGCCTTTACCAGGGGTAATCGAACCAAGGGTCGAATTAATGCCTTTTGCTTTGCTAAGAAATTATCTAAGTATTTATCCTAAGTCTAAAATGCACAATGAATCATGCTTGTGCAAATGCAAAGATGTATGCTCTTTTTGAAAATATTTTGAAGAATTTTCAAGTGAATCAGATAAAGTGAAGAAATGTTCTCTAACTTAGAACTTAAGATTAAAGTTCTAAGTTTTTAGAATAATCAAGAGCTCGGGAAAATAAATCTGGATTTTGGAAAGTGATTTTGAAGTTTTGAGATAAAAGGAATGTTTCAAAGTCATAAATGGAATTTGAAAAAAAAAGGAAGGATAAAATTTTGGGAAATTTGGATAAAATTGTGAAATGGAATTGATTTAAAAGTTAGAACTTCAAGATGAAGTCCGAATCCACGATCTGGATTCTGAATAAGGTTCAAAGTTTGAATTTTTGAATCTAGGATCTGAAATGAGAGTTTGATTTGAAATCTGGAATGAAATGGAATTGGTGTTGGAATTAAAGTGGGATTTGGATTTTTGAAGGGAAATGGATTCAAGATTTGGAATCCAAAATGGTATTTGGATCTGAAATCTGAGACCCAAGATAGGGTTGGACTCTGGATCCTAAGATGGAATTGGATCTGAAGTCTGAGATCCAAAGTAGAATTGGATTCTGGATCCTAGAATAGAATTTGGATCTGTAATCTGAGATCCAAAGTGGAATGAGGATCTGGATCCTAAATGGAACTTGGATCCGAATCTGAGATCCAATGGTAGAATGAGGATCTGGATCCTAAGAGAAATTTGGATCTATGATTGAAGATCTAAAGTGGAATGAGGATCTGGATCCTAAATGGAACTTGGATCCGAATCTGAGATCCAATGGTAGAATGAGGATCTGGATTCTAAGAGAAATTTGGATCTATGATTGAAGATCCAAAAGTGGAATAAGGATTTGGATCCTAAGAGAAATTTGGATCTATGATTGGAGATCCAAAGTGGAATAAGGATTTGGATCCTAAATGGAATTTGGATCTGTAATCTGAGATCCAAAGTAGAGTGGAATTCTGGATCCTAGAATGGATTGGATCCAAGACTTGGAATCCAAGATGAAAGGTGGATCTGAAGTCTAAGATCCGAAGTGGAATTGAATTTATATTTGGAAATCTGGATCCAAGTTGAGATTTAACTTTGGATTTGGGCTTTTGAAAGTCCAACTGGGACTTTTGAATTATGGATCTGGGTTTTGAAAAACCCAGATTAATTTTAAGAAAGGTCAAACTTTTGAGAATCAATCTCAAACTGTGGTTTTGAATAGATAAGAAGATGCACTTTTGAGAAATGAGTTAAGAACTTCAAAGTTTAAATGGAACTTTGAAATTGAGTTTTTGAATTGAATTGGATTCTTGAAATTTCAAAATTGATTTTGAGAATTTAAACTATAAATGAATTTCAAAGTCAAATTTGGACTTTGAATTTGAAGCTTTGAATTTGGAATGAATCAAGAATATAAAGATTGAATTTTGAATTTTCAAAGTCAAATTGAACTTTGAACTTAAAATTTAAATCTTTGAAGTAAGATAGAAGAATGAATTAAACTATAGATTGAAGAAAGATATTTGAGATCACTTGGATTTTTGAGAGAAAATTTTGAAAATATGATGCAATTCTACCCTATATGATGAATGAATTTGAATAAGTTTGAATTTGGAACTTGAAAAACTATTTCATTCTTTAAATGAATTAAAATAAGATTGAAAATATAATACATCCTTGACTATGGTCATTGAATGTATTATATGATAATCTGTATTTAAATTCAAAAGAAGAATAAAATGCATTTTAGTGCTTTTATAGAATTTAAAATGAAATTAACTCTCAATATACCCTGACTATGGCCATTGGTATATGTTTTGAGTTAATCCTAAGTTAAATTCTGATAAAAGAAAGAAAATATTTTGAGAAAATATGATGAATTTTGAAAGTGGATCCAGTGTGGATCCAGTGTTATTTTGTAAAAGATGAGAATTCTAAGTTTTGTTCACACACCGACTATGGCCGTTGGTGTAAATCGTCAACTTAGAATTAACTTACCTCTTACGAAATGATGCACGTGCCATTCGTGTTTCACCATTGTGGGGATTTTGAGAAATAAAGGAAAAATGCATGGAATAAACAATTCATGGTATTCTATAATGCTCATTCATTCTACCTAAAGCAAGGAATGTAAACTCTCATTAAAGTCTAGCTATTACAACTCATAGAATCAATTTTACAACTCCAAATGACAATTTTATCCACCTATTTCCTGCAAAGCAAACAGGTTAGTAAAAGAGAAGAAAGATCACATCAAATGATGAAAAGATATGTATGAAAAAAAAAAAAAGGATTGGAAAAGATATCTATATACTTACGTACATGTATATACATACATGTATAGGTATATTCACGTAAATGTATATGTCTATGTATAGGCATATATACATATATATAGGGATATATTCTATGGGGAGATGTGCTGAGGTGTGGGGGAAGTGATATTACTGAGGCTGCAACAGGTTTTGGGTACTGCTACAAAGTTGTTTGCAGCAGGATTACCTAATTTGGGTAATGGTGTGGTAGATAGCCACAAGGTGGCTATGGACAAGATGGTGCTGATGACAGATTTTCTGCCAAACAATGGCAGCAAGGTAGGTACTGTGGTGAATAGATATGATGGACATTTTCTGTTGTAGATTTATACAACAGACTGCTCAAAATGCGAAGGTAAAGAGAGGAAGGGCCATAGCAGTGATTGTCACTACCATGAGTGTTAAAACGAAAATCACTGTCAACACTGTTTATAGCCTATGGAGGATTTGGTGTTATGGATTTTGAAAGTTAAAAGAAAAGGTTGAACCCCAAGTGTAGGTGACTGGTGCTAATATGCTGCTACAGATGCACGAATAATAGATGAAAGAGGTGTATTTATAGGGGGGGTAAAGAGAAAGGGGAGTGGATGCTGAATATGGTAATGAAGTCACTGTATTTGGGTGACCTTAAAGGTAATAAGTAAATGGGTTGGGATGCTGGAGATATGACATGTAAAGAAGTTGGAATGTACAAACCTCCTAAATTAATAACAAAAAAAATGTCAAAATTCAGTGGAAGGGAAATGAAGCCTGATGAGCTCCTAAAAAGATATTGTATCATGGCGCTAACCATTGGCATAAAGTATTTACTTCAGGCTGTGCAAAACGCAACTGAGGCTAACTTCATTGCAACCATGTTGTAATATTTTAGACCAATTCATACGTATGCAATAGCCAATATTGATTTTCTACTTCATAAACACCCTTGTTATCCTGGCATTACAATGGGATTCTTGTTTTACAGGCAGCAGTAAACATGGATTACCTGTAAGATCAACTAATGGCACTACGTTGTCTTATGATCGAAGGACCCATTCTCTGAATTAGATGATTTTAACCAGAATTTTAATAAACCTATGGACGACCTCTTGAAACACTTACTTTTGACCTCCACAAAAGGCTTGATCATCAAAGAAAACCCAAACATACCCAGCATCGTTACCATTAAAGGTAATCCTATGATTGCTACAGTGATTGCCGACCATATAGGATTTCACATTGTTAAAGGAATACTGGAATCCACCTATGCGACCGCCCCAAAAGCCTTCAGCATTAACTCAGATAATCAATATGACACAAGTGTCTCGACACTCTTCTTCCCAACAGACTTGGCATCTCACCCAGAATCTATTTTAACCATCTCAATTTGATTCAAGGAAAATTTAACAGAGATTTTAAATTTGTTTGACACCCTATAAACATCCTCTCCACGAATGAAAAGTTTACACAGAGAAATGACCGGATATACAAAACCACGAATTCAATATATACATCATACACATGTAACAAGACACATGGAACGACATACATAACTGCCATATCCATCGAATCAAGTAAACTAAAATGTGCAATAACATAACATCTGAAGAAAGAGTTGTAGAGATATAACAGGGAGTACATCATGATGCTTATGATACATGAATCAATTGAGAAGAAGAGGGTAAACGATGCAGCTAAATTTCTACTTGCAATAATCTAACCCAAAGAAAGAAAGAAGAGCACATGATGATCTTGGTTAGCAAAGGAGGTAAGTATGATTTCCAGAAACCCAGGTGCAGCAGAAACAATTTGTATAGATGCGCCTTAAGTCAAATAAATAACTCTCTAAAGTGAGAGAACTTAAGAGAAGATTAAAAATTATACATACTGGGAACCGGGATATGCAGATTATTTTTGATATGATGCGCGTGAATCACTGTTGGCTATATGCCATATTGATGTCACGGTATCACTCTAATGGGGTCATGACCAAGAGATTTTAAGAGAAAATTAGAAACAGCAGAGGAGAGGGAAAGTAAGAGAAGGTAAGGAGAAACGATAAACAAAAAAAAAGAAGAAGCTTAAATCAAGTTGAAATATGTGAATGACAAATCGTGCTAAAAGGAAATCAGAAGTGAAAATGGAAGATGTGTATATGCTACAGCGAACCAGAATCCCCAACGAACAGAGGTACATATTTACAGCTCTGTACAGGGAAGCCAGCAAAAAGCTTAATCGTGAAGCTTAATGTAATATGCATTCATGACAAAAACAAAAAAAGAAGGATAAAATCCAGATCAAAATCAGAAACCTGGATGAGAAAACAAAAAAAAAACTGAAGAAAAAAATATATGAACCAGAAGAAATCCTCAACAGAAGAAAAAAAAAAATCGAGATAAACAATAACGAAAGAGAAGAAAAAGAAAATAAACAAAAAAACGAGAAATCAAGCCTTACGATAGAGGTTAGGATATAAACATAATTAAAAGGGGGAATTAAACTATGAACAAATCATAAGGAAATTGAATTAAAAAGGGGGGAGTAATCCAAATATGAGCCATAACCCAGACAAAATAAAAAAAAAATGGAGAAAAGCAGATGTGGGATCGTGATCATCCCGTTTCGCTATTGCACAGGGAAATAGATTGGTTTATTAGAGACCAATCGATATTTCTATGGTGCTCACCATGGGGAAAATATATATAATATGGACGTCTAAAGAGAATCAAAAAAAAAAAAGAGAGAGAAGAGGTGAGATTCTTACCTTCTTACTGCAGAGGAGAAGAGCTTCAGAAAAGGGAAGGGCAAGCGAGAAGGGCGATGGATGATCCGAATAACGGAGGATGGATCCTTCAGAAGAACAATCGATCAATCGATTTTCAGAGAAGCTTCGACGATGATGGGTTTAATGGATGCCAGAGAAGGAAAAACGGATCTTCAATGCCTTGTTACTTCAAAGGAGATGGATGGAAAAGGGAACCCGATCATTGATGAAGTTGCCGCCCTGAAGAAGATGGGGTGCCTCTTCTTAAAGAGGGCCCGGATGATTCGAGAGTGAAGACTGTTTCGGATTGAAGGTTGAGGAGAGAGGAGGCTGTTGGAAGATCAACGGTGGTAAATTAGGAGAGAGCATGCGCGGGAGGATTCCGTTGTAGATTTCCTCATTTTCCAATAAGAGGACTCCTTTTAAGAGATTTTTGTAAAAAAATGTTTGGGGAATGAGTTTTTTGGCAAAAAGGCTTAAGAATCCTTCGTTTTTCTTGTAATTTTTCCCAATTTTTTTGGTCTTTGGTTTATTTTTCAATTTTTTGTATTTTTATAATAAAATCCTAAAGCTTTGTGAGAAAACGAAGGTTAAAACTAATTTAATTTTTTTGTGTTTTTGCAAAAATATTTACCAAAGGGAATTTTTTCTGAGAAAAAGCTTATTTTGAGAAAATTTCTTCAGAAAATGGGTTTGTGTCTGAATTTTTGAGAAATATTCGAGGTTTACAACTTCGAACTTAGAAATATAGGGCCAAGGATCCAACAGAGTGTCGGATGAGCCGCCCGAGCCTTTCAAAAATCATTTTGTTTTTGTATTTTGTGATTTTGTTTTGGAAATCGGATGGTGGGGCTCATATTTGGATTTAAAATACTGAGTTCAGGCCCGAAGTTGAATTTGAAATATGGAATTTAATCCAGAGATCTGAAGAAAGACTGAAATTTAGCTTTGGTTTTCTCAGAAAATGGAGTCAGGGGCAAAAAGGGTCATTTTTGCAAATCTTTGAAAAATTTGGGGTGTTCACATCGAGCCATTCAGCTCGTTCAATGAGTTCGATGAACGATTTTGATGGAAAAGAGAAAAATAAGGCTCCTGAGAGGTTGAGAAAAGTTGTTCAGGATAACTTGTAGTGCATGTTTCTCTGAGATGGGGGTTCTCATCTTATTGCAGGTATCTCTCCACCTTCGGATGAAATCTATGGCCTTTTCCTTGTCATCCTACTTCAAATTGTATAGGTGATTGAGGGTTGGCGGTGCCTCAATGTTGAACATGAATCGTTCCACGAATAGATTAACAACTTTATCAAAATCTTGCAGCTTGACGGGCTTGATATGCTTTGCGTACCATTTTGCTGCTACGCCTTCTAAATTGCGAGGAAAGCACAAGAAGAGGGCCCGATTGTCTTCACTGAATTTGACACATTCTGCGAAAAACATAGCGAGATGGGCCTTTGGGTTGCCGGACCCATCGAACTTAATAAACTTTCGGGGGAGGTCTTCTCAAGGTAGAAGTCCTGTCTGGTATATATCCTCTTTCCCTTAACTCGAATCTGCAGATCTTTGACCATCTTAGTCAATATTTGAACTGAATCTTCTGTCGGGACCCCATCTATAGGCTTGTTGACTGATTCGGGCTCTTCTATCACCTTCTTGGACTGTTGCAGATGTTTTGGGACGAATACGAACTGCTCTTCTTCGGAATCCTCTCCTGCTAATTCTGAACCCTCTGAGGTGCTGTCCTGTTGATTTTTCTTCTTGTTGATCCTGACATGTTTCTTTACTGGCTTTCTCTTGATTTTGTTTTTAGAGGATGTTTTCTTTGAACCTGCCCCAGCTTGTTCGGACATCATTTTTGCCATCATCTTTTGAAAAATCCTATACATCGCTGGGTCAACATCATCTTCCTCTGAATCATGTTTTTGGGACACCTGGAAGAGTTCATTTCTTCCACTTCGCTGTCATTGTGCTGCTGAGCTGCCCTTCTTTTTGCTCTCGTTTGAACCATAATGAGATGTTGATGCTTTCTGTAGAATAAAGGAAGGATTAAAACTCGAGGAGTTTTTGGGAAAAAGAGACGATAAAGGAGATATTTAAAAGGTTCTGAGAAGAGATCTCTTTGATAAAAAGGGATCTTTGATGGGAAGATAAAATTTAAAAAAGACATTTTTTTGAAAAATGGATGACTAGTCCTGAATATTTTGAAAAATTGCAGGCAGGATCAAAAATTAAATCAATCAGAAGAAAAGAAGAAAATACGCCTGGACTTTTTTTGAAAATATAGGAAAAACTTAAAAGACATGTCCAGGTTTTAAGCAATGAAAGAATAAAGAAATGAGAAATATACAATCCTGGTTTTGAGAAAATAAAAGAATTTTTATGAAATAAATATCCAGGGTTTTGAAAAATAAGAATTTTTAAGATAATATCTACAAAAGAATCAATTTATACAAGCAATAATGCACATAATAGCACTCCCTAGAAGCTGACTCTAAATGCAATATTTGAAATGGCTCGTAGGACCTTAATCCTAACTCTATGGTTCAGATCATCTGATTTCAATCAAGATACGCCGATATACTCAAGCTGAAGCTCAAAGTATGTGGCATAAGAATATTTCTTCGGTTCTAAGGTAATGGCTTTCGAACATCCTTGAGCACCTACCGATGTACCTCAGACTATGGCCCTTAGGTACGTGGTAGGGGGGCACTAACCCAATAAAGTGGTCCAGTTGTGGGGCTCTCTCCCGAACTGTGGTTTAGTGAGACAACCCAGCAATGTGAAGACCGAAACAATATAGGTAGGTATGTTTTCAAAAATATGTTCGACATGCAAGAAATCAGATGGCTCTAATGCAAGTCCTAAAGAGATAGAATTTAAACGAAGAGAAGCATACACTTGCATACATTGTTTGCATCCAATCCTTAGAATTGAGGAGAGTTGTATTTCAGACCTAAGTCTAATGTGAGCATGGAATAATCTCCTCAATATGGTCCTACCAAACCATACTTAAATCCTATATGCAATGATGTCAGCTTAGGACAGAGTCTAGGCTCCTAAGGTTTGCATGGAAATGAAGCTGACATTTGTAGAATAAAGACTTAGATAATATCAAAGCAAAGCAAAGGCATAGATTCAACCGGACGAAGACGAGGTCCCATCACGGTCGCCAAACCTGTGATCATCGTAAAATTTTTCCTCTCGTTCCTCTTTTCCTTTCTCTTCGCCTTTCTAACCTTTATTCCCTTTTTTTGAAGGAGAATAAAAAGATAGAAAAGAAGAGAGAATGAGAAAAGAAAGAAGAGAGAGGAACTCTTTTGCGGGGTCTCACTTGACCTTAATTTTGAAAGATGTTTTAAAATCACTCGCCTCCGTTTTGAAAATTTATGGGAAAATTGGAAGACGGGGCTCGCTCGTCGGTACGAGGTTCGACCATTCCTGGCACCTTTACCAGAGGTAATCAAACCAAGGATCAAATTTATGCCTTTTGCTTTGCCTTAATATTACCTAAGGATTTATTCTAAGTCTATAAGAATGCACAAAGAATCATGCTTGTGTAAATGCAAAAATATATGCTCTTTTGCAAAGAACGCTTTTGGAAATCTGAGATTTTCCAAGTAAAAATGTGACGATGAAAAGGAAGATGTGATTTCTGAATATTTGAATCTGACTTAGCACTTTGAGACAGATTAGGAAAGATGTTTTGAAGTTCTAAGTCTTTGAAATAATCAAAGAATGATTTGAAACTGAGATAAAAGGAAAAGAAAGGAAGTTTTAAAGTCAGAATTTGGACTTTGAATATGGATTTAGGAGAGAAAATGAAATTTGAAATGGAATTGAATTCCTATTTCAAAATTTGAGATCAGGATGGGACTTGAGAAATCTAAATTGAGTTTGAAAAATAGAATTGGATTTAAGAGATCTAGATGGGATATGAAAATGGAATTGGTTTTTGAAATTTGGGAATCAAGATAAACTTGGATTTGGAATCTGGCATCTTAAATGGATTTGGATCTGAAGTTTGGAATTCTAAATGGAATTTGAATCTGAAATCTAAGATCCAAGATGGAATTGGATCCGAAATTTGGAATAAAATTTGGATCTGAATTCTGAGATCCAAGATGGAGTTGGATTTTGGATCCTCAAATGAACTTTTGGATCTGAAGTCTGAGATCCAAGATGGAATTGGATTTTGGATCCTGAATGGGATTGAATCCAAGATCTGGAATCCGAGATGGAATTAGATTCTGGATCCTAAAATGGATTTTGGATCTTGAAGTCTGAGATCCAAGATGGAGTTGGATTTTGGACCCTAAAATGGACTTTGGATCTGAAGTCTGAGATCCAAGATGGAGTTGGATTCTAGATCCTAAAAAGAATTGGATCCAAGATCTGAGATCCAAAAGTGGAGATTTCATTTGAAAATCTGGATCCAAGTTGGGATTGGGTTCTAACTTTGGATTTGGATTTTGAAAGTCCAAATGGGACTTTTGAAGATGGGTCTGGGTTTTGAAAAACCTTGATTGAATTTGAAATTTAGGAAGAGTCAAGTTTTGAGTTTTTAAATTAATCTCAAAACCTTGATTTTGATTTGAGAAGATAAAGAATAATTTTGAATTTGAACTCAAAAGATGAATCAGAAATTTCAAAGTTAAATTGAACTTTAAAATTGGATTTTGAGATGTTGAATTGAATTTGAATCTTAAAAAGTGAATTTGGAGTCTCAAAGTTGATTGGAACTTTGAAACTTATTTTGAATTGGAAGTTGAAGTTTGAAATGAATTTGAAATTTCAAAGTCAAATTGGACTTTGAAATTGAATTTTGAATCTTGAAAATGAGATAGAATTGAATTTGAATTTACACATAAGGATTGATTTGAGAAATGAAGAAGATATTCAAAAAAAATCACTTGGGTTTTTGAAGAAGAGTTTTGGAAATATGATGCAATTCTATCCTAAATGATGAATGAATTTAAAGAATTTGAAATTGGATTTGAAAAGCATATTTCATTCTTTAAATGAATTAAAATAAGATTAAAGATATAATACATCCCTGACTATGGTCATTGAATGTATTATATAATAATCATATTTAAATTCAGGTGAAGAATAAAATACATTTTGGTGCTTTTATAGAGTTTAAAATGAAATTAACTCTCAATATATCCTGACTATGGCCATTGATATATATTTTGAGTTAATTTTAAGTTAAACTCTGATAAAAGAAGAAAATACTTTTAAAAATATGATGATTTTTGAAGAGGATCCAGTGTGGGTCCAGTGTTATTCTATAAAAGATAAAAATCCTAAGTTTTGTTTACATCTTGACTATGGCTTTTGATGTAAATCATCAACTTAGGATTAATCACCTTTTATAAAATGGTGCACGTGCCATTCATGTTCCCATTTGTGACTTCTTTGAGAAATAAAGGAAAATAATGAAACAAAGGGTATTTACATGCTCATTCATTCTATTTAGTGCAGAAATATAAATTTTCTCATTATACTCTATCTATTACAATTTGGGAATTGGATTGAAATGATAAAATTCTTAAACTAAGAAAGAGAGCAGTGTTTTCTATATATACCTGCGTATGAAACAAAAATACAATAGGCAATATGTAAGAAATTGTCATATTGAAAGACCAATAGGTATGTAAGAGGTCATACATTAGAATATACATGGGAAATATGTATGATATCCTAAGTTTGGTAGGGAATGAGTGTTAAAACATACATGAGTATCTATAAGAAGGAGAGAGACATGTAATGTATTAAGTAAGAATGTTATGCATATACATTAGAAATGGGCCTTTTATTAGGGAAGTGCTTCAGCAAATGCATGATGGAGCTATGAGAGATGATGAGAATGATGCAAATGAAGGCATGCCACTATGGGAAGGTATTATATATGATGATAGGTGATGTATAAATATTGTGGTGAATATGAAACAACACAAAAAATGGGTGATATACTGCTGTCACTGCAGTGGCAGTGAAGGCAGCGGCATATGATGTTGCAGGAGGTGCGACTGGGAAGGTGTGTATATCTAATGTTGATGTTGTGAACTAGAAGGTGCTGAAGTTATATAATGTTGTGAATGGCAGCAAGTGGATCATATTTTGCCGTAAATGCTATGCGGTGGTGGGCAACAATTGGGAAGGTTAAAAAGGTTGTACATAGTGTATTGATTAATACAAAAAAAGGAAAATGAAATGTATGTTATATGTAACAGGAATAATATGAGTGCAGTGGGAATATTACAGATGTGATACAGTAAGTGCTGGAGGTGTATGAGTGAAATGCAGTGAAGTGGGGTAATGTATTATGTATAGGGATGAGCTGGAAGGATATGGTTATGGGTGGAATATGACACAGGATGACATATGCATAATAGGTAGGATATTACAAAGGGTAGTGTGTGAATGAAATGTTGTGGTGTGTAACCCTAATGCAATTGTGTGTGAAGCACAAGTACTCAAATATGATGATGTAGTTAAGGAGACTATAAGGTGGGTAGTAACAGTGAATGTGCAGAGGTACACCAGACTACAATATCCAGTAAGCTACCGAGAATACAATTATATATGGAGAGATTAACACATATTTTCATGGTAGTAACACGAGTTTGATGTAGGATAAGATAGAAATAGAAGCATAAACAGGCCCCCAATAGCAAAACAGACAAGCCAACTTCAGTCAAATCAAAGTCCCTCATGCAAGAGATTGCCCGAGAGAAATGATTCAAGCAGAGTAATTTGCTGACACAGCCACCTGCTTTGAATGATACAGCAACAAATCATCATCCACTATTTTACATACTCCATATCGAGTTATCTTTTCTTTCTGTTGCAAAATCTGGTTGCTTGGAGCAACTTCCTACAAGCACACTATATTCATGTAGTCACAATGATCCCACAACTATTGAGCCCCCTTTTTTTTTATTAGGCAACAAATACTCCCAGCATTTGCTATGCCGTGACAGTAACATGGTTTATTTTTGTGAAAACTGGGCCTTTCTTAATCATGGAAGTAGAGAAGTCCCCGAAGCTGATAATCACAAGTAAGGGGAATGAATGGAAACAACAAAACAACTTGATTTATCAGCAACGTCAGATTGCCAATACTGGCCAGAGATGGAATAAATATATCTTCTCAACAACAGCTATATTAGCATCAAATATATTTAAGCACATATATATATATATATACAAATTAAAAAAAAGAAAAACCTGTTGCAGATAATCAAAATTATGACAATAAATGCTATAAACAAACCACAATTTAACCTTGCGTTTTGCTGATCGGGAATTTACCTTTCTTTCACCACCCTTGAGGATTTGCAATAATTAGAGCAAACACCAAGTTTACATGATATTTTGAAATAACTAGAAACTACACAGAACATCACTTAGAAAAAAAAAAGAACATATGACAATTAAACCAAATGAAAACAAGAGACCTCCTACCCAAGTGTATATCCGAAAAAAGGTGAAAATTCTACTGCTAAGCCTGCAATAAATGAAGTGCCTTCTTGGGGATTGCTTCTTACGATGGAATCCATTTTCTTGATAAGGTAATCCATATTGAACTGTATACCATCAAAATCCCCACAAATTTTATCAAGTGGGTTCAAGCTGCTCTTATTACCGGTAGAATTCCATACCGCTGGCACTTCAGCCAGATTTATAAATGTAATTTTACAGAACTCAAAGGCTTTTGGGATACACAGGGGAAGAGGTCTTTGGATTCAGGCATAGATGAACTTGTCCTCAAGATAACTGCCTTGACTGCGATGAGTTCATGGAGAACAGTACCAGAACATATGGATGCTCACTTCAGAAAAACCCTTCTCGAGGCGAACACATTTAAGAGATGCCGATATGATGCAAATGGCATACAAAAAAAAAGAAAAAGAAAATGCTGAACATGCGTCAAAATGACATCGCACCACTGCAATACACAGACATACTCACGAAGCCTAGATCCAAGATCAACGCAAATGGAAATTAAATGAATGAGGTGCATCAATCTGAAGCTAAAGTGGCAAAGAATGTAAGTGGGACGAAGTAATATTAAAGAAAACAAAATAAATTACAAACTGTATGAAACATATATAAAAGAAAGGAACTACAATAAGTTTAAAATTTAAGCATCGACTGGAAGTAAAGGGGCAATTACAATGTTTGATAGTAATCCAGATGCAGAGACCAGTGAAAAGAAAGTTGACTTCTCTAGAATAAAGATGATAATTCAAACCGGCAATCAAAATCTTACGGAAGATAAAGTGGAGGCAAAAATTTAGCATCAGCGGAAAAATCGGATTAAGACTCGAATGAGCCATATTTAATTTTGCCTCTGATAACTTGAGCAAGAATGGAAATAGAATCTGCAAAGCTTAACAGAACACAAGGAAAAGAAATGTCGGAATAATATATTCCTTTTACTGTAGCACAGGGATGGACTGAGGTTGATACGGGCAACTCAGCACCACCCATCGTGCTTTTAATGGGATAGTAAACAAGAAAAATTCTGAAAATAAGAAAACTTCTAAGAGATGGGGGATGAAGATAAGGGATTGGAAATATGAGCTGCAAATAAAAGAAAACAGATAATGAAAACCAGAAAACGAAATCAAAGGAACTCATAAACGGGAAAAATCGAGAGTGAAAGAAAAGAAAGAGATGCTAAAAATGATCTCAATGAAGGGCGTATTCGTTTATTTGGGGCATAAATAAAACAGGGAGACTCGGACAAAGCAAAGAAGGAGGAGGTGAGAAACTTGCCTCTGGCTATCGTGGGATTTTCTCCCCTTCGAGCGATTACGGTCTTACTGCTAAGGTGGATCTCCTTCTGCGGATTAATCTAGACAGTTAGAAGATCGATCGACCGTAGCCTTATTTTGCAGAAGAGCACTCAATGTTCAGCTGCGTAGTTGATGCTTAGTGATTGAAGCTCTTTCAATCAATGGGGAAGACCAGTAGAGCATAAGAGGATGATGGATCAGAGGGTAAAAATGATCGAAAAGCCAGGAAGCATGGAAGTGGAGGGGTGAAAACGGGTGCATGCGTGAAGAGAAGAGGTGTGCGGGGGTGAAGAAGCGGTGAGTTTAGGGTTCCTCTGCATGCTTCTCTTAAAGAGGGAGAAGGAGGTTCGAGAGGGAGGGGTTCGGTTGAGGATTGAGGGTTGAGGAAGAGGCAATCCCCGATCGAAGGGTGGATTGTGCAAGAGGAGAAGCGATGGAGATTAGGGTTTCAGAAGGTTCGTGAAGGGAAGCCGAGAGAGGGAGAGAGAGAGAGAGAGAGCTTGGAAGAAGCTTGCGTGCGAAGCTTTATTTTTGAAATTTTTTTATTTTCCAAAAAGAGGCTCCTTCAAAAAGATTTTTCATGGAATGTTTTTTTTATAATGAGGTTTTTAGCAAAACAAGTTTCAAAAAGGGTTTTGAACTGCACATTTTCTAATTTTTGGATTTTTTGTTGTTTTCTTTTGGCATTTTCCTATATATATATATATATATATATATATATATATATATATATATATATATATATATATATATATATATATATATATATATATATTTGGTGTTTTTAAGATGAATCTCTGAAACTTACGAGAAAACAAAAGGATTTTTGAAATATTTTGTAAATTTTGAAAATATTTACAAGAGAAGGGTTTTTCGAGAGTTTTAACGTTGTTCTTTGGAAAAATCCTTCAGAAAATGGGTTAGAAATGAAAATTGGGCCTGGATTCCTACGAATTAGAAATGAATGGAAATTTTATCAAAAAATTGACCTGATTATTCAAAAGATGGACCCAGGGGCAAAATGGGAAATTTTTGGATTTTTTTGGAAAATTTGGGGTGTTCACAAAACCTCCTTTTGAAAAACATCTTTTAGCTAAAACCATTTTTTTGAAAAACTTTTAAAGAGGACCACCCTTTTGAAAATCTTTAAAAACGAAGATTCATCCTTTGATAAAAGGCCTTTTTAACGAAAAAATTTAAGGGTTATAGAGTCTCCCTCTCTCTCTCTCGCACACTCTCGGCCTCCCCTCCCGCGCTACCCTTTGGAAGCATCCATCTGCTGCCAACCATCAGATCAACTCTCCTCCTCTTCTGCCCTTGATCCCCAACAGTTCTGCCCCTCTCGATTCTTCTTCTTCTTTTAAACCGGGCAAAGGGGAAACCCTCAGACCACCGCTCTTCACCCCCGCACCCCTCTCTTTCCTTCAAGGATTTCCTTCATTGTCTTCACCTCCCCTTTGCATTTTCTACATCCCTCTAGTGTTTCCCCTTTTTCAAGCAAAGACCAAAGGCAATCTCAGGTAAGTACTCGTTGCCCTCTTCTTTGATTCTTTGCATTTTTTTTCCTTTTTTTTTATCTCTTCCTTTTAATCTGCATTATTTTTCACCTTATTCTCTTAATCACAAGGCAAAAAGAGGGGATCAACCTGTATATAGCAGGACCGATCCCCCTATAGCTACAGCAATGGAACAACTCTGTTCCAACATGGTTTCTTTTCCTTTTTTTTATCTTATATTTTCGTGCATTTCAATCTATAGTTTATTTTGGTTTATGTTTTTTCCTTTGTTTTATTTACGATTTCCTGTTGGCATCTGAACTTCCGATTCCATTTTCGATAATTGGCTAGCATCTTGATTCAATTTTATGCTGGTTTTCAATCCCCACTTTGCTTATAATTCATTCTCTAGTCTACAATATGTTGTCTTAATCTCGTTTGCTTATGTGTTTTCCAGCATCGGTACCGCAACTTCATTGTATTTGCATATAATTATTTCATTCTCAACTATCATATGCATATATTGTATAATGGGTCAATGCATTCATGCCCTTTTGTCGATATTCACAGGTCTCATATTGCTCAGCAGATTTCATTAGCAGTAGTGGTTTCATGTTTAAAACCTGCGAAATTGCATTTCCTGTTTTTCTTTCTTTTTTTTGTCTTTCAAAGTCGTTAGCGTATCTGCTTCAAGAAGGGAGCTCATTCCCCTAATCAGTTTCTTAAGCCTAGCCCCTTTACAACATATCATATCCATCTATGGTTGTATTCGTTCATATCCCATTTCCCTGATTCATAAGAATCAAACATACCAGTAAGAGTATTGGTACAGACATAGTAAAAGCCATCCATATATCTTGTGTAATGTGCCTCATTTGCTGAAGAAAATGGTTTAACGTCTGTTTTGGGTGAACATTTTTTTGGATCTCTTTATTATTGGGTTATATCTGACTTGATTTTCAATCTATGGTTGAATTGGATGTTGACTGCTCATATGCACGGAATTCCAACTTATTTGAGTTCATTCTATGCTTGGCTTCTCTGATTGAAAAATGGTAGGGGATTGGGTATTTCTGTGCACTGATTGCATGAGAAACTCAATACACTAAATCTGTTTTGTCCTCTATTGTTGACACATGCATGGGTATGCTTGGTTCTAGGCCATGAATATGCTCAATCTCTTAAAAACTAACATATGTAGGATGGGTGACAAACCCAAATGTTTAGAGTAAGGTTCATTGGACATATACTCTGTCTCCTGCAAATTCATTTTGTATTTTTCTCTGCTGGACTCGTTGAGGTATTTTTTTTTTTAGCATGATGTGTTGCGCTTGACTATACTCATATTTTTCTGCTAGGAATGGGGACAACCGATGACCACTGCCCTGGTTCATCCCATGTTCAAATTCTATTTACCTTTGTTATCGAAATAACTTTGTTGGTTCTCCATTTAAACAGGATGTCATGCTGCTCACTTGAATGTATTCAGGTTTTCTGGTATCTGCATTAACCAGGCCGTGTTATCATTCTCTAAACTAAGCTGTCCAAGGCATCAACTGAGTTGATATGCAGTTTCTTAAACAATAGTAATATCTGACGTTTCTGCATCAGGGATTATACTACCAACTCACAGCCTATCACATCTCAGTAAAGGTAGTATTGATGCTTACACGCCTCTTTTCTGCAAATTCCTATTCTAGAGCTTGAGATGACTGGGACAAGTTTGTACTATTAATGGACAAAGAGAAGGGACCTCGTTGGCTCATGCTCTAGCTTCTAATCCAGAATGTTGTGAGGTAAGCTCACTGCTGCAAATGTTTATAATAAGATAGATTGTGATTATTGTGCGTGTTTATGACATTGATAACTGAAGCATTTGGATGTAATTTTGCAAGAGTATTGCCTAGAAATTCAGATTTGAGTCTCAAAGTTTCGATTAGTATTGCAAATCCACCTTCTCTGTTCCTGCAATTGGCTTCATCCTTTTCTATTGTTGGCTGTAATCATCTATACAGGTCGTTAATTCTTTCCAGCATCTCCATCCTTCGCCCCACAGCATGCATTCCATCTGCTGTAAGCATTATATAACAGTTTGTTTCCTGCCCTTCTCCTCTACACAGATCAATACATATGTTGCCCACAACAACACTGTTCCCCACCTCACTCACATAACAAACACCCTTGTACACAGCATACCATCAGCACCCTCCAACACCTGATGTAGCAACACTGTGCATAAGATCCCAGCCGACTTCCCCCCCCCCCCCTTTAATTTAGTTGCTTGATTTAGCATGTCATTGATTATTACTGTGAAAACAATTGGCTTGATAGCAGCATTTTTTGTAGTAAAAAAAAATATCTATATATATTTGCAATGTTCTGTGCATCGTGTGATCATGACCACCTATGCCATCCTTAAATCTTCTCTTACAAACACAAAAGCAATCCTAATCTAAGAGATAGTTGGAATTATTGGTCTCTCACGTATCTTTATCATTCGGTATTGTTCTTATTCCATGTTTGATTGTTTGTGGTTCAAACTTTGGAGTAATCATTTGTGTACATTGATGCATTTGTATTCAAGCATGAACAAGTAGATCCAACATGTTATTACAAGATACTATCATAATATTTCATTTGCAATTGTTAGATTACAAGATGAAGATGGTGTTATGAAAATTCTATCATGACTAAGCCTGCTGGACTATGTTGCTATGGAGGATCATTTTTCACAAACATGTACCACTAAACAGCCACCCTTCCACCATCACCATCTCCCCTGTAACACTATCTCCATTACCCATTATACAGTTATACCCTGCTGCCATCATCTATCATTGTGCCATTGTACCTACCCCTGCATCATTTCCCATCATCTTTCACCTGTCATTTATCATTGTTGCACAACAACTTCATGCACAACACCCTTCATATCAGCAAAATACACTGTTATGCAGGCACAATTCCACCTATTACCACACCTCGCCTATCTCATAAGCTATTATCCACCTATATGCCATATATATATATATATACATATATATATACATATATATATATATAGATACATATATATACATATATATGCATGTATGTACATAGGTATATATCACTTTTCATCTTTCCACACCTTAGATGATAAATATCGTGGCATATGCGCATCTCACCATCTACATCTTTTAAATCAATGTGATATGTGCAACTCTCTTCTATTTTCATTCTAACTCTGTTTTGTAGGAATCTCTGGAAAATGTTGATTTCCCTCTTAGATTAGGATTTTATCATTTCAATTTCAAGGTTGTAATAGTTAGATATTAAAGAGAATTTTATCTTTTCAAGCATAGATTAGAATGTATGAGCATTGTAAATGTCATAAATTATTTGTTTTCATATTTTTTGCCTTTATTTCCCCAAAATTCACAAATGGGAACACGAATGGCACGAGCACCATTCGAATAGGAGGTGATTAAATCCTAAGTTGATGATTTGCATCAATGGCCATAGTCAGGATGTGAACAAAACTTAGGATTTTCATCTTTTATGGAATAACACTGGATCTGCACTGGATCCCCTTCAAAAATAATCATATTTTCAAAAAAAATCTTCTTTTATTAGAGTTTAATTCAAAATTAGCTTAAAATATATATCAATAGCCATAGTCAGGATATATTGAGAGTTAATTTCACTTTAAACTCTATAAAAGCACCAAAATATATTTTATTTTTCACCTGAATTCAAATATGATTATTATATAATACATTCAATGACCATAGTCATGGATGTATCATATCTTCAATCTTATTTTAATTCACTTAAAGAATGAAATAAGATTTTGAAATCCAATTTCAAAATTCTTTAAATTCATCCATCATTTAGGATAGAACTGCATCATATTTTCAAAAAAAAATTTCAAAATCCAAGTGATCTTGAATGTCTTCCTTCAAATTCTATTTCAATTCATCAAATTCTATCTCATTTCAAGATTCAAAACTCAATTTCAAAGTCCAATTTGACTTTGAAAATTCAAAATTCATTATATATTCAAAGTTCCATTTTTAAAATTTAAATCAAATTTCAAAGTTCAAGTTCAACTTTGGAATTTTAGATTCATTTCCAAGATTCAAATTCAAATTTAATCCAATATCTCAAATTCAATTCAACTTTGAAATCTCTGATTCATCTTCTGATTTCAAATTCAAAATTATTCTTTACCTTCAAAAGCTCTATCCCAAGATTGAGTCTTGATTCTCAATTTAAAGTTTTGAGAATGATTCTAAAAATTTGATTTTTCCTAAGTCTTAAATTCAATTTGGGTTTTCAAAAGCCTAGATCCATCTTCAAAAATCCCATTTTGGACTTTCTAAAATCCAATTCTAGATTTAGAACCCAATTCCACTTTGGATCCAGATTTCCAAATCCAATTCCCATTTTGGATTCCAAACTTCGGATCCAAATCCATTTAGGATTTCAGATTTTGGATTCAACTACATTTTGGATTCTAGACTTCGGATCCAAATCCTTTTTGGATTCCAAACTTCAGATCCAAATCCATTTAGGATTCCAGACTTCGGATCCAAATTCATTTAAGATTCTAGATTACAGATCCAAATTCCATTCCCAATTCCAGATTTCAAATCCAAATCCACCTTGATTTCCAGATCTCAAATCCAATTCCATTTTTAGATCCCATCTGGACTTCTTAAATCCATTTCTATTTTTAAATTCTCTTTGGATTTCTCAAACCCAAATTCCATCCTGATTTCAAAACTTAGAACCTGGAATTCAACTCCATTTCTTAATCACATTTACTTCAGAATCACTTGGAAAATCTTTCTAAATATTTTCAAAATTAAGGTCAAGTGAGACCTTCGCAAAAGAGTTCCTCTCTTCTTTCTCTTCTCTCTTCTTTTCTGTCTTTTATTTTCCCCTTTCTAAAAAGAAGGAAATAGAGAATAGAAAGGAAAATAGAAGGAAGAGAGAGCAATACCAAGAGAGGAAAATTTTTTGCGATGATCACAGTTTTGGCGACCGAGATGGGACATGTCTCCATCCGGTCGAATTTGTGCCTTTTACTTTGCTTTGATATTATCTAAGACTTTATTCTTCAAATGTCAACTTCATTTCCATGCAAACCTTAGGAGCCTAGATTTTGTCCTAAGCTGACATCATTGCATATAGGATTTAAGTATGGTTTGGTAGGACCATATTGAGGAGATTATTTCATACTCACATTAGACTTAGGTCTGAAATACAACTCTCCTCAATTCTAGGGATTGAATGTAAACAATGTATGCAAGTGTATGCTTCTATTCATTTAAATTATATCTCTTTAGGACTTGCATTAGAGCTTTCTGGTTTTCTTGCATTTGAATATGTTTTCAAAAACATCCCTACCTATATTGTCCCGGTCTTTATGTTGCTGGGTTGTCTCACTGAACCATAGTTTGGGAGAGAGCCTCACAACTGGGCCACTTATTTGGGTTTGCGCCCCCCTACAACGTACCTAAGGGCCATACTCCGAGGTATATCGGTAGGTGCTCAAGGATGTTGGGAAGCCATTAAATTAGAACCAGAAAAATATTTTTATGCCACGTACTTCGAGCTTCGGCTTGAGTATATATCTTAATTATAATCAGATGATCTAAATCTTAGAGTTAGGATTAAGGTCCTATTAGCCATTTCAAATATTGCATATAGAGTCAGCTTTAGGGAGTGTTGTTTGTACATCCTTGCTTGTATAGTTGTGATTATGTGATATTTATTTTATCCCCTTATAATTTCCAAAACCCTGGGTATATATTATTCAAAATTTCCTCTTTGTTTTTAAAACCCAGGTGTATTTTCTTATCTTCTGATTCTTTTGATCCTGCCTGCAATTCTTCAAATTTTAAATCTTTACCATCTATTTTAAAATTCTTTTTCCTCCTATCTTTCCAATGTATCTTCTGATTCTATTCCAAGAATTCTTTTTCACAATAAAGTCTCTTTTTGTTGAGAGATATCCTTTTCAAAATAGCATTTGTTCATATTCTAAATTGTTTATTCTTTCTCACAGAGAAACAATGCGATTGTCATAAATTTCTTGTGATAAGTCAATCCCTAGCAATGGGATATCTTCAATCAACTTGATTTCTTCTTTTATCAAAATTTCCTCCAAAGATTTTCTAAATATCCCATTTTATCCTACAGAGTGAACATTGACATTTCATCATGGTTCGGACAAGGACTGGAAAGGAGACCGTTCCACAACAAAGCAACAGTGAAGGATAAGAAATGAACTCCATCAGGTCATCCAAGCAACAGGACCAAGAAGCAGAAAACAAAGTCGATTCAGCTACATACAAGTTGTTTCAGAAAATGATAGCCAAAATGATATCTGAACAGACTGAGGAAAACCCTGAGAAAATATCATCTAAAAGCAAAACCAAGGAGAAAGTCAGCAAAAAGCAAGTTCAGTACGACCACACTTCAGAGTCAGCAGAGGAAGACTCAGAGGAAAGCATCCGACATATTTTCACAACCCCTTGTATCGGCCCAAGAAAATCAATGAGGGGCACGAGTCAGCAAGCAAAGCCAAGTTTCAGATCCCAACAGAAGATCCGATACATGAACAACTGAGAGAAGTAGCTAGTGCAATCAAAGACTTACAAGCCCAGGATAAAGGCAAAAGGACTTACACCGGTGCAGACTTTTATGATGGCTTAGAAGGGGATGACAACTGGGAAGATCTTCCTCATAAATTCATAAAATTTGATGGGACCGGCAACCCCAAGGCTCATCTGGCCACATTTTTCGCAGAATGTAACCAGTTCAGAAAAACAACAGGGCTTTATTTCTATGTTTTCCACGCAGTCTGGAGGGAATTGCAGCAAGATGGTATGCCGATCACATCAACCAGATTAAACTGTGAGACTTTGAAAAAGTCATCAACCTGTTCATCGAAAGGTTCCTTTTCAATACCGAGGCTCCGCCCACCCTCAACCACTTATTCAATCTAAAGCAAAATGACAACGAGAGGGCAAAAGATTTCATTCATAGGTGGAGATCTACGTGCAACAGGATGAAGGATCCGATATGAGAGGGGCATGCACTCTCAATAATTTTGAACAATTTCTCTCAACCTATGAAGGGTCTGATCTCCACTTCTCCATCCAAATCCTTCATCAAGTTAATAGAGCGAGTCGAATGACTCGAAATGAGATTAGAGAACGGAACCTAAAACGGCATCACCTTGGCAAGAGGCAGTCAGGATATGTAAAAGAAAGCCAACTTCACATTTTCTGCCAGTTCCTCCAACAACAACAATGGCAAGAACAAAAGGGGTGGAAGAAAGAACCACACCAGCGTATCAGGCAGAGATGATTGCTCCGGTCAAAAGAATGGGATCAGCAGGCAGAATGACATTCCTCTCTCGAGCATCCAGTTAGAATCAAAGCCCCAAGAGAAACCAAAGCACGACGATTGGGGATACAACCGTAAATTTACCCCCTTAGAGCAATCACTTGAGCAGGTTCTTGAGTATATGATAACAAAGGAGATGGTTAAACTTCCCAAGGTAGCAGATCCTTCTGTGACAATGGGAAGGCTTAAGGATCAGTTTTGTAAATTCCATCGGGCAATGAGTCATAACACTAAGCACTGCTTTGTTTTCAAAAACATCATCCAAGACTACATTGATAAAAAGTTGTTGGTGGAAGATCAAGAAGAAGAGTAGCTACCCGTCCTGGCCTAGCTTCCCAGACCATGACAAAGTTTTTTGCTTTCTTTCTTTTTCAGTGACCTTATAGGGGCAAGTCACTCCCAGTCTTTTGTGACCTTTGGTCAACAAACTTGTAAATATTTTAGTCATTGTTGTCAATATTGCCTATCAATGAAATGTCAATTTTCTTCATATCTTTGATATCAAATACTTATCATTCTTTGCCACGACGAGGCATTTATTTTTGAAAATTTGTATTTTCATTTTCAGAAAATCCTCGTCATCATTGGCTTCTATCAAGCCGTATAAAATTCCTATTCTTTTCAAAATAAGGGACAATCCCGAGATCATTTATGAGAGAAATGATATTACCTATGAGGGTTTTTCAAAATCATAAAATCATTAAAAATTTCTGCAAAATCTTCGTCATGATCATCAAAAGTTCAATATTTTGGTTCAATCTTTTTCAAAATAAACCATCACGTTGATTTTCTTTTTCCAAAATGGGTTTTAAACCATTGTCTTCAAAGTCAACCCTCATGTTGGTTCTCTTTTACAAAATTGGTTTCAAACCATTATCTTCAAAATCAACCCTCATGATGATCTCTCATGTTGATTCCCCTTTTCAAAGATCAGCTCTCGCGCTAATCATTCTTCTCGTGGTTGATTTTCTTCTCAAAATGATTTCTTAATTGTCTTTTAAACATTCTCCTCTCACTTTAGAGATCCCACATGCAGGCATGATCAAATAAATTCTTTTCTTTTCACAACTTCTATCAATTTTTCATTTAATCTTTTGTCAATCTTATCAAATTTTATCCTTTTTTATTAATTTTATCAAATTTATCTATTTTTCAATTCTTTCAATTTTGACAAATTCTATTCTATTCTTTACCCATTCAGGTTAAGGGATAAACCCGATGCCTCTTTTCCATGAGGTATTCCTTTATTCTTTTTCCCTCTCTGGTTAAGGGATAAACCTGACCCTCATTTTCCAAGGTGTTCCCATTCAAGATAAGGGATAATTCTGAGACCCCTCATAGGAGCAATAATGCTACCTATGAGAATTCTTTTGCAACACAAGTTTCATCAATCTTTATTTTCTAAATTTATATCAATTTCTCTTTATTAATTCTCCTTAAATTCTATTCATTTCCCCATTCAAGATAAGGGATAATCCTGAGATCCCTCACAGAAGCAACAAGGCTACCTGTGAGAATTTTTTTCAAAACAAAATTTTCATAAATTTATTCAATTTTCTCCACTTTTATAAATTTTATTCATTTCCCCTTTCAGGTTAAGGGATAAACCTGAACCTCGACATTCGAGGTATTCTTTCTTCCCCTTCAAGATAAAGGATAATTCTGAAAACACCGACAATCATTCTCGCTCAATTCTCAAGTATCTTAGAATGTCGGTCTCCTTTCCAACTCTCGGTCAGAAAGCCCATCGCTCGTACTGGTGCAATTTCAAAATCCAGTGCTTGTGCTGGCCCATTTCAAAAACCAACGCTCGTACTGGTGCGATTTCAAAATCCAGTGCTCGTACTGGCGCAATTTCAAAACCCAGTGCTCTTACTGGGGCATTTTTTTTGAAAAAAAACCCAGTGCTCGTACTGGTATGCCTAGCGCTCGTGCTAGTGTCTGGCTGATTGATCAAGTTAGCCCTCCAGGTTCAGTCTTTGCACTAACATTCATCAAAATTCAAAGTTTCAATTCCAATTTTGACTTTTGAGTCACCCAATTCTCAAATTCAAGCCTTCGGGTTACAATTTCAACAAAATCTATCATTTCCAAGCCTTCGGGTTACAATCTCATCAATGTCTATCACTGCCAAGCCTTTGGGTTACAATTTCATCAATATCTATCATTGTCAAGTCTTCGGGTTACAATTTCATTAATGACTATAATTGTCAAGCCTTCGGGTTACAATTTCAGCAAAATCTATCATTTTCAAGCCTTCGGGTTACAATTTCATCAATGTCTAGCATTTTCAAGCCTTTGGGTTACAATTTCATCAATGTCTATCATTTTCAAGCCTTCGGGTTACAACTTCATCAATATTTGTCATTTTCAGCCTTCGGGTCACAACTCTATCAATGTCAATCGTTCTTACCATTTCAAATCCTACTTTCGAGTTGGTCGATCAATCAAATTCTGCTTTCGAGTTGGTCGAACAATCAAAATTCTGCTTTCGAGCTGGTACTTCCAAAAATCCTGCTTTCGAGCTGGTCAGTCAAACAAATCCTGCTTTCAAGCTGGTTGAACAATCAAAATCCTGCTTTCGAGCTGGTCGAATAATCAAAATTCTGCTTTTGAGCTGGTCGAACAACAAAATCCTGCTTTCGAGCTGGTGCTTCCAAAAAATCCTGCTTTCGAGCTGGTCGAACAAAAAATCCTGCTTTCGAGCTGGTCAAACAATCAAAGTTCTGCTTTCAAGCTGGTCGAACAAAAAATCTTACTTTCGAGCTGGTTGGTCAATCAAAATCTTGCTTTCGAGCTGGTCGAACAATCAAAATCCTGCTTTCGAGCTGGTCGAACAATCAAAATCCTGCTTTCGAGCTGGTACTTTCAAAAAATCCTGCTTTCGAGCGGGTCGAATAATCAAAATCCTGCTTTCGAGCTGGTACTTCCAAAAAATCCTGCTTTTTAGCTGGTCGAACAAAAAAAAAATCTTGCTTTCGAGCTGGTCGAACAATCAAAATCTTGCTTTTGAGCTGGTCGGTCAAATAAAATCCTGCTTTCGAGCTGGTATTCCAAAAACAAAATCCAGTTTTTGCTGGTAAAAAAATTACCAAAAACCTCATGTTCATTTCATTTTTTCAAAATTTCAACTCGAGGTCCTATCAAAATTTATATTGAATGATTATTCCACAAAGGATTCTCAAAAACTTTGCCAATTTGCTAAAAGTATTTGTTGATTCTAATATTCTTATTGCACAAAAGAATCACCTCAGATTACCTCTAGTATTCTTTCCAAAAGGGTGAAACTTTTTGCGAAAAAGGGATAAAATTCAAATTTTTTCTCTGTTGATCAACCAAAAGGATGAAAGAAAGGTCCTCGGTATGATTAGCAAAAGAAGTATTCAATGATGTTGAAAAGCCAGAAGTGAATTGATACTGATCATGGCTATAGCGCATGTTTAAAGGCGGCTATCTGGCAATCAGGCAGTGGAAATATCCTCAACTATAAAAGAATCCACTCAATCCATATTTCCTCATCCATTTAAAGCCGCAATTAAATATCTGCAAAATGGATCTCTCAATTGTCGTCAAGATGAAGACAAATATGTGAGTTAGACCCCCGGGGCCAAAGAAGATTTGGATCATCTCCGAGATGAAGGAGTTTGTGATGGATCCTTCTAGGGAAAGTTCAGACCATCGTCGAGATGAAGGCGAATGTGATGAACCTCCCGACAAACCCTAAAAGATATTTGATTTCTGCTATCATCTAGAGATTTTTGACCCTTTGAGCCAATATCATCAATATAATCCCTGAGACAAAAGAAGGATCAAAACATCTCCAAGATAAAGGAGTTTGTGACGTACCCTTCCTAAAAAAAGAGAGAAAAGTCAGGACACATCCAAATGAAGGATGATGTAAAAACCCAAGAAAGCTCAATGTCTCAAAGAGAGTGCCAAAAGATCATCATGGGAAAACACCCAGATATCAAACTACCAAAGTTGCCAGAAGTCATCTTTTCTTATGCGAAATTCTTTTATCAATGTCTTTTCATTACTTGCTTTTATGAAATTAAGAATATTTCTTGTCTTCTCATATCAGGGAAATGGATAGCTTCCTTGAAGAAAATCATCAACGCTAAAATTTTTGAATTTGACTCTTAAGACCGAGGAGTTAACCTCATTGGAGAAAATACTCTAGGTAAAATAGGGAATGTCTTTTGCGCATAGGTGCACATTTTCAAGCGTTTGAGTCAACTATAATTTTATCTTATTGGCAAAATTTTCTAGCTATTCCAAGAATGAAATAATTAATCAATATCCATTTTGATGCAACCTAGTGTTGTTTATATCTTCCAAAAGAGTTGCCTCATTCAGGAGAGGTATCTCTTTCTGTCCCATCACGGTTTCTTCATTCGAGAAATTTGTATGGTTTTATCCATTCAGGTTAAGGGTCAAACCTGTACTTTCTGCGAGAGGTCATCAATTTCAAAAGCTAATTTAGTCTCAGCAATGAGGCGTCCAAGATCATCCATTTTCCAAGCTATAAGGAACCCCATTTTTTCCTTTCACAAACCCCCTTCGGATTTGTTCATCTAAACTCCGAAGGTCCCATCATGGTTTCTTCATTCGAGGATTCCATTTGGTCGTTTCCCTTCAGGTTAAGGGTTAAGCCTGAACCTCGCCCTCGAGGTATCTTCCTTTTTCAGGTTTAGGTTAAACCTGAGTCTCGTTCCAACGAGATTCCTCGTTTTGACGAGATGCTTTTCTTCCAATCCCATCATGATTTTTCCCACAAAGAAATCCATGCTTTGTATATTCATCCAGGATAGGATCCTACTTGAGCTTCATCTCATGAGGCATTTCTTTCAAAAATGTCCCATCAAGGTCCTCATATATTCCTTTCCCCATTCAGGTTATCTTGACATATCTTCGTCCCATCCAGATTAAGGGCTAAACCTGAGTCATTCCAAAAGGATGATCTTATCTTACCCATGAGAACTTGATCAAAATTCTTATCTTTCATCATTTCGGGATCTTCGCCCAAAGACCCATCACAATTTCCTCATTCCTGTTATTCAGTCATATCATTTTCGAGGATTTCGTCTCCCCAAAACCATTCAGGATAAGGTATTAAGTCTGAAAAACCATATTTTCAAAATAATTCTTCCACACCCAGCTCAGATCTTCTGACTGGGGCATTTTTCGAAATTTTGAGTGTTTATTTGCCACTAAGCTTGGCTTTCAACTGGCTTAGTAGCAAAGAGAGGCTTCTGTGAACACCCTAAATTTTTCAAAATGATGTAAATATTCCCTTTTTGCCCCTGATGCCATTTTCTAAGTAATTGAGTCAGTTTTAAATCTAAATATTAGTTTATTTCTTAGATTTTACTGAAATTAAATTCATTTTTATATATCTGACTCAGTTTCAGATCTGGATCCAACATCAGAATCCAAATCTGAGCTTTGTCATCCAATTTTTAAACCAAATTCTCAAAATTACCAAAATAACTTTTGAAAAGCTCAAACAGTTCATCCCGTATCCGTTTGGATCCATCGCGTTATATTCCTCAATTTGAGGTTCAAAACTTGAATATTTCTTCAAAATATGGATCTAAACCCGTTTTATGAAAAAATCAAACCAGAATTCTCAGAAAACCCATCTTTTGTAAATATTTCCAAATTTTTGCAAAAAAATAGTTTAGAAATCCCATAGTTTTAGAGTGTTATTTTCAAAAAAAAAAAAATAGAAAATACAAATATATATATATATATATATATATATATATATATATATATATACAAAAATACAAAGAAAAGAAAAAAATAAAAGAGAGAGTTTTTGAAAACCTCCTTTTGAAAAACATCTTTTAGCTAAAAACATTTTTTTGAAAAACTTTTAAAGAGGACCGCCCTTTTGAAAATCTTTAAAAACAAAGATTCATCCTTTGATAAAAGGCCTTTTTAACGAAAAAATTTAAGGGTTATAGAGGCTCTCTCTCTCTCTCGCACACTCTCGGTCTCCCCTCCCGCGCTACCCTCTGGAAGCATCCATCTGCCACCAACCATCGAATCAACAATCCTCCTCTTCTTTCCTTGATCCCCAATGGTTCTGCCCCTCTCGATTCTTCTTCTTCTTTAAAAACGGGCGAAGGGGAAACCCTCAGACCACCGCTCTTCACCCCCGCACAACTCGCTTTCCTTCAAGGATTTCCTTCATCGCCTTAACCTCCCCTTTGCATTTTCTACACCCCCTGGTGTTTCCCCTTTTTCAGGCAAAGACCGAAGGCAATCTCAGGTAAGTAATTGTTGCCCTCTTCTTTGATTCTTTGCATTTTTTTTTCCTTTTTTTATCTCTTCCTTTTAATCTGCGTTATTTTTCACCTTCTTCTCTTAATCACAAGGCAAAAAGAGGGGATTGACCTGTATATAGCAGGACCGATGCCCCTATAGCTACAACAATGGAACAACTCCGTTCCAACATGGTTTCTTTTCCTTTTTTTATCTTATATTTTCGTGCATTTCAATCTATAGTTTATTTTGGTTTTTGTTCTTTCCTTTGTTTTATTTACGATTTCCTGTTGGCATCTGAACTTTCGATTCCATTTTCGATAATTGGCTAGCATCTTGATTCAATTTTCTGCTGGTTTTAAATCCCCACTTTGCTTATAATTCATTCTCTGGTCTGCAATATGTTGTCTCAATCTCGTTTGCATATGTGTTTTCCTGCATCGTTACTACAATTTCATTGTATTCGCATATAATTCTTTCGTTCTCAACTATCATATGCATAAATTGTATAATGGGTCAATGCATTCATGCCATTTTGTCGATATTCATAGGTCTCATATTGCTCAGTAGATTTCATTAGCAGTAGTGGTTTCATGTTTAAAACCTGCAAAATTGCATTTCCTGTTTTTCTTTCTTTCAAAGTCGTTAGCGTATCTACTTCAAGAAGGGAGCTCATTCCCCTAATCAGTTTCTTAAGCCTAGCCCCTTTACAGCATATCATATCCATCTATGGTTGTATTCGTTCATATCCCATTTCAATGATTCATAAGCATCAAACATACCAGTAAGAGTATTGGTACAGACATAGTAAAAGCCATCCATATATCTTATGTAATGTGCCTCATTTGCGGAAGAAAATGGTTTAACGTCTGTTTTGGGTGAACATTTTTTTGGATCTCCTTATTATTGGGTTATATCTGACTTGATTTTCAATCTATGGTTGAATTGGATGATGACTGTTCATACACCCGGATTTCCAACTTATTTGAGTTCATTCTATGCTTGGCTTCTCTGATTGAATAATGGTAGGGGATTGGGTATTTCTGTGCACTGATTGCATGAGAAACTCAATACACTAAATATGTTTTGTCCTCTATTGTTGACACATGCATGGGTATACTTGGTTCTAGGCCATGAATATGCTCTATCTCTTAAAAACTAACATATGCAGGACGGGTGACAAACCCAAATGTTTAGAGTAAGGTTCATTGGACAGATACTCTGTCCCCTGCAAATTCATTTTGTATTTTTCTCTGCTGGACTCGTTAAGGTATTTTTTTTTTAGCATGATGTGCTGCGCTTGACTATACTCAGATTTTTCTGCTGGGAATGGGGACAGCCGATGACCACTGCCCTGGTTCATCCCATGTTCAAATTCTATTTACCTTTGTTATCGAAATAACTTTGTTGGTTCTCCATTTAAACAGGATGTCATGTTGCTCACCTGAATGTATTCAGGTTTTTTGGTATCTGCATTAACCAGGCCGTGTTTTCATTCTCTAAACTAAGCTGTTCAAGGCATCAACTGAGTTGATATGCAGTTTCTTAAATAATAGTAATATCTGACGTTTCTGCATCAGGGATTATACTACCAAGTCACAGCCTATCACATCTCAGTAAAGGTAGTATTGATGCTTACACACCTCTTTTCTGCAAATTCCTATTCTAGAGCTTGAGATGACTGGGACAAGTTTGTATTGTTAATGGACAAAGAGAAGGGATCTCGTTGGTTCATGCTCTAGCTTCTAATCCAGAATGTTGTGAGGTAAGCCCACTGCTGCAAATGTTTATAATAAGATAGATTGTGATTATTGTGCGTGTTTATGACATTGATAACTGGAGGGATTTAATTTTGCAAGAGTATTGCCTAGAAATTCAAAGGTGAGTCTCAAAGTTTCGATTAGTATTGCAAATCCACCTTCTCTGTTCCTGCAATTGGCTTCATCCTTTTCTATTGTTGGCTGTAATCATCTATACAAGTCGTTAATTCTTTCCAGCATCTCCTTCCTTCGCGCTACAACATGAATTCCATCTGCTGTAAGCATTATATAACAGTCTGTTTCCTGCCCTTCTCCTCTACACAGATCAATACATATGCTGCCCACAGCAACACTGTTCCCCACCTCACTCACATAACAAACACCCTTGTACACAGCATACCATTAGCACCCTCCAACACCTGATGTAGCAACACTGTGCATATGCTCCCAGCAGACGCCCCCCCCCCCCCCCCCTTTAATTTAGTTGCTTGATTTAGCATGTCATTGATTATTACTGTGAAAACAATTGGCTTGATAGCAACATTTTCTGTAAATATATATATATATATATGCAATGTTCTGTGCATCGTGTGATCATGACCACCTATGCCATCCTTAAATCTTCTCTTACAAACACAAAAGCAATCTTTATCAAAGAGATAGTTGGAATTATTGGTCTCTCACGTATCTTTATCATTTGGTATTGTTCTTATTCCATGTTTGATTGTTTGTGGTTCAAACTTTGGAGTAATCATTTATGTACATTGATGCATTTGTATTCAAGCATGAACAAGTAGATCCAACTTGTTATTACAAGATACTGTCATAATATTTCATTTGCAATTGTTAGATTACAAGAAGAAGATGGTGTTATGAAAATTTTATCATGACTAAGCCTGCTGGACTATGTTGCTATGGAGGATCATTTTTCACAAACATGTACCACTAAACAGCCACCCTTCCACCATCACCATCTCCCCTGTAACACTATCTCCATTACCCATTATACAGTAATACCCTGCTGCCATCATCTATCATTGTGCCATTGCACCTACCACTGCATCATTTCCCAGCATCTTTCACCTGTCATTTATCATTGCTACACAACAACTTCACGCACAACACCCTTCATATCAGCAAAATGCACTATTATGCAGGCACAATTCCACCTATTACCACACCTCGCCTATCTCATAAGCTATTGTCCACCTATATGCCATATATATATATACATATATATATATACATATATATATATAGATAGATAGATAGATACATATATATACATATATATGCATGTATGTACATAGGTATATATCACTTTTCATCTTTCCACACCTTAGATCATAAATATCGTGGCATATGCGCATCTCACCATCTACATCTTTTAAATCAATGTGATATGTGCAACTCTCTTCTATTTTCATTCTAACTCTGTTTTGCAGGAATCTCTGGAAAATGTTGATTTCCCTCTTAGATTAGGATTTTATCATTTCAATTTCAATTTCAAGGCTGTAATAGTTAGATATTAAAGAGAATTTTATCTTTTCAAGCATAGATTAGAATGTATGAGCATTGTAAATGTCATAAATTGTTTGTTTTCATATTTTTTGCCTTTATTTCCCCAAAATTCACAAATGGGAACACGAATGGCACGAGCACCATTCTAATAGGAGGTGATTAAATCCTAAGTTGATGATTTGTATCAATGGCCATAGTCAGGATGTGAACAAAACTTAGGATTTTCATCTTTTATAGAATAACACTGGATCTACATTGGATCCCCTTCAAAAATCATCATATTTTCAAAAAACTTCTTCTTTTATTAGAGTTTAATTCAAAATTAGCTCAAAATATATATCAATGGCCATAGTCAGGATATATTGAGAGTTAATTTCACTTTAAACTCTATAAAAGCACCAAAATATATTTTATTTTTCACCTGAATTCAAATATGATTATTATATAATACATTCAATAACCATAGTCATGGATGTATCATATCTTCAATCTTATTTTAATTCACTTAAAGAATGAAATAAGATTTTGAAATCCAATTTCAAAATTCTTTAAATTCATCCATTATTTAGGATAGAACTGCATCATATTTTCAAAAAAAAATTCAAAATCCAAGTGATCTTGAATGTCTTCCTTCAAATTCTATTTCAATTCATCAAATTCTATCTCATTTCAAGATTCAAAACTCAATTTCAAAGTCCAATTTGACTTTGAAAATTCAAAATTCATTATATATTCAAAGTTCCATTTTTAAAATTTAAATCAAATTTCAAAGTTCAAGTTCAACTTTGGAATTTTAGATTCATTTCCAAGATTCAAATTCAAATTCAAATTTAATTCAATATCTCAAATTCAATTTAACTTTGAAATCTCTGATTCATCTTCTGATTTCAAATTCAAAATTATTCTTTACCTTCAAAAGCTCTATCCCAAGATTGAGTCTTGATTCTCAATTCAAAGTTTTGAGAATGATTCTAAAAATTTGATTTTTCCTAAGTCTTAAATTCAATTTGGGTTTTCAAAAACCCAGATCCATCTTCAAAAATCCCATTTTGGACTTTCTAAAATCCAATTCTAGATTTAGAACCCAATTCCACTTTGGATCCAGATTTCCAAATCCAATCCCCATTTTGGATTCCAAACTTTGGATCCAAAACCATTTAGGATTCAACTACATTTTGGATTCTAGACTTCAGATCCAAATCCTTTTTGGATTCCAAACTTCAGATCCAAATCAATTTAGGATTCCAGACTTCGGATCCAAATTCATTTAAGATTCCAGATTTCAGATCCAAATTCCATTCCCAATTCCAGATTTCAAATCCAAATCCACCTTGATTTCTAGATCTCAAATCCAATTCCATTTTTAGATCCCATCTGGACTTCTTAAATCTATTTCTATTTTTAAATTCCCTTTGGATTTCTCAAATCCAAATTCCATTCTGATTTCAAAACTTCAAATCTGGAATGCAACTCCATTTCAAATTTCATCTCCTCTCCTAAATCCAGGTTCAAAATTCAAATTCAAAGTCCATTTCTGACTTTGAAACTTCATTTCTTTTTCCTTTTATCTCAGCTTCAAATCATTCTTTTCAAAGTCCAGATTTATCTTCCCAAACTCTGATTATTTCAAAGACTTAGAATTTCAAAATATCTTTCCTGATCTATCTCAAGTTCTAAGTTAGATTCGACTATTTCAAATCATTTCTTCATCACATTTACTTCAGAATCACTTGAAAAATCTCAGATTTCCAAAAGTGTTTTCTCAAAAAGCAAACATTTTTGCATTTACATTATACAAGCATGATTCTTTGTGCATTTAGACTCAGGATAAATTCTTAGATGATATTTTAGCAAAGCAAAAAGGCATAAATTCGATCCTTGGTTCGATTATCCCTAGTAAAGGTGCCAGGAACGATCGAACCTCGTACCGATGAGCGAATCCCGTCTCCCAATTTTCCCGCAAATATTTTCAAAATGGAGGCGAGTAATTTTTCTAAATATTTTCAAAATTAAGGTCAAGTGAGACCTTCGCAAAAAAGTTCCTCTCTTCTTTCTTTTCTTTCTCTTCTCTCTTCTTTTCTGTCTTTTATTTTCCCCTTTCCAAAAAGAAGGAAATAGAGAATAGAAAGGAAAATAGAAGGAAGAGAGAGCAATACCAAGAGAGGAAATTTTTTTGCGATGATCACAGTTTTGGCGACCGAGATGGGACATGTCTCCATCCGGTCGAATTTGTGCCTTTTACTTTGCTTTGATATTATCTAAGACTTTATTCTTCAAATGTCAACTTCATTTCCATGCAAACCTTAGGAGCCTAGATTCTGTCCTAAGCTGACATCATTGCATATAGGATTTAAGTATGGTTTGGTAGGACCATATTGAGGAGATTATTCCATGCTCACATTAGACTTAGGTCTAAAATACAACTCTCCTCAATTCTAGGGATTGAATGTAAACAATGTATGCAAGTGTATGCTTCTATTCATTTAAATTATATCTTTTTAGGACTTGCATTAGAGCTTTCTGGTTTTCTTGCATTTGAACATGTTTTCAAAAACATCCCTACCTATATTGTCCTGGTCTTCACGTTGCTGGGCTATCTCACTGAACCATAGTTCGGGAGAGAGCCTCAAAACTGGGCTACTTATTTGGGTTCACGCCCCCTACCACGTACCTAAGGGTCATAGTCCGAGGTATATCAGTAGGTGCTCAAGGATGTTGGGAAGCCATTAAATTAGAACTAGAGAAATATTTTTATGCCACGTACTTCGAGCTTCGGCTTGAGTGTATCGACATATCTTGATTGGAATCAGATGATCTAAATCTTAGAGTGAGGATTAAGGTCCTATTCGCCATTTCAAATATTGCATATAGAGTCAGCTTTAGGGAGTGTTGTTTGTACATCATTGTTTGTATAGCTGTGATTCTGTGATATTTATTTTATCCCATTATATTTTCCAAAACCCTGGGTATATATTATTCAAAATTTCCTCTTTGTTTTTACAACCCTGGTGTATTTTCTTTTCTTCAGATTCTTTTGATCCTGCCTGCAATTCTTCAAATTTTAAATCTTTACCATCTATTTTAAAATTCGTTTTCCTCCTATCTTTCCAATGTATCTTCTGATTCTATTCCAAGAATTGTTTTTCACAATAAAGTCTCTTTTTGTCGAGAGATATCCTTTTCAAAATAGCATTTGTTCATATTCTAAATTGTTTATTTTTTCTCACAGAGAAACAATGCGATTGTCATAAATTTTCTGTGATAACTCAATCCCAAGCAATGGGATATCTTTTATCAACTTGATTTCTTCTTTTATCAAAATTTCCTCCAAAGATTTTCTACATATCCCATTTTATCCTACAGAGTGAACATTGACATTTCATCATGGTTCAGACAAGGACTGGAAAGGAGACCGTTCCACAGCAAAGCTACAGTGAAGGAGAGAAAATGAACTCCATCAGGTCATCCAAGCAGTAGGGCCAAGAAGCAGAAAACAATGTTGATTCAGCTACATACAAGTTGTTTCAGAGGGTGATGGTCAAAATGATATCTGAACAGGCTGAGGAAAACCTTGAGAAAATATCTTTTAAAAGCAAAACCGAGGGGAAAGTCAGCAAAAAGCAAGTTCAGTATGACAGCACTTCAGAGTCAGCAAAGGAAGACTCAGAGGAAGAGCATCCGGCATATTTTCACAACCCCTTGTATCGGCCCAAGAAAATCAATGAGGGGCATGAGTCAACAAGCAAAGCCAAGTTTCAGATCCCAATAGAAGATTCGATACATGAACAACTGAGAGAAGTAGCTCGTGCAATCAAAGACTTACAAGCCCAGGATAAAGACAAAATGACTTACACCGGTGCAGACTTTTATGATGGCTTAGAAGGGGATGACAACTGGGAAGATCTTCCACGTAAATTCATAAAATTTGATGGGACCGGCAACCCCAAGGCTCATCTGGCCACATTTTTCGCAGAATGTAACCGGTTCAGAAAAAACAACAGGGCTTTATTTCTATGTTTTCCACGCAGTCTGGAGGGAATTGCAGCAAGATGGTATGCCGATCACATCAACCCGATTAAACTGTGAGACTTTGACAAAGTCATCAACCTGTTCATTGAAAGGTTCCTTTTCAATACCGAGGCTCCGCCCACCCTCAACCACTTATTCAATCTAAAGCAAAATGACAATGAGAGGCCAAAAGATTTTATTCATAGGTGGAGATTTACCTGCAATAGGATGAAGGATTCGATATGAGAAGGGCATGCACTCTCAATAATTTTGAACAATTTCTCTCAACCTCTGAAGGGTCTGATCTCCACTTCTCCATCCAAATCCTTCATCAAGTTAATAGAGCGAGTCGAATGGCTCCAAATGGGATTAGAGAACGGAACCTAAAACAGCATCACCTTGGCAGGAGGCAGTCAAGATATGAAAAAGAAAGCCAACTTCACCTTTTCTACCAGTTCCTCCAACAACAACAATGACAAGAACAAAAGGGGTGGCAGAAAGAACCACACCAGCGTATCAGGCAGAGATGATTGTTCCGGTCAAAAGAATGGGATCAGCAGGAAGAATGACATCCCTCTCTTGAGCATCCAATTAGAATCAAAGCCCCAAGGGAAACCAAAGCACGACGGTTGGGGATACGACCGTGAATTTACCCCCTTAGAGCAATCACTTGAGCAAGTTCTTGAGTATATGATAACAATGAAGATGGTTAAACTTCTCAAGGTAGCAGATCCTCCTGTGACAATGGGAAGGTTTAAGGATTAGTTTTGTAAATTCCATCGGGCAATGAGTCATAACACTGAGCACTGCTTTGTTTTCAAAAACATCATCCAAGACTGCATTGATAAAAAGCTGTTGGTGGAAGATCAAGAAGAAGAGTAGCTACCCGTCCTGGCCTAGCTTCCCAGACCATGACAAAGTTTTCTGCTTTCTTTTTTTTTCAGTGACCTTATAGGGGCAAGTCAGTCTCAGTCTTTTGTGACCTTTAATCAACAAACTTGTAAATATTTTAGTCATTGTTGTCAATATTGCCTATCAATGAAATGTCAATTTTCTTCATATCTTTGATATCAAATACTTAATCATCCTTTGCCACGACGGGGCATTTATTTTTGAAAATTTGTATTTTCATTTTCAGAAAATCCTCGTCGTCATTGGCTTCTATCAAGCCGTATAAAATTCCTATTCTTTTCAAAATGAGGGACAATCCCGACATCATTCATGAGAGAAATGATATTACCTATGAGGGTTTTTCAAAATCATAAAATCATTGAAAATTTCTTCAAAATCTTCGTCATGATCATCAAAAGTTCAATATTTCGGTCCAATTTTTTTCAAAATAAACCATCACGTTGATTTTCTTTTTCCAAAATGGGTTTTAAACCATTGTCTTTAAAGTCAACCCTCGTGTTGGTTCTCTTTTACAAAATTGGTTTCAAACCATTATCTTCAAAATCAACCCTCATGATGATCTCTCATGTTGATTCCCCTTTTCAAAGATCAGCTCTCGCGCTAATCATTCTTCTCGTGGTTGATTTTCTTCTCAAAATGATTTTTCAATTGTCTTTTAAACATTTTCCTCTCACTTTAAAGATCCCACACGCAGGCAGGATCAAATAAATTCGAAGCATACATCATGTTTTCAGTCAAAATTTTCCAAAGTTCATAGCACATGCCTGATTCTTTGTGCATTTAGAAAATAGAACAACAAAGCAAAACACATGATTGATCCTTGGTTCAATTACCTCTGGTTATGGTGCCAGGAACGGTTGAACCTCATACCGACAAGTGAGTCACAATCTCTCAATTTTTCCATATTTTCAAAATGGAGGTGAGTTATTTTCAAATCTTTTTTAAAGGTCAGTTTGAATTGCAAAAGTAAAATTTTGCAATGATAACATCTTATTCACATCCATTCATGTTCAACCAGATCTAATATAGTTTTACTAGACTTCACAAGGTCTAAGCCAAGCATCAAATCCAATAATATTTATTCTAATTCAACTTGGTCCACCATAAAGCTGGGCCAATATAAGGCCATCCCATATCCAAATACTAAGCTTATAAAAGCAATATGAGATACACAAAGCATTTCAGGATCCAATATAGATTCATGCTTGTTTAGATTGCTTAAACAAAACTATGGATTATATGAGATTTGAATATAATCAAAATTTATTAAATTTGTAGATATATCATATTCCACTATATAGACCCATCAATTAAGAGAGGACATTGAATCTATAACATATCCAACTTGATATTCTAGGATTTGATGGTGTTAAAATAGCAAATTTTAAACATTTAAAATAAACCCAATTGCAAGTACAAAGCTTATATTATGAGTCTATTACTTATTTGGATTTGTACAATATTATAGGTTCAAACTGATTATTTATTAAGTTCATTCTCATGTAAAATCATGGGTCACTAGGATTTGACTATAGTCTAAATCCATGCTCTTAGTATTCAAATTCATGCAATGTATAATTAGATCCAAGCATTATGTTATCTAAATCCAAAATTAAAACTTAATCCAATACCAGCACCATACCACAAAGGCATCTAATGGAAACATACATTAAAAAGTTTATAGTCACCCAAACTAAAGAATCTTAAATCCTCATAATGTTAGTTTGGATCCAAACTCGGCCATAACAAGTAGGGATCCAATCAAATCATAATAGGATCCAAGGTATACTTTGAGTTTTTGTCAAAACAATTCTAAAGTTGGACCTCAATATTCAAATTCAATATTGAGTAATCATATCCACTTCAAAATATACTCACAAACTCATAAGCTTACCCATTCAAGTAAGGTATTGACTCTAGATCCAATAAATTAAGAAATAAAGTTTATGGACTGACCTTGATTTGGGAAGTCGATCAGACCCCTTGTGTGTATGCATCGCTTATAGATACAGATATGGTCCACTTTAAATCAATTGGATTCAATCTGTTGACTGAATCCCAACTAATTCAACTATACTCAATCCGATTTTTATGAAAATATGACCCAATCAAGCCAGATTATGTTAAATTGAATCCAGCTGGATCCAATCAAATATATATACATACATATATAATCAAATATATATACATACATATATATATATATAGTAATGGGTCCATGTTAAACCAATTTGGTGCTAAACGGCATGCTAAATGGGTTTTTCAAGCTTTTTCATTTTATTTTTAAATTTTGACCATACAAATGTGATCTATTTACTTGATTTTAGAGGGATCAGCTCTTGAAGAATTTGATTCCAACACATTTGTGGGTTTTTATAAAGTTCAAAAAAGCAATGGTCCAAAATCTTTGTAAATTTTGGATGCTCCAAACATCATTTTTTTCATCAAGAACACATGATCTAGGTGTGGATTCTTAGTAAATCAACTATGCCCAATACATTTATGAGGCCAAGACTGTATAAAAAGCACCAGAAAAGCCCAAAAAACCCATTTGCCAAATTGATTTAGCATGGACCATTACTCTCTCTCTCTCTCTCTCTGTATATATATATATATATATTAACACACATATGCGTGATTGGTGGCCATTTCCACTTTTCCTTCCCCACCACTAAGTTTCATTTCTAACAGCCAATCACGAGAGACCCTAATCATGGGACATCACAAGTTCAAAACCCACGAGTGGTGTTCCTTACTGCAAAATCACGACTGGGTGTATGTACTCCTTGGCGGGGAAGGCGACCTCAAGGGTTTTACCGACAAGAGGCCAGTCAATGTATGGACAATGATGGGGTGTTTTTCCCTTGGATTATCTCAAAAAAATCACTATAACAAAAAAGTGGTCAAGCGAGAATTTAAAAAGAAAAGATTAAGAAAAAGAAATCAGTCGTATCTTTATGAAACTTTATTTTCGTCAACCTTTAATGACCTAATTTTACTTTTTATGGAATCATTGTGATAGCTGTGTGCTAAGAAACAAACAAGGTTTTTACTTCGATGCTACGCCACAAACATACACATACTACGTCAGGGGCAGAGCCAAAAATCTAAACTAAGGTGGGCACAGATAGGGGTTTTAACTGGTTGAAACTCCATCAAAATGAGTGGGTCCAAAAACCGGTGGTCCGACTATGAGGTGTCAATGCCAGATCTAAATCCGGATCTGATCTAATCTTTCATAAAAAAACATATGCAAGTCGTACAAAAATCACACAAACAAAACTTAGTCCATACCTAGTAAAGTTTTTTTAGTTTTTTACATTAAATATTTATGAATCTTAATCAGAACTTAAAGTTAGATCTGGGTTTGGTATAAAATTTCATAAACCATATCCGTCCCATTTAATAATGGACCTCATGGGTGTGATCAAAATAGTTAATTGGACCCCTTCTTTTGTTACCAAACCTTGATCCTACCAGATCTAGTATGGGTTGGGATCCCACCCATTGACACCATTAGGCACAGACACTACAGATGTATATGGTGCAAGTTCAAGTTAGATATCCGACTAACCTGAACCCGCTAAGTTGGTTTCAGTAAAAAAATTAAAATTCGATTAAAAATTGACATATTTCAAACATTTAATCCTAAAGAGATTTGAACTTGGGACATAAGGTACAAAAGAATGTTTAAGTAGCTTATATAACCACATGCCCATTCACACACTTGTAATGAAGGTATATATATTATTTTCTAATATATAGTGACAATGTAACATGTACATCTTTCATTGGATATTTTTGGGTCAAGCTAGAAACTCCGTCGTTGAACTATCTGGGTTCCACTTGCACCTTCAATTTTTATTTAGGAAAATAGGGTACGAGGACACAACATTTTTTAACTATTTAATTAATAAAAAATAGTTTTTATTATTTAATATTAAAAACTATTTTTATTAAAATAATATGCAAATATAATAAAAATATTAAAACAGTGGCCATGCATGTCAATGTCTGTATGTCTGTACATGTTACTATGGACACAACAAAAATGGCTCCACTCATTAGCATATAGCTTCTATGGCATGACTGGTCCAAAATCATAGGAGTTTAGAAGGTCAGACTAAGATTGAACCTAGTAGCTAGCTCGGGTTTAGCATCTATTCAACCTAGTTCTTTTAACGTGTGTTTGATTGTGCAGCATGCACATCGTGTGGGATGTGGTGGATTCATGGGATGCCATCACAACGACATATTGGATGCGAAGGAACAAGCATCTACCACGTCCCAAGAATGGTGAAACACCATTCTGCACCTTTGAATGGCGAGGATTGGATGAGGTTCATGCATATTAAAAAGAAAACTACTCAGGACAGGGGGTTGATGTGTGGCCAAGTTTGGAATTAGGTTTTAATAGCTTAAGCAGGCTCGGTCAGGTCAAGGATTAGGTGAAGGTCAAATTCGGGTAAACAAGGTTCTATATTTCTGATAGATTTTGGTAGAAAAATTACTATCCCCAAACGATGAAACAAAAAATTCTTAAATTTTAGAAAACGTCTCTAAACACTTAGGACTAGCTACTATTAAAATTTCAGGGTTAGATGGTTAATATTTTGTGAGATATGATTAGGACAAATGGCAGTTTTTTTAGGGTTTTCTGTAGGCTGATTGGGATTTTGTTCTGGTGGACCATAATTATAAATTAAAGATCTCCTCATAAAAATCTTTATAAATTCTAAAATTCGGGTGGATGAAACTAGATATCCTAAGATGTGTTGATTCCAAATTTCAAACTCAAACTCTTTACGTATTGGGCTGGGTGATTTTTTTAATTCTGACAAAAAACAGGGTTCATCAAATTTTTGGTTTTGGGCAGATTTGTGTTTGGGGCTTTCACACTCAGTCTGGGGTTAAGGCAAGGTCTGTGATGACTTACAGAGGTTGGGTTTTGTTACAATCTTGGTTTAGCTGGGAAAGGCCAAGGTTTCACAGTTTGGGCTAAGAAGAGTCGAGACCCCCATTGTTGATGTAGTTGACTGCACTGGTTCGGGTGGGCCTAGGTTTCTGACTTTGTCCACTTGGAAGAACAAACCCACTGGAGATCAACCATCCAAAGAGAGAAGGAAGTAGCCCTTAGGGAAAGTGAGAGAGATGAGTCTAGGGGGTAGTAACTCACAACAGAGAGGAAATTGAGCTAAGAGAGAGAGAGACTCAAGCTAGAGAGAGCGAGTGTGAGAAGATGTTGAGAGAGAGATCAAATTCAAGTTCTTTCATGCCTTCCACACTATAAATGAGGCCCTATATATAGGCCTAGGTAGGGCTCTTAAAGACTACACAAGTTACAAGTCATAGTAAATTAGAAAAACCTAATTCTAGATAATACCTTGAGAGCTTAGGCTAAATTTGGTTAAGCCTACTTAGACCTACCCTAAAAGTAGTGTCCACCTCCAAAAATTTGTTTATCCCTTCGACTCCCTCTTGTTCATTTTTAGGTAGAGTTTTCCAGAGAGCTACACAAGTTCCTCAGAGTCCAGAAATAGACTGGGGCTCCCAAGGGGTGGGTCCCACTGAGTCTTGACCTTCAAATATAGGAGGGGGCATCCCACATGTAGGCACCACCTAATCTTCAATGTTGTCCTGATATGGTGTCACCCCTAGTGTTGGTCCAACAAGCTTTAGTGCTTGAAGCTGGGAGCTGAAATTATAGAAAATGGGTCTGCATTAATTATTTGGATCCCTATATTCGGATTTGAGTCTTCCATAACTTAATCAGCATCATCCCCTCCCCCATAAGAAAATCTTAGTCCTCTAGGCAAGAAGCCAAGATATTGCCTTTGCAGCTTGTAATCAAACTTCCAAGTTAGAATTTTTTCATCGTCCCATCCTATGGTATTCCTTTTCATTCGACGCTTATGCAACCCTTCTGTATTTAGAATCTGAATTGGCCTCCTAGTTTCTATCATACTGAAAAAAATTGTCAATCCTTTGGGAAGGCCCCCATGGTGTGCCTTAAGTCGAGACACAAAAAATACTGGATGAATTTGGACAGACGAGGGTAACATGAGTTTTTAAGCGGCTGAATCAATCCACAAAAGAATCTAGTACAACCCATAGTATCGAGAAGTGAGTTTGTGAACGTCCCTCTCTTACTTAGGTATTTTCTTTTTGGATCTTCTTTTGAGCCATACCGAGTTCTCAATTTGAAACTTGCTATCCTTCCAATTTTGATTATGGAATTGCTTTATTCTATTTTGAGACTTGGTCGAATTATCTTTTAGGAGATGAATAAGTTCATCTCTGGTCCTCATTTGTCGGTCGACTTTAGGGGACTTGGCACTTCCTTCTTCATAGGTTAAGGTTTTGGGAGGAGGCTGACCATACAGAGCTTTATAACGGTCATTTAAATTGAGAACTGAAAGGAGGTTTTATAGGATCATTCAGTCCAAGAAAGGTAGCTGGTTCATGACTTGGTTTTTCACTGGCAAAACAATGAAGATAGGTCTCAACAATTCAATTAACTACTTCAGTATGACTGCACTTGATTCCTAAGAGGTTGAAGTATTCATTCCAAAATCAGTTAGTGAATATGGAGTTCTATCACAAACAATGGACTTGGGTATCTCGTAGAGTTTGCCTATATTTTGGTTCACTATGGTTTGACTAAAGTACTTGTAGGGCAGGGCCATGAAATCAGAAAACTTGGTAAACCATATAAATGACTTCTTTTTTGTTGGAGGGAGGAAGAACTTCAATGAAGTCCATAGAGATGTCTGACCAAGTGCAGTCCAGTATGGGCAAGGGGTGGAGGTAGCCGGCGGAATTGATTGCCTCATTTTGTTAGCTTGGCATGTGAGGAACTCTGTAATAAACTTTATTGCATACACTTTCATCTTTGTCTAATACAATTCAACCTTGATTGATTGTTGGATCTTGAAGACCCCTTCATGACCACACAAGGGGGATGAGTGGTAATGATGGAGGAGGTCGAAGATGATCTTGACACCTTTGAAATGTAAGAACCTTCCCTTGCAGAAAATTGTTTCACCCTTTACTTGGTGGTGTGGGTGGCCACTCGGATCCTCCTATAAGGTCTTTTTCAATTTATGAATTTTCTTGTCATTCTCTTGAATTTGACATGCCTTATTCCATAGCTCACAAGTTACTATGAAGAGCACATTCAATCTTGCTTCCTTGTTGGCATCCTTCTGACCTTTTGTTTGGAATCTGTAGGGGAAAACCTCTTGAGTAGCACTAAATTTTGAGAGAGCATCCTTAAGGCCTACGACATTGCTTCCCTTTGGCCTATGGTCCCTTAGGCATGTTACTTCCTCATCCTTCTCATAGCGTATCTCTATTTTGTCAAAATTCCAATAGACTTTTCCTAGGGATCACAGTCAACTTATCCTTTGCACCATGTTCATACCGAATTTGGATCCTTGAAGATCCAAATCCATGTCAGGGCAGACACTCGTGCACTTAAGGTGATTGTCATCCCCAACCATCATATTAAACATGGGCTGCTAATTGATGGAACACCCAAGGATCAACACAAGATCTTCCCGCACAAAATTATGGGTCGATCAAATGTCGATAAGTACCTCAACTTATAGCTGTTGAATATTTTCTTTGAGACAATTGACTCTCCAAATCAAGAATCGGGATGTCAAAAAAGAGTTTGATTCAAAAGATTTCCTGATTCGAGGAAAGGATGAGCCAATAGAAGCTCCAAAGAAGTTGGCTAAATTCAATCAAACCGAAAACCCTTATATACATATAGAAATATTCAACAGTGACTACTCCAAATATTATGAAAATCATTGACTAATGATTAGATGGTCCCACGAAGTTTAGAAGGTGATGCCTTAGCATGGTTCTCCACAGTGGAACTTTAAAGGATCAAGATTTTTAAAGAACCGATCAATGTATTCCTGGATAGGATATGATGTAATGTATAAGCATTTCCAATAATTAATCATCTACGTGAAACTAGATAAAAGGAAGCAAAATTCTTCAAGTTTCATCATTCAGCAGGGCATGACACAGAGCAAGACACTGAAGAATGTACTACTTGGTCCAAGATAACCTCAAAGAAGGAAAGTTGGTTCTAGCTGAGTGCAACCAATCTTCCACATACCAAGACCTAATTAAAACTCTAGATTCCTTTCTTAGTCATCAAACCAACCTCTTAGAGGTAACTAGACAAACCTCTTGTTGGCCTAATGTTAAGATCCTTCCATCTTTGAGTATTATAAAAATTTATCCAGAGTTTTTTTAAAATAAAATCTTTGCCTGAGCAAAAAATCCTGATTCTTCTTCTGCAAGCCAAAAAGAAGATTCTATCTCACCTCCTATACCTGATTTTAGAAATAAAGGTCCTTAGAAATATCAAACCATTCTTTGTAATAAGAAAGAAAAAAAAGTGAAGAGAAATATCTGAAATCAAGAAAAGCAAACTGTTGGGAGGAACCAGAGTTTCTCAAAAACAAGGATCAAGAGGGTCCAGATCTTGAAGAATCTTTAATGAGTTCAAGCCAAGAGGTCATTGAATTAGAAAAAGATCATATTTTAAAAAGTTAGAAGAGGGTCTCAACTGGGAAAAAATCTAAAACAAGTGAGGAAGAAGACTTGCAGGTGGCAGTGATAGAAAAAATAAGTAATCTTGATAGTCTTAAGACCTATAAAAAGGAAGATGAAATAGAAAATCTAAGCTCAGTGAAATCATGACCGTGATGCATCAAAGCACCTCCCAAGTTAGGGGCAGAGTGCCTCATGATTATCAGGTTAGTTGCAGAAAAGGAGTTCAAGATGCCAATTCTGGTATGCAAAAGAAAGAAGAAGAAATGCCTCAAGCAAAGCCAAGCAGAAATCGTAACATAATAAAGAAAGGAAATGATGAATTCAGGAAATCAGAGAACTCCTAGGAGGAAAGAGAATATAGATACTTCAAGAATTGGATCCTAAATCCTTGAGCTAGATGGTCCAAGCACATAAGGTAGGCAAGGAAATTACTTTTCCTTCTTTGGGAACAAAAATAGGTAACACTAATAAACGTTGCTTACTTCATGAATGTTGCATATCTGATGATGAATATTGTTTCCTGCAAGGTGATTTTCTGTTTAATAGATACTCCTTGCTTTATGAACCAACTTTTCCTTTTGATCCAGAAGGACCCATCGAAGTCATTACTTGACCCACTTTCCCTAATTGGGGAAAATAACGTAAATATGTCAATACCCTAACCCCAAAATTACAAAAAGAAAATAAAAAAATCTCAAAAATTTAAAAAAATCCTCAAATTTCCAAAAAAATGGATTTTTTTTAAAATTCTATAAAATATGAAAAAGCCAAAATATTTTGTTGTAATTTCATCTATCAAAAATCCAAAACAAATGAAAATAAAAAAAAAGGTTTATAAAATCCCATTCTTTTCAAAAATTCCTTTTCAAAATGAGAGTGGTTTGGATGTTCTTCTAAAAAGGAATTGGTATCTCTAAATGTTTTCAAAACTTTTTGGTCACCACTTCTATCAATTTTGGAGTAATTTCTCCCAACCTAGAAAAGAGGAATTTTTGATAAATTATTTTTTAAAATAATCTCAAATTCTCAATAAATATATGATCTTCTATCATTTCAAGAATAATGATATTCAAAATCCCATTAGTTTTTCCCAAATTTTAGAATAGATGTAATTATGGCGAAAAAAGAAAAATCGTAGTTAAATTGAGAAATCAGGTTCATTTGGACCATTGCTAAGTTAAAAGTCAAGGATTAGTGGGTAATCGAATCAAGTTTTTGGATATCGGTAAATGACCACTAAGGAACCATGTTGGTTACCAAATTCTATATACCTAAGAAAATAAAAACAAAAAATCTTTTGAAGCTCCAGTCTTAGAAGACATTTGAGTGTGAGGATAAAGTAAAAAAAATGATGAGAGATGGAAGGAGCAAGTGCAAAAAGAAGAGAAAGAAAAGAATGAAAAAAAGAAAAAATAGAAAAGAGACAAAACAAAATCATGCTTAAAAAGAGAAGAAAACAAATGAAATGCACCAACGCACTTATTATGAATGAGAGGTGCACACAAGCCAAGGCTCAACATAGGTAGGTTCCAAAAAAAAATCGCTTCCATGAGGTAGGGATTGGATTAATACATAAGAATCATAAAATACTGAAAATGACAGAAAGGCACGAGAGGTGCACATAGGCAAGGCCCAGCTCGGGTAAGCTCTATCATGAAGGTAGAGAATGGATCTAAAACCAAGTCTCAACCTGGTTAGGGCACCATGAGGGTAGAGATTTAAATAGAAAAATCATGAGTGAGGCATTTCTCCAAAACTTTGCTTTCATGAGGCCTATGATTGCCCGGTCTCAGTGACAAAGGTGAGGATAAAGCCTTTCAAGACCAAAGCAAATAAAGAAAAATGTTTTTTTGTCTCTTATTATAAATAATTTCTTACCCTTAGAATTCAACCTTGGCAACTAGGTGTTTAAAGTTTGATTTGGGGCTACGTCTGTCCAATATTTCAAAACAAGAATTAGAAAGAAAATAAGAATTTGATTATGCTTAACCAGTCCCTTACTCCCCACTGATTTTATGAAAAGTAGATGGAAGTAGTTGAAAAAAAGATAGAATAAACATCTTGAAAGAGGAGGGATACACTCTTGCAATGTTTTCAAGCAAATTAACCATGCCAAACGCATATGCAATGTCAAATTTTCTAAAAACAACCCAAAAACCCTTTGTTCATTTGTGGTAAGCTGCGGTAAGCACAAAACAGAGTAGGCTTGTACTCCATATTCTCTCTCTCTCTCTCTCTCTCTATATATATATATATATATATATATATATGGTTTTATATTTGGTACAATTGTTTGTACTTACAATCTAGTATAAATCTTCTAATGCTAGTTGTTTTAACTACACAAAATAAACTTATAGATGTATTCAGCATCCTCGATTTAGTAGGTGCCGACTCTTGGATCATGTTTTTTCAAGAAAAAATATGTTTTTATGAGTCAGGAAAAATTGATGTCTTCATAGCTGTTGATTTTTGGATCGCCAGAAAAACCTGTATACAGGTTGGATTCCGGCGATGTAAAAGCCGGTTCCCATGAAACAAAACCTATAGATCACATCTATGAGGTGTTAGATGTAAGAGAAAAACCAAAACGAGGGGGTTCTAGGTTGTTTTTGTTTGCACCTACAAACAACTATAGTGCAGCAAATCTTGTCCCTGTATGTGTGTGTGGTGGGAGACGATTATTAGCGCAATCTAGGGTCTAATGAACAAAAATAATTGTCCAACGTAGGGTTTATGATCTATCTGATGGACATGAAAACCTGGTCAAAAGTGTATGCAATAAACAAAAAGGTCTGGTAATCTTTGGGAAAATTCACAAGTTTTTCTTTTCAATGACTCCCTTTCGAGCTACCAGCTTTTTAGTTTCTGTACAAATAATTGCGACCTTTTAAACGCACCAAACGATTTTCATGTAAAATAAGGAATCAAAGTCCATAGTTAGGAAAGTAGAGAAAAAGGGAATACAAGCTCTATAACTTTGACCAGTGGGAATGAAAACCCATTTTGGTCCATAGATCAAATGGCTCACACAAGTGGTGCCATATCAAGCAATTCTAGACCGTCCGGATCAATCTAGTTGGTTAGGGAATCTAGTTTGGTTTTTACGTATTGCCACTAGCTCTACTATAAATTGCGTCGAAACTTACATTGTTAGTGAGTGAAAGAGTAAAAAAAAAGGAGTTGGTGTGTGAAAGAGAGAAAGAATGGCAGGAAAGAAGAGGCAAGTTAGAGAGAGAAATTCATCGTCTTCAATCTGGTCCATGCTGAACATATTCAAGATGCCTGGGCCAAAGCGCTGCAATGCCAAGTATGGGCGTGATGAGGCTCCTCGCAGAGGCCAAGTGAGAGACGAAGATGCCGGCTTCTGGGGTGCAGGTGAGCCTGACATAGACCAGAAAGCTTCTGATTACATAGACAGGTTCTACCAAGACCGTGGTTGATGCCAAAAAGCAAAACCCACCCAGAACAGCACGCAAGTCTCTTAGTGCACTATAATTTTCCACACTAACAAACCCTCTGTAGTTATATCGTCGAAGTTGTAAAAGTTTCATGTGTAATTCAGTTCATATTGATAAATAAAATCTTTGTTCATGCATGCATAAGTTTGAGGCTTGAAACTTAAAACTTTGGATGCTTGTATGGGCACATATATTCATAGGTTTAGATATTTATCTTTGGTTGGGCACGTTTGCTTTGGTCACACTTGGGGCATGTTTGCTATGCCGCGTGAAAGTTTGGTTTTATCGAGTGTCTGTGATTACAAATCACAATCAACTCAAGTTTAGTGAAATATGAGAAAGTGCTAATTGTTTCCTTCAAAACAAAGAAAAAGAAAAAATGCAAGTTGTGATTGTGATTCTCACTTGTGAATGCGCCTACCTTGAAACTTGTGAAAGTTGGCCCCAACACCATTGTGACCAACAGTCACAGCCTGAACTTTCTCAAGTGGGATGGCTAATCTCACCTGCAACCAGAGTCCTTGGAAGAAAGTTCAAGTGGTAACCGTTGGCTGCAAGGCGAGTGATCTTGTGACAGACTTTCTCGTTTCAAGAGAGGAGCATTTTGAAGCAAAAATCATAATCACAGCTTGTACTTTCTCACGTTTCACAAAACGTGAGAAAGAGGTGCAATTTTGATTTGCAATTACAAAAACTTGTGAAATCCAATTTTCACGGCATTGCAAATGTGACCTATATGTTGAGTTTTTGAAATTTCAAATATGCTTCCTTGCAATTACATGCGTTGATAATAAAGCCATTCACATCCGTCTTCATGCTTATGTACATAGAGTTTTAAAACATCAATGACATTTGATTGATTTATTCAAGTTTGGGGAGCATGGTATTCTTTCCACTAATAATGTTTTTTATCCTTCTTCCTCTCAAAAAAAATATATATATACAAGTTATTTATTTGATTGGCAAACTGGGGCCAGGTACAGCCCAACCAGTTACATATAAAATAGCACATTACATTCATGACGCATTAACTGTGTTTGGAAGCCAATCAGGCGGCTTCTCTTTTTCCAGATCAAATTCTCCTTATACATTTCCACCCGAGATAGACATCTGGGAATATAATTACGTTCTTTACCAACTAGCCAATACTAGAAGCCATCAAAGCTTAGCATGAGATCTGCAGTACGAGCATCCATCGCATTTGATTGTATATACACAATTTACATTGCAATAAAAGAACTATCTTTTCACCAATGGGGGTTCCCCTTGTCTGGTAGGAGCAGCTAGTGCACGTCAACCTGCGTTGGGACGTTGCAAGTTCAAAACCCAATGGTATAGTTGTGTAACTGGTAAGGGGTCTGCCTAACCCCAGCTTGTCTTTCAAAAACCAAAAAAGAAAATATCTTTTCCACCTAGTCCTACTGTACTAGAGTGACAAGCACATAAAGCATCCGCGCCGTTGATCCAATTAGGATTCTAGTGATATGCCACATGGCATTCATACTATGGGGTATGCCCAGCACGGAAGTACAAAAGCAAAAAGTTAAAGAAACTAATGGGGTCATGAAACGTGACAATTCACAATCAAACCTTTCATGGTGACAGAAGTGCCTTTGGCTGGAATAATCTTCTTAGTTAAGCATTTGAGGATTCTACTCAATGAGGAGTTACTTTTATTTGGGGCTATATCTTTCCAAGTATAGGCATATTCATTATAATATTCTCTTCACGTGACTGCTACTTCTGTGATATTAGGACCATACAACCTTCCCTACAAAAATTCCTACTGTTGCTTTGCTTCTTTTAGGCTTTTACTTTGGCTGCCAAGTCAGAGATGTGGAACTTATACCCAAACAGATAAACCTGCTAAACACAGGGTTCAAGGTGCCAGACAGATCGAATTGTCTGCTGTAAAAATTCTCAGAGAGCCAATCTTCATCACTTGAAGGTTATTCAACAATGATACTGCCTACCAATGAGTTCCGGAGACTGATAAAACAACTTTGGGGATCATGTCTATAAGGTCACATCCACAAAACCACTACTGCAATATTGGAAACTCAATGTGGTCATTATTAGACAATAAGGTACTGATCGACAATGCCAAAGATAAGCCCTTATAAGAGAGCTGCAGACTATGAGACTTGCCTCAAATGGTTGGGTCAAGCTCTAATAAGAGGGTCCGTTGAACAAGTCGATCTATGAAAACCAAAGGATGATATGCTTTAAATCATGCTTATGGAGATTGATTCATGGATCAGAAGTTGGATTGGATGACAACACAAAACTGCACAGAGTGTCGTGGTGAGAAAGGCATATGTTTGTTCTAAGCAAGGTTGGAAGAAGTCAAGTGAAAATTCAACAAGCAAGTCAGATTCAAGATGTGGTTGTCCAGCGAGAATGATGTTAAGAAGACTTCTGAATAAGAAATATATAGTTCGTACTTTAATTAATGATCATAACCATGAATTAGACGCTTCATTTATGACTCCTATGTTAAGGTCACATCCTAAAGTAACTAAAGTGCATGCTTGTTATCAACGCAAAATTTTTAACTTTTTGCGAGTCAAACTGACATTTGAAAAAGTTTTTGAAAATAACTCGCCTCCGTTTTTAAAATGCGGGAAAATTCCGTAGAATGGGACTCGCCTGTCGGTACGAGGTTCGACCGTTCCTGCCACCTTTAACAAGGGTAATCGAACCAAGGATCAATCTACTGCTCTGCTCTATTCAACTTGTCTAAATCATATTCTAATTTCTAAATGCACATAGAATCAGGCATGTGTTATGAATTTTCTGAAAATGCATATTTGAAAACATGATGTTTGCTTTGAATAACTGAAACACTTAGAATAGATATCACATGGAAAATCATGAATTGGGATTTGAAATGTACTTCTGAGAAAAGTAAAAATCGATTTCTGAAGAATCTAGAGGTTTTGTGAAAATCGATTTTGAGAAATATGAAATAACTTTGAAAAACTTGATTTCTTTGAATTCAAACTTTGAAATTGAAAATATAACTTAGAAAAATCGAATTTGGAACTTGGGAAATACTTGAAATATCATTGGCAAATCAATATTTTGAGAAAATCGATTTTTGAATAAGACTTAGAAAAATTTGAGAAAACTGATTTCTCTGAATTGAAATTTGAATTGGAATTGGCAAATGCATGAAATGAATGAATATGGATTTGAGGAATTGAGAAATACTTTTTGTATTTTTTGAGAAATGCAGTGCATTTTGAAGTTAGCCTAAGAGTGTAGGCTGAATGTGGCTAATGTGAAGATCATAAATCTGTGTATCATTCATATTCTGACTATAACCATAAATATGAATTCCACCAAGTTTATAAACTTCATAAAAGCTAGTGTATGTGACATTCGTGTACACCATAGTGAATTAATAAAATGTGCATGAATTGGCATACATGGCAGTTATATATCAAAGTTTAAACTATATGAAATGCAAATCCTAATCTATGCAGGAATTTAAATTTTTATTCCAAAGTTTACATTTAATTTACATCACTATTGAAATTTAAATACATGAAAAATAAAATCTTCAATGTACCTGCAAAACTAGAAAATTTTGTTAGTAATGATATGTTGGCTTTTCTAGGTTTATCCAGTAATATCTAGAAATTACTGGATTTTGCTAGATATAAGCCTTTTTGCCATGATTCCCTTAAATCAAAATTGATAAAATATGAAATAAGATTGAATAAATAAGGAAGATAAGATATGAAATTTCGAAATTGGGGTCAAAATGACCAAACTACCCCTAATAACAAGACTATGGCCTTGAAATTAGGGTTTTTAGAAATATATTTGGTAAAATGCAAGTTTTGAAATACAAATGATAATAAATCAAACTAAATATGCTATGACATGATTAAAAATATGAAAATTAGGGTTAGGAATTTCGAAATTGAGGTCAAATGACCAAATTGCCCCTGATAGCAAGACTATGGCCTTGAAATCAGGGTTTTTAGAAAATATTTTGGTAAAAACTTAGGTTTTATGCACTAAATGAAATCAAATGAGCATCAAATTAAACCTAAAGCATCCTAATATGATTATGAATATGATTAAACCCTAAAAATATATGCTTATGCATGAAAATCCAAGAATATCACAAATTTTGTAATTTTTGCAGTGTTTTGGAATTCTTCGGGTACCATGTTTTGCAATTTAAGCCATTCAAACATAAAACGGATTCTAAAAATCCTCAAAATTGGTACCTACACTTGTGATAGCCCTAATATCAAATTAGAATTGTAAAAATATTTTTTTGGCATTAAATTATTCCGAAAATTGCATTAAACCCTAAAAATATGCTATTTTTAACCTAGTTCACCAACCAGTCTCAGTCCAAGACCCAAACCAGGGGTCAATCTTTTATGAAAATCTATGAAATTTTACAGAGCCAAACTAAGAATAAAAATAGAGATTTACCAATTTACAGATCGGAAAAAGCATCTTCGGTTAGGGAGAAACCCTTCCGGCAATCTGAACTAAAATCTAACAAATCTAATATGGGCTAAAACAGATACTTTCAATTGATAATTTCGGGATAAATAGAAATATTGATCTAAAATATCTGATATTTTAGCATTAAACAGTATACAGAAAAATAACAATACTCATTTTTTACAGATCATGAATCGGATCTGTGGTTTGGGATTTATGAATAACACAAGTCTGATTAGAGTTTTGGTAAACCCTAACGAGTTTTAAATTGAAAATCAAAGTCTCTGACATAGGAAAAATAATAAACAGTAATAAAAAATTCTGAAAATTTCACAGTAGACAGATCTAATCAATGTGAATCCATGGCACGTTACAGATCTAAAATCGGATATAAGATAAGAAAAATATCACCACAGCAAGTTACCCTCTTGATTTTAACAACGATTTTAAAGTTTTAAAAACCCGATTTGATGTCTGATTTTTCTGACAGGGTTCCCTAAGTCCAACATATCTGATTTTTTTACAGTAGATCAATCACATATGCATACATCACATATAAAAAAATAAAAAATAAACAACACATATTTCATTTCGAAACAGCATTCTCTTTTCTGTTCTAAACTAAAAACACACAGAAATCTAAGAAACTTGAGAAAATATGCATTAACTAATGAAAAACAATAAAATAAACCATAAAACAGTAAAATAAAAATTATTTCTATGCTGGAAAACGTGTAATAAACATGAATAAGCAAATAAAAAAATAAAATACAGGGAATCCATGGCTGGAATTTGCTTTCACCTTTGAAATTATGGATTTAACCCATTTAACGGGTAAATCTCACGTTTCGTCGGTTAAGAACATGAAAAACGTACCTCTCATCGATTATAATGGATTAGAATCCTTGAAATAACCCTCAAACTGAGTTAGATCATCTTCTTGGGTCAATTTTGGGGTTCTTGGATGAAATCCATGGTTAAATCCATGAACACAAGAGTTTTCATGGTGAAATCTATTGAAAAATCATAAAAACTAATAAAATAATAATAAAATAATATTAAATAAACTCACCTTGGGGCTGCAATGGAGGAAGGTGGAGGTGCTAGAGAGAATAGAGAGGCCACAAAAATTTGAGAGAAAAAGAGCTCCCTTTTGACCCCCCTTAGGTCCCTTTTTATAGTTTTTAAAAAAGTTACTTAATTAGGGTTAATTAAGAGGTTTTTCATTTTTTCAGGACTCTTTCTAATAAATCCACTAAGGGCAACGATTTTTTGTGGTTTCCTAACCCTAAATGAATTCTAACTAAACCTTAATTAACACCTAATTAAACCCTAAAGAGTCCAAATGTGGCACCACCTAGTATGGACCCACATTTGGTTTTTAAAACTTGAATTTAAAACCTTTAAAAACCAATGGTTTAAAACTTAAATAAAATGGAATTTTAAAATTAATTTTGACTCCTAAACCCCTAATCTAACTGGGACAATGACTAACCCAAGTTTAACCTTGACTTACTCGAATATGGCACCACCCCGAGTGGGCCCTACTTGAGTTTTTCAAAAAGCGATTTTAAAACCTGAAATTGAAAGCATTTTCAAAAGGATTTTCAAAAACAATCTTGAAATTAAAAGTTTTGAAATTGCATAGGGTTCTAACTGGGTTAGAACTTTTCTAGACATGGTGCCAACTGAGTGGGCCCACATTGAGTTTTGGAAATTTTGAGATAAACACTGAAAATAGCTTTGAAAAGGGGTTAAAATCAGTATTTGAAATTCAAGATCTTTGAAAATAGGGTATCAAGCAAACTGGAACTCCGAGTTAGAGTCCTGAACTCTTAGGACTCTGAGATTTTGGATTTTAAAAGCCAAATGAAGGAATTTTTGAAAAGATTTCATCTAAAATGGTGAAACAAGTCAGAAAATACTGTCAGAGTTAGACTCCTAACTCAATCAGGACTCTGAAATAGAGTCCTGGATTAACTGGACTCTACCAAATGACCTAATTTTTGAAAACAAACGAAGAAGATTTAAAATGGAAATTAAACAGACTTCAAAACAGACTCATGACTGGACTAGGACTCCGGGACAGAGTTCTAATCGGACTGAAACTATAGATTTTTTTTTGGTATTTTCTGAAAAACAAATGAAAGAACTTGTCAAAACAGTGAAAACAATAACGAATACTGGAATAAAATAGAGTTCTGATTCAACTGAGACTCTGAGGACAGAGTCCTGATTGAACTAGGACTCTCAGATTTTTGGATTTTCTTGAAAAAACAAATGGGAGGATTTTGAAAAACAGTTAAAGCAGAATAAATTAAAGTTTTGGTTTAGAGTCCTGATCTGATTAGGACTCTGAGAAAGAGTCCTGATTCGATCAAAACTCTAAGAATTTTGGTTTTCTGATGAACAAATGATGAAATTCGGGCAAAGCTTTTTGAAAACTAGTGAAAATGAAGTGAGAAAATCAATTTTGGATAGAGTCCTACTTCGATCAGGACTCTGGGGTAGAGTCCTGATTTGATCAGGACTCTAAGATAAAACCTCAGAATTTTGAAATTCTTTGATAAAAGTGTAAAAGTTTTGATAGATTGAAAGATTTCTGAAAGATTCTCTCAAAATTGAAATCATGATCAAAGTCCTGATCCAACTAAGACTCTCTGAACAGAGTATTGTTTTGACTAAACTCTGAGTTTCTAACTCATTTTGAAAGATTTGATTGAAAATGAATAAAATAGATGTAAAAGATTAGAGTCCCAATCCAATTGAAACTCTGAAGAAGAGTCCTGATCCGACTGGACTCTTGAAAAAGAGTCCTGATCCTACTAGGACTCTGAGATTTTGGCCAAAACAGAAGATTTTGAAAGGTTTTCTTCAAAAATAGGTAAAAAGATAGTGAAAAGTAGAGTTTTGATCCGACTAGGACTCTGGAAAAAGAGTCCTGATCCAATTAGGACTGTAAGATTTTTTTGAGATTTTTGATAAGTGAAGGAATCCAGAAGCGAAACCACCTAAATGGGCCTCATCTGAGAATTGAAATCAATTGAAATTGAGTTTGAAATGAATCCAGATTATTTTCTGAGAAAATACTTCAAAATATAAGGTCCTGGGGGTTGGCAAATGACATAATGTTGATTAAAAACCCAGGTTTTAAAATTGATTTTGAAAGAAAAGTTTTAAAACCCGAATCTGGATTAAATATTTTGAAAACAAGAGTATTGAATCTCGAAAATGAGATGGGATGACATGCAATGCTATGCGATGCAATGAAATGGTATGCCGAATGCATGCAATGATATGCAATGACACATGAAATGTAAGTACTGGATGAGGGTGAAAATTTGGGGTGTTTACAGATGCCCCTCTTTGCTGCTAAGTCGGTTGAAAGCCGAGCTTAGTGGCAAAGAAAACACACCAAATTTGGATTATAAAAATGCCCCAGTTAGATGAATCTGACTGGGTATCAAAGAATTAGTTCAAGTGATGATGGTAGATATGAAATGAAGAATAAGGAGAAAATTTTACTTCGAAAAGAAGTGAGATTCAGGTTTTGCCCTTAACCTGGATGGGACAGAAAATACCTCGTGTAGAAACGAAGCTCAGGTTTGACCCTTAACCTGACCGGGAAATGAAAATGGAATACCTCATCAAAGGAGGCCCAGGTTTATACCCTTAACCTGATTGGGCAGAAAATGGAATACCTCATCAAAGGAGGCCCAGGTTTATACCCTTAACCTGATTGGGCAGAAAATGGAATACCTCATCAAAGGAGGCCCAGGTTTATACCCTTAACCTGATTGGGCAGAAAATAGAATACCTCATCAGAATGAAGCCCAGGTTTATACCTTTAACCTGATTGGGTTGAAAAATGGAATACCTCATCAAAGGAGGCTCAGGTTTATACCCTTAACCTGATTGGGCAGAAAATGGAATACCTCATCAAAGGAGGCCCAGGTTTATACCCTTAACCTGATTGGGCAGAAAATGGACAGAATCCTCGAAAAAAGAGACCGTGATGGAACCTTCGGATTTCCGCACAATGAATCCGATAGGGGTTTTGCAAAAGGAAGGAAATTGGGGTCCCTAAAGTTTGAAAAGAGATTGATTTTGTGCGCCTCATTGCTGAGACTAATTAACTTTTGAAATTGCCTTTTGCTGGAATTGGTGAGGTTGGTAAATTGGTCATGAAGGAACGAGTTCATCATACTCTCCCTGAAAAGAGGGTCCTTCATGATGAAATGGCCTAGTCTGAAATTATGGGGCTACAAGGAAAGCAAGTCTCCGTCGAGTCTCTCCCTATAAAAAGGGTTCTTTGTGTGAAATTTGGAATTTTGTTTTGCAAACGGTTCACAAAGACACGAGTCCCTTCAAACTCTCCCTGAAAAGGGGCTAAGTGAACGAATTGGATAGCATGCGAAAAGAGCGAGCTCCCTCGAACTCTCCCTATAAAAAGGGTCTCTCGCAAGAGAAAATGATTGAAATTGGTATTGGATGACCAAAAGTGTCAAATTTTGGAAATTGGAATTTTGAAATTTGATATTTGAAGTTGGAAATTGGAAATTGGAAATTTAGAAATTGATAATTGGAAATTGGAAATCTAAAAATTGGAAATTGGAAATTGATTGGCTAAAAAGGTCGAAATTGTGAATTGGTTTACTGAGAATGACATGGGTTCTATAGGGATTCAGCCTAAGAACGACATTGGTTCAATTGAGAACGGCATTGGTTCGATTGAGAACGACATTGGTTCCGCATGGGTTCGACCTACGAACTATCAATTCCATAGGAATTCAACCTAAGGATCATAGCTTAGGAAGGAATGATTCCAACTTGTGAGCTTTGAATGGACCAGGTGCTAAATTGGGTTTTTGAGGGAAGATTCGAATCGGAATTCAATTCTTCAAGGAAAACTAGATGAATTGGATTTTGAAAGACAATTCGAGTCGGAACTTGGATCTTCTAGACCAACTCACAGGATAGTTTGAGTAGAAGTTCAAACTTGTAAAGGAAAGCCAAGCGAATTGGATTTGAAAGAAAATTCAAGTCGGAACTCTGATTTTCTAGACCAATTCTGAATTGGATTTGGAAGAAGATTCGAATTAGAACTCGACTCTTCTAGACCAATTCTAGAATCTAGAGGAAAGAAAATTATACGAATTGGATTTGTAAGAAAATTCAAGTCGGAACTTGGATTTTCTAGACCAATTCTGAATTGGATTTGGAAGAAGATTCGAATCGGAACTCGACTCTTCTAGACCAATTCTAGAATCTAGAGGAAAGAAAATTATACGAATTGGATTTGTAAGAAAACTCAAGTCGGAACTTGGGTTTTCTAGACCAATTCTGAATTGGATTTGGAAGAAGATTCGAATCGGAACTCGACTCTTCTAGACCAATTCTAGAATTTAGAGGAAAGAAAATTATACGAATTGGATTTATAAGAAAATTCAAGTCCGAACTTGGATTTTCTAGACCAATTCTGAATTGGATTTGGAAGAAGATTTGAATCGGAACTCGACTCTTCTAGACCAATTCTAGAATCTAGAGGAAAGAAATTATACGAATTGGATTTGTAACAAAATTCAAGTCGGAACTTGGATTTTCTAGACCAATTCTGAATTGGATTTGGAAGAAGATTCGAATCGGAACTCGACTCTTCTAGACCAATTCTAGATTCTAGAGGAAAGAAATTATACGAATTGGATTTGTAAGAAAATTCAAGTCGGAACTTGGATTTTCTAGACCAATTCTGAATTGGATTTGGAAGAAGATTCGAATCGGAACTCGAGTCTTCTAGACCAATTCTAGAATCTAGAGGAAAGAAAATTATACAAATTGGATTTGTAAGAAAACTCAAGTCGGAACTTGGGTTTTCTAGACCAATTCTGAATTGGATTTGGAAGAAGATTCGAATCGGAACTCGACTCTTCTAGACCAATTCTAGAATCTAGAGGAAAGAAATTTATACGAATTGGATTTGTAAGAAAATTCAAGTCGGAACTTGGATTTTCTAGACCAATTCTAAATTGGATTTGGAAGAAGATTCGAATCGGAACTCGACTCTTCTAGACCAATTCTAGAATCTAGAGGAAAGAAAATATACGAATTGGATTTGTAAGAAAATTCAAGTCAGAACTTGGATTTTCTAGACCAATTTTGAATTGGATTTGGAAGAAGATTCGAATCGGAACTCGACTCTTCTAGACCAATTCTAGAATCTAGAGGAAAGAAATTTATACGAATTGGATTTGTAAGAAAATTCAAGTCGGAACTTGGATTTTCTAGACCAATTTTGAATTGGATTTGGAAGAAGATTCGAATCGGAACTCGACTCTTCTAGACCAATTCAAGACATTTAAAGGAAAGAAAAGTTGATAAGTATAAAGATGACATTTGGGACTAGTTCAACTAGTACGAGCATTAGATTTTGGAAGAGTACCAGTACGAGCACTGGATTTTGAAAGATTACCAGTACGAGCACTGGATTTTAAATGGTTACCAGTACGAGCACTGGGTTTTAAATGATTACCAGTACGAGTACGAGTACTGGGTTTTGAAAGTTTACCAGCACGAACACTGGATTTTGAAAGTTTACCAGCACGAACATTGGATTTTTGAAAAATTACCAGCACAAACACTGGATTCTGAAAAATTACTAATTGATTTTGATGGAAAATTTTCAGTCTTCACCCTTACGACAACTTGGGCGACTGTCGAGGCCTCAGGATTTATCCCTTATCCTGAATGGGGAGTTCAATGCAAATTGATGTAGATGAATGCGAATGAATGCATGCAAATGCAAATGAATGTAGATGGGTGCACATGTGTGCAAAATGAGAGATTTGTTTGATCCTGCCTGCATACAGAAAGTTTTGAAGCCAATTTTCAAAATAATGCCCCAGTATAACTGGGGAGTGAGAGTTTGGATGAAAGGATAAGTAGTTGATATTTGATGAGAATTCTCTGAGGATAACGAGGTAAAAACTGACAATGAGCTTCTTGGTTGATCAGAGAGGCACTTTGAAAAAGGTTACCCCTTATAAGAAGACATTTAAACATTTGCAAATGAGGAATATAAAAGATGACGCCAGGCCATAAGAAAGATTGACAAATTTATTAATGCATTGAAGAAGGAAATAACAAATTGATAGAAGAACTGGGACTACATTGTCCCTTCAAAATGATGAAAGTGACATAGTCTCGACATTGTCAATTTTTAGAAAACTTGCTCAGGATGGTCGACTGGTATCTTCCTCATCTTCAATAAGGATATTCTTGTCGATGCAATCTTGAATGATATTCTTCAGGATGAAACAATTCTCAGTGTCATGTCCCACTGCCCAATGAAATTTGCAAAATTTTCCTTTGAATCTGCCCATGATTGTTGCGGGATCAGCTGCTTTAGGTAAACGGATCATATCTTTCGCGAGCATGTATTCCAAAATACTCTCTAGTGTCTGGTCTAAAGGGGTGAACTTTCGATCCGTACTCCAATCCTTGCGCTTTGGCTTTTCTTGATCTTTCTCTTTATGCTGAGGTCTAGATTGAAGAGGCCTATCATTGTTGGAGAACTTTCCTTTTTGGCCCTTGGATCCCTCTAAATAGTGATCATGATTCTTCTTATTGCTTTTGCTATCATTGGCAGAAAGAGTGAAGTGAGCCTTCGGAGATTTTACTGTATCTTTCGCGAGCATGTATTCCAAAAAACTTTCAAATATTTGATCCAAAGGGGCCATCTTCCGGTCCTGATTTCGATCATCATGTTGTACCTCTTGCCGAGTGCTTGATTTCTGCTGAGACTTGGCAAAGACAGTCGACTGGTATTCTTTCTCACCCTTAACAAAGAAATTCTTGTCGATATAATCTTGGACGATATTCTTAAAGACGAAACAATGTTCAATATCGTGCCCCGTTGTTTGGTGGAATTTGCAGAAGCGGTCTTTCCATTTCCCTAGGGCGACCAGAGGATTAGCAATTCTTGGAAGCTTAACCATTCCTTTGCTCAGCATGTATTCAAGGACCTCTTCGAGGGGCTGATCTAGAGGAGTGAATTCGCGATGGTAACCCCAACCGTCATGCTTTTTCTTATCTTTCTGTTGACTCAATTTTTCACTCTGCTTTAAAGATTTCTCTTTCTGACTTGTACGATTACCTTTGTTATTCTTGCACCCCTCGCGGTGGGCCTTGACAGAATTTGTCTTTTCTAAATCTTGATCAATCCTGACGGGAGTGATGCTCTTGTAGAAATCTTTGCTCGTGAAGACCTTCTTGCCCTTGTCGCGGGTCTGCAAATCTTTAATCCTTTTTGTCATTTCCATCAGTTGTGTTTGGACCGAATCATCCATTGCTTGATTTTTCAATTTATAGGTTGTCCCTTGCCTATGAGGAGATCTTTGAAGTGCTTGCCAGACTTCATAATCTTCATCAGTGCCACCTACCGATTCTGATTCATCAGATGCATCCTCGTGTTGGATATATTTCTTGGATAGTTTTAAAACTTTCTTGGCTGACCGGCCTTTTGCCCTTTGCTTGACCTGGATCTTTTCTGTACTAGCTTCAGCTTGTTCTGTCAACATTTTGGTCATCATCTCTTTGAACATAGCATATATCTGAGGATCAACATCATCCTCTGCTTGCTGACCTTGACTTCTGACTGATCGGGGTGAGTCCATTTCCTCTTCTGAAGTGACTGAGTATGCAACGCCTTCAACTGATAAGGTTTTCTTTTCGGACCTTGTCTGACCCATCGAGTGTCACAAATGCTCTCCTGAATGTTACTGATGCTCTCTGCAAGGTAGAAGTGATGATTAGGCTTTTGAAGGAAATTTGGCTGAAGGAAAATATTTGTTGAGAATTTTGGTAGACAATTGAAATAATATCCCATTACTAGGGATTGAGTCGTTGCTGGAGTTTACGACAATTGCGCTGCTATTCTTTGCAAAATAAACAACTGAGAATATGCCTTGTTACCTAGGCGAGGTCGTCAAACCAAAGTGAAATGAAGATTAAAGAAACTTTATCGAAAATATGATTTTAATAATACACTTGACAGAGGGGAGGGGGACAGACAATTTTCCACCACTCCGGATAATCAGAAGACACACGATGACCAGGAAAAATAGTAAGATTGACAAAGGAATCCCAGCCATGTCTGGCAGAATGGTATGCTTCGGACCACTGATCTGATGCGAGGTCGAATTCTGGTAGAACCCCTGCTAGTGGACGAATCTCTACGCGCTTCTGCCTCTGAGAGAACTGCCTAACACACCGCTCTGGATGATAGTATGCGCAGAAGAATGGGCCAAGTAGCCTGAACCGCTTGCCGTATGCATAAGTATATCTGGGAGGTGATTCCTGACGATCAAAGTAGTCCCATACGACTTCTTCCTCCTGAAGGTTGTCGATCAAGAATCAGTATCGAGCAATTGGAAGACGCTTTTCACCATGATATCTGAATGAACTGGCTCGGGCTGGCACATGCTGAAGGAACCAAGATTGTAATGCATAGGTGCACCCTTCGACTAGAATAAATTCTCCGAGTGTGAAACGGGTCAACCCTCGCTATAGAAAAGCGAGTGTGGCCATGGCTATCGAGAGGCGGCTGTCGACTTCCCCATCTCCTTAGAAGCTGAACTATTCTGATATCTATATAATTCCGTCCATCAGGAAAGAAAGCTAATCCCACCGTGCACCAAACCATCGCGTGCTGGATTCTTTCTCAAGCTGTTCGAGATAAGGAACCGACTTTCATAAATGTCCCATACTGTTTGCAAATTTCAAGCAGGTCCACATATTCATTTCCATCTTCTTTAATCAAAGGCCAAGACTTGCGTCCCGTCATGCGAGCTAAGGCATCTTTAGGGTCCAGACCCTTGACATTAATCAAAAACTGTTTCTCCAATGGATCTCCAGGCTGACCGGCTCGCTCGGGCAATCCCATGATTTCTGAAAATTCATCCATCAGTATTGTCATCTCGCCCCACGGGAACCAGAAGGTAGAAGTGCTCGGATTCCACCATTCTGCTAGTGCATGGATCAAGTTGCCGTTGACTGTCTGCTTTCCCACTGCGGATGCCAGTTCTAACCCACAATCGTCCAAGTGGTCCGAAAACATATGAGAGAAATTCTTGAACCATAAATAGTACCACCGGGGAAAGAAGGATCCGGTGCTGAGGACTCGATGTTCGGGAAGACTTTGTCGCCCCTCGTAGGAGATGTGACCCTTAGGGAAGACTGAATCAAGCTGACTGGATGCCATCAGACTGGAAAACATGGAAAATTGGAATGAGACTTGGGAAAATACAGGAAATTTGAGAAAAATGCAGGCAGGATAAAAATAAAGTAGGAAATTCAAGATCCAGAAGACAGGAAAGATGGGAAATCACCTGGAGTTTTAAAGGAAATTAAGGGAAATTTGGAAAATCGTCCAGGGTTTGATGAAATATGAAGAAATAAATGGAAAATGAAGTATTTGGAAAATCGTCCAAGGTTTAAAACATGGACAGTACATGGACATAGATTAGGGGAATTTTGAGAAAATCGTCCAGTATTTTAGAAAATTGGGAAAATATGGAAAATAACAAAGAAATGACTATAACACATTCAATTACAACAAGTATGCACATACAGCATTCCCTAAAAGCTGACTCTAGATGCATAAATTTTGAAATAGCTGTAGGACCTTAATCCTAACTCTAAGGTTCAGATCATCTATGTCCAATCATGCTATGCCTATATACTCAAGCCAAGGCTCGATGTACGTGGCATAAAATGAATTCCTCTGGTTCTAGGTTCAAGTTTTCCAACATCCTTGAGCACCTGCCGATATACGTTGGACTATGGCCCTTGGTACGTGGCAGGGGGGTTTTCACCCAAATAGGTGGCCCAGTTGTGAGGCTCTGTCCCGAACTATGGTTCTGGAAGAGAGCCCAGCAACGTGAAGACCGGGACAATATAGGTGGGGTGGTTTTTGAAAAATATGAGCACATGCAAGCAAATAGAAGGCTCTAAGTCCTAAAGAGATAAATTTTTGAAAAATTTGAAGAAGCAAGCATTGTTTTCATACAATTCCTAGATTGAGGAGTGTTGTATTAGACCTAAGTCTATGTGAGCATGAATAATTCTCCTCAATATGGTCCTACCAAACCATACCTTGTCTATATGCAATCCATGTCAGCTGGGTTCAAGTCTAGGCTCCTAGGTTCACATGATATCATAAAGCAAAGCTGACATTCCATGGAAATCGATTTTGACAATTTGAACTAAGTAGAGCATTAGATTGATCAGGCAAAGACAGGTCCCATCACGGTCGCCAAACCTGTTATCATCGCAAAATTTTTAACTTTTTTGCGAGTCAAACTGACCTTTGAAAAAGTTTTTGAAGATAACTCGCCTCCGTTTTTAAAATGCGGGAAAATTCTGTAGAATGGGACTCGCCTGTCGGTACGAGGTTCAACCGTTCCTGCCACCTTTAACAGGGGTAATCAAACCAAGGATCAATCTACTGCTCTGCTCTATTCAACTTGTCTAAATCATATTCTAATTTCTAAATGCACATAGAATCAGGCATGTGCTATGAATTTTCTGAAAATGCATATTTGAAAACATGATGTTTGCTTTGAATAACTGAAACACTTAGAATAGATATCACATGGAAAATCATGAATTGGGATTTGAAATGTACTTCTGAGAAAAGTAAAAATCGATTTCTGAAGAATCTAGAGGTTTTGTGAAAATCGATTTTGAGAAATATGAAATAACTTTGAAAAACTTGATTTCTTTGAATTCAAACTTTGAAATTGAAAATATAATTTAGAAAAATCGAATTTGGAACTTGGGAAATACTTGAAATATCATTGGCAAATCAATATTTTGAGAAAATCGATTTTTGAATAAGACTTAGAAAAATTTGAGAAAACTGATTTCTCTGAATTGAAATTTGAATTGGAATTGGCAAATGCATGAAATGAATGAATATGGATTTGAGGAATTGAGAAATACTGTAAACACCCCAAATTTTCCTCACTCATTCTCAAACAACCCTCCTCGTGCAGTGTCAACCCTGTTAGGTCAGTGTAGGAGTCAAACCCCGAGTCAATTTCAGAAAAATCAATTTTCTCAAGGATTTACCAAGTCTTTCTCAGGATCGGATTTTCACAGAATTCTAAATTTTCAAATGAGATTTTAAAGTATTTTCCAAGTTCAAATCAAGATTTTCCTATGTTTTAACATTCTCAAATTTCAAAAACCCAAGTTTTCAGAATTCCCATTTTCTTGAGAACCCAGTTTCCTGAGAATCCATTTTTCCTGTCAAAAGTCATTTTCCAATGAATTTCTTAGATTTCCTCAGAATTCTCAAATCCATTTTCTTAGAAAAGAAATTCCAAATTTCAAAAATTGATTTTCCCCAAGATTCAAGTTTTACTAAGAATTCATTTTCCAATCAAATTTCTGATTTCCAATGAAATTCAATGATTTTCCCAAGGATTCCATTTTCAGCACTTTTCCAATCATTTTCCAGCATATTTCAATTTTCCAAAGCAAACATCATGTTTCTCAAACTTGCATTATTTTCAAAAATTCATAGCACAAGCCTGATTCTTTGTGCATTCTAGGAAAAATAGAGCATAATTTAGATATTTGAGTAAAGTTAAAGCACATAATTGGTCCTTGGTTCAATTACCCCTGGTAAAGGTGCCAGGAACGGTTGAACCTCGTACCGACAGGCGGATCCCATTCTATGGAATTTTCCCGCAAATTTTCAAAATGGAGGCGAGTAAATTTTCAAAAACCATTTTCAAAACTTTGGTCGAGTTTGACTCGCGAAATTCGTTTCTCTCTCGCAAGAGAGGGGAAAAATTTTGCGATGACAACAGGTTTGGAGACCGTGATGGGACCTGTCTTCGCCTGATCAATTATGTGCTTTAACTTAGCTCAGTTATCAAAATTATGTTATATGGAATGTCAGCTTTAATTCCTGATATCATGTGAACCTAGGAGCCTAGACTTGAACCCAGCTGACATGGATTGCATATAGACTAGGCATGGTTTGGTTGGACCAATTAAGGAGAATTATTCATGCTCACATAGACTTAGGTCTGAAATACAACACTCCTCAATCTAGGACTGGTATGAAAACAATGTTTGCTTCTTCAAAAGTTTTCAAAATTCTATCTCTTTAGGACTTAGAGCCCTCTGTTTGCCTGCATGTGCTCATATTTCAAAAACCACCCCACCTATGTCTACCCGGTCTTCACGTTGCTGGGCTCTTTTCTAGAACCATAGTTCGGGACAGAGCCTCACAACTGGGCCACTTATTTGGGCTAACGCCCCCATGCCACGTACCAAGGGCCATAGTCCAACGTATATCGGCAGGCCCTCAAGGATGTTGGGAAAACACAAGCGTAGACCCGGAGATGAGTTTTACACCACGTACATCGAGCCTCGGCTCGAGTATATCGGCATAGCATGATTGGACACAGTTGATCTGAGCCTAGAGTCAGGATTAGGGTCCTAAAGCTCTTTCAAAATCAATGCATTTAGAGTTGGCTTCTTAGCGATTGCTGTATGTGCATAATTGTTTGTAATTGAATGTATGATATTCATTTTTGCCTTATTTTCTCATATTTTTCCCAATTTTTCCAAAATACCGAACAATTTTCCAAAATACCTCATTTTTCATCTTTTATGAAATATCGCCTTTTTCTCAAAAACCCTGGACAATTTTTCTAAATTATCCACATTTTCCTTCAAAACTCCAGGAGATTTTCCATTCTTTCGTTCCTCTGGACTTCGAATTTCCAACTTTCATTTTATCCTGCCTGCAATTTTAAAAATTCTTGTATTTTTCCAAAGTCTAATTCCAGTCTTCTTGTCTTTCAGTCCAATGGCATCCAGTCAGCTTGATTCTGTTTTTCCTGAGGGTCACATCTCCTACGAGGTGCGACAAAGTCTTCCCGAGCATCGAGCTCTCAGCACCGGACCCTTCTTCCCACGGTGATACTACATTTGGTTTAAAAACTTCTCTCGTATGTTTCTGGACCACTTGAGTGATTGCGGGTTGGAACTAGCATCTGCAGTGGTAAAGTTGACAATCAATGGCAATCTGATTCATGCACTGGCAGAGCGGTGGAATCCGCGCACTTGCACGTTTTGGTTCCCATGGGGCGAGATGATCCTATTGATGGACGAGTTTTCAGAGATTATGGGACTGCCCGAGCCAGCCAGTCAGCCTAGAGATCCATTAGAGCAGCAATTTCTGATCAATGTCAAGGGTCTGGACCCTAAAGATGTTGTGGCTCACATGACAGAGCGTAAGTCTTGGCCACTGATTGAAGAAAATGAGAATGAGTATGTGAGCCTGATCGAGATCTACCGACAGCATGGAAAATTCGCAGAAGTCAGCTCGCTGTCCAGAACAGCTCGAGAGAGAATTCAGCATGCGATGGTTCTATGTACTGTGGGACTTGCTTTCTTTCCAGATGGACAGAATTAAGTGGATGTCAGAATAGTTCAGCTTTTGAGAAGATGGGGAAGTCGACAGACCAGCCGTCTCTCGATAGCCATGGCCGCGCTTGCTTTTCTATACAAAGGATTGACTTGTTTCACGCTGGGAGAGTCCATCTTAGTCGAGGGATGTACCTATGCTCTTCAGTCTTGGTTCCTTCAGCATGTACTGATCAAAGCTAGTTCGTTCAGATATAACGGCAAGGAGCTCCTTCCAATTGCACGGTATTGATTCCTGATCGATTACTGCAAGAAGAAGTGGTGTGAGACTATTTTGATCGAGAGTTATCACCTCCTAGATACACCTATGCATATGGTAAGATATTCAAGCTACTCGGCCCATTTTCTTGTACCTACTACTATCCAGAGTGATGTGTCAGACAATTTTCTCAGAGACAGAAGCGCGTAGAAGCTCGGCTACTATCAGGGGTTATGCCAGAGTTTGACCTTGCATCAGCGCAGTGATCCGAAACATACCATTCTGCCAAATATGGCTGGGATTCTTTCATCATTCCCACTCTTTTCTCTAATCCTCGTGTCTCTGCTGATCATAAAAAGTGGTGGCAAATTGTTTGTCCGCCCCCTCTTTCTCAAGTTTATTATTAATACAATCATGTTTTCCCTTCAATGAATAAAAATCTTTCAAATTCTTCATTTTTGGTTTGACGACCTCGCCTATGTAACAAGGCATGATTTTCAGTTGTTTATTTTCTTTGCAAAGGAATGACAATGCAATTGTCGTAATCCCAGCGATGACTCAATCCCTAGTAATGGGATACTCTTTCAATTATCTACCAAATTCTCATAAAATATTTTTTTTTCTTTTCTATATTCATTTCTATCCTGAATCTTCATCATCGAAATTTAATCATCCATTCTGTAAAGAGCATTAGTATTCCCAAGTGGTTCAGATCAGATCAAGCAAGAAGACACCACTGTATCAGGGCACCAGTGATTTTAGAAGCAGGCAAGAAGAAATGGATTCTCCAAGATCTACCAGAAGACAGAGTCTGAATGATAGGGATGACATTGATCCTGCTACATATCAGATGTTCAAGAAAATGATGATTGGGATGATGTCTGAGTAAGCTGAGGACTGTTTCAGAAAGGCTCCCATCAAAGAGAAGACATATGTCTCCTTCTCTTAGAATACCACTAGGACGAGAGCAACAAGTGATTCAGCGCATGTATGCCCGATATTTTATTCTCGTTGATGTCCTCTATTATCGTGGATTCAATTCTGAATATGCCAGATGCTTAGATAAAGAAGAAGCCAAAGAAGTTGTGCAAGAAGCACATGAAGGCATTTGTGGTGGTCACGTTGGCTACCAAACTCTTGTCAAACAAATCATCCGAGCAGGATATTACTGGAGAACTATGCAACAAGATTGCTATCGTTTTGTGAAGAAGTGCGTTCAATGTCAGATGCATGCACCTTCCATTCATGCGCCAGCGACATATTTACAATCTGTCGTTTCGCCATAGTCATTTTCTATGTGGGCTTTTGATGTTGTAGGCCCCATTACTCCTTCTGCTTCAAATGGCAAAAAAAATTTTCTTGCCGCAACAGAATATTTTACTAAATAGGTAGAAGCAGTCACTCTACGCACAGTAGAAGGTCGACATGTGGTCTCATTCATCCACAAGAATATCCTATATCGTTTTGACATACCACATGATATTGTGTTGGACAATGGCAGTTATTTCAAGAATGAGAGAATGAGGACATTCTGCTCAAAATTCAGAATCCATCATCATTTCTTCGCTCTTTATTATCCTCAAGGGAATGGTCAAGCAGAGGCCACCAGTAAGATTCTTATTAGAATCTTGGAGCGAACTTTAAAAACAGTTCGTGACTGGCATGAGAAGATCCATGATGCATTGTGAGCATACGAAATCATCATTCGAACTCCAACTAATGCTACTTCGTCAGAACTTGTCTACGGAACTGAAGTAGTACTGCCTCTATAAGTTCAGAAACCTGCTCTAAAATTTGCATCACTTTTAGAATTACCTCTTGATCAGTATCAGCAACAATGACTGGTACAACTTGATTTGCTCGATGAAAGAAGACTCAAAGCAGCAAAGCACGCTCAATCATATCGTCAGAGGATAGTCAAACAATATGCAAAAATTTTTATTGAAAGGAAATTCTGAGTCAATGATCTAGTGATCAGATCAACGACCTATCTCAAGCACCGCCCGGGTGGCAAATGGTCGCCGAATTGGGAAGGGCCCTATGTTGTCGAGGAAGCATTACCCCGCAATTCATATCTGCTTATCAATGCCGATGGTGTGGAATTATCAGACCCCATCAATGCTCAACATTTGAAAATTTTCTATACTTAAATCCTCTATTCCATCATTTGTAATTCCTCAATATATTTTCTTCAATAATGGTCAAATTCTTCTTTCCGAGTTACACTGGGGCATTATTTTGAAAATTTGTTTTCAAAACATTCTGTATGCAGGCAGGATCAAACAAATCTCTCATTTTGCATACATGTGCATTCATTTACATCATTTTGCATACATTTGCATTCATCTACATTTACATGCATTCATTTGCATCCATTTACATTCATTTGCATCAAATTCATTGCCCCTTCAGGTTAAGGGATAAACCTGAACATCCCCTTCAAGTTAAGGGATAAACCTGAACATCCCCTTCAGGTTAAGGGATAAACCTGAACTTCCCCTTCAGGTTAAGGGATAAATCCTGAGACCCCGACAGTTGTCCAAGTCGTCGTGAGGGTGAAGACTGAAAATCTTCTATCAAAATCAATTAGTAAATTCTCAAAAATCCAGTGTTCGTGCTGGAAAGATTTTCAAAATCAAACGTTCGTGCTGGTAAAAATTTTCTAAATCCAGTGTTCATGCTGGTAAATTTTCAAAAATCCAGTGTTCGTGCTGGTAAGATTTTCAAAATCCAAGGTTCGTGCTGGTAAATCAAAACAAATCCTGCTTTCGAGCTGGTCGGTCATCAAATCCTGCTTTCGAGCAGGTCGGTCAACAAATACTGCTTTCAAGCTGGTCGGTCAACAAATCCTTCTTTCGAGCTGGTCGGTCAACAAATCCTGCTTTCGAGCTGGTAGTTCAACAAATCCTGCTTTAGAGCTGGTCGGTCAACAAATCCTACTTTCGAGCTGGTAGTTCAACAAATCCTGCTTTCGAGCTGGTAGTTCAACAAATCCTGCTTTCGAGCCGGTCGGTCAATAAATCCTGCTTTCGAGCTGGTTAGACAAAACAAAACCCAACTTTCAAGTTGATCTTTCACTGAGTCTTTTCAGGACTCAATTTGGTCATGGATGTGTCAATTAGACCTCAAGCAATTTCTTTCACCAAGGATTTCAAGAACATTTTGCCAATTTTCCATTAAATATTTGTTGATTTCAAAATTTTTATTGCACAAAAACATTACCTCAGAATACCTTTAATATTATTTTCGAAAGGTCAAAGCTTTTGTGAAAAAGGATTCAAAATTCAAATTCTTTCTATTGGCCAACCAAAAGGATGAAGAATAAATCCTCGATATGGCCAGCAAAAGGAAATTCAATGTTGTTGCAAAGCCATAAGTGATCGATATTGATCGCAGTCAATGGCACATTTTTAAAGATCATTCTTGGAAAATAAAGCAGTCGAAATATCCTGGGTGATACAGAAAAATCTATTAAATCCCTATATCTCCTCAATCACCTAAGCTGCAATTAAATATCTGCAAAAGTGATCTCTCAATTGTCGTCAAGATGAAGGTGAATTAGGCGAGTAGACCCCCGGGGCCAAAGAAGATTTGAATCATCTCCAAGATGACGGAGTTTGTGACGGATCCTTCCAGGGAAAGTTCAGAGCACCGTCAAGATGAAGGCGACTGTGATGAGCCTCCTGACAAACCCTAAAGGATATTTAATTTCCGCTATCATCAAGAGATTTCCAACCAATGAGCCAATAACCGTCGATATAATCCCTGAGAGAGAAAAGTCAGAACATCTCCAAAATGAAGGATGATGTAATCCCCAAAAAGCCCAAGAGAGCTCTAATTCTGCCAATAAAGAAAAAAAAGTGGGCAGAAAGATCATCATGAGAAAAGAATCCCAGGATATCAGACTGGCAAATTTGCCAAAGAATCTTCTTTAATTTTGTGAAATTCTATTATCAATATTCTTTCACCAATTGCTCTCATAATATCAAGAATACTCTCTTTTCTGCTCATATCAAGGAAATTGATAGCTTCCTTGAAAGAAAGCCAATTGCAAGCAATTTGAATTCGAATCTTGATTCTACGGAGTTAAGCCCAGTCGGAGGTAATACTTCAGGTAGAAAAGAGGAAAGATTTTCATACCAATATACATCAATTTCAAGCATTTTGAATCAACAAACAATTTTTAACATTTTGGCAATATTTTCTTACTATCTTGACATGAAGTGAAGAGCTCGATGTCCATCTTGACACATCCTAATTTCACCTTTTACCTTCTTGAGAGAGTAACCTTTATCATCTTTCGCGTTGTTGAAAGAATCGCCTTGTTCCTTTGGATCGCCTTTACCATCTTTCGCGTTGTCGAAAGAATTCATCTTTTGCGTTGTCAAAAGAATCTCCTTACTCCTTTGGATCGCCTTGTCATCTTTCGCGTTGTTGAAAGAATCGCCTTGTTCCTTTGGATCACCTTTTTCCATCTTTCGCGTTGTCGAAAGAATTCATCTTTTGCGTTGTCAAAAGAATCGCCTTACTCCTTTGGATCGCTTTGTCATCTTTCGCGTTGTTGAAAGAATCGCCTTGTTCCTTTGGATCGCCTTTACCATCTTTCGCGTTGTCTAAAGAATTCATCTTTTGTGTTGTCAAAAGAATCTCCTTACTCGTTTGGATCGCCTTGTCGTCTTTCGCGTTGTTGAAAGAATCGCCTTGTTCCTTTGGATCGCCTTTATCATCTTTCGCGTTGTCGAAAGAATTCATCTTTTGCGTTGACAAAAGAATCGCCTTGCTCCTTTGGATCGCCTTGTCATCTTTCGCGTTGTTGAAAGAATCGCCTTGTTCCTTTGGATCGCCTTGTTATCTTTCGCGTTGTCGAAAGAATTCATCTTTCGTGTTGTTGAAAGAGTCACCTTATTCCTCTTCAAGAAAATTGTCTTATTCACCATCCAACTTACCATTTTCATTTTCCGCCCAATCAGGATAAGGGTACAAACCTGAGCCTCCTTTGATGAGGTATTTCATTTTCCGTCCAATCAGGATAAGGGTACAAACCTGAGCCTCCTTTGATGAGGTATTTCATTTTCCTCCCAATCATGATAAGGGTACAAACCTGAGCCTCCTTTGATGAGGTATTTCATTCCCCGGTCAGGTTAAGGGTCAAACCTGAGCTTCGTTTCTACACGAGGAATTTTCCGTCCCATCTAGGTTAAGGGCAAAACCTGAATCTCACTTCTTTTGAGGTAAAATTTTTCTTCTTTATTCTCCATTTCATATCTACCATTTTCATCAGGGCTAATATTTTCATATCCAGTCAGATCCTTCTAACTGGGGCATTTTTATAGCCCAAATTTGGTGTGTTTTCTTTGCCACTAAGCTCGTCTTCAAGCCGGCTTAGTAGCAAAGAGGGGCATCTGTAAACACCCCAAATTTTCCTCACTCATTCTCAAACAACCCTCCTCGTGCAGTGCCAACCCTGTTAGGTCAATGTAGGAGTCAAACCCCGAGTCAATTTCAGAAAAATCAATTTTCTCAAGGATTTACCAAGTCTTTCTCAGGATCGGATTTTCACAGAATTCTAAATTTTCAAATGAGATTTTAAAGTATTTTCCAAGTTCAAATCAAGATTTTCCTATGTTTTAACATTCTCAAATTTCAAAAACCCAAGTTTTCAGAATTCCCATTTTCTTGAGAACCCAGTTTCCTGAGAATCCATTTTTCCTGTCAAAAGTCATTTTCCAATGAATTTCTTAGATTTCCTCAGAATTCTCAAATCCATTTTCTTAGAAAAGAAATTCCAAATTTCAAAAATTGATTTTCCCCAAGATTCAAGTTTTACTAAGAATTCATTTTCCAATCAAATTTCTGATTTCCAATGAAATTCAATGATTTTCCCAAGGATTCCATTTTCAGCACTTTTCCAATCATTTTCCAGCATATTTCAATTTTCCAAAGCAAACATCATGTTTCTCAAACTTGCATTATTTTCAAAAATTCATAGCACAAGCCTGATTCTTTGTGCATTCTAGGAAAAATAGAGCATAATTTAGATATTTGAGTAAAGTTAAAGCACATAATTGGTCCTTGGTTCAATTACCCCTGGTAAAGGTGCCAGGAACGGTTGAACCTCGTACCGACAGGCGGATCCCATTCTATGGAATTTTCCCGCAAATTTTCAAAACGGAGGCGAGTAAATTTTCAAAAACCATTTTCAAAACTTTGGTCGAGTTTGACTCGCGAAATTCGTTTCTCTCTCGCAAGGGAGGGGAAAATTTTTGCGATGACAACAAATACTTTTTGTATTTTTTGAGAAATGCAGTGCATTTTGAAGTTTGCTTAAGAGTGTAGGTTGAATGTGGCTAATGTGAAGATCATAAATCTGGGTATCATTCATATTCTGACTATGGCCATAAATATGAATTCCACCAAGTTTATAAACTTCATAAAAGCTAGTGTATGTGCCATTCGTGTAGACCATAATGAATTAATAAAATGTGCATGAATTGGCATACATGGCAGTTATATATCAAAGTTTAAACTATATGAAATGCAAATCCTAATCTATGCAGGAATTTAAGTTCTTATTCCAAAGTTTACATTTAATTTACATCACTATTGAAATTTAAATACATGAAAAATAAAATCTTCAATGTACCTGCAAAACTAGAAAACTTTGTTAGTAATGATATGTTGGCTTTTCTAGGTTTATCCAGTAATATCTAGAAATTACTGGATTTTGCTAGATATAAGTCTTTTTGCCATGATTCCCTTAAATCAAAATTGATAAAATATGAAATAAGATTAAATAAATAAGGAAGATAAGATATGAAATTTCGAAATTGGGGTCAAAATGACCAAAATACCCCTAATAACAAGACTATGGCCTTGAAATTAGGGTTTTTAGAAATATATTTGGTAAAATGCAAGTTTTGAAATACAAATGAGAATAAATCAAACTAAATATGCTATGACATGATTAAAAATATGAAAATTAGGGTTAGGAATTTCGAAATTGAGGTCAAATGACCAAATTGCCCCTGATAGCAAGACTATGGCCTTGAAATCAGGGTTTTTAGAAAATATTTTGGTAAAAACTTAGGTTTTATGCACTAAATGAAATCAAATGAGCATCAAATTAAACCTAAAGCATCCTAATATGATTATGAATATGATTAAACCCTAAAAATATATGCTTATGCATGAAAATCCAAGAATATCACAAATTTTGTGATTTTTGCAGTGTTTTGGAATTCTTCGGGTACCCTGTTTTGCAATTCAAGTCATTCAAACATAAAACGGATTTTAAAAATCCTCAAAATTGGTACCTCCACTTGTGATAGCCCTAATATCAAATTAGAATTGTAAAAATATTTTTTTGGCATTAAATTAATCCGAAAATTGCATTAAACCCTAAAAATATGCTATTTTTAACCTAGTTCACCAACCAGTCTCAGTCCAAGACCCGAACCAGGGGTCAATCTTTTATGAAAATCTATGAAATTTTACAGAGACAAACTAGGAATAAAACAGAGATTTTCCAATTTACAGATCGGAAAAAGCATCTTCGGTTAGGGAGAAACCCTTCCGGCAATCTGAACTAAAATCTAACAAATCTAATATGGGCTAAAACAGATACTTTTAATTGATAATTTCGGGATAAATAGAAATACTGATCTAAAATATCTGATATTTTAGAATTAAATAGTAGACAGAAAAATAACAATACTCATTTTTTACAGATCATGAATCGGATCTGTGGTTTGGGATTTATGAATAACACAAGTCTGATTAGGGTTTTGGTAAACCCTAACGAGTTTTAAATTGAAAATCAAAGTCTCTGACATAGGAAAAATACTAAACAGTAATAAAAAATTCTGAAAATTTCACAGTATACAGATCTAATCAATGTGAATCCATGACACTTTACAGATCTAAAATCGGATATAAGATAAGAAAAATATCACCACAGCGAGTTACCCTCTTGATTTTAACAATGATTTTAAAGTTTTAAAAACCCGATTTGATGTCTGATTTTTCTGACAAGGTTCCCGAAGTCCAAAATCTCTGATTTTTTTACAGTAAATCAATCACATATGCATGCATCACATATAAAAAAATCAAAAATAAACAACACATATTTCAATTCGAAACAGCATGCTCTTTTCTGTTCTAAACTAAAAACACACAGAAATCTAAGAAACTTGAGAAAATATGCATTAACTAATGAAAAACAATAAAATAAACCATAAAACAGTAAAATAAAAATTATTTCTATGCTGTAAAACGTGTAATAAACATGAATAAGCAAATAAAAAAATAAAATACAGGGAATCCATGGCTGGAATTTGCTTTCACATTTGAAATCATGGATTTAACCCATTTAACGGGTAAATCTCACGTTTCGTCGGTTAAGAACATGAAAAATGTACCTCTCATCGATTCTAATAGATTAGAATCCTTGAAATCAACCTCAAACTGAGTTAGATCATCTTCTTGGGTCGATTTTGGGGTTCTTGGATGAAATCCATGGTTAAATCCATGAACACAAGAGTTTTCATGGTGAAATCTATTGAAAAATCATAAAAACTAATAAAATAATAATAAAATAATATTAAATAAACTCACCTTGGGGCTGCAGCTGCAATGGAGGAAGGTGGAGGTGCTGGAGAGGAGAGAGAGGCCATGAAAATTTGAGAGAAAAAGAGCTCCCTTTTGACCCCCCTTAGGTCCCTTTTTATAGTTTTTCAAAAAGTCACTTAATTAGGGTTAATTAAGAGGTTTTTCATTTTTTCAGGACTCTTTCTAATAAATCCACTAAGGGCAACGCTTTTTTGTGGTTTCCTAACCCTAAATGAACTCTAACTAAACCTTAATTAACACCTAATTAAACCCTAAAGAGTCCAAATGTGGCACCACCTAGTATGGACCCACATTTGGTTTTTAAAACTTGAATTTAAAACCTTTAAAAACCAATGGATTAAAACTTAAATAAAATAGAATTTTAAAATTAATTTTGACTCCTATAAACCCCTAATCTAACTAGGACAATGACTAACCCAAGTCTAACCTTGACTTACTCGAATATGGCGCCACCCCGAGTGGGCCCTACTTGAGTTTTTCAAAAAGCGATTTTAAAACCTGAAATTGAAAGCATTTTCAAAAGGATTTTAAAAAACAATCTTGAAATTAAAATTTTTGAAATTGCATAGGGTTCTAACTGGGTTAGAACTTCTCTAGACATGGTGCCAACTGAGTCGGCCCACATCGAGTTTTGGAAATTTTGAGATAAACACTGAAAATAGCTTTGAAAAGGGGTTAAAATCAGTATTTGAAATTCAAGATCTTTGAAAATAGGGTATCAAGCAAACTGGAACTCCGAGTTAGAGTCCTGAACTCTTAGGACTCTGAGATTTTGGATTTTAAAAGCCAAATGAAGGAGTTTTTGAAAAGATTTCATCTAAAATGGTGAAACAAGTAAGAAAATACTGTCAGGGTTAGACTCCTAACTCGATCAGGACTCTGAAATAGAGTCCTGGATTAACTGGACTCTACCAAATGACCTAATTTTTGAAAACAAACGGAGAAGATTTAAAATGGAAATTAAACAGACTTCAAAACAGACTCCTGACTGGACTAGGACTCCGGGACAGAGTTCTGATCGGACTGAAACTATAGATTTTTTTTTGGTATTTTCTGAAAAACAAATGAAAGAACTTGTCAAAACAGTGAAAACAATAACGAATACTGGAATAAAATAGAGTTCTGATTCAACTAAGACTCTAAGGACAGAGTCCTGATTGAACTAGGACTCTCAGATTTTTGGATTTTCTTGAGAAAACAAATGGGAGGATTTTGAAAAACAGTTAAAGCAGGATAAAATTGAAGTTTTGGTTCAGAGTCCTGATCTGATTAGGACTCTGAGAAAGAGTCTTGATTCGATCAGAACTCTAAGAATTTTGGTTTTCTGATAAACAAATGATGAAATTTGGGCAAAGCTTTTTGAAAACTAGTGAAAATAAAGTGAGAAAATCAATTTTGGATAGAGTCCTACTTCGATCAAGACTCTGGGGTAGAGTCCTGATTTGATCAGGACTCTAAGATAAAACCTCAGAATTTTGAAATTCTTTGATAAAAGTGTAATAGTTTTGATAGATTGAAAGATTTCTGAAAGATTCTCTCAAAATTGAAATCATGATCAGAGTCCTGATCCAACTAGGACTCTCTGAACAGAGTCTTGTTTTGACTAAACTCTGAGTTTCTAACTCATTTTGAAAGATTTTAAAAGATTTGATTGAAAATGAATAAAATAGATGTAAAAGATTAGAGTCCCAATCCAATTGAAACTCTGAAGAAGAGTCCTGATCCGACTGGACTCTTGAAGAAGAGTCCTGATCCAACTAGGACTCTGAGATTTTGGCCAAAACAGAAGATTTTGAAAGGTTTTCTTCAAAAACAGGTAAAAAGGTAGTGAAAAGTAGAGTTTTGATACGACTAGGACTCTGGAAAAAGAGTCCTGATCCAATTAGGACTGTAAGATTTTTTTGAGATTTTTGATAAGTGAAGGAATCCAGAAGCGACACCACCTAAATGGGCCTCATCTGAGAATTGAAATCAATTGAAATTGAATTTGAAATGAATCCAGATTATTTTCTGAGAAAATACTTCAAAATATAAGGTCCTGGGGGTTGGCAAATGACATAATGTTGATTAAAAACCCAGGTTTTAAAATTGATTTTGAAAGAAAAGTTTTAAAACCCGAATCTGGATTAAATATTTTGAAAACAGGAGTGTTGGATCTCGAAAATGAGATGGGATGACATGCAATGCTATGCGATGCAATAAAATGATATGCCGAATGCATGCAATGATATGCAATGACACATGAAATGTAAGTACTGGATGAGGGTGAAAATTTGGGGTGTTTACAATGCTGTAGTTGCTGAAATAGCTGATAGCACCGGCATTACACCAAGGAAGACATACAATTTATGCATGCACAGAGATGGTGGTCGCGAGAATGTACCATTCATACCTATGGATCTAAGAAACCACTTGAGAGGGAAGAGGTCAGACAACATGAAGAATGGATGAATATGTTCTTTGGTTGATTACCTACAGAAGCATTCAAGCAATGACTCTGGTTTCTTTAGTGCAATGCAATTGGATGAATATGGGTATGCTATGAATATGTTTTGGGCAGATTCAAAGTCAAGAGTAGATTATGAATGCTTCAATGATGTGCTTGTTTTTTATACGACAGTGAAGATTAATACAGAGCAGTGGCCATTTGCGCAGTTTGTTGGAGTGAACCATCACTCACAGAGTTGCATATTAGGTGACACTTTTTTTATATGACTAGACCAAGGAAACCTTTGAGTAGTTGTTCAGAGTATTTACATAGGCAATGAATGGGAAGCACCCTGGAGTTGTACTTACAGATGGTGATCATGCAATTACGGCTGTAATGTCTCATGCATGGTCAAATGCACATTATCTCCTATGTTTGTGGTATATCTTTCAAAATGTAGCAAAGAACATATGACACAATTTTAATCAGAAGATAGGGTTTGATAAAAAGTTTAGAAAGTGTGTACTTGAGAGCATAGATGAGGTCACCTTTATGTCTGATTAGAAGCAAATGATTCAGATGTACAACCTTGAAGACTGTATGTGGTTACAACATTTATATGTAGACAAAGAGAAGTGGGCATTGGCATATGGAAGACAATACTTTTGTGCAGGTTTGATAAGCACACAAAGAGTTGAATCTATACATGCCACGCTAAAAGAAACATTGTATTCATGTTTAACAATGTTTCACTTCATGAAACAATATGAATTATTTGTAGACGGTCTTCGACACAATGAGCTTGAACAAGATGTGAAATGCTTCAACACCTGCCCTGTAACTTTGGGCATGAAAATATTGACGCGACCTATAGATCTGTATACACTAACTATATTTGAATGGACTAAGGAGGTTATACAGGTCATGAATTGCAACATAGAATGACGTATGTAATATGGGAATATGCGCAAATACTATGTTGTATGGGAGGGCGAAGAGCAACCAAAAAAGAAAAAAGCACATGTTACGTACAATGTTGACAATGGAATAGTTGACTGTACGTGCAAATAGTTTGAATTCAAAGGTATTTTATGTCATTATGCATTAAAGGTACTTAATCAAGAGAAGAGACAAGAAATACCTGAGTCATATATAATGCAAAGATGGACGAGACAAGCAAAGATTGAACTACTAGATACAAATAATATCATTTCATCTAGTATTAATGAGAAGTGCCACATAGCTTCCCGTTACCAACAACTATGAAGGTCACTTATGCATGTTGTAAATTTGTCATAAAAAAGCAAAGAAGCCTATGTATGTATGAGAAAAGTGTCAAGAGAATTATTTGAAAAAGTGTTGTTAATTCACCATGAGCTCATTGCAGCTCATGAAAACCAATCTAAGAAAACAGGATCGAACAACGTAGGTAAAAATCATGCTTCTTCTGACCCTTATGAGAAGTTGCGCCGAAGCGTAAACATCATCTTCGACAAGTGAGGAGTAAACGTTATAGATTATGATGAAAATATTCACCTAGCAAAGTGTATCAAAAAGAAATCTCCCTCTGATCACAGTTGTCGGAGGACAAAGGGTGCACTGAAATTGGTTGGCAAGAGAATGTCTAAGAAACAACTAACCCCTAAGCAACAAAGCTCTTCGCATGAACATGTATGTAATACAGTATATTGCTTCTTATGTAAATTGTATTACGTGCAACTTATCAATATCTAACTTGTGTAATTTCTAACATGCATCAATACCCTACAGACATGCACTACAACGTTGAAACCTGCAATCCTCCTGACCTATTTGAGTGGAATGATGGCATGAGTTTGACAAGTCTTTTGGTATGTAACAATTTTGAAAGGAGGTTTGCATTTCTTGTTGAACTTACACTACAGCAAACCAGCAGATTAGCGACGACCTAAATCCGTCGCTAAATAGCTTAGCGACGGATTAGCATTGGATTAGCGATGGATAGCTTCCATCATGATTTTTTTTGACGCTAATAAGCGACAACATATATCTGTCACCCATTCCATCACTAAGTAGCGACAGACTGTATCTGTCGCCAGTTTCGTCGCTAAATTGTGATGGAATAACGAATGACAAAATCCGTCGCAAGGCCGTCGTCACTAAACGGAGACTTCGGTTTGGCGATGGATTTATAGCCGTCGCTAATCCGTCGCTACATACAATTGTAATATTAAATAGCGACAGACATATCCGAAAATGGATTTATAGCCGTCGCAAAAAAGAAAAAATATTCGAAAATTAAATATCGAGAAAAATTTCTCGTGATACAATTTATATTTCCTGTACAATTTATATTTTCTGTAAATAAAAAACAAACTACACATCAAAATACATATAAAAGGAAACTGAAACAATTAATCAATCCACCATAGAATTCGCAAGTTCTAATTATTTACAATTTTAGATTTATATTTTGGAAATAAAAAGAAGGTAGAACAAATTCAACACATAAATCTAATCATCACCAAGATTTTGTGTATCCTCTTGTTCAGTGTCTCGATCTGTCCCTTCAGCTCCACTACGCTGATTATTGCCAACAACCTACACGAGAAAAGAAATGTCAGTATTGATAAACAAAATATACTAAAATATAGCCTACTCTATATGTGATTCTATCATGCGCATGTGTTTTAAGGCAGTAAAAAAACTTTATACATGATTCTATCATGCTCATATGTGTTATAAAGTAGTAAAAAAACTTCATATGTGATTCTATCATGCTCATATGTGTTCTAAGGCAGTAAAAAAACTGTATATGTGATTCTACCATGCTCATATGTCCTCTAAGGCAGTCAAGAAGCTGTATATGTGATTCTACCATGCTCATGTGCGTTCTAAGGCAGGCAAAAAACTGTATATGTGATTTTATCATGCTCATATATATGTACTCTAAGGCAGTAAAAAAACTATATATGTGATTCTACTATGCTCATATGTGCTCTAAGATAGTAAAAAAACTGTATATGTGATTCTACCATGCTCATATGTATTCTAAGGTAGGCAAAAAACTGTATATATGATTTTATCATGCTCATATGTACTCTAAGGCAGTAAAAAAACTGTATATGTGATTCTACTCTGCTCATATATGCTCTAAGGCAGTAAAAAAATTGTATATGTGATTCTATCATGCTTATATATGTTATAAGGTAGTAAAAAAACTTTATATGTGATTCTATCATGCTCATATGTGCTCTAAGGCAGTAAAAAAACTTTATATGTGATTCGATCATGCTCATATGTGCTTTAAGGCAGTCAAAAAGTTGTATATGTGATTCTACCATGCTCATATGTGTTCTAAGGCAGGCAAAAAACTGTATATGTGATTTTATCATGCTCATATGTACTCTAAGGTAGTAAAAAAATTGTATATGTGATTTTACTATGCTCATACGTGCTCTAAGCAGTAAAAAACCTGTATATGTGATTTTATCATGCTTATATGTGTTATAAGGTAGTAAAAAAACTTTATATGTGATTCTATCATGCTCATATGTGCTCTAAGGCAGTAAAAAAACTTTATATGTGATTGTATCATGCTCATATGTGTTATAAAGCAATAAAAAAACTTCATACATGATTCTATCATGCTCATATGTGTTATAAAGCAATAAAAAAACTTTATATGTGATTCTATCATGCTCATATGTGTTCTAAGGCAGTAAAAAAACTTCATATGTGATTCTATCATGCTCATATGTGTTCTAAGGCAGTAAAAAAACTTTATATGTGATTCTGTCATGCTAATATGTGTTCTAAGGCAGTAAAATAACTTTATACATGATTCTATCATGCTCATATGTGTTATAAAGCATTAAAAAAGCTTCATATGTGATTCTATCATGCTCATATGTGTTGTAAGACAATAAAAAATCTGTATACCTGACGGGCACCAGAGCTCATGTTGAGTGCAGACGAAGTTTCTCTGTCCTGAAAAAAGTTGCACAACTCATTACGGACAATGTTGGGAATGGATTCATTTAAAAAGTATTGCATTTTGTCCTCAAGACGCTGAGAGACACCATCCTAAGACATAGCAGGGTCATTAGGACGTTGAGAGTTGATGCTGGCGGGAGAACTCTATGGGCCCAGGCTGCAGGAGGCAACGACTGATGTGGTGTTCATGTTACTCTCAAACTCGAACACACGACCCTTTTTGGGTTCACCAGTTGTAGTCACCCATGCTGCAGGATCAAAAGGCGGATGCTGAGTGGAGTTATCGCCATATCGTTGTACCATTTGCTGCTTGTATGACTCCTACAATGTAATGATTAGAATATGAGTTAATAATTAAGAATTATAATATTTGTGATAACGTAATTCATAGTAACTTGTCTATTACAATGTTTATTAATAAAATAAATATATACCATTGTCGCTCTCGCCTTCTCTGATACGAACTTGCTCGTGGTCTTATGTTTATGTGTTTCAACAAACACATCCTTGTATGGCACAATGCCTCCTTTTTCTGCTTCCTGCGAAGTGAAATGATAAAAGATTTAGTTAACAGGTTTGCAACGGTACTTATAAAATTGACAATATATATATATATATATATATATATATATATATATATATATATATATATATATATATATATATATATATATATATATATATATATATATATATTGATGAGTTACCATTTTCTTCTGGTGGCTCCCAAAAGTCCTAGATCCACCTGTGTGTAGATGGGCTTCGGGCATTTTTGCTCAATTTTGTGCAGCCTTCGCTGAGCAGTTTTGAAATGCATCCCTGCCCCCTTGTCGCACATTCCCTCCCAATAATTTCTCCTGATAGTAATAGGGCCATGGCCCTTCCACTATAGTGGATCATCTATTTTGTCAGATGTTTTTTTTGTTGTAGTCTTTATATTGTGCAGCATGTCTGCAAATCGATTGGCAGCCACCTTCTGCCACACCTTCCTTCCATCATGTTCCTCCATCGTAGTCGCGAAGCGATTCGAAGCCTATATATATTTTCAGAAAGTTAGTAGACATGACTATAAAAAAAAATTAAATATGAAACACATTAACTATGACAAACAACTGTATACCGTGAATGAGGACCACAATCTGTCTATCACCTCTTTTGGATACTCTTTTCATTGAACGACCGGTCCTAGTAGATGTTGAAGTAGTGAATTCATAATATCGCGTACTACTTCTTGTGGCTTAAACCTGTGATCATGCAAAATTTTTCCTCTCGTTCCTCTTTTTCCTTTCTGTTTGCCCTTTCTAGCCTCTTATTCCCTTTTTGAAGGGGAATAAAAGACAGAAGAGACGAGAGAATCAGAAAAGAAATAAGAGAGAGGAACTCTTTTGCAAGGTCTCATCTGACCAAAATTTTTGAAAAAATGTTTTAAAATCACTCGCCTCCGTTTTGAAAATTTGTGGGAAAATGGAGAGACGGGATTCGCTCGTCGGTACGAGGTTTGACCGTTCCTCGTGCCTTTATCAGGGGTAATCGAACCAAGGATTGAATTTATGCCTTTTTGTTTTGTTAAAATATTATCTAAGAATTTATTCTAAGTCTAAAATGCACAAAGAATCATGCTTGTGCAATGTAAATGCCGAAATGTATGATTTTGAGAAAATAATTTAGAAATTGGGGATTTTCCAAGTGATTCTGAAATAAATGTGATAATGGAGTGAAGAAAATGATTCATAGGATTAAATTTGATCTAAAAGAAGTTAGATTTCTGAAACTAACTCTAGAATTTAAAATATATCTCGAAGGCGAGACTTGAATTTCCATGTTTTGGAATGATCAGAGATTTGAAGAGATAAGTTTTTGAAAAAAAAGGAATTTGGAGTTTTGAAACAAGAATGAATTTTTCAAAGTCATAATGGACTTTGCTTTTGAATCAATTTTGAGGAGTTTTTGGATTCAAAACCTAAAACAGGAATTGAGTTTGAATTTAGACTTAAAACATAGATTTGAAATTGGCCTTGGAAACGAGAATTGGAAATGAAAATGGAAATGGATTATAAATCTGGAATATAATTTAATCTGAAATTTGGAATGGTTTTTTATCTGAAGTCTAAAATGGATTTTTGATCTGAAATCTAGCATTCAAGATGGAACTGAATCCGGAATCTGGAATCCTAAATGGAATTGGATCCAAAGTCTAGAATCCAAGATGGAGTTGGATCCAAAGTTTGGAATCCTAAATGGAATTGGATCTGAAGTCTGGAATCCAAAATGAAGTTGAATTCTTTAAATGAAATTGGATCCGAACTCTAGGATCCAAGGTGGAGATTGGATTTGGAAATCTGGATCCAAAGTGGAATGGGGTTCTAATTTTCGAATTGGATTTTGAAAAATCCAAGTGGGATTGTTAAAGATGGATCTGGGTTTTTGAAAACCCAGATTGAATTTAAAATTTAGAAAAAAAAATCGAATTTTGAGATTCAGAATCAATCTCAAATTTTGATTTTGAATTTTTGAGAACCAAGACTCAATCTTTAAAAACTTTGAAGATAAAGACTAAACTTGATTTTAAAGTTTAAATTTTGAAATCAGAAGATGAATCATAAATTTCAAAGTTAAATTGAACTTTGAAATTGAATTTTGAGATGTTGAATTAAATTTGAAATTGAATCCTGAAAATGAATTTGGAATTTTGAAGTTTAAATTGAACTTTGAAATTTGATTGGAATTTTGAATTTGAAATTTCAAAGTCAAATTGGACTTTGAAATTGGATTTTGAACTTTTGAAATGAGATAAAATTGATGAATAGAAATTGAAGAAAGATATTTAAGATCATTTGGAAAAGAATTTTGAAAATATGATGCAATTCTATCCTACATGATGAATGAATTTAAAGAATTTGAAATTGGATTTGAAAATCATATTTCATTCTTTAAATGAATTGAAACAAGATTGAGGATATAATACATTCCTGACTATGGTCATTGAATGTATTATATAATAATCATATTTGAATTCAGGTGAAGAATAAAATATATTTTGGTGTTTTTATAGAGTTTTAAAATGAAATTAACTCTCAATATATCTTGACTATGGCCATTGATATATATTCTGAGTTAACTTTAAGTTAAACCCTGATAAAAGATAATTTTTGAAGAGGGTCTGGTGTGGATCCAGTGTTATTCCATAAAAGATGAAAATCTTAAATTTTGTTCACATCCTGACTATGACCATTGATGCAAATCATCAACTTAGGATTTAATCACCTTTTTTTAGAATGGTGCACGTTCCATTCGTGTTCCCATTCGTGAATTTTTGAGATAAAAGAAAAAAAAATGATATGAGAACAAGCAATTTCTAAGATATATGCATGCCCATACATTCTAATCTAATGCTTGAAATGTAAATTTCTCATTCTGATCTATCTATTACAATTCTGAAACTGAAATGGAAATTACAATTTCCTAAGCTAAGAGGGAAAAAAATAACCCTTTTCATACATTTCCTGCAAGGAGATAGAGTTAGTACAAGATGGAGGAGGTTTGTAAATGTCACATTGATCTTAGAGATACAAGTGATGAGATGCTCACATATTTCCCTTGTGCTTAATACTAAGTGAAAACATCATATGTAATCCAAGGTATGGCAGGATGGTAAGTAATATATATATATATATATATATATATATATATATATATATATATATATATATATATATATATATATTTATGACATGGATGCAGAGGTGTAAGGAGATGTTTATGCATTGCAAAGTCCTAATGGTATGGAAAATGAAGATGTAATAAGTAACTGCAAGGTGCCTAAGTGTTGCTGCTTGTGCAAATGAAAGAGTGCGGAGAGGTGCTAGAGCTAAGCACAGGTGAGTGGCCGTGATGATAGTGAAGGGACAGGTGGGTATGAGGGATGATATGACTGCAGGGGATTGTAACAGGCTGGTGGTGGGAAAGATGGACAAAAGAAGATGTGGGAAGAGGGTATGATGCTGAACAGATTGACAGAAGATGCAGGGAATACAATACAGAAGGGGAAAAACAATGTTGTGAAGAGACACGGGTAACATACAACACTCTGTAGAGTTAGTGTGAATATTCTTAGCCAGTGCATTCCAGTGCTTCCTAGCTAACACATTGCAGCGACTTCAACCCATGGAAAATCAACGAAACCTTCAATACTAGTGAAATTGTAGTAAATATTTAGCAGGATTATAGAGCACCTTCAGTGATAATGGTCTAACTTGCACAACAAACTGGCTTCCTCAGCTGTCTTTAGAGACAATCACTGTAGTGACTGATAATGAACTGCATTGTGATGATAGGGGCTACAACAGCTGTCTAAATGTGGCGGCTGAAGGTGAATTACACAGGTAAAATGATGGCAGCAAGGGATGGAACCTCCCAGCAGTATGATGACATTTTATGGATGAAGTGGCATATGCAAGGACATGATGCAGTGGCAGGCATTTCAGTATAGGTGTTGGATGCCCTGAGGTGATGGTGATGGGGTGATATAGGGAATCACAGCAATGGACAGTGAAGGTTGTGTTACAAAGAAAATATATATACCTCTGCATAGGTGTGTTGTGCAATGGAAGGTTCAAATGAGGTGTGATGGAAGTGCAGCAAGAAGACAATGTACAATGTGCTGGAAATGAAAAAGTAAGTTATGAAATTTTACTGTGTAGAGTGTGGTGGTTGTGATCTACAATAGGGATGCAACAACGAGGGGTGGTGTCCACTTTGTAAGTGAAGGCGAGTGCACAGGTGGGATGTTGCAGAAGTGTGAGTGTTTAGAGAATGACTTATGACAGATTTAATGCAAAGGAACTTATGATGCGCAGGATACAATTTAGATGATGTTAAAACTCAAACGAATGCAACTGTATATACCGAAAATACGGTGATTTTTTGCTTGTGGTGAGGATGGTATGATGAGGTAGGAAATTCGTACTCTAACAAAATGATAAAACAAAGTTCTCAGAAGCATTAATGGTGCATGAAAAAAAAAAAGAAACATAGCTAGTATGATGACCTCAATGAGAAAGAGAAAAAAAAACAAAAGGGGTTGAGACAATTAGTAGAACAAATTGCAAAACAGGAGAACAAAGGCATAATCCAAAAATTCCAGAATCAGGTTTTATATCACTCATGATCCAAGACATGATAATGAAATCACGCTGAAAGATAGGCCGACATGATATTAAAACAAAATAGAATGATCTAGCTTCGAACGTCGTTTCAGAATCCATACAAACGTTTGTCTGAGCTCGTTTGATCAGTAAATAAAAAAAAATTACTTGCCTGAATTCAGCCTTTGCGAAATGGGTATCTGCAGGCAGGAATCAATCAAGACTCCCAGTTAATCACTCTCAGGTAGCCTATTGAACATATTCGAGGCTTTTGATCACTAGACTCCTTTTGAAGGAATCTCTGTCGGCTTCAGATAATACTTAAACACTCGAAATTCATTGAAGCTGCATAAACTTAATAGTAAAATAACCAATCAAAATGGTCAGTGCTCAAAATAGATCTGATGATCAGGTTATCCATCCAAGGCTCTCCCAAAGCTCAATTACAATCCATTGATATCCAAATAATCAATCGGATTTAAACAATGTCCTGATAGATCAAAATTGATCCGGAAAATGCGACCAATGGCGTGTAAAAAGGCATCTAAATTCTATGAAATAGAGTAAAACAGGAAATCACAGCATTAGAAAGAAAATGTAACGACCAATGAAAATGAGAAATCAAATTCCAAGAATAGGGTCAATAACATGAATCAGTGAATTAAATATTCTCAGAAAATTTGAAATGAAGGCAGAAATTGAGAATCAATAGAAAAACAGAATGGTATCCTGATGAAGCACATAAGGTGATTGAATTTGACAATATAAACAGGAACTGAATAAAAGTGCAGATCGATGGAATAAATAAACAAAAAAAAAATTGTTGGAACGTGGTTGTTCCTATTACTGTAGCAGAAAGGAGGATTGGTGTTGCACAGGCAACCCAGTGCCACCAATGGTGCGTAAATGGAGCTGAAAACAGGGGAAAATCAAGGAAAAAAAAACTACAGAAGGAGGAAAGAGCACTTACTTGACTTGGGAAGGGGAATCAAGAGTCCTTTAGTTGCTAAAGGGGAGACACCAGGAAGATAAGAAGAAAAGTTGCAGAAGTCGGAGGAAGGAGGAGGTCAATGGATCCTTCTTTCTGTATTACTGCAGGCTTCCTCTTGGTCTTGCCAGAATTTTGGAGATGGAGAGGATCTTTTTGAAAGTGCACTAGGATCGAGGCAACGAGCACTAGAGGGGGGTGAATAGTGCTTTTAAAACTTTCTGCGGAATATTGAAGGATTTTGCAAATCTCAAAGCAAACACACAAAGAACACGAGATTTTATCTTGGTTCGGTCAAACCCGATCTACATCCAGTCCCCAAGCAAAACCCGCTTGAGATTTTTCACTATCAACCTTGTAAACTACAAGATCACACAGACCATAACCAGTCCCACTTTTAGTAACAATCCCACTGAAAGCAAACAACTCCTTTACACCAAGGAGTCCTTCTTTTTACAGAAAATAAATAACAACTTACAATACAACCTATGAGCCTTCCTTTTGAATGCAAATGAGATGCAATTGGCTTTTGAGGTTGTTGAAACACTCTACTCACGAATTCACTATCTCTCAAAGTGATTTGAGTGAAAAACTGAAGTGAAAATATCACGTGAGTGAGAAAACAAATACTTGAATGAATAGGAGTGAAAAGCAAGAAGTAATTCAATATAATTCTATTGAATTTTATGTTTTTGAGTGTAGAATGCACTCATATTTATAGTTAAAATATTCCATATGTTGAGAGTATGAAAGGGTGTCAAAACTGTCCATTTTGAACGATCAAAACGTTTGAAAAATGAAAAGACACGCCTTTTTGAAGTTTCAGGAAAACGGCAAAATTAGTCGACTGAAACATCAGTTAGTCGACTAATAGTTAGTTATTAGTAGACTGACAGTTATCGTCGGTCGACTGATCTGTTAATCGAGCCGTTTGAAAATCTGAACTTTTGCAACTTAGTCGACTTGAGAAAAGTTAGTCGACTGATAATATCATCAGTAGACTGAAAAACCTTTTAGTCGACTGCTGCTAAAAACTTCTGAAAAATAAGCATTCTGTTCGGTCTACTGATAAAAAGCATTAGTCAACTGCTGCTAAATTTTTTCAGAAAACACATGTTCTGTTCAGTCGACTGATAAAACCATTAGTCGACTGCTGCTAATTTTCCAGAAAACAGACATTCTGTCCAGTCGACTGATAAAACCTTCGGTCGACTAATTTGACAAGAATGACTTTTTAGAAAATATGGCGCGAAAAGATTAGTCGACTGATAAGTCTATTGGTCGACTAATAAACATGAAAATGTAAGAAAAGAGTTTTCTAAAAAGATTTTCAAAAGAGTTTCTTTTAGAAAAGTTTTTCTAAAGACTTTTAAGGTGAAATGCAACCTAAATATGCACTCTAAGTAAGGCTCTTACAAGAATCTAAGACTTTTAATGAATTAAACATATGCACACTAGTCTTCAAAGATTCTTCACTGAATTCTTCAATTTCTTCATAGCCTTAGCTGAAATGCAGTTGATTCCACTTGCTCATCATCAAAACCTTGTACTTGAAGTATCATGTATGGCTTCATTGTCGTAACAATCTCCCCCTTTTTGATGACAAACTTAATCAAAGATGAAGCATTTAGATGCATAGATGGAGATTTTACTCCCCCTATCAATATGCTGCAAAACATTAAAAGTTAGCACATTTAAAGCACATATATCACATATTGATTGGTTTGCATTTCCATTCATCATTTCTTCATGTATTTAGAAATACATTCATTCAAAGCTTTCTTTTTCTCTTAATTTTGCATTTCTCAAGCAAGATCTCCTGTAATGTAATTGCTATCATCTTTTTCTCAAGATCTCTTGCAATTTCAATGTAATGCTATCTTTATCTTTTTCTCCCCCTTTGTCAGAATAAAAAAAGAATAAGGGAAAAAATAGCATAAGCAAAATAGACTTTTAACTCGTATCTCTATTTTAAAACACGGCAAGAGAGTTCCGGCGTGTTTTGAAGATGCGTCAGTCACTGCAAGAGGATTCCGGCGTTTCAAGATCACGGCCAGAAGATTCCGGCGTCTCCCTGTTACGGTAAGAAAATCCCGGCGAAGATGGAGTCGAACGGTACTCCGAGGGTTTTTCGGAAGAGAGAGAGAGAGGCAAAAGAGAAAGAGGGGTTTTCGGTTTAAGGGTTTCGTTTTAAAAAAAACGAAAAGGTACGAAGTGAAACGATGCCTCTTTTTAAAAAAAAACGGGTTTTAAAACAAATCCAAGGGGTGTCGGGTCCCTTCACTTAATTTTTTTTTAAAAAAAATTTAGTCGACTAAAACTTTATCGGTCGACTAAAAAAGTGCAACTTATTCTAAAAATATCATCAGTCGACTAGAACTATATCGGTCGACTAATATGATGCGATACATTCCAAAATATAAAAACACCAGTCGACTAGAATTTTATCGGTCGACTAATATAGTGCGATTTTGAGATTTTGTTCAAAAATCAGCATTTTTATAAATCCAAAAATGAGCAAATACCTAGTTCTCTCCTAATTCTCATAAAATCTTCATTTTTAAGAGGTTTAGTGAAGATATCGGCATGTTGTTCTTTAGTGGAAATAAAATTTAACGAAATATCTCCTTTTAACACATGATCTCTTAAAAAATGATGTCTAACTTCAATATGCTTAGTTCTTGAGTGCTGAATAGGATTTTTCGAAAGATTTATAGCACTAGTGTTATCACAATAAATAGTTGTTGTGGAGTAGTTTAAACCAAAATCTTTTAAGGTCTGTTTCATCCAAAGTACTTGTGAACATGCTAAACTAGCCGCTATATATTCAGCTTCAGTTGTTGAGAGTGATACTGAATTTTGCTTTTTACTAAACCAATAGACTAAGGAATTTCTCAAGAAATGACAAGTTCCACTAGTACTCTTGCGATCAGATTTACTTCCTGCAAAATCTGCATCACTATATGAAACTAAATCAAAGGAAGATGATTTTGGGTAAAACAAACTGAAATCTGAAGTATCTTTCAAATAACGAAGAATTTGTTTTACTGCAGTTAAATGAGATTCCTTTGGATTAGCTTGAAATCTTGCACACATACAAACACTAAACATAATATTAGGTCGACTAGCAGTTAAGTATAATAGAGATCCAATCATACCTCTGTAGAGCTTAGTATCTACACTTTTACCATTTTCATCTTTATCAAGAGAAGTAGTTGTACTCATAGGATTCCTTCTTGATTTCGATGAGTCCATCCCAAATCTCTTGAGAAGTTCTTTTGTATACTTACCCTGATTGATGAAGATTCCTTTTTCAGTTTGCTTTATTTGAAGTCCAAGGAAGTAGTTTAATTCGCCCATCAAGCTCATTTCAAACTCTTCCTGCATAGCCTTAGCAAATTCTTTACAAAGAGAATCATTAGTAGAACCAAATATTATGTCATCAACATAAATTTGCACAATAAGAATATCTGAATTAAAATGTTTAATAAATAAAGTGGAGTCTACCCGACCAATGAAAAAACTAGATTGTTTTAGAAAATTTCGTAGTCTTTCATACCACGCTCTTGGTGCTTGTTTGAGTCCATCCAGAGCTCTTTTCAATTTGTAGACTGTAAACACCCCAAATTTTTACTCACCTCCCCGACAGTTCCACCAAGCATCATCATTCAACCTCTGGGATCGCCAGAGGGCAAAATGGTCATTTTCTGAGCAGGGAACCTGCAAAATTTCAGATTGCATCTACAACTCTCAATTTTTCTCTATTTTGATCTCAGATATTCAAAATTTTACTCCTGATAGGAGACAGACATCTCCAAAGTCTTGGTTCAAGATTCTATTGCATAAGACATGACATTGCATATCATTGCATGAGCATTTCATATCACTGCACTGCACAGCATGTCATTTTGAGGTCCAGAACTCTTGATTTCAAAATTTTCAATCCAGATTAGAATTTTAACTCTTTTCAAAATTGATTTCAAAACCCTGGGTCTTCAAAATTATCAATTCTTCCCATTTTACCCCCAGGACCCTGAATTTCAAAATATTTTCTCAGGAAAACGATCTGGATAGTTTTCAATATGGATTTCAGCCACTTCACCTCAGATTTTGCCCTTTTGACAATTTCAAATATCTTCCTTTTACAAAATTGCCCTACAGAGGCCAACTCTTTTCAAAAATTCCTGTTTTACCAATTAGGCCAGATTTTATGAAAATTCCAAAAAGAAGTTCTTGTTTTATCCTTATTTCAGTAAAGAAGCAATGTGGGACCCACACTGAGGTGGTGTCACACAAGCTTTTCTTTTGAAAATTTGAATTTTGAAAAACCCAAAAATATAGGAGCCTTGTCCCCTAGATTGGTGCCACTTGTCTTTTCTCTCTCCTCCCATTTCCATGCCAAGTGTCAGTGTGGGGCTACCCTAAAAAGCCGCCACATGTCATCCCATTTATCTGCCATGTGTCACCCTATCCATCCTGCGCCATGTGTCATTCCAAGATTACCAGAAGATGCCAAGTGTCATAGGTTGTCCTGTCTAGAAAAAGTGGAGCTTGTCTCCTCTGAGGTGGCGCCACTTGAAGTGTGTCTCCTGCAGGGGACACGTGTCAACCTCTCCCTCCTTCTAGAAAAGTAGCCTGACACATGTCTCTCCCTACTTTTCTCAGAAAAGTAGGAGACACGTGTCACTCCTAGATTCCTCCAGAAAAGGTAGGCTTGTCCCCTCTGAGGTGGCGCCACTTGGAGTGTGTCTCCTGCAGAGGACACATGTCAGTTTTTGCTCTTCTAAGAAAAAGTAGATGCCACGTGTCATTTCCTGCTCTCTTCAGAAAAGCTAGAATTCAAATATTCAAATCTCCTCATAGGTGGCGCAGATCCTGAACTTCACCTTTTCCATGTTGTCTGAGATGGCGCCACATGGCTTGGGCCTCCTTCTCTCCCCTCTGCCACGTGTCATTCTCTGCTTCTTTCAGAAAAAGCAGGTGACACATGTCCCCTTCTACCTCCTTCAGAAAAAGTAGAGGACACATGTCTTCTCCCTACTTTTCTCAGAAAAGTAGGAGACACATGTCACTTCTGGCTTTCTTCAGAAAAAGCAAACCATTCAAAAATTCAAACAAGGCCTAGGTGGCGCAAATCCTGAGCTCTGATTTTTCCAGATGGCCTATGAGGGCGCCACATGTCCCTTGCCTATCCCTCCTGCCACATGGCATTGTAGGAGCCACCCTGAGGTGGCGCCACATGTCCACCCCCCATTCCTCCAGGGCCAACCTCCATTTAAAATTCAAATCCCCCATGAGGTGGCGCCATCTGAAGAACCTCCTCCAGCAGGCTGACACTTGTCAGGTATGGAACCATCCTGGACTGCCACATGTTCAGATCTCCTTTCATCAGAAAAAGTAGAATTCAAACTCCTCTGAGGTGGCGCCTTCTGAGCCCACTGCCCTGTTCTTCTGACATGTGTCAAACACCTTTTGAGGTGGCACCATTCCAGAACTCCCACTTGGCTTCATTTGTATTTTTCATTTTATTTTTAATAAAAGGAGCCCACCATGAGGTGGCGCCACCTGAGGACTCCCTACAAAAGGTGATTTTGAAATTCAAACTCCAAGAGAGCACCCTCTGAGGTGGCGCCATCTGGGAGCTTCCTGCAGAGAAAATCAAGCAAACCAAATTTTGAAAAACTTCAAATCCTGCTGAGGTGTCTCACCCACAAAATTCTCATTTTTTATTTTCTCAAAAATCAAAATAGCACCCCTGAGATGGCGCCACATGGAAGGCTCAGATTGAGCCTGTTTGAAATTCGAATTTTTTTTAAAAAATCTATAAAAATAAGGCTCCACGCCCAGCATAGGGGGGAGACCATTTTAGAGAAGACCATCTTTTGAGAACTCTTGTTGGACTTGAAAATTTGACCTATCCTCTTGAGAATCCGATTTTTGCACTTTGGAATTCACGCCCCCTGTGGCTCAGTGAAGAAGACGGTGGGTCGATTTTGGTGAACCATCTGAAGCCCGGAGCGAAGGACGAACGAAGCTCGTGATAGCCGCCCCTTTCAAGAGCTCTTACGCTGCCTAACGAAGCAAAGTGCACCTCTGTTTCGCTTGATTTGATGTCATAGTTCGATTCGAGAGTCGTTTGAAGAAAGAGCTCATCCGAGAGATGGATTGAGCTATTCTCATAAAACGACATACATAAAAATACTCAATTATGCTTCTTTGATGATTTTTAACATTCATGCATTTAACTAGGTTTAATTTGCATTTTATTTCATTCATTTAGCACATTTCATGAATTAATTAGGATTAATTTAGCATTTATTTCAATTCTGCTCATTTTCAGTAGGTCTCTGTTTTTGTCAGTCAGTCCACATGTCATTTCATGCATTTATTTTTTATTAAAAATTTCAAAAAAATCACGGAATGCGCCCTTAGGTGTCCCTAAAATTGTGCCAAAAATTCGGAAGCATTTGAATTTTTTTACTGCGGTAAACATTCAAAATGGCAAGTCAAGTTTTGTTACCCGGGAGGCATTTTGAAAATCATTTGCCGATTTGTAAAATCGAGAGCTCCCTCATGGGATACCCGATTTTTGATCCAAAAGATGTTCTGAACTCGGGAGAATGTCTAGTTTTTAACCTAAGTTTCTCAGATTTTTTTGATTTTTTTTATGTCTGACAAAAATCCGACAGTTTGGGACACATGTCAGAGCCTGATTTGGGTCTCTGAGATCTTGGATCGACTTAGGGCTATGGTTTCTCTTTGTGTGTTGCTCCAAATCAAAAATTGTAAAAAGTGAAAGTTATGTCCGAGGTGTCCTATATTTGCATCTGAAATACTGTGATTTTTAAAATAGTGTTGATACCTGCTTCGGATTTTTCTTGTCAGTCCCTTGTTTGGTCACATTGGTCTGTTCTGTCAACTTAGGAACACAAAGTTATATTTTTATCCATGTTTATGTTGATCAAATGCCGAAGTCATGAACATAAACGTTGTTCAAGTAGGTGTCGTGAGTAGCTCTGATTAATTTCATAAATTTCCATGGCTGTTTTATAGTTTTTTAGCATTTTACATCAGATTAGGGTGATTTTCACCTCTGTCAGAACTAAATCTCTGTTACTGAACTCATCATGGCTCAAATCCCGAGGCTGTAAAAACCAAAAAAGTTCCATTTCGGGTCTTTTAGCAGTCTGAAAAATATAAGAAGTTTTCATGGTGTAAATCTTGCATTATCATGTTAAGCATTGCATTTGGTTCGGATCCATAGGCAAAATCCATCATTTTAGGATTTTCTTCAAATTTTAGCATTTAAATCATATAATTTCGTGATTTTTAGCATTCTAGGCTGTTTATCATAGTAAGTAGATGCTTTATACCGAATTTGGTGCAATTTGGAATCCATTTGAGGTTCGGATTAGCCATAATATCAAAAGAGGGTCCCGTAGGACCCGGATCCAAGTGAAAAACAAGCGAACTTCGTTATTTTGGATAAATTGCAAAATGTCAAATTCTGATTTTACAGTCCTAATGTGTTTAGCAGCATGTCATCATGCCTCATACTGCATTTCATCATCATTGGATTCAATTTGAATTTCGAAATCTCAATTTTACCAAGTTTTCCTTCAAAAAACCCTGATTTTAAAGGTATAACTTTAATTTTAGGGGTATTTTGGTCATTTTGACCCCAATTCCGAATTTCAAACTGTTTTCCACTTAATTCCCTGCATTTACATCATTTCAAATATCAAGGAAGCATGAGAATAGGGTTTATATCCAATTAAATCCAATAATTTCATAATATTATTGGAAAATCTTGGAAAAACCACATATTTGATCTAACCCTATTTCAAGTTTGGCAGGAACAATCAAAAGAAGGAGCTGAAGTCTGCAAATTTCTTTTATTTCCTTTATTTAGTGATGTAATAATGTAAATTTTGGAATAAGAGAGTTAATTTCCTGCTTAGACTAGGATGCATATCATATAGTTTGAATTTATGTAATATCCTGCTTATATGATTCATGCATTGTTATTTCAAAAGCACTATGGATGTTCACGAATGGCACGTGCACCAACTCTTAGGGAGTTGATGAACTCGGTGGAATCCATATTTACGGCCCTAGTCGGAATATGGACGAGACCCAGATCCATCATCTTTCTACTAGTCACATTGAGCCTACACTCTTAGGCTATCTTAAAAATGCACATCATATTTCCAACGTTTTCAAAATCATGTGCATTAAAATCAAATAAACTCTGAACATATTCATGGCCACAGTCAGAATATGTGAAGGATTTACTTTGACTTAATACACATTTTTCCAACAAATTTTCTTAGAAAATCTTTCTAAGTGCATTCATTCACTCATATCATTGGCATCATGAAACCATTGGTTTTCTCATGATTTTCTTAAGAAAGTGGCATTCTTAAGAAATCAATTTCTCAAGAAACTCTAAGAATTTTCCAAAATCGGTTTTCCCCAAGTCAAGTTTTTCACAGTTTTCCTTGGAAAATGTTATTTTCTTAAAGAGCTTCAAAGGAGTTTTTCAATATTTCTCCAAGATCAAAAATCGATTTCCAAGTGTTTCAAAAGGTAAAATTCTCAGGATCTCGATTTCCCAAGTTTTGAATTTCCTTCTCCAATGAGTTTTCCTATAAATTTTCCATCATTTTCCTAAGAAAACTCTCAAAGTCCAAGTTTTCCTAAGAAGTGTTTCCCTTTTCAAAGGTTCACCCTTTTCTCAAGAATCACTTCCATTTTCCCAGGATTTTCAACCATTCATGATTTTCCCACAACTTCATGAACTTTCCCGTGATTTCAAAAACCCTTTTTCACATGAGTTTTTCTGAGAAATTGACTTTCAGCTTTTTCCTGAGAGAATCTTTTCAACTCCAAATAGTTTTCAAGCATACATCATGTTTCTCAAGCTGCATTTTCTAAAATCTCATAGCACATGCCTGAATTCTCTGTGCATTTAGGATAGAACACAATTTCGATAATTTCACTAAGTCAAGCACAATTTTGGTCCTTGGTTCGATTACCCCTGTTAAAGGCGGCAGGAACGGTCGAACCTCGTACCGACAGGTCGAGCCCCATCCCATGGATTTTCCCGCAATTTTCAAAAACGGAGGCGAGTATTTCAAAACAACTTCCAAAATCCGGTCAAGTTTGAATCGCGAAAGCATCCCTCTCTCTCTTTCGCAAGGAAGGGGAAGACGAAAAAAATTTCGCGACGATAACAGGTTTGGCGACCGTGATGGGACCTGTCCTTGTCTGATCAAAATTGTGCTTGACTTAGTTCAAATATCGAAATTATGTTCACAAAATGTCAGCTCTTTTATTTTTGATATCATGCGAACCTAGGAGCCTAGATTTGGACCTAGCTGACATTGACTGCATGTAGACTAGGCATGGTTTGGTAGGACCAGATTGAGGAGATATTTTCATGCTCACATAGACTTAGGTCTAAATACAACTCTCCTCAATTTAGGATCTGAATGCAAACAATGTATGCTTCTTCAAAGATTTTCAAAAGTCTATCTCTCTAGGACTTAGAGCCAGCTATTTCTTGCATGTGATCATTTTTCAAAACCCCAATTACCTATCATTACCCGGTCTTCACGTTGCTGGGCTCTCTTCCAGAACCCTAGTTCGGGACAGAGTCTCACAACTGGGCCAACTATTTGGGTTAACACCCCCCTACCACGTACCGCGGACAACAGTCCGAAGTATATCGGTAGGCGCTCAAGGATGTTGGAAAACCTTACCTTAGAACCGGAGTTGAAACCCTATGCCACGTACCTCGGAATTCGATTCGAGTATATCGGCATAACTGGATTGGACAAAGATGATCTAAACCTAGAGTTAGGATTAAGGTCCTACAGCTGTTTTCAAATTAATGCATCTAGAGTCAGCCTTTTAGGGAGTGCTGAATGTGCATAAATGTTTGTGCAGGATGTGATTGTATGTATGATTTTCTCAATTCTTTGTGTTTTCCCAATGTTTTTCAACTTATTAGGCCTTTTCCAAAACATCCTTATTTTCCACAAGATGTTTTTCTCAAACCCTGGATGATTTTCTCAAATATCCAATTTCTTTCAAAACTCCAGGCGATTTTTTTTTCATTCTACCATTCTACTGGATCTCGAATTTCCAGCTGCACTTTATCCTGCCTGCAAAACTTTTTCAAAAATGTCCCACATTTTCCTAAGTCTTATTCTGAGTCTTTCTCTGTTTTCAGTTCGATGGCATCCAATCAAGTCGATCCTACCTTTTTTGAAGGTCACATCTCCTTCGAGGTGCGACAAGGTCGTCCTGAACATCGAGCCCTTAGCACCAGAACTTTCATTCCCCGGTGGTACTATTCCTGGCTAAAGAGCTTTTCCCGAATGTTCTCGGACCATTTGAGCGCATGCGGATTAGAACTGGCGTCAGCAGTCGGAAAGCAGACCATCAATGGCAACCTGATCCATGCAATGGCGGAGCGATGGAATCCTCGGACGTGTACCTTCTGATTCCCATGGGGAGAAATGACCGTTTTAATGGATGAATTTTCAGAAATCATGGGGTTGCCAGAACCAGCCGGTCAACCAGGAGACCCATTAGAGCATCAATTCCTTATCAATGTCAAGGGTTTGGACCCCCGAGACTCCTTAGCTCGTATGACATGCCGTCGATCTTGGCCTCTGATCCATTTAGAAGGAAATGAATATGTTGACCTACTTGAGTTGTACCGCCAGTACGGGACCTTCGTCGAAGTCAGCTCGCTATCAAGAATAGCCAAAGAAAGGATTCAGAATGCAATGGTTCTGTGCACTGTAGGATTATCCCTCTTCCCAGATGGACAAAACTACATGGACATCAGAATAATCCAGCTTATGAGAAGATGGGGAAGTCGGCAAACCAATCGCCTCTCTGTAGCCATGGCAGTGCTCGCCTTCCTATATCGAGGTCTGACTCGATTCTCACTTGGAGAATCCATTTTAGTTGAAGGATGCATCTACGCACTTCAGTCCTGGTTTTTCCAGCATGTTCCGGCCCGAGCAAGCTCTTTTAGATACAATGGTCAAGAACTCCTTCCAGTGGTGCAGTACCGGTCTATGATCAATAACATTCAAGAGGATGACGTAGTTTGGGACTATTTTGATCGACAACTGTCTCCTCCCCGATATACCTACGCTTATGGCAAACGGTTCAAGTTGCTAGGACCTTTCTTCTGCACTTATTACCAACCAGAGAGATGTGTTCGGCAATTCTCCCAGAGGCAACAGTACGTCAAAGCTCGACTGTTATCAGAAGTTATGGCAGAGTTTGATCTCACTTCCGCACAATGGTCCGGGGCATATCATTCTGCCCGCTACAGCTGGGATTCCTTTGTCTCTCTTAAAATCTTTCCAGGTCCTAGAGTGTCTGCCGACTATCATGAATGGTGGCAAATTGTTTGTCCCCCACCTCTTTGTCAAGATCAATAAAGTCATGTTTTCTCATTTCTATAAAATTGTCTCTCTTTCCATTATGGTTTGACGACCTCGCCTAGGTAACAAGGCATATTTTCGTTGTTTATTTCTTTTGCAGAAGGAATGACAACACAATTGTCGTGATTCCCACGACGACTCAGTCCCTAGTAATGGGACATCTTTTCCAAATTGTCTACCATATTTTTAGCAAATATTTCTTCCGAAAGCTAATTCCTTCATAATCTAATCAGGTCTTTGCCCTGCAGAGAGCATCCATATCATTTGATGGTTGAGACAAGATCAGGCAAAAGAACCACGGCATCCCAGTACTCGTCAGCCTCGGAAGAAGAAATGGGTTCCCCTCGATCCGAGAAGAGTCAAGAGCAGCAGCAAGAAGATGACGGCATAGACCCTCAAATGTATGCCATGTTCAGAAAAATGATGAATAAGATGATGAATGAACAGCCCGGGACCAGCTCAGAAAGGGATCCATTTAGAGAAAAGTTCCATGGTCGCAGGAGTAAGAAGGCTTCCAAGAAGTGGATTCAGCCAGAGGAAATCCCAGATGAATCAGACTCCATTGAAGATACAGATGAAGAATATGAGGTGCCTCCGGCATTTCAGAAGCGTGGCCAAAGTAAAAGCCGCAAATCAAAGAGCAGAGATAAAGAAGAGCCTTTGCAAGCGCAGTTTAAAGAAATGGCCCGAGTTGTCAAGGATCTGCAAGCCCGCGACAAGGGCAAGAAAGTCTTCACCAGTGAAGACTTTTATGACGGCTTAGAAGGGGATGATGATCTGGAGAATCTCCCCCGTAAATTCATCAAGTTCGATGATTCTGGCGACCCAAAAGCGCATCTCGCCACTTTCTTTGTTGAATGCTTGAGGTTCAAAAGGGATAACCGAGCATTGTTTCTATGCTTCCCCCGCAGCTTGGAAGGAGTTGCAGCCAAGTGGTATGCTGAGCATATCAACCCCATCGAGCTCAAGGAGTTCGACAAAGTTGTGAATCTCTTTATTGAACGTTTCTTGTTCAACACAGAAGCGCTGCCTACACTGAGTCATCTCTGCAATTTAAGGTAGAATGAGAACGAAAAAGCACGGGACTTCATTCACAGATGGAGATCAGCCTGTAATAAGATGAGAGATCCTATCTCGGAAAGGCATGCATTGTCCCTAATCCTCAACAATTTTTCGCAGCCGTTAAGAGGATTGATCTCCACATCACCATCCAGGACCTTCATTGAGTTGACTGAACGAGCCGAATGGCTCGAACTAAGTGTGGAAAATGGAGTCTATGAAGGCTTCACATTCTCTAGGAACAACTCCCAAGGTGAGTAAAAAAAGAAGGCTCACTTCACTTATTCTGCCAGCAACAACAACAAAGGCCAAAATCGATACAAAGGGCAGAAGAAAGATTACTGCTACGGCACAGGCTGTTCGAACAACAAGGATCAGAAAGCAAAGCCTGCTCCTCAGTACAGCAAGCCTCCTCAGCAGGATCAAGGGCCGAAACTGCGTGAGAAGACCAAACATGAAGGATGGAGTTACGATAGAAAATTTACTCCTCTTGACCAATCACTCGAGGATGTGCTCGAGTACATGCTATCAAAAGAGATGGTTAAGTTGCCCAGATTGGCCGATCCCCCTGTGCCCATGGGGAAATGGAAAGATCAGTTCTGCAAGTTCTACAGGACAGTGGGCCACAACACTGAGAACTGCTTTGTTCTCAAAAACATCGTGCAAGACCTCATTGAAAAAAATCTTTTAGTGGAAGGAGAAGAAGAAGAGAAGATGGATATTCTCAATCAGCCATTTCCTCCACACACCACAGCAGTAGTGTCGGCACAGCCATTCTTACCGCATGAGCACATCAAGCCGTGTTCTGCGCAAGATCTCCAGGTTCAGCATCAGGTGTCGGTGCTACGACAGGCAGCTCCAGCTTCTAAGAAGATGGACCTAATCTCAGCATTCGGCAAAATGAAAGTTTCTGAAGCACCTGTGAAGTCAATCCCCAAATCAAAAGGAACTCCTGACTTCTTCAAGCAAATCGTTAGACCAAGGCCAGAGAATTCAAGTCAGAAGCCTCTGACCGCTCTATCCAATGTCTCCATCCTTGACTTGGCCAAGAATTCTAGCAAGCATCAGCAAGTACTGGATGATTTACTCAGGGAAATCAAAGTTAAGCCCAGTACCACTCCTGAAGACATGTCACAGATTGTGAACTCTGCCATGACCAATGCACCAATCACCTTCTCAGATGAGGACCTTCCAAAGCCTCATTCCTTTCATAATAATGTTCTGTACATTGTCGTTCGAGTCAGAGGAATGACAGTACCGCATGTGCTGGTCGATGGAGGCAGTAGCCTCAATATTTGCCCTGAGATGACCGCAAAGGCATTAGGGATCAAGGATGAAGAATATATTCCAGACCCTATCACCATCTATGGGTTTGACAACCATGGTCAAACGGCAAAAGGGAAGATATTCTTGGAGGTGTTCATCAATTATTCAGTGCATTCAGTGCTTTTCCATGTGGTTAACGTACCACCCACCTACAACTTGCTGCTCGGAAGGACATGGATTCACAATGCAAATGCAGTGCCTTCCACCCTACATCAATGTGTGAAGTGGTCAAAAGGTGGAATGATTACGACAATACTAGGAGAAGACCTAGAAGAAAGGCTCCCGCAGCCCATGATTCCCCGGCCATCATTCAATGCAGATATTCTCAGCATCAGGGAAAGTGAAGAGATCAGTCACAGAGAAAATCGAGAAATACTTCAGGCATCATCAGAGCCACCTCTGCACACCGTAGCCATGATCCGATGGAAAGGTCCTCAATTCTTCAAGGTTGGAGGCCGAATCGACTACAGCACCATTAAGGATCACCCATTGTTTCCACAATTTATGAAGTCAAAAAAGGGATTTGATTTACTCCTGAAGCATGGCTATCAACCCTTCAAGGAACTCGGCAAGAACGAAGATGGCCGCATCGAGCCAATGATCCAGAAACATCGTCCCCATAGAGCAGGACTAGGGTTTGCTGGCGGAAGTTCGTCAAAGGAGACTGTTTTTGTCAAAGGGGCACAATGAAGACCATTTGTTATTGTCTTTCTATTCTTTTCCAAATAAATGTCTCATTTTATCAATGTCATTGATAAATCAATAAAATTCCAAATTTCTTTGTCTATCCGGATGCCATCTACTCCCTTTCTGTCTATCTCTTCATTTTTAAAACTCAATGCCATTTTATGCATGATTCTCTTCAAATGATTGCTTGTCTTACTATAGGCCGATTTATCTGAACCAAATTTCTTCGCCAAAATTTCAGAATGACTTCTCGGACAATCAAGAAGCTCGTTCTCAATCCCAAGGCCTTTCAGAAGACGACAGCAATTCACAGAATCAAAGCAAGCACCAGAAATGATAAGATTGTAAAGCAGTCAGATGATTGTGCAGAATACGATCAGTCTCTTCAGGAATTACCAGAGTTCGCCGCTGTTCAGAAGCAAGATGAACCATCTCCTCTAGTACAAGATCCAACTGAAGATGTCAATATCGGTTCAGAGGAAGATCCCAAAATTCTCCAGATCGGAACCAGTCTGAGTCCGGAAGAAAAGAAATGGCTTACAGATTTTCTCAAGCGGCATGAAGAAGTGTTAGCATGGATATATGAAGACATGCCGGGCTTAGACCCCAAATTGGTCGAACACCGTCTTGTCTTAAAGCTGGATGCTAAGCCAGTCAAGCAGAAGCTGAGAAAAATGGATCCCAGAATAGAACAACAAGTCAAAGAAGGACTTGAAGATTTGCTCAAAGCAGGATTTATCCGAGCTATTGACTACCCGGATTGGTTAGCCAATATCGTCGTTGTCCCAAAGAAAAATGGCGAAGTGAGGATTTGCATAGACTTCAGAGACCTCAATAAGGCAACTCCGAAGGATGACTATCCACTTCCAAGCATCGACCTTCTAGTCGATAGCACGGCAGGACATGCTATGTTCTCTTTCATGGATGGATATTCCGGCTACAACCAGATTAAGTTGGCCGCCCGCGACCAATCAAAAACTTCCTTTACTACGCCTTGGGGCACTTTCTGCTATACAGTTATGCCTTTTGGGCTCAAGAATGCTGGAGCAACGTATCAACGAGCAATGGCCGTTATCTTTCACGATCAGATGTGTAAAATCATGGATGCGTATGTTGATGATATTCTCGTGAAATCTAAAGAGGAAGAAGATCACCTCGAAGCACTTGATCAAGTCTTTAAGAGACTCATTCTTTACAAGTTAAGGCTTAACCCGCAAAAATGTGTCTTTGGAGTCGAATCAGGCAAACTGCTGGGTTTTCTGGTCAGCAAAAGGGGAATTGAAATTGACCCAGCCAAAGCAAAGGCTATCATTGATATGCCACCCCCGAAGAATCTCAAAGAACTACGTAGCCTTCAAGGACGTATGCAGTCAATCCGGCGATTCATTTCCAATTTGGCGATGAGATGTGAGCCCTTCAACCACTTACTCAGAAAAGGAGTGAATTTCGAATGGGGGCCAGAATGCTAGTAATCGTTCGATCGAATCAAGAAGTATCTTCTTAATCCTCCCATCCTGAAGCCGCCAGAATTGGAAAAACCTCTTTTATTATACATCTCAGTTAATCAAGTCGCATGCGGTGGATTCTTGGCGCAATACAAAGAAGGCAGCCTGATAGAACACGCCATCTATTACGTGAGTAAGACTTTCATAGATTATGAAAAGAGATACTCTCAAATAGAGAAGACCTGCCTAGCTCTGGTATGGATGTGTCAGAAGCTAAGACACTACCTGTTGGCATCAGAGGTCAAAATCCTGTCTAAACTCAATCCCCTCAAATACATCTTAGAGCAGCTTTTCCTCAGCGGACGAGTCGCAAAATGGCAAGTCTTACTGATGCAGTATGACTTAGAATATGTCTCGCAGCAATCAATCAAAGGCCAAGCAATTGCAGATCAATTGGCGGATTTTCCTCTGGCCGAAGAAGTGAAAGCCGAAGATGACTTTCCTGATGAGCAAATTTGCAATATCCAGCAATTTCCAGTCTGGAATTTATTTTTCGATGGTTCTAAGAATATGGCGGGAATAGGCATCGGAATCCTATTAATCACTCCAGAAAAAGAGATGATTCTGTTTTCTCTCAAGTTAGATTTTCAATGTACCCACAATATGGCTGAATATGAAGCCCTGATTCAAGGTCTAAGGATTCTATTAGACTTCAATGTCAAGAGAGTACATGCCTACGGTGACTCATTACTCGTTGTTAATCAAGTTCGAGCCGAATGGCAAGTCAAAGATCAGAAGTTATTTCCCTATCAGAAAATTGTTTCAGCGCTTGTCCGCAATTTTGAAGAATTTCAGTTATTCCACATCAACAGAGATTTCAATCAAGTGGCTGATAGCCTAGCCAGTTTAGGCTCCATTATGACATTCAAAAATGGAGAATCTTGTGGCTCTTTTGAAATTGGCAGACTTGACCAACCTGCTTTCATTCCAGTGGAACAGGTAAACCAGGCTGAGCAAAGGAAGAAGCCTTGGTATTACAACATCAAAACTTTCATAGAAACTGGCGAATTTCCTCCAGAACTCTCAAAGAAAGAGCAACGAGCAATCCAGCGTATGTCTACTCGATAATTCATTTTGGCCAATGTCCTCTATCGTCGTGGATTCAGTTCAGAGTATTCCAGATGTTTAGATGAAGACGAAGCCAAAGAAGTCGTGCGAGAAGCACACAAAGGCATTTGTGGTGGCCACGTCGGCTACCAAACCCTTGTCAAGCAAATCATCAGAGCAGGTTATTACTGGAAGACTATGCAACAAGACTGTTATCATTATGTGAAGAAGTGTGTACAATGTCAGATACACGCACCTTCTATCCATGCGCCAGCAACATATTTACAATCCGTTGTTTCTCCATGGCCGTTCTTCATGTGGGCCTTCGATGTCGTAGGTCCCATCACTCCTTCAGCTTCAAATGGCCACAAATACTTCCTTGCCGCAACAGAATATTTCACCAAGTGGGTAGAAGCCATCAGTCTCCACACAGTAGAAGGCCGACACGTGGTCTCTTTCATTCACAAGAACATCCTTTGCCGTTTCGGCATCCCACATGACATTGTGTCAGACAATGGCAGTCATTTCAAGAATGAAAAGATGAAGACATTCTGCTTAAAATTCAAGATCTATCACCATTTTTCCGCTCCATATTATCCTCAAGGGAATGTTCAGGCAGAGGCCACCAACAAGATTTTAATTCGTATCTTGGAGCGAACTGTGGAAACAGGTCGTGACTGGCATGAGAAGATCCACGATGCACTATGGGCCTATCGGACCACCATTCGTACACCAACGAATGCTACCCCATCAGAATTGGTCTACAGAACAGAAGTAGTATTGCCGCTACATGTTCAGAAGCCCGCTTTGAAATTTGCTTCACTTCTGCAATTACCTCTTGATCAATACCAGCAACAACGACTAGTGCAGCTAGACTTACTCGACAAGAAAAGGCTAAAAGCAGCAGAGCATGCTCAATCCTATCGCCAGAGAGTAGCCAGGCAATATGCGAAATCTATCATCGAAAGAAGATTTAAAGTCAATGATTTAGTACTTCGATCCACAGCTTATCTCAAGCATCGTCCCGGCGGCAAATGGTCGCCAAATTGGGAAGGTCCCTATGTTGTCAAAGAAGCATTACCCCGCAACTCATATCGGCTCATCAATGCCGATGGGGTAGAATTGCCAGATCCTATTAATGCTCGACACTTGAAAAAGTTTTATACTTGAAACATTTATTCTCCTCTTGTAATCCTTCCTCTTTTCTTCAAATAATGATCAAACTTTCTTTCTTAGTTACACTGGGGCATTTTTAAAATTTTGCTCTGTATGTAGGCAGGATAAACAAATTCCTCATTTCACGCACTTGTGCATTCATATGCATCAATTCATATTCATTTGCATTCAACTGCATGAACAACAATCTGGTCAGTATTGGGATTTCAACAAGCAGTCCCATCACAATTCCTAATGTTTCAAAATTGGAAGGTCATCACCCATACTGAACCAAAACCCAGCGCTCGAACTGGTATTATTTCAAAATCCATTATTCACACTGGTATGTTTTCAAAATCCCAAAACCGAGTTCCGACTCGGGTTTTTTATTATTCAAATCATTTTCTTTTGTTGATCCGAGTTCCGACTCGTGATCTCATTATCTTACTCGAGCCCTGACTCGAGCTCTTCATTTTCTTTTGTTGATCCGGGTTCCGACTCGTGATCTCTCTATTCATTCGAGCTCTGATTTGAGCTCTTTAGTTTTTCCTTGTTGATCCGGGTTCCGATTCGAGATCTCTTTACTCAAGCCTTGACTCGAGCTCTTCATTTTCTTTATTGATCTTGGTTCCGACTCGAGATTTCTCTATTCATTTGAACTCTGATTCGAGCTCTTCATTTTCTCTGTTGATTCGAGTTCCGACTCGTGATCTCGTTACATCATTCGAGCTCTGATTAGAGCTCTTTATCTTCTTTTGTTGATCCGGGTTCCGACTCGTGATCTCTATATTTTATTCGAGCTCTGACTCGAACTCATCATTCTCCTTTGTTGATCCAAGTCATTTTGAACCTCAGGGTCTGTCAATTGCTCATATTTGATATTTTGCCCTCCAAATTCCAATTTAAATCTTCAAATCAGGCAATTCTCCAATTTCGACCTCTGGGTCACCCAATTTTCAATTCTCAATTTCAATTACCAATCTCAATTTCGACCTTCGGGTCAATCAATTTCCAATTCTCGACCTTCGGGTCAATCAATTTCCAATTCTCGACCTTCGGGTCAACCAATTTCCAATTTTCAACCTTCGGGTCAATCAATTTCCAATTTTCGACCTTTGGGTCAATCAATTTCCAAATTTCGACCTTCGAGTCAATCAATTTCCAATCTTTGACCTTCATTTCTCAATTTCGACCTTTTGGTCAAATCAATTCTCAATTTCGACCATCAGGTCATCCAATTTCGACCTTCGGGTCATTCAATTTCCAGCAACCAATTTTCCAATTTTCAATTTCGACCTTTGGGTCAATCAATCTCAATATCCAATTTCAATCATTTTCTCTTGCGAGAGACCCTTTTTAGGGAGAGTTCGAGGGAGCTCGTTCTTTTCGCATGCTATCCAATTCGTTCACTTAGCCCCTTTTCAGGGAGAGTTTGAAGGGACTCGCATCTTTGTGAATCGTTTGCAAAACAATTTCCAATTTCACACGAGGAACCCTTTCAAAAGGAGAGGCTCGACGGAGACTCACTTTTCTTGTGACCCCCCAATTTCATACTAGGCCATTTTTCGTCATGAAAGACCCTCTTTGCAGGGAGAGTGTGATGGACTCGTTCCTTTCATGACCCAATTTTCAGACCTCACTATTACCGGCCCCCTTTCCATAAGAGAAGCCTAACACTAGGGAGCTTTGACGAAAGCTTAATTTCTCTTCGAAAGTTCATTTTGCAAACACCTCCTCTTCAGGGAAGAGAGGAGTATTTCCCATTTCCCATTAAGGTTAGGGCTAAGCCTGAGTCTCTCTTTTTAGGGAAAAAGAGAGGAGAATTTTCGTCACGGATGTATTAAGCCGAATTTCAAATACTCACTTTCACCAAGGATTTCAAGAAAATTTTGTCAATCAATTGTTGATTTCAGAATCTTTATTGCGCAAATCTTTATTTCGATTTACCTTCAGCATTACTTCCAAAAGAGTGAAGCTTTTGCGAAAAGAGATTCAAAACTCAAATTCTTTCTATTGGCCAACCAAAAGGATGAAGGATAAATCCTCAATATGGCCAGAAAAGAAGAGTCAATGTTATTGAAAAGTCGTAGATGACCGATATTGATCGCAGTCAATGGAACATCTTTAAAAGGCTATTCTTGTAAAAATGAGGCTGTGGAAATATCCTGAGTGCTAGAAAAAGAGAGCATTCATCAAAACCCTGTCTCCTCAGAATCACCTAAGCTGCAATTGAGTATCCGCAAAAGGGATCTCTCACTTGTCGTCAAGATGAAGGCGAATTAGGCGAGTAGACCCCCGGGGCCAAAGAAGATTCGAAACATCTCCAAGATGACGGAGTTTGTGACGGATCCTTCCAGGGAAAGTCCAAAGCACTGTCGAGATGAAGGCAGATGCGATGAACCTCTCGACAATCCCTAAAAGATATTTAATTTCAGCTATCATCCAAAGATTTCTAACCCATGAGCCAATATCGTCCAAGAAGGATCGAAACATCTCCAAGATGAAGGAGTTTGTGACGTACCCTTCTTCAAAAGAGAGCAAGAGAGGAAAAAGAAAGAGAAAAAAAAAAAAGTCAGAACATCTCCAAAATGAAGGAGACTGTAGCCAAAATACCAGAGAGCCAAAAGAGTGCAGAAAGACTATCATGAGAGAAGCCCTCAGGATATCAAACTGCCAGATTTATCAAGAATCCTCTTTAAATTTGTGAAATTCTATTATCAATACTCTTTCATCAACTGCTTTCACAATATCAAATTCTCTTTCCTGCTCATATCAAGGAAATTGATAACTTCCTTGGAGAAGGTCAATTGCAAGCAATTTGGGTTTCCAATTTCGATTCTACAAAGTGAACCTTGTTTGGAGGTAATGCTTAAGGTAGAAAAGAAAGAATATCTTTGCAACCATGTGCAACATTTTCAAATACTTTGAATCAACAGCAGAATTCTCAATATTTTGACAATATTTTTTAGTCATCCTGACATGAAGTGAGAGTTTGATGTCCATTTTCGATGCATCCTGACACCAATTTTAAATCCCTCCTAAGGACTTGATTCCTTCCCTTCTTTGAAAGCATGAACTCTCAGATTTGCACACTTCCCTGTGTCCCCACTGTCCCACCATAGACAGTCCCATTTCGGTTCAAGGTCGAACTACCAATCATTTTCTCGCGAAAGGCAATTTCAAAAGCTGATTTTAGTCTCAGCAATGAGACGCCCAAAATCAATCCCTTTTCAAGCTTTAGGGACCCCATTTTCCTTCCTTTTGCAAAACCCCTGTCGGATTTACTGTGCAAAATCCGAAGGTTCCATCATGGTCTCTTCCTTCGAGGATTCCATCCATTTTCCGCCCAATCAGGTTAAGGGTATAAACCTGAGCCTCCATCGACGAGGTATTCCATTTTCCGCCCGATCAGGATAAGGGTACAAACCTGAGCCTCATTCAAAGAGGTATTCCATCTTCTGCCCAATCAGGATAAGGGTATAAACCTGAGCCTCATTCAAAGAGGTATTCCATCTTCTGCCCAATCAGGATAAGGGTATAAACCTGAGCCTCATTCAAAGAGGTATTCCATTTTCCGCCCGATCAGGATAAGGGTACAAACCTGAGCCTCATTCAAAGAGGTATTCCATTTTCCGCCCGATCAGGATAAGGGTACAAACCTGAGCCTCAATCAAAGAGGTATTTCATTTTCCGCCCAATCAGGTTAAGGGTATAAACCTGAGCCTCCATCGACGAGGTATTCTATTTTCCGCCCGATCAGGATAAGGGTACAAACCTGAGCCTCCATCGATGAGGTATTCCATTTTCCGCCCGATCAGGATAAGGGTACAAACCTGAGCCTCCATCGACGAGGTATTCCATTTTCCGCCCGATCAGGATAAGGGTACAAACCTGAGCCTCATTCAAAGAGGTATTCCATTTTCCGCCCGATCAGGATAAGGGTATAAACCTGAGCCTCATCGAAAGAGGTATTTCATTTTCCGCCCGATCAGGATAAGGGTACAAACCTGAGCCTCCGTCGATGAGGTATTCCATTTTCCGCCCGATCAGGATAAGTGTATAATCCTGAGCCTCATCCAAAAAGGTATTTCATTTTCCGCCCAATCAGGATAAGGGTACAAACCTGAGCCTCCGTCGATGAGGTATTCCATTTTCCGCCCGATCAGGATAAGGGTATAAATTTGAGCCTCATCCAAAAAGGTATTTCATTTTTAGCCCGATCAGGATAAGGGTACAAACCTGAGCCTCATTCAAAGAGGTATTTCATTTTCCACCCGATCAGGTTAAGGGTACAAACCTGAGTCTCATTTCAATGAGATATTCCATTCCCCAATCAGGTTAAGGGTCAAACCTGAGCTTCGTTCCATACGAAGCATTTTTTGTCCCATCCAGGTTAAGGGCATAAATCTGAATTTCACTCTCACAGAGTGAGTCTTTCCTCTCCATTCTTCGCTTTATATCTATCATCTTCCTCGGGCTAATTTCTTCACACCCAGTCAGATCCTTCTAACTGGGGCATTTTTTTATGTATAGCCCAAATTTGGTGTGTGTTTTTTTTGCCACTAAGCTCGGCCATGAGCCAGCTTAGTAGCAAAGAGGGGCATCTGTAAACACCCCAAATTTTTACTCACCTCCCCGACAGTTCCACCAAGCATCATCATTCAACCTCTGGGATCGCCAGAGGGCAAAATGGTCATTTTCTGAGCAGGGAACCTGCAAAATTTCAGATTGCATCTACAACTCTCAATTTTTCTCTATTTTGATCTCAGATGTTCAAAATTTTACTCCTGATAGGAGACAGACATCTCCAAAGTCTTGGTTCAAGATTCTATTGCATAAGACATGACATTGCATATCATTGCATGAGCATTTCATATCACTGCACTGCACAGCATGTCATTTTGAGGTCCAGAACTCTTGATTTCAAAATTTTCAATCCAGATTAGAATTTTAACTCTTTTCAAAATTGATTTCAAAACCCTGGGTCTTCAAAATTATCAATTCTTCCCATTTTACCCCCAGGACTCTGAATTTCAAAATATTTTCTCAGGAAAACGATCTGGATAGTTTTCAATATGGATTTTAGCCACTTCACCTCAGATTTTGCCCTTTTGACAATTTCAAATATCTTCCTTTTACAAAATTGCCCTACAGGGGCCAACTCTTTTCAAAAATTCCTGTTTTACCAATTAGGCCAGATTTTATGAAAATTCCAAAAAGAAGTTCTTGTTTTATCCTTATTTCAGTAAAGAAGCAATGTGGGACCTACACTGAGGTGGTGTCACACAAGCTTTTCTTTTGAAAATTTGAATTTTGAAAAACCCAAAAATATAGGAGCCTTGTCCCCTAGATTGGTGCCACTTGTCTTTTCTCTCTCCTCCCATTTCCATGCCAAGTGTCAGTGTGGGGCTACCCTAAAAAGCCGCCACATGTCATCCCATTTATCTGCCATGTGTCACCCTATCCATCCTGCACCATGTGTCATTCCAAGATTACCAAGAGATGCCAAGTGTCATAGGTTGTCCTGTCTAGAAAAAGTGGAGCTTGTCTCCTCTGAGGTGGCGCCACTTGAAGTGTGTCTCCTGCAGGGGACACGTGTCAACCTCTCCCTCCTTCTAGAAAAGTAGCCTGACACATGTCTCTCCCTACTTTTCTCAGAAAAGTAGGAGACACGTGTCACTCCTAGATTCCTCCAGAAAAGGTAGGCTTGTCCCCTCTGAGGTGGCGCCACTTGGAGTGTGTCTCCTGCAGAGGACACATGTCAGTTTCTGCTCTTCTAAGAAAAAGTAGATGCCACGTGTCATTTCCTGCTCTCTTCAGAAAAGCTAGAATTCAAATATTCAAATCTCCTCATAGGTGGCGCAGATCCTGAACTTCACCTTTTCCATGTTGTCTGAGATGGCGCCACATGGCTTGGCCCTCCTTCTCTCCCCTCTGCCACGTGTCATTCTCTGCTTCTTTCAGAAAAAGCAGGTGACACATGTCCCCTTCTACCTCCTTCAGAAAAAGTAGAGGACACATGTCTTCTCCCTACTTTTCTCAGAAAAGTAGGAGACACATGTCACTCCTGGCTTTCTTCAGAAAAAGAAAACCATTCAAAAATTCAAACAAGGCCTAGGTGGCGCAAATCCTGAGCTCTGATTTTTCCAGATGGCCTATGAGGGCGCCACATGTCCCTTGCCTATCCCTCCTGCCACATGGCATTGTAGGAGCCACCCTGAGGTGGCGCCACATGTCCACCCCCCATTCCTCCAGGGCCAACCTCCATTTAAAATTCAAATCCCCCATGAGGTGGCGCCATCTGAAGAACCTCCTCCAGCAGGCTGACACTTGTCAGGTATGGAACCATCCTGGACTGCCACATGTTCAGATCTCCTTTCATCAGAAAAAGTAGAATTCAAACTCCTCTGAGGTGGCGCCTTCTGAGCCCACTGCCCTGTTCTTCTGACATGTGTCAAACACCTTTTGAGGTGGCACCATTCCAGAACTCCCACTTGGCTTCATTTGTATTTTTCATTTTATTTTTAATAAAAGGAGCCCACCATGAGGTGGCGCCACCTGAGGACTCCCTACAAAAGGTGATTTTGAAATTCAAACTCCAAGAGAGCACCCTCTGAGGTGGCGCCATCTGGGAGCTTCCTGCAGAGAAAATCAAGCAAACCAAATTTTGAAAAATTTCAAATCCTGCTGAGGTGTCTCACCCACAAAATTCTCATTTTTTATTTTCTCAAAAATCAAAATAGCACCCCTGAGATGGTGCCACATGGAAGGCTCAGATTGAGCCTGTTTGAAATTCGAATTTTTTTTAGAAAATCTATAAAAATAAGGCTCCATGCCCAGCATAGGGGGGAGACCATTTTCTTGAGAGAAGACCATCTTTTGAGAACTCTTGTTGGATTTGAAAATTCGACCTATCCTCTTGAGAATCCGATTTTTGCACTTTGGAATTCACGCCCCCTGTGGCTCAGTGAAGAAGACGGTGGGTCGATTTTGGTGAACCATCCGAAGCCCGGAGTGAAGGACGAACGAAGCTCGTGATAGCCGCCCCTTTCAAGAGCTCCTACGCTGCCTAACGAAGCAAGGTGCACCTCTTTTTTGCTTGATTTGATGTCATAGTTCGATTCGAGAGTCGTTTGAAGAAAGAGCTCATCCGAGAGATGGATTGAGCTATTCTCATAAAACGACATACATAAAAATACTCAATTATGCTTCTTTGATGATTTTTACCATTCATGCATTTAGATAGGTTTAATTTGCATTTTATTTCATTCATTTAGCACATTTCATGAATTAATTAGGATTAATTTAGCATTTATTTCAATTCTGCTCATTTTCAGTAGGTCTTTGTTTTTGTCAGTCAATCCACACGTCATTTTATGCATTTATTTTTTATTAAAAATCTTCAAAAAATCACGGAATGCGTTATTAGGTGTCTCTAAAATTGTGCCAAAAATTCGGAAGCATTTGAAATTGTTTACTGCGGTAAACATTCAAAAAGACAAGTCGGGTTTTGTTACCAGAGAGGCATTTTGAAAATCATTTGCCGATTTGTAAAATCAAGATCTCCCTCATGGGATATCTTATTTTCGATACGAAAAATGTTCTGAACTCGAGAGAATGTCTAGTTTATAACCTGATTTTCGCAGATTTTTCTGATTTTTTTTATGTCTAACAAAAATCCGAGAGTTCGGGATACGTGTCAGAGCCTGATTTGGGCCTTTGAGATCTTGGATCGACTTAGGGCTATGGTTTCTCTTTGTGTGTTGCTCCAAATCCAAAATTGTAAAAAGTGAAAGTTATGTCCGAGGTGTCCTATATTTGCATCGGAAATACTGTGATTTTTAGAATAGTGTTGATACCTGCTTTGGATTTTTCTTGTCAGTCCCCTGTTTGGTCACATTGGTCTGTTCTGTCAACTTAGGAACACAAAGTTATATTTTTATCCATGTTTATGTTGATCAAATGCCGAAGTCATTAACATAAACGTTGTTCAAGTAGGTGTCGTGAGTAGCTCTGATTAATTTCATAAATTTCCATGGCTGTTTTATATTTTTTTAGCATTTTACATCAGATTAGGGTGATTTTCACCTCTGTCAGAAATAAATCCCTGTTACTGAACTCATCATGGCTCAAATCCTGAGGCTGTAAAAACCAAAAAAGTTTCATTTTGGGTCCTTTAGCAGTCTGAAAAATATCAGAAGTTTTCATGGTGTAAATCTTGCATTATCATGTTAAGCATTGCATTTGGTTCGGATCCATAGGCAAAATCCATCATTTTAGGATTTTCTTCAAATTTTAGCATTTAAATCATATAATTTCGTGATTTTTAGCATTCTAGGCTGTTTATCAGAGTAAGTAGATGCTTCATACCGAATTTGGTGCAATTTGGAATCCATTTGAGGTTTGGATTAGCCATAATATCAAAACAGGGTCCCGTAGGACCCGGATCCAAGTGAAAAACAAGCGAACTTCGTTATTTTGGATAAATTGCAAAATGTCAAATTCTGATTTTACAGTCCTAATGTGTTTAGCAGCATGTCATCATGCCTCATACTGCATTTCATCATCATTGGATTCAATTTGAATTTCGAAATCTCAATTTTACCAAGTTTTCCTTCAAAAAACCCTGATTTTAAAGGTGTAACTTTAATTTTAGGGTTATTTTGGTCATTTTGACCCCAATTCCGAATTTCAAACTGTTTTCCACTTAATTCCCTGCATTTACATCATTTCAAATATCAAGGAAGCATGAGAATAGGGTTTATATCCAATTAAATCCAATAATTTCATAATATTATTGGAAAATCTTGGAAAAACCACATATTTGAGCTAACCCTATTTCAAGTTTGGCAGGAACAATCAAAAGAAGGAGCTGAAGTCTGCAAATTTCTTTTATTTCCTTTATTTAGTGATGTAATAATGTAAATTTTGAAATAAGAGAGTTAATTTCCTGCTTAGACTAGGATGCATATCATATAGTTTGAATTTATGTAATATCCTGCTTATATGATTCATGCATTGTTATTTCAAAAGCACTGTGGATGTTCACGAATGGCACATGCACCAACTCTTAGGGAGTTGATGAACTCGGTGGAATCCATATTTACGGCCCTAGTCGGAATATGGACGAGACCCAGATCCATCATCTTTCTACTAGTCACATTGAGCCTACACTCTTAGGCTATCTTAAAAATGCACATCATATTTCCAACGTTTTCAAAATCATGTGCATTAAAATCAAATAAACTCTGAACATATTCATGGCCACAGTCAGAATATGTGAAGGATTTACTTTGACTTAATACACATTTTTCCAACAAATTTTCTTAGAAAATCTTTCAAAGTGCATTCATTCACTCATATCATTGGCATCATGAAACCATTGGTTTTCTCATGATTTTCTTAAGAAAGTGGCATTCTTAAGAAATCGATTTCTCAAGAAACTCTAAGAATTTTCCAAAATCGGTTTTCCCCAAGTCAAGTTTTTCACAGTTTTCCTTGGAAAATGTTATTTTCTTAAAGAGCTTCAAAGGAGTTTTTCAATATTTCTCAAAGATCAAAAATCGATTTCCAAGTGTTTCAAAAGGTAAAATTCTTAGGATCTCGATTTCCCAAGTTTTGAATTTCCTTCTCCAATGAGTTTTCCTATAAATTTTCCATCATTTTCCTAAGAAAACTCTCAAAGTCCAAGTTTTCCTAAGAAGTGTTTCCCTTTTCAAAGGTTCACCCTTTTCTCAAGAATCACTTCCATTTTCCCAGGATTTTCAACCATTCATGATTTTCCCACAACTTCATGAACTTTCCCGTGATTTCAAAAACCCTTTTTCACATGAGTTTTTCTGAGAAATTGACTTTCAGCTTTTTCCTGAGAGAATCTTTTCAACTCCAAATAGTTTTCAAGCATACATCATGTTTCTCAAGCTGCATTTTCTAAAATCTCATAGCACATGCCTGAATTCTCTGTGCATTTAGGATAGAACACAATTTCGATAATTTCACTAAGTCAAGCACAATTTTGGTCCTTGGTTCGATTACCCCTGTTAAAGGCGGCAGGAACGGTCGAACCTCGTACCGACAGGTCGAGCCCCATCCCATGGATTTTCCCGCAATTTTAAAAAACGGAGGTGAGTATTTCAAAACAATTTCCAAAATCCGGTCAAGTTTGAATCGCGAAAGCATCCCTCTCTCTCTTCCGCAAGGAAGGGGAAGACGGGAAAAATTTTGCGATGATAACATAGACCTTTTCTGGATATTTCTCATTTTCAAAGCCTCGGGGTTGCTCTACATAAACTTCTTCATTGATGTGTCCATTTAAAAATGCACTCTTAACATCAATTTGATATAACTTGAAGTTCATGTAACTAGCAAAAGCAAGCATCATACGAATTGACTCTAATCGAGCCACTGGTGCATAGGTTTCATCAAAATCTATGCCTTCTTCTTGATTATAGCCTTGTGCCACTAGCCTTGCTTTGTTACGAATGACTTCACCATTTTCATTCAGCTTATTTCGGAAGACCCATCTTGTTCCAATTACTGGATGATCCTTTGGTCTATCAACTAGATCCCAAACATCATTCCTAGTAAATTGGTTAAGTTCTTCAGACATGGCTAAAAGCCAAAATTCATCATCACATGCCTCATTGATATTCTTTGGTTCTAATTTAGATATGAAAGCAACATTTGCAATATATTTTTCTAACTGCCTTTTAGTTTGGACACCACTCTTTATTTCACCAATAACTTGTTCATGTGGATGATTAGGAACTTCTTTCCAAACCGGTTGAAGAGGAATATTTTCTTGAGAAGTACTCTCTATCAAGGGTTCTTCTTGAAGTGTTGCTTCTTCTTCTTCGCTTAGAGGAATAACCTACTCACAATTCTCATCAAATGCAACATGTAGAGATTCTTCAATACAAGATGTTCTTTTATTGAAAATACGATATGCTTTACTTCTAGAAGAATATCCAAGAAATATTGATTCATCTGATTTTGAATCAAACTTATCAAGATTATCTTTGGTATTTAACAAGAAACATTTACTACCAAAATTTTTGAAATATGAGATCTTTGGTATACGATCATAATACAATTCAAAACATGTTTTATGTAAAATTGGTCGAATAAGAACACGATTTAAGACATAACATGCTGTATTAATTGCTTCAGCCCAAAAATATTTTGGTAAATTTTTATCTTGAAGCATGGTTCTAGCACATTCTTGCAAAGTTCTATTCTTTCTTTCAACAACTCCATTTTGTGGAGCCGCTCTAGGAAAAACAAAGTTGTGAGATATACCATGTAAATCACAAAACTTTAGAAAAGATTCATTTTCAAATTCACCACCATGATCACTACGAATTTTAATAATAGATGTAGATTTTTCATTTGTAATTCTTCTACAAAGTTTAGAAAATTCTGAAAAAGCATCATTTTTGCTTTTTAGAAAAATCACCCATGTAAACCGAGAATAATCATCTACTATAACAAAAGCATACTTGCTACCATTCAAACTTTGAATTCTAGATGGTCCAAATAGATCTAAATGTAAAAGTTCAAGAGGACGTTTTGTTGAAACTATATCTTTAGCTTTAAAAGAACTCTTAATTTGTTTACCCCTTTGACAAACATCACATAAGTGATCCTTTTTATATGGTATTCTAGGTAGGCCTCTTACAAGATCATTCTTGGATAATTTTGAAATATTTTTAAAATTAACATGTCCAAGTCTCTTGTGCCATAACCATTGAATTTCATTTGAAACAATAAGACATTTTTCATTAAAAGAGGGTAATTCATCTAGATATAGTTCATACACATTGTTTCTTCTTTTACCTTTAAAAGTGATCTTTTTAGATTGAAAATCAGAAATTAAGCATAAATCATTTTCAAAAGAAACATGAAAACCTTTATCACATAATTGACTAATAGATATTATGCATTAAACCATCCACTAAAAGAACATTTTCTATCAAGGGAAATTTTGGATTACCAATATTACCAATACCTATCACTTTTCCCTTGTTATTGTCACCAAAGGTGACGGTTCCTCCATCCTTATTTTGGAGGGTGGAAAATAACTCCGGCCTTCCAGTCATATGTTTGGAACAGCCGCTGTCCAATATCCATTTGCTCCTTATGTTGTGTACCTACAACAAAATCAGAAAACAGAGCATTTGCCCCCTTTCTATTTTCGGGTCCATGAGAGTTAGTCTTAGGAACCCATATCCATTTGGATTTTGGTTTCCTTTGATAATAAATATTTTTTCTATAAAAGAATTTAGAATAAACATTTCTAGAATAATCATTTCTAGATGCATTTCTATTAGAACTAGAAAGTTTAGTTTTATGAACAAAAGGTTGAGAATAATGTCTTTGATTTTTCACCACATAGTTTGGTCTATTTTGAGTATCAAAGAAGCTATATCCCAATCCGGTTTTATTAACCGAGCATCTTTGAGAACCAAGAAGTTTTTCTAGATTCTCTTGACCATTTGTGAATTTGGTCACTATAGAAAGAAGATCATTTGACTTTTCTTTAAGACTAAATATTTCATTTTGTAAGAGATTGGTTCTAACTCCAATTTCTTTTATCTCAAGTGCTTGGCAAGAATTTTCCTTCTTGAGATCTTCTATTTCTTGAAGTAACACTTTATTTTGAGAGTCAAGAGTTAAATTTTTAGTTTTTAACTCTTTATTTTTAGAACTAAGACTCTTAAATTTAGCATATAAATCATTAAATGCATCAAATAACTCATCATAGTCAATTTGACTTACCGAATCTTCTTGTGCTACAAAACACATGTTGGCGACTTCTTCATTTGATTCTTCATCGGAAGAGGAGTCACTATCATCCCAACATGCTTGAAATGCCTTTTTCTTCTTGAATTGGTCCTTGGGCTTGAATTTGAGAAGAGGACAATCTTTCTTGATATGTCCTGCCTTTTTGCAGTTAAAGCACTTTACTTCATTGGGAATGGAAGAATCTGCTTTCTTTGCCTTTCTTTGAAATCTTCCCTTTTTGATGAATCTTCTGAATTGTCTTGTGATGAGGGCAATATCTTCATCTTCATCTTCATCTTCTTCAGAATTTTCTTAGTCAGAAGTAGCCTTAAAAGCAAGAGATTTCTTTTTAGGCTCTTCTTCTTGTCTGTCTTGAAGTTGGACCTCATATGCCATTAGGTTACCAACTAAGTCTTCAAGAGTGAGAGTATTGAGATCATTTGCTTCTTCAATAGCAGTGGTTTTTCTCTCCCATTCAGGAGTTAAACACCTTAGAATCTTTCTGACTAAATCCACTTGTGAATATTCTTTTCCAAGGGATTTCAAAGTGTTAGTTATATCGGTCATTCTAGTTACCATGTCCGATATAGATTCATTTTGCTTCATTTTGAACAATTCAAATTTATGAACTAAAGAAGCAATTTTAGATTCCTTTACCTTTGACGTACCTTCGTGTGTTACGAGAAGAGTATGCCAGATTTTATTAGCTGTAGAACATTGAGAGATGCGATTGAACTCTACCTTGTCAACGCCACAATATAAGGCATTCATTGCCTTGGCATTAAGTGAAGCAGTCTTCTTTTCATCGACGATCCATGGGCTGAAATCAGTTGATGGAGTTTGGTACTTTTCTGACACAACTCTCCAGATATCGAGATCCATGGATTGCAGGAATATTGTCATTCTTACTTTCCAATATCCATAGTTTGTTCCGTCGAAGAGAGGAGGACGAACAGAGGAACTTCCTTCTTTGTGCTGAGATGTTGTAGTTGCCATGCTAGATGATGGTCAAATCAAAGTAATAGCAAACCTATGCTCTGATACCAAATGAAAGTGCACTAGGATCGAGGCAACGAGCACTAGAGGGGGGGGTGAATAGTGCTTTTAAAACTTTTTGCGGAATATTGAAGGATTTTGCAAATTTCAAAGCAAACACACAAAGAACACGAGATTTTATCCTGGTTCGGTCAAACCCGACCTACATCCAGTCCCCAAGCAAAACCCGCTTGAGATTTTTCACTATCAACCTTGTAAACTATAAGATCACACAGACCATAACCGGTCCCACTTTTAGTAACAATCCCACTGAAAGCAAACAACTCCTTTACACTAAGGAGTCCTTTTTATAGAAAATAAATAACAACTTACAATACAACCTATGAGCCTTCCTTTTGAATGCAAATGAGATGCAATTGGCTTTTGAGGTTGTTGAAACACTCTACTCACGAATTCACTATCTCTCAAAGTGATTTGAGTGAAAATATCACGTGAGTGAGAAAACAAATACTTGAATGAATAGGAGTGAAAAGCAAGAAGTAATTCAATATAATTCTATTGAATTTTATGTTTTTGAGTGTAGAATGCACTCATATTTATAGTTAAAATATTCCATACGTTGAGAGTATGAAAGGGTGACAAAACTGTCCATTTTGAACGATCAAAACGTTTGAAAAATGAAAAGACACGCCTTTTTGAAGTTTCAGGAAAATGGCAAAATTAGTCGACTGAAACATCAGTTAGTCGACTAATAGTTAGTTATTAGTAGACTGACAGTTATCGTCGGTCGACTGATCTGTTAATCGAGCCGTTTGAAAATCTGAACTTTTGAAACTTAGTCGACTTGAGAAAAGTTAGTCGACTGATAATATCATCAGTAGACTGAAAAACATTTTAGTCGACTGCTGCTAAAAACTTCTAAAAAACAAACATTATGTTCGGTCGACTGATAAAAAGCATTAGCCAACTGCTGCTAAATTTTTTCAGAAAACACATGTTCTGTTCAGTCGACTGATAAAACCATTAGTCGACTGCTGCTAATTTTCCAGAAAACAGACATTTTGTCCAGTCGACTGATAAAACCTTCGGTCGACTAATTTGACAAGAATGACTTTTTAGAAAATATGGCGCGAAAGGATTAGTCAACTGATAAGTCTATTGGTTGACTAATAAACATGAAAATTTAAGAAAAGAGTTTTCTAAAAAGATTTTCAAAAGAGTTTCTTTTAGAAAAGTTTTTCTAAAGACTTTTAAGGTGAAATGCAACCTAAATATGCACTCTAAGTAAGGCTCTTACAAGAATCTAAGACTTTTAATGAATTAAACATATGCACACTAGTCTTCAAAGATTCTTCACTGAATTCTTTAATTTCTTCATAGCCTTAGCGGAAATGCAGTTGATTCCCCTTGCTCATCATCAAAACCTTGTACTTGAAGTATCATGTATGGCTTCATTGTCGTAACACTTTCTTCGCTCTGCTACGGGGGTCTCTGATTGCTGAGGACGAGAAAAAAAAGGGGGGAAAAGATGATCCTACCCGAAAGAAAGGAAACCAACAAGCATAGATAAGGGATAAGAACGATCCATGCCCCCCCCCCCCCCCCGGACGCTTGTCTTTATATAGGGGTGAAAGAGTCTGGAAAGGAAAATCGTTATGGATCAATGGTTATAAGAGCGAGGCGTTGATCGGAGGTTGAAGATGAGGGAAGGTGCACATGGGAGCTGGCGAGAGAGGGAAGATGGTTCTGGAAGGGATTCTGTTGGAGATCGATGGTGGAGAGGAAGACGAAGGTGGATGGGCGACAGAGGGTTTTCAGAGGGTAGCGCGGGAGGGGAGAGCGATGTAGATGAAGGGTTTAGGCCAGACGAGTGTGCGAGAGAGAGAGAGAGAGAGAGAGAGAGAGAGAGAGAGAGAGAGAGGAAAATTGTTGCTGGATTACTTGATTTTTCAAAAACAATGCTCTAAGAAAAAGTTTTCTTTAAAAAGGGTTTTTAAACTTACCTTTTTGAAATTTTCTTTAAGTTTTAAAATTTTTGTTCTTTTTCCTTGTATTTTCTAATATATTTTTTTGTTATTTTGGGAATAAAATCCTAAAATCTAGGCAAGATTTAAAAGTAATTTTTTTTGTATTTTTGAGGAATATTTTACAAAAAGAGGAGTTTCTGAGAAAGTTTTTTTTTTATTTTGAAATTTTCTCAAACAACGGGTTTGAATCCAGAATTTGAAGAAATATTCGAGTTTGGGGACCTCGAACTGAGAAATACAGAGAAGCGGATCCAAACGGACATCAGATGGAATGTCCGAGCCTTTCAGAAATTATTTTAATTTAAAAATTGGACGAGGCTCAGATTGGGATTTTGATATTGGATACGGATCCGAAACTGGGTCAGATATAGAAAATTGATTTGATTTCAGTAAATTTGAGAAATAAATTAGAATTTTGAGCGAGAATGACTTGATTTACTAAGCAAATGGGGGCCAGGGACAAAGAGGGAATATTTATAAAATTTTGAAAAATTTGGGGTGTTCACAGATGCCCCTCTTTGCTACTAAGCTGATTGAAATCCGAGCTTAGTGGCAAAGAAAACACGCCAAATTTTGAAAAATGCCCCAGTCATCAGACCTGAACTGGGTGTGGAAGAATTATTTTGAAAAACATGGTTTCTCAGGCTTAATACCTTATCTTGAATGGCATTGGGGGAGGACGAAATCCTCGAAAATGATATGACTGAATAACAAAAATGAGGAAATCGTGATGGGACTTTGGGTGAAGGTCTCCAAATGGTAGAAAATAAGAATTTTGAACAAGTCTTATGGGTGAGACAAGATCAACTTTTGGGATGACTCAGGTTTAGCCCTTAACCTGGATGGGACGAAGATATGTCATGATGAATTTCAGGTTCTACCCTTACCTGAATGGGAAAGGAATATATGAAGATCTTGATGGGACATTTTTGAGAAAAATGTCTCATGAGATGAAGCTCAAGCATGATCCTTTCTGGTTGGATACACAAAGCATGGATTCCTTTGTGAAAAAAAAACCATGATGGGACTGGGAAGATTGTCTCGTCGAAACGTGGCTCAGGTTTAACCAAAACCTGAACGAAAGATACCTCGAGATTCAGGTTTAACCCTTAACCTGAAAGGGGTGATACTTCGAGGAGCGAGGTTCATGCTTAACCCTTAACCTGAAAGGGGTGATACCTCGAGGAGCGAGGTTCAGGCTTAACCCTTAACCTGAAAGGGGCGACCATACAGAATCCTTGAACGAAGAAACCATGATGGGACAAAAAGAAACACATCGTCAGAACGAGATTCAGGTTTAACCCTTGACCTGAGTGGGGGACCGTACAGAATCCTTAAATGAAGAAACCGTGGTAGGACTAGAAAGGATATCTAGTCGAAACGAGACTCAGGTTTAACCCTAACCTAAATGAAAAGTACCTCATGGAGCAAGGCTCAGGCTTAACTCTTAACCTGAAAGGGATGACCTTACGGAATCCTTAAATGAAGAAACCATGCTGGGACCTTTGGAATTCGGGCGAACAAATTCGAAAGGGGTTTACAAGAAGAAAAAAATGGGGTTCCCTAAAGCTTGGAAAAGGGATGATCCTGGGAGTCTCATTGCTGAGACTGAATCAGCTTTTAAAAACAGATGACCTCTCGCAGAAGGTTTGAGTGATACATCGAGGAGCGAGGTAACATGTTTAATCCTTAGCCTGAATGGATACAAAATCTTCGAGGAGCGAGGAAACTATGATGGGACCTCTAGACTTTGCACAATAAGTCCAAGAGGGGTTTGCAAAAGAATGAAAATGGGGGTCACTAAAGCTTGAAAAGGGGTTGATCTGGGGTGCCTCATTGTTGAGACTGAAATAGCTTTTAACAATAACAGACCTTTTGCAGAAAGTTCAGGTTTATCTCTTATCCTGAGCAAGAACTGTCTATGGCGGGACAGTGGGGAACATAGGGAAGCATGCAGATCTGAGAGCGCTCAGATCAGGCAGAAGGAAAGGACTTTTCAGTCCTAATGAGGGATGACGTCAGGATACGTCAAAACGAACATCAAGTTCTTACTTCATGTTGGGATAATTAGAAAATATTGCCAATAAGATGCCAAAAATTGTAGTTGATTCAGAATGATTGAACTGTGCTCATGTGTGAAAATATCACATCTTTCTACCTAGAGTATTAACTCCAATTGGGCTAACTCTGTAGAATCAAGAATCAAATTCATATTTGTTGTTGTTGAGTTTCTTCAAGGAAGATATCAATTTCTTTGATATGAAAAGAGAGGAAATATTCTTAGCTTCATAAAAGCAATTGAGTGAAAAGATATTGATAAAGAATTTCACATAGATAAAGATGATTCCTGGCAGTTTCAGGCAGTTTGATATCTTGGGGCATTTCCCATGATGATCTTTTTGCACTCTTTTGAGTCATGGAACTTTCTTGGGCTTTGGCGAGATGCTTATTACATCATCTTTCATTTTGGAGATGTCTTGACTTTTCTCTCTTTTTCGGGGAAGGGTACATCACAAACTCCTTCATCTTAGAGATGCTCCGATCCTTCTTTTTCTCAGAAATTATATTGATGATATTGTTTCTTGGGTTGAAATCTCTAGATGATAGCAGAAATCAAATATCTTTTGGGGTTTGTCGGGAGGTTCATCGCAGTCGCCTTCATCTTGTCGGTGATCTGAACGTTCCGTAGAAGGATCCTTTACAAACTCCTTCATCTCGGAGATGATCCAAATCTTCTTTGGTCCCGGGGGTCAAGCTCGCATATTCGTCTTCATCTTGACGACAATTGAGAGATCCCTTTTGCGGATATTTGATTGCAGCTTAAATGACTGAGGACATATGGATTGGGTAGGTCCTTTTTACTGCCCAGGTGTGAACACCCCAAATTTTTCAAAAATTTGTAAAAATGACCTTTTTGCCCCTGGTTTCATTTTCTAAGAAAACCAAAGCTAAATTTTGATCATTCTTTAGATTTTCTGAATTAAAATCCATATTGATATATTCAAAATTAACTCTGGATCCGAATCTAGTACTTTAAATCCATATTTCCTCAAAATCTGGATCAAAACCCATTTATGAAGAAATTTTCTCAAAATAGCTTTTAGTTCTCAGAAAAATGCCCTTTCGTAAATATTTTTGCAAAAACACAAAAAAAATAGTTTTAATCCTTATTTTCTCACAAATTTTAGGATTTCTACCTAAAAATACAAAAAAAAATGAAAAAAATAACACAAAAACAAAAAATTTGGAAGAATTTTGAGAAAAACGAAGGATTTTTTAATCCTTTTGAAGCCATTTTGCCGAAAAACTCATTTTCAAAACCATTTTATAAAAAATTCCTAAGAAGGGGACCTCTTTTTTGAAAAATTGAAAAATTTTAACGGACTCTCTCCCGCGCCTCTCTTCCTTCTCTCTCCATCGTTCGATCTGCAACCGCATGCTTTCATCTCCACCCTCAATTCTCAACTGATCTTCCTCTTCTCGAACCCTCCATTCCCTCTTTAAAAGGAGGCATCGACTCCATCCCAGGGGGACATCGATCATCTCCTGACCTTCGGAGGCATACCTCTCTTTCTTGCAAACACCGATCAACCACCGAGTTTCTCTGGAATCCTCCATTACAATCCACAATTCAATCGGCTAAATCCATCAAGAACTCTTCAGAATCGCCATATTTCTTCCATCCGAGGTTTCCCCCTGCAAGAACAAGAAGAAGAACCTCTCCACAAGGCATCTTCTCTGCAGTCGCCTGTAAGAAGGTCAATCCTCAGCATCTCTGGTAAGGCCGATACCCTCCCTCTCCCTCATTTCTCCTTAGTTAACATCCCTTTCATCTATTTTCTTTTTACATAAATCCCATTTAAGTTCTCCTTTCCACTCGTTTTGCCCCATTTGACGCACTGTGGGTGTTGTCTGAGTTGCCTTTAGCAACCCCGACATATCCCTGTGCAACAGAAATGGGATAGAAGTATCCCAACATCAACTTAGATTTCCTTTTCATTCTTTTTGTTTTGATTATAATACGTATTGCTTCCCTGTCTACTGATCTATCGATGATCAATCACATATCATTCCACCATTAAATAGAGGATCAACTCAGGCCAAGTGATAGCTTTAAAAAAAAAATCAGAAATTTGGATTCAATTAGAAATTTGAATCAGATTTCCAAATCAGATCCAGATTTTATGGATTATGTCGGATTCTTATTGAATATTTGAAGGTTTGGTTGCCAAACTAAAGGAGAGATCGATGATCGAAGAACTTAGAAGATGAAATCTAGATTCTGGAGCATCCGCAAGCCTGTCTTCTCTTAGTTCCTGAAGGTGGGAGAAATTTTTTTTGATGATGGAAAGTTTAAAGGATTTTAATAAAGCTCCGGTCTATAGCTAATCATGAAAATCCTGTAAGGTCACTAAGGGTTGCTGTCAGTTTCAGTGACCATTGGATGTTGCTGATATTAACAATCGATCCACAGAACCAATATGTCTCATTACCTTCTTCCTGTAATTTTTTTTTTCTCTTTTCTTCTTTTTTTTGCTGTTTATACGTGATCTCTACTTACGATATGCATTTTACTGCCAATATTTGCCTTCTTATCCTTCCCCTGTATTTGTGTATCTCTATTTCTCTCTGATTCTTACCAGCCACTATTAGGAAATGTTTTGCTCAATCATAAGGGTTTTCACTTGATCGATTGTACAATACCCATCATGTAAGTAGCCCATCAATATTAATATTATTGCAGTCATTTTGTATTAAATGATACTTTCTCTGTTATGCAGTGTCTATCAGGGTGTTACTTTGCATTGTACCAATCTCGCACCCCTTTTTTTTTTCTTCTTTGTTATTATTATTTAGCATATCCATTTGAATAACCCGATTCTATCGTTTTGTACACTTAACGATAAGAATTGATGACCATTCATTATAAATTTTATTTTTTTTTAACCTCATCTTTGATGTTTGCCCATACGCTCTGTGAGTGCTTGTGTCCCCTGTAAAACCCTCATGTTTCTACAGAACATGACATCGAAACTAAAGATGGAAGTCTTTATATATGATCATGCTCTAAGATCAAAGAGGATTAGTTTCGTAATGAATATGAGTGTATATGTAGCCATAAGCCCCTCCATTTGTCTCCAATTTATTTCAGAAAATCAAGCCTAAAGTCCAAGTACAGGGAAGAGGTCGATTTCAATCATGCTAGAAACTGTCATGGGTTTTCTACTAAAATCCATAAAAATTTCGTAATCCTACTATTTCCTATCTGTGAATTGGTTCCTTAACACCGGCATCGTTGGAATATTGTCTTCATTTGAAGAGTCAAAGGGAATTGCTATTTCTAAAAGGTGATCTGTGCAATTTAGTTTTCATTCATACCTCCAGCTCCTGTAAGTAAAATTTTTTTTACTCATGGGTGATTCAGATCCTGCATAAGGGTTTCGTTTTACCTGCCGATGTATGTATTATTGCTGTTCTGATTTTTCCCTAAGTCTTTAATTAGTTTTCATGTGGAATTTTACTCTTGTTTTCATATCTTAGCTCACTGATGATAATATGCTTCTAAACCAAACCCCTTTTCTTTTTTTTTGTTGTTCTCTTTTCTTTCTTTCAGGGAGTTTGTATTTCATCAAGGTAAACACTTAGTGCTCAGAAGCTATCCTATCAGATGTTTATATTGAAACTTAACTGCTGAACTACCTTTTATTGCTTTTCTCTGATTTCTTTCAGGTTGTTTATATTAACCTCAACCAGTCACCTTCACTTGGGGTTCAACCTTTTCTTTTAAATTTCAGAATCCATAAACCTCCATAGGCTATAACAGTGTTGACTGTGATTTTTTTTTTAGCACTCATGGCAGTGACAACCACTGCTATGGCCCCTCCTCCCTTCATCTTTGCATTTTGAGCAGCCTTTTGTATAAATCTATAACAGAAGGTGTCGTTATGACACAACTGTCCATCATGTCTATTCACTACAGACCAAGGCCTTGCAGAATATTTGACATACTGTGCCATTACGATTATGGCTGGGGGAGCAGAATTCGACGTGAGCTTAGGCTTCTCCACAACATGCCTTCTCCTGCATACACCTTTACATACAGCAGTTCTTGGTACTGCTATAATCTTTCATAAATTCACAGCAGTGCCAATGCACTATTGTCAACATTTTGCCTGTATCTGTGGCAGTGCCTGGCACTGTTGTGTAGCAGTGCTAAGGCATTGCTGTGATTTGTCTTTCAAAATCCCATAATAAATATCCCATATTGTTACCATTTATGCTGCATCATCCATAAACTTCCAGCCCAATTAGGCATCAACATAAACATTTAGTCCAGGCACATTCATTAGCATCCATCTCCAATTAGGACCCGACATAGGCATATATGCTCTTTCAAACACAAGTATAGCCCTATACATCTCCATTACATTTCTATTAGATGGTACCTTCCCATATCTATCTAGATCAAGGCATTCGTAACCCAAGTATAACATCTAGATTTTGCTTGATCCTCCATATTTTGCAATATGGCTCTAAAGTTAACTCTATTTTGCAGGAAAAGATATCAAATCCCTTCTTAGATCAAGATCATATCAATTTTAAGGATTGTAATAACTTAGATTTTAATGAGAATTTTATTTTTCCTCCTTTAGGTAGAATGAATGGGCATTGTAGGATATCATGAATTGTTTGTTTTCATGCATTTTTCTTTATTTCTCAAAAAAATTCTCATAATGGCAAAACACGAATGGCACGTGCACCATTTCGTAAGAGATAATAGATACTAAGTTGATGTTCCACATCAATGGCCATAGTCAGGGTGTGGACAAAACTTAGCATTTTTATCTTTTACAAAATAACACTGGATCCACACTAGATCCATTTTTTAAAATTCATCATATTTTCCTAAAATATTTTCTTCTTTTATCAGAATTTAACTTAAAATTAATTCAAAATATATACCAATGGCCATAGTCAGGGTATATTGAGGGTTAATTTCATTTTAAATTCTATAAAAGCACCAAAAGGGTATTTTATCCTTCATTTGAATTTAGATATGACTATTATATAATACATTCAATGACCATAGTCAGGAGTGTATTATATCATTAATCTTATTTTAATTCATTTGAACAATGAAATATAATTTTCAAATCCAATTTCAAATTCATTCATCATATATGATAGAATTGCATCATATTTTTGAAATTTCCTTTTCAAAATTCTAAGTGATTCTTCTTCTTCCTTTCTCAGATCAAATCTTATTCAAATCCAATTCTATCTCATTTCAAGATTCAAAAATTCAATTCAAAGTCCAATTTGACTTTGGAAATTCAAAATCATTTCATATTCAAACTCCAAAACTCCAACCCAATTCAAAATTCAATTTCAAAGTTCAAATTAAACTTTGAAGTTTCCGATTCATCTTCTGATTAAGTTTGCTTCAAGTTTTAAATCAAACTTGAGATTGACTCTGAATCTCAAAATCCAAACCTTCCTAAGTTCAATCTGGGTTTTCAAAACCCAGATCCATCCTTAAAAGTCCTATTTGGACTTTTCAAAACCCAAATCCAAAGTTAGATCCTAATCTTGGATCCAGATTTCCAAGTATGAATTCAATTCCACTTCGGATCTTAGACTTCAGATCCATATTTCATCTTAGATTCCAAATCTTGGATCCAATCCATTTTAGTATCCAAAATTGCACCTCTACTTTGGATCTCAGATTATAGATCCAACTTCCATTTTAGGATCCAGAACCCAATCCTACATTGGATCTCAGACTTCAGATCCAAATCCTCTTTAGGATCCAGAACCCAATTCCATCGTTGGATCTCGAATTACAGATCCAATTCCATTCTAGGATCCAAAATTCAATCCTCCTTTTGGATCTTAAACTTCAGATCTCAATCTATTATAGGATCCAGAATCTAATTTTATTTTGGATCTGAGACTTCAGATCCAAATCCGTTCTAGGGTCCAGAGTCCAACCCTATCTTGGATCTCAGATTTCATATCCAAATACCATCTTGGATTCCAAATCTTGAATCCAATTTCATTCAAAATTTCAGATCCAAATTCCACTTTAATTTCAATCCTTAAAACCAATTCCATTTCATTTCAGATTTCAAATCAAGTTCCCATTTCAGATCCTAAATTCAAAATTCAACTTTGAACTCTATTCAGAATCCAGATCTTGGATTCAGATTTCATCTTGAAATTTCAAACTTTTAAATCAATTCCATTTCTCAATTTTATTCAGATTTCCCAATTCCATCTTTCCTTCTGATTCAATTCCATTTTCATTTCTATTCTGATTCAAAGTCCATTTATGACTTTGAAAATTCCTTTCTTCTTCTTTTATCTCAAAACTTTAAAATCATTTTCCAAAATCCAGATTTATTTTCCCAAAGCTCTTGATTATTCTAAAAACTTAGAACTTTAAATCTTAAGTTCTAAGTTAGAAATCATTTCTTCACTTTATCAAATTCATCTAAAAAACACTTGGGATTTCTTCAAAACATTTTCAAAAAGAGCATACATCTTTGCATTTGCACAAGCATGATTCTTTGTGCATTTAGACTTAGGATAAATTTTAGCAAAACAAAAGGCATGAATTCAACCCTTGGTTCGATTACTCCTGGTAAAGGCGCCAGGAACAGTCGAACCTCGTACCGACGAGCGGATCCCGTCTCCCAGTTTTCTCGCAAATATTTCAAAAATGGAGGCGAGTTATTTCAAAGATTTTTAAAATTAAGGTCAAGTGAGACCCGCAAAAGAGTTCCTACTCTTCTCTCTTTCTTTCTTTCTTTTCTCTTCTCTCTTTTCTTTTCTTTCTTATATTTTCCTCCCTTCAAAAAGGAGGAAAACAGAGGTTGGAAAGGAAAAGAGAAGGAAGAGAGAGAAATACACACAAGAGGAAAAATTTTGCGATGATCACACCAGGATATTTCCACTGTCTTACTGTCAGAAGAATGATCTTTAAGAATGTGCCATATCTATGATCAATATCAATTCGCTTATGGCTTTTCAACATCATTGAATTTTTCCTTTGCCGGTCATATCAAAGATGTTTTTTTCATCCTTTTGTTTGACCAACAAAAAAAGCTTGAATTTTGTTCTTATTTCGCCAAAGTCTTGCTCTTTTGGAAATAATACTAAAGGTATTTTGAGGAAATTCTTTGTGCGATGAAAAGCTCTGAGATCAACAATGACTTTTTGATAGCAAATTGGCAAAAATATTCTTGAAATTCTTGATGAATGTAATTGCTTGACATTCGATCGACACGTCCGTGACAAAATTATCCTCTCTTTTTCCCCAAAAAGAGAGACTCAGGCTTAGCCCTTACCTCAATGGGAAGTTGAAAATACTCCTCTCTTCCCTAAAGAGGAGGTGTTTGCAAAACGGAACTTTCGAAGAGAAATTAAGTTTTTGTCAAAACTCCCTATCTCCATGCTTCTCTTATGGAAAGGCGACCGAAAAATGAAGTTGAGAAAGTATAACAGAGGAATGAGTCCATCACACTCTCCCTAGAAGAGGATCCTCTATGAAGGGATTGGCCAAAGATGAGAAAATTGGGGGCCACAAAAAGAAACAAGCTTTCGTCAAAGCTCTCCCTGGGAAAAGGGTTCTTTTGTGTAAAGTTGGTTTGGTTATTTTGCAAACTGTTCGCAAAGAAAATGAGTCCCTTCAAACTCTCCCTAGAAAAGGGTTCTTGCGAACGAAAGATGGTTGTATGCGAAAGGAACGAGCTTCCTCGAACTCTCCCTAGAAAAAGAGTCCTTCGCAAGAGAAAATGATTGATTTTTGACAGAATGGTAACTCGAAGGTTGAAATTGAGATTTAGAGCTTGAATAGTGATGAATGGTTAGTACAGAGACTGAACCTGGAGGGTTAACTTGATCAGTCAGCCAGACACTAGCACAAGTGCTAGATGTACCAGTATGAGCATTGGATTTTGAAGATGTACCAGTACGAGTACTGGGTTTTGAAAACACACTAACACTGGATTTCGAAACTGCATCAGTACGAGCGCTGGGTTTTTGAAAGTGCACACCAGTGCGAACACTGGATTTTGAAAAACGTACCAGTACGAGCACTGGATTTTAAAGATGCACCAGTACGAGCACTGGTTTTTCAAAAATGCACCAGTACGAGCATTGGGTTTTGAAAATGCACACCAGTGCGAATAGTAGATTTTGAAAAACGTACCAGTACGAGCACTGGATTTTGAAGATGCATCAGTACGAGCACTGGTTTTTCAAAAATGCACCAGTACGAGCACTAGGTTTTGAAAAATGCACCAGTACGAGCACTGGTTTTTCCAAAAATGCACTAGTGCGAGCACTGGGTTTTTCAATGGAGAGTTGAAAAAGAGACTGTCATTCTAAGATACTTTGAAAATTGAGTGAGAATGATTGTCGATGTTTCAGGATTATCCCTTGTCCTGAAAGGGAAAAAAATAAAATATATAGAAATGGAGAAGAATTAAAGAAATTTATTGAAAATTTATTTTGGAAAAGAATTCTCACATATAGCACTGGTGCTCCTATGAGGGGTCTCAGGATTATCCCTTATCCTGAATGGGAACACCTCGAATAATGAGGGTCAGTTTTTTCCCTTAACCTGAAAGGGTAAATGAATAAAGGAATACCTCATTGAAAAGAGGCATCAGGTTTATCCCTTAACCTGAAAGGGTAAACGAATAAAGGAATACCTCATTGAAAAGAGGCATCAGGTTTATCCCTTAACCTGAAAGGGTATAAAGATTGATAAAATTTAATAAAATTGATAAAAACTTGATAAAACTTTGACAAAAATTGATAAAATGGATAATAAATTGATGAAAATTTGATTAAATTGGAAAATGAAATGAATGCAATCAATAAAGTTAACAAGATTAACCGAAAAGTTGGTAAGATTTTTAGAAAAAAGAGTTTGACTGATCCTGCCTGCATATGATGAAGGAAGACAAGTATAGATAAAAAAATAAGATGCCCCAGTATCATGAATGTGAGAATTTGATAGAAGATCATCGCTTTATTGAAAAAGGCTCTTTGAAGAGTACAAAGGTTAGAATGGAGATTTTAAGCATAGAACTTCTTCAGATGTAGAGCATTGATAGGATCTGGCAGTTCCACCCCATCTGCGTTGATCAGACAGTATGAATTGTGAGGCAGCGCTTCCTTAACCACATAAGGGCGTTCCCAATTGGGTGACCATTTGCCCCGTGGCCGATGCTTGAGATGAGCTGTCAATCTGAGCACCAGATCATTAACTTGAAACCTTCTCTCAATAACTGACTTGGCATAGTGCCTAGCTATTCTCTGCCGATAGGCTTGAGCATGCTCTGCTGCCTTGAGCCTTCTATCGCCTAGCAAATTTAGTTGTACCAACCTTTGTTGCTGATACTGATCAAGTGGGAGTTCTATAAGCGACGCAAACTTGAGTGTGGGCTTTTGAATGTCGATAGGTAGTACCACCTCAGTCTCATAAACAAGCTCTAAAGGAGTAGCATTGGTTGGAGTCTGAATGGTGGTTCGGTATGCCCAAAGTGCATCGTGCATCTTCTCGTGCCAATCGCGACCTGTTTCCAGAGTTCTTTCTAGAATGCGGATCAAAATCTTGTTGGTGGCCTCTGCCTGACCATTCCCTTGAGGATAATAAGGAGCTGAGAAGTGGTGATGAATCCTGAACTTCGAGCAAAAGGTCTTCATCCTCTCATTCTTGAAGTGACTGCCATTGTCAGACACAATATCGTACGACACACCGAAATGACAAAGAAGGTTCTTATGAATGAAAGAAACCATGTGTCGGCCTTCTACTGTTCACAGAGTCACGACTTTGACCCATTTGATGAAGTATTATGTAGCTGCGAGGAAGTATCTGTGGCCATTAGATGTAGAAGGAGTGATTGGACCCACCACGTCGAAGGCCCATATTGAAAAAGGGCAGGGAGAAACCACGAACTGCAAATATGTTGCTGGCGCATAAATGGAAGGTGCGTGCTTTTGACATTTGACGCATTTCCTCACAAATTGATGACAATCCTGCTGCATGGTTTTCCAGTAATACCCTTCCCGGATGATCTGCTTGACGAGTGCTTGATAGTCGACATGGCCACCACAAATTCCCTCGTGTGCCTCTTGGACAACTTCCATGGCTTGATCTTTATCTAAGCATCTGGTGTACTTAGAACTGAACCCACGACGATAGAGAGTATTGGCAAGAATGAAATAACAGGCAGACATGCGCTGGATCACACATTGCTCTTTTTTTGACATCTCTAGTAGGAATTCACCAGTTTCAATAAAGTTCTTGATGTCTTGGTACCAAGGCTTCTCTTTCTGAGTGGCTTGGTTTACTTGCTCGGCTAAAACAAAGGCAGGTTGATCCAGTCTGACGATCTCGAAGGAACGACCAGATTCACTGTCTTTGAACGACAAAATGGAGCCAAGACAAGCCAAACCATCGGTTGTATGGTTGTATTCCCTCTTAACATGATTGAGCTAAAATTCTTCCAAGTTGCCTATGAGAGCTAAGGCAATCTTCTGATAGGGAATCAATTTAGAATCTTTGATTTGTCATTCAGCATTAACTTGATTGACAACAAACAGAGAATCGCCAAAGGCATGTACTCTCTTGACATTGAAGTCTTGCAAAATTTTGAGGCCTTGAATCAAAGCTTCATACTCGGCCATGTTGTGCGTACATTGGAAGCTAAGCTTGATGGAATAAGAGATCATCTCATTTTCGGGAGTGATTAACAAGATCTCAATCCCTATACCAGACATATTTCTGGCTCCATCAAAGAATAGGGTCCAGACTGGAGATTCTTGAATGCTACAAATGCGATCATCAGGAAAATCGTCTTCTGTCTTGATCTCTTCTGTCAGCGAGAAATTTTCCAACTGATCTGCGATAGACTGGTCTTTGACTGACTTCTGAGATACATACTCCAAGTCGTACTGCATCAGGAGGACTTGTCATTTCGCAATCCGTCCAGTAAGAAAAGGTTGCTCAAGGATGTACTTGAGAGGATTGAGTCTTGACAAAATTTTGATTTTTGATGCCAAGAGATAATGTCTCAGCTTCTGACACATCCACACTATGGCCAGTCATGTCTTTTCTATCTGAGAGTATCTTTTCTCATAATCGATAAAGGTCTTGCTTATGTAGTAGACGGCGTGCTCTATCCAGCTGCCTTCCTCATACTATGCAAGAAATCTGCCATAAGCATTCTGGTTGACGAAAATGTATAAGAGAAGTGGTTTTCCCAATTCTGGTGGCTTCAGAACAGGTGGATTGAGGAGATACTACTTGATGCACTCAAATGAGAGCTGACATTTTGGTCTCCACTCAAATTTTACTTCTTTTCTTAACAAATGGTTGAAGGGCTCACATCTCATGGCCAAATTAGAAATTGTGATCATTGCAAAATTTTTTCTCTTGTGTTTCCTTCTCTTTTCCTTTCTAGCCTCTATTTTCCCTTTTTTTGAAGGAGGAAATAAAAGACAGAAAAGAAGAGAGAAGAGAAAAGAAAAGAAGAGACAAAGGAACTCTTTTGCGAAGGTCTCACTTGACCTAAATTTTGAAAATATTTTAAAAAATTATTCACCTCCGTTTTGAAATATTTGCGGGAAAATCGGGAGACGGGATTCGCTCATCGGTACGAGATTCAACCGTTCCTGGTGCCTTTACCAGGGGTAATCGAACCAAGGATCGAATTTATGTTTTTTTTTGCTTTGCTAAGATATCATCTAAGAATTTATCCTAAGTCTAAAAATGCACAAAGAATCATGCTTGTGTGAATGCAAAGATGTATGCTCTTTTGAGAACATGATTTGGAAATTTTCAAGTGTTTCTAAGATGAACTTGATAATGGAGTGAAGAAAGGATTCAAATGATTGAATTTGATTTTAGATTTTGAATCCAACTCAGAATTTTGAAATAGATCTGGAAGAAGAGACTTGAATTTTCAAGTCTTGGAATGATCAGGATTTGGAAAGATAAGTCTGCGGATGAAGAGAAAAGGATTTTTAGAATTGGAATTTTTGAAATAAGAATGATTTTTCAAAGTCATAATGGACTTTGAATTGGGATCAATTTTCAAGAATCGATTTTGAATTCAATATCTAAACAAGAATTGAATTTGAATTTAGACTTGAGAAATAGAATTGAAATAGGCTTTAAAAATTGAGAATTGGAAATAAAATTAGATTTGAAAATCTAGAATGAAATTTTTATCTGAAGTCTAGTATCCAAGATGGAACTGAATCCAGAATCTGGAATCCTAGATTGAATTGGATCCGAAGTTTGGAATCCAAAATGGAGTTGAATCCAAAATCTGGAATCCTAGATTGAATTGGATTTGAAGTTTAGAATCCAAAATGGAGTTGAATCCGAAATCTGGAATCCTAAATTGAATTTGGATCCGAAGTCTGAGATCCAAGATTGAGTTGGATTCGAAATTTGGAATCCTAAATGGAATTTGGATCCGAAGTCTGAGATCAAAGATTGAATTGGATTAGAAATCTGGAATCCTAAATGGAATTTGGATCCGAAGTCTGAGATTGAGTTGGATTCGAAATCTAGAATCCTAAATGGAATTTAGATCCGAAGTCTGAGATCCAAGATTGAGTTGGATTCAAAATCTGGAGTCCTAAATGGAATTTGGATCCGAAGTCTGAGATCCAAGATTTGAATTGAATTCGAAATCTAGAATTCTAAAATGGAGTTGGATTCAAAATTTGGACTACTAATTGGAATTGGATCCGAATTCTGGGATCCAATATGAGATTGGTTTTTTTGAAGATTTGAATCCAATATGGAATTGGGTTCTAAATTTAGAACCCAGGGTAGAATTTTGGATCTTTTGAAGATCTGAAATGGGACTTTTAAAGAGGGATCTGGGTTTTGAAAACCCAGATTGAATTTAAAACTTAGGAAAAACTGAATTTTTGAGATTTAGAATCAATCACAAAACTTTGATTTTGAATTGAGAATCAAGACTCAATCTTTAGGTATAACTTTGAAGATGAAGAATAAGTTTGATTTTGAAGTTTGAATTTAGAAGATGAATCATGAATTTCAAAGTCAATTTGGACTTTGAATCTTTGAAATAAGATAGAAGAATGAATTGAAATAGAGATTGAAGAAAGATATTCGAGATCACTTGGATTTTGGAAAAGAATTTTGAAAATATGATGTTGTTCTATCCTAAATAATGAATGAATTTAAAGAATTTGAAATTGGATTTGAAAAGCATATTGCATTCTTTACGTGAATTAAAATAAGATTGAAGATATAATACATTCCTGACTATGGTCATTGAAGGTATTATATAATAATCTATATTTAAATTCAAGTGAAGAATAACATATATTTTGGTGCTTTTATAAAGTTTTAAAATAAAATTAACTCTCAATATATCTTGACTATGGCCATTGATATATATCTTGAGTTAATTTTAAGTTAAACCCTGATGAAAGAAGAAAATATAAAAGAAAAAAAAATATGATGATTTTTGAATAGGGGTCTAGTGTGGATCCAGTGTTGTTCCATAAAAGATGAAAATCCTAAGTTTTGTTCACATCCTGACTATGGCCATTGATGAAAATCATCAACATAGGATTTACTCACCTCTTATAAAACGGTGCACGTGCCATTCGTGTGCCCATTTGTGAATTTTTGAGAAATAAGGGAAAAATGATATGAAGACAAGTAATTCTATGAAAATGCATGCTCATATATTCTAATCTAGGACTGGAAATGTAGACTTTTCATTAATATCTAGCTTGTTACAATATTTATTGGGATTGAAATTACAAAATTTCAAAAAAAAGGAAAATAACATATCTCATATATTTCCTGCAAAATTCATGGTAGCAATAGGCAAATGTAGAAAAGACACATCATGCTAAAGGACTAACATGTACACACCTATCTAAGAGTTAATTGAGGATATGCATGAGCGACATTCCAACTGTATGGAAAATCGGATACAATAGGGCATGCTAAACCAACGGGAATGTTGCATATTATGATACCCATGACAATGCTTAAGCCTATTTATGTAGATACCAGAAATTGAACATATGCTGGAACCGGGGTTAATATATGCTATGAAAAGGCTGAAATTGCTACCATAGATGCTTGATGGGATGCATTGAGGAAAATATTAAGAAACAATACAACATCTACTGTGAAAATCAGCAATTAATGAGAGAAACAGGGCATTGAGAATCATTATTTTGACAATCAGCAAGAACACCATAAAAATTCAATGTAACCAACAGTTAAGCTTAGTTATGAGGTTTGGATGTAAAATTTAAAAGTAATAACTATATGGCACTATTTCACACTATGACTACATGCATTAACCATATGATATTCCGATCCAAAAAAAAAAACAATATATACTAATCATACAGGCTGCCAGCATATCTAATATTATCATCACCCACTGTACCATATGCCTCACCCGATCCCTGCTGTTATGCATTTATTACCTAACATATTTGATCCGTAAGACTGCTGACACCAGACTACTAACCCAAGTGGTGTATACATATTGATTCACATTATTGACCTACTATCTTGTTTCTCAATATACCTTACTGCTAACAAAATTTCAGTGCTATGACTCGGTTCCTGCTAATTTCGGACATACATCTGCTGGACTTTCACACAGATTTCGGAGATGAAGAGTGAATTGCCATCAAAATCCATTGTAAGACTCTGTTAATTTCACAATTTGTAACTATAAGAAAAAAAAAGGTACTTCTTTTGAGCAATAACATTTAATGGGAGATTGGCTATCTGCAGGGGATCAATTATCAGTGATGAAGATGATGCTGTGTGACAGGTGAGAAATGAAGAGCGGAGTAACAGGGTGATGGATTGCTATGGATGCTGGCCACAACCGATTTGCAGAAAAAAAAAATTTTGCAACTTCAGATGATATTTATACAGGAGATGCAACCCTACAGCATAGATAGAAATACCAATGCTTGTTGAAACCTACATAGATACAAAGTATAATAAAGGGGAATAAGCACAAGTGATCAATCTAAGGGAATGCGAGAATTTACTGTGATATACATGGATGTACCATCCATTCTACTGAATGATTAAAACTTACCTTTCACCGAATGATCCAATGGATATTCTTGATAAACCCCCAAACAACTGGATGCATTAATGACTTAGTTTAATCAAACAACTCTGTTGAGAAACTCTGTTTTTGATGTCACATAATATGATACACTGTCTTATTTGATTTCATATGATATGATAATATGTCTTCTTGAAAAATGTTATATAATGACTGGATATGTTTTGCCATATATCTAACGAGTATTTGATGCAAGGATATCTCACTAAAAAAGGATGGAGACCTCTTGTTCAAGTACACCTATGATGCAATCATACTCCTTGAAGAAAAAGCTTGTTGAGCCATGCACTCCTAAAGACCATCTAAAGAGATCGGCTACCTCAAGTTGAAGATTTTTTCTTCTTTAGAGTCATATGTAACAGAACCTCCAGAAGCATGCATATTGCATATTACATAATCATTCATAAAAGCTATTTCATAAAAGTTTACGATAGTTTCAAAAAGCTCCTTTTTGAAAACAAATAATTGTACCTTCTTACAACCCTTTATGAAAAAGGTATTTTGACATGATTTCAAAATGTAATAATTGTACCTTATATCATATACAAGACAACTTGAAAAATAATGATTTTAAAAGTAGGAAAAAGACAAAACATGAAATCAGCTACACAAAGAAAACAAATATAATATATTTTGAAAAGACTCTAGTCACCTTCTTTAAAGAAATGATTTCAAATATAGGAAAAAGACAAAACATGAAATCGGCTACACAAAGAAAACAAATATAATATATTTTGAAAAGACTCTAGTTACCTTCTTTAAAGAAATGATTTCAAATATAGGAAAAAGACAAAACATGAAATCGGCTACACAAAGAAAACAAATATAATATGTTTTGAAAAGACTCTAGTTACCTTTTTACAATCCCATAGAATGTCGACTTACTTGAAGTCATCATTCTCTTTGTATAGCATTAAATACCTCCTGTAAAGAAATCCTTGTTAATATCCTTCTCAAGAATGTCGACTTACTTGTAGTCTTCATTCTCTCTGTAGACTTTGAAAAACACAACATAAAGAAAACTCTTGACATGACTATGTACAAATAAATATCTCAAAGCATTTATTGTACTTACACTCATTTTAAGTAAAGAAGTACTTATGTACCACAAATCATTAATAAGGATAATGACAAAACTACATGACAACCTACAATCCAACGTTCAATGTACTATTGTAAGAAATAGACTTTTTACATAAAATATATATTACCTAAAATATTACAACGACTAGTGTACCCTATATTTTACTTTTATAGAAAGAAGACTTTCTCGAATTTCTCTAAAGATGTTTTTGAAATGACATGACATTTCACATCTCAAAAAGGCTACAATTTCAAAAAGCCAATGACTATTTTTTAAGCTATATAAACACACTTAAATGAACTATTCAAAACAACGAAAGGAATGGATATGTGAGCTTACAACAAGAAAAATTCATATTCAATATTTGAAAGAGAGCCTAGAAAAAGAAAGAGAAAAGAAAGAGAAAAAGTCAAGAATAACTCTTTGATAAAGAGTATTCCATGAGTGAAAAGAACAGAATATTTTGAGAATCCTTCATTCGTGCATTCATATCATTCTGAATGTTCTATAGGAAGTATTGTAACTTTCTGTTATTCACTGTATTCCTTCTTTGTTGAAAGAAGTAGACCTCTGAGAAAGAGGGTGTTGCCCTTCTCTGTTGAGAGAAGAAGACCTCTGTGTAAGAGGGTGTTGTCCTTCTGATGTCTTCTTTTAAATCGTTGTAATTTTGAAAAGATTTTTATATGAAAAACATGTGAAAACCAGACATCAAATAATAAAAACCGGTTCTCACTAGTGGATGAGACCGGGTCGAACTCAGGGAACGGGAATATGTTGTATTCAAACACACAAGTCTAAACTAATCTTTATTACCGAATTATTTAAAATGTAAAATGTTCAGAAAAGTAAAAACAACTAACTATTACAACAAATGAATACCCTTCGCAGAGGGCGTAAAGTGCAATATTTACAAACCCACTTAAATTCCTAAATCTAAACTAAAAAGTAAAAAGACTTTATTCTTTGTACTTCGTGTCACGTAATCGCTTCCGCTCCACTCCTATGCTATCCTGCACAATTCAAAGGAACACGAGCAGTACCAGATATAGAAGAAATAACATGTATACTAGACAATGAATTAGAAAATAACTGCTACAAGAATAAAAGCAAACATGAAATGATTTACAAGAAAACAACTAAGATAATAAGAAACTAATGAAAATCAGGAATTTCAGAATGAACAAAAACAAACGAACAAATTGCAGAAGAAAGGCAACTAATTGTGTAGAAAACAGGAAAATTAAACTAATAACAGGAAATGTAAAATTCAACAAACAGCAATTGAATTGAAAGCAACTAAGAATATGTAAATTGAATAAAAGAAAACAACAAATATGAATTGCAGAACAAAAATTAAAAATCGATCTAACCTAGACTATAGCAGCAACACAAAAATCAAACAAACAATTACATGAAAGAATGTAAAACAGAATATGCCAAACTAAAAAAATCAGAAATTCAATGAAAGTAAACATGATATTAACTAATGCAAAAGAGTAAACTTAATGAATGAAAAACAACAACCGAAAGAAAAAAAACATAACAGGAACTTAAAGCTAAAAAAAATTGAACAAATCTGTAATTGATAAAAACCAGAACAACTACATAATCTGTATTTTGATCTATTTATTCCCGTTTTTTTTTTTCAGAAGTAAAACAACACAATCAGAAATGAAATACAAGATGAAGAAAAAGAATTAACGAAGCTGAAGAAGAAGAAGAAGAAGAATATCAGAAGAAGAAGAAGAAGCTAAAGATGAAAGAAGAAGAAGAAGCTGCAGAAGAAGAAGAAGATGCAGAGGATGAAGAAGAAGAACTAAAAAAATCAGAAGAAGAAGAAGAAGTAAATGAATCGGATGAAGAAGAGGAAGAAAAAGAAGAATAAGAGGAAGACTCAACACTCACCGCACCGTGAACCTGAGGGAAGAAGCTGGCGACCTCCACCACCGCCGCCGTCGCCGGAAGGAAGTTCCACCACTGCCGGTTGCCGGATTTGACAGAGAAAGAGGAAGAAAGGAAAGGTAGGGAAGGGAATAGCCACCGGTGTTAGTGGAAGATGGTGAAAAAAGAGGGAAAGAGGGGAAAGAGGAAGGTTTGGGCGTGAATGGAGGAGGCGCCCTTCCGCTCCCTGTTTTTGGGGTTTTTAAAAGTAATGAACCGGCTGGAACCGGTTTGAAACAAATGCAAACCGGTTCAAGCCGATTTGTTTATTTTTTTTTTTTTTAAAAGCAAACCGGGTGAACCGGTTTGTGTTTATTTTTGCAATTTTCAAAAATCAAAAACTATATAAAATTTTCAAAGATTTAAAAACAAAACTTATTTATGAAGAACTAAAAAAACTATTCTAAATTTTTTTCTCTTTTAAAAAAAAAAACAAACACTTAAAATGAAAAAAATATTTTTCTATATTATTATTTTTTTATTTCATTTTTAATTGCAAACTAAAACTAAACTACTATGAATATAACAAAAACTAAAATATGTATAAAAATGTAAAAATAAAACTATTTTTCATGTATTTTCTATTTTTAAATCATTTTAGCACATTTACTAAAAAACTAACATAAAATTGGGTTTTTGAAACATTATTTCATAAAATCATGCATATTTAAATGTTAATAAACCCTGAATTATATGCATGATCACCTTCTCTGTTGAGAGAAGAAGACCTCTGTGAAAGAGGGTGTGCCCCTTCTCTGTTGAGAGAAGAAGACCTCTGAGGAAGAGGGTGTTGTACTATTTATCCGGTGACTCGGATGTTATAGTGGAAAGCTCAAGTGGTTTGCTTGGGGACTGGATGTAGGTCAGGGTTTTGACCGAACCAGTATAAATCTTGTGTTTATTGTGTTGTGCCTTATTGCCTTATTTTTTATTTTATCATTTTGCATCGTATTTCACTATTCACTCCCCCTCTAGTGGAATTTCATTTGGTATCAGAGCAGGTTTGCTGGTTTCGACGTAACAAGTCTTCCAGCACATATGACATCTACCTTTTATGCTCATGATATTGAAGGTCAACACGCATCTCGTCCTCCTTTCTTCAACGGCTCCAACTATGGATACTGGAAGTGCAGAATGGCTATATTTCTCAAATCCATAGATTTTGCTGTATGGAAAATTGTTGAGCATTCATACACATCTCCTTCCGCAGACTATAACTTATGGTCTGATAAAGAAAAGAAAATGGCAAACATAAATGCAAAGGCTATGAATGCCTTATATTGTGCTATCGATCAGAATGAATTCAATAGAATATCTATATGTGAATCTGCATATGATATTTGGCATTCTTTGGAGGTTATTCATGAAGGAACCAACAAAGTGAAAGAAGCCAAAATCTCATCTCTTGTCAGAAAATATGAGTTGTTCAAAATGAACAAAGATGAACCCATCACAAAGATGTTCACCAGATTCACCAACATCACCAACGATCTGAAATCTCTGGGTGTAACCCACTCTCAGACAGAAAAGGTGAAGAAAATCTTGAGATCTCTCACAACTGATTGGGAGAAAAAGACTACTGCTATTGAAGAAGCTCAAGATTTGTCCAAACTTACCCTGGACGATTTAATAGGCAATCTTATGGCCTATGAAGTCCATATGAAGGAAAGAAGGGAAGATGAACAACCTTTGAAGAAAACTCTAGCCTTCCCAGCCCTTTCTGAGGATGAGGACTCAGAAAAAGAAACTGAGATTGCGCTACTCACCAGAAAATTTCAGCGCTTTATGAGAAGGAACCGACTTCCAAATAAGCACAAAGAAAGAAAAGACCCAAAAGAAGATTCTATGTGCTACCAGTGTAATAAGCCAGGTCACCTGAGACGTGACTGTCCTCTTCTCAAAAGAAAATCCAAGACTGAGGAACCAAAGAAAAGGTTCTTCAAGAAAAAGGCTCTGCATGCTAAATGGGATGATTCAGTACCATCCACCAGTGAAGAGTCAAATGATGATGAAGCCGAAATCGCCAACATGTGCTTCATGGCAGAAAGCTCTGTAAGTGAATCTCCTGATTTCTCCTTTGAAGAACTTCAAAATGCTTTTCAGGAACTTTTTGAAGAATCAAGGAAAACGATTCTAAAAAATAAACATTTGAAATCTGAGAATCTAGAACTCATTTTGAAAAATGAAAAACTCAGTATTGAAAATTCTGAGTTACAAAAGAAAAATCTTCTTATTACTTCTGAAATCTCTTCTACCAACTCCAAGACTAAAAATCTGCAAGTAGAAATTTCAGAATTAAAAAGTAAAACTGAGAACCTTATGAAAACGGTTTTCAAGTTTACTAAAGGAAAAGAGAACTTGGATAAACTCCTATCCTCTCAAAAAGTGTCTTTTTACAAGAATGGTATTGGCTACTCTCATTTTAACAAGCCTTCTTGTATGAATCAAAAGACCACGTTTGTGAAAAGTTCTTCTGAACCTAAAAAGGAGCATTAATAATTTTAACTTCTTGAACTCCTCTAAGGCTGTAGACAAACCCAAATCTAAATGGATATGGGTTCCAAAGTCTAACAAAAAGGGACCCGACTGGGTACCAAAAAGAAATTTTACTTAATGTTTTGCAGGCTCCAAACAAGAAGAACAAATGGATACTAGACAGTGGATGGTCAAAACACATGACTGGACATTCAGACCTCTTTGCTGTTCTTCATAAAAAAGAAGGAGGAACCGTCACCTTTGGAGATAACAATAAAGGTTTGATAATAGGTATTGGTAATATTGGAAATATAGATAAACCTCTTATCAAAGACGTTCTCCTGGTTAAAGGCTTAAAACATAACCTTCTAAGTATTAGTCAAATGTATGATACAGGTTATAATGTTAGCTTTAATCATAATGCTTGTCTTATAGCAGACACCAAATAAATATTGTCTTAAAAGGTATAAGAAAAAATAATATATATGAACTATACCTAGAAAACATCACAGAACATTGCCTCATAGCTAATAATGACTCTCAACATTTATGGCACATGAGAATGGGTCATGTCAATTCTAAGTACATGTCTAAATTAGCTAAAGATAAGTTAGTACGTGGGTTACCCAAAATATCTTTTAAAAAGGATTATTTTTGTGATACATGTCAATTAGGAAAACTGTCTAAATCATCTTTTAAATAAAAAAATATCATTTCAAGCAAAAGACCTCTAGAGCTTCTCCACCTGGATCTCTTTGGTCCTTCTAGAGTAGCTAGTCATAATCACAATAAATACGTTTTTATCATTCTAGATGACTACTCAAGATTTACTTGGGTAATATTTTTGAAAAACAAAAGTGATACGTTTTGTCAATTTGAAATTTTATGTAAAAAATTACAAAATGAAAAATCTTGTTCTATTGTTAAAATCCGTAGTGACCATGGAGGAGAATTTGAAAATGAACTTTTTGTAAATTTTTGTAACTTGCATGGTATTTCTCATAACTTTGTCTTTCCTAGAGCTGCACCTCAAAATGGTGTAGTAGAAAGAAAGAATAGAACCCTTCAGGAATCTGCTAGAACTATGCTCCAACACAATAATCTTGCTAAATCTTTTTGGGCAGAAGCTGTTAATACTGCATGCTACATAACAAATAGAGTTCTCATTAGACCCTTATTAAATAAAACTCCCTATGAATTATTCTATGACAGGACTCCAAGAATAGACTATTTCAAAGTCTTTGGATGTAAATGCTTTATCCTAAACACAAAAGATAGCCTAGATAAATTTGATGCTAAATCTATTGAAGGCATATTTTTAGGATATTCAAGTCATAGTAAAGCATACAGGGTTTTCAATAAGAGTTCTAATTCTATTGAAGAATCTATGCATGTTAGTTTCTGTGAATCTATTGATCAATCTGTTCATAAGCAAAATAACGATGATGATGTTGAAAGTACAGATTTATTTTTAGATAACACAGCTAAGTCTAATGAAGATGATCATCAAAGAACATTTGTTGATATCAAAGATCATCCTCAAAAGCAGATTTTGGGAGACCTGACAAAGGGGGTTCAGACTAGAGCTCAGCTAGAACGGATTGCAAATATGACATTCATTTCTCAACTTGAACCAAAGAAGATTAATGAAGCCATCATCGATGAGTTCTGGATGCTAGCCATGACTGAAGAACTGAACCAATTCCAAAGGAATGAAGTTTGGGATCTTGTACCAAGACCAAAGGACCATCCGATCATTTGGACAAGCTTGATCTTCAGAAACAAGCTAGATGAAACAGGTAATGTTATAAGAAACAAGGCCAGACTAGTAGCTCAAGGATACAACCAGGAGGAAGGTATTAATTTTGATGAAACATTTGCTCATGTTGCTAGACTTGAATCTATTAGAATGTTTTTAGCATATGCAAGCTATATGGATTTTAATTTATATCAAATGGATGTTAAAAGTGCCTTTTTAAATGGTTTTATAAATAAAGAAGTTTATGTAAAACAACCTCCAGGATTTGAAAATGAACAATATCCAGATCATGTTTTCAAACTAAAACGTGCTTTATATGGCTTAAAACAAGCACCTCGTGTTTGGTATGATAGACTCAAAACCTTTCTATTAAAAACTGGTTTTTCTGTAGGCAAAGCAGACTCCACAGTATTTGTGAAAATAGTGAATAATCATACCCTAATTGTTCAAATATATGTAGATGATATCATCTTTGGATCTACTAACAACACTCTCTGTGAAGAATTTTCTAAGTCCATGCAGAAGGAATTCGAAATGAGTATGATGGGAGAACTCAACTACTTTCTTGGATTGCATATTAAGCAAACCAAGGATGGAGTTTTCATCAATCAATCTAAGTATGCTCGTGAACTTCTGAAGAGGTTCAACATGAACTCAACTACTTCAAAAACCACTCCTATGAGCACTACTACTGTTTTGGACAAAGATGAAGATGGTAAGTCTGTGGATACAAGGGTATACCGAGGTATGATAGGATCACTACTATATTTAACTGCTAGTCGTCCAGATATTATGTTCAGTGTTTGCTTGTGTGCTAGATTTTAGTCAAATCCAAAAGAATCACATCTTAAAGCTGTAAAAAGAATAATGAGATATTTAAAAGACACAGTTGATTTTGGATTATTCTATTCAAAATCCTCTTCATTTTATCTAATCTCATACAGCGATGCTGACTTTGCTGGAAGTAAATCTGACAAAAAAAGCACAAGTGGAACATGTCATATGCTAGGGCACTCACTAGTATCATGGTTCAGTAAGAAACAAAACTGTGTATCCTTATCAACTACTGAAGCTGAATACATTGCTGCTAGCCTAGCTTGTACACAAGTTATCTGGATGAAACAAACCTTAAAAGATTTTGGTTTAAATTTTGAAAATACAACTATTTTCTGTGATAATACTAGTGCTATAAACTTATCTAAGAATCCTATTTTACACTCACGAACTAAGCACATTCAAATAAGACATCACTTCTTAAGAGAACAAGTCTTAAACAACATAATTAAACTCGAATTCATCCCCACTAATCAACAGTTAGCAGACATATTCACTAAACCATTGAAACATGAAGTCTTTACACGAATTAGAAGAGAACTAGGAATATGCAAACTAAGTGACTTATAAATCAATCACACTTATTAAAATCAATACTTCTTATAAGTTATGTTAAAATCTTATTTTAAAAGGTTTTTCTTCTTATCGATTTTTTGTTAGTCAAACTAGGTTTCCATATTCACGTATACTCTAAACTCTTATAAGACACATTTTTTATGCCTTTCAACTTGTCATCTTTCAAGTACACATTCATAATGACTCCTTGTCCTATTTCCTTTCACTCATATCCATAAGAACTAATTATATTAAAGTAAAAGCTATCATGACATTGTTCACATCACTCATCTCATAACTCCTTTATTATTTTTGTCCTTTTATGAAAACTTCTCTTACGATAAGTTGGTTCACCTTCATCATGATAACATATTATTTTATGAGAAATCTTGCTTTTCAAATTTTAGTCAAAATCGAATGATTATCTTTTTTGTTCTTTTTACCTTCTTCTAAAGATCTAGTTGTTATGTTTTACGTATAATTTTTACTATATCATTTGTTATATCATATATTACGTACACTCTATTTCTATCATGTCTTCCTTACCTCCTATCGAGACACTTCACTAAAATCTTAATGCCTTTTATGAAAAATTCAAATGATTATCCTCTCGTACCACCTTTTAAGTTGTTATATTTCACGTAAATTTTTACTATATCATCTATTATATCATAGCCTAAGAACAATCTATTATCATCTCTTCATGCTTTACATCTTTTACGAAAAAGTATTGTAAAATTCTCTTTTCAAAAACTTGTACTCCACTCATAAGTACGATGTGTATCACCTTTTTATCTCTCTCTCTCTCTCTACATTATACGAAGTACCTTTCCATCCGTGACCATGACTCTCTCATATATTTTATATCTCTCTCCAATCGAGATTCATTAAAACCTTGTCCTTAACTCCACTTTATGTCATACATCTCCTATCCAACATCAAGTGATTGGTGTCCTTTATGACCACTCTCATTTCTCTACATATCTGTATCACCCTTCTTATATCTATTCACACTCCTTTCACGTATACCAAAATCTACACTTCTTAAATAAGAAATTATTGCATTTCCTCATACTCTCATGTTTGTCCTATTCCAAACTCCCTCTTCACGATTTTGGAATGCTTTCATATAAAGTAAATTCTTGAAAAAGTTGTTTGTTCTTATTAGGCCATTATTCACTCTCTATCTATTCCTCATGATCTTCACGAAAATCTTTAAAACTCTTGAATCATTCTTTCTCTTTCATGTAATATGACACTCAATACTCAATTCATGACTCTTCTCACTATCCAACAAGATTGCCCATAGTAAATTTGTTACATATATAGAAAAATTATTTCGAAACTATGTCCTTCTTAATATCTATACTAATATAATACACTTTCTTCCAAAATTGATTTGATTTGTCATTCACAAGTCTATTATTTTACAACTCAAGCATTTCCTCTTTCCACTAAAATCTAAAAATCCTTCACTTCCAATGTCATTCATTTTTTATCACCATTATTCTTCTCCTTCTATTTATTAGATTGATTCATATCTCATTCCCCACGAATTTCTCTATTCTCTTACAAACTCTTACTCTTTCCAAGTCTTTTTTCTCTTGCTCGTTCTTTCTAAGCTCTTACCATGGCTTCCTCCTCAAACACTGCAATCACTGCCGCCGACCTAAGGTATCCCGATTTATTTCACTACTACAACTCCCTTTGCTCTCGACCAATTCATGAAGGTAAATTGGTTCACTACGACGACTTCGTATTATTTGGCCTAGAAAGATCTCTCCCCGAACTTAAACACTTACTAGGATCTTCATCCCAAGCTGCTTACTATCCCGAACTCGTCCGACTCTTTTACACAAATTTTTCCTCTGATCATGAGCAAACTACCATCACCACCAAAGTACGCGGACGCCTGATGTTCTTTAATGCTTCCTCATTAGGCCGAATTCTAAACCTTCCTTCCACCGGCATAAACCTAGACAACATAGTACCACTCGACCGGTCGGTACTTTGAAAAATTCTTCTTTGTACCAACTGCTCACATCTTCCCTGGCACATGAGGAATTTCCAACCTCATGCTCAACTACTTGCCCAGATTTTTCTTCACAATATCTATCCCCAAGCCTCCACGCAAGGGATTAGTGCCAAGAAAAATCTCTCGCCTTCTCTACGCAATTTTTTCTTCTACTCAGATAAACTGGTCCAACATTCTTTTCAACCTTTTTATTCGCTATCAAAAATTCCAACCTCTTCTTTTCGGGTGTTTTATAACTCCCATTTTAAAATACTTCAAAGTACCCCTTCAAAATGAAGTCATCCTCTATCCCTCTCAGGTCCTCGATGCTACTTCCTTCAATCTAAGGTCCCTGCACCTTCTAGGCTCTGATGAAGAAGATCCAACATCCAACTTTGATTACTTCTCTGCACTTATGGATATCCAGCGTTCTCAGGATCGCATACTTCGCAATCAAGCCTTGTTGCAGCAGACTCTTCAAACTCAACAGCAGGATCTAGACGCCCCTACACATCAATCCTCTCCACCTTCGGAGTAATCTTATTTTTTTTGGACTGTACGAGTTGTACTTTAATTGGTCTGTAATAACTTTACATTATTTTTTGTCTGTAATAACTCTACTTACTCTGATCCCTTTTTTTTTGTCTATGACAAAGGGGGAGAAATCCTGTCTCCATTATTGGAGAAAAATACTCATATTTAACATTTTTCAATATTATTATAATAAGCATTATTTCTATGCATAATGTCTTTTTGACAGGAGGAGCATATTTTGTCATCATAAAAAAGGGGGAGAATGTTGAGAAACTCTGTTTTTGATGTCACATAATATGATACACTGTCTTATTTGATTTCATATGATATGATAATATGTCTTCTTGAAAAATGTTATATAATGACTAGATATGTTTTGCCATATATCTAACGAGTATTTGATGCAAGGATATCTCACTAAAAAAGGATGGAGACCTCTTGTTCAAGTACACCTATGGTGCAATCATACTCCTTGAAGAAAAAGCTTGTTGAGCCATGCACTCCTAAAGACCATCTAAAGAGATCGACTACCTCAAGTTGAAGATTTTTTCTTCTTTAGAGTCATATGTAACAGAACCTTCAAAAGCATGCATATTGGATATTACATACTCACTCATAAAAGCTATTTCATAAAAGTATACGATAGTTTCAAAAAGCTCCTTTTTGAAAACAAATAATTGTACCTTCTTACAACCCTTTATGAAAAAGGTATTTTGACATGATTTCAAAATGTAATAATTGTAACTTATATCATATACAAGACAACTTGAAAAGTAATGATTTTAAAAGTAGGAAAAAGACAAAACATGAAATCGGCTACATAAAGAAAACAAATATAATATATTTTGAAAAGACTCTAGTCACCTTCTTTAAAGAAATGATTTCAAATATAGGAAAAAGATAAAACATGAAATCAGCTACACAAAGAAAACAAATATAATATATTTTGAAAAGACTCTAGTTACCTTCTTTAAAGAAATGATTTCAAATATAGGAAAAAGACAAAACATGAAATCGGCTACACAAAGAAAACAAATATAATATGTTTTGAAAAGACTCTAGTTACCTTTTTACAATCCCATAGAATGTCGACTTACTTGAAGTCATCATTCTCTTTGTATAGCATTAAATACCTCCTGTAAAGAAATCCTTGTTAATATCCTTCTCAAGAATGTCGACTTACTTGTAGTCTTCATTCTTTCTGTAGACTTTGAAAAACACAACATAAAGAAAACTCTTGACATGACTATGTACAAATAAATATCTCAAAGCATTTATTATACTTACACTCATTTTAAGTAAAGAAGTACTTATGTACCACAAATCATTAATAAGAATAAATACAAAACTACATGACAACCTACAATCCAACGTTCAATGTACTATTGTAAGAAATAAACTTTTTACATAAAATATATATTACCTAAAATATTACAACGACTAGTGTACCCTATATTTTACTTTTATGGAAAGAAGACTTTCTCGAATTTCTCTAAAGATGTTTTTGAAATGACATGACATTTCACATCTCAAAAAGGCTACGATTTCAAAAAGCCAATGACTATTTTTTAAGCTATATAAACACACTCAAATGAACTATTCAAAACAACGAAAGGAATGGATATGTGAGCTTACAACGAGAAAAATTCCTATTTGATATTTGAAAGAGAGCCTAGAAAAAGAAAGAGAAAAAGTCAAGAATAACTCTTTAACAAAGAGTATCTTCTGAGTGAAAAGAACAGAATATTCTGAGAATCCTTCATTCGTGCATTCATATCATTCTGAAGGTTCTATAGGAAGTATTGTAACTTTCTGTTATTCACTGTATTCCATCTTTGTTGAAAGAAGTAGACCTCTGAGAAAGAGGGTGTTGCCCTTCTCTGTTGAGAGAAGAAGACCTCTGTGTAAGAGGGTGTTGTCCTTCTCTGTTGAGAGAAGAAGACCTCTGTGGAAGAGGGTGTGCCCCTTCTCTGATGAGAGAAGAAGACCTCTGAGGAAGAGGGTGTTGTACTATTTATCCGGTGACTCGGATGTTATAGTGGAAAGCTCAAGTGGTTTGCTTGGGGACTGGATGTAGGTCAGGGTTTTGACCGAACCAGTATAAATCCTGTGTTTATTGTGTTGTGCCTTATTGCCTTATTTTTTATTTTATCATTTTGCATCGTATTTCACTATTCACCCTCCCTCTAGTGGAATTTCAAACTCATCATGCATGATATCATCTGAGAGTTGCATTCCAAGAAAGAAAAAGAAAGAAAAAATTTATGACAAATGATCGGCCAAAGCCATGGGACAACCTATTCTTCTTTTGTTAGGACATAACAGTTTCCCAAAATGTCTACAAGAATACCAGATTTCCCAGAATTTCTCTGGAAAGCATCAAGTTTAAGCAATGGAAGTTCATGTTATAGTGATGTAGTTCCTCTCTTTTCTTTTAATTGTAAGGAGGGCTGATTATTTCCTTCATCTGAACTCCATGTTTGCCTAAAATCAAATGACATGACTGACTACAACAGGTATAAGATGATATATCCATTACAAGAAAGGAATAGACGAACTAACATGCGGGTGTTTGTGGAGTCATGGTGAGTGAAATGGATGATGCAGAGGATTAAATGCACAATAGAACTTAAATGGACATAGGAGATTGAACTGGAAGATCTTCAAGCATGATGAATGATCAAACATAATAATAAAGAGGGATAAAAATGGACACAACACAATGGCCAAGAGAGGAACATAATCAACGATAGATCGAATATGATCCAAAACAAAAAGTCCCCTACAAACCACCTAAATAATAATTAAAAAAAAATGAACAGGGAAGGGAAAGATCAAGCCTGGGACAAAGATCGATCACAATATATGACGCTATACTATACTAGAAATAAGAGCAGATTTTACTGTATAATAATAATAAAAAAATTCCAAGAAATAAAGGCAATGAAATCAATTACAATATTGAGGAAGAAACAAAGATAATATATCGTGAAAATGTAGATTGTAATAAGGAAAGCAACAGAGAAAAAACAAGTAAATCTGCAAATCATTAAATCTAAAAGAAAAAAAATGCATGAAATGCTTCAGCTGGAACACAGAGATGATGTCAATGACAAAAAGGAACCTAACGCTAATTAAAGTCATATCCCACGAGATGATAACAAGAGAATCACTAAAATTTTGTAAGAAGAAGAAGACAAAATCACCAAGATTGCAGGGATCGGAACATTCTGTTAATGTGGCATTAAAATGGATTGTTTTACCACACGTAAACCAACATCACCACTGATGCTTTCATGGGGACAGGGATAGGAGGATTTAAAAAGAACCAGGAACAAGAGATGAAAAGAAAAAAAAAACAGAAAGAAAGAAAAGAAAAAAAAGAAAAAAAAAGAAAGAAAGAAAAAAAAAGAAAGAAAAAAAAGGGGGGGGGGGGTTCATGATAAATCATATGCCAATTGGGATTTTAAATGGAGCAAAAATTATTCTGTGATGTGTCAAATACAGATCCTCATAACGGATTAACATGGATAATGATTTCACAATGAAATTAATTCTAGATCAAACATCGAAGCCAGATGTGAGTTTTCATGATGGATCAAATGTGAACCCACTTCTGGATCAGCTGAGCTGAGCATTTCGTGGTAAATACAAAGGTTTATGAAACATTGATGTTCAGTCGCCTTCCAGTTGAATTTAATTAAAATGCAAATGTTGTATGATATTAGTTCAAGCAAAATCGATACTGAAGAATGCAATATGATGCTGTATGGATGACCTTATGACCGATGCAGAGTATATCAAAATAGAGTAAAAAGTGACGATGCTGAATTGAGAGGCATAAATTTGCAGAAGAGAAAGCATGATGAATGGATACATTTGAATAACACATTAGGAATTAAATAAGAAATCAACAAAAGAAGGAAAGAAAAAAAAATGTTGGAACGACTGTTCCGTTGTTGTTGCACGGGAGAAGGATTGAGATTGTCATAAACAACCTAACACCTTCGAGAGTGCCTTAATGGGGGAAGACGGGAGGACCTCAGAAGAAATCCAAGAAGAAGAAATCAAAATGGAGCTTGAAGGATTGCTTACCGGGGTTCTATCGAAGTTCTGAAGAAGGAAAGAGGGGTTTCTCTTCCTTCTGCAATGGAGACCTTCTATTTCTGCAGAAGAGGCGGTAGCCGGTGTGGAGGAGTGTGATCAAATCGTCAGGTGGATGGATGAATCGCCAATGTAATGGATGCCTCAGATGGAGACTCGATGCTGAATGCGATGGATTTCTTACGGTTGATTATTCCTTCAGCCGATGGGGAGGACAAGAAAAAGAAGATGATAGGAAGGAGATGAAGAAGAAGGTTGCAAAGGGATTGCGGGTGTCTATCCTGGCTTCCCTTGCGTGCTCCCTTTTAAAGAGGGAGCAGAAGGATCTGGAAGAGGAACAGGCCGTTGGCGATGAACGGGATGAGGGAGGGTGGCCATCAATCGAAGGGCGGGAGAGGGGAAGGAGGCCCAGGTCGTTGGTGATCGAGGGTGGCTGGAGAAGGGAACTCTCCAGAAGGAGGAGGATCGGGCGTGCGAGAGAGAGCGGGAGATGGTAGATTGATGGTGAGGATGATCGTTTAGGGATGCTCATCGAACGAGGAATCAGACCCTTGAGAGGGGAAAATGAGCAGGGCCGTTGGAGATGAACGAAAGAGAGGAAAAAGGTTGATAGCCAGTGGAGGCTTCCAAAAGGGGGGGGGGGGGGCTGCTGCGAGAGAGAGAGAGAACCGAGACAGGGAGCGAGACAATGAGACCGAGGGCGAAACCGAGACGGAAAGAGAAAACGAGGCAGAGAGAGAAAATGAGACAGTTGCAATTTTTTTTTTGTGATTTTTCAAAAAGGAGGATTCTCTGACTTTTCAAAACAAGGTCCTAAAACTTTTCTCTAAAAGAGGTTTTTGTACTTTCCTTTGTATTTTGAATTTTTTGTTTGTTTTCTTGGTATCTTCTAATTCTTTTGTTATTTTTGAAATAAGACTCTAAAATTTACGAGAAAATAAAGGATTTTGACATATTTTTGTAAAATTCAAAAATATTTTATAAAAGAAGGTTTTTCTGAGAATTCAAGGCTATTCTCTGAAAAATTCTTCAGAAAGCGGATTTGGATTCAGAGTTTTGAGAAATTTTTGAGTTTTGAACCTCAAATCGAGGAGTGAATCCAAACGGATGCCGGATGGACTGTTTGAGCCATTCAAAAACTATTTTTGGTTAATTTTAATTTGAAAATCGGACAACGGGGCTCAGATTTCGATTCTGATATTGGATCCAGATCTGAAATCGAGTCATATATATATAAATGAAGTTTATTTTAGGAAATCCAAAGAATAACAGGAATTTAACTTGAAATTGACTTGATTTTCTCAAAAATGGGGCCAGGGGCAAAAAGGAAAATATTCACAGCATTTTGAGAAATTTGGAGTGTTCACAGAGATGAAGCGTCGAATCGACTGAATGCGACCTTGAAGGCTTTGCAGCTCTCTGAGATTGATAGGAGGCGGCATATCAATGATTCCCTTCGCCTTGGTAGGATCCACCTTTATGTCTTTCTTGTTGATCATGAAACCAAGCAGTTTGCCTGACTCTACTCCGAAGACACATTTCTGCGGGTTGACTCTGAGTTTGTAGGGAATAAGTCTTTCAAAAACTTGGCCGAGAGCATCGATATGATCCTCTCCTTCTTTCGATTTGACCAGGATGTCATCTATATAGGCATCCATGTTCTTGTGCATCTGGTCATGGAAAATAACTGCCATCGCTCTCTGATAGGTTGCCCCAACATTTTTTAGTCCAAACGGCATGACTGTGTAGCAAAAGGTACCCCAAGGCATGGTAAAAGAAGTTTTTGACTGGTCACGAGCGGCCAGTTTGATCTGATTGTAGCCTGAGTATCCATCCATAAAGGAAAACATGGCATGACCTGCCGTGCTGTCGATCAAAAGATCGATGTTGGGAAGTAGATAATCATCCTTTGGGGTTGCTTTGTTGAGATCTCTGAAATCAATACAAATTCAGATTTTGTCGTTCTTCTTGGGAACTGCTGCGATGTTTTCCAACCAGTCCGGGTATTCAATAGTTTGGATGAATCCTGCCTTTAACAACTCCTCAAGTCCTTCTTTAACTTGTGCCACGCGGGGATCCATTTTTCTTAATTTCTGCTTGATTGGCTTGACATCAGGCTTTAGTATGAGACGATGCTCGACCAACCTTGGATCCAACCCTGGCATATCCTCATAAGTCCATGCGAAGACTTCTTGATGCTGCTTGAGAAAATGGATAAGCCTTTCCTTCTCACCTGAACTTAAGCTGGAACCAATTTTGAGGATTTTTGGGTCATCTTCTGAACTGATATTGACATCCTCTGTCGAATCTTGAACCAAAGGCGACGGTTCATCCTGCTTCTGAATATTGGCAAATTCTGGCAATTCTTGAATTGCTGAGTCAAACTCTGCTAATTCTTTGATCTGCCCTGTCACTTTGTTGACTTCTGCCCCTGCCTTTGCCTTGCAGATTCGGGTCGGCTTAAATTTATTTTGAGAAAAATTGGAATTGATAACGAGCCTTTTGAACGATTTAGGAGCCATGATTCCGGCAATCCTGAAAGCGCAAAGAAGGTTTTTGAGAAAAAGGTAAGAGATTCAAAAATAGCCTTTTGTACAGAAACAGAAAATGATGACATAGACAAAGATATAAGCAAAGAATCATTATGCCAAGATGTGAAGAGAAGAAGCTTCCGCGTTGGGTCGTTGATCGGGGCTGGCAGCAGGTCTCGCCTCCATGGCAACGCTCTTTTTGCACCCTTCGCACAAGATCTCAATTGCGTCGCGCTAGACCAGGAGATTGGTGGTGCACAACATGTTTCTCTCTGAATTTTCAGAAACACTTTGATTGCCATAGGTGTGGTTCCTCTTTCCTTGCTCGTCGTCATTCTTTTTGGAAGCAAAGGCAAACAAATGTTCCTCACCACCATTCAACTGGGAAGCCTCTTGACTCCCGCGATTCTTCTGTGTTGGGGAGCCACTTCGCTCGTCAAAGTTCTAAGCGGCCTCCGTGACATACTTCTTTTTCTCCATGGGTAATGGTTTTGGATAACTTTTAAATGGGGCAAACTTGGGATTAATTAACTTTTTTAACTAACCCTAATTATTTCCTATTTAAGAGAGCCCAAGGGGGGGTCGACCCTTATTCCTTTCTCAAGGGTTTCTTGGAGCTTCTCTCTCCTCCCAGCTTCTTTCCCATTGCTACAAGCATCCAAGGTAATTTTCTATCATATTATTTCATGCTTTCACTAATTTTTTTAATGTTCTACCTTGGATTTCATTTTGGGCGTCTCTTGAGTTCATGGATTCAACTATGAATTTTGATCAAGAACCCTAAAATCGACCCAAGAAAGTGATCTAACTCAGATTGATGGGTTTTTCAAGGATTCTAATTCATTAGAATCGATGAGAGGTACGTTTTCTATGTTCTTAACCGACGAAAGATGCGATTTACCTGTTGAATGGGCTAAATCCATTCTTTCAAAGGTAAAATCAATTTCCATCATAGATTTCCTGTATTTTTTTTATTTTCGGTCATTGTAATGTTTATTTCATGTGTTTCAGCAGTAAATTAAATTTGGTTTTGTTGTTTAGGTATTTTTTACTGTTTTTCATTGTTAAATCATGTTTTTTTTTTAAGGTTTTCTTAGATTTTTGTGTGTTTTGATTTTAGATCCGTAGAAATCATGCTATTTTGTATTTAAATATTTGTTAAAAATTTCTGATTTTTTTATATGCAGTCCATGGATGTGTCAGTGAGCCTCTATAAAAAAATCAGAGGTTTTGGGATTCAAGAACCCTGTTAAAAAAATATAAAGTCGAATCGTGATTCCTGTCAGTTAAAATCGTTATTCATATTCAAGTATAACTTGTAGTTGCATTATTTTTGTCATCCAAGATCCGATTTGGGATCCGTAAATTGCAGTAGCTTCATATTAGAGTCTATTATGTATTGTAAATTTTTCATAATTTTATGTCACTGCTTGTTATTTTCTTTCTGTCAGAGAGTCAGATCAACGTTTTGGAACTTGTTATGTCTTATTGAAACCCTAATTCAACTTGTGTTGATCATATCTCCCTAACCGGAGATCAGATCAGCGATTCATAAAATAAGAAATTGTTTACTTGTCAATCTGATATTCACTGCCAAAATTTCATAATTGTTTGATAAAGTCTGCTATTTTTCCTTGTATTTGCAACTGGAAGTATCTACTTTGATAAGTTTTATATTCGCTAAATTCAAGTATAGATTGCCGGCAAAATATCTCCATAACCAAAGATGGTTTTTCCAATCTATAAAAAAAAAGAATCTTTGTGTTTTTGTCTATTATACCTCTGTAAAATTTTATAAATTTCCATGATGGATTGACCCCTGATCCAAGTCTGACACTGAAATAGGTATGTGCGCGCAGGCAAAAATAGCATATTTTAGGGTTTTATACAATTTTCGTATTAAAATTATGTCAAAATTTGATTTTTCTATTTCCAATTTAATTTTAGGGTTATAAGAAGCACATATATCGATTTTTATTGATTTTGGATCTCATTTGATGCTTGGATGAGTTAAATTGCAAAACTGGGTGCTCGTAGGATCCCAAAACACTGACAAAATCATGATTTTCATGATATTTTTGATTTTTTTTATAGAAGTTCATGTTTTTAGGGTTTGTGTATGTTTTAAATCTTGTTAGGGTGTTTTCCCATATGATTTTATGTTTATTTGATTTCATTCAAACCCCAAATCCAAAGTTTTTACCAAAATATTTTTTGAAAACCCTTATTTTATGGCCATAGTCTTGCTACCAGGGGCATTTTGGTGATTTGACCTCATTTTAGAAATTCCTAACTTGGATTTTCTTATTTTCAATCATATCCTATCATCTTGTATTTGATTTATTTTCATTTGAATTTCAAAATCTCATTTTACAAAATATTTTTCTGAAAAACCCTAATTTCAAGGCCATAGTCTTGCTATCAGGGGCATTTTGGTTATTTTCACCCCAATTTCAAAATTTCAAATCTCATTTTCATATTCCCAATTCAATTTCATCATTTATGTTTATATCAGGGAAATATGAATTGGGTTTACATTTGGATAATATTCGATAATTTCTCAATATTTTTGGATAAATCAAGATGAACCTACATTTTTGTGTTAACTTGTTTTCTAGTTTTGCAGGAATATTCAAGAAGAAGACTTTTCTTTATTTTCATTTATTCAATTCAATGTAATATCAAAGTTGTAATATTTGGAATAAGATTTACATTCTCTGCTTAGGATAGGACTGCATTGCATATAGTTTAATTCTGTAAATTTTAATATCTGATGTATGCTAATTCATGCATATTCTTACAAATCCACCTTGGTCTACACGAATGGCAGATACACAAGCTCTTAGGGAGTTGACAAACTCGGTAGAATTCATATTCATAGCCATAGTCAGAATACGAATGAGACGAGATTTGTGATCTTCATATTAGCCACATTCAGCCTACACTCTTAGGCTAACTTCAAAATGCACTGCATTTCTCAAAAATATAAGAAGATTTTCTCAATTCTTCAAAACAATGTCTTTCAAATCCATATTCAATCATTTCATTCAATTTGCAAATTCCAATTCCAATTCAGAGAAATCGATTTTCTCAAAACTTTCTAAGTCTTACTCAGAAATTGATTTTCTCAAAACTCTGAGCCTTCAAATGGTATTTCAAGTATTTTCCAAACTCAATCTACGATTTTCAAGTCATAATATCTTTAATTTCAAAGTCTGAATTCAGAGAAATCAAGTTTTTTCCAAAGTTATTTGAAATTCCTCAGAAATCGATTTTCACAAAACACTTGTATTTCTTCAGAAATTGATGTTTTTTTCTTCAAAAACTCTCTCTCAATCATGATTCAAAATTTTCAAAGTGTTATATTTTTCAAGAGTTTTCCAAGTATTTCAAATATTCAAAGCAAACATCATGTTTTCAAACTGCATTTTCAGAAAATTCATTGCACATGCCTGATTCTTTGTGCATTTAGAAAATAGAACATCGGTTTAGACAAGTTGAGCAAAGCTAAGCATACTTTTGATCCTTGGTTCAATTACCTCTGGTAAAGGAGTCAGGAACAGTTGAACCTCGTACAGACAGGCGAGTCCCATTCTACAAAATTTATTCGCATTTTAAAATGGAGGCAAGTTATTTTCAAAATCTTTTTCAAAGGTCAGTTTGACTTGCAAAAGTAAAATTTTGCAACGATAACAGGGCCCTTCCCCAAGATCTCGTGTCTTGGCTTGGTTAATTTTGCATGATAGGATTCTGACGCATAGTTATTTAAAGAAGTTGGCCTTTCAACTTCCTAGCTGATGTGTGCTTTGTCAAGCTGCTGAAGAAACTGCTTCTCATTTATTCTGGTTCTGCCCAATCTTTGTGGCCCTATTTAATAGGACGTGGAGATCTTTAGACGTAATTGTCAAAGAGGAGTCTTTTGTGCTTGATCTGCTCCTGGGCTCTATTGGAATTAAATAATGCAAGTGGTGGAGACTGATCTAGAAGACGTGGTTGCTTACTACTTGATGGTTTGTTTCGATGGCATGCAATGATGCATGCTACTTTCCGTTAAATTCCGATCGTCCTTAATAATCTTGTTCATAAAATCTTGGTTGATGTATATGTGATTCTATGTATGCATCTTAGAGACCTCTCATTCCCTCTGAACAACGTTCACTCAGTGGTTTCTTCTAATCCATCGGATCTTGGTTGAGCTTGGCTTTGTTGTCTGTTGTTATCTGTCTGTAGTTTTTTTTTCTTTAGCTTTTTATTTTTCTATGTTTTTGTTTTGTTTTCTATATTGTTCGGTCCATGGGTTCAACATTTTGTTGATCTTCATGAGTGGTAATGTTGATCTTCTTCTTCTTCTCTCTCTCTCTGTGTGTATGTGTGTAAATGGAACATAAAAAAAAAAAAAAAGTGCGAGACAATTACTAGCGTTTAGTCTAACGAACAAAAATAATTGTACAAGGTAGGGTTGAAGATCTATCTGATGGATATGAAAACCTGGTCAAAAGTGTTTGCAATAAAAACAAAACGGTCTGGCAATCTTTGGGAAGCTTCACACGTTTCTCTTTTCAGAGACCGCTTTTGATTTATCAGTTTTTTTACTCTCTACAAATAATTGCGTCCTTTTAAACGCACCAAACGATTTCCATGTAAAATAAGGAATCAAAGTCCATAGTAAGGAAAGTTGAGAAAAAAGGGAATACTCGCTCTATAACTTTGACCAGTGGGAAAGGAAACCTATTTTGGTCCATAGATCAAATGGCTCACACAAGTGGTGCCATATCAAGCAATTCTAGACCGTCCAGATCAATCTAGTTGGTTAGGGAATCTAGTTTGGTTTTTACGTATTGCCACTAGCTCTACTATAAATTGCGTCTAAACTTACATTGTTAAGGAGTGAAAGAGTTAGTGAGTGTATTACAAAAAAAAAAAAAAGAGTTGGTGTGTGAAAGAGAGAAAAAATGGCAGGAAAGAAGAGGCAAGTTAGAGAGAGAAATTCATCATCTTCAATCTAGTCCATGCTGAATATATTCAAGATCCCTGGGCCAAAGCGTTGCAATGCCAAGTATGGTCGTGATGAGGCTCCTAAGTCGAAGGCACCGCCTCCTCGCAGAGACCGAGTGAGCGACGAAGATGCCGTTTTCTGGGGTGCAGGTGAGCCTGACATAGACCAGAAAGTTGCTGATTACATAGACAGGTTCTACCAACACCGTGGTTGATGCCAAAAAGCAAAACCCACACAGAACAGCACGCAAGTCTCTTAGTGCACTATAATTTTCCACACTAACAAACCCTCCGTAGTTATATCGTCAAAGTTGTAAAAGTTTCATGTGTAATTCAGTTCATATTGATAAATAAAATCTTTGTTTGTAACTTAAAACTGAAAACCTTGAACGCTTGTATGGGCACATATATTCATAGGTTCAGATATTCATCTTTGGTTGGGCACGTTTGCTTTGGGTATGTTTTCACAGGTGGATGAGCAGCCATCACACTTGGGGCATGTTTTCTATGCAGCGTGAAAGTTTGGTGGTTTTATCGAGTGTCATCTCACCTGCAACCAGGGTCCTTAGAAGGAAGTTCCAGTGGTAACCGTTGGTTGCAAGGCGAGTCTTGTGACAGACTCTCGTTTCAAGAGAGGAGCATTTTGAAGTGAAAATCACAATCACAGCTTGCACTTTCTCATGTTTCACGAAACGTGAGAAAGCGGTGCAATTTCAATTTTCAATTACAAAGACTTGTGAAATCCAATTTTCACGGTATTGCAGATGTGACCTATATGTTGAGTTTTTGAAATTTCAAATATGCTTCCTTGCAAGTACATGCGTTGATAATAATGCCATTCACATCCGTTTTCATTCATGTTTACATAGACTTTTAAAATTTCAATGACATTTGATTGATTTATACAATTTTGGGGGGCATGGTGTTCTTAATTTGGCCTTGCGCTACACTTGCCTCGAAAGGAATCAACGTATTTTTTAGAACAAAGCCTCACCAAATTACATTATTGCTGCGTGGCTTATGATTTCTGCCGAAAGATGGCATTATCATCGGTACCACCAGCTCCAGAACTAACAACTCAGTCCAACTCCACTGGAAATTAAGTATCCTACTAATGTGGAAGCTCTATCTCTACCTTATCACAACTCTACACAAGATGGAAACCTGCCTAATGTGGATTTACCTAATGCTGGGATTCTCACCTTATCCCAAGGAGTGCGTGAGGATAGAAACCTCCATAATGTTGGAGACTTACCTAAAGTTGGAGATCTCACCTTATCTCAAGGAGGAAATGAGTCTCAAGGAAGAAATGGAAACCTACCTAATGTTGAAGATCCTACCTTATCCCAAGGTGGACGTTATCAAGATGAATGCAAAACTAATATAAGATGTAAAAGGCTGATGCATGTTTGATTAAGGAAGATCGATACCTGCTCTTGACCCAGGGACGTAGGCACTAAGAGTGAACCACGTATATTGCTCTCTCTCTCTCTCTCTCTCTCTCTCGTCACTCAAGATTAGTGATCTTGTAAATCGTTTATGGTATCAGAACAAGAGACGTGATATCATATTACATGTCTACTATGGCCTCCATGTCATCTCCATCTTCCCCCCTAAGTTCCCCTAAGTTATCAAGATGAATGCAAAACTAATATAAGATGTAAAAGGCTGATGCATGTTTGATTAAGATCGATACCTGCTCTTGACCCAGGGACGTAGGCACTAAGAGTGAACCACGTATATTGCTCTCTCTCTCTCTCTCTCTCTCTCTCTCTCTCTCTCTCTCTCGTCACTCAAGATTAGTGATCTTGTAAATCGTTTATAGTATCAGAACAAGAGACGTGATGGTGTTCGTGTCAAAAATGCTGCTTACATGCACCTTGTCTGAGGATGTTTTCGGATTTGCTGTTGGTCTAGATACTGCTGCGCAAGTGTGGTTGGCCATAGAGGAATCTTTCGCATTGGATTCTCAAGAGCGTGAATGCAACCTTCTCCAAAAGCTCCAATTGTTTCATAAGGGTAACCTCTCTCTCTTTGAATATATTACTTCTTTAAAAAATACATGTGATGAACTTGTTGCTATTGACAAACCTGTTGATGATCGAGCAAAGGTGTTTACTCATTTTAATGGTTTGGGACATGATTATAAGGCCTTTGTCACCTCTATTATGAAGCCTCTGATCCCCACATATAAGCAAATAGTGTCGTTGCTTCAGGGCTACAAAACATTTCAATCCCTTCAATCTTCAGAGAACCCTAGCCGACCAAATCAAAATATGGCATTTTTTAACCAACACTAAGAAATTCCAATAGGCAAGGTGGCTACCAAAACTAATTCTCTTCTTGGGGCCTTGGATTTTCACAAATGGGAAACCAATCTTCGTGACGGATGAACCAAAACCTAAGCTCAAATCAAAACCACCAGAACAAACCCGCTGCCAATAACCAGCAGAAGGACAAGAGTGTGGTCTGTCAAATCCGTTTCAAGCCCAATCACACAACCTTAAAATGCCACCATCGAATTAATAAGATGGGTGCTAGCTCTCATTTCACAGCAGACTCAAGTAAACTTCGTGAACTTTCTTAGTATTTTGGTAAAGAAAAATCATGGTTGAAAATGGTCATAGGTTGCAAATCACTCACATTGGATTCACCAATTTGGATGTTGGTTCGGGAAAACTGAAACTTGAAAATGTTTTAGTTATTTCCAAAATGAAGAAAAATCTTATAGTGTGAGTCAATTAACAACTAATCAGCTGATTGGCAAACTCAAATCACATATACAGTTTATATGGACAACATACTTAGAAATATATACAGTTTGATTAGCGACTCCTTGTCATCAGCTGTTTATTTTATTTTGTTCTCATGCACTAATTCTTTCCACTAATAATTTTTTTTCTCCTTCCTCTCAAAAAATATATACAAGTTATTTATTTGATTGGCAAACTGGGGCCAAGCACAGCCCAACCAGTTACATATAAAATAGCACATTACATTCATGACGCATTAATTGTGTTTGGAAGCCAATCAGGCGGCTTCTCTTTTCCCAGATCAAATTCTCCTTATACATTTCCACCCGAGATAGACATCTGGGAAAATAATTATGTTCTTTACCGACTAGCCAATACTGGAAGCCATCAAAGCTTAGCATGAGATCTGCAGTTCGAGCATCCATCGCATTTGATTGTATATACACAAGTTACATTGCAATAAAAGAAATATCTTTTCACCAACGGGGCTCCGCTTGTCTGGTAGGAGCAGCTAGTGCACGTCACCTTGTGTTGGGACGTTGCAGGTTCAAAACCCAATGGTATAGTAACTGGAAGGGGGTCTGCCTAACCCCAGCTTGCCTTTCAAAAAAAAAAGAAATATCTTTCCCACCTAGTCCTACTGCACATAAAGCATCCATATCAGCGCCGTTGATCCAATTAGGATTCTAGTGGTATGCCACATGGCATTCATACTATTGGGTATGCCCAGCATAAAGAACTAATGGGTTCATGAAACGTGACAATTCACAATCTAACCTTTCATGGTGAAAGAAGTGCCTTTGGCTGGAATAATCTTCATAGTTAAGCATTTGAGGAATCTACTCAATGAGACTTTTATTTGGGGCCATATCTTTCCAAGTATAGGCATAGTCATTATAGATGCAAATATTATCTTCATATGACAGATACTTCTGTGATATTAGGACCATACAACCTTCCCTCCAAAAATTCCTACTGTTGCTTTGCTTCTTTTAGGCTTTTACTTTGGCTACTAAGTCAGAGATGTGGAACTTATACCCAAACAGTTAAACCACAGGGTTCAAGGTGCCAGACAGACCGAATTGTCTGCTGTAAAAATTCTCAGAGAGCCAATCTTCATCACTTGAAGGTCATTCAACAATGATACTGCCTAGCTACCAATGAGTTTCGGAGACTGATATGAAGGCTGGAAAAACAATAAATGATAGCTAAAGCTTTATCTTGTCATTTAGAATGGAAGGCCGCGGCAGACTAACCACTTCCTTTGCTTTGTCCTTGTGGGTGTGGTGAGTATTTGCAGAGACGCAATGGTTTTTTAATAGCTCAAAAGAAAAATCTCAGTTGGATTTTTGTTATAAAAAAAACCAGCAATATTTAAGCAGAAAAGAGGCACAACACCATGAAAATGGTTCCTTCTAAAATAACACCATGAAAATGGTCTAAAACTTCTATTTTTCCTTTAAAAATATCAAGAGTGGCCAAAGACATCGGCATAGCTCTTCCTTTTATAAATGATAATATCCCAATTCCATTTTCCAAATTTGGTGCTATAGATAGTAGGATACCTTCAAGTTGAAAGGCCCATACATAAATATATACATACCAAACACTATAAATGCGTTTATCATGGCTTGTTTATTAAGAAACATCCTTTGATCTAATTGTTTTAACAGTAGATATATCTTTTTATTATGCAATTTTGGTGCATTATGGACCATTGGTTTAGATACCTTCATAAACATGCTCTGCTTATTTAAGACATTTCACCACTAAAACACCTGCGGATCACATATGTAAGGTCACATCCACAAAACCACTACTGCAATATTGGAAAGTCAATGTGGCCATTATTAGACAATATGGTACTGATCGACAATGCCAAAGATAAGCCCTTATAAGAGAGCTACAGACTATGAGACTTGCCTTAAATGGTTGGGTCAAGCTCTAATAAGGGGGTCCGTTGAACGAGTCCATCTATGAAAAACCAAAGGATGATAGCTTTAAATCATGCTTATATAGATTGATTGCTGGGGAAGTTGGATTGGATGACAACACAAAACCGCAGTGCCATGTTAAAAAATATAAACGAATAGGTTCACCTAACAAACAACTACCTTCCTGTCAATATAACGATATTTTCAAGATTTGAGCTTGGTTTGCTGAACCCAACCATGGAAGAAATCTTCACAATGGTCTTTAGCTTGAGCTCATCCTAGAAAGATGGGCACGGTTCTCTTATTATCAGTTCCAAAAGACAACCACCACAAAAAGATTGCATTAAGAAAGAGCCAAAGGAGACGTAACTGAGAATTTTTTCCAGGCAAGATCACTCGATTGATAGAAAATTCCGGGTCATAGATAAGAAAGGATTCCAATTTGTTAAAAAGTAACTGTCTGTTGGCCCATAAGTTGGTCAATAAATAAAATGACCCCATCAATCAAAAAACCTGAGGTTGGCCATGCATCCAAGTTGAAAATGTTCTAAAAGCATAGGATGCAGGGATGCCATAAAGCAGATTCTACAAACCAACAGTATCAAAGACCAAGTCTTGAGATCTGCTGTATCTTGTCTCTGAACCTTCAGATTGCAAAAGCTTTCCTCCTTGCAATCTGGGGTGTAGATACTCAGATTCCTACAGAATTTGAAGATATTTTGAATCAGCTGTCCACAAGCAATTTCTATTATCCTAGCAGAACAGCGACCATCTTTCATACAAAAAGCGAGCACTCGACAGCTGTGCTTGACTTGAATTTCACACAAGAAGAGCACTGATGTTTTGCAACTTTCTTGTCTGTACTTGTTCCCATCAAGATCCGCACCTTACTATCATAGCATTAGTGCACAAACCGTTTGTCAATTAGTTATGGCAGTGCATCTCTTTTTCCTATGAATGTTTTGATGGTTAACATTGTCATGGCATATGGACAGCTGATTCTTATGCACTAGTTACTCAAAACAATTAGAAGGTGCCTGCAGCTATTCTGGAGCTTCAAACTCAGTTGTTTACTGATTATCGAATTTTCTGACACTGCAGTGTCACTCGTTTAGTGAAGCAACGGCAACCTCATTTCAAAAGATAAAAAAATCAGTGAAGCAACTTGGATTAGTTGATCCAAATTTATATGCAAATGCCCCATGCAACAAAAAGTGATTCAAACTTTTGTTCAAACAAATGATGTTTGTGTAAATTCTGAACAATCAAACTGGCGGCTGAAACTGATGTCTTCCTACTAAGCATGTCTGCCACTACATTCGCTTTACCCATACGGTAAGAGATAGAAAACGCATAATCCTTGAGGAACTCTAGCCATCTACATTATCTCAAGTTCAAGTCCTGCAAAAAGATGCATTTGAGGTTCTTGTGATATGCTCTCCACATAGATAGTGGTGCCAAATCTTTAGAGCAAAAACAATTGTTACTAACTCAAAGTCATGCGTTGGGTAGTTTTTCTCATGCACCTTCAGTTGCCTAAACACATACACTATTATCTTACAGTTGCTGAGGCATCGTTGTAAACCACAAAGCCTTCTAAATCCTATAGTAGAGCCAACACTAGAGTTGAGGTCAACTTTCTCTTTAACTCTCCTCACACCATGGCGTCCACATGAACTTCACGTTCTACTGCAACAACTTTGTTATTGGGACAACTATACGAGAAAAGTCATGGATAAACCTGCAATAGTATCCAGTTAATCTCAAGAAACTCATGATCTTGATAACATTCTTCGACTGCACCAAGACATTATCGTTTCCACTTTAGCAAAATCCACCTTAATACCATTGCCTAAGACGACATGACCGAGGAACACAACTTAGTCCAACCAAAATTCACACTTCGAGAACTTAGCATAAAGCTTATGTTTTCTTGGTGTTTCAAGCACTAGCCTCAAATACGCTCTGTGCGCCTCCTCACTTTCTGAGTATATCAAGGTATTGTTGTTAAAACTATCATAAACTGGTCCAGTCATAATCAAAAGATTCAGTTTATCAGGTCCATGAAAGTTGATGGAGTGTTTGTGAGTTCAAAAGACATCACCAAAAACTCATAATGCCTATATCTAAACCAAAAAGCGGTCTTCGAAATGTCTTTTGCCTTGATCTGCAACTGGTGATATCTTAATCAAAGGTCAATATTCATAAACACTTTAGTTATATAACTGATCGAACAAGTAATCTATTCTGGGCAATATAATTGATACATAGCCTCATTGATTTGTCCTTCTTCTTGACAAATAAGACTGGTGCACCCCAAGGTGGCACACTCAGCTTGATAAACCCCTTGAAGCTCTTGTAGTTGTTTCTTCAGCTCCATAAGCTCAGCGGGTGCCATATGGTATAAGGCTTTCAACACTGATACCATTTCAGCCATTAGCTCGAAAGAAACCTCAATCTTGTATTGAGGCGGTAATCCCGACAACTCCTTTGAAAATACGTTAGAAAACTCCCAGACAATGTCCAAATGTTTTAATGGCATCTCCAGGCTATCAATAATTGTGACACTAGCCAAGAACGTAGTACAACCCTGCTTGTAGTGCTTCATAATTTTCAATGCCGACATGACCTTCACCTCACCAATAGGCCTTAATGCTTGAAATACTAGTGTTGTTAGGTCGGGTCACTCTAAACTCACCTTCTTGCCTCGACACTGAAAGGTTGAATTATGATGTGATAGCCAATTCATACCCAAATTGACATCATAAAAAGTCATTTCAAGAAGGACTAGTTTAGCAAGCAACCCATGTCCATCAATCACCATCTTGATCTTAAAAAGATACTTTGAACACTGAGATGATACTCTTAAAGGAGACATAACTTCTAACCCAGATTCTAAACTAGATGGTGAGATATTAGAAAATCCAATAAATGAGGAAGAAATAAAAGAATGGGTTGCACTCGAATCAAACATAACTCAGGCAAGATGGTTAGCAACAACTATAATACATTCGATCAGACCATTCTAATTATCCCGCTCTGTGGTTGTAGCAACATACACACATCCAATGTTCCTCCTCTACGCCTACTATTGTAGAAGTCTTTGTTGTTGATGTTGGTTAACTTGAACCCCTTGATTCGTCGGACAATATTGAGCCACATGCCCTTGTTGCCCATATTTGTAACACTTTCTCAGGAAAAGAAGGCAAGATCTGAAAGGATGCTCCTTATTGCACTGACAACAGTATCGCTGGGCATTCTGTTGTTGCAGTTGTGGACAAGACTGATAGTTTTCCTCCTATGTCATCTACTTCTTAAATTGCATCTGTTGCACCTTACCACCCGCAAACAAATGTTTGTGAGTGCCATCATTATCGTTGCCATTGCCACTGCAACCAGACTTCTTAGACTAGTTTCCCTTGAACTTTTCCCACTCTTTATTCAGGATAGATGTCGATTCACTAACATCGTTGAAGGTCATCGAGCAACTAGTTATCACCCAAACTCGTAGTTCACCTATAAGTCCCCAAACATACTTTGATGCCCCCTCCTTGTCATTATCAAGCATATTTGGGTAGTATTGTCGAGACTCTAAAACTTGGTGTCATAATTCGCCAAACTCATGTTTCCTTGGGCCAACTCCAAGAACTCTTGCTACTTTCACTCTCAGTCATAAGTTTTAACTGATCTCAGTTCTCAGATGAGCCCATCCAGATGGTGTCACTTTTGGATTCCTTCATTCCTCAAATTTCTCAAATTTTCAGAGTCTGAGTTGGGTTGGAACTCTATCTTTTTACTTTTTAAACCTTTTTTGAAATTCTATTTTTTGGTTTTAAATCAGAAGTAGTCTTATCCTTTGTCCATTCCTATCATTTTGGCCAAAATCGCAGAGTTTCAGTCGGGTTAGGACTCTTTTTCAGAGTTTTAGTCGGATCAGAACTTTATTTTTCACTTCTATTTTTATCTCGTTTCGAGAAAACCTTTCAAAACCTTTCATTTTGGCCAAAATTTTAGAGTTTCAGTTGGACTGGGACTCTGTCCAAGAGTCCTAATCGAATCAGGACTCTGTCCTGATTTCATTTTTTTTCTTATTTTCAAAAGTCTTTTTTAAAATCTCGTCATTTGCTTCTCAGAAAACCAAAAATTCTCAGAGTTCTAGTCGAATTAGGACTCTTCCTCAGAGTTCTAGTTGGATCAAAACTCTGAACCTGACTTCAATTTCTATCTTATTTTTACCTATTTTCTAAAACCCTCTTATTTATTTTCTAGAAAACTCTAAATTTTAAGAGTTTTAGTCTAATTAGGACTCTGTCCCAGAGTCGCAGTTGAATCAGGACTCTAATTCTGATTTCAGTTTTCATCCCATCACTTATTGCCATCCCCTTCAGATGGTAGGTGTCAAAATTTGTTTGCCTCTCATCCAGCATAGGCGATACTCAAAACGCTCACTCGATCTCCTTGATCTAGCTCTAAGCGGCTTTAGGATCGGCCTTCCCAAAAAATATCGGCGTGTCAAGCTTTAGGAACCTCTCGTACAGTCTAACTCCTAGATTATGGTTCACACTCAAGGATGAGTGTTGGCGATTCTGGTTCTGGTCAGGGTTATTGAGCGTCTAGGTCAGGTTGTTCAGAGCATTCATCACGAAGTTCCTCTACTCCTACCATAAATCCACATTTGCACGACTAGGCGACATCTACAAATTAACTCAACAAAAATCTACTATGATATACCTTAAGGGAAAACCTACTCCCATAGGCTTGATCTAATTAGCGAAAATCAAATGTACAAATAAATCACACTACGCATGACATGTCAATAACAAACAATTACAAGCATCAAAAGTAATTGAATCACAAGATACACTTTATCGGTGCTTTAAAGACTAACTCTGGAGCGCGAGTTTATGATTTATGGTGGTGGTTCTAATCATGATTTGATACCAACTATGTAATGACCCTAATTTTTACACCAAAAATACATGATTTTTTTTTAACGTAAGTGAATGGTGTAGTCCTGCTCTAACCAAACTAAGGACTAAGAAGACAAGAAGTTTGTTGAGTTTGAAAGAAAACATCCTTGGCTATAATTGGTATTTTAGAATTGAAACCAAATTCAATCATTTAGAAGGTAAAAAATGCACCCTCAAAGTGGGTCCTACTTCTAAATAGGTTATTTTCAAAACCAGAAGCATGTTTTGGCTATAACTTTTCACTCTAATGTTGAATCAAAGTAAATTTTGGCTTGTTGAAAAGCTGGAAACCTCTACTTTTTGTTGAAATAGGTTAAGGATGTTAGTTTATGGGTCAAGGTACAATAACAACCAATTTTTCTTTGTAAATAATCCAAAACCTTTAGAAATGATATTTGAAAGCATTTTATCAAATAAGACTTCAAAAATACTCTTTTTAAAATATGTGAGTGTGAATGTAAATTTCCTTCTTATCTGAAAAAATACTTTGTATTCTCAAATAATATGAATGAACAAATTTTGACTTCTAAAGAGTTATTTCATGACTATGTGCCAGTGGCCAATGATCGAATTTGGTTTAGGAACCCAAGAAAAATTTTGGTTGTCAACATCATTAGAAAAGGTGATTTGAGAAGTCACATGGCATTATTAATAGGAGACACTATCATACACCACAACAATGGTAGGAGGTTGATCAACTAGTTCCCTAAAAGATTGGAAGGAGAGGCACTAAAATGGTATGCCACCATGAACCTCCAACATATTACAAGATTCAAGCATATCATCAATCTCTTCATGAAGAGATTTCGGTAAAATTATGAAGTACTACTCACCATAAGTCAACTATATGACTTAAAAGCGGAAAGATGATGAAACTACTCATGACTTTATAAATCGTTGGTGCGCAACCCCCAATAGAATGAAAGTGCCTCTTATTTACCCATAGTCTCTCATAATTATCACAAACAACTTTTGACAGCCTTTGAGAAGACTAATTAGCATGACTTAGGTGGAGAGTTTTAATGAGCTTATTCAGAAAACCACCACCTTTGCAATTGGTATCAAGCATGGGGATTATGAAGGACTTCTATAAAATTAACAATGTTTATGAGGCAAACAAGATCTCCCAAGGGGCATACCAAATGCAATTAGAATTACTAAGCAAAGTCTTTCTAGGGTGAATAGTCAGGGTAGAAGTTACAATTGTCATCTCGTTCACCTAGGTAAGTGCTTAAGAGCCTGAATCTTATAGATATGTTTTTTTAATAAAAAAAGTGTTCAAGTGTTTTGTGTACTTTTGTTCTATACAAAAATCCAAAAAATTCAAAAATAAAATAAAAATAAAATAAAAATAAAATAAAATAGGAGCTTCATTTTTAGCAATTCTATCACAAGTTCCAATGAGATGAGTCCCTGGCTGAAGCCTATAAAGGATAAGAAATGAATCATATATGGGCATATTTTGCCTCATTTCCTTGGTTCTACACCATGATGATCCACTTAAGGGAAGACTCTTTGAACAAAAGATGATAAGGCTAACTTTTGATTGACTTTTGTTTTTCCTTTCCTTTGTTTGGCCTTATAAGTTTCAAACAGTCTCAACACCTAGTATCCATTTTCAAAACCAAAATCACCCTACTCTGTGAGTACTTCATATAGTCTTGACCCCCAGTATCCCTTTTCAAAACTAGTCTAACCTCATTCAGCAAGACTTCATACAGTCTCAACACCTAGTGTCCATTTTCAAAATTGAACTAATCTCACTCAGTGAGACTTTATGCAGTCTCTAAGGCAATATCCCTTTTTAAAACTAGCCTGACCTCGCTCGGTGAGAATTCATATAGTCTCCACACTGAGTATCTCTTTCAAAACTTGACCCGTCCTTGTTTGGTGAAACTTTATACAGGCTTGTCATCCAATACACATTTTCAAAACTGACAAGACTTCATACAGTCTCAACACCCAATATCCATTTTTAGAATTGGCTTGACCTTATTCGACGAGACTTCAAATAGTCTCGACACCCAATACCATTTGTCAAAACTAGCTCGACCATATTTGACAAGACTTCATGTAGTCTTAACACCTAGTATCCATAATCAACACTGGCCTAACCTTGCTTGTGGAGATTTCATACACTCTTGACACCTGATATCAATTTTAAAAATGAACCAACCTAGTTTGTCGAGACTTCATATAGTCTCGACACTGTGTACCCTTTTCAAAACTAGCTTGATGTTATTTGATGAATCTTCATACAGTCTCGACACCTAGTACCCTTTTTAAAATTGTCCCGACATCATTTGATGAGACTTCATATAGTCTCAACACCTAGTATCTATTTTCAAAACTTGCCCGACCTTGCCCAATGAGGCTTCATACAATCTTGACACCTAGTACCCTTTTCAAAACTAGCTCAACCTGATTCAGCGAGACTTCATACAGTCTTGACACCAAATACTATTTTTAAAATTGGCCAAACCTTGCTTGTTGAGACTTGATACAGTCTCAACACCCAGTACCATTTTCAAAACAAGTCTGACCTTGTTTAGCTGGACATCATATAGTCTCTATGCCCAATACCATTTTCTCAATTAGACTGACTTCACTAGGAAAGAATTCATAGAGTCTTGACGCTCAATTTCCATTTTCAAAACTAGCCCAACTTGTTTAGTGCGACATACAATCTCAACATAGAGTATCTATTTTGAAAGCTGGCTTGACATTTTTTTACAAGACTTCATATTTTCTCAACACCCAAAAATGGTTTGACCTCATTTGGTGAGACTTCATACAGTCTCTCCACCCAGCAGTTGTTGTCACCCAAAATTTTCCAGGTTCCCAACCAACATGCATGTTGGCCACGACACATCAGAGTCACCTTGTTGACTCATAAAAAATTGGATGGTTTTATCGCATGACAAGAAGTCTAGATGTGAACTTAAAGTATTCTCGCTAGCAAGGAACAAGACACTTCATAAAGGACCCTCTTGTATAAGGTTGGCAAACATCATTCTGGGCATATTCCACCAAAATTACTTTAGAATCACAAGAGAGAGAGGTTGTAACACCCCAAAATTTTCAATTTGAAATAAGTAAAAATTTCCAACCATTTTTTAAAAAAATATAATCTAACTCAAAGGAGATGATTGATACACAACAAAAATAGTTTTGGTTTTTGAATTAGACAACCCTAGGTGGGTTACAAAAATTAACAACTTTAAACCAGATTGGATCTAATTCTTAATGGACTTGGATCCAGGTCTGCACACTAAAAGATTTTATTGAAAAACTGGCTCAACATGAATTAAAATAAATTTCACATCATTCCAACATAAATTATAATGTATCAATAACCATTTAAACAAAAAATATGTTTATACATAAGAGCCAAAATAATCTCAGTCTAACAAAGATCCAAAAAGACAAAAATATCCTAAAATCGACAAAAGAATAGAAACATGGTCCACTGGCCTCACCACAGCATTGCGCTACCACACTGCAGATCATTCATCACCTGAAATCCCCATGAAACGGGGTCAGACTTATGAAAGTTGATAAGTTTATACCACTATTATTAAAATTGCATATGCTAGAACATTCATCACAAACATGATATCAAAGTTTAGTAATTAACATATCATGATATAATTGAAGCAAAATAAAGATCATACATGTATCTCAGCATCAATTTAAATATCAAACATGCATCTCAACATTAATGCAAATAGCAAACATATATCTCATCATTAATGCATATATTTCATCATTAATGTAATAGCAAACATATATCTCAATATTAATGCAAATAACAAACATATATCTCAGCATTAATGCAAATAGCAAACATATATCTCAACATTAATGTAAATAGCAAACACATATCTCATCATTAATGCAAATAGCAAACATATATTGAGGTTGTCTAGAACAATTTATATTTACTATGTCAATAAGTCTTTGTTTCTCTTAATTATTGCCCCAGGTACTTAGAGGGGGAACCATCGAAATAGATGAGGTCACAACGGGTGTTTATTATGCTAGGTGAAGTAATTTTCTAAAGTACCTATCTAATCCAAAATCCAAAGTGGGCAGTCAATGATCGAGAGATAACTCTCTCAAAGGTGTGACATTCAATATAGGATATATCTAGACTATCTATAGTAGTTGGGGTCTATCAACTAGGACACATGGATAGCCCTGATCTTCTATATCTTAGAGTGACTGAAGACCATCTTGGACATCGTTGATCCCAAAAACATGACATGTCACTCAAGGTTGTATCATTGTATCCTCTCCAAGGTCGACATTCTTCTGAATGTGTTATTGGGTTGTTGTTAAGAGATTGATAAATCATGTGCCTTAAATCATAGGCAAAGCAGAGCTCAGTAGCCCAAACACCCCTTTTTGGGTATCAATCAATTTTAGAATGTATTTACTGGTACCCAACCCAATACAGTATGCTCTAACGCCTTTATATCATATGAGTACTTCGCCTATAAAGGCGAATTCCAAGTTAAGTGTAGGTTTGCATCATTTATTTCATGGTGCATTCTTTTTGCACCCAAGGGTTCTCATTTGACTCAAGTTCATAGATGAGCTAACAAAAATACAAACATGGTTCACATGTATGTCAATATTAATTGCACAACAATATCATTTACACATTTGTGCCCAATGGCACTGCAAAGGTTTTCTGAACCGTTCGCTTAATCACAGGCAATAAGCATACATATCATGCTTTACATTCATGGTATACATCATCATTGCACATTGAGTTCAAGCACTTGCCTTTACATTACATCATTCATTCATATATGTCATTTACAAATATAAGTGTAGCATGAAACCTTATGCATGAAAGATAGTCAGATTTATCATACATATGCACATATCACCATCATATTTCATTACATAAGATGTTTGCTTAACATAGCATAAAGAACATTATGATGCATATATTTTAAAATCATAATGCAAATGCATCATCAACTGGTGCATAATTAATATGATTATAGTGAAGAAACATTATGACAATAGTTTTAGGATTATTGATAGATTAATAAAACAAAATGAATATAGTTTCAAAATTATTAATAGTTTAATTAAACAGTATGACTATAGTTTCAGAATCATTAACAATTTAATAAAACATAACAATTGTTTCATAATGATTAACAGTTAATAAAACTGAATGAATATAGTTTTAAAATTATTTACAGTTTAATAAAACATAATGACTATAGTTTCAAAATCATTAACAGTTTTATAAAACATAATGGCTATAGTTTTATAATCATTAACAGTTTAATAAAACAAAATGACTATAGTTTCATAATCATTAACAGTTTAATAAAACCGAGTGATTATAATTTAAGAATCATTAATAATTTAATAAAATATAATGATTATAGTTTCAGAATCATTAACATCTTAATAAAATAGAATGGTTATAATTTTATAATCATTAATAACTTAATAAAATAAAATTACTATAGTTTTAGAATCATTAACAACTTAATAAAACATAATGAGTGTAGCTTCAAAATCATTAACTTATCGAAACAAAATTAGTATAGTTTCAAAATCATTAACAACTTAATAAAATATAATGAATATAGTTTTAAAATCATTAACAACTTAATAAAACATAATGACAATAGTTTTAGAATCATTAACAATTTAGTAATACAGAATGACTATAGTTTCAGAATCATTAATAGTTTAATAAAACATAATAAATATAGTTTCTGACTAATTAATAATTTAACAAAACATGATGACTATGGTTTCAAAATCATTAACAGTTTAATAAAATAAAATGACTATGGTTTTAGAATCATTAACAATTTAATAAACACAATAACTATAGTTTCAGAATCATTAATAGTTTAATAAAACGAAAATGTATATTGTTTTAGAGTTATGAAAAATAAAAAATATATACATCTAAAGCATGAATCAATATCAAGAGTGCATACATATACATCATGCATGAACATCAAAGTATGCATCATGTATGAATATAAAAAATACAACTATATACATCCATGAATCAATGCTTGCATATAAAAACTGCAAACATATATACATCATAAATGATTATAAAAAATGTAAACATATGAATTGAAATAAATATTAACCATCGAACATGTATTAAAATAGATTCTAACCATGGTAAAATAGATTATAACCATGAAATATGTAGTAAAATAGATTTTAATAGTTGAAAAATGTATTAAAATAGATTGTAACTATTGAAACATGTATTAAAATAGATTCTAACCATAGAACATGTATTAAAATAGAATTTAACCATTGAGCATATCTTCAAATAGATTCTAATCATTGAAACATGTATTAAAATAGATTTTAACCATGAAACATATATTCAAATGAATTCTAACTATTGAACAACCATCTAGAACATAAACTAAACATAAAACATATTTATAAATGAAATCTAACTATTGAAATCTATTAAAAATATAAACTAATCATTAAATTATTTTTAAAAGAGATTTAAGCATTGAAAATAAATATAGATCTACACAATGGCTATTAAAAGCATTTAAAGACATTTTCATAGACTATGTCATGATATCAACACTCATATATACATGTATTAAAAAGAAACACATGTACATATGATGAACAAATGTCATAACACTTACAAACTACATGCTAATAATTTTTACTTACCTTAGGTGATAAATCCAAACAAGCACACTGAACTTCTTGAAGAAAATACTACAAGACACTAGGGTTCTCTTCTTCAAAAATGTGTAGGATAAAGTCCCAAGAGGTACCCAATCATACACCAATGAAGGTAGATAAGATAAACCAAACACCTAAGCTTCCTCAAAAAATTTGATGGAGAGAGAGAAGAGAAGAGAGTAGAGTGATTTTCAAAAATCCTTGAAAGGAGTTATAAGCTCCTTCATCTTTTGGGAGACTATTTATTGAGCAAATTAGGGCTTGGGTGAGATGAGTGGTTGAGCATTTTTTAGGGAGATGGTGGGTGGTGCTTGAGTCAAGCCCTACTCTTAAGAAAAACAAATTCCAAGAGTCCTTCCATTTGCTTCTTCCAAAAACCACATTTTCCTACTTTCATCAAAATGGAAACAAGCTCAAAAAAGTTAAAAGAGAATTGCCCATTTGGGATTAACATAGGGATTGGGTTTTGGTCCTTGTTTTGAAAAGAGAGAAGGCACTTTTGGGATAGAGAGAAGAGACTAAGAGGTCCCATCAAGTGGGCACCACTCCTCTTCTCCTCCTTTGTGAGATTTTCAAAGAGCATTTTCTTGGAAATTGTCCCATCCCATTGGAATAGGTGATCCGTGTCCAACCATAATCGGACCTAGTCATGTTAGATGCTAAACATATTAGATCCACAATTGGATCTAATCCAATTGAAACCAATCTAAATCCAATTGGATTTGATCCAAATCCAATTTGGTTTCATCCAAATCCAATTTGGTTTCATCCAAATCCAATGGGATCTGATTCAAATTCAATTGGGTCTGATCCAAATCCAATTGGATCCAATCCAAAACCAATATATACTTGGGGAGGCGGTTGTAACATATAATGATGTGGTTAAATTTATGTATTGTGCAGGTTAACAATGACTAAAAATCGTAAGATAAGAAAACCCCCACCGTTTGAGGGGATCAATACAGGAGAAGTGATCCGCCAGTCTGATATATATAAGCGTTATGAACCATACCAAAATATAATGAAGATTGAGAATGATAAAGACAGGAACAAATCGTTGAAATTTTATAATACGGAGCTTGATCCATCATATAGTGAAGATGAAATGTAAAGGAATAAGGATGAGGAAGAACTAAAGATGAAGAAGAAGAAGAAGAAGTATGATGAAGAGAAAGAAAAGCAAAGGAAGGAGGAAGAGAATGAAAAGCAAATGAAGAAAAGACAAATAAAGGAGGAGGAGGAGGAGAGGGAAAGTATTGAAGAAGAAAAAAGAGAAGGAGGAAGCGAAGGAAAAGCAAATGATGAAGGAAGAGGAAAGGCAAAGGAAGAAGAATCGGGATGAAGAAGAGAAAGAAAGGTAAAGGAAGCAGAAGGAGGACGACGAAGAGAAGGAAAGGCAAAGGAAGGATGTAAACACCCCAAATTTTCCACCTTCGCTCACAAACCCTTTCTCCTTTCCACTAGGATCCACTCTCTAAATCCTTCAGGAAACTAGTCGGTCGACACCCGAGCCAGGGCCATCCAAATCCCAAAATTTGCCCCAAATTCAAATATTTTAAAATTCAATCTCCATTTTAGCTCAATTTCAATCATCAATTTTTGCCTTTGAACAGAAGTGTCCAATTCTTTATCTCCTTCAGGGGCTCAGGACTTCAAATCCCTCATCGAGGGTTTGCCTTTTGCATCTCATTTCATATCATCTCATATCATTGTATGTCATTGCATGTAATTTCATTGCATTGCATGACATTGCATGGCATTTTCGAGATCTAGCACTCTGGATTTTTTAAAATCTTTCAATTCAGATTCGAGTTTTAAAACTCTATTTCAAAATCAATTTCAAAAACTTGGGTTTTTAGATCAATATTTGCCATTTATCAACCCCCAAGAACTTATATTTCAAAATATCTTTCTTAGAAAGCGATCTGAATTTATTTTTAAACTCAATTTTAACTAATCTCAATTCTCAGATGAGATCTATCTAGGTGGTGTCGCTTCTGGACTCCTTCATTTCTCAAATTTCAGAGTTTTAGTTGAACTAGGACTCTGTCTTTTCACATTTTTAAGCCTTTTTTAAAATCCCATTTCGGTTTTAAACAAGAAGTAGTCCTACCCCTTGTCCATTCCTTTCATTTTGTCCAAAATCTCAGAGTCTCAGTCAGATTAGGACTCTTTTCTAGAGTTTTCGCCGAATTAGGACTCTACCTTTCACTTCTATTTTTATCTATTTTTGAGAAAACCTTTCAAAATCTTTTATCTTGGCCCAAAATTTTAGAGTTTCAGTTGGACTAGGACTCTATCCTAGAGTTTCAGTCGGATTAGGACTTTATCCCGATTTCATCATTTATTCCTGTTTTTCACTTGTTTTCGAAAATCTTCTCATCTGACTTTCAAAAGAGCCAAAATCTTAGAGTTTCAGTCGAACTAGGACTCTATCCCAGAGTTTCAGTCGAACTAGTACTGTATCCCAGAGTTTCAGTCGGACTAGGACTCTGTCTTTCTTCTCTATTTTTACTTATTTTCAACAAAATTTATCAAAATCTTTCATTTTGGTCAAAAGTCTAGAGTTTTAGTTGGACTGAGACTCTACTTCAGAGTTTCAGTCGGATCATGACTCTATCTTTGATTGTTGTTTTCACCTATTTTTAGGAAACCTTCTAAAATCTTTCGAGAAAAGAAAAAATCTCAGAGTTTTAGTCAAACCAAGACTCTATTCAAGAGTCCCAGTTGGATCAAGACTCTGACCCTGACTTCAATTTTGAGAGAATCTTTTAAAAATCTATTTATTTATCTTTTCAGAAACTAAATTTCAAAATTGCTATAATTTTATCACAGAGTTTCAAAATTCTAGGACTCTATCATTGAGTTTCAGTTGATCAGGACTCTGACCTTGGTCTCGTATTTTGCTCATCTTCACCAGTTTAAGAATAGATCTTTTAAAACCTCTTTATTTTCTTTCAAAAACCCTAAAAATAAAGAGTTTCAAAATTTCAGGACTCTGTCCCAGAGTCCTAATCGGGTTAGGACTCTATTCTTAATCTTATTTTCACTTTCAATTCCACTTGTTTTGAAAATCTTTTCATTCATTATTTAAAAATTAGTCCATTTGCAGAGTCTCAGTTGATTCAGGACTCTATTTCTGAGTTTCGATTGAATTAGGACTCTAACCCTGACTGTATTTTCTGACTTATTTTTACTAGTTTTGAGAAAATCTTTCAAAAACTTCTTCGTTTAACTTTCAAAAACCTAAATGTCAGAGTTTTAATTGGTTCAAGACTCTATTCTAGAGTTTCAGTTCATTTAGAACTCTATTTTCAAAACATTTGATTGTCATATGATGATTTTAACTCTGTTTTAAAATCCTCTCCAGTCTTTATTTCAACTTTTTTTTTTCAAAATTCTGATGTGGGGCCCACTCAATTGGCGCCACATCTGGAGGAGTCTTGATCCATTCAAGACTCTGATGGACTTGAAATTTCCAATTTCAAAACCAATTTCATTCTAAACCTGTTTTGAAAACCTTCATTTTCAAGTTTTAAAATCATTTTTAAAAAATCAAGTGGGGCCCACCCTGGGTGGCGCCATATTTGAAAGAGTTAGGGTTAGCTTAGGGTTAGTCAGTGTTCTAATTACGTTAGGAGTCTAGAAGAATAAAAACTTGATTTTAAAATTTCCATTTTTACTTTAGATTTTAACTTAGGATTTTAAAGTTTTAAAAATTAGGGTTTTAGAAAAACCAAGTGGCGCCACATTTGGAGTCTCCTAAGTTATCTAGGGTTTTAGTTAGGATAATTAGGGTTAGTCAGAGTCCCACCTAGGCTAGGGTTTATAAAAAATCTCCCCCCTAGTTAACCTAATTTGATAGGGTTTGAAAAGTTAACATTTGGCATTAATTACACCCTAAATCTAGGGTTTTCAAAAGCTATAAATAGGGACCCCAAAGGGGGTCAATTTTTATGCTCTCTCTCCCAATGTTTCTTGCTCCTTCTTTCTCCTCCAACAGCCTTCCTTCTTCTATTGGTGCAACAACAACCTTCCTTCCTCTATTGGTGCAGCAGCCCAAGGTAAGGACTTTTAGTTTATTATTTTCATTATTTTATTATTTTTTATGCTCGTTTCTATGGATTTCACCATTGTTGCCCCTTGCATATTGATTTCAAGCCAAACTTTCATTCAAGAACCATGAAATTGATTCAAGAAAGTAATCTAATGCTATGTGAGGGTGTTTTTCATGATTTCAAACCGTTGAAATTGTTTAAACTATCATTTTTTATATTTAAGCCAAATAAAAAATGAGATTCGCCCATTCAATGGATCGAATCTCTCTTTTCGAAGGCTAAATCAAATTTTAATTGTGTATTCCCTGATTTTTTTTATTTTTTATCATGTTTATGCTTATTTTGGTCATTGCAATGTCAAATCTACATTCATAGTATTATTTTCAAGTTTTCTTTATTATTTTTCATATTTAGATTAGGTTTTTCATGTTTTATCGATAATATGGATTTCGATCCCGGGCACGCAGGATCCATGTTATTTTATATTTAAGTTTATATCAAAAAAATATAATTTTTTAAGGGTTGAACCGTAAACATGTCAGTGATTTTTTATAAAAAAATTAGATTATTTTGGGTTCTATAACCTTGTCAAAAAAATAGAAAACCAAACCCAGCTTTTTAAACCGTGAAATTGCTATGGGATTCGAGAATGACTTGCTGAGGTGATATCTCCCTCGTTAGAGATCCAATTGATGATCCGTAAGCTGTAGTATTTTTTTTATTCTATCTAGTATTTCTTGTAAAATTTTCAGATTTTTATGCATCTGTTTGCTATTTTGACTTTGACAGAAAGTAGAATCGGTTTTACAGATCCGTTATGCATTGTCTAAACCCTAGATCAACTTTGTGTCAATTGTATCTCCCTCACCAAAGATCCGATCGATGATCCATATAAAGAAAAATCTCCCTCTGTGTATCCACTATCAACTTATAAAATTTTATAATTTTTTAACATAGTTTGATATATTTCCCTACACCCAAAATCAGATGTGTTTATTTCAACTCGTTATATATAAGCCAGAATCAATCGTATATTGCCAGAGCGATGTCTCCCTAACTGTAGATGATTTTTCTGATCTGTAAAAAGGATTTTTTTTTATCTATCTAGTATCTCTCTGTAAATGTTTATAAATTTCTATAGTTGTTTGGTACCCAATTCAGGTCTGACACTGTGACAAGTACATTCCTATGGGCAAAATTGCGTATTTTAGGATTTTATTCAATTTTTATACTAAAATAATGTCAAAAAATATTTTTTTATTGCAGTTTAATTTTAAGGTTATCATAAGTGTCCATGTCAATTTTTGAATTCATTTGATATATTATTTCATTAAATCATGAAAACAGGGTCCCCGTGGAGTCCCAGTTTGAGTAAAGAAAATTACTATTTTTGTAATATTCTGATTTTTTTATAAACTATTTTTTATTTTTTATGTTTTATTATGTTTATAATCATGCTAGGGAGCTTCACAACCGATTTGGTGTTTATTTGAATCCATTTGAGCCCTAAATCTAAAGTTTTACCAAAATCTTTTCTGAAAACCCTGATTTCAAGGCTATAGTCTTGTTTTTAGGGGTATTTTTGTTATTTTCTCCAAATTCCAAATTTTAAAGTTGTTTATTTTTATTATTTATTCAATTTTACATCATCTTTTATTATATTTATCTCAGGAAAACATGGAAAAAGGCTTATATCCGAATAAATCCAGTAATTTCTAGATATTATTGGATAAATCTAGAAAAGCCAACATATTTTCACTAACAAGTTTTCTAGTTTTGCAGGGACATTCAAGAGTGTATTTTTTTCTTTTATTTTTCCTTTTATGTAAATTATAATTATAAATTTGAAATAAAAATTTACTTTTCCTGCTTAGAATAAGGTTGTATTGCATATAGTTTATTTCTTTCAATAATGTCAATGTGTGATGGATGATGATTCATGAATATTCAAACTCACCATAGTCTACCCGAATGGCACGTGCACCTGCTTCTAAGAAGTTGAAAAACTCGGTGGATTTTGTATTTGTTTCCATAGTCAGAATACGAACAAAACCCAGATTTATCATCTTTTTCTAAGCCACAAATGACCTACACTCTTAGGCATATTTAGAAATCATTTCATATTTGAAAGTTTTTTCAAGTATTTTCTTCTTTTAGAACCAAATGAGATATTATTCAATACATATTCGTGGCCATAGTCAGGGATATGTAAAGAATCTATTTCATCTAAGTTCTATAAGGCACAAAAATTCTTTTTCTCAAAGATTTTTCTCAAATTCTTCAGAAAATACTTTCTCAAAATTGTATTCATGCATCATCTAGGTTAGAGTGCATCATGAATAGCTTCTCACAGAGCTACATGCCCACTTTTTTTATCAATTCAAGATTTCAAATCTCAAAAATTGATTTTCTCAAAATCTCCAAAGTTTTCTTTAAAATCAATTTTCTCAAAACATAAAGATTTTCTCAGAAATCGATTTTCCTTTTCTTTCAAAAAGTTTTCCAAATGCAATTCACGATTTTCAAGGTGTCCCCTTTTTCAAATATTTCTAATTATTCCAAGCAAACATCATGTTTTCAAATCTGTATTTTCTGAAATTCATAGCACATGTCTGATTCTTTGTGCATTTAGGAATAGAACACCGATTTAGACAAGTTGAGCAAAGCAAAACACATGATTGATCCTTGGTTTGATTATCCTTGGTTATGGTGCCAGGAAGGGTTGAACCTCATACCGACAGGCAAGTCCCATTCTTCAGAATTATCCTGCATTTTAAAACAGAGGCGAGTTATTTTCAATTTTTTTTTCAAAGGTCAGTTTGACTTGTAAAAGTAAAATTTTGCAATGATAACAAAGAATGCAGACAAGGGAAAGAATGAAAGGCAAAGGAAGGAGAAAGAGGACAAGGAAGAGAAAGAAAGTCAAAGGAAAGAGAAGGAGGACGAGAAAGATAAGAAAAGGAAAATGAAGAAGCAGGAGGAGGAAGAGAAGGAAAGGAAAAGAAAAAAGCAGGAGGAGAAAGTGAAGGAAAGGGAAATGAAGGAAGAAGTAGAAAAGCAGAAGAGGAAGGCAAAGGAGAAAATGAAGGAAGAAGTAGAGAAGGGAGACAGTAAAGCGAAGGAGAAACAAGAAAGGCAGAGGAGGGAGAGAGGGGATAAAGAGGAGAAAAGTGTGACAAAGGTACGTAAATCACTCTTGTTTGTCATGATTTAGTGTGATAGGTATTATTATGTATAGTAATTACTATGATAGCGATTACTATGTATAATGATTACTGTGATAGTGATTACTATGTATAGCGATTACTGTGACTTATGTATAGCGATTACCATAATAGTGATTATTACATTTAGTGATTACGTAACGATTTACTGTGATAGGTATTATTATGTATAGTGATTACTGTGATAGTGATTATTATGTATAGTGACTACTGTGATAGCGATTACTATATATAGCAATTACTGTGACCTATGTATAACGATTAATACATATAGCGATTACTTTGATATCGATTATTGTGTATACAATTACAGTGATAACGAGTGTACAATGATTATTATATATAGCGATTACTGTGTACAATGACGTATAGAAGTACGAATGAGACCAATTGTGTTTTGATATGAATAATATGCTATTTTGTGTTATAGAGAGGTCAGAAGAGAAGTAGAGCACCAGGTATAGAGAGGTCAGAAGAAAAGTAGAGCACCAGGTGAAAAGCTCAAAGGGTGGTGTCAGTGGTCTATAGTTTTATCGTGGTATGAACAGTTGAGTGAATATCAGAAGAACCGATTATGAAATATCCACTTCGACGGCCTTCTGGACCAACATTATTTTGAAACGTGCTGAAACACTATGAACCACTTGGTCAATAAGTGGAATCATAAGACGAACACATTCTAGTTTGATGGTTTTGAAATCACCATGACCCTAGAAGATGTGGTGCGAATTACGAGTCTTAAGTGCCATGAAAGTGCTGTCCTAGCACATAATTCAAACTATAATGCAAGGGACAAGTGCACGACCCTTCTAGGAATATCGATGGAGGACTGGGGTCAATGTATTTCTGGTGGAAGCAATTCTACATCGATGAAAGTTTCTTCTTTTCATAATAAATGGGAAGGCCGGTCCGCTACATGTGCATCTGAAACAACTGACCAAGAGTTGCGTGACTTTCTTCTTTATTTTTTTGGACTTACTTTATTTTTGGATTTGTTTGGTTTGAGGTTAAGTTACCTGTGGCTGTATTTCTTGGAAGACTTAGATGAAGTCGACAACTATGCATGGGGTGTTGCTATGCTCGCACACTTGTACAATCAACTTTACCATGTGAGTAAGGGTACAAAAACCATAAGAGGGTTTTGACCATTTGTCTAGGTAATTTTTATTACATATTTAGTAGTTGTAAACTAAGATCGTTGAAGGTTATGGTCTTACTAATATATTATTTTTGTAGGCTTGGACGTAGGAGCATATTGTTGTCTTGCATCCTCAATGTGGCCCTGCGATTTGTGGTTTTCTCAAGATTGGTCGGTAGGTGTGATCATGCAAAAATTTTCCTCTCGTTCCTTTTTTTCTTCTCTTTGCCTTTCTAGCCTCTATTCCCTTTTTGAGGGAGGATAAAAAATAGAAAAGAAGAGAGAAAAGAAAAGGAAGAAGAGAGAGGAACTCTTTTGCAAGGTCTCATCTGACCAAGATTTTGAAAATGTTTTAAAATCACTCGCCTCCGTTTTGAAAATTTGCGGGAAAATGGAGAGACGGGATTCGCTTGTCGGTACGAGGTTCGACCGTTCCTGGCGCCTTTACCAGGGGTAATCGAACCAAGGATCGAATTTATGCCTTTTTGCTTTGCCAAAATATTATCTAAGAATTTATTCTAAGTCTAAATGCACAAAGAATCATGCTTGTGTGAATGCAAAGATGTATGCTCTTTTGAGAAAATGATTTGGAAAATTTCCAAGTGTTTCTAAGATGAACTTGATAATGGAGTGAAAAAATGGTTTTTCGAAAGTTGAATCTAACTTAGAACTTTGAGATAGATCTTGGGAAAATATTTGGAGTTCTAAGTTTTGAAATAATCAGAGTTGGAGAAATAAATCTTGATTTTAATGAAGAAAAGGGAAATTTTAAAGCTGAGATAGAAAAAGAAAATGAAGTTTTAGAGTCAAAATGGATTTTGAATCTGGATTTTGAAGTAGAGATGAAATTTGAAATGGAATGGAATTCCAGATTTTAAGTTTGAAATCAGGATGGTGGTTTTGAAATCTGGAATCCTAAATGGAATTGGTTCTGAAGTCTGAAATCAAAAAATGGGATTGGATCCGAAGTCTGGAATCAAAAAATGGGATTGGATCCGAAGTCTGGAATCCTAGATGGAACTCGATCCGAGGTCTGAGATCTGAAATGGGGTTGGATCCGAAATCTGGAATTCTAAATGGATTTTGGATCCAAAGTCTAAGATCCAAGATGGAGTTGGATCTGAAATCTGGAATCCTAAATGGAATTGGATCCGAAGTCTGAGATTCAAGATGAAGTTGGATCCGAAATCTGGAATCCTAATTGGAATTGGATCCGAAGTCTGAGATCCAAGATGGAGTTGGATCCAAAATCTAAAATCCTAAATGGAATTGGGTTCTAAATCTAGAATTGGATTTTGAAAGTCCAAATGGGACTTTTGAAGATGGATCTTGGTTTTTGAAAACCCAAATTGAATTTACAAGTAGGTTTTAAACTTAGGAAAAATCAATTTTTGAGATTCATAATCAATCTCAAAACTATGATTTTAAATTGAGAATCAAGAATCAGTGAAGAATGAAGGATGAACTTAATTTAAAGATTAAGTTTTGAAATCAGAAGATGAATCAGAAATTTCAAAGTTAAATTGAACTTTGAAATTGAATTTTGAGATGGTGAATTGAATTTGAAATTGAATCCTAAAGATGAATTTGGAATTCCAAAGTTGATTTGAACTTTGAAATTCGATTTGAATTGGAGATGGAATTTTGAATATAAAAAATGAATTTGAAATTTCAAAGTCAAATTAGACTTTGAAATTGAATTTTGAATCTTGAAATGAGATAGAATTGAATTGAAATAGAAAAGTGAAGATTGATTTAAGAAGTGAAGAAGATACTTGAAGAATTATCTCAAAAATTACTTGGATTTTGAAAAAGAATTTTGAAAGTATGATGCAATTCTATCCTAAATGATGAATGAATTTAAAGAATTTGAAATTGGATTTAAAAAGCATATTTCATTCTTTAAGTGAATTGAAATAAGATTGAAGATATAATACATCCCTGACTGTGGTCATTGAGTGTATTATATAATAATCTATATTTAAATTCGCATAAAGAATAAAATATATTTTGGTGCCTTTATAGAGTTTAAAATGAAATTAACTCTTAATATATCCTGACTATGGCCATTGATATATATCTTGAGTTAATTTTAAATTAAACTCTAATAAAGGAGGAAAATATTTGAAAACATGAAGATTTTTTAAAAGGGACCCAGTGTAGATCCGATGTTATTCCATAAAAGATGAAAATCCTAAGTTTTGTTCACATACTGACTATGGCCATTGATGCGAATCATCAACTTAGGATTTAATCACCTTTTATTAGAATAGTGTATGTGCCATTCATGTTTCACCATAGTGGATTTTTGAAAAGGCAAAATGACATGAAATAAACAACTTATGATTTTTATATGCTCATCCATTCTATCTAAGACTGAAAATGTAGAGTTTTCATTAATATTTAGCTTATTACAATACAGGAATTGAAAATATCAAAAATTTCTAATTCAAGCTTTTCACATGTTCCTGCAAGATGGACTTAGTAAAAAAAAAGGAAATGGAAGAAATTAGGTTAAAAATGCAAATGCAAATGCAAATGGTTATTCCAATTCTAACCCAAAATGCTTTACTCATGTTGAATGAGAAAGGCATGTGACATACCCTGCATTTGTTAGAAAATGTGTATATTTACAGGTATATACATGTTATATATATATATATATATATATATATATATATATATATATATATATATGGGTAATACCATAAGCGAACGAAAACCTATATGTGAGAAGACATGTGTAATAGATGAAGGCAAGAGTCAGGACGATCCAAGATGAATCAACATGAAATATGGTAGTTCCTGATGAACCACCATAGAAAAGAAGGGACACAGTGGTTCATTGTGAACCACTGTGAAAGAAAAACTACTATAGTAGTTCTTAATGAACTACTATAGTAGTTCTTAATGAACTACTATAGTAAAGAAGGATTACAGGGGTTCTTTGTGAACCATTGGAAAAGATAACTATTGTAGTAGTTCTTGATGAACTACTATAATAAAAAAGAAAAGAAAAGAAAGGAGACCACGATGGTTCATTGTGAACCACTATGAAACATAGCAACTATGGTGGTTCTTGATGAACTACCATAGAAAAGAAGGAATACATTGGCTTGAGAAGCTATTGGTGAACAATCATGATGAGATATCCCTGAGGATATAGAGCCACAACAACTGAATGAATGGGCAACGTTGCAATTTTTCAGTATAGGAATACAATGGACTACCAGGACATATGCAATGGGTACCTACACAGGAGACTGGATGCCTATCATGAATTTGCTTAAGATGACGACACTGCTATACAATAACCTGTTCCAGCTGATGCCTTAAAAAAAGGAGTTGAGTATACCTGTTGTAGATATATTGTTAATATACAAGCTAGTTAATAGATATAAACCCCAAAACTGGAAGATATTCAATCAGCAAAATGACCAAGAAAAGAATATACAACAATGAGTATGTGCTGAAGGGTTGTTGCAGAATTGTGAATGATGCCCATTTGCAGGTGAATTTTGCAACAGTGAATGCAAGTGTTGAAATGCAAGTGTGGTGGGTATCAACAGGTAAACATGATGTGTGATGGGTATAAACATGCAAATATGATGTGTGATGGGTGCCGTATATCTAAAAAAAAATTGTAACACAGGAAATATAGTATATGACAGCACCCAGATGTAGGTTCAGTAATAATTTAATGAAAGCCAATACCTGAGAATTGCATATACTATGATTTCTAATATACTGCCCTTCAATGTCATTACATAAAGTCCCCAGCCCTTTTCAATACAGTGGATATATACCTGATAGATGCCAATGATAATACGCATGGGTACCACCATGTTTCAACTCCTAATATCATGTAATCATGCTATATCAAGTAATCAATGAAGCAAAATCGTCAAGCACATCAGATTATATCTTGAAAATATTGAGCAAGGCCATAACAAAAGGAGAATAGTGCATTTTAGACGCATGCACAAGGAATTTCCAGAGATCACTGCAATTTCTTTTCTATTATCTTTTCATTTTTTTTTTCGAAAATAGAACAGATAAAACTTTCACAGATAAATATGAAAAATCCAAAATGTTGGGAAGTCAAAAGGTACTGCTAGCCAACTAAGGAGTAGAATTATATGATGAAAGCAAATGATGGCTGTGATATTCCTTATTTTGCCAACCCTGGTAACTCATCAAATAGGTTGTCAACAGCTTGGACTCATCCTGGACCAAGTTGGATCCACTCTAAATCTGACTTTTAGCTAAGTACGCTGACAGCCCTTCATCAAATGTTGGTTAGCCAATACATTTAGCTCCAAATATCACTAAGCAAATGGGACTGTATTCTGTTGCTTACTGTTTTGTGTCTCCCTCTAAGCATTTTCATTTGGTGTCATATGGGCAATTCATGCCAGCTATCATTTGATGCTTAAAAGTTAAAACGAATTATGATTTGCAAATAAGATAAGAACATATCCATAATCTCCTAAAGTATACGTCAAGCTCAAAGGAACATCCAGAATAATAAAAATATTGGCAAACAACAAATTCCCAAGAGTTCCAGATGCCCAAAAATAACAAGAATTTTTAAGAACTCCATCAGTGGGCATTTTTGCAGCAATTAAAAAAAAAGAATTTACAACAACTTAGATTAAGCATTTATCCTTCAAACAAATTTAACAAATCAAATTTAACCCTCAGACTTTCGAAATTCAAGTAGTAAACTGATTGACTAATCAATTTCAGACATGAAACTTCAAGCAGCAAATTACTTAACAAATCAGACCTTGACATCAGACTTTCATGGCTTAGACGATAAACAAATGTTTACTGCTGACTTGGAGATGAGCCGAGCTTGTACTGTTAACAGAGGCCACTACGTATTTCCAATAATGTATCCTCAGGGGACCCTCGAATTGAGTTCCCTAAATGCTTGAGCCACAGAGAGCTTTCACTGGAATCAGGAATTATTTTGTAAATCGTCTTTTCTTTTATTAACATAAGGCTTATTATCGGCACCTCTCATGGCCTCAATTATCAGAAAACCTCTGCATCCTTACTAATCCAAAGAAGCAACATATGCCAATCTCTATCAGCATTTGCATTGTTTATTGCCTACTTTAAGAACGATACAGATGCCCCATAAAGGGCCCATTTACAACCAACCTTGGAATTTCTGGTCTCCGCTACTCCCAGTGTGATTTTACTTTACAGGGAGACTATAAAAAAAAATGGCAGATTAGCAACATGATCCAAGGCAAATAAATAATTGATGGACTAAGGTCATATTCGATAATATAATCAAAATGAAGGACATGAATGGCACGTCCATCTTGCTGTACAACTAGATCAGGCATCTTATTAGCTAACTAAGCCACCATGAAGAAAAAAAATATCTGCTAAGACAACCGATCATGTTGGTGACCTTGAATTCATCAGACCAAATTGCATAAGGGAATTCTACTATAAATCAGTCATACGACAAGCATTACTACCTATCCAGATTCACTCAGTAGACTAATTGGATGTTATGGATGAAACTCATGAGTAAAATGGAACAGAGGGAATTATGACTATATACGATGGATAAATGACACTCTGGAAGGATAAAGTAGGTGTAAAATAACTGAAAACAAAACTTATTAGAGAAAGGCTCACATAGAAAGAAGTATTACAGATGGAGACCAGAAAATCTACTGCTATCGGAAATTTAAATCAGATGAAACCATCAAAACACAATAAAAGGGGATGCATCAGATCCAATATGAACAAGAGATGAAAAGATGAAAACAACAATGCCAAGGATCAAAGAATGCCAAAACATAATGTTATAAGAGATGACATAAACGAAGAGCTATTGCAACAAGGTGTTAATCATAGCATGAACGTGAAAAAAAAAACTAAAACGAATTTAAACTAACATAGACATATGAAATTATCTGGATGAGAGAAAGGAAAGAAAATAACTCACTAAAATATAGATCATAAACGAAAATGATGTATTGTAAAAGATTTTGGGTCTAACAATATGAACAGAACTGAAAACAATGTTGGAATCGTTCCTTCCGTTGCTATTACACAGTGAGACATTGGGGTTGCTATATGCAACTCAACGTCCTCCATGGTGTATTGACGGGGGCTAGAGAAAAAAAAAAGAAGAAAAAAGGGAAGAAAATCAACAGAAAAATTCAGAGAAAGCAAAGGGGGTGAGATACTTACCGAAGCAATTTGCAGAAATCGTGAAAAAAGGAGTCGAGGCTCTTTCCGTGGAACCAGAGAGGGAACTCGTTGGTTCCTCTTGCTTGTAGGAACTTTGAGGGAGGGGATCAGACTCAAATTGGGAGGAAATCAGGGGAGCAGGCCAGCGACGAAAGCTAGAGCGGATGGAAGAGGCTGGGTTTTCCCATGATGATCTTTTTTCACTCTTTTGAATTATGGAGCTTTCTTGGGCTTTTACATCATCCTTCATTTTGGAGATGTCCTAACTTTTCTCTCTTTTTTCGGGGAAGGGTACGTCACAAACTCCTTCATCTTGGAGATGCTCTGATCCTTCTTTTTCTCAGGAATTATACTAATGACATTGTTTCTTGGGTTGAAATCTCTGGATGATAACGAAAATCAAATATCTTTTAGGGTTTGTCGGGAGGTTCATCGCAGTCGCATTCATCTTGGCGGTGATCTGAACGTTCCCTGGAAGAATCCATCACAAACTCTTTCACTTCAGAGATGATCCAAATCTTCTTTGGCCCCGGAAGTCTAGCTCGCATATTCGTCTTCATCTTGATGACAATTGAGAGATCCCTTTTGCAGATATTTGATTGTGGTTCAAATGACTGAGGAGATACGGATTGGGTAGGTTTTTTTTACTGCCCAGGATATTTCCACTGTCTTACTGCCGAAAGAACGATCTTTAAGAATGTGCCATAGCTATGATCAATATCAATTCACTTATGGATTTTCAACATCATTGAATTTTTCTTTGCTGGTCATATTGAAGATTTTTCCTTCATCCTCTTGGTTGACCAACAGAAAAAACTTGAATTCAATTCTTATTTCAAAAAGTCTTGCTCTTTTGGAAATAATACCAAAGGTATTTTGAGAAAATTCTTGGTACAATGAAAGCTTTGAGAAAAAATGCTTTTTGATAGCAAATTGGCAAAATATTCTTGAAATCCTTAATGAATGAAATTGCTTGACATCTGATTGACACATCCGTGACAAAATTCTCCTCTCTTTTTCCCCAAAAGAGAGACTCAGGCTTAGCCCTTACGTGAATGGGAAGTTGGAAATACTTCTCTCTTCCCCAAAGAGGAGGTGTTTGCAAAACGAAACTTTCGAAGAGAAATTAAGTTTTCATCCAAACTCCCTATCTCTAGGCTTCTCTTATGAAAAGGCGGCCAAAAAACGAAGTTGAGAAAGTATCACAGAGGAACGAGTCCATCACACTCTCCCTAAAAGAGCGTCCTATATGAAGGGGTTGGCCAAAGATGAGAAAAACGGGAGCCACAAAAAGAAACGAGCTTCCGTCGAAGTTCTCCCTCGAAAAAGGGTTCTTTTGTGTAAAGTTGGTTGTTGTTTTGCAAACTGTTCGCGAAGAAAATGAGTCCCTTCAAACTCTTCCTAGAAAAGGGTTCTTGCGAACGAGAGATGGTTGTATGCGAAAGGAACGAGCTCCCTTGAACTCTCCCATAAGAGGGTCCTTTGCAAGAGAAAAGATTGATTTTTGACAAAATGGTAACTCGAAGGTTGAAATTGAGATTTAAAGCTTGAATTGTGATGAACGATTAGTACAACTACTGAACCTGGAGGGTTAACTTGATCAGTCAGCCAGACACTAGCACAAGCGCTAGATGTACTCGTACGAGCATTGGATTTTGAAGATTAACAGTACAAGCACTGGGTTTTTGAAAAACATACCAGTACTGGATTTTGGAAAAGCACTAGTATGAGCATTGGAGTTTTTAAAAAACACACCAGTACGAGCACTAGGTTTCGAAAATGCACCAGTACGAGCACTGGATTTTGAAAAACACGCCCGCACGAGCACTGGGTTTTAAAAATGCACCAGTACGAGAACTGAATTTTGAAGATGTACCCGTACGAGCACTGGGTTTTTGAAAAACATACCAGTACGAGCACTAGATTTTGGAATGGCACCAGTACGAGCATTGGATTTTTTGAAAAACACACCAGCACAAGCACTGGGTTTCGAAAATGCACCAGTACGAGCACTAAATTTTGAAAAAAACACCCGCACGAGCACTGAGTTTTGAAAATGCACCAGTACGAGCACTGGATTTTGAAGAACACACCAGCACGAGTACTGAATTTTGAAAATGCCTCAGTACGAGCACCGTGTTCTTGAAAATGCACACCAACACAAGCACTAGATTTTGGGAAAACCACCAGTACGAGCATTGGATTTCGAAAATGCCCTAGTACGAGCACCGGGTTCTTGAAAATGCACACCAGTATGAGCACTGGATTTTGAAGAACACACCAGCACTGGGTTTTGAAAATGCACCAGTACGAGCACTGGGTTTTCAAAAATGCATACCAGTACGAGTATTGGATTTTGAGGAACACACCAGTACGAGCACTGGTTTTTTAAAATGCATCAGTATGAGTACTGGATTTGAAGAAGAGATCGACACTCCTAAGATATTTGGAAATTGAAGCAGAAATGATTGCCGGTGTTTCAGGATTATCCCTTATCCTGAAGGGAGAGTTCAGGTTTGTCCTTTAACCTGAAAGAGAATGAAAACTCGAGTCGGAACCCGTATTTTTCAAAATAAAAGATAAAAGAGAAAATCGAGTTTTTTGAAAACTTGAATTTTTCAAAGGATCGATCGGTTCCAACACGAGCATTGAATCAGATGGGAAGTTCGAGTCGGAACTCGTAACTCTGGAAATAAGAATATATACAAAAGGGAAAACCCGAGTCGGAGCCCGATTTTTCAAAATAAAAGACAAAAGAGAAATTCGAGTTTTTGAAAGCTCGAATTTTCAAAGGAATGATCGGCTCCAACACGAGCGTTGAATCCGATAGGAAGTCCGAGTCGGAACTCAAAACTTCAAACGAAAAGATAAAAGGGAAAACCCGAGTCGAAACTCGGATTTTGAAAATAAAGATAAAATGAAAAATCCAAGTTTGAAAACTCGAATCTTCAAAAGAACGATTGGTTCCAACACGAGCATTGAATCCGATAGAAAGTCCGAGTCGAAACTTGTAACTACGGAAATAAGAATATATACAAAAGGGGAAACCCGAGTCGGAACTCGGTTTTTCAAAATAAAAGAGCAAAGAGAAAATCAAGTTTTTTGAAAACTTGAATTTTCAAAGGAACGCTTGGTTCCAACATGAGCGTTGAATCCGATAGGATGTCCGAGTCGGAACTCAAAACTTCAAACGAAAAGATAAAATGGAAAACCCGAGTCGGAACTCAAATTTTGAAAGTAAATCTAAAATGGAAAATCCGAGTTTGAAAACTCGAATCTTCAAAGGAACGATCGGTTCCAACATGAGCGTTGAATCCGATAGGAAGTTCGAGTCGGAACTCATAACTTCAGAAATATGAATATATACAAAAGGGAAAACCCGAGTCGGAACCCGGTTTTTCAAAATAAAAGAGAAAAGAGAAAATCAAGTTTTTTGAAAACTCGAATTTTCAAAGAAACGATCGGTTCCAACACAAGCGTTGAATCCGATAGGAAGTTTGAGTCGGAACTCGAAACTTCAAACGAAAAGATAAAAGGGAAAACCCAAGTCGAAACTCGGATTTTGAAAATAAAGATAAAATGGAAAATCCGAGTTTGAAAACTTGAATCTTCAAAGGAATGATTGGTTTCAACATGAGCGTTGAATCTGATAGGAAGTCCGAGTCGAAACTCAGAACTTCAAATGATATATATAAAAAGGAAAAAACCTGAGTCAGAACCCGGATCTTTAAAATAATGATAAAAAAGGAAAACCCGAGTTTGAAAACTCGAATCTTTAAAAGAGCGATCGGTTTCAACACGAGCGTTGAATGCGATAGGAAGTCTGAGTCGAAACTCGAAACTTCGAACGATATATAAAAGGAAAAACCCGAGTCGGAACCCGGATCTTTAAAAAAATGATAAAAAGGGAAAACCCGAGTTTAAAAACTTGAATCTTCAAAGAAACGATTGGTTTCAACACGAGCGTTGAATCCGATAGGAAGTCCGAGTCGGAACTCGGAGCTCGGAACTTCAAACGATATATAAAAGGAAAAACCTGAGTCGGAACTCGGATCTTTAAAATAATGATAAAAAGGGAAAATCTGAGTTTGAAAACTCGAATCTTCAAAGGAACGATTGGTTTCAACAAGAGCGTTGAATCCGATAGGAAGTCCGAACGATATATAAAAGGAAAAACCCGAGTCGGAACCCAGATCTTTAAAATAAAAATAAAAATGAAAAACAAAAACCTGAGTCGGAACTCAGATGGGAAGGAAATAATTCCTACCCAAGAGTCAGATTTCAGAAGGATTGACAAAAAGGCATGAATAGATTCTGACGATCATGATGAAAATAAGAAACTTATTCAAGATCCTCGACCCAAGGTGGCCTAAGATTTGAATTTTATTTATGATGGTTTCCAGGATTATCCCTTATCCTGGAGAGAATTTGACCAAACCGAAAAATTGATAGGGATTGATAAAGGGTAAAAAGAATTGATAAAAGGAAAGAATCAATAAAGTTGATGGAATTGACAATAAAAATTGAAAAGGATTGGTAAAAATTGGCAGAAATTTAAGGAAAATTTGATGATAAAAGACTTCAGGATTATCCCTTGTCCTGAAAGAAAAGGACCTCACAGGACGAGGTTTAGGTTTATCCCTTAACCTGAGAGGGAAAAAGGAGTACCTCATTGAAAAGAAGCATCAGGTTTATCTCTTAACCTAAAAGGGTTGTGAAATTGTACCTCATGGAAAAGAGGCATCAGGTTTATCCCTTAACCTGAAAGGGTACAAGAAAAGATTGATAAAATTTAATAAAATTGGTGAAAGAAATTGATAAAATTTGACAAAAAATGATAAAATGGATAATAAATTGACAAAAATTTAATTAGATTGGAAAATAAAATGAATGCAATTAATAAAGATAACTGAAAAATTGATAAGATTTTTAGAAAAAGAGTTTGTCTGATCCTGCCTGCATATGATGAGGAAGTATAGATCAAAATAAAATGCCCCAGTATCGTGGAGAATGTGAGAATTTGATAGAAGATCATTATTTTATTAAAAGGCCCTTTGAAGAGTACAAAAGGCTAGAATGAACATTTCAAGTATAAAATCTCTTCAAGTGCAGAGCATTAATTGGATCTGGCAGTTTCACCCCATCTGCGTTAATCAGATGATAGGAATTGTGAGGCAGTGCTTCCTTAAACACATAAGGACCTTCCCAATTGGGTGACCATTTGCCCCGTGGTTGATGCTTAAGATGAGCCGTCGATCTGAGCACGAGATCGTTAACTCGAAATCTTCTCTCAATAACTAACTTGGCATAGTGCCTGGCTATCCTCTGACGATAAGCTTGGGCATGCTCTGCTGCCTTAAGTCTTCTCTCGCCTAGCAGAACTAGTTGTACCAACCTCTGTTGCTGGTACTGATCGAGTGTGAGTTCTATGGGGGACACAAACTTGAATGTGGGCTTCTGAACGTGGAGAGGTAATACCACCTCAGTCTCGTAGACAAGTTCTGAGGGTGTAGCATTGGTTGGAGTCCGAATGGTGATTCGGTACGCCCAAAGTGCATCATGCATCTTCTCGTGCCAATCACGGCCTGTTTCCACAGTTCTTTCCAGAATGCAGATCAAAATCTTGTTGGTGGCCTCTGCCTAGCCATTCCCTTGAGGATAATACGGAGCCAAGAAATGATGATGAATTCTAAACTTTGAACAGAAGATCTTCATCCTTTCATTTTTGAAATGACTGCTATTGTCTGAAACAATATCATGTGGTACGCCAAAACGGCAAAGAAGATTCTTATGAATAAAAGAGGCCCTCCACCGTTCGCAGAGTCATGACTTCGACCCATTTGGTGAAGTATTCTATAGCTGCGAGGAAGTATTTATGGCCATTAGAAGATGAAGGAGTGATTCGACCCACTACGTCGAAGGCCCACATCGAAAAGGGCCAAGGAGAAACCACAGACTGCAAGTATGCGGCTGGAGCATGAATGGAAGGTGCGTGCATCTGACATTTGACACACTTCCTCACAAATTGGTGGCAATCTTGCTGCATTGTTTTTTAATAATATCCTGCCCGGATGATTTGTTTGACGAGTGTTTGGTAGCCGATGTGGCCATCACAAATTCCCTCATGTGCCTCTCGGACAACTTCCACCGCTTTGTCTCTGTCTAAGCACCTAGCATACTCAGAACTAAACCCACGACGATAGAGAGTATCGGCGAGGATGAAATAACGGGTCGACATGTGTTGGATCACATGTTGCTCATTTATTGGCATTTTCGGTGGAAATTCACCAGTTTCGATAAAGTCTTTGATGTCTTGGTACCAAGGCTTCTCTTTCTAAATGACTTGGTTTACTTGCTCCGCTGGAATGAAAGCAGGCTGATCAAGTCTGCCGATCTCGAAGGAATGACAAGATTCACTATCTTTGAACGACAAAATGTAGCCCAGACAGGGCAAACCGTCGGCTATGTGATTGTATTCCCTCTTGATATGATTGAGCTGAAATTCTTCAAAGCTGCCTATGAGAGCTAAGGCAATCTTTTGATAGGGAATCAATTTTGAATCTTTGACCTGCCATTCAGCATTAACTTGACTGACAACAAGTAAAGAATCGCCAAAGGCATGTACTCTTTTGACGTTGAAATCTTGCAAGATTTTGAGGCCTTGTATTAGAGCTTCATACTCAACCATATTGTGAGTACATTGAAAGCTGAGCTTGAGGGAATAAGGGATCATCTCCTTTTCGAGAGTGATTAATAGGATCTCAATCCCTATACCAGACATATTTCTGGCTCCATTAAAGAACAGGGTCCACACTGGGGACTCCTGAATATTGCAGATGCGATCATCAGGATGAATTGATCCTTGACAGACTTCTGAGATACATACTCCAAATTGTACTGTATCAGGAGGACTTTTCATTTTGCAATCCGTTCAGTAAAAAATGACTGTTCAAGGATGTACTTAAGGGGATTAAGCCTTGACAAAATTTTGATTTTTGAGGCCAGCAGATAATGTCTCAGCTTCTGACACATCCACACTAAGGCTAGACATGTCTTTTCCATTTGAGAGTATTTTTTCTCATAATCGATGAAAGTCTTGCTTACGTAGTAGATGGCATGCTCTATTCGGCTGCCTTCCTCATACTGCGTAAGAAATCCGCCACAAGCATTTTGATTGACAGAAATGTATAAGAGAAGTGGCTTTCCCAGTTCTGGTGGCTTCAGAACCGGTAGAATGAGGAGATACTGTTTGATGCGCTCAAACAAAAGCTGACATTCTGGTCCCCACTCAAATTTCACTTCTTTTCTTAACAAGTGATTGAAGGGCTCACATCTCATGGCTAAATTGAAGATGAATCACCGGATCGACTGAATGCGATCTTGAAGGCTTCGCAGTTCTCTAAGATTGGTGGGAGGCGGCATATCAATGATTGCCTTTGCCTTGGCAGGATCCACCTCTATGCCTTTTTTTGCTGGCCATAAATCCAAGCAGCTTGCCTGACTCTACCCTGAAGACGCACTTCTGCGGATTGAGTCTCAACTTGTACAGAATGAGTCTTTCAAAGACTTGGCCGAGAGCGTCAAGATGATTCTCTCCTTCTTTTGATTTGACCAGGATGTCATCTACATAGGCATTCATGTTCTTGTTCATCTGGCCATGGAAAATAACTGCCATTGCTCTCTGATAGGTTACTCCAGCGTTCTTGAGCCCAAACGACATGACTGTGTAGCAAAAAGTACCCCAAGGCGTGGTAAAAGAAGTTTTTGACTGGTCATGAGCGGCCAGTTTGATCTGGTTGTAGCCTGAGTATCCATCCATAAAGGAAAACATGGCATGGCTTGCCGTGTTATCGATCAAAAGATTGATGTTGGGGAGTGGATAATCGTCCTTCGGGGTGGCCTTGTTTAGATCCCTGAAATCAATGCAGATTCAAACTTTGTCATTCTTTTTGGGAACTGCTACGATGTTTGCCAACCAATCTGGGTAGTCAATAGTCCGAATGAATCCTGCCTTTAGCAACTTCTCAAGTCCTTCTTTAACTTGTGGTGCCATGCGGGAATCCATTTTCCTGAGTTTCTGCTTGATCGACTTGATATCAGGCTTTAGTACGAGCCGATGCTCGACCAGTTTGGGATCTAAGCCTGGCATATCCTCATAAGTCCAAGCATAGATTTCTTGGTGCTGTTTGAGAAAATAAATGAGCCTTTCCTTCTTATCTGAACTTAAGCTGGAACCAATTTTTAGGATTTTCGGGTCATCTTTTGAACCGATATTGACATCCTCTGTCGGATCTTGAACCAACGGCGATGGTTCATCCTGCTTCTGAATACTGGCAAATTCTGACAATTCTTGAATCGCTGAGTCGAACTCTGCTAATTCTTTGATCTGCCCTGCCACTTTGCTGACCTCTGCCCCTGTCTTTGCCTTGTAGATTCTAGCCGGCTTGGATTTATTTTGGGAAAAATTGGGATTGATAACGAACCTTTTGAGCGATTTAGGAGCCATGATTTCGGCACCCCTGAAAAGCGCAAAGAAGGTTTTTGAGAGAAAAAAAAAGAAAATGTAAGAGATTCAAAAATAACCTTTTGTACATAAACATAAAATGATGACATAGACAAAAAGATATAAGAGAAGGATCATATACGCCAAGATGTGAAGAGAAAATCAAAATTTCATTGATTGAGCAACTTTGATATTGACAGATGATTTTTGGTGGAAAAAGAAAAAAACTGGGGCGGATTTGCCCCTACAAGATGACATACAGAAAAAAAGCAGAAAACACTGGCATTATCCTCTTCACTTGGCTCCCTTGATAAAGGTAGTGCGCTCGCCGGATGACTGACCCGTAAAACCCAGACCTGCATCGGTGACATGCCGAGCGGGGACGATTGGCTCTATCATGCCGTCCTCATTTTTACCAAGTCCCTTGAAGGGCTGGTAGCCATGCTTCATCAGGAGATCAAATCCCTTCTTTATTTTCGAGAACTGAGGAAAAAGAGGACGATCCTTGAAAGAAGTGCAATTGAGGCGTCCGCCCAGCTTGAGGAAATGAGGGCCCTGCCACTGTACCACTGCGGTGACATTCTCTCTTGGCTGGACTTCTTTCAGTTTAAGCATATCCAGGCTTTCACTAAGATTAATTTCATCAACTTCTCGGATGCTCGGGATGTCGGCAGTGAAAGTAGGATGGAGAATCATTGGCTGCAGGAGTCTTTCTTCAGGATCTTCTCCCAAAACAGTGGTAATCATGCCCCCTTTCGACCACTTGATGCATTGGTAAAGGGTAGAAGGAACAACGTTGGCATTATGAATCCAAGTGCGTCCCAGCAGAAGGTTGTATGTGGGCGGCACATTTACCATGTGAAACAGAACGGTATGCACTGAATAGTTGATGAAAATCTCAAGAAAAATCTTCCCCTTGGCTGTCTGTCCGTGGTTGTCAAAACCAAAGATCATTATCGGATCCGAAATATATTCTTCTTCTTTTATGAGGCCCAAGGTCCTAGCTGTCATCTCCGGACAGATGTTGAGGTTGTTGCCTCCGTCAATGAGCATATGAGGGACAGTCATGCCCCTGATTCGCACCACTATGTAGAGAGCGTTGTTGTGGAATGAATGAGGCTTTGGCAAATCCTTATCTGAAAATGTAATTGGTGCATTCGTCATTGCCTGGTTAACGATCTGCGTCATATCCTGCGGAGTTGTGCTTGGTTTGACCTTGATCTTCCTTAGCAGATCATCTAGCACTTGTTGATGTTCAGAGGAAGCATGGGTCAAATCCAGGATAGAGATGTTTGACAATGCCGTGATCAGTTTCAAAATTGACTCTGACATCTCACCCTTCTTTGAAGTTGCTTTGATGAAGCGCTTCGGGATCCTAGGAGTTTGTTTGGCAACTTCTGTTGTCGCCTTTGTTGGCTTATTTACTGACTTCTTGCTGCTAGAAAATGCGGTGATATCCACCCTCTTGGTGGAAGACTGTACCTGTCGTAGGACTAGGACCTGATGTTGATCTTGGATGTCCTGGCTGGAACATGGCTGAATGTTGTTCTGGAGAAAGACTGTCTGCTCTGAAATTACTGAAGCTGAATGTTTGGGAAAAGGCTTGTATAAGATTTTGGGTTGTTTTTCGTCCTCGTCCTCGATCAATAAATTCTTGTTGATGCAGTCCTGAATGATATTCTTGAGGACGAAACAATGTTCGGTGTCATGTTCGACAGTTCGATGAAATTTGCAGAATTTATCCGTCCATTTTCCCATAGCAACTGGAGGGTCTGCCATCTTGGGGAGTTTGACCATCCCCTTTGATAGCATATATTCCAGGATGTCTTCCCGGGATTGTTCCAAAGCAGTGAATTCTTGATCATAACTCCATCCATCTTGCTTTGGTTTCTCTTGCTGCCTTGCTTTGGGTTGTTGTACTAGCTGAACGGACTGTGGCTTAACAAATTTTCTTTTTTGGGCTGCATAGTTTGTTCTTTCGGCCCTGGAGTGTCCTGAATCTTTGTGGCGGTTCTTCTTATTCTTCTTGCTGCTAGCGTTGCTGCTACTGCTTGAAAATTTTGTAGAATAAGCAACATGTGCTTTCTTCTTTTGCTTAGGGTTCCCTCGGACGAAAGGGTAACCTTCATACAGGCCGTTGTCCAATCCTGTCTCGAGTCATTCGGCTCTTTCGATCAACTTAATGAATGACTTTGCTGGAGATGTGGAAATGAGATTCCTCAGAGGCTGGGCAAAGTTATTCAGAATAATTTGCAAGGCATGTTTCTCTGGGATGGGAACCTTCATTCTGTTACAGGTGCTCCTCCACCTCTGGATGAATTCGCCAGCTCTTTCATTCTCATTTTGCTTTAAATTGTATAAATGGTTGAGAGTTGGTGAGGCTTCAACATTGAACATGAAGCGCTCGATGAAAAGATTTACTACTCTATCGAACTCTCGTAGTTCAATAGGGTTAATGTGGTCCGCGTACCACCTGGCCACTGTATCTTCTAGGCTGCGGGGAAAGCAGATGAACAAAGCCCTGTTGTCTTTCCTGAAACGGCCGCACTCTGTATAGAATGTGGCCAGATGAGCCTTAGGATTGCCTGTTCCATCAAATTTGAGGAATTTTTGAGGGTGATTTTCCAGATTGTCATCTCCGTCTAGGCCGTTGTAGAAATCTTCACCAGAATAGGTCTGCTTGCCTTTACTCTTGGCCTGAATGTCCTTGATTGCCCGAATCATTTCTCTCAATTGCTCGTGCATCAGATCTTCAACTGGAGTGGGTTTGTTCACAGATTCAGGCTCTGCGGTGATTTTCATGAACTGTCGCAGAGGATTCTGACTATAGACAAACTGCTCTTCCTCTTCCTCTGCTGATTCTGATTCCTCAAAAGTAGTATCAGGCTGGGCCTTCTTTCTGACAATCCAGACCTACTTTTTCACAACCCTTTTCTTTAATTTGCTTTTTGGAGCAACCTTCTTCAGATTGGCCTCAGATTGTTCTGACATCATTCTTGCCATCATCTTTTGAAATAGTCCATACATGGCGGGATCGATATCATCTCCCTTGTTCTGACCTTGTCCTCTGACTGACTTGGGAGAGTCCATTTATTCATTCTCACTGTTGCTGTGCTGAGGGACTGTCTCTTTCTCAGCTCTTGTTTGAACCATTCTGACAATGCCAATGCTTTCTGCATAATAAGGGAATGGTTAGAGCGAGGAAGTGCTTTTTGAAATACAACTTTTGAGAAAAGACGAGAACGGAGGAATTGATAGACAATTGAACAGGTTATCCCATCACCAGAGATCGGGTCACCACAAAACTTATGATAATTGCGTTACCATTTTTGTGATAACGGAGAATGCGCCTTGTTACCTAGGCAAGGTCGTCCACCATGATAAGAGATTTTTTTGAAGAAGACTAGAAGGAATGACCCATGGAGTCGTCATGAGAATCGTGACCATTCATGTCATAAAATAAAATTTTGGCCCAAAAGCTTTTAAACAGAACAAAAGTTGAACTTTATTGATGACAAATTCAAAGACAAAGAGAAGATGGGCAGACAGTTTGCCACCATTCTCGATATTCAGAAGATACATTGGGTCCAGGAAATACAGACAAAGGAATGAAGGAGTCCCAAGTGTATTTGGTTACATGGTATGCCCCAGACCACTGATCCGACTGCAGATCGAATTCTGGCATGTGGCCTACCGGGAAGCAAGTGTTGACATGAACCTACCACTGCGAGAACTGTCTGAGACACCTCTCTGGCTGATAGTCAACACAGAAGAAGGGGCCAATGTGAACACCCCAAAATTTTCAAAATATTATAAATATTCCCTTTTTGCCCCTGACCCCATTTTCTATGCAATTGAGCCAGTTTTGAATCTAAATTACAGTATTTCTCAGATTTTATTGAAATTAAATTTATTTTTATACATTTGACTCAGTTTCGGATCCGGATCCATTGTCAAAATCCAAATCTGAGCATCGTTGTCCAATTTTCAAATTGAAACTACAAAAATACCAAAAATAGTTTTTTGAATGGCTCGGATAGTCCATCCGGCATCCGTTTGGATTCATTACTCAATATTCCTCAATTCGAGGTAAAAAACTTGAAAATCTTCTAAAATTTTGAATCCAAACTCATTTTTTGAAGAAATCAAAACCCAATTTTCAGAAAACCCCTCTTTTTGTAAATATTTCTCAAAAATATAAAAAAATAGTTTTTGTCTCTCGTATTGCTTAGGTTTTAGGGCTTGATTTTCAAAATAACAAAAAAAAATCAGAAAATACTGAGAAAAGAACAAAAAAATAAAAAAAATAGAAAAGAAAAAATGGTTTTTAAAACCCCCTTTCTTTTTGCCAAAAGTTGTCTTTAGTATAAAACTCTTTTTAGAAAAGTTTTTTTTAAGGAACCACCTTTTTGGAAAAATTTCAAAATCTCATAGCCTCCCTTGAAAAACCCCAACGACCACTTGTTGCGGAAAGCACCGCAGGAGGGAAGGCGAGGAAGGTGACAGAATTCTGCCCTTCGATCCTCCTCATCCCTCTTCACTCGTCCATCTCCTCCAGCCACCCTTGATCAAGACCCCTCTTCTTCTTCACCCTCGATCTCCAACAACCCCTGTACCAGAGCCTTCCTCTCCCCTCTATAAAATAAATACAGAGGGGAGGCTCTGGATATCAGGTCTCCATCCAGGGCATCTCATCCTATCGGATTGACCATCAGCATCGAGCAATACCCATTTATCGTCTTCTCATTCACGATCCGATCTTCAACCTTCTTCTTCCCTTAGGGTCCCTCTGGAAGAAGAAAAGCTTCCTTTTCATCCGGCAGTGCAGGGCAATCCACAACAGGCGGCCTCCACGGTAGCAAAAGGGAGACTTTCTCCTTCAAAATTCTGAAAAAATAAGGTAAGAACCCTTCCTTTCACCTCTCTGATTCTTTCTTTCAATCAAGGCCCCCATTGACGCACTTCTGGTGGTATTGAGTTGCTTGTGCAACACCAACCTACCCCTGTGCAAAATAAATGGAACAATAGTTCCAACATTTCCTTATTTTCTTTTGTTTTTTTTTTATCTTCTACCCCATTCATGCAGTGATATTGGGCTCAGGCTATCGGGTTCAGTAGTCTGACAGGGTTCATCTGAACCCCAGCCCAACTTTATCGCTGAAATCCATCTTCATTTTGGGTTTATGTCAAAATTTCAGATTTCCTGTATAGTATCTCTTTCGATGCCTGATTTCGCGCTCCTGTAGATTATGATATGTGGATTTTCATTGATGTTACTGCTGGTGTGCACTTTCGAAAACCCAGTGCTCGTACTGGTGTGCAATTTCGAAAACCCAGTGCTCGTGCTGGTGTGCACTTTCGAAAACCCAGTGCTCGTACTGACGTGCAATTTCGAAACCCAATGCTCGTGATGGTGTGCACTTTTGAAAACCCAGTGCTCGTACTGGTGTGCATTTTCAAAAATCTTAAGTTTTGTTCACATCCTGACTATGGCCATTGATGTGAATCATCAACTTAGGATTTAATCACCTTTTATTAGAATAGTATACGTGTCATTCGTGTTTCACCATAGTGGATTTTTGAAAAGGCAAAATGACATGAAACAAGCAACTTATGATTTTTATATGCTCATCCATTCTATCTAAGACTGGAAATGTAATGTTTTCATTAATATCTAGCTTATTACAATACTGGAATTGAAAATATCGAAAATTTCTAATTCAAGCTTTTCACATATTTCTGCAAGATGGAGTTAGTAAAAAAAAAGGAAATGGAAGAAACTAGGTTAAAAATGCAAATGCAAATGGTTATTCCAATTCTAACCCAAAATACTTTACTCATGTTGAATGAGAAAGGCATGTGGCATACCCATACATGTTATATATATATATATATATATATATGGGTAATACCATAAGCGAACGAAAACCTATATGTGAGAAGGCATATGTAATGGATGAAGGCAAGAGTCAGGACGATCCAAGATGAATCAACATGAAATATCGTAGTTCCTGATGAACCACCATAGAAAAGAAGGGACACAGTGGTTCATTGTGAACCACTGTGAAAGAAAAACTACTATAGTAGTTCTTAATGAACTACTATAGTAAAGAAGGATTATAGGGGTTCTTTGTGAAACATTGCAAAAGATAACTACTGTAGTAGTTCCTGATGAACTACTATAATAAAAAAAAAAGGAAAGGAGACCGCAGTGGTTCATTGTGAACCACTATGAAACATAGCAACTATGGTGGTTCTTGATGAACCACCATAGAAAAGAAGGAATACAGTGGCTTGAGAAGCTATTGGTGAACAGTCATGATGAGATATCCCTGAGGATATAGAGCCACAACAACTGAATGAATGGGCAACGTTGCAATTTGCCAGTAAAGGAATACAATGGACTACCAGGACATATTTAATGGGTACCTACACAGGAGACTGGATGCCTATCATGAATTTGCTGAAGATGACAACACTGCTATACAATGACCTGTTCTAGCTGATGCCTAAAAAAAAGGAGTTGAGTATACCTGCAGTAGATATATTGTTAATATACAAGCTAGTTAATAGATATAAACCCCAAAACTGGAAGATATCCAATCAACAAAATGACCAAGAAAAGAATATACAACAATGAGTATGTGCTGAAGGGTTGTTGCAGAATTGTGAATGATGCCCATTTGCAGGTGAATATTGCAACAGTGAATGCAGGTGTTGAAATGCAAGTGTGGTGGGTATCAACAGGTAAACATAATGTGTGATGGGTATCAACATGCAAATATGATGTGTGATGGGTGCCATATATCTAAAAAAAAAATTTGTAACATAGGAAATATAGTAAATGACAGCACCCAGATCTAGGTTCAGTAATAATTTAATGAAAGCCAATACCTGAGAATTGCATATACTATGATTTCTAATATACTGCCCTTCAATGTCATTACATAAAGTCCCAACCCTTTTCATTACAGTGGATATATACCTGATAGATGCCAATGATAATACGCATGGGTACCACCATGTTCCAACTCCTAATATCATGTAATCATGCTATATCAAGTAATCAATGAAGCAAAATCATCAAGCACATCAGATTATATCTTGAAAATATTGAGCAAGGCCATAACAAAAGGAGAATAGTGCAGTTTAGACGCAGGCACAAGGAATTTCCAGAGATCACTGCAATTTCTTTACTGTTCTCTTTTCATTTTTTTTTGGAAAATAGAACAGATAAAACTTTCACGGATAAATATGAAAAATCCAAAATGTTGGGAAGTCAAAAGGTACTGCTAGCCAACTAAGGAGTAGAATTATATGAGGAAAGCAAACGATGGCTGTGATATTCCTTATTTTGCCAACCCTGGTAACTCATCAAATAGGTTGTCAACAGCTTGGACTCATCCTGGACCAAGTTGGATCCACTCTAAATCTGACTTTTAGCTAAGTACGCTGACAAACCTTTCATCAAATGTTGGTTAGCCAATACATTTATCTCCAAATATCGCTAAGCAAATGGGACTGTATTTGTAAACACCCCAAATTTTCACTCACCTTCCTGACATCATCACATTTTGGTTCTCCGGAACCAATGAAGGGCAAAATGGTCATTTTCTAAAATTGAACCTTGCAGAAAGTCCTAAATTCCATTCTCGAGTCTCAAAACTTCTCTATTTAGACTCAGAGACATCTTCAAATTACAAATTCTCCAAATCTCATGCTTAACCAGAAGTCAGAATTTTTAAATTCAAATTCAGAGCGGCAATTTTGTAGAACATGTCTTTGCATAGCATTGCATGAACATTTCATATCATTTCACTACACAGCATGCCATTTTGAGATCCAGAACTCCTGATTTTCAAAATTGTCAATCCAGATTTGATTTTTAAATTTTTCAAAATTGACTTTAAAACCCTGGGTTTTAAAATTATCAATTCTTCCCATTTTACCCCCAGGACCTTGGATTACGAAAAGTTTTCTCAAGAAAACAATCTGGACGGTTTTAATATTTCAAAATTTTGCCAGTTGAAAAGGAAGGGACACAATTTCAAAATTCATAAGATCTTATTTCAAACTTCTACAAAAAGGCTCCGAATTTCCCTACATCTTTCTAAATTTTTCCCTGAAAAACCATTTTTTTTTTTTAAATTTTGAAATCAAGCCAAAATTTTGCTTCGTGTTTTCCAAAAACTAGCCTACTATTATGAAAATTCCAAAATGTATCTCACTTGGCTCGGATTTCAAATAAATGATGTGGGACCCACCTCGAGGTGGGGTCACACTCAAATTCTCAAAAATTTCTCCTATTTTTAAAACAGTGACCATCCAGAAGTGACACCGATTTATAAAATTCTTTTATTTTGATTTAAATCTTGATAAAATATTTAGTGGGCCCACGTAGGTGGCACCCCACTAAGACTCTTTGCCAAAAGAAAGATTTTTTTTTATTTGAGGTGGCACTACCAAAACAAAATCCATTTTTTTACTCATTTTATTATTTTTTTTTATTTTTTTATTTTTATTACTTTTCAGCCCCCAAAGGGAACCACCGTGAAACCCTACCGAGATTTTCGTTCTTTACCTAAGTTTTTTAAAGGTACACCTGGAGAAAAGGAGCCGCCCACCCTCTTCAAATGGCGACATTTTGAAAACTTTCAAAAATCAATTTTTTTTTTTTAAACTTATCAAAAATCTTTCACAAAGCAGCCCGAGCTTTTGGCTGAAAGGGCGGAACCTTTTTTTTAAGAGAGGGCTTAAGCCACCAGAAAGGGGGACTTGGGATTTTCCCCCTAATGGTTCAGCGCCCCTTTCTTCACGGCTTCTCCCCTTTCCATTTGGAGCCCTTCCTTCAGCCAAGGGCCAAGGAACTCCAGCAAAACCTGAGAGGAAGGACCCAATAAGAGCGATTGCCCCTAACTTCAGCCATCTCTCGCTCAGAAGTGTGCCTGCTCTCATCTTCTTCAACCCAGTCGATCACTTTCTCCTCCCTTTCAGCCCATCAGCAGGAGACCAGCCGTGTCTTCAGCTCAGCAGCAGAAGCAGTCTAGCGGCACTCTTTAAAGGAAAGACAAGTCTTCAACGATTGGCACTCAGTAGCCCTTCCACATACCTCTGGAGGATCAGCTCACCCTGTTAGGAAGCGCATCTTCAACTCTTGTCGAACCAAGGTAAAGCCCCTTTCCTTTTTTTTTTTTTTCTTTCTTCTTCTTTTTTGTCTTACTCGGCATCTACAAGAATTAGATCTCAGGTTCGTGTCATGTGCTCTGTAAACCCTTTTCAATGGTTGATGAGGTTTACATTCCAAGTTTAGTCAGTATATTAAGAAATGATAACGCCCTTCAATGGCATTCTCATTTCAGTCCTAAATATCTTGGTTCTATCGAGTCCATATTTCAAAACTCTCACATGATTCATCATGATATCATGGACTTTTCAAAAATGATCTCTTTATTTCAGTTCAAGGCTTTCATGTATATGTCTAAACCAGTTGGTTATATGATCGCTGTTAGAGTAAATTTTCAGTTATCGCTCTTTGGAAACGCAGCAACCAGGACTTCAGGCATCGGCTGTGTCAATATCCTCATCGTCAAATGGTTTTCCTGTTTTAAGTTGGCTTTGGAAACTTTGGCAAGTCATCGGTTTACACCAAATTACATGTGTTTTGCTGAAAATACCTATATACGATGGAATCAAATGATAGCTTACTGAGCTCATAATACAGTAAACAATGTCCTTAACCAGGGCATTAACATCCAGCCCATCTGACTTTGCTTTCATTTCTCTATCCGTCAGTGTAAGCATCTGGATTTCATGTTATTTTCGATCTGTGAAAGCAGCCTCTTTGTCATTAGACCTTTCTTCTCTTTTTGCAGATCATCTTTTTAATAGCATTAATATTAGATTTGAGTTCATTGCAATGATTGTTATTCCATTTTGTATTGGTGACATGCAAATGATGCCCGGTGGTATTAATTTTAGTGGTGTTTTGGGGAATGTAGAGAGAGGATACCGTAAATCCTCCTACACTTGGCATTTATCTGATGGTGATTGTTCCATTAGTGATCCTATTACCTAACACAGAGGAGATTTCAACAGTTTGGATCTATGACTTCATCTATGGCATTTCTTTGAATGTTCATGACAGCATCCACGATCCAGGTAAGTGTCATAATGGCGAAACACCGCGACATTGGAGCTAACAGCAAACTCAAAAGGCCCAGGCAAAACCCTGCGCTGCACATGTATATTATCCAAAAAAAAAAATTTCTTCCCCAACGTGCTCTGTTTTCTTCATAGCAGTAGGGTAAATACATGTAGAGTCTGTGAGATATTCCTGTACAGCATCGCCCAGGCCCATTTTACAGCTTCCTGTGTAGCCGCGTGCAGGACCTCTTGCTGACACTTAAGCTAATTCCACCATCTGTAACAAAAAAAAAGAAAGAAAGAATTTTTTTTTACCCTATTGACTTACTGTGGTATCATTTCTACTGTTGTATCATATAGTAAACACCTAAGGTTTAATGGCATATATATTTTTTTTGCTGTGTATAGGTCTTGTTGTCACAGCCCTTGCGGCTGGATTCCACGCATATTAGCTCTTTCGATGTCATAGATTTGCTCCCAGCATCTACTGAAAGCTCATTCCTCATGTCATTTCTGCACATGGCATGATTAATCCATTTCAGAAGTACATTATTGGCCCAGCTCTAATAAATTTTCTATACTTTGATCATCAGGATAGTGCTTTGCTTCATCTATAGGACGGGCCTGAAAAGTTTCTTGTTACAGATATTCCGGTCTCACCAGCACCAAGTGGTCCTTCTGTTTTTGTAGATGCTGGATATGTGAGGTTTTAACAAATTCATGTTGTCCGTATAGATGCTTTATTTCAGGTGCTCATTGGTTTCTTTTGCATATTGTAAAATGAAATGTTAAGCCTCATTCTGCGCAGATTGAGGATATACCTGTTTGCTGGCCATAGCAAGAGTTATTAGAAGCTTGTGTTGCTCATAGGCTGATCGATGAGCATAAATTTTCCCTCAATGAAGGAAATCTGTACCACGGATCCTGTATTTAAAAGTCCAGTTCAACGAACTGACTATTGGAGTAAAGCAACCGTTAGGCCTGCTTAGCTAGGATATAGGACCCACACCTATCTTGTATAAACATTTAAGAGAGACACCCGCCTCTATGACTTCAATCCTTTAAGGTTATCCAATTAGGGCGCGTATAAATCACACATTCTTTTTAAGCAACTCTCATGTGGAACATAGTGTCTGTTGCATATGTTTACTTCCCTTTTGTCAAATCATCGCCCCCCATTCATTTGATGCCATCATGACCTATACATTTCTCCTTTTGTATAAATAAAGTTTTCAAGCATAGTCCTGGAAATCTCCTACTTAGCCTAGGCACAAGCTTAGGTCACTGTATACACATTAGCATAGACACAATCATATGCGGTTTAGCACAAGTGTAAGGCTTCAAATTTCTTTACCTACTTTGTATTGCTATTTCTGATATTAACTCATTTACAGGAAAATCTGGAGGATGCTGACTATTTTAATTTTGTATTTCTTTGATTCATTTTGCTTTTATGTCAGAGATGTAATAATTCAATTTGGAATAAGAAATTTTATTTTCTGCTTAGACTAGGATGCATATCATATAGTTTAAATTTATGCAATATCTTGCTTATATGATCCATGCATTTTTATTTCAAAAGCACTATGGATGTTCACGAATGGCACGTGCACCAACTCTTAGGGAGTTGATGAACTCGGTGGAATCTATATTTACGGCCCTAGTCGGAATATGGACGAGACCCAGATCCATCATCTTCCTACCAGTCACATTGAGCCTACACTCTTAGGCTATCTTAAAATGCACCTCATATTTTCAATGTTTTCAACATCTTGTGAATTAACTCAAATAAACCCTGAATATATTCATGGCCACAGTCAGAATATGTGAAGGATTTACTTTGGATTAATCCACATTTTTTCAACAAAATTTTCAGAAATCTTTTCAAAAGTGCATTCATTCATTCAAATCATTTGCATCATTTGTTTTTCTCATGATTTTCTCAAAAGATTTTCACTCCATGGAATCGATTTCTCAAGAAACTCTGAAGATTTTCCAAAATCGGTTTTCCCAAGTCAAAGTTTTCCTGTGATTTTCCTTAAAAAGTTTATTTTCTCAAGATTTTCAAAAGGAGTTTTCCAATCTTTCTCAAAGATCAAAATCGATTTCCAAGTATTTCAAGGGTAAGATTCCCAGGATTTCAATTTCCCAAGTTTCAGTTTTCTTCTCCAATGAGTTTTCCTATAAATTTTCCATCATTTTCCTAAGAAAATGCTCAAAGTCCGAGTTTTCCTGAGAAGTGTTTCCCTTTCTCAAATGTTCACCTTTTCTCAAGAATCACTTCTATTTTCCCAGAATTTTCAACCATTTATGATTTTCCCACAACTTTATGAACTTTCTCGTGATTTCAAAAACCCTTTTTCATCTGAGTTTCCTGAGAAATTGACCTTTTCAAATATCTTTCAATTCCAAATGTTTTCCAAGCATACATCATGTTTTTCCCAAGCTGCATTTTCCAAAATCTCATAGCACATGCCTGAATTCTTTGTGCATTTAGGATAGAACATAACTTTGATAATTTAACTAAGTCAAGCACAATTTTGGTCCTTGGTTCGATTACCCCTGTTAAAGGCGGCAGGAATGGTCGAACCTCGTACCGACAGGTTGAGCCCCATCCCATGGATTTTCCCGCAAATTTTCAAAACGGAGGTGAGTATTTCAAAACCATTTTCCAAAATCCGATCAAGTTTGAATCGCGAAAGCGTTTCCCCCCTTCTCTTCCGCAAGGATGGGAAGACGGGAAAAATTTCCTGACGATAACAGGTTTGGCGACCGAGATGGGACCTGTCCTTGTCTGACCTAAATTATGCTTGACTTAGTTTAATCATCAAAATTATGTTCACAAAATGTCAGCTCTTTTACTTTCAATATCATGTGAGCCTAGGAGCCTAGATTCTGACCTAGCTGACATTGACTGCATATAGACTAGGCATGGTTTGGTAGGACCAGATTGAGGAGAAATTTTCATATTCACATAGACTTAGGTCTAAATATAACTCTCCTTAATTTAGGATCTGAATGCAAACAATGTATGCTTCTTCAAAAGATTTTCAAAAGTCTATCTCTCTAGGACTTAGAGCCATCTATTTCTTGCATGTGATCATTTTTTTTAAAATCCCCATTACCTATCATTATCCGGTCTTCACGTTGATGGGCTCTCTTCCAGAACCCTAGTTCGGGACAGAGCCTCACAACTGGGCCAACTATTTGGGTTAACACCCCCCTACCACGTACCGCGGGCCACAATCCGAAGTATATCGGTAGGCGCTCAAGGATGTTGGAAAACCTTACCTTAGAACCAGAGTTGAAATTTTATGCCACGTACCTCGGATTTCGGTTTGAGTATATCGGCATAACTGGATTGGACAAAGATGATCTGAACCTAGAGTTAGGATTAAGGTCCTACAACTGTTTTCAACTTGATGCATCTAGAGTCAGCCTTTTAGGGAGTGCTGAATGTGCATAAATGTTTGTGCAGGATGTGATTGTATGTATGATTTTCTCAATTCTTTATATTTTCCAATGTTTTTTTCAACTCATTAGGTCTTTTTCTCAAACCCTGGATGATTTTCTCAAATACCCAATTTCTTTCAAAACTCCAGGCGATTTTCTCATTCTACCTTTCTACTGGATCTCAATTTTCCAGCTGCATTTTATATCCTGCCTGCAAAATTTTTCAAAAATTTTCCCACATTTTCATTCTGAGTATTTCTCTATTTTCAGTTCGATGGCATCCAGTCAAGTCGATCCTATCTTTCCTGAAGGTCACATCTCCTACGAGGTGCGACAAGGTCATCCTGAACATCAAGCCCTTAGCACCGGAACTTTCATTCCTCGGTGGTACTATTCCTAGCTAAAAAGCTTTCCCAAATGTTCCCGGACCATTTGAGCGAGTGCGGATTAGAACTGGCGTCAGCAGTCGGAAAGCAGACCATCAATGGCAACCTGATCCATGCAATGGCAGAGCGATGGAATCCTCGAACGTGTACCTTCTGATTCCCATGGGGAGAGATGACCGTTTTAATGGATGAATTTTCAGAAATCATGGGGTTGCCAGAACAAGCCGGTCAACCAGGAGACCCATTAGAGCATCAATTCCTTATCAATGTCAAGGGTTTGGACCCCCGAGACTCCTTAGCTCGTATGACAGGCCGCCGATCTTGGCCTCTGATCCAGTTGGAAGGACCTACTTGAGTTGTACCGCCAGTACGGGACCCTCGTCGAAGTCAGCTCGCTATCAAGAACATCCAAAGAAAGGATTCAGAATGCAATGGTTCTATGCACCGTAGGGTTATCCCTCTTCCCAGATAGACAAAACTACATGGACATCAGAATAATTCAGCTTATGAGAAGATGGGGAAGTCGGCAAACCAACCGTCTTTCCATAGCCATGGCAGCGCTCGCCTTCCTATATCGTGGTCTGACCCGTTTCTCACTGGGGGAATCCATCTTAGTTGAAGGTTGCATCTACGCACTTCAATCCTGGTTCTTCCGGCATGTTTCAGCCCGAGCAAGCTCTTTCAGATACAATGGACAAGAACTCCTTCCAGTGGCGCAGTACCGATCCATGATCAACAACATTCAAGAAGATGACATTGTCTGGGACTATTTTGATCGACAGCTGTCTCCTCCCAGATATACGTACGCTTATGGCAAGCGGTTCAAGTTCCTGGGACCTTTCTTCTGCACTTATTACCAACCAGAGAGATGTGTTCGGCAGTTCTCTCAAAGGCAGCAGTACGTTGAAGCCCGACTGTTATCAGGAGCTATGGCAGAGTTCGATCTCACCTCCGCGCAATGGTCTGGGGCATATCATTTTGCCCGCTACAGCTGGGATTCCTTTGTCTCTCTTAAAATCTTTCCTAGTCCTAGAGTGTCTGCTAATTATAGTGAATGGTGGCAAATTGTTTGTCCTCCTATGAACACCCCAAATTTTTCAAAATCTTTTAAATATTCCTTTTTTGTCCCTAATATCATTTTCTGAGCGATTAAGCCACTTTTAAATCTAAATCTCAGTTCATTTCTCAAGTTTTACTGAAAGTAAATTCATTTTATATGTTTAAATTGATTTTGGATCCAGATCCATTGTCCAGATCCAAAATTGAGTCTCATTGTCCAAATTTTTAAGAAAATACCAAAAATAGTTTTTCAAATAGCTCGGACAGTCCATCCGACATCCGTTTGGATCCATCACGTTGCGTTTCTCGATTCAAATATCAAAACTCGAACATTCTCTCAAAACCTGGGTCCAAACCCTTTCTTCTGAAGAAATTTCCCCGAAATGGTTCGAAATTCTCAGAAAAATGCTTTTGTAAATATTTCTTGGAAAAATAAAAAAAAAATTAGTGTCTAATCTTTGTTTTCTCGTAAAATCTTAGATTTTCATTCCAAAAATACAAAAAAAAATGGAAAATGCAAAATAGAAAAGAAACAAAAAAAAAAATTAGTTTTTGAAAAAAAAACCTCTTTTTGAAAACCATCATTTTGCAAAACAATCTCTTTTGAAAAACACCTTTTGGAAAAAATTGAGTTTCATGAAAATACCTTTTTTAGCAAAAATATATTAAAATCCCCCTCTTTGTAAAGTCCCGAAAATAAGAGGACCCCCTATGAAAATCTATCCCTTTAGGGTTTTTACAAAATTCCTTCGTAAGAGAGAGGGTTAGGGTGCCTCTCTCACCGAAACCCTTTCTTCTTCTCCACCTCTCCCAAACCCTCCATCACCGATCATCCATGAGCTTGTCCATAGCCGCTGCCCATCACCAACCGCTTACTTCTTTTTCCCCTCATTCGTCAATCTCTAACAGCTTCCACGTTCTCGGTTCTTCTTCCCTACCCTATAAGAGAAAGCAAGGGAGAGGCAGAAAAGGGGGGGGGGGGAAGGGATCCCAGGAATGCCATCATCAATTACGTCCCTTTGTTAGCAGCACCCGTTTTTCCTCCCCCTGGTGTATTTTCCTTCATCAAATCAAAGATTGATCTCTCATTCGCCGAGTTATAAGGGCTTCCCCCCGTCTAAGTCTCCTCCTGGTCTTTCTAAAATGGAGAGTTCCCACCGTAGGCCAAAGGGAAGGTTTATCCCCTCCTTCAGATTCCCTGCAAAACCACGGTGAGTCTCCTCTCTCTCTCTCTGTTTTCTTTTATACATGTATATATATCTGGATTTTTCTTTGAAATTTTCCTTATTCCATCTCATAAATGCACTCTCTATGATACCAATTTGCATATAGCAAAATTCGGATCATAGATAGGCAACATTAATGGAATCCCCTGATTCCTACATTCAATTTTTTTTTTTCTTCTCCTTCCTCTTCTTTTCTATTTTTTTCTCTTTCTCTTTCTTCTTTCTGGTAAATGTTTGGTGTTTTCGATTGCTGGAAATTCTGGGCAATCGATCAAGTGAAATTACAGAATCCTGACAATTTGACTAATTGAAATTTTGAATAAGCACTGGTGCGTTATTATGCTTCGATCCATCTTTGCTCTTATTTCCAATTGTCAACTGAGACTTCAATGATATCTGCAATTTAAGAATTCAAAATTCATAGCGATCTGGCGACGACATCAGATGTGGATGCTCCAACCGAAACAAAAAAAAATGTTCATTACAATCCAGCAACGATTTGCTGCAAGAGATCTGCCAGAATTCTATAGTGACTTATGCTGAATAAAACTTTGATTCAAATTCCTTGTTATTAAAATCTTGTTGGAATCCCGATTGCCTCTTGAAGGATATTCTTGTTGAAGAAGGCGTCAAATATGCTATCAGATCTAGTGAATATCGGTTCCTAATCTGAAGCAGAAGTTAAGACTTGGATTAGCGATCTGTTTCTTGGATCAGAGATTAATACTCTGTATCCCTTTACATCCCAGAAACATCATTTCCATCGTGGAGGTAAATCTCGGTCAATCACGTGGGTTGGAATAGTTCTGTGATATAAGTTCTAATACCTCTCTCTGGTTAATATAAAGTGCAATCTCTTGATTATCATTTTACCAAAGTTCGTTAGGCTCTGGGCAGCAATCAAAAGAAAAAGATGGATTGGTGCTAAATCATTTTGCCGAAGTTTGATGGTGAGGTTAATAGTCATATCTGATTGCTTGTTGCCTATAATTGTTTGCCTAGGATAAATCTGCTTCACGGTTTCTTTTGAAGCATCAGTCAGATGGTTATTTCTCACACATTGATAGATCATTGTAAATAAGATTGAACAGGATCAAGACTGTCGTTCCCAGAGTTCTCTCATGAATCTGGACTCCTAATTCCGGAGGGTAAAACCTGAAAGTAAATCCTGTATCTCAGGTGGGTATGTTCAAAGAATCAAGGTGACTCAACAGGTAATCCCAGACTTAGTAAGTTAAACTCATGCCATATTATCTCCATTTGCCTGCCACGCATTTTTTTTTTCTTTTCTTTTCTGTTTCCATCAGCGTTTTTTTTTAGGCATATATCAGTGACCTTACTGTTCCATTCCCTGTGTAATGTAGATTTTTGTTCCTAGCAGCATCAATATTTTGCAATAAGAGATCACCTCATATAGCTCTCAAATCGATGATGCTATTTCTATTAAGATCTCTTTATAAAAAAAAAAAAGAGTCTTATTGCATGCTTTGAAATCCCACTTGCTTGATATATGATATCCTGATCATTTGATTCATTGAGGTTTCAAAACCAGGTTTTGAGTTTTGCTGAAAATCCATTGAAGTGTTAGTTGCAAACTAGATTTTAGTGCATCTTAAGACATGCTTTACTGATTAAAAGTTCTGAGTTGTGATTTCCTGCATATTCATTGTACATTGTATATGAGCCCTAAACCAACTCACAATGAAAATTCTGTAATATAGCGATCTTGACAGTTTTGAGTTCTAAGAAGGAAAGCCTGAAAGTTTGAATTCAACTCTATGGCACAGGATGTCACTTGTTGCGGTAAGTCTGGAGTTTTGTGCCCATCTTTGTTCCCGGTCTTACCTTGCAGCACCTTGCGATATAACAGGTCAGCGCTCCCCCTCAGCTCCTCCACCCGAATATATTGCAGTCATTCTCCCTGTGGAAAGCAGTCATTCCAAATTTATTGCCAAGGTATGTCATTGGCATCTTTGTAGGTCATCAAAGGCATTTAGAAAAAGATAGTCGGTGGTCCTTTTAAAACTTGCATCAGGAATGGGAAGTGATGTTGGGCGTCTCAGGCCAAGCATTTCTTGTGTTCACTGTAATCATGCTTCGAGATTTTTCTGTTGATAACGTTACAATCACATCACATAATAGCAGCCCTACTGCATAGCAGTAACACTACTTTCTGCAGCTCCCTATACAGCACCTATCTGCCAAAGAATGATGTACATGAGGATTGTGCTTGGTTTCCATGGCAAAGTCCAGGCGAATTAGAGTTCAAATGCCATGGTAGCTGCCCAACGAGCTTCCTCTGTCGCAGGATTGGTTTATGCTGAAAACCCTTCAGACCAAAATCCTGATAAATTGGATCCTAGTTAGAGCAGCTGAAGACGTTGTTCAAAGGCAATTTTAGAGATAAATTCCTTCTCACTAATCTCATTGTCAGCTACACTGAAGCACAACTTTCAGAGACTCCTAATATCGACCAGTAGTCACTTCCATCATGATGCTGGTCTGAGGTTTGATAGCCCGGGGACTTGGGGAACAGTCCATCTGAGTTTCAGATCCTTCTTAAAGCATTTGGGAAATGGCTTGTGAAAGTCGGATCCCCAGAATCGGCGCGGCAATCAGCAGAGCTTGCAAGGAAATCCTTTTCCTGCAATACCCTTATCACCTTCAGTGCACCTTTTTGCTTTGCTTATCTATCCTCTGCTGTATCCCTTCACATTTTACTTACCATGTTTTTGTCACCACCCATGGCAACAATACAGCACTTCCAAGTTACAGTCCCTTTCACCATATACATGCGCCTTGCCTTTCAACTTGTTGTCCACAGCTACAGTGTCGTTTGCAGCAACTTGAGTCAAATCCATTCCCTATTGTACAACCCCCCCCTGTACAATACTTTAGTGCTTCCATTCATGCATAGCTCCCTATTAGCATTGCTGCACTTACACAGTCCCTTCACATCCACCATTCCACTTATATATATATATATATATATACATATATACATATGTATATATACATATATGTGTATCCATATACATTCATATCCTCATACATATATGTATACATACACATGAATATATGTACATAAATATATATCAGTTTCATCTTTTTCACATCTTAGACCTCAAATATCTTGACATATGAACAATCTTGCCATTGACATCTATATAACATGTACAGTTTCCTTCCATTTTTTTTTCATATTAACTCAAGTGTTTTGCAGGGGAATACGTGAAAAAGGGAGGTATCTGGAGTTGTAAACCCCATTCAAGGCATTGTAATAGTTAGATATTAATGAAAACTTTACATTTCCCAGCTTTTAGGTAGAATAAATGAGTAGTTAAATATCATAAATTATCTGTCTTCATATTTTTTTTTCTTTTATTTCTCAAAATTCTCACAATGGTGAAACACGAATGGCACGTGCACCATTTCGTAAGAGATAAATTAATCTTAAGTTGATGATCCACATCAATGGCCATAGTCAGGGTGTGGACAAAACTTAGTATTTTTATCTTTTACAAAATAACATTGGATTCACATTGGACCCGTTTTCAAAATTCATCAAATTTTCCTTAAATCTTTTCTTCTTTTATCAGAATTTAACTTAAAATTAATTCAAAATATATACCAATGACCATAGTCAGGGTATATTGAGAGTTATTTTCATTTTAAATTCTATAAAAGCACCAAATGTATTTCATTCTTCACCTGAATTTAAATATAGATTATTATATAATACATTCAATGACTATAGTCAAGGATGTATTATATCTTCAATCTTATTTTAATTCATTTAAAGAATGAAATAGCTTTTCAAATCCAATTTCAAATTCTTTAAATTCATTCATCATTTAGGATAGAACTGCATCATATTTTCAAAAATTTCTCTTTCAAAACTCCAAGTGATGTAAATATCTTCTTCAATCAATCTTCAATCTTATTCAATTCTATTTCATTTTCCATCTCAGAGTCCAATCTAACTTTGAAATTTCAAATTCATTTCATATTCAAAATTTCCAATTCAAATTCATTTTCAAAGTTCAATTTTACTTTAAAATTTCAGAATCATTTTTAAAAGCTCCAATCAAACTCAAAGTTCAATTTAACTTTGAGATTCTCGATTCATTTCAAGCTCCAAATCCAAGGTCTAAATTGACTTTGAGATTCATCTGTATATTCAAAATTCAATGTTTAAAATTCCTTTTCCCAAATTCAAACCAGACTTAGAAATTCTTGGTTCCTCTTCTGAATTTAACTCCAAATCCATTTTTTAGATCCAAAATTCAACACTCATATCGGATCTCAGACTTCAGATCCAATTTACTTATAGGATCCAGAACCAATTTCACTTTGGATCTTAGACTTCAGATCTAATTTTCCATTCTAGGATCCAGAATCTAATTCTACATTGGATCTCAGACTTCAGATCAAAATCCATCTTAGGAGCCGGAACCCAAATCTACTTCGGATCTTAGATTTCAGATCCAGTTCCAGGATCTAGAATTCAATCACATATTGGATCTTAGACTTCTGATCCAAATCCATCTTAGGATCCAGAGTCCAACTCTACATGGGATCTCAGACTTCAGATCCAGTTCCTCCTTAGGGTCCAGAATCCAATTCTACATTGGACCGCAGACTTCAGATCCAAATCCATCTTAAGAATCCAGAACCCAATTCTACATTTGGATCTTAGACTTCAGATCCAAATCCATCTTAGGACCCAGAGCCCAATTTTGTATCGGGTCTTAGATCTCAGATCTTAAATCCAATTCCATTCCCAATTCTAGATTTCAAATCCAATTTCGTTTTTAGATCTCATCTGAACTTCCTAAATCCATTTATATCTTTAAATACCATTTGACCTTCTTAGGTCCATTCTAAATCTCAAACTTCAAAGTTTAAATTCAATTTCATCCCAAGTATTCCTTTCTTTTTCTAAATTCAAGTTCAAATTCAAAGTCCATTTCTGACTTTGAAACTTCATTTCCTTTCCTTTCAAAGCTTTAAATCATTCCTTCTCAAAATCAAGATTTATTTTTTCAAAGACTTAGAACTTCTCTGATCTATCTCAAGTTCTAAAGTTAGATTCAATCATTTCTTCACTCCTTTACCAAGTTCATCTCAGAATACTTGGAAATTTCTAAATCAATTTTCAAAAGAGCATACATCCTTGCATTGCACAAGTATGATTCTTTGTGCATTTAGAGTTAGAATAAAACCTTAGATTATATTTAGGCAAAGCAAAAGGCATAGATTCGATCCTTGGTTCGATTACCCCTGGTAAAGGCGCCAGGAACGGTCGAACCTCGTACCGACGAGCGAATCCTGTCTCTCCATTTTTCCCGCGAATTTTCAAAACGGAGGCGAGTTATTTTCTAAATATTTTTCAAATAAAGGTCAAGTGAGACCGCGCAAAATAGTTCCTCTTCTCTCTCTTTCTTTCTTTCTTCTTTCTTCTCTCTTTCTTTTCTTTCTTTTACCCTTCTCCCTTCAAAAGGGAGGAGAATGGACGTTAGAAAATGAAAAGACAAGGAAGAGAGAGAAACCAACAAGAGAGGAAAAATTTTGCGATGATCACAGTTTTGGCGACCGTGATGGGACCTCGTCTTCGTCCGGTCGAATTTGTGCCTTTGCTTTGCCTTTATATAATCTAAGTTTTTATTCTAACATATGTCAGCTACATTTTCATACAAACCTTAGGAAACCTAGATTTTGTCCTAAGCTGACATCATTGCATATAGGATCTAAGTATGGTTTGGTAGGACTATATTGAGGAGATTATTCCATGCTCACATTGGACTTAGGTCTTAAATACAACTCTCCTCAATTCTAGGGATTGAATGCAAACAAGGTATGCAAGTGTATGCTTCTCTTTATTTAAATCTATCTCTTTAAGACTTGCATTAGAGCCTTCTGATTTTATGGCATGTTGATCATATTTTGAAAACATCCCTACCTATATTGTCCCGGTCTTCACGTTGCTGGGCTGTCTCACTGAACCATAGTTCGGGAGAGAGCCTCACAACTGGACCACTTATTTGGGTTCGCGCCCCCCTACCACGTACCTAAGGGCCATAGTCCGAGGTATATCGGTAGGTGCTCAAGGATGTTGGGAAGCCTTTACCTTAGAACCGGAGTAAATACTTTATATGCCACGTACTTCAAGCTTCGGCTTGAGTATATCGGCGTACCTTGATTGGAATCGGACGATCTAAAATCTTAGAGTTAGGATTAAGGTCCTATCAGCCATTTCAAAATATTGCATATAGAGTCAGCTTTAGGGAGTGCTATTTGTGCATCCTTGCTTGTATGTCTATGATTGAATGATATTATATATGTATATATCTTTCTTATATTTTCCAAAACCCTGGGTATATATTATTCAAAATTTCCTCTTTTAAAACCTCAGGTGTATTGCCTTTTCTTTCTGATTTCTTCAAAATCTTTTTGATCCTGCCTGCTATTTTTCAAAAGTTTTAAATTCTCATCATCTATTTTCAAAAATTTGTTTTCCTCCATCATGAGAGAAATGATATTGCCTATGAGGATTTTCAAAATCAAAAAATTTCTTCTAAAAAAGTCTTCAAAAGATTCAAATATTTTGATCTAAATCTCTTTTTAAACTAACATGTTGACTTTCTTTTTCAAATTAGGTTTTGAAAATCATTTATCATCACCTCATATTTGTTTTCCTTTTCAAAAAATTGGTCCTTAAACCACCATTTTCGAAATCAAACCTCATGATGATCTCTCATGATGATTCTCCTTTTTAAAAGGATCAGATCTCGCGTTGATCGTTCTTCTTACAAATGAATTTTTCTCCCAAAATGCTTTCTCACTTATCTTTTAAATAAACCTTTTTCCTTTTAATATCCCATATGCAGGCAGGATCAGAAAAACTCCTTTTCCTCTTTAATCTTATAAAGTTTCAGTTAAATTTTATATTTTTTATCAGTTTCATTCATTTTATTCACATTTTTGTCAAGTTTATATCAATTTTATCAAGTTTTATCAAGTTTATCAAATATTTTCTCGAATTCCATTAAAAAATTTTTTATCAAATTCTTTTACCCTTTCAGGTTAAGGGATAAACCTGATGCCTCTTTCCCATGAGGTATTTCCTTTATTCTTATTTTCCCGCTCAGGTTAAGGGATAAACCTGACCCTCGTTGTCCGAGGTGCTCCCACTCAGGATAAGGGAAAATCCTGAGATCCCTTGTAGGAGCAACAACGCTACCTATGAGGATTCTTTTGTAAATACAAGTTTTGTTAATCTTTATTGATTTTCTAGATTTATATCAATTTGCCTTCGCTAAACTTTCTTAAATTCTTTTGCCCATTCAGGATAAGGGATAATCCTGAAACCCCTCGTAGGAACCACAATGCTACCTATGAGGATTCTTTTGTAAAGACAAGTTTTATTAATCTTTGTTGATTTTCTAGATTTATATCAATTTTCCTTCATTAAATCTCTTTAAATTCTATTCTTTTTCCCATTCAGGATAAGGGAAAATCCTGAGACCCCTTGTAGGAGCAACAACGCTACCTATGAGGATTCTTTTGTAAATACAAGTTTTGTTAATCTTTGTTGATTTTCTAGATTTATATCAATTTCCCTTCATTAAATCTCTTTAAATTCTATTCTTGTTCCCATTCAGGATAAGGGATAATCCCGAAACCCCTCAAAAGAGCGATAACGCTACCTATGAGGATTTCTTTTGTAAATACAAGTTTTGTCAATTTTTGTTGATTTTCTAGATTTATATCAATTTTCCTACATTAAATCTCTTTAAATTCTATTCTTTTTCCCATTCAGGATAAGGGAAAATCCTGAAACCCCTCGTAGGAGCAATAACGCTACCTATGAGGATTCTTTTGTAAATACAAGTTTTGTCAATCTTTGTTGATTTTCTAGATTTATATCAATTTTCCTTCATTAAATCTCTTTAAATTCTATTCTTTTTCCCATTCAGGATAAGGGAAAATCCTGAGACCCCTCGTAGGAGCAATAATGCTACCTATGAGGATTCTTTTTGTAAATACAAGTCTTGTCAATCTTTGTTAAATTTTCTAGATTTATATCAATTTTCCTTTATTCAATTTTTTCTTAAAATTCTATTCTTTTTCCCATTCAGGATAAGGGAAAATCCTGAGACCCCTTGTAGAAGCAACAATGCTACCTCTGAGGATTCTTTTGTAAATACAAGTTTTGTTAATCTTTATTGATTTTCTAGATTTATATCAATTTGCCTTCGCTAAATTTTCTTAAATTCTATTTTTTTTCCCATTCAGGATAAGAGAAAATCCTGAAACCCCTCGTAGGAGCCACAACGCTACCTATGAGGATTCTTTTGTAAATGCAAGTTTCGTTAATCTTTGTTGATTTTCTAGATCTATATCAATTTCTCTTCATTAAATCTCTTTAAATTCTTTTCTTTTTCCCATTCAGGATAAGGGATAATCCTGAAGATCACTCATAGGGGCAACCATGCTACCTGTGACAATTCTTTTTACAAAAATAAATCAATTTTCTCAAATGTTCTACATTTTTTCAAAGTTCTATATCCTTTTGTCTTCTCAAAGTTTATTCTTTTTATATTCCCCGTCACATACCTGGTTCATCTAAATCATAGATCATAAATTCTAAATCTTGTCATATCCCTTCTAAATTCAAGTCTCAGGTTATCCCTTCATAAAATCTTCTACTTCCCCTTCAGGTTAAGGGATAAACCTGAATCATTCTTTTTCTAAATTCTCATCAAATGTATATTCTTTTCCCTTTCAGGTCAAGGAGTAAACCTGAATCATTCCTTTCTAAAATTCTCATCAAAAGTCTATATAAAGGATAAATCCTGAAACCCCGGCCATTCTTCTTGCTTTGATCTCTAAATATCTTAAATAGGCCGATCTACTTCCCGACTCTCAGTTGGAAAACCTAGTGCTCGCACTGGTTATTTTGCTAAAGATTTTAAATCTAAAGATCAAGTTCAGTCCTCGTACTGGTTGTCTTTCAAAAGTCTCAATCTTAAATTAAGTCATTAAATGAAAAGTCCCAACTACTTCGTTGGTCGTTAAATGATTAAATGAAATGTCCCAACTACTTCGTTGGTCGTTAAATTATTAAATGAAATGTCCCAGCTACTTCGCTGGTCGTTAAATGATTAAATGAAATGTCCCAGCTACTTCGCTGGTCGTTAAATGATTAAATGAAATGTCCCAGCTACTTCGCTGGTCATTAAATGACTAAATGAAATGTCCCAGCTACTTTGCTGGTCGTTAAATGATTAAATGAAATGTCCCAGCTACTTTGCTGGTCGTTAAATGACTAAATGAAATGTCCCAGCTATTTCGTTGGTCGTTAAATGATTAAATGAAATGTCCCAGCTACTTCGTTGGTCGTTAAATGATTAAATGAAATGTCCCAGCTATTTCGCTGGTCGTTAAATGATTAAATGAAATGTCCCAGCTATTTCGCTGGTCGTTAAATGATTAAATGAAATGTCCCAGCTACTTCGCTGGTCGTTAAATGATTAAATAAAATGTCCCAGCTACTTCGCTGGTCGTTAAATGATTAAATAAAATGTCCCAGCTACTTCGCTGGTCGTTAAATGATTAAATGAAATGTTCCAGCTACTTCGCTGGTCGCTAAATGAAATGTTCCAGCTACTTCGCTGGTCGCTAAATGAAATGTTCCAGCTACTTCGCTGGTCGCTAAATGAAATGTTCCAGTTACTTCGCTGGTCGCTAAAAGAAATGTTCCAGCTACTTCGCTGGTCGCTAAATGAAATGTCCCAGCTACTTCGCTGGTCGTTAAATAAAATGTTCCAACTCCTTCGTTGGTCGTTAAATGAAATGTCCCAGTTTTCACTGGTCATTAAATGAAAGGTTCCAGCTCCTTCGCTGGTCGTTAAATGAAAGGTTCCAGTTTTACTGATCAGAATGTCCAAAATCATAAATTGCAACTAAAAGTCGCATCAAAATCTATATTGAGTAAATATTTCACATAGAAGTCATGAAAACTTTGCCAATCTGCTAAAAATATTTGTTGATTCCAAATAAATCTTACTGCACAAAAGAATTACCTTGGATTACCTCTAGTATTTTCTTCATAAAAGGTGAAACTCTTTGCGAAAAAGAGGTAAAATTCAAATCTTTTTCCTGGTGATCAACCAAAAGGATGAAAGAAATATCCTCGGTATGATTAGTGAAATAAATATTCGATGACATTGAAAAGCCGGAAGCGAATTGATATTAATCATAGCTATAATGCATGTTTAAAGAAGAGTCCCTGGCAATTAGACAGTGGAAGTATCCTGACCCATAAAAGAATCCATTTAATCCATATCCTCTCATTTTAAAGTTGCAATCAAATATCTGCAAAAGGGATCTCTCAATTGTCGTCTAGAAGAAGGCTAATTAAGCGAGTAGACCCCCGGGGCCAAAGAAGATTTGAAACATCTCCAAGATGACGAAGTTTGTGACGGATCCTTCCAGGGAAAGTTCGGATCACCGTCGAGATGAAGGCGAATGTGATGAACCTACCGACAAACCCTAAATGATATTTGATTTCAGCTATCATCTAAAGACCTTTGAGCCAATATCATATATAATCCCTAAGAAAAATGAAGGATCAGAACATCTCCAAGATGAAGGAGTTTGTGACGTACCCTTCCCTGAAAAAGAGAGAAAAGTCAGGACACATCCAAATGAAGGATGATGTAAAAAGCCCAATGACTCAAAAAGAGTGCAAGTAGATCATCATGAGAAAACACTCAGATATCAAACTGCCTAAATTGCCAGAAGTCGTCTTTTCTCATGAAAAATTCTTTTATCAATATCTTTTTACTACTTGCTTTTATGAAATTGAGAATATCTTCTTCTCTTCTCATATCAGGGAAATGGATAGCTTCCTTGAAGAAAGTCATCAGCGCTAAAATTTTGAATTTGACTCTTAAAACCAAAGAGTTAACCTCATTGGAGGAAATACTCTAGGTAAAAGAGGGAATATCTTTCGCACATACGTGCACATTTTAGGCGTTGAAGTCAACTATAAATTTATCCCATTGGCAAAATTTTCTAGATATTCTAAGAATAAAATAAATATTCGATATCCATTTTTGATACCACCTAGAGTTGTTTACATTCTCCGTCTTTCACTTTGTCGAGAGACTTGCCTTCTCCTTGATAAAAGGATTACCTTCTCCGTCTTTCGCTTTGTCGAGAGACTCGCCTTCTCCTTGATAAAAGGATTGCCTTCTCCGTCTTTCGCTTTGTCGAGAGACTTGCCTTCTCCTTGATAAAAGGATTGCCTTCTCCGTCTTTCAAAGGATTGCCTTCTCCGTCTTTCGCTCTGTCGAGAGACTTGCCTTCTCCTTGATAAAAGGATTGCCTTCTCCGTCTTTCGCTTTGTCAAGAGACTCGCCTTCTACTTGATAAAAGGATTGCCTTCTCCGTCTTTCGCTTTGTCGAGAGACTTGCCTTCTCCTTGATAAAAGGATTGCCTTCTCCGTCTTTCGCTTTGTCGAAAGACTTGCCTTCTCATTGATAAAAGGATTGCCTTCTCCGTCTTTCGCTTTGTCGAGAGACTTGCCTTCTCCTTGATAAAAGGATTGCCTTCTCCGTCTTTCGCTTTGTCGAGAGACTCGCCTTCTCCTTGATAAAAGGATTGCCTTCTCCGTCTTTCGCTTTGTCGAGAGACTTGCCTTCTCCTTGATAAAAGGATCGCCTTCCCCGTCTTTCGCTTTGTCAAGAGACTCGCCTTCTCCTTGATAAAAGGATTGCCTTCTTCGTCTTTCGCTTTGTCGAGAGACTTGCCTTCTCCTTGATAAAAGGATTGCCTTCTCCGTCTTTCGCTCTGTCGGGAGACTCGCCTTCTCCTTGATTAAATAATCACCTTCCTCGTCTTCTGCCTTGATCAAAAGATTTGCCTTCTCCTTGTTACAAGGATTACCTTCTTCATGTTTCACATTTTACATTCTCCTTGTTAAAAGGATTGTCTTCTTCATATTTCACATCTTACATTCTCCTTGTTAAAAGGATTGTCTTCTTCATATTTTACATCTTGCCTTCTCCTTGTTAAAAGGATTGCCTTCTTCATATTTCACATTTTCGCCTTTTTCTTACTATTGCCATCTTCGTCGCCATCTTCATATTTCGCTTTTACCTTCTCCTGTCCAAAGGATTTGCCCTCTTCCATCTTTTGCCTTGTCAAGAGATTCGTCTCCTTGATAAAGGGTTCGCCTTATTCATCTTTCATTCCATCGAAAGATTCATCTCCTGTCACCTTATTCATTGATTTGTCTCACATATCCTTATTTTTCATCTCTTACATTTCCCATAAAAGTTGTCTCATCTCTCCTGTCCCACGGTTTCAAGAAATTCGTATGTTTGTTCCCACTCAGGTTAAGGGTCAAAACCTATACTTCCTGCGAGAGGTCATTAAATTCAAAAGCTGATTTAGTCTCAGCAATGAGACATCCAAGTTCACCCCTTTTTTCAAAGCTTTAGGGAGCCCCATTTTCTTCCTCCTTTCGCAAACCCCTTTCGGATTTGTTCGTCCAAACTCCGAAGGTCCCATCATGGTCTCTTCACTCGAGATTCCATATGGTCGTCCCCTTTAGGTTGTGGTTAAACCTGAATCTCGTTCCAACGAGTTTCCCTCGTTTCGACGAGGTGTTTTGCTTCAGTCTCATCATGGTTCTTCCCATCGAGGAATCCATGCTTTGATCCTACTTGAGCTTCACAAGGCATTCTCCCATAAATGTCCCATCAAAGTCCTCATATATTCCTTTTCCCATTCAGGTTATTTTGATATATCTTCGTCCCATCCAGGTTAAGGGCTAAACCTGAGCCATTTCTGAAAAGTTGATCTGGTCTCGCCCACGAGACTTAATCTAAATTCTTATCTTTTATCACTTCAGGATCTTCACCCAAAGTCTCATCACGATTTCCTCATCTCTATTATTCAGTCATATCATTTTCGAGGAGTTCATCTCCCTAAGCCATTCAATGATAAAGTTTTAAACCTGAAAAACCATGTCTTTTAAATAAATTCTTCCACACCCAGTTCAGAACTGCTGACTGGGGCATTTTTCAAAATTTGGAGTGTTTTCTTTGCCTCTAAGCTCGGCTTTCAACCGGCTTAGTAGCAAAGAGGGGCATCTGTGAACACCCCAAATTTTTCAAAATCTTTTAAATATTCCCTTTTTGTCTCTAATATCATTTTCTGAGCGATTAAGCCACTTTTAAATTTAAATCTCAGTTCATTTCTCAAGTTTTACTGAAAGTAAATTCATTTTATATGTTTAAATTGATTTTGGATCCAGATCCATTGTCCAGATCCAAAATTGAGTCTCATTGTCCAAATTTTTAAGAAAATACCAAAAATAGTTTTTCAAATAGCTCGGACAGTCCATCCGACATCCGTTTGGATCCATCACGTTGCGTTTCTCGATTCAAATATCAAAACTCGAACATTCTCTCAAAACCTGGGTCCAAACCCTTTCTTCTGAAGAAATTTCCCCGAAATGGTTCGAAATTCTCAGAAAAATGCTTTTGTAAATATTTCTTGGAAAAATAAAAAAAAAATTAGTGTCTAATCTTTGTTTTCTCGTAAAATCTTAGATTTTCATTCCAAAAATACAAAAAAAAATGGAAAATGCAAAATAGAAAAGAAACAAAAAAAAAAATTAGTTTTTGAAAAAAAAACCTCTTTTTGAAAACCATCATTTTGCAAAACAATCTCTTTTGAAAAACACCTTTTGGAAAAAATTGAGTTTCATGAAAATACCTTTTTTAGCAAAAATATATCAAAATCCCCCTCTTTGTAAAGTCCCGAAAATAAGAGGACCCCCTATGAAAATCTATCCCTTTAGGGTTTTTACAAAATTCCTTCGTAAGAGAGAGGGTTAGGGTGCCTCTCTCACCGAAACCCTTTCTTCTTCTCCACCTCTCCCAAACCCTCCATCACCGATCATCCATGAGCTTGTCCATAGCCGCTGCCCATCACCAACCGCTTACTTCTTTATCCCCTCATTCGTCAATCTCTAACAGCTTCCAGGTTCTCGGTTCTTCTTCCCTACCCTATAAGAGAAAGCAAGGGAGAGGCAGAAAAGGGGGGGGGAAGGGATCCCAGGAATGCCATCATCAATTACGTCCCTTTGTTAGCAGCACCCGTTTTTCCTCCCCCTGGTGTATTTTCCTTCATCAAATCAAAGATTGATCTCTCATTCGCCGAGTTATAAGGGCTTCCCCCCGTCTAAGTCTCCTCCTGGTCTTTCTAAAATGGAGAGTTCCCACCGTAGGCCAAAGGGAAGGTTTATCCCCTCCTTCAGATTCCCTGCAAAACCACGGTGAGTCTCCTCTCTCTCTCTCTGTTTTCTTTTATACATGTATATATATCTGGATTTTTCTTTGAAATTTTCCTTATTCCATCTCATAAATGCACTCTCTATGATACCAATTTGCATATAGCAAAATTCGGATCATAGATAGGCAACATTAATGGAATCCCCTGATTCCTACATTCAATTTTTTTTTTTCTTCTCCTTCCTCTTCTTTTCTATTTTTTTCTCTTTCTCTTTCTTCTTTCTGGTAAATGTTTGGTGTTTTCGATTGCTGGAAATTCTGGGCAATCGATCAAGTGAAATTACAGAATCCTGACAATTTGACTAATTGAAATTTTGAATAAGCACTGGTGCGTTATTATGCTTCGATCCATCTTTGCTCTTATTTCCAATTGTCAACTGAGACTTCAATGATATCTGCAATTTAAGAATTCAAAATTCATAGCGATCTGGCGACGACATCAGATGTGGATGCTCCAACCGAAACAAAAAAAAATGTTCATTACAATCCAGCAACGATTTGCTGCAAGAGATCTGCCGGAATTCTATAGTGACTTATGCTGAATAAAACTTTGATTCAAATTCCTTGTAATTAAAATCTTGTTGGAATCCTGATTGCCTCTTGAAGGATATTCTTGTTGAAGAAGGCGTCAAATATGCTATCAGATCTAGTGAATATCGGTTCCTAATCTGAAGCAGAAGTTAAGACTTGGATTAGCGATCTATTTCTTGGATCAGAGATTAATACTCTGTATCCCTTTACATCCCAAGAACATCATTTCCATTGTGGAGGTAAATCTCGGTCAATCACGTCGGTTGGAATAGTTCTGTGATATAAGTTATAATACCTCTCTCTGGTTAATATAAAGTGCAATCTCTTGATTATCATTTTACCAAAGTTCGTTAGGCTCTGGGCAGCAATCAAAAGAAAAAGATGGATTGGTGCTAAATCATTTCGCCGAAGTTTGATGGTGAGGTTAATAGTCATATCTGATTGCTTGTTGCCTATAATTGTTTGCCTAGGATAAATCTGCTTCACGGTTTCTTTTGAAGCATCAGTCAGATGGTTATTTCTCACACATTGATAGATCATTGTAAATAAGATTGAACAGGATCAAGACTGTCGTTCCCAGAGTTCTCTCATGAATCTGGACTCCTAATTCCGGAGGGTAAAACCTGAAAGTAAATCCTGTATCTCAGGTGGGTATGTTCAAAGAATCAAGGTGACTCAACAGGTAATCCCAGACTTAGTAAGTTAAACTCATGCCTTATTATCTCCATTTGCCTGCCACGCATTTTTTTTTTCTTTTCTTTTCTGTTTCCATCAGCGTTTTTTTTTAGGCATATATCAGTGACCTTACTGTTCCATTCCCTGTGTAATGTAGATTTTTGTTCCTAGCAGCATCAATATTTTGCAATAAGAGATCACCTCATATAGCTCTCAAATCGATGATGCTATTTCTATTAAGATCTCTTTATAAAAAAAAAAAAGAGTCTTATTGCATGCTTTGAAATCCCACTTGCTTGATATATGATATCCTGATCATTTGATTCATTGAGGTTTCAAAACCAGGTTTTGAGTTTTGCTGAAAATCCATTGAAGTGTTAGTTGCAAACTAGATTTTAGTGCATCTTAAGACATGCTTTACTGATTAAAAGTTCTGAGTTGTGATTTCCTGCATATTCATTGTACATTGTATATGAGCCCTAAACCAACTCACAATGAAAATTCTGTAATATAGCGATCTTGACAGTTTTGAGTTCTAAGAAGGAAAGCCTGAAAGTTTGAATTCAACTCTATGGCACAGGATGTCACTTGTTGCGGTAAGTCTGGAGTTTTTTGCCCATCTTTGTTCCCGGTCTTACCTTGCAGCACCCTGCGATATCACAGGTCAGCGCTCCCCCTCAGCTCCTCCACCCGAATATATTGCAGTCATGCTCCCTGTGGAAAGCAGTCATTCCAAATTTATTGCCAAGGTATGTCATTGGCATCTTTGTAGGTCATCAAAGGCATTTAGAAAAAGATAGTCGGTGGTCCTTTTAAAACTTGCATCAGGAATGGGAAGTGATGTTGGGCGTCTCAGGCCAAGCATTTCTTGTGTTCACTGTAATCATGCTTCGAGATTTTTCTGTTGATAATGTTACAATCACATCACATAATAGCAGCCCTACTGCATAGCAGTAACACTACTTTCTGCAGCACCTATCTGCCAAAGAATGATGTACATGAGGATGGTGCTTGGTTTCCATGGCAAAGTCCAGGCGAATTAGAGTTCAAATGCCATGGTAGCTGCCCAACGAGCTTCCTCTGTCGCAGGATTGGTTTATGCTGAAAACCCTTCAGACCAAAATCCTGATAAATTGGATCCTAGTTAGAGCAGCTGAAGACGTTGTTCAAAGGCAATTTTAGAGATAAATTCCTTCTCACTAATCTCATTGTCAGCTACACTGAAGCACAACTTTCAGAGACTCCTAATATCGACCAGTAGTCACTTCCATCATGATGCTGGTCTGAGGTTTGATAGCCCGGGGACTTGGGGAACAGTCCATCTGAGTTTCAGATCCTTCTTAAAGCATTTGGGGAATTGCTTGTGAAAGTCGGATCCCCAGAATCGGCGCGGCAATCAGCAGAGCTTGCAAGGAAATCCTTTTCCTGCAATACCCTTATCACCTTCAGTGCACCTTTTTGCTTTGCTTATCTATCCTCTGTTGTATCCCTTCACATTTTACTTACCATGTTTTTGTCACCACCCATGGCAACAATACAGCACTACCAAGTTACAGTCCCTTTCACCATATACCTGCGCCTTGCCTTTCAACTTGTTGTCCACAGCTACAGTGTCGTTTGCAGCAACTTGAGTCAAATCCATTGCCTATTGTACAACCCCCCCCTGTACAATACTTTAGTGCTTCCATTCATGCATAGCTCCCTATTAGCATTGCTTCACGTACACAGTCCCTTCACATCCACCATTCCACTTATATATATATATATATATATATATATATATATATATATATATATATATATATATATATATATATATATATATATATATATATATATATATATATATATATATATACATATATACATATGTATATATACATATATGTGTATCCATATACATTCATATCCTCATACATATATGTATACATACACATGAATATATGTACATAAATATATATCAGTTTCATCTTTTTCACATCTTAGACCTCAAATATCTTGACATATGAACAATCTTGCCATTGACATCTATATAACATGTACAGTTTCCTTCCATTTTTTTTCATATTAACTCAAGTGTTTTGCAGGAGAATACGTGAAAAAGGGAGGTATCTGGAGTTGAAAACCCCATTCAAGGCATTGTAATAGTTAGATATTAATGAAAACTTTACATTTCCCAGCTTTTAGGTAGAATAAATGAGTAGTTAAATATCATAAATTATCTGTCTTCATATTTTTTTTTCTTTTATTTCTCAAAATTCTCACAATGGTGAAACACGAATGGCACGTGCACCATTTCGTAAGAGATAAATTAATCTTAAGTTGATGATCCACATCAATGGCCATAGTCAGGGTGTGGACAAAACTTAGTATTTTTATCTTTTACAAAATAACATTGGATCCACACTGGACCGGTTTTCAAAATTCATCATATTTTCCTTAAATCTTTTCTTCTTTTATCAGAATTTAACTTAAAATTAATTCAAAATATATACCAATGACCATAGTCAGGGTATATTGAGAGTTAATTTCATTTTAAATTCTATAAAAGCACCAAATGTGTTTCATTCTTCACCTAAATTTAAATATAGATTATTATATAATACATTCAATGACCATAGTCAAGGATGTATTATATCTTCAATCTTATTTTAATTCATTTAAAGAATGAAATAGCTTTTCAAATCCAATTTCAAATTCTTTAAATTCATTCATCATTTAGGATAGAACTGCATTATATTTTCAAAAATTCCTCTTTCAAAACTCCAAGTGATGTAAATATCTTCTTCAATCAATCTTCAATCTTATTCAATTCTATTTCATTTTCCATCTCAGAGTCCAATCTAACTTTGAAATTTCAAATTCATTTCATATTCAAAATTTCCAATTCAAATTCATTTTCAAAGTTCAATTTTACTTTAAAATTTCAGAATCATTTTTAAAAGCTCCAATCAAACTCAAAGTTCAATTTAACTTTGAGATTCTCGATTCATTTCAAGCTCCAAATCCAAGGTCTAAATTGACTTTGAGATTCATCTGTATATTCAAAATTCAATGTTTAAAATTCCTTTTCCCAAATTCAAACCAGACTTAGAAATTCTTGGTTCCTCTTCTGAATTTAACTCCAAATCCATTTTTTAGATCCAAAATTCAACACTCATATCGGATCTCAGACTTCAGATCCAATTTACTTATAGGATCCAGAACCAATTTCACTTTGGATCTTAGACTTCAGATCTAATTTTCCATTCTAGGATCCAGAATCTAATTCTACATTGGATCTCAGACTTCAGATCAAAATCCATCTTAGGAGCCGGAACCCAAATCTACTTCGGATCTTAGATTTCAGATCCAGTTCCAGGATCTAGAATTCAATCACATATTGGATCTTAGACTTCTGATCTAAATCCATCTTAGGATCCAGAGTCCAACTCTACATGGGATCTCAGACTTCAGATCCAGTTCCTCCTTAGTGTCCAGAATCCAATTCTACATTGGATCGCAGACTTCAGATCCAAATCCATCTTAAGAATCCAGAACCCAATTCTACATTTGGATCTTAGACTTCAGATCCAAATCCATCTTAGGACCCAGAGCCCAATTTTGTATCGGGTCTTAGATCTCAGATCTTAAATCCAATTCCATTCCCAATTCTAGATTTCAAATCCAATTTCGTTTTTAGATCTCATCTGAACTTCCTAAATCCATTTATATCTTTAAATACCATTTGACCTTCTTAGGTCCATTCTAAATCTCAAACTTCAAAGTTTAAATTCAATTTCATCCCAAGTATTCCTTTCTTTTTCTAAATTCAAGTTCAAATTCAAAGTCCATTTCTGACTTTGAAACTTCATTTCCTTTCCTTTCAAAGCTTTAAATCATTCCTTCTCAAAATCAAGATTTATTTTTTCAAAGACTTAGAACTTCTCTGATCTATCTCAAGTTCTAAAGTTAGATTCAATCATTTCTTCACTCCTTTACCAAGTTCATCTCAGAATACTTGGAAATTTCTAAATCAATTTTCAAAAGAGCATACATCCTTGCATTGCACAAGTATGATTCGTTGTGCATTTAGAGTTAGAATAAAACCTTAGATTATATTTAGGCAAAGCAAAAGGCATAGACTCGATCCTTGGTTCGATTACCCCTGGTAAAGGCGCCAGGAACGGTCGAACCTCGTACCGACGAGCGAATCCCGTCTCTCCATTTTTCCCGCGAATTTTCAAAACGGAGGCGAGTTATTTTCTAAATATTTTTCAAATAAAGGTCAAGTGAGACCGCGCGAAATAGTTCCTCTTCTCTCTCTTTCTTTCTTTCTTCTTTCTTCTCTCTTTCTTTTTTTTCTTTTACCCTTCTCCCTTCAAAAGGGAGGAGAATGGAGGTTAGAAAAGGAAAAGAGAAGAAAGAGAGAGAAACCAACAAGAGAGGAAAAATTTTGCGATGATCACACCTCCACCTCTTTGTCAAGATCAATAAAATCTTATTTTTCTCATTTCAATAAAATTCTCTCTCTTTTTATTGTGGTTTGACGACCTCGCCTAGGTAACAAGGCGCATTTTCGTTGTTTATTTCTCTTTCTAAGAATGACAACACAATTGTCGTGATTCCCGCGACGACTCAGTCCCTAGTAATGGGATATCTTTTTCAAATTGTCTGCCATATTTCCAGCAAATATTTCTTCCAAAAGCCAATTCCTTCATAATCTAATCTGGTGTTTGCCCTGCAGAGAGCATCCATAACATTTGATGGTTCAGACAAGATCAGGCAAAAGAACAACGGCATCGCAGTACTCGTCAGCCTCAGAAGAAGAGATGGGTTCCCCCCGGTCCGAAAGGAGTCAAGAGCAGCAACAAGAAGACGATGGCATAGACCCTCAAATGTATGCCATGTTCAGAAAAATGATGAATAAAATGATGAATGAGCAGCCCGGGACCAACTCAGAAAGGAATCCCTTCAGAGAAAAATTCCATAGTCACAGGGATAAGAAGGCCTCTAAAAAGCAAGTTCAGCCTAAAGAGATCTCAGACGGAACAGACTCAATTGAAGATACAGATGAAGAATATGAAGTGCCTTCGGTATTTCAGAAGCGAAGCCGAGAGCAAAGAAAAAGCCACAGATCAAAGAGTCAGGATGCAGAAAAGCCTTTGCAAGCGCAATTCAAGGAAATGGCCCGAGTTGTCAAGGATCTCCAAGCCCGCGACAAGGGCAAGAAAGTCTTCACCAGTGAGGACTTCTATGACGGCCTAGAAGGGGATGATGATCTGGAGAATCTCCCCCGTAAATTCATCAAGTTCGATGGTTCTGGCGACCCAAAAGCTCATCTCGCCACATTCTTCGCAGAATGCTTTCAGTTCAAAAGGGACAACAGAGCACTATTTCTATGCTTCCCCCGCAGCTTGGAAGGAGTTGCAACCAAGTGGTATGCTGAACATATCAACCCCATCGAGCTCAAGGAGTTCGACAAAGTTGTGAATCTGTTTATTGAACGCTTCTTGTTCAACACAGAGGCGCTTCCTACATTGAGTCATCTCTACAACCTCAGGCAGAATGAAAATGAAAAGGCGCGGGACTTTATCCACAGATGGAGATCGGCCTGCAACAAAATGAGAGATCCTATCTCGGAAAGGCACGCCCTGTCCTTAATCCTCAACAACTTTTCGTAGCCGTTAAGAGGATTGATCTCCACAGCACCATCCAGGACCTTCATTGAGCTGACTGAACGAGCCGAATGGCTCGAACTATGTGTGGAAAATGGAGTCTATGAAGGCTTCACATTCTCCAAAAACAACTCCCAAGGTGAGCAGAAGAAGAAAGCTCACTTCACTTATTCTGCCAGCAACAACATCAAAGGCCAAAATCAATACAAAGGGCAGAAGAAAGATTACTGCTACGGCACAGGCAGTTCAAACTACAAGGATCAGAAAGCAAAGCCTGCCCCTCAGTATAGCAAGCCTCCTCAACAGGATCAAGGGTCGAAGTTGCGCGAGAAAGCTAAGCATGAAGGATGGAGTTACGACAGAAAGTTTACTCCTCTTGACCAAACACTCGAGGATGTGCTCGAGTATATGCTATCAAAAGAAATGGTTAAGTTGCCCAGATTGGCTGATCCCCCTGTGCCCATGGGAAAATGGAAAGATCAGTTCTGCAAGTTCCACAGGACAGTGGGACACAACACTGAGAACTGCTTTGTTCTTAAAAACATCGTGCAAGATCTCATTGAAAAGAATCTATTGGTAGAAGGAGAAGAAGAAGAGAAAATGGACATTCTCAATCACCCCTTCCCTTCGCACACCACAGCTGTAGTGTCTGCACAACCATTTCTGCCGCATGAGCACATCAAGCCGTGTTCTGCACAAGATCTACAAGTCCAGCATCAGGTGTCAGTGCTACAACAAGCAGCTCCTGGTTCTAAGAAGATGAACTTAATCTCAGCATTCGACAAAATGAAAGTTTCAGAAGCATCTATGAAGTCAGCCCCCAAGTCAAAGGGAACTCCTGACTTCTTCAAGCAAATTATTAAACCCAGGCTGGAGAATTCAAGTCAAAAGCCTCTGACTGCTTTATCCAATGTCTCCATCCTTGACTTGGCCAAGAATTCTAGCAAGCACCAGCAAGTACTGGATGATTTACTCAGGAAAATCAAGGTTAAGCCCAGTACCACTCCTGAAGACATGGCACAGATTGTGAACTCCGCCATGACCAATGCACCAATTACCTTCTCGGATGAGGACCTTCCAAAGCCTCATTCCTTTCACAATAATGCTCTTTACATCGTCGTTCGAGCCAGAGGAATGACAGTACCGCATGTGCTAGTCGATGGAGGCAGTAGCCTCAATATTTGCCCTGAGATGACTGCAAAAGCATTAGGGATCAAAGATGAAGAATATATTCCAGATCCCATCACTATCTATAGATTTGACAACCATGGTCAAACGGCAAAACGGAAGATATTTCTGGAGGTATTCATCAACTATTCAGTGCACTCCGTCCTTTTCCATGTGGTTAATGTGCCACCTACCTACAATCTGCTACTCGGAAGGACGTGGATTCATAATGCTAATGCAGTGCCTTCCACCCTGCATCAATGCGTGAAGTGGTCAAAAGGTGGAATGATTACAACCGTGCTCAGAGAAGACCCCGAAGAAAGGCTCCCGCAGCCCATGATTCCTCGGCCATCATTCAATGCGGATATTCCCAGCATCAGGGAAAGTGAAGAGATCAATCTCGGAGAGAATCGAGAAATACTCCAGGCCTCATCAGAACTATCTCTGCACACCGTAGCCATGACCCGATGGAGAGGTCCTCAATTCTTCAAGGTTGGAGGCCGAATCGACTACAGCACCATTAAGGATCACCCCTTGATTCCTCAATTCATGAAGGCAAGAAAGGGATTTGATTTGCTCCTGAAACATGGTTATCAACCCTTCAAGGGACTCGGCAAAAATGAAGATGGCCGCATCGAACCAGTGATCCAGAAACATCGTCCCCACAGAGCAAGACTAGGGTTCTCCGGAGGAAGCTCGTCAAAGAAGACTGTTTTTGTCAAAGGGGCACAATAAAGACCATTTGTTATTTCTTTCTATTCTTTCCAAAATAAATGTCTCATTTTTATCAATGTCCTTGATCAATTCAAAATCAATAAAATTTCAAATTTCTTTGTCTATCTGGATGCCATTTATTCCCTTTCTGTCTATCTCTTCATTTTATAATTCAATTTCATGCATGGTTCTCTTCAAATGATTGCTTGTCTTACTATAGGCCGATTTATCTGAACCAAATTTTTTATCCAAAAATTTCAGAATGACTTCTCGGACAATTAAGAAGCTCGTTCTCAATGCCAAGGCTTTTAAGAAGTCGGCAATAATTCACAGAGTCAAAGCAAGCACCGAAGATGGCCAGATTGCAAAGCGATCAGATGATTGTGCAGAATATGATCAGTCTCTTCAGGAATTACCAGAGTTCGCCGCAGTTCAGAAGCAGGACAAACCATCTCCTCTAGTACAAGATCCGACTGAAGATGTCAATATCGGTTCAGAGGAAAATCCCAAAATTCTCCAGATTGGAACCAGCCTGAGTCCGGAAGAAAAGAAAAGGCTTGCAGATTTTCTCAAGCGGCATGAAGAAGTGTTCGCATGGACATATGAAGACATGCCGGGCTTAGACCCCAAATTGGTCGAACACCGACTCGTCTTGAAGCCAGATGCTAAGCCAATCAAGCAGAAGCTAAGAAAAATGGATCCAAGAATAGAACAACAAGTCAAAGAAGGACTTGAAGATCTGCTCAAAGCAGGATTTATCCGAGCTATTGACTACCTAGATTGGTTAGCCAATATCGTCGTTGTCCCAAAGAAGAGTGGCAAAGTAAGGATCTGCATAGACTTCAAAGACCTCAATAAGGCAACTCCGAAGGATGACTATCCACTTCCAAGCATCGATCTTCTAGTCGATAGCACGGCAGGACATGCCATATTCTCATTCATGGACGGATATTCTGGCTACAATCAGATTAAGTTGGCCGCCTGCGACCAATCCAAAACTTCTTTCACTACACCTTGGGGCACTTTCTGCTATACCGTTATGCCTTTTGGGCTCAAGAATGCCGGAGCAACGTATCAACGGGCAATGACCGTTATCTTTCACGATCAGATGCGCAAAATCATGGATGCGTATGTTGATGATATCCTCGTGAAATCTAAAGAGGGAGAGGATCACCTCGAAGCCCTTGATCAAGTCTTTAAGCGACTCATTCTTTATAAGTTAAGGCTTAACCTGCAAAAGTGTGTCTTTGGAGTCGAATAAGGCAAACTGTTGGGTTTTCTGGTCAGCAAAAAGGGAATTGAAGTTGACCTGGCCAAAGCAAAAGCTATCATTGATATGCCACCCCCGAAAAATCTCAAAGAATTGCGTAGCCTTCAAGGACGTATGCAATCAATCCAGCGTTTTATTTCCAATTTGGCAATGAGATGCGAACCTTTCAACCACTTGCTCAGAAAAGGAGTGAAGTTCGAATGGGGACCGGAATGTCAACAATCGTTCGATCGGATCAAAAAGTATCTTCTCAATCCTGAAGCCGCCAGAATTGGGAAAACCTCTTTTGCTATACATCTCAATCAATCAAGTCGCATGCGGCGGATTCTTGGCGCAATACAAAAAAGGCAGCTTGATAGAGCACGCCATCTATTATGTGAGTAAGACTTTCATAGATTATGAAAAGAAATACTCTCACATAGAGAAGACCTGCCTAGCTTTGGTATGGATGTGTCAGAAGCTAAGACACTACCTGCTAGCATCTGAAGTCAAAATCTTGTCTAAACTCAATCCCCTCAAGTACATCTTGGAGCAACCTTTCCTGAGCGGACGGGTCGCAAAATGGCAAGTCTTATTGATGCAGTATGACTTAAAATATGTCTCGCAGCAATCGATCAAAGGCCAAGCCATTGCAGATCAATTGACGGATTTTCCTCTAGCAGAAGAAGTGAAAGCCGAAGATGACTTCCCTGATGAGCAAATTTGCAATATCCAGCAATCTCTAGTCTGGAATTTATTTTTCGATGGTTCTAAGAATATGGCTGGAATAGGCATTGGAATCTTATTAATCACTCCAGAGAAGGAGATGATTCCATTTTCTCTCAAGTTAGATTTTCAATGCACCCACAACATGGCTGAATATGAAGCCCTGATTCAAGGTCTAAAGATTCTACTAGACTTCAATGTTAAGAGAGTGCATGCCTACGGTGACTCATTACTTGTTGTGAATCAAGTTCGAGCTGAATGGCAGGTCAAAGATCAAAAGTTATTCCCCTATCAGAAAATTGTTGCAGCTCTTGCCAGCAAGTTTGAAGAATTTCAGCTCTTCCATATCAAGAGAGATTTTAATCAAGTGGCCGATAGCCTAGCCAGTTTAGGCTCCATTATGGCATTCAGAAATGGAGAATCTTGTCGCTCTTTTGAAATTGGCAGACTTGACCAACCTGCTTTCCTTCCAGTGGAGCAAGTAAACCAGGCTGAGCAAAAGAAGAAGCCTTGGTATCACAATATCAAAACTTTCATAGAAACTGACGAATTTCCTCCAGAACTCTCAAAGAAAGAGCAGCGAGCAATCCATCGTATGTCTACTCGATATTTCATTTTGGCCAATGTCCTCTATCACCGTGGATTCAGTTCAGAATATTCCAGATGTTTAGATGAAGACGAAGCCAAAGAGGTTGTGCGAGAAGCACATGAAGGTATCTGTGGTGGTCACGTCGGCTACCAAACTCTTGTCAAGCAGATCATCAGAGCAGGTTATTATTGGAAAACTATGCAGCAAGACTGTTATCATTATGTGAAGAAGTGTGTGCGATGTCAGATACGCGCACCTTCTATTCATACTCCGGCAACTTATCTGCAATCTGTTGTTTCTCCATGGCCGTTCTCCATGTGGGCCTTCGATGTCGTAGGTCCCATCACTCCTTCAACTTCAAATGGCCACAAATACTTCCTTGCCGCAACAGAATATTTCACCAAGTGAGTCGAAGCTATCACTCTTCGCACAGTAGAGGGCCGACACGTGGTCTCTTTCATTCACAAGAACATCCTTTGTCGTTTCGGCATCCCATATGACATTGTGTCAGACAATGACAGTCATTTCAAGAATGAAAAGATGAAGACATTCTGCTCAAAGTTCAAAATCTATCATCATTTCTCCGCTCCGTATTATCCTCAAGGGAATGGTCAGGCAGAAGCTACCAATAAGATTTTAATTCGCATCTTGGAGCGAACTGTGGAAACAGGTCGTGACTGGCATGAGAAGATTCACGATGCACTATGGGCCTACCGGATCACTATTCGCACTCCAACGAATGCTACTCCATCAGAATTGGTCTACGGAACAGAAGTAGTGTTGCCGCTACATGTTCAGAAGCCCGCTTTGAAATTTGCTTCACTTCTGCAATTACCCCTTGATCAATACCAGCAGCAGCGACTGGTACAATTAGACTTGCTCGATGAGAGAAGGCTAAAAGCAGCAGAGCATGCTCAATCTTATCGCCAGAGAGTACCCAGGCAATACGCAAAGTCAGTCATCGAAAGAAGATTCAAAGTCAATGAGTTAGTGCTTCGATCCACAGCTTATCTCAAGCATCATCCTGGTGGTAAATGGTCACCAAATTGGGAAGGTCCATATGTCGTCAAAGAAGCGTTACCCCGCAACTCATATCGGCTCATCAATGCCGATGGGGTAGAATTGCCAGATCCCATTAATGCTCGACACTTGAAAAAGTTCTATACTTGAAACATTTATTCTCCTCTTGTAATCCTTCCTATTTTCTTTCAAATAATGATCAAGCTTTCTTTCCCAGTTACACTGGGACATTTTAAAAATTTTTTGTTCTGTATGCAGGCAGGATAAACAAATTCCTCATTTCACGCACGTGTGCATTCATATGCATCAATTCATATTCATTTGCATTCAACTGCATTAACAACAATCCGGTCAGTATTGGGATTTCAACAAACAGTCCCATCACAATTCCTAAACGATTCAAAATTGAAAGGTAATCACCAATACTGAACCAAAACCCAATGCTCGAACTGGTATTATTCCAAAATCCAGTATTCAAACTGGTACATTTTCAAAATCCCAAAACCGAGTTCCGACTCGGGTTTTTTATTCAAATCATTTTCTTTTGTTGATCCGGGTTCCGACTCGAGATCTCTCTATTCATTCGAGCTCAAACTCGAGCTCTTCATTTGATCTGGGTTCCGACTCGAGATCTCTTTATTTATTCGAGCTCTTCATTTTCTTTTATTGATCCGGGTTCCGACTCGAGATCTCTTTATTCATTTGAGTTGAGACTCGAGCTTATCATTTTCTTTTGTTGATCCGGGTTCCGACTTGTGATCTCTCTACATCATTCAAGCTCAAATGCGAGCTCTTCATTTTCTTTTGCTGATCCGGGTTCCGACTCGTGATCTCTATATTTTATTCGAGCTCTGACTCGAACTCATCATTCTCTTTTGATTGATCCAAGTCATTTCAATCATCAGGGTATGTCAATTGCTCGAATTTGATATTTTGCCCTCCAAATTTAAATTTAAATCTTCGAATCAGGCAATTCTCCAATTCCGACCTCTGGGTCACCCAATTTCCAATTCCCAATTTCAATTACCAATTTCCAATTTTCGACCTTCGGGTCAATCAATTTCCAATTTTCGACCTTCGGGTCAATCAATTTCCAATTTTCGACCTTCGGGTCAATCAATTTCCAAAATTTCGACCTTCAGGTCGCTCAATTTCCAAATTTCGACCTTCGGGTCACTCAATTCTCAATTTCGACCTTTGAGTCACTCAATTTTCAATTTCGACTTTCGAGTCACACAATTTCGACCTTTTGGTCAACCAATTCTCAATTTCGACCGTCAGGTCATCCAATTTCGACCTTCGGGTCATTCAATTTTCAACAACCAATTTTCCAATTTCCAATTTCGACCTTCGGGTCAATCAATCTCAATATCCAATTTCAATCATTTTCTCTTGCGAGAGACCCTTTTTAGGGAGAGTTCGAGGGAGCTCGTTCTTTTCGCATGCTATCCAACTCGTTCACTTAGCCCCTTTTCAGGGAGAGTTTGAAGGGACTCGCGTCTTTGTGAACCGTTTGCAAAACAATTTCCAATTTCGCACAAGGAACCCGTTCATAGGGAGAGGCTCGACGGAGACTCGCTTTTCTTGTGACCCCCCCCAATTTCATACTAGGCCATCTTCGTCATGAAAGACCCTCTTTGCAGGGAGAGTGTGATGGACTCGTTCCTTTCATGACCCAATTTTCAGACCTCACTATTATCGGCCCCCTTTCCATAAGAGAAGCCTAATATTAGGGAGCTTTGACGAAAGCTCAATTTCTCTTCGAAAGTCCATTTTGCAAACACCTCCTCTTCGGGGAAGAGAGGAGTATTTCCCATTCAGGTAAGGGCTAAGCCTGAGTCTCTCTTTTTGGGAAAAAAGAGAGGAGAATTTTCGTTACGGATGTAGTGAGTCGGATTTCAAATACTCTATTTCACCCAGGATTTCAAGAAAATTTTGTCAATTTGTCAATCAAATTATTTGTTGATTTCAAAATCTTTATTGCACTAATCTCTATCTCAATTTACCTTCAGCATTACTTCCAAAAGAGTGAAGCTTTTGCGAGAAGGATTCAAAATTCAAATTCTTTCTATTGGCCAACCAAAAGGATGAAGGATAAATCCTCGATATGGCCAGAAAAGAAGATTCAATATTTTTGAAAAGCCATGGATGATTGATATTGATCGCAGTCAATGGCACATCTTTAAAGATTATTCTTGTAAAATGAGGCAGTGGAAATATCCTGAGCACTAGAAAAAGAGAGCATTCATCAAAACCCTGTCTCCTCCAAATCACCTGAGCTGCAATTAAATATCCGCAAAAGGGATCTCTCACCTGTCGTCAAGATGAAGGCGAATTAGGCGAGTAGACCCCCGGGGCCAAAGAAGATTCGAAACATCTCCAAGATGACGGAGTTTGTGACGGATCCTTCCAGGGAAAGTCCAAAGCACTGTCGAGATGAAGGCAGGTGCGATGAACCTCCCGACAATCCCTAAAAGATATTTAATTTCAGCCATCATCCAAAGATTTCTAAACCCATGAGCCAATATCGTCAAAGAAGGATCGAAACATCTCCAAGTTGAAGGAGTTTGTGATGTACCCTTCTCAAAAGAGAGCAAGAGAGGAAAAAGAAAGAGAGAAAAAGTCGAAACATCTCCAAAATGAAGGAGAATGTAGCCAAAACCCAAGAGAGCCAAAAGAGTGCAGAAAGATTATCAGGAGAGAAGCTCCCAGGATATCAAACTGCCAAGTTTATCCAGAATCCTCTTTAAATTTGTGAAATTCTATTATCAATATTCTTTCATCAACTGCTTTTATAATATCAAATTCTCTTTCCTGTTCATATCAAGGAAATTGATAGCTTCCTTGAAGAAGGTCAACGGCAAGCAATTTGGATTTCAAGTCTCGATTCTATGAAGTGAACCTTGTTTGGAGGTAATGCTTTGGGTAGAAGAGAAAGAATATCTTTGCAACAATATGCAACATTTTCAAAAATGTTAAATCAACAGCAAAATTTTCAACATTTTGACAATATTTTCTAGTTACCCTGACGTGAAGTGAGAGCTTGATGTCCGTTTTTTATACATCCTGACACCAATTTTAAATCCCTCTTAAGCACTTGATTCCTTCCCTTCTTTGAGAGCATGAACTCTCAGATTTGCACACTTCCCTGTGTCCCCACTGTCCCACCATAGACAGTCCCATTTCGGTTCGAGGTCGAACCACCAACCATTTTCTCGCAAAAGGCAATTTCAAAAGCTATTTAGTCTCAGCAATGAGACGCCCAAAATCAATCCCTTTGTAAGCTTTAGGGAGCCCATTTTCCTTCCTTTTGCAAAAACCCTTGTCGGATTTATTGTGCAAAATCTGAAGGTTCCATCATGGTCTCTTCTTTTGAGGATTCCATTCCATTTTCCGCCCAATCAGATTAAGGGTACAAGCCTGAGCCTCAATCAAAGAGGTATTTCATTTTCTGCCTGATCAGGATAAGGGTACAAACCTGAGCCTCCCTTGAAGAGGTATTCCATTTTCCGCCCAATCAGGATAAGGGTACAAACCTGAGCCTCCCTTGAAGAGGTATTCCATTTTCCGCCCAATCAGGATAAGGGTATAAACTTGAGCCTCCCTTGAAGAGGTATTCCATTTTCCGCCCAATCAGGATAAGGGTATAAACCTGAGCCTCCCTTGAAGAGGTATTCCATTTTCTACCCGATCAGGATAAGGGTATAAACCTGAGCCTCCTTCAAAGAGGTATTTCATCTTCCACCCAATCAGGTTAAGGGTCAAACCTGAGCTTCGTTCCATACGAGGTATTTCTGTCCCATCCAGGTTAAGGGCATAAACCTGAATTTCACTCCCACAGAGTGAGTCTTTTCTCTCCATTCTTCGCTTTATATCTACCATTTTTCTCGGGCTAATTTCCTCACACCCAGTCAAATCCTTCTAACTGGGGCATTTTTTTTCATATATATATAGCCCAAATTTGGTGTGTTTTTCTTTGCCACTAAGATCGACCATAAGCCGGCTTAGTAGCAAAGAGGGGCATCTGTAAACACCCCAAATTTTCACTCACCTTCCTGACATCATCACATTTTGGTTCTCCGGAACCAATGAAGGGCAAAATGGTCATTTTCCAAAACTGAACCTTGCAGAAAGTCCTAAATTCCATTCTCGAGTCTCAAAACTTCTCTATTTAGACTCAGAGACATCTTCAAATTACAAATTCTCCAAATCTCATGCTTAACCAGAAGTCAGAATTTTTAAATTCAAATTCAGAGTGGCAATTTTGTAGAACATGTCTTTGCATAGCATTGCATGAACATTTCATATCATTTCACTACACAGCATGTCATTTTGAGATCCAGAACTCCTGATTTTCAAAATTGTCAATCCAGATTTGATTTTTAAAATTTTCAAATTTGACTTTAAAACCCTGGGTTTTAAAATTATCAATTCTTCCCATTTTACCCCCAGGACCCCGGATTACGAAAAGTTTTCTCAAGAAAACAATCTGGACGGTTTTAATATTTCAAAATTTTGCCAGTTGAAAAGGAAGGGACACAATTTCAAAATTCATAAGATCTTATTTCAAACTTCTACAAAAAGCTCCGAATTTCCCTACATCTTTCTAAATTTTGCCCTGAAAAACCATTTTTTTTTTTTAAGTTTTGAAATCAAGCCAAAATTTTGCTTCGTGTTTTCAAAAAACTAGCCTACTATTATGAAAATTCCAAAATATATCTCACTTGGCTCGGATTTCAAATAAATGATGTGGGACCCACCTCGAGGTGGGGTCACACTCAAATTCTCAAAAATTTCTCCTATTTTTAAAACAGTGACCATCCAGAAGTGACACCGATTTATAAAATTCTATTATTTTGATTTATATCTTGATAAAATATTTAGTGGGCCCACGTAGGTGGCACCCCACTAAGACTCTTTGCCAAAAGAAAGATTTTTTTTTATTTGAGGTGGCACTACCAAAACAAAATCCATTTTTTTACTCATTTTATTATTTTTTTTTTATTTTTATTACTTTTCAGCCCCCAAAGGGAACCACCGTGAAACCCTACCGAGATTTTCGTTCTTTACCTAAGTTTTTTAAAGGTACACCTGGAGAAAAGGAGTCGCCCACCCTCTTCAATTGGCGACATTTTGAAAACTTTCAAAAATCAATTTTTTTTTTAAAACTTATCAAAAATCTTTCACAAAGCAGCCCGAGCTTTTGGCTGAAAGGGCGGAACTGTTATCGTCGCGAAAATTTTTCCCCGTCTTCCCTTCCTTGCGGAAGGGAGAGGGAGAAACGCTTTCGCACTTCAAACTTGACCGGATTTTGGAAATTGTTTTGAAATACCCGCCTCCGTTCTGAAAATTGTGGGAAAATCCATGGGATGGGGCTCGACCTGTCGGTACGAGGTTCGACCGTTCCTGCCGCCTTTAACAGGGGTAATCGAACCAAGGACCAAAATTGTGCTTGACTTAGTTGAATCATCAAAATTGTGTTCTATCCTAAATGCACAGAGAATTTAGGCATGTGCTTATGAGATTTTGGAAAATGGAAGTAGGAAAACATGATGTATGCTTGGAAAATATTTGGAGTTGAAAGATATTTCTCAGGGAAAGTCAATTTCTCAGGAAACTCAGATGAAAGGGGTTTTGAAATCACGAGAAAGTTCATAAAGGTGTGGGAAAATCATGAATGGATGAAAATCCTGGGAAAATAGAAGGGATTCTTGAGAAAAAGGGTGAACATTCCAAAAGGGAAACACTTCTCAGGAAAACTTGGACTTTGAGAATTTTTTTAGGAAAATGATGGAAAATTTATAGGAAAACTCATTGGAGAAGAAAACTTAACTTGGAAAATTGAAATCCTGGGAATCTTAGCCTTAAACCCCTTGAAAATTTGATTCTTGAGAAAGATTGGAAAACACTTTTTGAAAATCTTAAGAAAATGACATTCTCGAGGGAAAATCAAGGGAAACTTTGATCTTGGAAATCCAACTTAGAAGTTTCTTGAGAGACTGGTTTCCATGGAAAACTGTGAAAACTTGACTTGGGAAAACCGATTTTGGAAAATACTCAGAGTTTCTTGAGAAATCGATTTCTCTGAGAATGAAGTTTTCTTAAGAAAATCATGAGAAAATCAATGATTTCATGATGCAAATGATATGAGTGAATGAATGCGCTTTGAAAGATTTTCTAAGAAATTTGTTGGAAAATGTGTATTAAGTCAAAATAAATCCTTCACATATTCTGACTGTGGCCATGAATATGTTCAGAGTTTAATTGATTTAATGCACAATACTTTGAAAATATTAGAAATATGATGTGCATTTTAAGATAGCCTAAGAGTGTAGGCTCAATATGACTAGTAGAAAGATGATGGATCTGGGTCTCGTCCATATTCCGACTAGGGCCGTAAATATGGATTCCACCGAGTTCATCAACTCCCTAAGAGTTGGTGCACGTGCCATTTGTGATCATCCATAGTGCTTTTGAAATAAAATGCATGCATTACATAAACAGGATATTGCATAAATTCAAACTATATGATATGCATCATAGTCTAAGCAGAAAATTAAATCTCTTATTCCAAATTTTACATTATTACATCACTAAATAAATGAAATAAATGGAAATTGCAGACTTCATCTCCTTCATTTGAATGTCCCTGCCAAACTTGAAATGGGGTTAGCTCAAATATGTGGGTTTTTCCAAGATTTTCCAATAATATTATGAAATTATTGGATTTAATTGGACATAAACCCTAATCTCATGCTTCCTTGATATTTGAAATGATGTAAATGCAGGAAATTCGGTGGAAAATAGTTTGAAATTCGGAATTGGGGTCAAAATGACCAAAATACCCCTAATATTAAAGTTATACCTTTAAAATCAGGGTTTTTTGAAGGAAAACTTGGTAAAATTGAGATTTTGAAATTCAAATTGAATCAAATGATGATGAAATGCAGTATGACATGCTGCTAAACACATTAGGACTGTAAAATCAGAATTTGACATTTTGCAATTTATCCAAAATAACGAATTTAGCTTGTTTTTCACTTGGATCTGGGTCCTGCGGGACCCTGTTTTGGTATTGTGGCTAATCCGAACCTCAAATGGTTTCCAAATTGCACCAAATTCGGTATGAAGCATCTCATTACTCTGATAAACAGCCTAGAATGCTAAAAATCACGAAATGATATGATTTAAATGCTAAAATTTAAAGAAAGTCCTAAAATGGTGGATTTTGCCTATGGATCCGAACCAAATGCCCTGCTTAACATGATAATGCAAGATTTACACCATGAAAACTTCTGATATTTTGCAGACTGCTAAAGGACCCGAAATGGAACATTTTTGGCTTTTACAGCCTCGGGATTTGAGCCATGGGGAGTTCGGTAACATGGATTTGGTTCTAACAGAAGTAAAAATCGACCTGATCTAACATAAAATGCTAAATAAATAGAAAACAGCCATGGAAATTTCTAATATTTAACAGAGATGCTCATGACACCTATATGGACAACTTTCATGTTCATAACTTTGGCATTTGATCAACAGAGACACAGGTAAAAATATAACTTTTCATTCCTAAATTGACAGAACAGACAAATGTAGCAAAACAGAGGACTGAAAAGAAAAATCCAAAACAGGTATCAAAACTATTCTAAAAATCACAATATTCCATATGCAAACAGAGGTCATCTCGGACATAACTTTCAATTTTTACAGTTTTGGATTTGAAGCAACACATAAAGAGAAACCATAGCCCTAAGTCGATCCAAAATCTCAGAAGCCCAAATCAGGCTCTGACACGTGTCCCGAACTCTCGGATTTTTTTCAGACATAGAAAAAAATCATAAAAATCTGAGAAAATCAGGTTAAAAATGATACATACTCCCGAGTTCATAACATCTTTCGGATGGAAAATCGGATCTCCCATGAGGGAGACCTCGATTTTACAAGTCGGCAAATGATTTTCAAAATGCATCCCGGGTAACAAAATTCGACTTGCCATTTTGAATGTTTACCGTAGTAAACAAATTCAAATGCCTCTGAATTTTTGGCACAATTCTAAAGACACCTAAGGTCGTATTCCGTGATGTTTTTGGGATTTTTAGTAAAAACGAAATGCATGAAATGATGAGTGGACTGACTGACAAAAACAGAGACCTACTGAAAATGAGCAGAATTGAAATAAATGCTAAATTAATCCTAATTAATTCATGAAAACATGCTAAATGAATGAAATAAAATGCAAATTAAACCTAGTTAAATGCATGAATGCTAAAAATCATCAAGGAATCATAATCATGTATTTTTATATATGTCGTTTTATGAGAATAGCTCAATCCATCTCTCGGATGAGCTCTTTCTTCAAACGACTCCCGAATCGAATTATGAGATCAAATGAAGAAGAAAAGAGGTGCACCTTGCTTCGTTAGGCAGCATTGAATCTATTGAGAGGGACAGCTATCATGAGCTTCGTTCGTCCTTCACTTCGGGCTTCGAATGATTCACCAAGATCGATCCACCATGCCTTCTTCACTGAGCCAAAGGGGGCGTTAATTCCAAAGTGCAAAAATAGGATTTTCAGGAAAGCTAGGTTGAATTTCCAAGTTCACAAGAGCTAAAAAAAAAATGGTCTCCCTATGCTGGGCGTGGAGCCTTGTTTTTATAGATTTTTTGAAAAAATTTGAATTTCAAACAGGCTCAATCTGAGCCCTCCATGTGGCGCCATCTCAGGGGTGCTATTTTGATTTTTGAGAAAATAAAAAATGAGATTTTTGTGGGTGAGACACCTCAGCAGGATTTGAAATTTTTCAAAATTTGGTTTGCTTGATTTTCTCTGTAGGAAGCTCCCAGATGGCGCCACCTCAGAGGGTGCTCTCTTGGAATTTGAAATTCAGACTTGCTTTTTGTAGGGAGTCCTCAGGTGGCGCCACCTCATGGTGGGCTACTTTTATTAAAAATAAAATAAAAAATAAAAATGAAGCCAAGTGGGAGCTCTGGAATGGCGCCACCTCAAAAGGTGTTCTGAGGTGTAAAGCAGGAAACAGTAGGAGCACGCCATGTGGCGCCCTCTCTGGAGGCTCTTGCCATGTGTCAGAAGGACAGGAGTGGAGGAAGCAGGCTGTGCCACCTTACAGGAATTCAAATTCTACTTTTCTGCAGGAAAGAAGAGGCTGACATGTGGCATTTCCTCAGAGTGGCTCCTACGATGCCATGTGGCAAGAGAACATGAAGGGAGGAAGCAAAATGCGCCACCTCATAGGGGGGTTTTCTACTTTTTCTGATGCAGGGAGGTCTGGACATGTGGCAGACAAGTGTCAGCTGTCTGGAGAGGCCTTCTCAAATGGCGCCACCTCAGAGGAGAATTTGAATTTCAAATGGAGGTTGGCCCTGGAGGAATGGAGGATGGACATGTGGCGCCACCTCAGGGTGGCTCCTTTAATGCCATGTGGCAAGAGGGAGGAAAAGGAGGGAAACGGACACGTGGCACCATCTCACACAAAATAGAAAAGGTGAAGTTCAGGATTTTCACCACCTAGCCTGGAGTTTGAATATTTGAATTCTTGATTTCTCTGAAGGAGGTAGAAAATGACATGTGTCCTCTACTTTTTCTAAGAAGAGCAGAGAATGACATGTGTCAGTCTGCTTTTTCTGAGAAGATCAGAGAATGACACATGGCATTTGCTTTTTCTGAGAAAATGAGAGATTGACATGTGTCCTCTGCAGGAGACACTTTCCAAATGGCGCCACCTCAAAGGAGACAAGCCTACTTTTCTGGAGGAAGCTAGGAGTGACACGTGTCTCCTACTTTTCTGAGAAAGGTAGGGAGAGACATGTGTCAGGCTACTTTTTCTGAAGGAGGGAGAGGTTGACATGTGTCCTCTGCAGGAGACACACTTTAAGTGGCGCCACCTCAGTGGAGACAAGCCTCCACTTTTTCTAGACAGGACAACCTATGACACATGGCATCTTCTGGTGTTCTTTGAAATGACACATGGCGCATGATAGGATACTAACACATGGCAGATAAATGGGATGACATGTTGCGGCTTCTTAAGGTAGCCCCACACTGACACTTGGCATGGAAATGGGAGGAGAGAGAAAAGACAAGTGGCGCCAATCCAGGGGACAAGGCTCCTATATTTTTGGGTTTTCAAAATTCAAATTTTTCAAAAGAAAAGCTTGTGTGACACCACCTCAGTGTGGGTCCCACATTGTTTCTTTATTGAAATAAGGATAAAACAAAATCTGGACTGATTGGTAAAACAGAAAATTTTGGAAAGAGTTGACCCCTGTAGGGCGATTTTTGTAAAAGAATGATAGTTGAATAGCTGACAAAAGGCAAAATCTGAGTTGAAATTTATTGAAAATTATCCAGATTGTTTTCCTGAGGAAATATTTTGAAATTCAGAGCCCTGGGGGTAAAATGGGAAGAATTGATAATTTTGAAGACCCAGGATTTTGAAATCACTTTTGAAAAGAGTTGAAATTCAAATCTGGATTGAAAATTTTGAAATCAAGAGTTCTGGACCTCGAAATGACATGCTGTGCAGTGTAGTGATATAAAATGCTCATGCAATGATATGCAATGCCATGTCTTATGCAATAGAATCTTGAACCAAGACTTGGAGATGCCTGTCTCCTGTCAGGAATAAAATTTTGAACATTTGAGCTAAAAATAAAGAAATTTTGAGAGTTGCAGATGAAATTTAGACTTTTGCAAGGTTCGGGCTCAAAAAATGACCATTTTGCCCTCCGGCGAATTCAAAGGCTGAATGATGATGCTTGGTGGAAATGCTGGAGAGGTGAGTGAAAATTTGGGGTGTTTACAGGAAGCTTTTTTTTAAGAGAGGGCTTAAACCACCAGAAAGGGGGACTTGGGATTTTCCCCCTAATGGTTCAGCGCCCCTTTCTTCACGGCTTCTCCCCTTTCCATTTGGAGCCCTTCCTTCAGCCAATGGCCAAGGAACTCCAGCAAAACCTGAGAGGAAGGACCCAATAGGAGCGATTGCCCCTAACTTCAGCCATCTCTCGCTCAGAACTGTGCATGCTCTCATCTTCTTCAACCCAGTCGATCACTTTCTCCTCCCTTTCAGCCCATAAGCAGGAGACCAGCTGTGTCTTCAGCTCAGCAGCAGAAGCAGTCCAGCGGCACTCTTCAAAGGAAAGACAAGTCTTCAACGATTGGCACTCAGTAGCCCTTCCACATACCTCTGGAGGATCAGCTCACCCTGTTAGGAAGCGCATCTTCAACTCCTGCCGACCCAAGGTAAAGCCCCTTTCCTTTTTCTTTTTTTTTCTTTCTTCTTCTTTTCTGTCTTACTCGGCATCTACAAGAATTAGATCTCAGGTTCGTGTCATGTGCTCTGTAAACCCTTTTCAATGGTTGATGAGGTTTACATTCCAGGTTTAGTCAGTATATTAAGAAATGATAACGCCTTTCAATGGCATTCTCATTTCAGTCCTAAATATCTTGGTTCCATCGAGTCCCTATTTCAAAACTCTCACATGATTCATCATGATATCATGGACTTTTCAAAAATGATCTCTTTATTTCAGTTCAAGGCTTTCATGTATATGTCTAAACCAGTCGGTTATATGATCGCTGTTAGAGTAAATTTTCAGTTATCGCTCTTTGGAAACGCAGCAACCAGGACTTCAGGCATCGGCTGTGTCAATATCCTCATCGTCAAATGGTTTTCCTGTTTTAAGTTGGCTTTGGAAACTTTGGCAAGTCATCGGTTTACACCAAATTACATGTGTTTTGCTGAAAATACCTATATACGATGGAATCAAATGATAGCTTACTGAGCTCATCATACAGTAAACAATGTCCTTAACCAGGGCATTAACATCCAGCCCATCTGACTTTGCTTTCATTTCCCTATCCGTTAGTGTAAGCATCTGGATTTCATGTTATTTTCGATCTGTGAAAGCAGCCTCTTTGTCATTAGACCTTTCTTCTCTTTTTGCAGATCATCTTTTTAATAGCATTAATATTAGATTTGAGTTCATTGCAATGATTTTTATTCCATTTTGTATTGGTGACATGCAAATGATGCCTGGTGGTATTAATTTTAGTGGTGTTTTGGGGAATGTATAGAGAGGATACCGTAAATCCTCCTGCACTTGGCATTTATCTGATGGTGATTGTTCCATTAGTGATCCGATTACCTAACACAGAGGTGATTTCAACAGTTTGGATCTATGACTTCATCTATGGCATTTCTTTGAATGTTCATGACAGCATCCACGATCCAGGTAAGTGTCATAATGGCGGAACACCGCGACATTGGAGCTAACAACAAACTCAAAAGGCCCAGGCAAAACCCTGCGCTGCACATGTATATTATCCAAAAAAAAATTTTTCTTCCCCAACGTGCTCTGTTTTCTTCATAGCAGTAGGGTAAATACATGTAGATTCTGTGAGATATTCCTGTACAGCATCGCCCAGGCCCATTTTACAGCTTCCTGTGTAGCCGCGTGCAGGACCTCTTGCTGACACTTAAGCTAATTCCACCATCTGTAACAAAAAAAAAAAAAAGAATTTTTTTTTACCCTATTGACTTACTGTGGTATCATTTCTACTGTTGTATCATATAGTAAACACCTAAGGTTTAATGGCATATATATTTTTTTTGCTGTGTATAGGTCTTGTTGTCACAGCCCTAGCGGCTGGATTCCACGCATATTAGCTCTTTTGATGTCATAGATTTGCTCCCAGCATCTACTGAAAGCTCATTCCTCATGTCATTTCTGCACATGGCATGATTAATCCATTTCAGAAGTACATTATTGGCCCAGCTCTAATAAATTTTCTATACTTTGATCATCAGGATAGTGCTTTGCTTCATCTATAGGACGGGCCTGAAAAGTTTCTTGTTACAGATATTCCGGTCTCACCAGCACCAAGTGGTCCTTCTGTTTTTGTAGATGATGGATATGTGAGGTTTTAACAAATTCATGTTGTCCGTATAGATGCTTTATTTCAGGTGCTCATTGGTTTCTTTTGCATATTGTAAAATGAAATGTTAAGCCTCATTCTACGCAGATTGAGGATATACCTGTTTGTTGGCCATAGCAAGAGTTATTAGAAGCTTGTGTTGCTCATAGGTTGATCGATGAGCATAAATTTTCCCTCAATGAAGGAAATCTGTACCACGGATCCTGTATTTAAAAGTCCAGTTCACCGAATCTGACTATTGGAGTAAAGCAACCGTTAAGCCCGCTTAGCTAGGATATAGGACCCACACCTATCTTGTATAAACATTTAAGAGAGACACCCGCCTCTATGACTTCAATCCTTTAAGGTTATCCGATTAGGACGCGTATAAATCACACATTCTTTTTCAGCAACTCTCATGTGGAACATAGTGTCTGTTGCATATGTTTACTTCCCTTTTGTCAAATCATCGCCCCCCATTCATTTGATGCCATCATGACCTATACATTTCTCCTTTTGTATAAATGAAGTTTTCAAGCATAGTCCTGGAAATCTCCTACTTAGCCTAGGCACAAGCTTAGGTCACTGTATACACATTAGCATAGACGCAATCATATGCGGTTTAGCACAAGTGTAAGGCTTCCAATTTCTTTGCCTACTTTGTATTGCTATTTCTGATATTAACTCATTTACAGGAAAATCTGGAGGATGCTGACTATTTTAATTTTGTATTTCTTTGATTCATTTTGCTTTTATGTCAGAGATGTAATAATTCAATTTGGAATAAGAAATTTTATTTTCTGCTTAGACTAGGATGCATATCATATAGTTTAAATTTATGCAATATCTTGCTTATATGATCCATGCATTTTTATTTCAAAAGCACTATGGATGTTCACGAATGGCACGTGCACCAACTCTTAGGGAGTTGATGAACTCGGTGGAATCCATATTTACGGCCCTAGTCGGAATATGGACGAGACCCAGATCCATCTTCTTCCTACCAGTCACATTGAGCCTACACTCTTAGGCGATCTTAAAATGCACCTCATATTTCCAATGTTTTCAACATCTTGTGAATTAACTCAAATAAACCCTGAATATATTCATGGCCACAGTCAGAATATGTGAAGGATTTACTTTGGATTAATCCACATTTTTCCAACAAAATTTTCAGAAATCTTTTCAAAAGTGCATTCATTCATTCAAATCATTTGCATCATTTGTTTTTCTCATGATTTTCTCAAAAGATTTTCACTCCATGGAATCGATTTCTCAAGAAACTCTGAAGATTTTCCAAAATCGGTTTTCTCAAGTCAAAGTTTTCCTGTGATTTTTCTTAAAAAGTTTATTTTCTCAAGATTTTCAAAAGGAGTTTTCCAATCTTTCTCAAAGATCAAAATCGATTTCCAAGTATTTCAAGGGTAAGATTCCCAGGATTTCAATTTCCCAAGTTTCAGTTTTCTTCTCCAATGAGTTTTCCTATAAATTTTCCATCATTTTCCTAAGAAAATGCTCAAAGTTCGAGTTTTCTTGAGAAGTGTTTCCCTTTCTCAAATGTTCACCTTTTCTCAAGAATCACTTCTATTTTCCCAGGATTTTCAACCATTTATGATTTTCCCACAACTTTATGAACTTTCTCGTGATTTCAAAAACCCTTTTTCATCTGAGTTTCCTGAGAAATTGACCTTTTCAAATATCTTTCAATTCCAAATGTTTTCCAAGCATACATCATGTTTTTCCCAAGCTGCATTTTCCAAAATCTCATAGCACATGCCTGAATTCTTTGTGCATTTAGGATAGAACATAACTTTGATAATTTAACTAAGTCAAGCACAATTTTGGTCCTTGGTTCGATTACCCCTGTTAAAGGCGGCAGGAACGGTCGAACCTCGTACCGACAGGTCGAGCCCCATCCCATGGATTTTCCCGCAAATTTTCAAAACGGAGGCGAGTATTTCAAAACCATTTTCCAAAATCCGATCAAGTTTGAATCGTGAAAGAGTTTCCCCCCTTCTCTTCCGCAAGGATGGGAAGACGGGAAAAATTTCGCGACGATAACAGTATTCTGTTGCTTACTGTTTTGTGTCTCCCTCTCGACATTTTCATTTGGTGTCATATGGGCAATTCATGTCAGCTATGATTTGATGCTTAAAAGTTAAAACGAAATATAATTTGCAAATAAGATAAGAACATATCCATAATCTCCTAAAGTATACGTCAATCTCAAAGCAACATCCAGAATAATAAAAATATTGGCAAACAACAAATTCCCAAGAGTTCCAGATGCCCAAAAATAACAAGATTTTTTAAGAACTCCAACAGTGAGCATTTTTGCAGCAAGTAAAAAAAAAGAATTTACAGCAACTCAGATTAAGCATTTATCCTTCAAACAAATTTAACAAATCAAATTTAACGCTTAGACTTTCGAAATTCAAGTAGTAAACTGATTGACTAATCAATTTCAGACATGAAACTTCAAGCAGGAAATTACTCAGCAAATCAGACCTTGACATCAGACTTTCATGGCTTAGACGATAAACAGATGTTTACTGCTGACTTGGAGATGAGCCGAGCTTGTACTGTTAACAGAGGCCACTGCGTATTTCCAATAATGTATCCTCAGGGGACCCTCGAATTGAGTTCCCTGAATGCTTGAGCCACAGAGAGCTTTCACTAGAATCAGGAATTATTTTGTAAATCGTCTTTTCTTTTATTAACATAAGGCTTATTATTGGCACCTCTCATGGCCTCAATTATCAGGGAACCTCTGCATCCTTACTAATCCAAAGAAGCAACATATGCCAATCTCTATCAGCATTTGCATTGTTTATTGCCTACTTCAAAAACGATACAGATGCCCCATAAAGGGCCCATTTACAACCAACCTTGGAATTTCTGGTCTCCGCTACTCCCAGTGTGATTTTACTTTACAGGGAGACTATAAAAAAAATGCCAGATTAGCAACACGATCCAAGGCAAATAAATAATTGATGGACTAAGGTCATATTCGATAATATAATCAAAATGAAGGACATGAATGGCATGTTCGTCCTGTTGTACAACTAGATCAGGCACCTTATTAGCTAACTAAGCCACCAGGAAGAAAAAAAAATCTGCTAAGACAACCGATCATGTTGGTGACCTTGAATCCATCAGACTGAATTACATAAGGGAATTCTACTATAAATCAGTCATACAACAAGCATTACTACCTATCCAAATTCACTCAGTAGACCAGTTGGATGTTATGGATGAAACTCATGAGTAAAATGGAACAGAGGGAATTATGACTATATACGATGGATAAATGACACTCTGGAAGGATAAAGCAGGTGTAAAATAACTGAAAACGAAACTTATTAGAGAAAGGCTCACATAGAAAGAAGTATTACAGATGGAGACCAAAAAATCTACTGCTATCGGAAATTTAAATCAGATGAAACCATCAAAACACAATAAAAGGGCATGCATCAGATCCAATATGAACAAGAGATGAAAAGATGAAAACAACAATGCCAAGGATTAAAGAATGCCAAAACATAATGTTATAGGAGATGACATAAACAAAGGGCTATTGCAACAGAGTGTTAATCATAGCATGAACGTGAAAAAAAAAAAAACTAAAACGAATTTAAACTAACATAGACATATGAAATTATCTGAATGAGAGAAAGGAAAGAAAATAACCCACTAAAATATAGATCATAAACAAAAATGATGTATTGTAAAAGATTTTGGGTCTAACAATATGAACAGAACTGAAAACAATGTTGGAATCGTTCTTTCCGTTGCTATTACACAGTGAGGCGTTGGGGTTGCTATATGCAACTCAACGTCCTCCATGGTGTATTGACGGGGCTAGAGAAAAAAAAAAAGAAAAAAGGGAAGAAAATCAACAGAAAAATTCAGAGAAAGCAAAGGGGGTGAGATACTTACCGAAGCAATTTGCAGAAATCGTGAAAGAAGGAGTTGAGGCTCTTTCCGTGGAACCATAGAGGGAACTCGTTGGTTCCTCTTGCTTGCAGGAACTTTGGGGGAGAGGATCAGGCTCAAAGAGGGAGGAAACCAGGGGAGCAGGCCGGCGACGAAAGCTAGAGCGGATGGAAGAGGCCGGGTAAAGGGGTATTGCTTGATGGATCTTTGGCGAATGATGGATGTTCCTCCTCTTCCCTCCTGTGCATGTTCTTATAGGAAAACAGAAGAAGGCTTGAGAAGGGTGAGACAGTTGAGGATCAACGAGTGAGAGAGGGGCAGACGATCGAAGGGTCGAGCCCTTTGGGAAGGATCGAGAAGAGGTCGTTGCCTGACTTGCAACGGGGGTCCTTTTTGTTTTAGAAAATTTTCAAAACGATTGTTATTTTTAGAAAAGGTTTTTCTAAAGGGGTTTTTCAAGCAGAAAGAGGCTCTAAAAGGAGATTTCTAAAACTGATTTTTTTATATTTTTCTTTTCTTATATATTTTTTTTCGCTCTTTTTCTTTATATTTTCTATGTATATATATATATATTGTTTGTTTTTGGAATAAAATACTAAACTTACGAGAGAACGAAGGATTTTGAAATAATTTTGTGAAAATTTGAAAATATTTACAAAAGAAGGGTTTTCCGAGAATGTACGGCTATTCTTTTGAGAAATTCTTCAAAAACTGAGTTTTTGGTTCAGAATTTGAAGCGATATTTGAGTTTTTGACCACAAACTGAGAAATACAGAGCAGTGGATCCAAACGGACATCGGATGGACTGTCTGAGCCTTTCTGAAATTATTTTGGTATTTTTATAATTTAATTTTAAAATTTGGACAACGAGGCTCAGATTTGGATTTTGAATTAGATTCAGATCTGAAATTTTGAGTCAGATATATAAAATGACTTGATTCTAGTAAATTTGAGCAATAGACTGGAATTTTAAGTGAAAATGACTCAATCTGCTCAGAAAAATGGGGGTCAGGGGCAAAAGGAAAATATTCACAACATTTTGAAAATTTTGGGGTGTTCACAGTAGGCTACAATAAATGTCAAGGAGGATAATGCTAAGCTCATTTTAGATGGAATGCAATTAAACGAGGTAAATGGTTTAAAATTGTTTACATTCATTTTAGCATTTATCATTCATTAGTGTAAATCACTAAAATGTTTAGCATTCTTAAGTAATCATCACTGTAAGATTTTGTCTTCGTTAGTACAAATCGTTATCATATTAGCATTCATTAGTATAAATCGTTCTAATATTTAACATTCTTAAGTAATGATCGTTGCAGGATTTTGTATTCCATAGTACAAATTGTTATTGCTTTAGCATTTAACTTTCATTAGTGTAAATTGTTATAATGTTTAACATTCATAAGTAATGATCGTTGTAGGATTTTGTTTTTGTTAGTATAAAGTGTTATCGCTTTAGCATTTAACATTTATTATTGTAAATCATTGTAATATTTAGCATTCATTAGTGTAAATCATTTTAATATAAAGCACTCATTAGTGTAAATCATTGTAAGTTATTATAAATCATTTTAATATTTAGCATTTATTAGCATGAATAATTATGTCTATAACTAAACCACAATCTCCAATGTACAGGTTGTGTGGAGATCGTATGGAGATGGGGAGGACGAGGACCAAGAGGTTGTTGCTGAGGTTGCGAGACTGTTTGGTTGTGATATTTGGGTATTTAACAAACCTAAAGCCGAGTTACAACATGGTAGTCGAGTTCTCCTACAAGCTGGCTTGGGACAACCGACTCCAAAGCAGCCTGTAGTAGTGAGAAGGAAGATGAATAGTGGTGGGGCCAGGGATGTGAATTAACACAAACGCTTCAGGAAACAATTGGATAGCTAGAACAAAGAAGGTGTTCGTGTCATAGCATATGATTATAAAGAACGACAATATGACCCCAACTATTTCGAAAAATATTAAGAACCCATGAGTCGAAATCTGGAGATTGAGAAGAAGCAACATGGAAGTAAGGTCCCTCCTATCCCCTAGCATGTCATCTCCCAGCATAGAAATAATGTCCATCATGTTCCTCTGGCTACAACTATGATTCCCTCGGTTGCAGTACACTGTGAGGAGCCAACACAACTCACAAAAAAGAGGGTAGTCTTCACCATAAAGTTAGAGATGATGGAGAGAGAGAATAAGTAGTTACGAAAGCAGGTGTAGAATTTGGGGAGACAAATGCGGTCACAATATGGTACACTAGTAGAGATGATTACCAGTGGTTTTAATAAGATCGAGGGAACTAAAAGGCCACCGAGGAAAGAGAGTCCACCAAGGAAAAGAAAGAGACGATTTGTATGTCATAGTCCAATTGAGTCGTCAAGTGCCACTGAATAAACATTATGTGATTTTTGTATCTCGATAATTATTTGTTGTAATTTTATAATTACTTATTGTAATTCTATAATTATTTTTTGTAACATGACATTCTATAATTGTATAATTCTTTTTTTAATAAGTGTAACACACAAGTGCCACTGAACAAATCATTGTAATGTTCGACCTTCATAAATAAAAATTGAAGAAGTGTTTAGCATTGTGTACTATGAAAATTATGATTTGTTTTTTTGAGTTTTGTCTTTCTATCGCGATTTACACAATGATTGATAAAAGGCGAAAATGATTTGTATGTATGAACGCTACGCACTATCACGATTTGCTTGATACCGATTGGCTTGGAACCAGTAATATTTTTTTGTTGTAACGTAACATTCTATAATTATATAATTCTTTCTATAACAGATCGCGATTTGTTTTTTATAGAGAAAGTGTTCTATCATGATTTGTACAACCACAAACATAAAGCGGAAACGATTTGTCCTATCGCGATTTACTTTTAGAAGCTTTGTCTATGTGAACGATATGTCCTATCACGATTTACACAATGACTCATTCATAAAATGTAAAAAAGAAAAGTAATAAACCAATCGACATAATGTTTAGACTTAGTAAAGTACAAATCGAGGTAACTTCAATAATAAAAATCATGATAACTTCATAAATACAAATCAATTTTATTCACAAAGATAAATAAAGACATATCATTGTTGCAGTAACTTCATAAATATAAATTGATGTGATTTACAACCACATTTATTTAAAAAAAATATAAGTATTTAGTTATAATACATCATGACCAATGGTTTGGCTTAGATGCAATACATGACCATCATCATCAAAGAAAACAAACATCATCATTAGCATCACCCCCATGTCCAAATAGTGATATGCTTCGAATGCAATCCAAGTGAACATAAAATCCAGCTTGCTAGTGCAGAAAGCTTCGACGTAGAGCTGACGAAGCTGCAAAATGTATGGGATCCCATCATCATCGATATGTTTCTACAGGCAGAGAAGATAAACCGCACGACTGTAGCATATTTGTTACAAAGTATATCGAAGATTAGGCAGATATTTTTCTAACTACGAAGGATGGTTTGCGAACGATAGAGGGTCTGACAGTAGGAATATATCAAATAGATGGTCATCAACATCACTCTCTGTCTATCATGCAGAATATATGTGCTTGCTTCGGTATGGCAGCAACGATTGATAATGATTATGGTCGTTATATTCTGCGTAAACTTCGATATACTTTATGACAAATATGCCACAGTCGTGGTCTCCCCGTTTGTTTTAGATCGAGCACATATAAGGCATCGCAGGCAACCAAGCCCTTCGTTCATGCATGCATGCATCGATTTAGGGACGATGGTTGAGGCGTATGTGTCATAAATATATCGATGTATACACAGAAGATAACTGCCATAATCATCATTGAAGATTATCCAGATCTTTTTTTACGATGTAAAACAACTAGGTTATCAACATCAAACCCCATCTATCAAGCACAGGTAGAAGGAACATAGAAGAACAAAGAAGAAAAAAAAATACAAGGAAGAAGAAGAAGAAGAGGAAGATGATGAAGGCAGAGGAGAAAAAAGAAGGAGAAGAAGTTACGCTACTGTAGAAAAGACAAAGAGAGGTTAAATAGTGTAAACACCCCACATTTTTCAAAGTTCCAAAAATTATCCTTTCTGACCTTGGGTCCCACCTTCTGAGTCATCTAAAATGGCAATTGGGTCAAATTTTAATCATTTCTTGGCTTCACTTGTTGAAGATCTGAAATCCAATTTTATTTTCTATACTAGACCAAACCTTGGATCTAGATCAGACATCTAAATCCAATTCTGAGCCTGATTCTTCTATTTTCAATCCAAATCTAAAAATTCAAAATCAATTTTCTGTATGGCTCAAGTATTTTCATTCAGATCCAATCTCTATTTGGATCCATTCCTCTCATTTTTCCTCAGTTTGAGATCCAAACTCGATCTTTACTCAAAATCTTAGATCCAGATCCATTTTTAAAATTCAATTTTTAAAATTAATTCTTCTATTTCAAAAGTTATCATTTGCAAAATCCTCTAAATTCAAAATCAATATTTTTGGAAAATCTTTCAAAACTCCATCTGGATCTCGTTTCTTGAGTCATTTAGAATCTTATAATATTTTAGATTTTCTTTCTAAAATAAAAAAAGAGAGAAAAGAAAAGCAAAATTTTAGAAAATGACTTTAGGTTAAATAAGAGAGGGTTTTTGAAAATTTTCGCAACAAAAGCCTTCTTTTTAAAATTTTAAAAATCTAGAAAGGGCATTTATGAAATTTTTGGAACCTCCCTCTCCTTTATAAGCTCAAGTAAAGGAGAGGGAGGGAGGATCGATCTTTTGAAAAAGGAGAAGGAAAATTGAATTCCTCTCCTCTCCCTCTTTCCCTCCATTTCAATATCTCTTCCCCCTCTTCCTCTTCTTCTTTTTCCCCTTTCTTTCTTCTTACCTTTTCCTTTTTCTTTCTTCACGGCTGAAGAAGATCGGCCGGTAGAAGCACAAAGAAGGAGACTTCCTCTCCTGTCAATCGATCCTACTGGAGCAGCCTTCTCCAATCTACTCCAGCTAATCGGTAAGGCCCTTCTCTACCTCATTTCTTTTAGAATAATTGCTTTGATTAGATTAAATTCTTGTCATTCTGCATTTTAGATTTGTTTTTTTGCTATGTTTGATTTTCATTTTCTACATTAGTCATTCATTAGACTTCACATTCATCATCTTCTTTGCATTTTTCTCATTTGCTTCCTCATATTTCATTGCATTGACATCTTCTTCATCAACATCAATAGATCTCATTTTCGTCAATCCGATGTAGCATAACATATGCAATTGAACCAGATCCAATTCAAAGATTATCGATCAACATTTCATTGGATTTCTGATTTTCCATGGAAGTATATTGCCTTGCTGAGTTAAAAATGAATTTCTAATTTGCTAATTTGATTTTCCATGAAAGAATTAGCATTTAAATTACCGTGAAATCCTTATTTTCAATAGAATCTGATCAGATCCAAAATCGGATTTGATTTGCCAAATTCCTTTACATATGCCAGATTTCTTTGCATCTGTCGAATTCCTTTACATATGCCAAAATCAATTACCATGAGAAATTCATTGATCTGCCGTGAGAAACTCATTGATCTGCCACGAGAAGCTCATTGATCTGCCGTGAAAAATCTCGTTGTTCTGCCATGAATCCTTTTGGATCTGCAGTGAAATCCAGGATCAACACCTCATTCCAGCATCTATTGTGTCAATTTCATTTCCCCAAACGCATCTCATGTTTTCACATTTATTTCTGCAATCTATTTCATCAATTTCATTTTTCTGCATACTCTGTATTATGAGCATTTCTGATGATTTTGTTTTTATCATTTGTTTTGATTTGCTGCATCATGATATCATCTTCATCATGTTGCATCTAAAATGCATTTCATCATCTTTGAATGCATTGGCTGATCTGAACCCGCGGGTAGTTCACTGCATCCTTCCTGTGCAGCATCATGTTTATTTTCGGTTCTTGCATCATTTATACAACATCTTTGCATTTTTTGTTTCATTGCATCTGTGCGCATCATCACAACATTCTCATATTCCAGCATATGTATCTTACATTCGATGTATACCCTACATCATCTACATCTCATCGATTTAGCATTTGCATTATTTCATATGCTGCATTGGATTTGATCCAGACTATTCATTTTCTCTCCATTATGGTGCTCATTCTCTATATTGTAGCATTTCATCACATTTCCTGTGCATCTATTCATATGCATTCTTTATTTCTTTTCCTTATATACCTGCATAATACATTTTTTAATTCCCTGTTATACATTTGTTATCTGTGGCATCATGTTTGCTATATTACACATTATCTAAATGCTTTTGATCATTACTGCTTAGCTACTGCATATGCTCCTTGTGTTGAAGCTATGGCTGCAGACAGTGCAAACATACTCCTTTTGTTGCAGATGTTGCATAGCTCTCCAAATTGTAGAGGAGCAACTCTTCATGTTCTATGTGCATTGGCAAACACTCTTGAGCTTGCATGGGCTGCAGCCAAACATGGAGGTGTTGTTTACGTTTTGGAATTTGGAATTTCTTTTATATCTGCAAGAAGAAATCTCTTTACAACAAAGGGCATTGTTAGGCATCTCCATGTTGCATTGACATCTCTTCAGAATTTACTGATCAACAGTCCCAAACTTGCAGCAACTTTTTCTACCAAAGAATAACTAGTTCTTCTTTTTTAGTGCTTTTCTATACCTGTAGTTTCTGAAAGCAAGATTTCACAGCTTTAACTCAGTGTGTTATCACAGCTTGTTGCATATGCATTGCATTTTAGCATATGCATATGCATTTCATTCTAGCATAGCATATACATTGCATTTTAGTATATGCATATGCATCTCATTTTAGCATATGCATTGCATTTTAGCATATGCATATGCATCTCATCTTAGCATATGCATTGTATTTTAGCATATGCATATGCATTTTATCTTAGCATATGCGTATACATTGCATTTTATCATATACATATGCATATACATTGCATTTTAGCATATGCATATGCATTTCATTTTAACATAAGCATATGCATTTCATTCTCAGCGTAAGCATATGCATTTCATTCTCAGCATGTTGCATATGCATATGCATTTCATTCTATGCATTTTACATATTATCCATGTTACATTTCTTTCATTTTATCCTATAATTTCATTTTAAAGATGAATGTTTGTTAGTGTTTAAGTTTGTCAATATCCATTATTTCATCCTCATTCAATCCTTATGCATTCATATCATTGCACCTCTAATTTCACAATACAATTTTCATTTAGTACATCTGAATTGGCAACCATTTAGATTACACATTTACTTTCTCACATCTTTTACTGTGTATTCTTGTATTTTGTACCTTTGCTGCTTTATATTGTTTCATGTTTTTGCAGAGAAGTGCAGAAGATACTGGTTTCTCTTTTAGATTGAGAAATTTCAATATTCAGTTTAAAATTGGGGTTGTAATAATTTCATTTAATGAGAATTTCTATTTTTGTTCATAGATTAGAATGGATGAGCATGTAGTTGCATTTTGAATTTTCGTAATTGATTGTGGCATTTTATTTTTCGAAAAGGCACTATGGTGAAACACGAATGGCACGTGCACCATTCTAATAAGAGGTAAATAACCCTAAGTAGACGATTCACATTTGTTGCCATAGTAAGAATGCAAACAATACTTAGGATTTTTATCTTTCATGGAATAAAATTTGACCTACACTTTAGGTCCTTTTTTAAAAACATCATATTTTGGAAATTTAATTTTCTTTCTTTTTTTATCAGAATTTAATATAAATTAATTTGAGATACATTTGTGGCCATAGTCATGAATGTATTAAAGATTAATTTTGTTTTAATTTCTGTAAAAATACAAAATCATCTTTTAAAATAAAATCTTTTGAATTTCTTTTATTAAATATATTCATCATAAAATTACATCATTTCATTATTTCTCATTTTCAAATTATTTTAATATCTTAAAATTTGAAATATTCTGAATGATTTTCAAAATTCATTTTCAAAAACTTATTTTGAAAATAAATTTAAATTTATTTTTAAAATCCAAAATTTCAATTTCAAATTCCAATCTCAAATTCTAATTTCAATTCAATTTGAATTTCAAATTCCAAGTCTAGTTTCAAATTCTAATTTCAATTTTGAAATCCAATTTCAAAGTTAAATTTCAATTTAAAAAATTTAAACTTAAATTTCAATTTTCAAGTTTTAAATTCAATTTCAAATCTGAATTTCAATATCAATTCTTCAAATTCAAACAAAATTTTTAATTCAATTTTCATTTTTATTTTTATTTTCATTTTCATTTTCGAATTTTACTTTCTATTTCAAATTTTACTTCAAATAGTTTTCTAAAGTTATTTCAAAACATTTATAAACATTTTTCAAAGTGTATTTTCAATTCAATTTTGAAATTCATTTGGAATCATAATTTTGAAATATTTTCTAAGTATTTTCAAATCAAAATGATTTTAAAGCATACATCATATTTTAAACCTTCATTTTTCAAAGTTCATAACACAAGCATGATTCAATGTGCATTTAGGATTTTAGAATAATCTTTTAGTCAAATTTAGGCAAAGCAAAAGGCATTGATTCGATCCTTGGTTCGATTACCCCTGGTAAAGGCATCAGGAACGGTCGAACCTCATACCGACGAGCGAGTCCCTATTTCCCATTTTTTTCAAAAATGGAGGCGAGTTATTTCCTAAAAAGATTTTTTACTCAAAAATGTTAAAATGCAAAAGGATCTCGCTCAAGGGAAAATTTTGCATGGATAACAGAATTGGTGACCATGATGGGACTCATCTTTTATTCGATCGAATTAATGCCTTTGCCTTGTCTAAATTTGACTGAGTTATTATTTTTTAAATGTCAGCTTCATTTTCATGCAGCCTTAGAAATCGAGAATTAAACCCAGCTGACATTAATGCATATAGGATTAAGTATGGTTTGGTAGGACCAAATTGAAGAGATTTATACATGTTCACTTAGACTTAAGTCTGAAATACAACTCTCCTCAATCTAGGGATCGAATGCAAACAATGTATGCAAGTCTGTGCTTCTTTATGATTTCAAAATTCTATTTCTTTAGGACTTTGCATTAGAGCCATCAGATTACTTGCATGCTTGAATCATATTTTCAAAACATCCCCACCTATATTGTCCTGGCCTTCACGTTGCTGGGCTTTCTCACTAAACCATAGTTCAAGAAAAAGCCTCACAATTGAGCCACTTATTTGGGCTAGTACCCCCCTGCCATATACTAAGGGCCATAGTCCAAAGTATATCGGCAGGCGCTCAAGGATGTTAGGAAAACCATTACCCTAGAACCGGAGAAATTTATATGCCACGTACTTCGAGCTTTGGCTTGAGCAAATTGGCATATCTTGATTGGATTCAGATGATCTAAACCTTATAGTTAGAATTAAGGTCCTACAAGCTATTTCAAAATTTGCATATTAGAGTCAGCTTCTATGGAGTGTTGTTTTGCGCATCATTTTGTTGTATAGCTTTGCTTTTTAATGTGGATATTATCTTATAACCCTCGTTTATTTCTGATATTTCCTTTAATTTTCAAAACCCTAGATATTTCTTTCAAAATTTCCTCTCTATTTTCAAAACCCAGGTGCATATTTCCTCTTTCCTCATTTCTTCAAGATCAATTTTCTAAAAACCCTGGAAATCCTTTTCTAAAAGTTTTGCTCTGTTTTTCTAAAACTCCAGGTGATTTTTCTTTTCTTCTGGATCTCAAATTTCCAATCTTATTTTGATCCTGCCTGCTATTTTTTCTCAAAAATCATGTATTTTCCCTGGATTTTTTTATCTCTATATTTTAATCCTATTATTTATTTTCAAATCTCTTCACCTTATTTTCTTCATATTTTTCAATAAATTCCCTGATCATTTCAGCGAGAAATTGTAAGCCCAAAATCTTATGTTTTTCTTTCATCATGGTTGGCGACCCCGCCTGGGTAACAACGCGTATTTTAGTTGTTTACTTCTTTTATGAGAATAATAACGCAATTGTCACGACTTTCGTGATGACCCAATCCCTGGTAATGGGATATCTTTTCCAAATTGTCAACCTGATTCTCAAATATCTCCTTCATCACCTCTCTTTCTTCCAAAATTTCTTTAGTCTAAACCACTCCTTATTCCGCAGAGAGTTTTGGCATTGTCACTTCCCCTTCAGGATAAGGGACAATCCTGACATCATTCATGATAGCGATAGGATTACCCATAGGGGTTTCTCCCGAAATCGTGAATTTGAAAATTTTTGCAAAATCTCCATCATGATCACCGAGAGCTTTCCAAAGTAACAATTTTTTTTTTTAAATCATGAGTTCAGTATTTTTGTCAAAGATAATTTTTACCAATCTTTTTCGAGATCAATCCTCGGGTTGAGTCTTTCTTCAAAACCAGTTTTGAACCGGTCATTTCGAATCAACCCTTGTGTTGATCTTCCTTTTTCAAAATTGGTTTTGAACTGGTCATTTCGAATCAACCCTCGTGTTGATCTTTCCAAAAACTGGTTTTGGACCGGTCATTTCAAATCAACCCTCGTGTTGATCATTTTTCAAAATCAACCCTCGTGTTGATCATCTTCTCAAAAGCAGCCCTTGGGTTGATTTTTCTTTTCAAAATTTATATTCTACCAGCCTTTTTCAAAATCAATCTTCAGGTTGATCCTCTTCTCTAAGATGCGTTTTATTGACTTTTCAAACTGAACATTCTCATCTTACTTTAAAGATCTCATATGTGGGCAGGATCAAGCAAAATATTTTCATCAACAATTCTTCAGCAATTTCCAATAATTCTCATCAATCTTCTTTCATTTCCATTCAGGATAAGGGATAATCATGAGACCATTTGATGATGCATGAAATGCACATCATGTAAACAAGTTTTTCATGCATTTTGTATCAAGTTTAAGGTTTTAAACCCATGTTTAGATGTGTTTTGATAGTAAGGGGCTATGGTTCGAATTTCAGAAAAATCGGAGTTAAAATGAGAGAGTTATGGCTATTTCAGTGTTTGGGCATGGATTTCGAGGTGGATCATATCCATATCCGACCCAATTAGGTCAATTGGACATTGGATCAATTCTTAAAAAGCCTAAAATCCAACCCACACACATATCCATACCCATTTCAAAAAGTTTTGCAGAAAACCCCTCAGAAAGTGGCGCCTAGTAAAATATATTTTTATAACCTTGTTTCTGAAAACTATCAAAAGTATAAATTATAGTTTCCAGCAAACCCTAGGCGTCTTTGGCATTGGGATTGGCGCCTCCTACAGTGATTCTAGCTCCAGCACCTTCCAACCTCTCATCCCACTTCATTTCCATCGAAAATTAGGTTTTTGCTTGGAAATCAAGCATTACTCTATCTCTCTTTCCATTCTTTTTCGTTTCTTTAGTATCCTTGCTGCGTTTTCTCACCATTTGCTGTGTTTTTGCAGGTGTAGCAGAGGCGGAGACCATTAATCTTGCTTGGAAGTGCGAAACACCCCAACAAGATGAGCCGGCCCTACCTCCATCCGGTTTTCTAAGCCCTCCGATCGCGAATCGGCACCCGTTCCATCTTCGGTGGATCTCCAACGTGTTGCAGCTGTAGATATCCTGTTCGTGGTGACATTCCAGCATTCTCGAACCATTCGGGACGTCAATCCAATGCCATTGTCCGCTCTCTTATTCCCCACGATCGTCGGATCGCCCTAGAGGTTGAAAAGCATATTTAGTGTCCAGGGTTATTGACCAAGTGAGAAGATTCTCTACGTGGCAAAAAGACGGAAATACCCTTGGCGTGGAGCAGAAGACTGATTGCTTGATTACTTTTCTTTTAGTGATTATTTGCAGTTGTATTAACTTTATAATTGTAGGTTGACATTTGTCATTAATAAATTGAATTTTATAGAAATATTGTGGTTAATTCCTGTTCCCTGTGGATTCGACCCGTACTTACCACTTTGTGGAAAGTCGGTTTTTAAATTTTTGGTTGACGATTTTCCAAAGTTTTATTGAAAATACTTGTTTTAAAAAGAGCATTCCAAAATATCAACCAAATTTCGGCGCCGTTGCCGGGGAACGGCGAATTAATTACTTTATTTCTTAGAGTTTGATTTATTAAATTGTTTTAGTTAGTTAATTAGTTGATTTATTTTTAGTTAGTAGGATTAGTAAGTGAATATAGGATTAACATAGTTAGTAAATATAGGATTCACGTTCTGTTCTTTCTAGGATTCACTTAAAATTCATTCTGCATGGAGCGATTAGACAGGTGGGTTTTAGAAAAACTTAGTTGTGATTTTCTGTATTTATCTTTTCAGTACTTTAGAATAGTTTAATTTGTTATTTCATTTACTTAGTTAAATCATTCTGACATAGTTAGTTTAGCATAGTTGTTTAGTAGTTGTTTATTTTGTGTATTTACATTTTAGTATTTGTGTTAGTTTATTTTTTTTTAGAGTTAGGTCGTTTGCTTACATCTGGTCTTAGCACCAGTGTATGCAGGGGCGACGAGGTCTAGGAACCCCATTACACCCATTTGTTGACAACCCAGAGAGAATTTTACATTCTCATCGAAGTTCGGCAACAATGGCTGACATGGATCCTCCACCTCCACCTCCACCCCCAGTTCTTTCACGTCCTCTGCGGGAATACTTCATTCCCACAGACTATGTTCAGGCATCCTGCATTCAGAGACCCGATGTAGGAGTGCCTCATTACGAGATTAAGGCCAGCATTATTCAGATGCTTCCATCCTTTTATGGTCTTAGTCATGAGGATCCCTACCGACATTTAGATGAATTCCTCGAAATCTGTTCTACTGTTAAGATACAGAATTTCGATGATGATGCTTTGAGATTGACTCTATTCCCTTTCTCATTGAAGGACAAAGCCAAGTATTGGCTAAAGTCCTTACATTTTGTAGAAATAGAGTCATGGGATCAATTACAACAGGAGTTTCTTCGGAAATATTTTCCCATTGGTCGTACGAACCAATATCGTAGAGCCATCACTAGCTTTTCAGAGCTAGATGGTGAGCGCTTTCATGAGACCTGGGAGAGAATGAAGGATCTCCTCAGGAAATGTCTCCATCATCAGGTGCCGAAATGACAACTGGTGCAGAGCTTCTACGATGGATTGTCTGACAAGAATCGTCAGATGATCGACTCTTCATGTGGAGGGACATTCATGCTGAAGAGCGAGGATGAAGCATGGAGGTTATTTGATACATTGGCCGAGAATTCTCTCCACCATGCTTCGAGCTCTCATTCTGATAGAGCCACACCCAGCATTCAAAAGAAAGCTGGTGTTCTTGAAGTTGGTCCATCTACTGCACTACAGTGCAAGGTAGACATGATTGCTCAGAAGCTGGACCAGCTTCTATCAGGACCATCCACCACACAGCAGGTGTGTACTCTTTGTGCCAGTCCTGCACATGAGATCACTGAGTGCCCTTCGACAGCTCAGTACCCTGAATTTGTTCAAGAACAAGTTCAGGCAGCTCAGGGTTACGTCAGACCGCCGAATAACCCATTTTCATCGACATACAATCTGAGTTGGCGTAACCATCCCAATTTTTCATGGAAGAATCCACAGTCTTCCATGCAGATGCCTACATCCTCTCAGCCAGTTCGACAACCATCTTTTACTCAGTCATTTTAAAGACCGAACTATTCACAGTCTTCTTCCTCTTCAGTTCCTTCCCCGATTCAGCAGGAGTCTACCCCGCAGACATCTTTTGAGGAGAGACTTCTCCAGGCATTCCAAGAGGTGAAAACCTCTAATCAGAACGCCTTCGAGAAGTGTAGCCAGATTTTGAGCTCACATACGCAGTCCATTGCGAAGTTAGAGTCGCAAATGGGACAGTTAGCTGAGGTTATTAGTAGGAGACCCGAGGGTACATTGCCGAGTCAGGCTGTCATGAACCCGAAGGGTAAGGACCAGATGACTGGAGGCCTATTTCATACTGAGACACAGCAGCAGGCTAAATCAGTTATGGCCTTGAGGAGCGGACGTGAGTATCACGTCGAGAGCAGAGAGCGAGAGAGTAGAGAGAGGATAGAGGAGCCAAAGACCATTGTTTCACCTACGTCGGCTCAATCATCATCCCCATCCTCATCATCACCTTCACCATCTTCATCCTCAGAAAAGAAGAAGAAGGATAGGAGTGAGCCTTCTCACAAAGAGGAGGAGCCAGCAGAGTATATTCCCCCACCACCCTATCCGAAAGCATTAGAGTCTCCTGGCTATAGAGGGAAGCAAGGTGCGAAGATCCAGGACATGCTTGACATCTTCAAGCATGTGCAGATCAACCTACCTTTGCTCGATGCTATTCAGCAGGTGCCGGCATATGCCAAATTCCTGAAGGAACTATGTATGCAGAAGCGTAAATCTAGAGAGAGAGTTCCTAACAGGGTCCATCTGACTGAGCAGGTGAGTTCAGTACTTCAGCATCAGACACCACCAAAGCTCAAGGACCCTGGAGCCCCTATCATTGCTTGTACTATAGGGAACATCCGGATAGAACGCGCATTGCTCGATCTTGGAGCAAGCGTGAACATTCTGCCTGGGTATTTCTTTGATTCTTTCGGGCTAGGAGAGATGAGATCGACCCCGATTACGCTTCAGCTGGCAGATCGTTCCGTCAAGGTACCGAGAGGTGTCTTGGAGGATGTGCTAGTTAAGGTGGATGACTTTTATTTTCCAGTCGATTTCATTATTCTTGATATGGAAGGTGTAGATAGCCAACACCAGACTCCGATTATTTTAGGCAGACCATTCTTGGCGACTGCCAATGCTTGCATCAACTGTAGGACTGTTATCGTCGCGAAATTTTTCCCCCGTCTTCCCCTCCTTGCGGAAGAGAAAAAGAGAGAAACGCTTTCGCGATTCAAACTTTGACCGGATTTTGGAAATTGTTTTGAAATACTCGCCTCCGTTTTGAAAATTGCGGGAAAATCCATGGGATGGGGCTCGACCTGTCGGTACGAGGTTCGACCGTTCCTGTCGCCTTTAACAGGGGTAATCGAACCAAGGACCAAAACTATGCTTGACTTAGCGAAATTATCAAAGTTATGTTCTATCCTAAATGCACAGAGAATTCAGGCATGTGCTATGAGATTTTGGAAAATGCAGCTTGGGAAAACATGATGCATGCTTGGAAAATATTTGGAGTTGGAAAAACATTTCTCAGGAAAAGGATGAAAGTTAATTTCTCAGGAAAACCAGATGAAAGGTGTTTTGAAATCATGAGAAAGTTCATAAAGACATGGAAAAATCATGAATGATTGAAAATCCTGGGAAAGTAGAAGTGATTCTTGAGAAAAGGAGAGCATTTGAAAAGGGAAACTCTTCTTAAGAAGACTTGGACTTTGAGAGTTTTCTTAGGAAAATGATGGAAAATTCGTAGGAAAACTCATTGAAGAAGGAAATTCAAACTTGGGAAATTGAAATCCTGGGAATTTTACCTTTTGAAATACTTGGAAATCGATTTTGGATCTTGGAGAAAGTTGGGAAATCCCTTTTGAAAATCTTAAGATAACATTTTCCAAGGCAAACTGTGGAAAACTTGTCTTTGGAAAACCGATTTTGAAAAATCCTTAGAATTTCTTGAGAAATCGATTTCTTGAGAATGAAGTTTTCTTGAGAAAATCTTGAGAAAATCAATGATTCTATGATGCAAATGACATAAGTGAATGAATGCACTTTGAAAAGATTTTCTAAGAGATTTGTTGGAAAAATGTGCATTAAGTCAAGATAAATCCTTCACATATCCTGACTGTGGCCATGAATATGTTCAGAATTTAGTTGATTTGATGCACATGATTTTGAAAACTTTGGAAATATGATGTGCATTTTAAGATAGCCTAAGAGTGTAGGCTCAATGTGACTAGTAGAAAGATGACGGATCTGGGTCTCGTCCATATTCCGACTAGGGCCGTAAATATGGATCCCACCGAGTCCATCAACTCCCTAAGAGTTGGTGCACGTGCCATTCGTGAACATCCATAGTGCTTTTGAAATAAAATGCATGAATCATATAATCAGGATATTGCATAAATTCAAACTATATGACATGCATCCTAGTCTAAGTAGGAAATTAAATCTCTTATTCCAAAATTTACATTATTACATCATTAAATAAAGGAAATAAAAGAAATTTGCAGACTTCAGCTCCTTCTTTTGAATGTCCCTGCCAAACTTGAAATAAGGTTAGCTCAAATATGTGGGTTTTTCCAAAATTTTCCAATAATATTATGAAATTATTGGATTTAATTGGATATAAACCCTATTCTCATGCTTCCTTGATATTTTGAAATGATGAAAATGCTAGAAATTCAGTGAAAAACAATTTGAAATTCGGAATTGAGGTTAAAATGACCAAAATACCCCTAAAATTAAAGCTACATCTTTAAAATCAGGGTTTTTTGAAGGAAAACTTGGTAAAATTGAGATTTTGAAATTCAAATTGAATCAAGTGATGATGAAATTCAGTAAGAGACATGATGACATGCTGCTAAACACATTATGACTGTAAAATCAGAATTTGGTACATTGCAATTTATCCAAAATAACGAATTTCGCTTGTTTTTCGCTTGGATCTGGGTCCTGCGGAACCCTGTTTTGGTATTATGGATGATCCGAACCTCAAATGGATTCCAAATTGCACCAAATTCGGTATGAAGCATCTAAACACTTTGATAAACAACCTAGAATGCTAAAACTCATGAAATGATATGATTTAAATGCCAAAATTCAAAGAAAGTCCTAAAATGATGGATTTTGCCTATGGATCCGAACCAAATGCAATGCCTAATATGATAATGCAAGATTTACACCATGGAAACTTCTGATATTTTGCAGACTGCTAAAAGACCCGAAATGGAACATTTTTGGTTTTTACAGCCTCGGGATTTGAGCCATGGTGAGTTCAATAACAGGGATTTAGTTCTGACAGAGGTAAAATCACCCTAATCTGATGTAAAATGCCAAAAAAATATAAAACAGCCATGGAAATTTATGAAATTAATCAGAGCTATGAACGACACCGACATGAACAACTTTCATGTTTATGACTTCGGCATTTGATCAACAGAAACACAGAGAAAAATATAACTATTTATGCCTAAACTAACAGAACAGACAAATGTAGCAAAACAGTGGACTGACAAGAAAAATCCGAATCAGGGGTCAACACTATTCTAAAAATTACAGGCTTTTAAATTCAAACAGAGGACATCTCGGACACCACTTTCACGTTTTACAGTTTCGGATTTTGAGAAACACACAAAGAGAAACCATAGCCCTAAGTCGATCCAAGATCTCAGAGGCCCAAATTAGGCTCTGACACGTGTCCCGGACTCTCGGATTTTTGTCAGTCATAAAAAAAATCAGGAAAATCTGAAAAAATCATATTAAAAACTAGACATGCTCCCGAGTTCAGAGCATTTTTCGGATCGAAAATCGGATCTCCCAGGAGGGAGAACTCGATTTTACAAGTCGGCAAATGTTTTTCAAAACGCATCCCGGGTTACAAAACCCGACTTACCATTTTGGATGTTTACCGCAGTAAACAAATTCAAATGGCTTCTAATTTTTGGCAAAATTTCAGGGACACCTAAGGGCGAATTCCGTGATTTTTTTGGGATTTTTAATAAAAAATAAATGCATGAAATGACGTATGGACTGACTGACAAAAACAGAGACTTACTGAAAATAAGCAGAATTGAAAAAAAAGGCTAAATTAATCCTAATTAATTCATGAAATATGCTAAATGAATGAAATAAAATGCAAATTAAACCTAGCTAACTACATGCATGTTAAAATCATCAAAGAAGCATAACAAGACATTTTTATATATGTCGTTCTATGAGAATAGCTCAATCCATCCCTCGGATGAGCTCTTTCTTCAAACGACTCCCTATTCGGATTATAGCATCACATCACGGGGAAAAGAAGTGCACCTTGTTTCGTTACGCAGCGTAGGTGCTCTTGAAAGGGGCAGCTACCACGAGCTTCCTTCGTTCTTCACTCCGGGCTTCGGATGGTCCACCAAAATCGAGCTCCGTTGGAATTGGACTGGCCACAGCACGAGCTCTACTCCACCTTCTTCAATGCGCCAAAGGGGGGACGATTTCCAAGGTTCAAAATCAGATGTTAGGAAGGCTAGGTTGGATTTTCCAAGTTCACAAGAGCTAAAAAAAAGATCTCCCTAGGCTGGGCGTGAACCCTTGTTTTTATAATTTTTCTGAAAATTTTTGAAATTCAAACAGGCTGGATCTGAGCCCTCCATGTGGCGCCATCTCAGGGGGTGTCATCTGGGGGTTTTGAAATTCGAATTTGCCTTTTGCAGGGAGCCCTCAGATGGCGCCACCTCAAAAGGCTATTTTGATTTTTTTTTGAGAAAATAAAAATGGAAATTTTTGTGGTTGAGACACCTCAGCAGGGGGAATTTGGAATTTTTCAAAAGTTTGCTTGATTCTCTCTGCAGGGAACTCCCAGAAGGCGCCACCTCAGAGGGTGCTCTCTTGGAATTTGAAATTCAAACTCACCTTTTGTAGGGAGTCCTCAGGTGGCGCCACCTCATGGTGGGCTACCTTTATTAAAAATAAAATAAAAAATAAAAATGGAGCCAAGTGGAGTCCTGGAATGGTGCCACCTCAAAAGGTGTTTGACACATGTCAGAAGGACAGAGCAGTGGGCTCAGAAGGCGCCACCTCAGAGGAATTTGAATTTTGCTTTTTCTGGTGAAAGAAGATCTGGACATGTGGAGGACAAGTGTCAGCTGTCTGGAGAGGCTTTCTCAAATGGCGCCACCTCAGAGGAGAATTTGAAATTCAAATGGAGGTTGGCCCTGGAGGAATGGAGGATGGACATGTGGCGCCACCTCAGGGTGGCTCCTACAATGCCATGTGGCAAGAGGGAGGAAAAGGAGGGAAAGGGACATGTGTCTCCTACTTTTCTGAAAAAAATAGGGAGAGGACATGTGTCCTCTACTTTTTCTGAAGGAGTGAGAAGGAGACATGTGTCTCCTACTTTTCTGAAAAAAATAGGGAGAGGACATGTGTCCTCTACTTTTTCTGAAGGAAGCAGAGAACGACACGTGGCAGAGGGGAGAGAAGGTGGGCCAAGCCATGTGGCGCCATCTCAGACAGGATGAAAAAGGTAGGAGTTCAGAAGTGACACATGTCTCCTACTTTTCTGAGAAAAGTAGGAAGAGACATGTGTCAGGCTACTTTTTCAGAAGGAAGGAGGGGTTGACACCTGTCCCCTGCAGGAGACACTCTAGATGGCGCCACCTCAGAGGAGACAACTCCACTTTTTCTAGACAGGACAACCTATGACACTTGGCATCTCCTGGTAGTCTTTGAAATGACACATGGCGCAGGATGGATAGGGTGACACATGACAGATAATTGGGATGACATGGCGACTTCTTAGGGTAGCCCCACACTGACACTTGGCATGGAAATGAGAGGAGAGAGAAATGACAAGTGGCGCCAATCCAGGGGACAAGGCTCCTATATTTTTGGGTTTTTCAAAATTCAAATTTTCAGAAGGGGAGCTTGTGTGACACCACTTCAGTGTGGGTCCCACATTGCTTCTTTATTGAAATAAGGATAAAACCACAACTTCTTTTTGGAATTTTCATAAAAATTTGGACTAATGGAAAAAACAGGAATTTTGGAAAGAGTTGACCCTTGTAGGGCAATTTTGTAAAAGAAAGATATTTGAAATTGTCAAAAAGGGCAAAATCTGAGGTGAAGTGACTGAAATCCATATTGAAAACTATCCAGATCGTTTTCCTGAGAAAATATTTTGAAATTCAGAGCCCTAGGGGTAAAATGGGAAGAATTGATAATTTTGAAGACCCAGGGTTTTGAAATCAATTTTGAAAATAGTTAAAATTCGAATCTGGATTGAAAATTTTGAAATCAAGAGTTCTGGACCTCGAAATGACATGCTGTGCAGTGCAGTGATTTGAAATGCTCATGCAATGATATGCAATGTCATGTCTTATGCAATATAATCTTGAATCAAGACTTGGAGATGTCTGTCTCCTGTCAGGAGTAAAATTTTGAACATCTGAGTTAAAATTAGAGAAATTTTGAGAGTTTCAGATGAAATTTGGACTTTTGCAAGGTCCGGCTCAGAAAATGACCATTTTGCCCTCCAGCGATTTCAGAGGCTGAATGTTGATGATTAGTGGAAATGTCGGGGGAGTGAGTGAAAATTTGGGGTGTTTACAAATGCCCCTCTTTGCTACTAAGCCGGCTCATGGCCGAGCTTAGTGGCAAAGAAAAACACACCAAATTTGGGCCATATGAAAAAAATGCTCCAGTTAGAAGGATCTGACTGGGTATGGAGAAATTAGCCCGAGGAAGATGGTAGATATGAAGCGGAGGATGAAGAGAAAAGACTCACTCTATGAGAGTGAAATTCAGGTTTATGCCCTTAACCTGGATGGGACAGGAATACCTCGTATGGAACGAAGCTCAGGTTTTGAACCCTTGACCTGATTGGGAGTGAAATATCTCATTGAAATGAGATTCAGGTTTATACCCTTGACCTCATTGGGTGGAAAATGAAATACCTCTTTGAATGAGGCTCAGGTTTGTACCCTTATCCTGATCGGGCGGAAAATGGAATACCTCTTTGAATGAGGCTCAGGTTTGTACCCTTATCCTGATCGGGCGGAAAATGAAATACCTCTTTGAATAAGGCTCAGGTTTGTACCCTTATCCTGATCGGGTGGAAAATGGAATACCTCTTTGAGTGAGGCTCAGGTTTGTACCCTTATCCTGATCGGGTGGAAAATGAAATACCTCTTTGATTAAGGCTCAGGTTTGTACCCTTATCCTGATCGGGCGGAAGATGAAATACCTCTTTGATCGAGGCTCAGGTTTGTACCCTTATCCTGATCGGGTGGAAAATGGAATACCTCTTTGATCGAGGCTCAGGTTTGTACCCTTATCCTGATCGGGTGGAAAATGAAATACCTCTTTGAATGAGGCTCAGGTTTGTACCCTTATCCTGATCGGGCGGAAAATGAAATACCTCTTTGAATGAGGCTCAGGTTTGTACCCTTATCCTGATCGGGCGGAAAATGGAATACCTCTTTGATCGAGGCTCAGGTTTGTACCCTTATCCTGATCAGGTGGAAAATGAAATACCTCATCGACGGAGGCTCAGGTTTGTACCCTTATCCTGATCGGGCGTTGAAATGGAATACCTCATCAAAGGAGGCTCAGGTTTATACCCTTATCCTGATTGGGCGGAAAATGAAATACCTCTTTGATTGAGGCTCAGGTTTGTACCCTTATCTTGATCGGGTGGAAAATGAAATACCTCTTTGAATGAGGCTCAGGTTTGTACCCTTATCCTGATCGGGCAGAAAATGAAATACCTCTTCGATGGAGGCTCAGGTTTGTACCCTTATCCTGATTGGGCGGAAAATGAAATACCTCTTTGATTGAGGCTCAGGTTTGTACCCTTATCCTGATCGGGCGGAAAATGAAATACCTCTTTGATTGAGGCTCAGGTTTGTACCCTTATCCTGATCGGGCGGAAAATGAAATACCTCTTTGATTGAGGCTCAGGTTTGTACCCTTATCCTGATCGGGCAGAAAATGAAATACCTCTTTGATTGAGGCTCAGGTTTGTACCCTTATCCTGATCGGGTGGAAAATGAAATACCTCTTTGATTGAGGCTCAGGTTTGTACCCTTATCCTGATCGGGTGGAAAATGGAATACCTCTTTGAATGAGGCTCAGGTTTGTACCCTTATCCTGATCGGGTGGAAAATGAAATACCTCTTTGAATGAGGCTCAGGTTTGTACCCTTATCCTGATCGGGCGGAAAATGAAATACCTCTTTGAGTGAGGCTCAGGTTTGTACCCTTATCCTGATCGGGCGGAAAATGGAATACCTCTTTGATCGAGGCTCAGGTTTGTACCCTTATCCTGATCGGGCGGAAAATGAAATGGAATCCTCGAAGGAAGAGACCATGATGGAACCTTTGGATTTTGCACAATAAATCCAATAGGGGTTTTGCAAAAGGAAGGAAAATGAGGTCCCTAAAGCTTGAAAAGGGATTGGTTTTGGGCGTCTCATCGCTGAGACTAAAATCAGCTTTTGAAATTGCCTTTTGCGAGAAATGATTGGTGGTTCGACCTCGAACCGAAATGGGACTGTCTATGGTGGGACAGTGGGGACACAGGGAAGTGTGCAAATTTGAGAGTTCATGCTCTCAAAGAAGGGAAGGAATCAAGTCCTTAGGAGGGATTTAAAATTGGGGTCAGGATGCATCGAAAACGGACATCAAGCTCTCACTTCATATCAGAATAGCTAGAAAATATTGCCAAAATGTTGGAAATTTTGCTGTTGATTCAAAATTTTTGAAAATGTCGCACATGGTTGCAAAGATATTCTTTCTTTTCTACCCAAAGCATTACCTCCAAACAAGGTTCACTTTGTAGAATCGAGACTTGAAATCCAAATTGCTTGCAATTGACCTTCTTCAAGGAAGTTATCAATTTCCTTGATATGAGCAGGAAAGAGAATTTGATATTATGAAAGCAATTGATGAAAGAATATTGATAATAGAATTTCACAAAGTTAAAGAGGATTCTTGATAAATTTGGCAGTTTGATATCCTGAGAGCTTCTCTCTTGATAATCTTTCTGCACTCTTTTGGCTCTCTGGTGTTTTGGCTGCATTCTCCTTCATTTTGGAGATATTCTGACTTTTTCTCTCTTTCTTTTTCCTCTCTTTCTCTCTTTTGGGAAGGGTACGTCACAAACTCCTTCAACTTGGAGATATTTCGATCCTTCTTGGACGATGGGTTTGGAGATCTTTGGCTGATGGCTGAAATTAAATATCTTTTAGGGATTGTCGAGAGGTTCATCGCATCTGCCTTCATCTTGACAGTGCTTTGGACCTTCCCTGGAAGGACCCGTCACAAACTCCGTCATCTTGGAGATGTTTCGAATCTTCTTTGGCCCCGGGGGTCTACTCGCCTAATTCGCCTTCATCTTGACGACAGGTGAGAGATCTCTTTTGCGGATACTTAATTGCAGCTTAGGTGATTCTGAGGAGACAAGGCTTGGGTAAATGCTCTCTTTTCTAGCACTCAGGATATTTCAACTGCCTCGTCTTTACAAGAATAGCCTTTAAAGATGCGCTATTGACTGCGATCAATATCGATCATCCATGGCTTTGCAAAACATTGAATTTTCTTTGCTGGCCATATCGAGGATTTATCCTTCATCCTTTTGGCTGGCCGATAGAAAGAATTTGAGTTTTGAATCTCTTTTCGCGAAAGCTTCACTCTTTTGGAAATGATGCTGAAGGTAAACTAAAATAAAGATTTGTGCAATAAAGATTCTGAAATCAACAATTGATTGACAAATTGACAAAATTTTCTTGAAATCCTTGGTGAAAGTGAGTATTTGAAGTCCGGTTCAACACATCCATGACGAAAATTCTCCTCTCTTTTTCCCCAAAAAGAGAGACTCAGGCTTGGCCCTTACCTGAATGGGAAATGGGAAATACTCCTCTCTTCCCTGAAGAGGAGGTGTTTGCAAAACGAACTTTCGAAGAGAAATTGAGCTTTCGTCAAAGCTCCCTAATATTAGGCTTCTCTTATGGAAAGGGGGCCGAAAATAGTGAGGTCTGTAAATTGGGTCATGAAAAGAACGAGTCCATCACACTCTCCCTGCAAAGAGGGTCTTTCATGACGAAAATGGCCTAGTATGAAATTGGGGGGGGTCACAAGAAAACGAGTCTCCGTCGAGTCTCTCCCTTAAAAAGGGTTTCTTGTGTGAAATTGGAAATTGTTTTGCAAACGGTTCACAAAGACGCGAGTCCCTTCAAACTCTCCCTGGAAAGGGGCTAAGTGAACGGATTGGATAGCATGCGAAAAGAACGAGCTCCCTCGAACTCTCCCTAAAAAGGGTCTCTCGCAAGAGAAAATGATTGAAATTGGATATTGAGATTGATTGACCCGAAGGTCGAAATTGGAAATTGGAAAATTGGTTGTTGAAAATTGTATGACCCGAAGGTCGAAATTGGATGACCTGATGGTCGGAATCGAGAATTGGTTGACCGAAAGGTCAAAATTGTGTGACCTGAAGGTCGAAATTGAGAATTGAGTGACCTAAAGGTCGAAATTGGAAATTGGGTAACCAAAAAGGTCAAAATTTGGAAATTGATTGACCTAAAGGTCGAAAATTTGGAAATAGATTGACCCGAAGGTCGAAAATTGGAAATGGATTGACCCGAGGGTCGAAATTTGGAAATTTAGTGACCCGAAGGTCGAAATTGGAAATTGAGTGACCCGAAGGTCGAAATTGGAAATTGAGTGACCCGAAGGTCGAAATTGGAAATTGAGTGACCCGAAGGTCGAAATTTGAGAATTGGATGACCCGAAGGTCGAAATTGGGAAATTGAGTGACCCGAAGGTCAAAATTTTGAGAATTGAGTGACCCGAAGGTCGAAATTGCATGATCTGGAGTCAAAATTGAGAATTTGGTAATTGGAATTGAGAATTGGAATTTGAAATTGAAAATTGGGTGACCCTGGGGTCAAAATTGGGAATTGATTGATCCAAAAGATTTGAATTGAGAATTTGGAGGGCAAAATATCAAATTTGAGCAATTGACAGACCTTGATGATTGAAATGACTTGGATCAATAAAGGAGAATGATGAGTTCGAGTCAGAGCTCGAATAAAATATTGAGATCACGAGTCGGAACCCGAATCAACAGAGAAAAAATGAAGAGCTCGAATATGAGCTCGAATGAAGATAAAGAGATCACGAGTCGGAACTCGGATCAATAAAGAAAACGAAGAGCTTGAGTCAAGGCTCGAGTAAGATAATGAGATCACGAGTCGGAACCCGGATCAACAAAGGAAAATGGAGAGTTCGAGTCAAGGCTCGAATAAGGTAGAGAGATCACGAGTCGGAACCCGGATCAACAAAGGAAAATGAGGAGTTCGAGTCGAGGCTCGAATAAAGTAGAGAGATCACGAGTCGGAACCCGGATCAACAAAGGAAAATGAAGAGTTCGAGTCGAGGCTCGAATAAAGTAGAGAGATCACGAGTCGGAACCCGGATCAACAAAGGAAAATGAAGAGTTCGAGTCGAGGCTCGAATAAAGTAGAGAGATCACGAGTCGGAACCCGGATCAACAAAGGAAAATGAAGAGTTCGAGTCGAGGCTCGAATAAAGTAGAGAGATCACGAGTCGGAACCCGGATCAACAAAGGAAAATGAAGAGTTCGAGTCAAGGCTCGAATAAAGTAGAGAGATCACGAGTCGGAACCCGGATCAACAAAGGAAAATGATTTGAATAAAGACACGAGTCGGAACTCGGTTTTCCAAAAAGTTGAAAATGTACCAGCTTGAATACTGGATTTTGAAATAATACCAGTTTGAGTGCTGGGTTTTGGTTCAGTATTGGCGATGATCTTTGGATCATTAGGAATTATGATGGGACTGTTTGTTGAAATCCCAATACCGACCGGATTGTGATTAATGCAATTGAATGCAAATGAATATGAGTTGATGCATATGAATGCACATGTGCATGAAATGAGGAATTTGTTTATCCTGCCTGCATATAGAACAAAATTTTAAAATGCCCCAGTGTAACTGGGAAAGAAAGTTGGATCATTATTTGAAAGAAACAGGAAGGATTACAAGAGGAGAATAAATGTTTCAAGTATAAAACTTTTTCAAGTGTCGAGCATTAATAGGATCTGGCAATTCTACCCCATCGGCATTGATGAGCCGATATGAGTTGCGGGGTAATGCTTCTTTGACAATATAGGGACCTTCCCAATTTGGCGACCATTTGCCGCCAGGACGATGCTTGAGATAAGCTGTGGATCGAAGTACTAAATCATTGACTTTGAATCTTCTTTCGATGATAGATTTCGCATATTGCCTGGCTACTCTCTGGCGATAGGATTGAGCATGCTCTGCTGCTTTTAGCCTTCTCTCGTCGAGTAAGTCTAGCTGCACTAGTCGCTGCTGCTGGTATTGATCAAGAGGTAATTGCAGAAGTGAAGCAAATTTCAAAGCGGGCTTCTGAACATGTAGCGGCAATACTACTTCTGTTCCATAGACCAGTTCTGATGGAGCAGCATTCGTTGGTGTACGAATGGTGGTCCGATAGGCCCACAGTGCATCGTGGATCTTCTCATGCCAGTCACGGCCTGTTTCCACAGTTCGCTCCAAAATACGAATTAAAATCTTGTTGGTGGCCTCTGCCTGACCATTCCCTTGAGGATAATATGGAGCGGAAAAATGGTGATAGATCTTGAATTTTGAGCAGAATGTCTTCATCTTTTCATTCTTGAAATGACTGCCATTGTCTGTCACAATGTCATGTGGGATGCCGAAACGGCAAAGGATGTTCTTGTGGATGAAAGAGACCACATGTCGGCCTTCTACTGTGCGGAGACTGATGGCTTCTACCCACTTGGTGAAATATTCTGTTGCGGCAAGGAAGTATTTGTGGCCATTTGAAGCTGGAGTGATGGGGCCTACGACATCGAAGGCCCACATAGAAAATGGCCATGGAGAGACAACAGACTGTAAATAAGTTGTCGGAGCATGAATAGAAGGTGCATGTATCTGACATTGTACACATTTCTTCACATAATGATAACAGTCTTGTTGCATAGTCTTCCAGTAGTACCCTGCTCTGATGATTTGCTTGACAAGGGTTTGGTAGCCGACGTGGCCGCCACAAATGCCTTCATGTGCTTCTCGCACGACTTCTTTGGCTTCGTCTTCATCTAAACATCTGGAATACTCTGAACTGAATCCACGACGATAGAGGACATTGGCCAAGATGAAGTATCGAGTAGACATACGCTGGATTGCTCGTTGCTCTTTCTTTGAGAGTTCTGGAGGAAATTCACCAGTTTCTATGAAAGTTTTGATGTTGTAATACCAAGGCTTTTTCCTTTGCTCAGCCTGGTTTACCTGTTCCGCTAGAATGAAGGCAGGTTGGTCAAGTCTGCCAATTTCAAAAGAGCGACAAGATTCTCCATTCTTGAATGCCATAATGGAGCCTAAACTGGCTAGACTATCAGCCACTTGATTAAAATCTCTCTTGACATGAAAGAGCTGGAATTCTTCAAACTTGCTGATAAGAGCTGAAACAATTTTCTGATAGGGAAATAACTTCTGATCTTTGACCTGCCATTCGGCTTGAACTTGATTGACAACAAGTAATGAGTCACCGTAGGCATGTACTCTCTTGACATTGAAGTCTGATAGAATCTTTAGACCTTGAATCAGGGCTTCATATTCAGCCATATTATGAGTACATTGAAAGTCTAATTTGAGAGAGAATGGAATCATCTCCTTCTCCAGAGTGATTAATAAAATTTCGATGCCTATTCCCGCCATATTCTTAGAACCATCGAAAAATAAATTCCAGACTGGAGATTGCTAGATATTGCAAATTTGCTCATCAGGGAAGTCATCTTCGGCTTTTACTTCTTCGGCCAGGGGGAAGTCCGCCAATTGATCTGCAATTGCTTGGCCTTTGATTGATTGCTGCGAGACATATTCTAAGTCATACTGCATCAGTAAGACTTGCCATTTTGTGACTCGTCCGCTGAGGAAAGGTTGTTCTAAGATATACTTGAGGGGATTGAGTTTAGACAAAATTTTGATCTCTGATGCTAACAGGTAGTGTCTTAGCTTCTGACACATCCATACCAGAGCTAGGCAAGGTCTTCTCTATTTGAGAGTATCTCTTCTCATAATCTATGAAAGTCTTACTCACATAATAAATGGCGTGTTCTATCAGGCTGCCTTCTTTGTATTGTGCCAAGAATCCACCGCATGCGACTTGATTGACTGAGATGTATAATAAAAGAGGTTTTCCCAATTCTGGCGGCTTCAGGATGGGAGGATTAAGAAGATACTTCTTGATTCGATCAAATGATTGCTGGCACTCTGGTCCCCATTCGAACTTCACTCCTTTTCTGAGTAAGTGGTTGAAGGGCTCACATCTCATCGCCAAGTTGGAAATGAATCGTCGGATTGACTGCATACGTCCTTGAAGGCTACGTAGTTCTTTGAGATTCTTCGGGGGTGGCATATCAATAATAGCCTTTGCTTTGGCTGGGTCAACTTCAATTCCCTTTTTGCTGACCAGAAAACCCAACAGTTTGCCTGATTCGACTCCAAAGACACACTTTTGCGGGTTAAGCCTTAACTTGTAAAGGATGAGTCGCTTAAAGACTTGATCAAGAGCTTCAAGGTGATCTTCTTCCTCTTTAGATTTCACGAGAATGTCGTCAACATACGCATCCATGATTTTGCGCATTTGATCGTGAAAGATAACAGCCATTGCTCTTTGATATGTTGCTCCAGCATTCTTGAGCCCAAAAGGCATAACTGTATAACAGAAAGTGCCCCAAGGCGTAGTGAAGGAAGTTTTTGATTGGTCGCGGGCGGCCAACTTAATCTGATTGTAGCCGGAATATCCGTCCATGAAAGAGAACATGGCATGTCCTGCCGTGCTATCGACTAGAAGATCGATGCTTGGAAGTGGATAGTCATCCTTCGGAGTAGCCTTATTGAGGTCTCTGAAGTCTATGCAGATCCTTACTTTGCCGCTTTTCTTTGGGACAACGACGATATTGGCTAACCAATCTGGGTAGTCAATAGCTCGAATAAATCCTGCTTTGAGCAGATCTTCAAGTCCTTCCTTGACTTGTTGTTCAATTCTGGGATCCATTTTTCTCAGCTTCTGCTTGACTGGCTTAGCATCCGGCTTCAAGACGAGTCGGTGTTCAACCAATTTGGGGTCTAAGCCCGGCATGTCTTCATATGTCCACGCGAACACTTCTTCATGCTGCTTGAGAAAATCTGTAAGCCTTTTCTTTTCTTCCGGATTCAGACTGGTTCCGATCTGGAGAATTTTTGGATCTTCCTCTGAACCGATATTGACACTTTCAGTTGGATCTTGTACTAGAGGAGATGGTTCGTCATGCTTCTGAACTGCGGCGAACTCCGGTAATTCCTAAAGAGACTGACCATATTCCGCACAATCATCAGACTGCTTTGCACTCTTGTCATTTTCGGTGCTTGCTTTGATCCTGTGAATTGCTGTCGACTTTTGAGAGGCCTTGGGATTGAGAACGAGCTTCTTGATTGTCCGAGAAGTCATTCTGAAATTTTGGAGAAGAAATTTTGGTTCAAACAAATTGGCCTATAGTAAGACAAGCAATCATTTGAAGAGAACCATACATAAAATGGCATTGAATTATAAAATGATGAGACAGACAAAAAGGGAGTAGATGGCATCCGGATAGACAAAGAAGCTTGGAATTTTATTGATTGAATGGATCAATGACATTGGTAAAATGAGACATTTATTTGGATAAGAATAGAAGGAAAATAACAAATGGTCTTCATTGTGCCCCCTTGACAAAAACAGTCTTCTTTGACGAGCTTCCGCCGGCAAATCCTAGTCCTGCTCTGTGGGGATGATGCTTCTGAATCATTGGCTCGATGCGGCCGTCCTCGTTCTTGCCGAGTCCCTTGAAGGGTTGATAACCATGTTTTAGAAGCAAATCAAATCCCTTTCTTGACTTCATGAATTGCGGAAACAAGGGATGATCCTTAATGGTGCCGTAGTCGATTCGACCTCCAACCTTGAAGAATTGAGGACCTTTCCATCGGGTCATGGCTACTGTGTGCAGAGATGGCTCTGAGGATGCCTGAAGTATTTCTCGATTCTCTCCGAGATTGATCTCTTTACTTTCCCTGATGCTGGGAATATCTGCATTGAATGATGGCCGAGGAATCATGGGCTGCGGGAGCCTTTCTTCTGGGTCTTCTCCCAGTATTGTGGTTATCATTCCACCCTTTGACCACTTCACACATTGATGGAGGGTGGAAGGCACTGCATTAGCATTGTGAATCCACGTCCTACCGAGCAGCAAGTTGTAGGTTGGTGGTACATTAACCACATGGAAAAGGACGGAGTGCACCAAATAATTGATAAACACCTCCAAGAATATCTTGCCCTTGGCCGTTTGACCATGATTGTCAAACCCATAGATAGTGATGGGATCCGGAATATATTCTTCGTCCTTGATCCCTAATGCCTTTGCGGTCATTTCGGGACATATGTTGAGGCTACTGCCTCCATCGACCAGCACATGGGGAACCGTCATTCCTCTGACCCGAACGACGATGTAAAGAGCATTATTGTGAAAGGAATGAGGCTTTGGAAGGTCCTCATCCGAGAAGGTAATTGGTGCATTGGTCATGGCGGAGTTCACAATCTGTGCCATGTCTTCAGGAGTGGTACTGGGTTTAACTTTGATTTTCCTGAGTAAATCATTCAGTACTTGCTGGTGCTTTCTAGAATTCTTGGCCAAATCAAGGATGGAGACATTGGATAAAGCAGTCAGAGGCTTCTGACTTGAATTCTCTGGCCTTGGTCTAACGATTTGCTTGAAGAAGTCAGGAGTTCCTTTTGATTTGGGAACTGACTTCACCGGTGCTTCTGCAACTTTCATTTTACTGAATGCTGAAATTAAGTCCATCTTCTTAGAATCTGGAGCCGCTTGTCATAGCACCGTCACCTGATGCTGAACTTGGAGATCTTGCGCAGAACATGGCTTGATATGTTCATGCAGTAGAAATGGTTGTGCAGACACTACTGCTGTGGTGTGTGAAGGGAAGGGGTGATTGAGAATGTCCATTTTCTCTTCTTCTTCTCCTTCCACCAATAAATTCTTTTCAATGAGATCTTGCACGATGTTTTTGAGAACAAAGCAGTTCTCGGTGTTGTGTCCCACTGTCCTGTGGAACTTGCAGAACTGATCTTTCCATTTCCCCATGGGCACAGGGGGATCAGCCAATCTGGGCAATTTGACCATCTCTTTTGATAGCATGTACTCGAGCACGTCCTCGAGCGATTGGTCAAGGGGAGTAAATTTTCTGTCGTAGCTCCATCCTTCATGTTTAGCTTTCTCGCGCAGCTTCGGCCCTTGATCCTGCTGAGGAGGCTTGCTGAACTGAGGAGCAGGCTTTGCTTTCTGATCTTTGTGGTTCGAACTGCCTGAGCTGTAGCAGTAATCTTTCTTCTGCCCTTTGTATCGTTTTTGGCCTTTGTTGCTGTTGTTGGCAGAATAAGTAAAGTGAGCTTTTTTCTTCTGCTCACCATGGGAGTTGTTCTTGGAAAAGGTGAAGCCTTCATAGACTCCATTTTCCACACTCATCTCGAGCCATTCGGCTCGTTCAGTCAGCTCAATGAAGGTCCTGGACGGCGCTGTGGAGATTAATCCTCTTAGCGGCTGCGAGAAATTGTTGAGGATTAAGGACAATGCATGTCTTTCCGAGATAGGATCTCTCATCTTATTACAGGCTGATCTCCATCTGTGAATGAAGTCCCGTGCTTTTTCATTCTCGTTCTGTCTCAAATTGCAGAGATGACTTAATGTAGGCAGCGCTTCTGTGTTGAACAAGAAGCGTTCAATGAATAGATTTACAACTTTGTCGAACTCCTTGAGCTCGATGGGGTTGATATGCTCAGCATACCACTTGGCTGCAACTCCTTCCAAGCTGCGGGGGAAGCATAGAAACAATGCTCGGTTATCCTTTCTGAACCTCGAGCATTCTGCGAAGAAGGTGGCGAGATGAGCTTTTGGGTCGCCGGAACCATCGAACTTGATGAATTTACGGGGGAGATTATCTAGATCGTCATCTCCTTCTAAGCCGTCATAAAAGTCCTCGCTGGTGAAGACTTTCTTGCCCTTGTCGCGGGCTTGCAGATCCTTGACAACTCGGGCCATTTCCTTAAACTGCACTTGCAAAGGCTCTTCTTTATCTCTGCTTTTTGACCTGCGGCTCTTACTTTGGCCATGCTTCTGAAATGCCGGAGGCACCTCATATTCTTCATCTGTATCTTCAGTGGAATCTGATTCATCTGAAATCTCTTCTGGCTGGATTTGCTTCTTGGGAGCCTTCTTACCCCTGCGACCATGGAACCTTTCTCTGAATGGATTTCTTTCTGAGCTGGTCCCGGGCTGCTCATTCATCATTTTGTTCATCATTTTTCTGAACATGGCATACATTTGAGGGTCTATGCCATCGTCTTCTTGCTGCTGCTCTCGACTCTTCTCAGATCGAGGGGAACCCATCTCTTATTCTGAGGCTGATGAGTACTGGGATGCTGTGGTTCTTTTGCCTGATCTTGTCTCAACCATCAAATGATATGGATGCTCTCTGCAGGGCAAAAGACCTGATTAGATTTTGAGGGAATTAGATTTTGGAGGAAATATTTGCTGAAAGTATGGTAGACAATTTGGAAAAGATGTCCCATTACTAGGGACTGAGTCATCGTGGGAATCACGACAATTGTGTTGTCATTCCTTCTGCAAAAGAAATAAACAACGAAAATGTGCCTTGTTACCTAGGCGAGGTCGTCAAACCACAATGGAAGGAAATAGAATTTTATTAAAATAAGAAGAATAAGATTTTATTGATCTTGACAAAGAGGTGGAGGACAGACGATTTGCCACCATTCATGATAGTCGGCAGACACTCTAGGACCTGGAAAGATTTTAAGAGAGACAAAGGAATCCCATCCGTAGCGGGCAGAATGATATGCCCCGGACCATTGTGCGGAAGTGAGATCGAACTCTGCCATAGCTCCTGATAACAGTCGGGCTTCGACATATTGCTGCCTCTGAGAGAACTGCCGAACACATCTCTCTGGTTGGTAGTAAGTGCAGAAGAATGGTCCCAGCAACTTGAACCGCTTACTATAAGCGTAGGTATATCTGGGAGGAGATATTTGCCGATCAAAATAGTCCCAAACAACGTCATCCTCTTGAATGTTGTTGATCATAGACCGGTACTGCGCCACTGGAAGGAGTTCTTGACCATTGTATCTGAAAGAGCTTGCTCGGGTTGGAACATGCTGGAAAAACCAGGACTGAAGTGCGTAGATGCATCCTTCAACTAAAATGGACTCTCCAAGTGAGAATCGAGTCAGACCTCGATAAAGGAAGGCGAGCGCTGCCATGGCTATGGAGAGGCGATTGGTTTGCCGACTTTTCCATCTTCTCATAAGCTGGATTATCCTGATGTCCATGTAGTTCTGTCCATCTGGGAAAAGGGACAGTCCTACAGTGCATAGAACCATTGCATTCTGAATCTTTTCTTTAGCTGTTCTTGATAGCGAGCTGACTTCGACGAAGGTCCCGTACTGGCGGTACAACTCAAGTAGGTCAACATATTCATTTCCTTCTAACTGGATCAGGGGCCAAGATCGGCGGCCTGTCATACGGGCTAAGGAGTCTCGGGGGTCCAAACCCTTGACATTGATAAGGAATTGATGCTCTAATGGGTCGCTTGGTCGACCAGCCGGTTCTGGCAACCCCATGATTTCTGAAAATTCATCCATTAAAACAGTCATCTCTCCCCACGGGAACCAGAAGGTACACGTCCGAGGATTCCATCGCTCCGCCATTGCATGGATCAGGTTGCCATTGATGGTCTGCTTTCCGACTGCTGATGCCAGCTCTAATCCGCACGCGCTCAAATGGTCCGGGAACATTCGGGAAAAGCTCTTTAACCAGGAATAATACCACCGGGGAATGAAAGTTCCGGTGCTAAGAGCTCGATGTTCAGGACGACCTTGTCGCACCTCGAAGGAGATGTGACCTTCAGGAAAGATAGGATCGACTTGACTGGATGCCATCGAACTGAAAACAGAGAAAGACTCAGAATGAGACTTAGGAAAATGTGAGAAATTTTGAAAAATTTTGCAGGCAGGATAAAAATGCAGCTAGAAATTCGAGATCCAGTAGAAGGATAGAATGTAAAATCTCCTGGAGTTTTGGAAGAAATGGGATATTTGAGAAAATCATCCAGGGTTTGAGAAAAACATCTTGTGGAAAATAAGGATATTTGGAAAAGACCTAATGAGTTGAAAAACATTGGGAAATATAAAGAATTGAGAAAATCATACATACAATCACATCCTGCACAAACATTTATGCACATTCAGCACTCCCTAAAAGGCTGACTCTAGATGCATCAATTTGAAAATAGCTGTAGGACCTTAATCCTAACTCTAAGTTCAGATCATCTTTGTCCAATCCAGTTATGCCGATATACCCGAACCGAAATCCGAGGTACGTGGCATAGAATTTCAACTCCGGTTCTAAGGTAAGGTTTCCAACATCCTTGAGCGCCTACCGATATACTTCGGACTGTGGCCCGCGGTACGTGGTAGGGGGGTGTTAACCCAAATAGTTGGCCCAGTTGTGAGGCTCTGTCCCGAACTATGGTTCTGGAAGAGAGCCCAGCAACGTGAAGACCGGGTAATGATAGGTAATTGAGGGTTTTGAAAAATGATCACATGCAAGAAATAGATGGCTCTAAGTCCTAGAGAGATAGACTTTTGAAAATCTTTGAAGAAGCATACATTGTTTGCATTCAGATCCTAAATTGAGGAGAGTTGTATTTAGACCTAAGTCTATGTGAGCATGAAAATTTCTCCTCAATCTGGTCCTACCAAACCATGCCTAGTCTATATGCAGTCAATGTCAGCTAGGTCAGAATCTAGGCTCCTAGGCTCACATGATATTGAAAGTAAAAGAGCTGACATTTTGTGAACATAATTTCGATAATTGAACTAAGTCAAGCATAATTTAAGTCAGACAAGGACAGGTCCCATCACGGTCGCCAAACCTGTTATCGTCGCGAAATTTTTCCCCCGTCTTCCCCTCCTTGCGGAAGAGAAAAAGAGAGAAACGCTTTCGCGATTCAAACTTTGACCGGATTTTGGAAATTGTTTTGAAATACTCGCCTCCGTTTTGAAAATTGCGGGAAAATCCATGGGATGGGGCTCGACCTGTCGGTACGAGGTTCGACCGTTCCTGTCGCCTTTAACAGGGGTAATCGAACCAAGGACCAAAACTATGCTTGACTTAGCGAAATTATCAAAGTTATGTTCTATCCTAAATGCACAGAGAATTCAGGCATGTGCTATGAGATTTTGGAAAATGCAGCTTGGGAAAACATGATGCATGCTTGGAAAATATTTGGAGTTGGAAAAACATTTCTCAGGAAAAGGATGAAAGTTAATTTCTCAGGAAAACCAGATGAAAGGTGTTTTGAAATCATGAGAAAGTTCATAAAGACATGGGAAAATCATGAATGATTGAAAATCCTGGGAAAGTAGAAGTGATTCTTGAGAAAAGGAGAGCATTTGAAAAGGGAAACTCTTCTTAAGAAGACTTGGACTTTGAGAGTTTTCTTAGGAAAATGATGGAAAATTCGTAGGAAAACTCATTGAAGAAGGAAATTCAAACTTGGGAAATTGAAATCCTGGGAATTTTACCTTTTGAAATACTTGGAAATCGATTTTGGATCTTGGAGAAAGTTGGGAAATCCCTTTTGAAAATCTTAAGATAACATTTTCCAAGGCAAACTGTGGAAAACTTGTCTTTGGAAAACCGATTTTGAAAAATCCTTAGAATTTCTTGAGAAATCGATTTCTTGAGAATGAAGTTTTCTTGAGAAAATCTTGAGAAAATCAATGATTCTATGATGCAAATGACATAAGTGAATGAATGCACTTTGAAAAGATTTTCTAAGAGATTTGTTGGAAAAATGTGCATTAAGTCAAGATAAATCCTTCACATATCCTGACTGTGGCCATGAATATGTTCAGAATTTAGTTGATTTGATGCACATGATTTTGAAAACTTTGGAAATATGATGTGCATTTTAAGATAGCCTAAGAGTGTAGGCTCAATGTGACTAGTAGAAAGATGACGGATCTGGGCCTCGTCCATATTCCGACTAGGGCCGTAAATATGGATCCCACCGAGTCCATCAACTCCCTAAGAGTTGGTGCACGTGCCATTCGTGAACATCCATAGTGCTTTTGAAATAAAATGCATGAATCATATAATCAGGATATTGCATAAATTCAAACTATATGACATGCATCCTAGTCTAAGTAGGAAATTAAATCTCTTATTCCAAAATTTACATTATTACATCATTAAATAAAGGAAATAAAAGAAATTTTCAGACTTCAGCTCCTTCTTTTGAATGTCTCTGCCAAACTTGAAATAAGGTTAGCTCAAATATGTGGGTTTTTCCAAAATTTTCCAATAATATTATGAAATTATTGGATTTAATTGGATATAAACCCTATTCTCATGCTTCCTTGATATTTTGAAATGATGAAAATGCTAGAAATTCAGTGAAAAACAATTTGAAATTCGGAATTGAGGTTAAAATGACCAAAATACCCCTAAAATTAAAGCTACATCTTTAAAATCAGGGTTTTTTGAAGGAAAACTTGGTAAAATTGAGATTTTGAAATTCAAATTGAATCAAGTGATGATGAAATTCAGTAAGAGACATGATGACATGCTGCTAAACACATTATGACTGTAAAATCAGAATTTGGTATATTGCAATTTATCCAAAATAACGAATTTCGCTTGTTTTTCGCTTGGATCTGGGTCCTGCGGAACCCTGTTTTGGTATTATGGATGATCCGAACCTCAAATGGATTCCAAATTGCACCAAATTCGGTATGAAGCATCTAAACACTTTGATAAACAACCTAGAATGCTAAAACTCATGAAATGATATGATTTAAATGCCAAAATTCAAAGAAAGTCCTAAAATGATGGATTTTGCCTATGGATCCGAACCAAATGCAATGCCTAATATGATAATGCAAGATTTACACCATGGAAACTTCTGATATTTTGCAGACTGCTAAAAGACCCGAAATGGAACATTTTTGGTTTTTACAGCCTCGGGATTTGAGCCATGGTGAGTTCAATAACAGGGATTTAGTTCTGACAGAGGTAAAATCACCCTAATCTGATGTAAAATGCCAAACAAATATAAAACAGCCATGGAAATTTATGAAATTAATCAAAGCTATGAACGACACCTACATGAACAACTTTCATGTTTATGACTTCGGCATTTGATCAACAGAAACACAGAGAAAAATATAACTATTTCTGCCTAAACTAACAGAACAGACAAATGTAGCAAAACAGTGGACTGACAAGAAAAATCCGAATCAGGAGTCAACACTATTCTAAAAATTACAGGCTTTTAAATGCAAACAGAGGACATCTCGGACACCACTTTCACTTTTTACAGTTTCGGATTTTGAGAAACACACAAAGAGAAACCATAGCCCTAAGTCGATCCAAGATCTCAGAGGCCCAAATTAGGCTCTGACACGTGTCCCGGACTCTCGGATTTTTGTCAGTCATAACAAAAATTAGAAATATTTTAAAAAATCATATTAAAAACTAGACATGCTCCCGAGTTCAGGGCATTTTTCGGATCGAAAATCGGATCTCCCAGGAGGGAGAACTCGATTTTACAAGTCGGCAAATGTTTTTCAAAACGCATCCCGGGTTACAAAACCCGACTTACCATTTTGGATGTTTACCGCAGTAAACAAATTCAAATGGCTCCGAATTTTTGGCAAAATTTCAGGGACACCTAAGGGCGCATTCCATGATTTTTTTGGGATTTTTAATAAAAAATAAATGCATGAAATGACGTGTGGACTGACTGACAAAAACAGAGACTTACTGAAAATAAGCAGAATTGAAAAAAAAGGCTAAATTAATCCTAATTAATTCATGAAATATGCTAAATGAATGAAATAAAATGCAAATTAAACCTAGCTAACTACATGCATGTTAAAATCATCAAGGAAGCATAACAAGACATTTTTATATATGTCGTTTTTTGAGAATAGCTCAATCCATCCCTCGGATGAGCTCTTTCTTCAAACGACTCCCTATTCGGATTATAGCATCACATCACGGGGAAAAGAAGTGCACCTTGTTTCGTTACGCAGCGTAGGTGATCTTGAAAGGGGCAGCTACCACGAGCTTCCTTCGTTCTTCACTCCGGGCTTCGGATGGTCCACCAAAATCGAGCTCCGTTGGAATTGGACTGGCCACAGCACGAGCTCTACTCCACCTTCTTCAATGCGCCAAAGGGGGCACGATTTCCAAGGTTCAAAATCAGATGTTAGGAAGGCTAGGTTGGATTTTCCAAGTTCACAAGAGCTAAAAAAATGATCTCCCTAGGCTGGGCGTGAACCCTTGTTTTTATAATTTTTCTGAAAATTTTTGAAATTCAAACAGGCTGGATCTGATCCCTCCATGTGGCGCCATCTCAGGGGGTGTCATCTGGGGGTTTTGAAATTCGAATTTGCCTTTTGCAGGGAGCCCTCAGATGGCGCCACCTCAAAAGGCTATTTTGATTTTTTTTTTGAGAAAATAAAAATGGAAATTTTTGTGGTTGAGACACCTCAGCAGGGGGAATTTGGAATTTTTCAAAAGTTTGCTTGATTCTCTCTGCAGGGAACTCCCAGAAGGCGCCACCTCAGAGGGTGCTCTCTTGGAATTTGAAATTCAAACTCACCTTTTGTAGGGAGTCCTCAGGTGGCGCCACCTCATGGTGGGCTACCTTTATTAAAAATAAAATAAAAAATAAAAATGGAGCCAAGTGGAGTCCTGGAATGGTGCCACCTCAAAAGGTGTTTGACACATGTCAGAAGGACAGAGCAGTGGGCTCAGAAGGCGCCACCTCAGAGGAATTTGAATTTTGCTTTTTCTGGTGAAAGGAGATCTGGACATGTGGAGGACAAGTGTCAGCTGTCTGGAGAGGCTTTCTCAAATGGCGCCACCTCAGAGGAGAATTTGAAATTCAAATGGAGGTTGGACCTGGAGGAATGGAGGATGGACATGTGGCGCCACCTCAGGGTGGCTCCTACAATGCCATGCGGCAAGAGGGAGGAAAAGGAGGGAAAGGGACATGTGTCTCCTACTTTTCTGAAAAAAATAGGGAGAGGACATGTGTCCTCTACTTTTTCTGAAGGAGTGAGAAGGAGACATGTGTCTCCTACTTTTCTGAAAAAAATAGGGAGAGGACATGTGTCCTCTACTTTTTCTGAAGGAAGCAGAGAACGACACGTGGCAGAGGGGAGAGAAGGTGGGCCAAGCCATGTGGCGCCATCTCAGACAGGATGAAAAAGGTAGGAGTTCAGAAGTGACACATGTCTCCTACTTTTCTGAGAAAAGTAGGAAGAGACATGTGTCAGGCTACTTTTCCAGAAGGAAGGAGGGGTTGACACCTGTCCTCTGCAGGAGACACTCTAGATGGCGCCACCTCAGAGGAGACAACTCCACTTTTTCTAGACAGGACAACCTATGACACTTGGCATCTCCTGGTAGTCTTTGAAATGACACATGGCGCAGGATGGATAGGATGACACATGACAGATAATTGGGATGACATGGCGACTTCTTAGGGTAGCCCCACACTGACACTTGGCATGGAAATGGGAGGAGAGAGAAATGACAAGTGGCGCCAATCCAGGGGACAAGGCTCCTATATTTTGGGTTTTTCAAAATTCAAATTTTCAGAAGGGGAGCTTGTGTGACACCACTTCAGTGTGGGTCCCACATTGCTTCTTTATTGAAATAAGGATAAAACCACAACTTCTTTTTGGAATTTTCATAAAAATTTGGACTAATGGGAAAAACAGGAATTTTGGAAAGAGTTGACCCTTGTAGGGCGATTTTGTAAAAGAAAGATATTTGAAATTGTCAAAAAGGG